>NC_050072.1:98256022-99710561 GCF_009764565.3 Dermochelys coriacea
TAGTGAGTTCTGAGAACATGCATAGAATATGAACACATGCTTATTTGATGTTGAAATAACTGGAACAACTTTTTAGTTATTCGTAGCCTTTTTGAAAACCCAGTTTTCAAAAAGGAAGGTGCAACATCCATGCATGATTGTTCACTTTTATTTGAGTACAGACAGATACTTGCATGTTATATGGACAGGTAGGCATCTATACAGTCATTTGTGTATGAAAATACATGTGTTGTGTAGGTAAATATTGATTATCTCCTCCTGAGGGATCAGATTTTCCAGTGTTCTTTTATTTAACTGAAGGCTGATGTTGTGGTGCTCACCTAGCACATGGCTACCTTATATGTTGAAGGGAAGGGGTAGTTGGGTGAGGCTGCATCCACATGCAAGCTGGTCCCTGACTGATAGACTTAAAACACCTCAATCCCTTGAATTGGCTTAGCCAGCACTGAGGGGAGAGATGATGATATAAGGACATTGTCTGAGCAGTGGAATTATCATCCTGCTTCCAATTCAGGTGGCTAAGAACTAGCCCCAGGATGAGAAAGGTGCAGGCTATCACCACACTGTTTCAGACCTAGGCTCTGCACTTGTGCAAGGATGCTTTCCAGCCTGTGTGTTTGCTTCTTCTGTATAGACTCCAGCAACAGTGAGAACAAAAATTGCAGCTGTCTCTGCATGTCGCTAGAGTTCTTAGAAATGTAAAGGAATATTAAACAGAAAACTACAGCATCTCAATTTGAAGGCTCTGTATAACAGAAAGTTCATACATGTGCATAGGTTCTGAAACTAGGGGTGCTGTGGGTGCTGCTGCACCCTCGGCTTGAAGTGGTTTCCATCATATACAGAGTTCACAGTTTGGTTCAATGGCTCTCAGCACCCCCACTATACAGATTGGTCCAGCACCCTTGTACATGGGAAAAAACAAAGCAGACCAAAAATACTGTTTCCTTACCTATACTACAAGTCGTACCTTGGAATATAAAAAATGAAAATATTTTTAAAAATCTTTTTTTTTTAGTGTTTATACTTCCTGCTTATTTCCATATTTGTCCTAGTTAGTGCAATGAGAAACATGCCAGTTTCATTTTTTTAAGTCAGTTTCTAAATTTCATTAGTATATTTTCATTCTTTAGGAAAGGCTGCAATATTTGAGTGTAAGAACAGCAAAGGAATATTTATTTGATAATCTGTTTCCACTGGATTTTTTTTTAAGGAAATATTTTTTAGTGGTTTACGATTTGGTTAAAATTGATTTTTACAAAACTTGCGTTTTGGACCTAAGTTGTCCAAGCAATGTCCCTTTAAAGTCTCAAATTCATTTTTTGTTGAAGTTTGTCACTTACTCTATTTGTTCTGTTATGTTTGTCTCTAAAGTTTCTGTCCATATATGTCCTGACAAACACAGATGTTATGATTCAGTACATTTTAAAATCATCACATTCATGTTAAATGTAGCTCTCCCCCCCGCCCCTTATCTTTTCTCCACTGTGTTATTTTCTTTCAGACCATTTTTCTTATAAAAAGGCTCCTACTGGAATTTAATTTTGAGTTAAATCTTCACCCCACCCATCAGCTGTGAGGCTGCATTAAATAAATCCCACTGAAAGTAATAAACCACTCTTAGCTGTGGCCTTGTGATATCAGTCGTCAGCCTGTCAGAGCAAATGTGAGAGCTGAATTCACGGTCACTGCTCCTAGGGGAAAGAGAATTTGAAGACCAAGTAACCCACAATATCAGAAATACTACGATTAACTGAGGGTATTTCTACACTATTAAATTAGGTCAATTTTATAGAAGTCAATTTTTAGAATTCAATTTTATATAGTCGATTGCATATGTCCACACTAAGCGCATTAAGTCGGTTGAGTGCATCCTCACTACCGTGGCTAGCATTGACTTACGGAACGGTGCACTGTGGGTAACTATCCAACAGTTCCCGCAGTCTCCGATGCCCATTGGAATTCTGGGTTAAGCTCCTAATGCCTGATGGGGCAAAAACATTGTTGCGGGTGGTTTTGGTTACATGTCGTCAGTTGTCCCTCCCTCTGTGAAAGCAATGGCAGACAATCATTTTGCGCCTTTTTTCCCAGATTCATAGATACTAAGCTCAGAAGGGACCATTCTGATCATCTAGTCCGACCTCCTGCTCAGCGCAGGCCACAGAATCTCACCCACCCACTCCTATGAAAAACCTCTATGCAGATGCTATACCACGGCAAGCATGGAGCCTGCTCAGCTCACCGTCACCGCTGCTGTTGTGGGCAAGTCTACTGTGGGGGCTGCTGTGATCCAAGTAGCCAAAGCAATCATTGACATTCTGTTATCAAGGGTAGTGACTCTGGGAAATGTGCAGGCCTTTTTAGATTTTAGGTGCATCATATTCCTGTCCTTTGTCGCTGGTGAAGAAGTCTTGCAGCCGTACATTCCATTCCGGTCAGCGCTGTGACACCCCATAGCACTTCTGTGGTTGACACGTATTACAGCTCCAGGGCTCTTGCTCTTTTGCCTTGGCCGAGGTACCTTGCCCTACCAGGACCTCCAAGCATTCGACACAGAAGCACCTGCAGCAGTTGGCATTGCTACACATCAGCAGCTACTGGGTGCCTTCGCAGCAGACGGTGCAGTAGGACTGCTAGCCATCCTTGTCCATGGTGTACAGCTCCACCACTTCCCCTGCAACTCTGCTCTCCTGCGAGCTGGAAGCTTTTGCCTCAGGCTGCTCTCCCACCCGGCAGCACCGCGCGGCTGCACCTAGCCCAGCCTACCCCTTGCTCCCATGACTCATGAAGCCTGGACAGTAGTAAGGAGCAGTTCAACTATAGGCTGAGCAAGTGCAGAATGGTAGTAGAATGTGCCTTTGGACATTTAAAAGCTCGCTGGCGCTGCTGGTCAGACCTCAGCGCAACCAACATTCCCATTGTTATTGCTGCTTGCTGTGTGCTCCATAATATCTGAGAGAGTAAGGGGGAGACGTTTATGGTGGGGTGGGAGATTGAGACAAATCGCCTGCTGTCTGATTTTGAGCAGCCAGACACCAGGGTGATTAGAAGAGCACAGCAAGGTATGCTGCGCATCAGAGAGGCTTTGAAAACCAGTTTCATGACTGACCAGGCTTCGGTGTGACAGTTGTGTGTGTTTCACCTTGATGCAAACCCACCCCCTTTGTTGATTTTAATTCCCTGTAAGCCAACCACTCTCCCCCTTCGAAATAAAGTAACTATTGTTTTGAAACCATGCATTCTTTATTAATTAATTAAAAAAATGAGATAATGGACAAGGTAGACTAGGTGGAGTGGGGGAGGAGGGAAGGACAAGGCCACATTGCTTATGGTAGCCACGCTAAAAATCAAACTATTTGAATGACAGCCTTCTGTTGCTTGGGCCATCCTCTTGAATGGAGTGGCTGGGTGCCCAGAGCCTCCCCCTCCCGTGTTCTTGGGCGTCTGGGTGAGGAAGCTATGGAACATGGGGAGGAGGGTAGGCAATTATACAATGGATGCAGCGGGGGTCTGTGCTCTTGTTGGTTTTCCTGAAGATCCAACAGATGCCTCATCATGTCCGTTTGCTCCCCCATTAGCCTCAGCATCGCGTCTTGCCTGTGCTCTTTGCACTCATTTAATTCTTTCCTGGCCTCTGCCACTGAATGCCTCCATGCATTAATCTGTGTCCTATCAGTGCAGGAGGACTGCATGAGCTCTGAAAACATGTCATCTCAAGTGTTTTTTTCACCTTCTAATCTGCTATAACCATAGGGACGAAGATGATAGGGGGAGCGTAGAAACATTCTATGCTCTATGATTCTGAGGGGACTGCATGGTCACCTGTGCTACTAAGTTTGCCACGCTGACCAAACAGGAAATTAAATTCAAAAGTTCCCGGGGTTTCTTCTGTGTACCTGGCTAGTGCATCGGAGTTCAGAATGCTGTCCAGAGTGGTCACAATGGATATCCCACTCTGGGATAGCTCCTGGAAGCCAATACCGTTGATTTGCGTCCACACTACCCCAAATTCGACCCAGCAAGGTCAATTTTAGTGCTACTCCCCTCGTCAGGGAGGAGTACAGAAGTCGATTTTAAGAGCCCTTTAGGTCGATGGAACGGGATTGGTTGCGTGGACACAGTCATTTTTAAATCGATCTAACACAGCTAAATTCGACCTAACCCCACAGTGTAGACCAGGGCTGAGACATTTGATGCTTACTGTGCTTTAACATGCAGGGGACGATAACAAAGATGATATTCTTGATAAGAAACATTTTCATCCTGTTAATAGTAAAACAAAATGGTGGGGCAGAGGTGAGAGGGGGAAAAACTTTGCACATAAAGTTCTGCTATCCAACTACTGGTTTGGGATTTCAAAGATTAAGTGCAATAGACATGAAAACAGTGTATATTTGTGAATAGCCTGTAATCCATTAAGCATCATGCACATTTGAGAGAGAAGGAAATTGTTGATCGGCATGAACTTTATTTTATTTTTATTATATTCTTTACATGCACTATATGGGTATGTGTATACAAAATGAGTGTGTGTGTGTGAGTGTTTATATCTATACACAGACAGACACTGTAAATTTCAAAGCAAATAAGCATACATGGGGAAAAAAAAAGAGATAAACCTGAAGAATTCTCCCCCCACAAGCACTCTGGGATACTGGGGGCAGAGCACTCTAACATGGCAGGATTTATAGGTGTGACAAATATAAGTTGACAGCTCAGTTCAGATATGTCTGCATGTCCTTAGCTAGACCATTTTAGTGAAATGTTTGTTTACCCTTAAAGAGCTGAACTTGGCTCATAGGGGATGACTATTTTTCATTTGTTTATGTCCAGCCTGGAAGAGTTAAACTGCATAAACAACTAACAAGCTGGGCTATTGGTTATTTGGTCTCTTTTATGGGAACAACAGCTCAGCAATAAGCATCCTCCCCTTCACTAAAGGCAGCATATTCTTGCCTTTGGGAAAGCCATATTTGCAGGAATTCCCAGGGGGCTGAACACAGAAAAAACTCAAGGAAGATATTTGAACTTGAAGGCACTTGAGTACATTGGCAGATGAGCTATTTCTAACAATTATCACAATGCTGTCTCCCTCATCTAGGAAAAAAACATTTCCAATTTATCAGTGAAGAAAGCATATATCAATTCATAGCAAGTGTTAGCAGATGACTGTAAAAATGAAGGATATTTTCTAAAACAATAGTGGTGAGGGGTAAATGCATAAATAACAAATATAATTAATATAGTCTTTTTCTCAAAGAAATTCTTTGCATATGGGTATCAGCATATTGGAAAACACATTTTTAGGGCTTTGTCTGGAGATAAGCCAAATATAAAATGCAGACCCTCCCACTCCTTCCCTTAGTATTTCTCAATGTTTTGACAGTGAGGCTGTAAAAGGGGATGTGACATTCCCTATCACCTCAGTTCTTTCCACCACTTCCTCAAAGTTGGGATTTTACAACGAAGAAGAGGGGAAGGTGGACAGAGAGTGTGACTATTCAGAGGCCATCTCAATGAATTCTATTTATAAGTAAAACCTCCATTTCTTGTTTGATTGTCCTCTGCATATTCCTACTCATGGTGTAATTTAGCAAGCAGTATCCCATGAATGGATGATGCAGCTCAAAGTACGAATCAAACAGGAATTGGAGTACTGTCCTCCTGAACTGAACATCTAGTCTAGTTGCCAGATCTAGATCACAGTGTTTTGTAGTGTGATGAACAGCCTTACACAGCTCAACAATGCAAATGTGTCTGGGGCATGCTGAAGAGGGAGCCATTACTCTAGGTAAATTTGTTCTAATCTTGAGAGGAGAAAGAATGAATACAATCCTACATCCCTCTTCCATACACTGTCTGACCCTAGATAGTGACCTTTACAATTGCCAGTGTAGGAAATATAAAATTTAGGGGACTTCTGAAACTATTAATATAGTAAGATAATGCTCTTTTAGTCTCTTCTAAATGTATGTAATATAGATTCCTTGTTATGGGCATGTGGTCTAGGAAAGAAAACTGGCAAATTAATTGCTTGATTAATATGAAATTTAGAGACCACCTTGGGATGGTGGTCTTAAGTGAGTCTCAAGGACAAAAATTTATCCCTATGAAAGATAGTGAATGGGGGGGGGGGGGGAGATGGGGTCTACCATGAGGGCATGTAACTTACTCACTAGCCTGGCTGATATGTCTGTTATAAAAGCTATCTTAATAGACTAATGAAACAAAGAACTATCCACCATAGGCTCAAAGGGGGGTTCGTGAGGCATGTTAAAACTAAATTGAGATCTCATGCTGGCTCTGGGTCTTTTATTGATGGATATATATTAACAGACCTTTCTTAAATTTCTTTTCTGTATCATGTGCAAAGGCAGATTTATTACCTATGAACACATCATGTGCCACTAAGTGTACTTTCAGAGATGATCCAGAAAGATCCAGAGACTTTACAGTCAGGAAATACTCAAGAACACATTGAATTGGTGCCTGATATACTTGTCGCTTATCCAGTCCATGGACCTGAACCACTTAAGTTCATTATACTTTCTTGTTGACTGTCTTAGTGTTAATCAAAATCTGTTGTACCTCCAAAGTGAAATATTTTCATGGTCTATTTAAGTTTTATAGCCCATGCATCTAGGTATAGAAAAAGATGTTCCTATTCTGCTGCAATATGTATGACATCACTGGAAGAAATTTGTACGCTATCTTGGAAAACTAGAGAAGATCCCCATGCTATTGTTATCTTGCCCATGATGGAGCAATTAGAATTACCCTAGTGGCATTGGGTCTTATTTTTTTGTATAAGAAATGGTGGTGGGGACAGAGACCCAATAACAGACCCAATTCTCAATTTAGAGGCAAACTGTCCAATATGGTTAGACTGTCTCTTCCCCCTCTTGAAGAGAAATAGGGATATTTCATGTTCTGCCTGGTGGTGGAGAGATCTGTGTCCAGAAGTCGCCCATAAACTGAAAGTATCTTGAATTAATGTTATTTAGAAACCATCTGTGTAATTGCATGAAATCTGATCTGCTATGTCATTGTCCTTGCTTGTAGGTGCAGAGCAACTGGGTAGATGCTGTAGTGGATATACCAATCCCCTAACTTGATCACTTCTTTATAGAACTCAGTGATCTTCTCATTGTTGGTTCAGAAAATACATTGCCGTCACGTTGTCTGTGATGACCTGCGCTACTTTGTTCAGGATGTGAGGTAAAAAAGATTTGAGGGGTAGACAGATAGCTTTTAACCTAGGATGTTTATATGTAGTGACTTTTCTCGAACACATCAATGATCTTGAACAGATAGGTTGTTGAGATATGCTCCCAGTTGCTCTGGGAAGGATCTGAGGTGATTGTCAATATAGAGGTAGGGGTTCAATGATAACCCCTTCAGAACATTCTCCCACTGTGTCCACTATGTCACAAATAGTTGAATTATCTTCAGGATAGACAATGTCCTGAATATGCTATCTGTGCTTGGCCTATAATTCTGCACCAGCCAAAGCTGAAGAGGTCTCACATTGAGCATGGCATCATGTGTGATATACGTTGCTGAAGCTATAAGACCCTATAGACCTGGGAAAAATATTACTTTTTGAGTAGGATTTTTATGTAGTATCTGTATGGTAGATTGAAGCTTCTGAAATCTTTCTACTGACAGAAATGTTTTGCCTTCTTGTGAATCAAGAACTGATTCTATGAACAGAATTCCCTGTGTAGGAAGAAGGGACTCTTATTTATCAAATGTCCTAATCTTTCAAAAAGTAAACTAGCGTAATGAATGTCCTTGGCCACATTTAATGAGGCTTTGAGCAGACAATCATCCAAATAAAGGTAAACAAAACTACCTTGCTGCCTTAAAAAAGGCTGCTGCTACAGACAGCCATTTTGTATAAACCTTTGGGGGCAGTTGAAAGGCCCAACTGGGAAGTGCAGGCCTAACTGGGAAGTGAAGATATTTGCAGCTATGTGGTCTGATAGAAATATGAAGGTATGCACTCTTTAGCTCAGGAGCTGCAAACCAATCTAAGGTTGAAAGGGAGGGGACTATAGGCGTTAAACTAAACATAGAGAAGTGGAACTTTCTAATATAGGCATTAAGCTTTTTCAGCCCTCGGTCTGTCTTCAGTATCAGAAAATGTGTGGAGTAAAAACCCTGATAATTCCTGAACTCACTTGAAAGCATGTGGACAAGGGGGATCAACTGGATATAGTATATTTAGATCCACTGGATATAGTATATTTAGATTTTCAGAAAGCCTTTGACAAGGTCCCTCACCAAAGGCTCTTAAGCAAAGTAAGCAGTCATGGGATAAGAGGGAAGGTCCTCTCATGAACTGGTAACTGGTTAAAAGATAGGAAACAAAGGATAGGAATAAATGGTCAGTTTTCACAATAAAGAGATGTAAACAGTGGTGTCCCCGAGGGGTCTGTCCTGGGCCTATCCTATTCAAGATATTCATAAATGACATGGAAAAAAAGAGGGGTAAACAGGGAGGTGGCAAAATTTGCAGATGATACAAAACTACTCAAGATAGTTAAGTCCCAGGCAACTGCAAAGAGCTACAAAAGGATCTCTCAAAACTGAGATGGCAGAGGAAATTGGCAGATTAAATTCAATGTTGACAAATGCAGTCTAAATTAGCTGTTACCACTCAAGAAAGATCTTGGAGTCCTTGTGGACAGTTCTCTGCAAACATCTACTCAGTGTGCAGTAAAAAAAGTGGAGAATGTTGGGAATCATTAAGAAAGGAATAGATAATAAGACAGGAATAGATAATAAGACAGAAAATATAACATTCCCTCTATACAAATCCATGGTATGCCCACATCTTGAATACTGCATGCAGATGTGGTCACCCCATCTCAAAAAAGATATATTGGAGTTGGAAAAGGGGCAGAAAAGGGCAACAAAAATTAGGGGTATGGAACAGCTGCCATTTCAGGAGAGATTAATAAGACTGGGACTTTTCAGCTTGGAACAGAGATGACAAAGGGGGGATACAATAGAAGTCTATAAAATCATGACTGGTGTGGAAAAAAATAAAGGAAGTGTTATTTACTCCTTCTCATAATACAAGAACTAGGGGTCACCAAATGAAATTAACAGGGAGCAGGTTTAACACATACAAAAGGAAGAATTTTTTCACACAACACAGCCAACCTGTGGAACTCCTTGCAAGAGGATGTCACGAAGGCCAAGACTATAACAGGGTTCAGAGAAGAACTAGATAAATTCATGAATAGGTCTATCAATGGCTTTTAGCTAGAATGGGCAGGGATGGTGTCCCGAGCCTCTGTTTGCCAGAAGCTAGGAATGGGCAACCAGGAATGGATCACTTGATGATTACCTGTTCTGTTCATTCCCTCTGGGGCGCCTGGCATTGGCCACTGTTGGAAGACAGGATACTGAGGTAGATGGATCTTTGGTCTGACCCAGTTTGGGCATTCTTATGTTCTCAAAGTGAAGCTATTTATTTTACATTGAGCTTCAGGAGGAAGAGTAGAAGATCTCAGCCATGATGTCTTTGGAGTGTCATGGTAGATGCAATCATCTTTGCTGCCAAATCTGTAGCATCAAAGGAAGCTGAATATATTTTTTGCTAGTGTCCAGCCTTCAGTTATCAAATAATTTGCCAGTTTACATTGGTCATCACGGAGACTTTTGTAAACAAGAGATTTTGTCTTCAGAGTGACATTGATACTGCAACATCACTCCTGGTAATCATGCCAAGGGATTGCAGATCCAATCTTGGATCTATTGAAGACACTATTGACAATATTACTGATCCTAGCATCTAAAGAATGGAGACGGGGAAACAAACTTCCTAGGGCAGCCCGATGGCATCTTAGGGAGTGGAAAAGTGTCCAGGGAATGCTGAGACTATTCTTTTCTCTTTTGTTTATCTGGTGGAGAAGTGTGAGAAGGACGATTCACAAAAGCTTTTCTTTTCTCCCTCAGGTGATGATTCCCACGGATCTGGGAAACAGACTGCAAAGTCAGGTGCATCTGAACCACTACATTGAAAGTAGAAGCTGGATATACTGGCTGTAATTGTTCAGGAGGCTTCTTTGGCTCCAGTACAACCCTCTGAACTGAGGAGTAGTCTTTAGAAAGCTATTTATCACATTCCAGAACATGTCTTTGGTTTAGGATCCATTAGTCTCTGCTGCTGTTCTGAGAGATCCAAGAAGTTAACAGAATGTGACTTCATTTCAGCAGAGAGCCTTCTTATCCCTTCATATTTTCTTCCTTGGAAACAACATAGTTGGATCCAATGGCTTCTCATGTAGTTTGGCATTTATATCAGAGGCTGACACCAATGAAGTCTGTACTTGCTTTGAAGTCAGTCTTTCTTTAAATCCAATAGCCTTCACTATGTTTGAAAATGAATAGAATTATAAGATTAATGTTCTGCTGATATCTCTTGGCCTCAACAGCAAATGCTAAATTACACTGAGCAGTAAAGAAACCTGTGTAATACAGTAAAACCTCAGAGTTACTACCATCTCAGGAATGGTAGTTGTTCGTAACTCTGAAATGTTCATAACTCTGAACAAAATGTTATGGTTGTTCTTTCAAAAATTTACAACTGAACATTGATTTAATACAGTTTTGAAACTTTACTATCAAACGAAAAATGCTGCTTTTAACCATCTTAATTTAAATGAAACAAGTACAGAAAGTTTTCTTACTTTGTCAGTTTTTTAAAAAACTTTCCCTTTATTTTTTTTAGTAGTTTATGTTTAACACAGTACTGTGCCATATTGCATTTTTTCCTCTTTTTTTTGGTCCACTGCTGTCTGATTGTGTATTTCTGGTTTCAAATGGTGGTGTGTGTTGACCTGTCAGTTTGTAACTTTGGTGTTTGTAACTCTGAGGTTCTTCTGTGTAATAAATAAATACTGTTACTAGCAATGGAAACTAGGCAAAATATTATTTAATCATCATCATCTAGGTTTCTCTATCCATAATAGAACTGGATGCTGAGACACAAATGGATTTCAGCTACACACTGATGAGGCTTCACATTATATTGTTAGTTTTGTTCAGTACAGTTGCAGATAAATATTTATCTTATTCAATTGCAGCCTATGGGCAGTACATAAATAGTTTTGAGACTGAAATGTAACAGTCTATTCAGTCTACTGCGTGGGAACATAGAACTATATGTGATCCACAATCCCTTATCGTTAATGCAAATTATCAATCTATATGTTATCATGAACTGCAAAGCAGAGAATTTTTCATCCTTGAAATGTCTCCTATTGTTATATAGGGGATTGATCCAACTCCCAGTGTAGTCAACTATAAGACTTCCAGTGGGAGTGGGTCTGTAGAACATCATTTTAAACTTGGGTTCATAAAAGACGACATCTAAATAGAGCTAGATGTATAATTTCTAGAACATTTCACCTCTTTTTCTGTTGTGATTTTTTCATAAACAGATTGTAAAATCCCAGATGTATTCACTGTAGATGCTATGGTAATGTAAATAATAAATTAAAAATCAACCAACTAATAATAATACATAATTAATCAAATTCCTTCAGGAAAAAAAATATTTTAGTCTGCAGATCATTCACATTCAGATCTGAGACACCTGGAGTCCTTCAAATGATCAGTGGGTCCCCTCTGCTTTAATCAGTCTCTGTACCATGTGACTGGAGGATAGCTAATATTTATTTTTTTAAAAAAAGGCTCCAAAGTTGATCCTGGTAATTACAGGCTAGTAAGCCTAACTTCAGTACCAGGCATATTGGTTAAACCTATAGTAAAGAACAAAATTTTCAGACAAATAGATAAACATGATATGTTTTGGGAGAGTCAATATGGCTTTTGTAAAAGGAAATCATGCCTCATCAATCTATTAGAATTCTTTGAGGGAATCAAATATAGTTTATATATTATACTTGGACTTTTCAAAAGCCTTTGACAAAGACTCTTAAGCAAAGTAAACAGTCATGGGATAAGAGAGAAGGTCCTCTCATTGATCAATGCTTGGTTAAAAGACAGGAAACAAAAGGGTAGCAATATATGATCAGTTTTCACAATGGAGAGATGTAAATAGTGGGTTCCCCCAAAGATCTGTACTGGGACTTTTGCTGTTCAACACATTCAAAAATGATCTGGAAAAGGGTGTTAACAGTGAGGTGGTACATTTTTCAGATGATACAAGATTATTCAAGACAGTCCAAAGCTGACTTCAAAGAGTTGCAAAGGGATCTCATTACACTGGGTTACTGGGCAACAAAATGGCAGATGAAATTCCATGTTTACAAGTGCAAAGTAATGCATGTTGGGAAAAGATTCCAACATAGAAAAAAATAGGGTCCAAATTAGCCATTACAAATCAAGAAAGAGGTCTTGGAGTCTGTAATAGGGTTGCACTCACCTCTCACGAGTGCCCCCTGGCTGAGTGCATATGCCTGCACTCTCTCTCGATCTGTTCTTCACTGACTCAGCCCTCTGGTCAAGTCATACACAGTCTGTCAGTGAGATAAAAGAAAAGAAAAGCAAACCCCTTTCAGGATACAAGTCTAACAGGGGCCTCTTTCAGTGCCCTTTGTGATGTCTCTCTTTGTTTGTCCCTGATCCAGAATAGAGTAGTGCCCCAGGGCTTTTTCCCTCAGAGGCAATGTCTTTGCCTTATCAGGGCCTTTCTGGCCCCTGCTCTCCAGCTGGCCCACTACAGTTCAGTCCCCCTTCTGGGGTGCCTCAAAGTCCAGGCACTTTCCCAGTGTCTGATAGTGGGGGACCTGGGCCTGCCCTCTGCTCCAAGATCCAGCCCAGGGACCCTATAGATAGCAGCCATCCACAATGTGCCTTTAAATAAACTGCATTGATACTATAATTTCCTGAGCCACTTCCCCATGGTTCCTGCACATTTTTCACCCTTACCTTAGGACCTTATCCTGGTGAAGTCCCAGCCTGACTCCCACCCACCTACAGTTCTAACAAGGAACTGAACTTACTCTGGCCCTGCAGTTCTTCTTATACTAGCCTGCAGAGCTCTGATTGGCTGCTTCCCACACAGGTGCTCTAAGAAGCTTGGAGGACTTCCCTACTTCCCTTTTCTGGGGCAAGGTCTGGCAGGGCCACAAGGCCTCCAGCAGCAGGGCTTCAGGGTCTAGTCCACCCCGTCACAAAGTCATTGTGGATAGTTATCTGAAAACATCCCCTTAATGTGTAATGGCAGTAAGAAGAGCTAACAGAATGTTAATAGTAGGACAGGGATAGAGAATAAGACAGAAAATAATGCTGCTATATAAATCCATGGTATGCCCACACCTTAAATACTGCATGCATTTTTGGTCACCCCATATCAAAAAGATATATTAGAAAAAGTCTAATAGAAGGGCAATAAAAATGATTAAGGGGATGAAACAGCTTCCATATGAGGATAGATTAAAAAGATCGGGACTGTTCAGCTCAGAAAAGAGACAACTAAGGGGAGATATGATTGAGGTCTCTAAAATTATGAATGATGTGGAGAAAAAGTGTTATTTACCCCTTTACATAACACAAGAACCAGGGGTCACCAAATGAAATTAATGGACAACAGGTTTAAAACAAACAAAAGTAAGTACTTCACACAATGCATAGTCAACCTGTGGAAGTCATTGCTAGGGTAATGTTGTAAAGGGCAAGGGTATAACTGGGCTCAAAAAGGAATTAGAAAAGATCATGGAGGATAGGTCCATCAATGGCTCTTAGTCAGGATGGTCAAGATGCAATCCCCTGCCCTGGGTGTCCCTAAACCTCCAACTGCCAAAAGCGTCTGTTACTGACCACTGCCAGAGACAGGACACTGGGCTAGACACTGGTCTGACCCAGGATGACCATTCTTATTTTCTTAAACCTGTCCTCCACTCTCTACAATGGCTTCCCAGAGAATACTGAATCAAATTCAAGGTCTTGGGCCTTATCTTCAAGGACCAAAATGACCTGGGCCCAGGGTATCTAAAAGATCACCTAAAGAGCTGTGATGGAAACTGTGGTTGACAGCTTCTCTCTGCTAGCACAACAGAACTTTCTACAAGAAGAGTAAAGCTCATCTGTGCTGGTGAATGAGATTTTTCAAGGGCTGGTCTGAGATGGCGTAACAAACTCTCTCAGGAACTAAGGACCATTACAACACAAACTGCACCACCTCCCTCCCTAGGCACATTTCTTTGACCTTGCCTTCTCTAACAAACATAAAATAACAAAACATAACATAACATCATGTCTGTGAGAAAGAAAAAAGTAATTCCAAAACAAAACACTCCACACATTTCTCCCCCTGGGAAGAGGATGAGAGATCAAACAAGTGACAAATGTTAGTCATGTTGCTTAATGAACTACTGGAAGGTGCTCAGACACTACAGAGATATATGTAGGCTTAGATAGAATAGAATAGAATAGAATAGAATCCTGGTCACATTAACATCAATGGCAAAACTCCCATTGACTTTGATAGGACCAGGATTTCATCTTTGTATTTCCAGAGTAGGATATGTAGCACTTTGGCTTTGTCCTGACCCTCCCTCCTTTCTTCAAACCACACAGCCTTTTTTATATTGCTGTTCTCTTGTGGATTTTTTATGCAAGACTATTTTTGTGTTGAATATACCAACCATACCAAGTAGGAGGCTATAGATTATGCATAGAAGTAGAAGACAGGTTTTGAAGCAAATTGCTACGTGCTTTTCAGCATGCAAACCATAGGAACATATGGCCAGATATTCACACTTTTAAAATTTCTTTATAGAGCAGATGAAGACTTTTTTGTTGTGGGTTTTTTTCTCTTTTTCCTTCTTTTTCTGCACCGTTGAGTGAGAAAAATGGAAAAATTGAACATTTGAGATTAAACTAACTACATTTTCCCATTTCTACACTGCTTATGCTTTAGCCAATTGTGATTGTGGTGTCCTTGTTTTATATAACTTTACTAGTAGCATAAATATCCTGACCATAAATTATTTTCAGAACAAATCCATATATAATCTGAGGACAAAATGTGTCCATTTTCAACCACTGAAGTTGATAGGTGTTTTGCATACATATATTAGAACTGAATTTCACACTTCAGGTTGGAGTCAGTATCAAATTAAGTCAAGGCAAAAACTCCCATTGATTTTACTGTACATTAAGGTTCAGACGTGATAATAATTTCCTGTCCTTTGAGTGGAATAAAATGCATAATATTTATGATGCAAAATTTGTCATCATGAATGCCATAAAATACAGTAAGTTTTGCAGGTTTTAATTAGCAGAGAGACCTGAAAGTGGCTCTGTTACTTTTATTTAATTTTAACATTAACAATGGCAATTTTATTGCTTGCTTTCTTATCATATTAGAAGTGTTTATTATATTTGTTGCTATTGTAAGAAAGACAGATATACAGTATTGTACTGTGTGTCTAACATTATGCTGGATGGTTCACATTTAAAAAGGCACAATTGATAGTCCATGGCTGCTGAGATTGAACATTACTATGTGTGTTATTTAAATTCCACCCTATAATTGACAACTAGCACCTCACTAACACCCTAAAGGTTTTTACTACTTTCATAACCATTTAACATTAAAATAGTCTGGATTTTCAATTCAACACAAAAGATATGTTCATGAAAAGAACACTAATAATGCAATATGCAAGCTTCCATTAGTCATTTATTTGGTATCTTTAGAATGTACTTGTGATGTGTCATGCCATATTGTTTATGAAAATATGCTTATGAGAATGACATAACTGAGATATACTTTATGCAAGATGGCTCATGTGAGATATCATTGGAAAGGTTATGATGTACTGAATGTGATTATCCTACTTGTATGCCCATATCATTTCTGTATCTGAAATTAGGAATATTGACTATGTATCTGTATTTCAACTATGCTACTTTGGGTGATGCCCACTGTTGACACTTCAGGTACAAGGATGGAAAAGCCAGACAGGGTGGATGACCCATCAACAAGGTTTTCCTGTGGACCCTCCATACTGCCCCTGACTCATGGAGGCTGTAATCCTACAGAGTCAGGTGGTCTTTTCACCCGATACTAATACATTACCTGGGACTTCTTGTAACTTTCCACTGTAAGCCTTGTTCTGTCTGCTACCTCATTAACTACTTAAAATACACCTGTTATAGTTAATACATTTATTTCTGGTTTATAATATAACACAGTTTATGTGATTTCTAACTGGAGGGAGGAAGCGAGAAATTGTGCATACCCTCTTCCACACTGAGGGAAGAAGCAAATATAATATATCTTTGGGTTTGTACTCCAAGGGAGGTGGACATCTGAGTGCTGGAGCAAGTCCCTTAAACTGAGAGTTCCCAGAGCTGATCTGCAGTTGGGTGTGGCCCTGCCTGTTTGTGTGTTAGTGGAGGTTTTAAGAGCCTATCTCAGCAAGACCGGTAAAAGGGGGCCCATGATGGTAGAACAGGTAGACTCAGTGGTATCTCAGCACATCAGGTGACTTCCCAAGGTGTCCAAACATCACAGTACTAACTATAGCAGTTTTTTTACCTAATCTTAAATTTGAAAAAACCCAAAGGCTTTTTATTTGATACAAAAAAGTTGTTATGATTTGAAATTGCTGTGTGACATATTTGTAAAACACATATTTTACAGGTTTTCCTTTTGCCAAGGAATTTCTTTCATACTCCAGGATGTACACTAAATGCAAGAGCTCGAATCATAGGACAGGAAGGAACCTCGAGAGGTCATCTAGTCCAGTCCTCTAAAAGTCCTGTTCCCTGATTGGGAATGAAACCCAGGCTGTGGCAGCACTAAGTCCTAACCACTAGACCACTAGAGGTGCAATTGATAGAATCACAATTGGCTAAAGCATAAAGTTCTGATTGTTGGCAGTATTTATATTTTTCCATTTTTGTGAACATTCCATTCTCTAACCTTTGACTACAGAACCATCTTCACTGCTCAGAACTGGCTTTTTTAATATTTGGTCTGGGACTCTGAAAGGGGCCTAAGAGTGTTATGTACCCAACTCCCAAAGCCTTTGAGTAGAGCTGGGCACCGACGTCCCATGGCTTCTTTGAAAATGCCAGTCTTACTCATTTGGATTTAAACAACTGCAAGAGAATGGCTATATCCCAGACACCTTTATCGTCTATTCAGAATGAAACCTGTATACACTACAAAACAGAGCAAAACAAAAAAGAAAAAACCTCCCTCATGTATCGTGGTCATTCAGTAAGAACATACTCCAGAACAAAATCAACCCACGACACAGTCCCACCCATTAGACCTCTCAAAATACCTACCCAAAAAGGTGGGCTTTGTAATACATTGAGAAAGTCACCATTTTCAGACTACTTTGGACAAAGAGGAGGAATGAATTCTAAAACTGAGGGGGCCTCATAGAGAATGCACCTCCAGGAGGTCAATATCTTATATATCCAAATAAATCCATCTCAAATGCCTCTGCTGACCGCAACTGAGGCAGTGTAGCTGGAGTGGGGGGGGGGAGTTAGAGACAGACTCTTAGTATATTCCTTCTTGCATGATACAATATATTTTAGTTTAGGATTTTATGCCTACGTTATACTAAAAATTACTATCTGATTATGCTGCTGTAGATTTTATGTATTGGTGCCACCATTTAAAAAACCACCTTCACAGTCTCCCAATCTTGAGCTGCCAGGGACAGGTATGGCTTCAAATAGGGTAAGTCAGAGCAAGCCCAGGGATCCTCTAATTTATAATGACAATGAATTCCCCTTATATAGACTATTCTGCCAGTCCAGGATCACCGGAATGTACTGCACTTTGGACATATCCCAACGTGACCTCTATACTAAGAAAGTGATTGGGATAAGGTGATTTAGAACCAACTAGGGATTCCTCTGTGCTAAGGAAGTTCCTAGTTACCCTCTTTGGGCTGCTCTCCATCTATTTTGCTATGCAGGAGTAACAGCCACAGATCTAAGCCTATGAGTTTTGGGTGTGAAAGTGCTCTGTCTACACTACAGTGTTGCAGTGGCACAGTTGCACTGGTGCAGCTGCTCCACTATAGTTCTTAGTGAAGATGCTACCTACACCTACTCGTCATCATCGGTACTCCACCTCCCTGAGAGGTGGTAGCTTTGTCAATGGAAGAAACCATCCTGTCGACACAGCTCTGTCTTCACGAGGATTTAGGTCAGAATAACTACGTCTCTCAGAGATGTGAAAAATCCACATCTTGAAGGACATAGTTATACCAACATAAGTTGATTGTGTAGACCAAACCTAAGGCAGCCAGAACCAGATGTCATAGCAAAATTCTCTCACACCTGTGTACCCCTGGCAAAACTCCCCTGTCTTCAGTGGAGTTACTCTGGATTTACAACAGTGTAACTGAAAGCAGGACTTATCCCTGGATGCAGACAAATATTAGGGATATTTTTAATTTTCTGATTAGAGTATTTCTTTACATGTTTATTATGTGTATATATTTCTCTATTTTAAAGAATTGTTGGACCAGTATGTAAGTGAATTAATTCCTGAAAATATAACAGCAGACGTCTATTTGTAGGTTCAGGGTCCAGTATTCTCATCTGAGTTACAATGGTGCATTTAATGGGCAAATTCAACAAAATCAATGAGTAAATCTAGAGTAACTGAGATCAGAATCTATCCCAGGGTCAATATGTTGATATCACATCTTTTCCCATGTGATAAATGGTGAGGTTCATCATGCTTTAGTCTTCTACACATAATTCCCATAAGTATCAGTGGAAGGTATCTCTGGAAACTGAGCTACAGACAGAAAATAATTATTCTGGATGCACTACCTACAGAATACCTTCACAAAGTGGTGGATCAATAAGAATCTTATACCATATCATTCCCCTCAAATCTGTACATAGACTCTCTTTTCACAGATCTTCTCTTTCTCTCTAATATATCTTAATATAAAATACACTTTTAAAATATTACTTTGATTACAGTTAATAAATATAGGGGTAGACATTCATGGCCCTGCTTCTCCTCATGCTTAAATAAGGAAAAGCACTGTTTAAGTCAATGTGACTAATTCTCTACTGAGTTATATCAGTGTAACTCCATTCGTTTCAATAGGGTTACACCAGCATTAAATTTATCTAAACCAGTGGAGAATAAAAAGAAAAGCAGTACTTGTGGCACCTTAGAGACTAACAAATTTATTAGAGCATAAGCTTTCGTGAGCTACAGCTCACTTCATCGCATCCGATGAAGTGAGCTGTAGCTCACGAAAGCTTATGCTCTAATAAATTTGTTAGTCTCTAAGGTGCCACAAGTACTCCTTTTCTTTTTGCGAATACAGACTAACACGGCTGCTACTCTGAAACCTGTCAAGTGGAGAATAAGGCTCAGTGGAGTTACATCATTGTGAAACCATGGAGAATCAAATCATTACATATCTGGCTTTTGTTTGTTTATTTGTACAACCTGTTGGCTAAATTCTGGACAAGTATGAGTAGGCAAAATTCACTTGATGTCAACTAGAATTTTACCCACTCACACCAGGCCTGAATTAGGACCTAAATATTTTGCACATTGTACGCTCAATTAATTACTGGTGTATTCTCCTTGAAGTTGATTGAATTATGCCAGAAGGGAATGTAGCCTATTTTGTTGTTGTTGTTGTTAATGTAAAAGTTTGATGAAATTAAAGTGTTGACACATTTGGCCTGATTCTACTCACAGCTACACCTTTACATCAGTAGGTTAACTCCAAATTTACAGTGGAGCATGAGCAGTGTTTGGCCTGATATGTTTGAATTGTAAAGCACTCCCATAACACAAATTAGCTTTTAGGTAACTGTCATATTGCAGTAATGTAAATTGAATACAAATTCTCCATGCTGTATGTATAAGAACTTCCATGCTGGGTCAGACCAATATCCATCTAGCCCAGCATCCTGTCTCCGACAGTGGCCAGTACCAGAGCATCGGGGGAGTGTACAGAACAGAGCAGATGGAATGATCCACCCTTGTCTTCCCCTCACAGTTTTTGGCAGTCAGAAGTTTAGGATCACCTCAGGCATGGGATGGCATCCCTCTTGGCTAATAGTCATTGACGGACCTATCCTCCATGAATTTATCTAGTTCTTTTTTGAACCCAGTTATACTTTTGGCTATCACAACATCCCTTGGCAATGAGTTACACAGGTTAATTTTGCATCATGTGAAAAAGTACTTTCTCTTGTTTGTATTAAATCTGCTGCCTATTAATTTAATTGGGTGACCCCTTGTTTTGTATTGTGGGAAAGGGGAAATAACAGTCTTTTCACTTTTTCCATGCCTTTCATGATTTTATAGCCCTCTATCATATCCCCCCCTTAGTCATCTCTTATCTAAGCTCAACAGCTCTGATTTTTTTAGTCTCTCCTTGTATGTAAGCCATTCCATACCCCTGGTCATCTTCGTTGACCTTCTCTTAACCTTTTCCAGTTCAACTATGTCTTTGAGATGGGGCTACCAGAACAGGACACAGTCTTCAAGATGTGGGTGCAACATGGATTCATATAGTGGCATTATGACATTTTCTGTCTTATTTTATATTAGCTTCCTAATAGTTCCTAACATTATTAACCTTTTTGACCGCTGGTGCATACAGAGCTGAGGTTTTCAGAGAACTATTCACGTGACTCCAAGAACTCTTTCTTGAGTGGCAACAGCTAATTTAGAACACATCATTATACATGTGTAGTTGAGATTATTTTTTTCCAATCTGCATAACAATTCTGCTGCTGTGTATACTTCAGCAAGTTAAAATCTTTATATAAAATAATGACATGATATGCTAACAAAAGACTTGCTTCTTTAAAAAAAAGAAAGAAAAGAGATGTATAAGGTTAAAAAGGGAGAGAAAAGAGAACACTGCCCCACAAAAGAAACACATAAACCTTGTACTTAAGTGAGGCAATGTCTTTTTTTCTGCACTTTTTTTAGCTGAATGTGTTAGAGATATCACACCTAAGTCAATTAGAGTAAAATGCTCCTTTACTTTGTTCACTCTGAATTAAAGCTCCTAAGTAGGGATAAGTGCATTGTATAGTGAATACAGAGGTCAGGGTGGAAAGCATAAAGCCTTTTCATCAGAGAAAAATTGTGATTTAAAGCTTAAGCTCTTTCAAAAGCTCTCAGTGGGAAAATGTCAGTCTGTTAAAGGTAGAATGGAAAGAAAACTGAAGCAGCTCTGTACATCCCTATTATTCATCACCGCTAAATAAACTGGGGAGAAACATGGTCTTGTCAGAAATTTTTGCATGTTAGCTGGAAAAAAACCCCCAACTCTATGGGGCTACATGAACCTCTGATGAAATAACATTAAATGTCTGATTTAAATGCATGCTTAGAGAAGATGTTTAAAATCTGGGTTGATACCCAGATTTTGAATCTCAGATCTGAATGTCCATAACTTAAGGACTTATAAGCAGTCTCTTAACATTATTTCCAAATCTTATGACTGAATTTTCTTTGGATTTGTATGATAACATGGACAGGAAGTTGGGGAGTCAGAGCACTCCTCCTTGGCAGCCTGTCTTATGGATTTTTTTTTTAAACCAGGATGTTTTTCATGAGACAAGATTTCCATTTACTGAGCAGCTCTACCCTGGATGTTTGAACTGTCATGCCTGTTAACCCCTGAGATCCAAGCAGATTTTTAAGGGGAAGTTGAGACAGCATTACCTCCTTCTGGGTCCGTCTGCAGCTGCTACTAAATGAAATGGTTCAGGTCATCCCTCTTTAACTGAACACAGGTTCATTACAGCCCTGCACTCCACCACCAGACAGCCACAAGGGTTAGTTCTCTTCTTCCCCATCCCATTCAGGGCAGGGACAATGTCTTTCTAGGTGCTGGTACAGCACTTAGTACAATGGAGCCCAAATCCTGATTGAGGCCTCTGGGTTCAACCCTATTATAAATATTAAGTGACAGAGCTGATGAGACAATAATGATTGAAGTGCCTGCAGTATGTTGCTGACACCCAGTTGTGTACTTCCATTGTAACAAACTTATACAGTGCCATCTCCCAGCTTTTCAATGCCTCACTGAGGATGAGCACACCACTCAGGTGTGCTGTAGTCTACACTGGCCCCCCTTTCAAGTTTGAGGTCTGTGCTCATGTTCAAAGCTCACCACAAGAGTGGCTCTAGCTACCTGAAAGACCATCTCTCCTTCACGTTACTTCCTGGAACAAAATCTGAAGGGAGAAATTGTGCCTTTGCACATGGCTAGATATTCCATTGGCTTTAATGGGAACCATCCATTCATATCCAAGAAAAATATCTGGCTCCTATTTAGTATAAAGATGATTTTTTCTTACCTACCTAGTTTTATATCCCCCTGAAAAAGTCTTTTTCTCCCCTAGCCTCTGTTTGCCAGAAGCTGAGAATGGGTGGCAGGGGATGGATCACTTGATGATTAGCTGTTCTGTTCATTCCCTCTGGGGCATGTGGCATTGGCCACTGTTGGAAGACAGTGTCCTGGGCTAGATAGACCTTTGGTCTGAACCAGTATGACCATTCTTATGATCAAAACAACTGCTGACAGAACCTTTACTATAATACAGTGGCTCCCCTTAAAAACTGGCCAGTTTGGACTTAGATAAAGAAATACAGTTACTTTAGTATTTGCAGTATATTGTGCGCTTCACTTCATTTACTTATGGAATAATTTGAATGCTGCAAATATAGAGATAAACATAATTATGTGTCTAAGGCAATTGGCAAGTCTGACCACTGTAGCCATAATACTATGGGCAAATCTTTGGGTGGTATCAAGTGACATTAACTGAGCTGAGCTATTTAAACCAGCTGAGGTTCTGGCCCTACGATCTGTGTTAATCATGAAAAGCTTGTTTAAGTGATCACTGTCAAGTCTGGTACTGTAAGACTAAAACCTGACCTGCAGGGAAGCTTTGGTGTTAACTCCTTGATTCCAGAACTGTATTTCTTTTTTAAAAAAACCAGAATCTACAGAGACACAAAATGAATTAATTTTAACAACTTCTTTATTTGGTTATTGGCTACTTCTTTATAAATTTATCAAACCATACAAGATTCTTGTTTCAGCACACATTTTTCATTTAACCTTTGTATCACTTCATCAAATATGGGGTAGGCTATTATAAGGAGGAAGTGATCAATTGTTCTCCATGTTCACTGATGGTAGGACAAGAAGCAATAGGTTTCATCTGCAGCAAGGGAGATTTAGGTTAGATATTAGGAAAAGCTTTCTAACTATAAGGATAGTTAAGAAGTGGACTAGGTTACCACGGGAGGTTGTAGAATCCTTGTCATTGGAGGTTTTTAAGAACAGGTTGACCTGTTTGGGATGGTCTAGGTACACTTGGTCCTGCCTCAGCACTGGTGATGGATTAGATGACCTCTCAAGGTCTCTCCCAGTCCTACATTTCTATGATTCTATGGTCAGTCATATGATTAAGGTAGAGTACCACCTGCTGGGTTGAAGGACTCCAGATGAGACAAATCTGAATGTGAATTGTCTGCAGACTAAGAATGATTTCCTTCAAGAAATCAATGAATTTAATAATTATTAATTATTAATATTATTATTAGTAGTATTACCAAGCACCTACAGTGAATACATTTCACAATCTGCTCATGAACAAATCACAAACAGAAAAAGAGGTGAAATTTTCTAGAAATTATACATCTAGCTCTATATTGATGTCTCTCTTTATAGACCCACTCCCACTGAAAGTCTTTCTATTGATTACAGTAGGAGCTGGATTGGTTCCCTATATTAGACCAGGAGACATTTATAAGATGCAGTTCATAGTAACATATATACTGATAATTGGCATTAATAACAGAGGACTGTGGATCATATAGAGTTTTATGTTACCATGAAGTAGACCAAATATAAAGTCTGTTACATTTCAATCTTGAAACTATTTATGAACTATCCATAGGCTGCAATTTAATAAGATAAATATTTATCTGCAAGTGTGCTGAACAAAACTAACAACAATAAATATTGTGTGAAGGCTCATCAATGTTTAGCTAAAATCCACTCTGTCTCGGCATCTAGTTCTACAGACAGACACCTAGATGATGTGTAAATAATATTTTTGCCTATTTTCCATTGTCAGTAACAATATTTATTTATTCTATTATATAGGTTTCTTCACTGCTCAGTGTTGTTTAGCATTTGTTATTGGAACCCTGAGATTTCAGCACAACATTAATCTTATATAATTTTATTAATTTTCAACATAGTGAAGGCTACGGCATTTAAAAAAAGAACCAAGGAAGCCTGGCTTGTATTGGAAAGCCAAACTAACTCACACTGGAAGGATTGCAAATCTGCATGTGTGTGACATACCAGGGTACAATACACGCTAATGAGTAGCTGTTGTCAACCCTGCCCTGCAGCCCTCGGTGCCTCACAATGCACCACTGAAGTAGTTCCCACCTGAGTCACTCAGAATCACCCTTCCAGCATGCAAGCTACACAGTGAGTCTCTGTGCATAATTGCTGTCTGCCAGCCACACTTGGGTTACACTCTGGCTCTCACCAGCCTGGGTTATACTGCAGGGTGACCCCAAAACACCCCCAGTCTTAGAATTTCCCTTAGAAATGTATGTATGTGCTGTACTGCCCATCCCTCTCCTGGACAGTACAAAATACTTAACATGTTATTGCTTATATGATAACAGTAATTCAGACACTTCAGTTCAAACACATTGGATTAGATAAAACAGTAAAACAAACCTATTACCTACAAAAAGAGAGATTTTAAGTGAGTACAAGTAATGAGCCATAAAAGCCAGAAATGGTTACAAGAAAAATAAAGATAAGATGTTTACTAATACCTAATTTAACAAACGATATCAGATTCAAGAAAAAATTCTCACTACATTCTTTCAGCAGTCTTGCTGACTAAATCCTATCAGTCAGGACTCCTTTCCCAGAGTCCAACGAATGCTTCCTTTGTCACTTCCGGTGCAGTGAATACAATAGGGAGAGAGAGAGGGGTGTCTTAGGGTCTTTGCCCCTCCTTTTTATAGTTTCAGTCCCTCTCTTGAAGAACATTTCCAGCTGGGCATTAGTAGACAAAGTCTATGTGGAAGGATGTTCCCTGCTGTCTTTTCTCACCTGTTTGAGCTTTCTTTGGTTCCCTTCCTGTTTGATGACTCCGTTTACTGCTTAAATGCAAATTAAGCAGTACACACATTCCTTTGTTTAGGACAGACCTGTTTGCAAACCTCTGTTTGGGCAGGGCTGTGGTGTTTGGAACATGTGTTAATAACATCATACAGGGAACTCTTACAACTTTACATAAAAGGTTGCCTCTTATATTTTCTCAGGACAATACTGACCAGCTAATTATGAGTTTCAAATGGCACCTTACAAGGCATACTTTGTACAAAGATGATTACAATAGTGTGCAAGGTGTGAATACAGGCTTGTAATTCCATCACAAATTTGTGGTTGGAAAGGGATATTAACTCAGTGAGTGTACTGGCGGTGCTCACAAAGTATGGAGAACTCCAGGTTATACGCAGGATGGTATGCTCTGGGGACACTTCCCTCATCCGGTTATGGACAGATGAATAGCACTGGAAAGGGGCTTACTGGGGCTAGGGCGTGGCTGGGCTGGTGGTGAAAAGCCCAGGTCCAGGATTATTTTTGTGGAAATTTGCTGTTGCTGCAGCACAGGCTGCTGCATTGCCTGCCTACAAAGGGTTGTGGTACCAGGAGTACCCAGACAACTCACACAATGGTAAGTAACTCCACACATGATGCTGCAAGCTCCTCTGGATAAGGTGTGGTTAATCTCCTCACTGCATCTTTCTCCTGCTCCGTGAAAGAACAAACCCTAAATGGGGGAGAAATGAACTGTATAAAGATAAATATGTGAGTGATAACATGAGCATGAGCCAAATCAGCTAACCCTACTCAGGTAAATCTTCTATTGAAGTCAGCATTTGGCCTGGGTCATTAAAATGGGAATCTTACATGTACCCCATTTGTGATAGCTTGTTCATCATTTGAAATCTCACAAGACTGGATATCTTTGTAAAACATAAGCTATATTTTAAATAAAAGCTAGGGATCTGATACAGAGATTATTGGGTAAGGTTATATGGCCTGTGTTATACAGAAGGTCAGCTGGGATGATCATAATGTACCCTCTGGCCTTAGAATCTATGAAAGCTGTAATAGCTGAATATCTCTGTCTTCACTGCATAGTACCCGCAGTGGGCTAGATCCCTTTACTCTTATGGTTTTCCTTCAAATGCACTCTTCCAAAATACATTATGGCTCTCTACCTTATACAGAGGCAATATTTATAAAACACAGCTGTGGTAAACCTTTAACGCCACACAAGAAAGAGCAACTATAGATAAATCATTTAGAAAGGAAACACCTGTGTGGACCTGCTCAGTGCCTTTTCCACATTATCTCTATCATTTCATGTGCACTGGTTTGTTTATGTTGGATAACACAGTAAATAGATTTGTATGATATTTGCTTTCTTTTCATTGTTTTTTAAAATGTCATGGCCTTCCAGCTTGGCTTTCAAAAACCAATTAAATGGATGGAATTAGGATATTTACAACCTACCATAAATTTCAAGGTGGTCCTGCCTTTCAGATGCTGATCTAACCACTAAACCAATATTTCCTGGAAGCATGGCAGCAAGAAGTGCGATAGCAAAGTGTCATAACTTATTGCTGATAGACACACATTTCGTTTTAGGCATAGGCTTAAGGGATATTATTTGGGATAGAACGTAAACGGGAAAATTCTTAAAGTGGAATCAACCTGTCTTTAATTTGGCACACACAAATTTGTATTCACAATTGACTGTGAGTGCAAATGATAGCAGTTTCAGATCTAAATATTTGATTTGTAGGCACAATTAATTAATTGTGGGTGCAAAATCAGAGCCTGTTTTTTAAAAACAGTAGCTCAAATAAATCAGTGGGAGAAAAAAATACCTATTGACAGAGAAAGATTGTAGAAAGCATCTTTGCATGGTTTTAATTTGTTTTTCAGACCACAACAGAAGGGGACTGTTTTTCATTTTGAAATTCATAATATGTCTTTTATAACCACTCATGAATGATTTGTTTAGTTCTTTTATCAGGAATCACACCTAAGATATTTTTTAAAGATATCAAGCTAAGCTCATCAGGGCAGGGGCAATGCCTTCTTACATATGTTTGTATGGCATCTAACCCATTTTGGGTACTACTGGAACAGAAACAGACAGTAATTATTAATAATGCATGAATTCAGGTAGATCAGAGCTTTAGCCAGAGCCACAGGAAGATGCAATGGCATGTAATTCCCTTTCCTCTCTTTCTCTTACTGTTGTTCACTGCAGACCCAGAAGACATCTAGAAAGATGTCTTCAGAGAAGCCTAAGGAAAAAAGATAGATATGGCCTTTAAAAAAGGGGGGCTATGGAAATTTCTCACTGATCTCTATGTTTCTATCTGCAACTCTGATATTCCTGTCTGATGCATGTCTTCAAGCTGACAATGGGTCCAATTTTCAGAAGGACTCTGCAGTCATGAAACGTATTCCTATGAAGAATACCATTTAAAGTCATTAGGACTCTGCGTAGGAGTAAGCGCTCATGCCTTCGGATCCCTTTGCAAATGAATGTGTCAACATCCTGTATTATTTCACATTAATTTTTTTAACAGAGCATTGCAGCTTTCCTTTAACACTTACCCCAGACTCACAAGGCTCTGAAAATTTGTAGTTACAGTTTATATATATTCTGTAACACACTCTATGCCTATCCCCTCATTGGTGTGAATTCAAACCTTACTTGCCAATGTCTTAACTTTATTGACTTGTGTCAGAACAGATAATAGGCAAGACTTGCATTTGTGATCTTCCTGTTTCAATGACACATTTTTAATAAAAAGAAAAGGAGTACTTATGACACCTTAGAGACTAACACATTTATTTGAGCATAAGCTTTCGTGAGCTACAGCTCACTTCATCGGATGCATTCCAATGTTAGTGTTAGTCTCTAAGGTTCTACAAGTCCTCCTTTTCTTTTTGCGAATACAGACTAACACGGCTGCTACTCTGAAACCTGACATTTTTAATGGTTGCTTTTTATTATCAATTCATTCAGAAATCTTTTTGAGTAGAAATAAGCTTTTTTTAACATGAAATTAATTTCAAGCTGTATTTCACAGTTAGTGTATTTGGATGTAGAAAGACCAATAGGAGAGGATACAAGTCCTGTATGATGGAAATGCTAAATATTGACTTATCGTCCATAAAGACTGAAATACTTTCTTTTGTATAGCTTTAAAATAAAGGTAAAGTAGATGAAGAATCTTAGTGGCCTTTTTATGTGGTGACCTGTAAAAAGGGAATGTAGTTTTAATGGAAATATAAGAGGTCATTTTTTAACTGCATAAATTCCAGAAATGCTAAAAATGTGCAAAATATCAGCTTCCAATATTTAACATTTTTGCAGCAAAACAGACTCTGGGTTTATAGGAAGAAACAGTATCATGAATAACTCATCACTGTTCATGATATTTTATTCATTATTTGATAGTCCTTAGGGGGTCTCACCAGTCTTGAACCTACTGAAAATGTTAATTTCATTGCTATAGGTCCATGTATCTTGTATACAACACTGAGTTAGGAACTTCATCTGACCATTTCTTCCCGTTTTTCATAAAATATATATAATACTTTGATTGTTTTTCCAAAGTCTGTTTTCATGATCATAAGAGGACTTTTACAAGCAGGGAAAAATAAATCTCTAGACAAATCAATCTAGTATATATTTGTCAAATTTTCAAAAATATAATTAACCATAATATTTGTGCATACATGCATAAACCCATCATTATTCTTTTTAATTCATAATATTTATAAAGCATTTTCTCTGTACCCTCAAATTACTCTGAGTGACTTAGTTTGTGGTAAAAATAATCAGAACGGTAAAATAACCCACATTAAACTAAAATACTGAAGGTAGTAAATACAACAATCATGATGGTTAAAATAAATAGAATCTTTGCCATAAAATAGTTTGCTGTTTGATCTCCTGGAAATAATAAAAGCCCCAAACATGTAAGCTTGGATGCATGGGTTTGCCCAGACAGAACAATGTGCCCACATCTGAGCCCCCATCATACAAACAAGGCCTTGTAGAAACTCTACAGTTAAGAATATTTATTTTAGAAATTTTCTGGTGGTAGTGCAGAAAAAAAATATGCATGAGCCATTTTGAGGATATAATCAAATACCTATTATTACAATGACAGTAGAGAAATGTCTTGATTTAAAAAAAAATGGTGGGACCAATTCTCCATTTCGCTGCATCATGTGTAGTCAGAAAATTAGGTCCAATAATTTTTTAAAAAAGCATTCACAATGCTGTACAAGACACAAAATAAGGCCCTAATACTGCAAATTATTAGTAGGCACATGTGAAATTTTATATCTATGAGTAGTTCAACTGGCTACAGTGGTACTACTCCTGGGTGTAAAGTTAAGTATGTAAGTATATGCAGGACTGGGGCCTAAATCAGTCCCTGCTCCAAAGATCTTACAAAACAATACCCAGGTGCAAATCAGACAACAAAGACAAAAATACCAACAGGGCACGGAACATACATAATATATGAAAGCCAGAATGTATATTTTAGCCAGAAGAAATCTTAACACACATTGTAGTGGTTCTCATCACAAAAAAATCAGCAAAGTGGGGAGCGAGGGAGGGAAGGGGAAGGAAAATGACAATAAGCTCTAAAGAAAGAAAAACAAAAGATTTGAAAATTACTGCACCAAAATATTTCATTTGATGCCATTATAGAAAGCACAAATTAAAAAACACTGGGGCGCATGTTCAGTTGGTGTAAATCAGTGTAGCTCCATTGACTTCAAAGGAGCAATGCAGATTTATAGCAGGTGACAATCTGGCCCATTGTCTATATTTATAGACTCCTCCCCTCCCATCTCCCAGCGACAGAATTACAGACTCAGAATGAAACTCCAAGTACACCAGCTCTTCCAGCCACTAGCTCCAAAGAATAGCACTAATTTAATACCCTGTCAGCTTTGACATGTATTGTAAAAAGAAGTCAACTAATTGGTCAGAATAATAAGAAAATAGAGACTTTATTGTCCCACTTAATTTGGCATATTCAATAATAAAATAATTTCAGTTCTTCCTTAATTTATCTAAGGGATGATAAAGAATAAAAATCTTTCTTCAGGAAACTGTAGTCTGTATCATGATTGGAAAAACTAGTCCCAGTTTACTGAAGCAAAATGAGGAATGATACTTATTTAGATCCCATAGTGGGACAAACCCCAAGTTCCTTATTTAGAGCCAGATTCTGGCCAGCCCCGTACTAGTGCACCAGGAGGGGAAGGAGCAGGAAGTTGCCTCAGAACTTGTGTCCCTGCCTCACCAGGATCTCTTTGGCTTGCTGGCCCAAGCTAATGCACCTGCAGATGCTAGTTGCTTGAAAGTACCTGAGGCTTCAGTGGTGATTTCAATGAGAGCTGCAGGATGCTCAGCACCTTTTAAAACCAGGCTATTAATTATGGCACATAAGTATGGACATAAGAACTTCATGCCTGAATCAAAACCCATTGAAGTCTATCAGAGTCCAAACCCTTTAACTTTTAAATGCCTATTTTTGGAAGGCTTAGGGCATGTCTACACTATGAAATTAGGTCAAATGTATAGAAGTTGCTTTTGTAGAAAGCGTTTTTATACAGTCGATTGTGTGTTTCCCCACACAAATGCTCTAAGTGCATGTAGTAAGCAAAGTGTGAGGCAACCGTCAACTGCCGGAGCGTTGCACTGTGGGTAGCTATCCCACAGTTCCTGCAGTCTCTGCCGCCCATTTGAATTCTGGGTAGAAATCCCAGTGCCTGATGGGGCTAAAACATTGTCACGAGTGGTTCTGGGTACATATTGTCATGCCCCCCCTTCCCTCCCTCCTTCCGTGAAAGCAAGGGCAGACAATCGTTTTGTGCCTTTTTTCTTGAGTTACCTGTGCAGACACCATACCACGGCAAGCATGGAGCCTGCTCAGCTAATGGTCACCGTATGTCTCCTGGGTGCTGGCAGACGTGGTACTGCATTGCTACACAGCAGCAGTTTATTGCCTTTTGGCAGCAGACAGTGCAATATGACTGGTAGCCATAATTGATGTAGTCCTGGGTGCTCTTTTAACCAACCTCAATGAGATCAGGGGCACCTGGGCAAACATGGGAGTGACTCAGCCAGGTCATTTCCCTTGTTTTCCACGGCAACCCCAGCCGTGTTGTTTGACTCCTTCAATGGAGATGGAGGCAACATGGAAGCAGGTTTTGGGGATGAGGAAGATGATGATGATGAGGTTGTAGATAGCTCACAGCAAGTAAACAGTGAAACCAGTTTTCCCAATAGCCAGGAACTGTTTCTCACCCTGAACCTGGAGCCAGTACCCCCCAAACCCACCCAAGGCTGCCTCCCACACCCATCAGGCGGAGAAGGGACCTCTGGTGAATGTACCTTTTAAAATACTATACATGGTTTAAAAGCAAGCCTGTTTAATGATTAATTTTCCCTGGCATTCGCGGCTCTCCTGGATGTACTCCCAAAGCCTTTGAAAAAGGTTTCTGGGGAGGGCAGCCTTATTCCATCCACCATGGTAGGACACTTTACCACTCCAGGCCAGTAGTACGTACTCAGGAATCATTGTAGAACAAAGCATTGCAGTGTACGTTTGCTGGTTTTTAAACAACATCCGTTCCTTATCTCTCTGTGTTATCCTCAAGAGAGTGATATCATTCATGGTCACCTGGTTGAAATAGGGTGCTTTTCTTAAGGGGACATTCAGAGGTGTCCGTTCCTGCTGGGCTGTTTGCCTGTAGCTGAACAGAAATGTTCCTCATTGTTAGCCACCAGGAGGAGGGAGGGTGAAGGGGCTAGCCATGCCCTGGGGGGAGGCAAAATGCGACCTTGGAACAAAAGCACATATGCTATGTATGTAATGTTAACAGCAAGGTTTACCGTGAAACAGTGTACCCATTGTTCTATAAAATGTGTCTTTTTAAATATCACTGTCCCTTTTTCTCTCTCCACCAGCTGCATGTGTTTCAAGGATCACAGGATCTTCTCCTTCCCAGAGGCTAGCGAAGATTAGAAGGTGAAAAAAACGCACTCACAATGAAATCTTCTCTGAGCTCATGCTGTCCTCCCACACTGACAGAGCACAGATGAATGCATGAAGGCAGACAGTGTCAGAGTGCAGGAAAGCACAAAATGACCGGGAGGAGAGGTGGTGGGCTGAAGAGAGCAAGTGGCTGGCTGAAGAGAGGGCTGAAGCTGAAAGGTGGCAGCAGCGTGATGAGATGAGGCAGGATTCAATGCTGAGGCTGCTGGAGGATCAAACTAACATGCTCCAGCATATGGTTGAGCTGCAGGAAAGGCAGCAGGAGCACAGACCGCCGCTACAGCCCCTGTGTAACCAACCGCCCTCCTCCCCAAGTTCCATAGCCTCCTCACCCAGACGCCCAAGAACGCAGTGGGGGGGCCTCCGGCCACCCAGCCACTCTACCCCAGAGGATTGCCCAAGCAACAGAAGGCTGGCATTCAATAAGTTTTGAAGTTTTAAACTTTTAAAGTGCTGTGTGGCCTTGTCCTTCCCTCCTCCACCACCCCATCTGGTGCTTCTCTCTTCCATCACCCCTCCTGGGCTACCTTGGAAGTTATCTCCCTATTTGTGTGATGAATTAATAAAGAATGCATGAATGTGAAGCAACAATTACTTTATTGCCTCTGCAAACGGTGATCGAAGGGAGGAGGGGAGGGTGGTTAGCTTACAGGGAAGTAGATTTCAGAGTAGCAGCCGTGTTAGTCTGTATTCGCAAAAAGAAAAGGAGTACTTGTGGCACCTTAGAGACTAACAAATTTATTAGAGCATAAGCTTTCGTGAGCTACAGCTCACTTCATCGGATGCATTTGGTGGAAAAAACAGAGGAGAGATTTATATACACACACACAGAGAACATGAAACAATGGGTTTATCATACACACTGTAAGGAGAGTGATCACTTAAGATAAGCCATCACCAACAGCAGGGGGGGGAAGGAGGAAAACCTTTCATGGTGACAAGCAGGTAGGCTAATTCCAGCAGTTAACAAGAATATCAGAGGAACAGTGGGGGGTGGGGTGGGAGGGAGAAATACCATGGGGAAATAGTTTTACTTTGTGTAATGACTCATCCATTCCCAGTCTCTATTCAAGCCTAAGTTAATTGTATCCAGTTTGCAAATTAATTCCAATTCAGCAGTCTCTCGTTGGAGTCTGTTTTTGAAGCTTTTTTGTTGAAGTATAGCCACTCTTAGGTCTGTGATCGAGTGACCAGAGAGATTGAAGTGTTCTCCAACTGGTTTTTGAATGTTATAATTCTTGACGTCTGATTTGTGTCCATTCATTCTTTTACGTAGAGACTGTCCAGTTTGGCCAATGTACATGGCAGAGGGGCATTGCTGGCACATGATGGCATATATCACATTGGTAGATGCGCAGGTGAACGAGCCTCTGATAGTGTGGCTGATGTGATTAGGCCCTATGATGGTATCCCCTGAATAGATATGTGGACAGAGTTGGCAACGGGCTTTGTTGCAAGGATAGGTTCCTGGGTTAGTGGTTCTGTTGTGTGGTGTGTGGTTGCTGGTGAGTATTTGCTTCAGATTGGGGGGCTGTCTGTAAGCAAGGACTGGTCTGTCTCCCAAGATCTGAGAGAGCGATGGCTCGTCCTTCAGGATAGGTTGTAGATCCTTGATGATGCGTTGGAGAGGTTTTAGTTGTGGGCTGAAGGTGATGGCTAGTGGCGTTCTGTTGTTTTCTTTGTTGGGCCTGTCCTGTAGTAGGTGACTTCTGGGTACTCTTCTGGCTCTGTCAATCTGTTTCTTCACTTCAGCAGGTGGGTATTGTAGTTGTAGGAATGCATGATAGAGATCTTGTAGGTGTTTGTCTCTGTCTGAGGGGTTGGAGCAAATGCGGTTATATCGTAGCGCTTGGCTGTAGACAATGGATCGAGTGGTATGATCTGGATGAAAGCTAGAGGCATGTAGGTAGGAATAGCGGTCAGTAGGTTTCCGATATAGGGTGGTGTTTATGTGACCATCGCTTATTAGCACCGTAGTGTCCAGGAAGTGGATCTCTTGTGTGGACTGGTCCAGGCTGAGGTTGATGGTGGGATGGAAATTGTTGAAATCATGGTGGAATTCCTCAAGAGCTTCTTTTCCATGGGTCCAGATGATGAAGATGTCATCAATGTAGCGCAAGTAGAGTAGGGGCATTAGGGAACGAGAGCTGAGGAAGCGTTGTTCTAAGTCAGCCGTAAAAATGTTGGCATAATGTGGGGCCATGCGGGTACCCATCGCAGTGCCGCTGATTTGAAGGTATACATTGTCACCAAATGTGAAATAGTTATGGGTCAGGACAAAGTCACAAAGTTCTGCCACCAGGTTAGCCGTGACAGTATCGGGGATACTGTTCCTGACGGCTTGTAGTCCATCTTTGTGTGGAATGTTGGTGTAGAGGGAAGTAGAGTGAACCAAGGGGCGGGGGGTTTCATCAAGGAGAAACAAATAGAACTTTCACACCGTAGCCTGGCCAGTCATGAAACTGTTTTTCAAAGCTTCTCTGATGTGCACCGCACCCTCCTGTACTCTTCTAACCACCCTGGTGTCTGGCTGTGCGTAACCAGCAGCCAGGCGATTTGCCTCAACCTCCCACCCCACCATAAATGTCTCCCCCTTACTCTCACAGATATTGTGGAGCGCACAGCAAGCAGTAATAACAGTGGGAATATTGGTTTTGCTGAGGTCTAACCGAGTCAGTAACCTGTGCCAACACGCTTTTAAATGTCCAAATGCACATTCTACCACCATTCTGCACTTGCTCAGCCTGTAGTTGAACAGCTCCTGCCTACTGTCCAGGATGTCTGTGTATGGCTTCATGAGCCATGGCATTAAGGGGTAGGCTGGGTCCCCAAGGATAACTATAGTCATTTTGCAAAAAGAAAAGGAGTACTTGTGGCACCTTAGAGACTAACAAATTTATTTGAGCATAAGTTTTCGTGAGCTACAGCTCACTTCATCGGATGCATTGGGTGGAAAATACAGAGGGGAGGTTTATATACACACACAGAGAACATGAAACAATGGGTTTTATCATACACGCTATAAGGAGAGTGATCACTTAAGATGAGCCATCACCAGCAGCAGGGTGGGGGAAAGGAGGAAAACCTTTCATGGTGACAAGCAAAGTAGGCTATTTCCAGCAGTTAACAAGAACATCTGAGGAACAGTGGGGGGTGGGGGTGGGGGGGAGAAATAACATGGAGAAATAGTTTTACTTTGTGTAATGACTCATCCATTCCCAGTCTCTATTCAAGCCTACGTTAGTTGTATCCAGTTTGCAAATTAATTCCAATTCAGCAGTCTCTCGTTGGAGTCTGTTTTTGAAGTTTTTTTTGTTGAAGGATAGCCACCCTCAAGTCTGTAATCGAGTGACCGGACAGATTGAAGTGCTCCGACTGGTTTTTGAATGTTATAATTCTTGACGTCTGATTTGTGTCCATTTATTCTTTTACGTAGAGACTGTCCAGTTTGACCAATGTACATGGCAGAGGGGCATTGCTGGCACATGATGGCATATATCACATTGATAGATGTGCAGGTGAATGAGCCTCTGATAGTGTGGCTGACGTGATTAGGCCCTATGATGGTGTCCCCTGAATAGATATGTGGACAGAGTTGACAACGGGCTTTGTTGCAAGGATAGGTTCCTGGGTTAGTAATTCTGTTGTGTGGTGTGTGGTTGCTGGTGAGTATTAGCTTCAGACTGGGGGGCTGTCTGTAAGCAAGGACTGGCCTGTCTCCCAAGATCTGTGAGAATGATGGGTTGTCCTTCAGGATAGGTTGTAGATCCTTGATGATGCGTTGGAGAGGTTTTAGTTGTGGGCTGAAGGTGATGGCTAGTGGCGTTCTGTTATTTTCTTTGTTGGGCCTGTCCTGTAGTAGGTGACTTCTGGGTACTCTTCTGGCTCTGTCAATCTGTTTCTTCACTTCAGCAGGTGGGTATTGTAGTTGTAAGAATGCATGATAGAGATCTTGTAGGTGTTTGTTTCTGTCTGAGGGGTTGGAGCAAATGTGGTTGTATCGTAGAGCTTGGCTGTAGACAATGGATCGTGTGGTATGATCTGGATGAAAGCTAGAGGCAGGTAGGTAGGAATAGTGGTCAGTAGGTTTCTGTTATAGGGTGGTGTTTATGTGACCATCGCGTATTAGCACTATATTGTCCAGGAAGTGGATCTCTTGTGTGGACTGGTCCAGGCTGAGGTTGATGGTGGGATGGAAATTGTTGAAATCATGGTGGAATTCCTCAAGGGCTTCTTTTCCATGGGTCCATATGATGAAGATGTCATAAATGTAGCGCAAGTAGAGTAGGGGCATTAGGGGACAAGGGCTGAGGAAGCATTGTTCTAAGTCAGCCATAAAAATGTTGGCATACTGTGGGGCCATGCGGGTACCCATCGCAGTTCCGCTGATTTGAAGGTATACATTGTCCCCAAATGTGAAATAGTTATGGGTGAGGACAAAGTCACAAAGTTCAGCCACCAGGTTAGCCGTGACATTATCAGGGATACTGTTCCTGACGGCTTGTAGTCCATCTATGTGTGGAATGTTGCTGTAGAGGGCTTCTACATCCACAGTGGCTAGGATGGTTTTTTTAGTAACATCACTGACGGATTGTAGTTTCCTCAGGAAGTCAGTGGTGTCTCGAAGATAGCTGGGAGTGCTCGTAACGTACGGCCTGAGGAGGGAGTCTACATAGCCAGACAATCCTGCTGTCAGGGTGCCAATGCCTGAGATGATGGGGCATCCAGGATTTCCAGGTTTATGGATCTTGGGTAGCAGATAGAATACCCCAGGTCGGGGTTCTAGGGGTGTGTCTGTGCGGATTTGTTCTTGTGCTTTTTCAGGGAGTTTCTTGAGCAAATGCTGTAGTTTCTTTTGGTAACTCTGAGTGGGATCAGAGGGTAATGGCTTGTAGAAAGTGGTGTTGGAGAGCTGCCTAGTAGCCTCTTGTTCATACTCCGACCTATTCATGATGACGACAGCACCTCCTTTGTCAGCGTTTTTGATTATGATGTCAGAGTTGTTTCTGAGGCTGTGGATGGCATTGTGTTCTGCACGGCTAAGGTTATGGGGCAAGTGATGCTACTTTTCCACAATTTCGGCCCGTGCACATCAGCGGAAGCACTCTATGTAGAAGTCCAGTCTGCTGTTTCGACCTTCAGGAGGAGTTTCAACATCCCCAATGGTTATTTTCTGGTCTGGGAATAAAGTCCCTTCCTGCAGCTTTTGAAACAGACCAGAGTTCCTGAAGATGCGAGCATCATGTACCTTTCCCGGCCATCCCACGTTGATGTGGGTGAAACGTCCCTTGTGATCCACCAGTGCTTGCAGCACTATTGAAAAGTACCCCTTGCGGTTTATGTACTCACCGGCTTGGTGCTCCGGTGCCAAGATAGGGATATGGGTTCCATCTATGGCCCCACCACAGTTAGGGAATCCCATTGCAGCAAAGCCATCCACTATGACCTGCACATTTCCCAGGGTCACTACCCTTGATATCAGCAGATCTTTGATTGCATTGGCAACTTGCATCACAGCAGCCCCCACAGTAGATTTGCCCACTCCAAACTGATTCCCGACTGGCTGGTAGCTGTCTGGCGTTGGAAGGTTCCAGAGGGCTATTGCCACTCACTTCTCAACTATGCGAGCTGCTCTCATCTTGGTATTCTTATGACTCAGGGCAGGGGAAAACAAGTCACAAAGTTCCATGAAAGTGCCCTTACGCATGCGAAAGTTTTGCAGCCACTGGGAATCGTCCCAGACCTGCAACACTATGTGGTCCCACCAGTCTGTGCTTGTTTCCCGAGCCCAAAATTGGCGTTCCACAGCATGAACCTGTCCCATTAGCATCATGGTGCCCACATTGCTAGGGCCTGTGTTTTGAGAGAAGTCTGTGTCCATGTCCTCATCACTCTTGTCACCATGTTGACGTTGCCTACTTGCCCAGTTTTGCTTTGCCAGGTTCTGGTGCTGCATATACTGCTGGATAATGCATGTGGTGTTTAATTGCTCCTAATTGCCAAAGTGATCTGAGCTGGCTCCATGCTTGCCATGGTATGGCGTCTGCACAGAAAAAAGAGGCAGAATGATTGTCTGCCATTGCCCTGATGGAGGGAGGAGAGACTGATGACATGGCTTACAGGGTTGCTTACAGGGAATTAAAATCAACAAAGGGGGTGTCTTTGTGAGAAACGGAATGGCCCCCTCAAGGATAGAACTCAAAACTGGGTTTAGCAGGCCGTTGATTTCATGGAGGGAGGGAGGAGAAAATGAATACAAAACAAATCTGGTCTATTTCTTGTTTGATCCACTTCTTCTATCTTTATACATCTTGCTGGCAGTAGACTGTGCAGTTCGACTGCTAGCCATCGTCATCTCCTGGGTACTCAGCAGAAGATGGTTCAGTATGACTGCTGGCCATCATCTTCTGCTGGCTGCTGATTAAAAGACATGTAAAATGACATGCAGCTTATCATAGAAGCAGCATGTTTTGGGCTCTGACCCGGAGCAGCCGTTCGCCTCTCTGGTTTTCTGGTAGGCTTGCCTCAGCTTCTTAAGTTTCACACGGCACTGCTTTGGGTCCCTGTTATTGCCCCTGTCCTTTATGCCCTGGGAGATTTTGACAAATGTTTTGGCATTTTGAGAACTGGAACGTAGTTCTGATAGCACGGATTCCTCTCTCCATACAGCGATCAGATCCCGTACCTCCCGTTCGGTCCATGCTGGAGCTCTTTTGCGATTCTGGGACTCCATCATGGTCACCTCTGCTGATGAGCTCTGCATAGTCACCTCTGCTGATGAGCTCTGCATGGTCACCTGCAGCTTGTCACGCTGGCCAAACAGGAAATTGAAATTCAAAAGTTTGTGGGCCTTTTCCTGTCTACCTGGCCAGTGCATCTGAGTTGAGAGTGCTGTCCAGAGCAGTCACAATGGAGCACTCTGGGTTAGCTCCCAGAGGCTAATACCATCTAATTGTGTCCACAGTACCCCAAATTCGACCCGGCAAGGCCGATTTCAGCGCTAATCCCCTTGTCGGGGGTGGAGTAAGGAAATTGATTTTAAGAGCCCTTTAAGGCGAAAAAAAGGGCTTCGTCATGTGGACGGGTGCAGGGTTAAATCGATTTAATGCTGCTAAATTTGACCTCAACTCCTAGTGTAGACCAAGGCTTAACCATTATCTACATTTACAGTAACCCAAAGGCTACACTGCTTAAGCCTTACTGTATTTTTTTAAATCTTGTGTATTTGACACATTGGGTCAATTTCACCCCTGGTGTAATACCATTGTATTCAGAGATGTAAAGCCAGAGATACATTTAAGCCCTTCATTTTTACAGCTTATTTACAGTGAGAAAATAAGTGCTGTCAACAACTCTGTACATCTTCCTTACAAATAACTATAAGTTTTCATGTTTCAGAGTAACAGCCTTGTTAGTCTATATCCACAGAAAGAAAAGGAGTACTTGTGGCACCTTAGAGACTAACAAATTTATTTGAGCATAAGCTCACTTCATTCGATACATGCAGTGGAAAATACAGTAGGGGGATTTTATATACACAGAGAACATGAAACAATCTCTCTGGTCACTTGATTAAAGACCTAAAAGTGGCAATATTACAACAAAAAACTTCAGAAACAGACTCCAACGAGACACTGCTGAATTGGAATTAATTTGAAAACTGGACACCATTAAATTAGGCTTGAATAAAGACTGGGAGTGGATGTGTCATTACACAAAGTAAAACTATTTCCCCTTGTTTATTTCCCCCCATACTGTTCCTCACACATTCTTGTCAACTGCTGGAAATGGCCCACCTTGATTATCACTACAAAAGATTCCCCCCGCCCCCCATCTCCTGCTGGTAATAGCTCACCTTAGCTGATCACTATCATTACAGTATGTATGGTAACACCCATTGTTTCATGTTCTCTGTGTATATAAAATCCCCCTACTGTATTTTCCACTGCATGCATCCAATGAAGTGAGCTGTAGCTCAGGAAAGCTTATGCTCCAATTTGTTAGTCTCTAAGGTGCCACAAGTACTCCTTTCTTTTTATAATTTTTCATAATCTCTCTCATTTTTCAGCATTCAGACTGCCATAGTTTCAAAATACTTTTTGCATCTTTAACTATCACTAGTTTTATTGCATTCTAAGAACTGAAAAGATGTTCTCTTTACACAATATGCCAGCCTTCGAAAGATGTACAGAAAATACCCATGTTCAATGCACAAAATAAATCAATCATCGGTCCTTGGGAGATACTTTGTGGTTTATATCCTTTTTATATAGATACAGAATTTACAGTTTTCCTCATTAAGGTCCCCATTCAGCCAAATAGTTAAGCAAGTGCTAAACTTTAAGCACATTAGTAGCCACAATTAGACTTTTCATGTGTTTCAAGCTTTGTATGTATTTATGCGTTTTGTTAAATTGAGATCTTATTTCATGCATATTTTTCTGGGCCATCGCTTCTGTAGGTCTTCAGTTTTATTTTGATGAGTTTTCATGTTAAGGAGTTGAGGTGTTCCTTAATTATAATCTTCAGGTTCTAGTTCAAATTCCCAAGGCACTGTAGCTGCTAGACTAGATCACTACTTCCTGTCTGTGAAGTGTTTGGTGTAAATGTAATGATTCCCTTCAGGTAGGTGGGACAACTAAGCAGTATTTGCTACTAACTAACATGCATATTGCCATTTGTCATCCTTTTATTATTATAAATACTGCCAATGCTGTCTGGTACTCATTTCCTAGTCCTTGATATCAGGACTCATTTTCTGGGCAGCTTTATTTGGGCTTTTTTGATGGAAATCAGATATGTAATCAAATTATTTTGATTTTCAGTGCTTTAGTGTGATTGCTGTTCTCTCTTTTCCTTTTCCCAGACATATATCTCTCTTTGCTATCATGTGTTATCACTTATCACAGACTATAAAACTTCATTGTTACTCACTACTTGGAATTTTCTCCATATTTTTAACTACATGTTTTCATTAGGCATAATTAATTGTAATTAAGGTTGTATTTCCAATTCCAGAACACCATTTAAAGAATATAACTCTTTAAAAAGAGTGACAAGGATTAATTGGTGGAGAGAATTCTAAACAAAATAGTAAAATCTGCCTATATGTGACTGATTATCTATCAGAATATAACCACAACAGGCTTCAGAATATAACCACAACAGTTTGCACTTTTCTATAGGTTATTTTAGTTTATAGAAAGCACGCTACTAAGAAACAATTCATCTTCATAGCATGGATTTGAACTATGTAAAGTCTCTTTTACAAGACTCTGAACTAGATTTTTAGATTCATAGATTCATAGATTCATAGATACTAAGGTCAGAAGGGACCATTCTCATCATCTAGTCCGACCTGCACAGCGAAGGCCACAGAATCTCACCCACCCACTCCTACGAAAAAACCTCACCTATGTCTGAGCTATTGAAGTCCTCAAATCATGGTTTAAAGACTTCAAGGAGCAGAGACGCCTCCCTCAAGTCACCCATGCCCCATGCTACAGAGGAAGGCAAAAAACCTCCAGGGCCTCTCCAATCTGCCCTGGAGGAAAATTCCTTCCTGACCCCAAATATGGCGATCAGCTAAACCCTGAGCATATGGGCAAGATTCACCAGCCAGATACTACAGAAAATTCTTTCCTGGGTAACTCAGATCCCATCCATCTAATATCCCATCTCAGGGGATTTGGCCTATTTACCCTGAATATTTAAAGATCAATTACTTACCAAAATCCCATTATCCCATCATACCATCTCCTCCATAAACTTATCGAGTAGAATCTTAAAACCAGATAGATCTGGTTTTAAGCCCCCACTGCTTCCCTTGGAAGGCTATTCCAAAACTTCACTCCTCTGATGGTTAGAAACCTTCATCTAATTTCAAGTCTAAATTTCCTGGTGGCCAGTTTATACCCATTTGTTCTTGTGTCCACATTGGTGCTGAGCTGAAATAATTCCTCTCCCTCTCCTGTATTTATCCCTCTGATATATTTATAGAGAGCAATCATATCTCCCCTCAACCTTCTTTTAGTTAGGCTAAACAAGCCAAGCTCCTTAAGTCTCCTTTCATAAGACAAGTTTTCCATTCCTCGGATCATCCTAGTAGCCCTTCTCTGTACCTGCTCCAGTTTGAATTCATCCTTTTTAAACATGGGAGACCAGAACTGCACACAGTATTCTAGGTGAGGTCTCACCAGTGCCTTGTATAATGGTACTAAAACCTCCTTATCCCTACTGGAAATGCCTCTCCTGATTCATCCCAAAACCGCATTAGCTTTTTTCACAGCCATATCACATTGGCAGCTCATAGTCATCCTATGATCAACCAATACTCCAAGGTCCTTCCCCTTTTCCGTTACTTCTAATTGATGCGTCCCCAACTTATAACTAAAATTCTTGTTATTAGTCCCTAAATGCATAACCTTACACTTCTCACTATTAAATTTCATCCTATTACTATTACTCCAGTTTACAAGGTCATCCAGATCCTCCTGTATAATATCCCGATCCTTCTCTGAATTGGCAATACCTCCGAGCTTTGTATCATCTGCAAACTTTATTAGCACACTCCCACTTTTTGTGCCAAGGTCAGTAATAAAAAGATTAAATAAGATTGGTCCCAAAACGGATCCCTGAGGAACTCCACTGGTAACCTCCCTCCAACCTGACAGTTCACCTTTCAGTAGGACCCGTTGCAGTCTCCCCTTTACTTTTTGGAAAAGTAAGGAGAAGGCACATGGTAAGACTAACCTCTAGGACTGGTGCAGGTTAGAGAATTCTGTGGGCCATATGAATGTTGCTTTCTAGCCATTATTGCCTTGGCCAGTGCTGCTCATTAATTTAATTTGATAATATGACCACTTTAATTCAATTTTAGTAACAATTTTAACTACTATGGGCCCAATTCTCTTGGGCATTATGGAACTTTGTGCCTTACTGCCAGCATCATCTTACACTCTCCATTTAAACATGTTTTTATTACCAAGTACTTAGAAATGCATGTTTAATTACAATACATCAGTATTAACACTGATACCAAATATATACTATTCTTTTGTCAGTAATCTAAAAAAAAACCTGTGTGAACTTAACACAAAAGGCTTCTGAAAAGAGAAATTAATTATATAAAGACACTTCAATGGCACATATTGATAAGCCTCAAACATAAGTCCAAAGATATAATTTTAACATAAATCACAGTGTTCTACACTATTAAAATTACAGATACATTATTCTCAGGAAACAGCAACAATAAGTACATTACCAAAACAGTTCTGTCAGTAGATAAAGATATTACATGATATAATTCTCACCTAAAAGCATCCATTAAAAGAGACTAGTTATATTCAAAAATCAAGATAACCAAACTGATACGTTAAAAAACAACAAGCTATGGGTCAGAGTGAACAGCTGTAGTATTGGGATGAATTATGCATTTCTCTGTACTTGATAAGAATAATGAGTTTATTATTATATTGGCAGTATGCAATTTATAGTGTCCTTAACTATTCATTTCCTTGCTCCTAAGTGTTTGGATTTTGTGAATGATATAATAGGTAAGTACATTGTTTCTTTCATCTTTATTTATTTAGGGTCAGATCTTCTGCTTGTATAAATGTATGTAGCTCCACTAACTTCAATGGAGCAAGCTGGTTAACACTAGCTGAGGCTATGGCTTTTACATATTTACATAAATAAATGTCTATCTAGGAACCTACACAACTTGTCACACATTAAATATACAATTGTAGAAGTACAAAGTTAAGTAAACCAAGCAGCCTTCCCAAAACTAAGAATAAATAAACTCCAGCCCAGCCACAAATATCAGCCCGGCATACACATCCCAGTCTTCAAATTACATCAAAAAGCCAGAGAAAAAAGATAACCTTTGTAGTGTTCTGTGAAGATCAATAGACCTAATTTTAAGGTTTAACGCTTTGCTATCACTTAGAAAAACTTCACTGATTTTTTGAATGAAGTTCTCTTTTTGGTTTTGGAATATACTAAGACATAACAATTAATAGCAGAGTGCAGTAGAAAAAGTATGTGTATGCAATGGGCCTGAAATATGGTTGCCACCAGTACTATAGCCTCACTGCTTTCTCACTTACACAAGTGAGAATCAGGAGTCACTTCCTCATTGAAGTTATGCCAGTGTAAAACCAATGTAAGTGAAAACAAATTGGGCCTTATAACGCAGAAGTTCTTTGTTATTTATATATTAATTTATCATTTTGTATTGTCATGCTGTTGGTTTTACTGTTTGTCTTCAGACACAAGGAACAAAACAGTTTTAATAGTTTACATTTTCCCCAGAATTGACAATGCCCCTTCATCTACCATGACATCATTGCCTCTCATGATCTTTCACAAGTATCATAGACAGCATCAATACTCCACATCAGCTCTTTGGGGCCACTACTGACACCTGTCCCTTGTGTCTTAAAGCTACTGTTACCATGTCCTCTGGTGAAACAGACTTAACTCCGAAAACCCTAAAGTACTGAGGAGAGGGCAAAACAAAGAAAGTTACAAACACTTTTTGTGGAGGAATTCCTGAAAACCTCAGCAAAACACAATATAGCCTGGTATGAGCACTTTTTAAATACATCACACTGACTGAACACATGTACAGTGCCTCTTACTCTTGATCTACAAAGGTGCAGTAAGATGAGAATAAGACCCACATGGAAATTTTGCAATCAACAGTATCCTCTCTGGAATCTGATGTGGGAACTAGTGCAAAACATTTGACACCATTAGAAAACCAGACCAACAGCGGGGCAAGTAAAAAAAATGCAATATTAAAAAAATACCAGGGATTTAAATTGTTTCATAAAAGCAGTGGCAAAATGACATGAGATACATGACCCAGACATGAAAACTTAGACAGAGATAGAAATGCAAGAGGCAATAATTTAAGAATTCAGTGGCTGGCAGTGAAGGTAAAGATCTAATTTTCCATAAAAATGGGAAGGAGTATAATAGTTGGACTCTACAAGAGAATGATAACTCTGTTTGCCCTGACAGAGAGTACAGAAGTCTCACCTGAAGCCAGCCCAAGGGAATCTCTGCCAACAATGGTGGGATTATGCAGTGTTGTTGTAGCTCTCTTGGTCTCAGGATATTCAATAAGGTAATATCTTTTATTGGACCAACTTCTGAAGCAGAGCTCTGGGTAAGCTTGAAAACATTCCTCTCTCACCAATAGAAGTTGGTCCAATAAAAGATGTCACTCATTCATCTGGTCTCTGGTATTGTGGTGGTATTGTCACATTTGTAGAATTAACCCCATCTTTCCTGAATTATAACCATATACAAAATGCATCATTCAAGCAATTCCTAGGTATTGGAGTGGGTTTCCCAAATATTCAAAAGGAAGAGATAGTGAAATCCAAAGCCAAATACTAGTGATATTTCCAGATCTCATCCTAATGACCCGCAAAAGGAGAAAGGAACTGATGAAAATTGAAAACTATTAGATATTAGAACAGTGGTTCTCAACCAGGAGTATGTGTACACCTATGGGTACGCAGAGGTCTTCCAGGGGGTAAATCAACACATCTAGATATTTGCTTGGTTTTACACCAGGCTACATGAAAAGCACTAGCCAAGTCAGTACAAACTAAAATTTCATACAGACCATGGCTTATTTATTCTGCTCTATAGACGATATGAGTAATTCTCAAACTGTGAGCGAGTTCATTTGAATGGGTTTGTCAGGGCCAGTGTTAGACTAGCTGGGGCCCAGGGCAGAAAGTCCAAGCCCAAGGCCCCACCACATGTGGCTGAAGCCAAAGCACGAGTTTTTAAGTGAGGTGAACCTTGGGGTAGGCAAGACAAATCAGACTCCTGAAAGGGGTAGAGTAGTCTGGGACGGTCGAGAGCCACTGCATTAGAACATAGGGTTACCAGACAGGATCCAAATGGATCCATGTAGTCCAGCAGCCTGTCTCTGACAGCGGCCAGTATCAGTTGCTTCAGAGGAAGGTGCTAGAAATCTTGCAATCGACAATAATGACATCAGGGAAACTTTCTCCTTATCCTCAATAGTTAGTGGTTGGCTTAGAGGTTGTCCAATCCAAAACCCTGGTCTATTTTTAAGTATTTATTATTGTAACTGTGGATCTTCTTGTTATCCATAGGAATATTATAATTCATGTTAATTCAGGTTTGTAAACTGCTTTGCGATTCTCTCAGGAAAGGTATTCATCTAGAAGTGATGTCTATAAGAGCTGCAGGTCTCAGCATCTCCAAGAACACTTTAAATTAGGGACCTTAATGTGGGTTTGGGAGGCAAATTTTAGACACCTCCATTTGAAAATGTTGGTCTAATACTTTGTTCAAAAATGAAAAGCACAACAGGTAAATGTTTGTTGGGAACAAAGAGAAAGAAATTGCTGGGGGCATGAGTGAAATGCTGTTCATCTACACTTACACTTCCATCTTTGTTTCTGACAGTTTTCTTTTTTCTCTCCATCCCCTCACTTAGTTGAAAAAAAATTTTTTTTGAGTGGGCCTTGCAACCTATTTCCCCATTTGCTGAAGAGTCAACAAATCACAAATATTTGTGATGACAAATGGTGGAAACCACCTACCCATCCATCCATCATCTTCTAGTTCAACAATGAGAGGAAAAATATTACAGGCTCACTTTTTCTAGAGTTCTGAATACTAATGGTGATGGCTGCTTTTTGCTTAATACTTACTGACAAATCTATGACAAGATACACCCTCATTATTATTATTAGGCCACCCCCATGACTACTCCAAACTTCATGGGGACAGAGACTAGAGAATTTAGATTCCGCTGGTCCCAAGGCCCAGACCCTTTCCCCTTGACCTAAAGAAGGAGCTTCTCTACCTTTTAGCAGTATGAGCCTATGGTGCAAGGCTAAGAAGTTCTAATTCCATCCAGTAGAGGCACTTGCATGTATATACATATGCCACCTTATTAGAGCACCATATGCATCTTTCACTGGTGCTCTTTTATACTATATTCTTACAAGTGTAGGAAGCCCTTTGCCTCTGTTTGAATCAGTGCCCAACTAGCTGGGTTTCCAAACCATGCCCATATACTGGGCCATGCATTTACACTTCTTTGCTAAATTCAACTTAAGAAAAGCATTTCCCTTTGTGTGTATACAATCTAAGGTCAAGGAAACAACCAGTATGTTTAAGTACCAAAAATCAGTTGAGATCAGAGTATAGTTTTCCACAATCACAATAAATCCCAGAAGTTTATAAAAGGCTCAGTAATATACTATGCTGATAGCTACCCCCAAACAGTTGATTAGTGGGCAAATATTTACTCAAAACCTTGCAGTATGAAAAGGGGAGGTAGGGAAACCAGGTTGCATTGGAAATAAGCGTGACACTGTATGGGAGGCACTTTATGATATTGTTGAGTCTGACTTGCCGTGTAAGGTATCTGCAAAAAATGTTATAATTTGCCAAATATAATCATCTTGTTTATATGTTTGTATCACCTGTATATTTTGAGTTATAGATATGTATGGTATATATGTATTTCCAAACTTGTGCTGTGTTTCTGTTTGACATTCCCAGACAGATTGGCATCGGCACTTCCTAGCCTGTTTGATGGCCCATCAAGGGCTATCAGAGGTGCAATGAACACAATAAAAGACCAGGGATTACACTGTATGAATCAGCAAGACATGTAGGGACATGCTGGTAGACAGAACTCTAAGGCTTTTCCATACCATGTGCAGCTTGTGTTTGGGACACAGGAAGTAGAAGCCACATGGCAAAAGAATATAAAAGGCAGCTGCAACTTCTCCATTTTGTCTTCAATCCTGCTTCTTGTCTTCAATCCTGCTTCTTACCTCTGGAGTGACTTTTCTACAAACTGAAGCTGTGAACAAAGGACTGAATGACTCATCCAAGCTATGGATGCATCCAGAGGGACTTTCAAGCTAGCAAACTCACCAATACTGCTAAGAACCTGATACATGGACTTTGAGTCTTTGTATGTACGTGACTGCTTTACCATTTAACAACTCTCTTCTTGTTCTCTCTTTTTTTCTTTATAATAAACCTTTAGTTTTAGACACTAACGGATGGGCTGGCAGCATGGTATTTTGGGTAAGATCCAAACTAATATTGACCTGGTTGCATGGCTGACCCATTGGGGTCAGAGCAGCAGCCGTGTTAGTCTGAGCTGTAGCTCACAAAAGCTAATGCTCTAATAAATTTGTTAGTCTCTAAGGTGCCACAAGTATTCCTTTCCTTTGGGGTCAGAAGAACATTTTGTATAATGAGCAGAGTTTTTAAAACAACTTTCACTGTTATGCTAGGTGCTGATTGGTGCCAGAGAACTGGAATGCAATAAAGGAGGCTGTGTGATTTCCTTTTTAGCTTCTCGATAACCTGTGTGGAGGATTAGAAGCATTGTTTGTGACTGGTTGGGAAGTTTAACTTCTGTGATACCTACCAGTCTTGGGAGTATCTGCTCTCCTATTTGCAGCCTGCCCTGAACTTGGCATTTCCATTGAGGGCTACTCCAGGCACCCTATGCCACAATAAGTACAAGAAAATATTTACTATAGAATTCAGCAGGAATGTTATCATTATGACTCCTACCAGTCTGATCTATTTAAAATGAAAGATGCAATCTATGTGTGACATGGAAAACAGAACAAAGGGTTGATCATTTATATTCAATTAAGCTATTCCTTTAAAAGTTACCATGAAGAGTAATACTGCTATTTTGTTAATTAGTACTCATTTGTTAATAGATGTGGTAGTTTTCATCTCTGCTTTTTGGATATTATTATATCCCATCAGGGTTTCAGATCATCTATTTGATGGAGTTAACAATAGTAAGCAAAAATCTCAGTAAAGTATTTATTTTACTCAGTTGTTAATTAGGCTATTTTCAAGCATTCTCACTGATGGTTGTCCTGATAAGTAGCACTTTTTAGGGAACATACCACTGCAACTTCAGCCTGTTGGTAACAAAGCTTCTGCTGGGGGAGCTGATACTTCCTTCCCCACCCCTCCATAATATTCCTCCCTTCTTTCCAAAGATACTCTTTTCTTTTATTGATGGCACACTGTTTGTTTTCTTAGGGCATTTGGATGGTACGTTTCTATAGTACATATGATATAGTTTGTCTGGCACACTTAATCATTGTCATTTGTACTACTGCTGAATTCATGCCAAGTTGGTGTAAAACACTGCCATTCTGATCTGGTAACATTTTACAGCTACTTTGATGGGTGCGAGTGACTACATAGGGTGCAGGACAACAATCATATGCCCAGTATTGTTGTCTTTTAGTTGTCTGTGCAACAGCAGAATTGCCTGGTAGTGGCAATAGTGAGTTTATATTCTCATTGTTTGTCATTTTTTATTTTATAGTGTTGAAGAGTGCTCAGCACTTAACGTGAAAAGCGTACAACCTCTCTATATACACACATGAAATTAACTTATTTTTATGATTTTAATCTTCAACTTTGCAGGTACTATAGTTTTTAATCTTCAACTTTCCATTTCACTATAGTTTTTAGTTATCCAGGAGGTAAATTTCAGTAACAGTACATGCAGCAGGTTTCAGAGTAGCAGCCGTATTAGTTTGTATTCGCAAAAAAGAAAAGGAGTACTTGTGGCACCGTAGAGACTAACAAATTTATTTGAGCATAAGCTTTCGTGAGCTACAGATCACTTCGAAAGCTTATGCTCAAATAAATTTGTTAGTCTCTAAGGTGCCACAAGTACTCCTTTTCTTTTTTGCGAGTACATGCAGCATTTCATCTTCTGGAAAGTTCAGTATTAAATCTTAATTCAGTATACAATACATGTCTTAATAAGAGAACTACACAGTTAATTACATATGAAAAAATCAAATGCACAGTCTTACTGTAGAGCAGTAAGCACTCAGTTGATCAGGAAATCTACTACATCCATAACTTTTGTGAAGGTGTACATGTATGCACTGTAGACTTTGGCTGTACCAGAAGAGATGAGAGAAATAACTAGCTAATTCAGAGACAGAGTCTTTCTAATACCAAATCCATATCTCCCAAAGTGGTCCAGAAGATACCCAACCCAACCCAACCCCCTCCCCTTCCAGCCAACACCCACACCCACACACCCACCCACACACCATCGCTGGCTACTACACAAAAGACACAAATCAATTCCAAGTGTTCACATCTTTTGACCATAGGTTTGGACTACCTTATCATAACTTTGGTAGATAGATAACTGTAGAGGAATGTGTACATGGGCTGGGAGGAGTGGCGTTAAAGAAAATTCTAAGGGGATCTTTTCTCTCTTTTGGCTATTGGTCTGAAGTTTGTTACCCTTATGCACATGTATGCACTTTTCTCAAGAAGCATTTTCTACTTCCCCTGTATTGTCATGGCTTCAACACTGGGGAAATCTCTCCCCATTGCACTAGTACTGATGAAGCTCTATTGTGCTAGCAGCAGTAGAAAAATTGATGTCCAGCTCTGCTTTGTTGAATCAAATGGCAAACAAGGAAATGTGGCTCCCACAAAGAGATCTAACTCCTGGCTGCCTCCCTTGAAAAATGAGTAGGACCCTGCTATGCTTGTAATCACAATCTCTGTGGCCCCTTGTTAGTAACAGAATGTACCAGCCACATCAATATTGCAGACATCCACAGAAATAACCACTAAAAACAAGAGAAGAAATGGGGGGGGATCAAGAACTTTAGGCCCTCAGCAGGGACTGAATCCCCCTCTGCTGCAAAGGTCTTAGCTGGCTCAGTGGGAGTGGACTTTTGCTCTTCCTTGCACCAGCTTTGCTGAATTTGGCCTAATGCAATGAAACTTACTGTGATAGAAAAATGTAAGACTAGGTAAGGGAGTGTTACAGATACACGAAAAATTAAAAAAGGGGTCATGAAATGGAAAATTCTGCCAAAGCAAATGCTCCCAAACTCCAGATCAAATAAAGACAGCAGCATATGTTAGAGAAATGGCTGAATTTTCAGCCAAAGGTCTGTCACAGTATGCAGGAACTCAAATACATACAAAAATCTGAAAATACTTTATTACTACAAGGGTATCATTATTCTTTATGATAGGTGAATTATTGTGACAACATCCAAAAATTGCTCTGGGCCCTGAATACTATCAGCTTGGATATTGTCAAGGTGTCTGCAAAAACCCAGTGGAGAAGCAGAGTGCTCTGGGGAATGTTACAAAACTAGACCACATGTGACATGGCCAATTTTGGCAGAACAATTACTTCTCATAGTTTCAATCCAAAAGTAGTACAGAAGGGTCTAAAAGAGCCTTTTCACCTTGAAAGAACAGAGGAAAATATTTTGGAGAATAGATGGGGGAAAGTGCTAGTCATTACGAGTTCACAGATTGACACTTGTGCTTTCTATAATGATATCAATGTTTTTTTAAGGTGTGCTTCAGGATAAAAGCCGTAGGCCTGATTCTGCTCTCTTTTAAGTCAATGGAAGATTTGCCATTGACTTCAAAGGGAACAGAGTTGGCCCACATTAGATGCAACAAGTGCCTGATTCATGTCCAGTTGAAGTCAGCAGTAGACTTCTCATTGACTTTAATAAAAGTTGGATTAGATCTCAAAGGAGCTGTAGGTGTTCACTGCAAACTTTTCACTTTTTTCATGTACAAATATTTAGAAAGAAGGAGATCAACCTGTGTCACAAAGTTCAGGTTTTGAGACACAGAGTTTTGGTTCAGGACCATCTGCAGGTAAACAAGAGGCAAGGCTTTTGTTAGCTATTGTTTTAGATACATATCAAATCCAGAGCTTTTAGGATAAGGGATAGGTGAATAGGTTTTGTCTAAAACTTGAGCCTAATCTGACATTCCCCTAAAAATGTAGCCAACAGTTTCTTTCTTTCATTGCTTTTCATTTATGTCTTGCTGCACTTCTGGGTTCCAGATGGGCCAAAAAGCAGAAGTGCTAAAATGCACCAAGAAAGCATGTGTGCAGGATTTGCAGACCCTAAGTGTTCAGTAAATATCCAGATCAAATCTCAGAACTTTCTAAACTTCAGCCATCCCTGCTTAAAATAATCTCTGATCCGCCTTTGTTGTGTGATGTAACTTGCAAAAATATAAATAACTATCCATTGGAACTGCTCTGCCAGGGACAGCATCTTGGAGCTGCCAGACAAGAGGCCCTGCCCTCCCATGAATCCATGAAGATTTCAGGCCTGCACCTGGAGTTTGTACTTCAAATGCCAATGCCACTGGTCAGAAGGGTTTCAAAGAAATGCCAAGAGATACATCTCAAGCTCTTTAAATCCTACCAGCTGATTTCCTGCAGGAGGGGGCAGTCAGGTTCTAAATGTGGAACATCTAAATGTGGGGAACATGTAGTATGAGGAAGTTGAAAGGAACTGTGTGTCTGCATTACAATAACCTGATTTATACATATGATGGGGGAGCAATGAAAACAGGAAAACCAAGGCCAAATTCTGGTCACTATCTTCAGTGGACTTACCCTGGATTTACCCTGATTTAAATGCTATTAAAATCTGGTCCTAAGTTTCCTAACTTGTCAAACTGGTGGGGAGGGATATAGCTGTGTGATTCCCACTAAAACCAGTGACAATTCTGCAGCAACCCTCTGCTTTAACTCTGCAAATGCACCACTGCATTGGTGCTTGCACCTATTTATTTCTTTTTTTAGAAAGAAAAAACCCAGAAATTTTTCAGCTGTAACTGGAGCCCCCTCAAAGCTATGAAAAATATATCTTGCTTACTATTGCATCAGTATTATCTTGGGCACTGAACTTCTCAGATCTCACAAGACCAGTGAGGTCAGAGCTGGTCAGTATTTGGATGGGAACTATCAAGTAAAGAAAAAGGCTGATGCAGGAAATTAGGTTTGTAATTCAATTGGTGTTGCTCTTGCCTCTGAGTCAGTACTAAATTAATGCTCTGATCGCAGAGGGACTCCAGCATTAAATCTAGTCTCTACCTCATTTTCCCATCCAAAGTCTGATACATAAGCCATAAACAAAATAGGATCCAAAATCAGCTGGGTCTTTGGCTACTTGATCACAGGCTCTCCCAAATGGGTTCCAACCAGTTTCCCAACCCAATTGTAGTATGGAATCAGTTAAAGGAGGCAGGGAACTTCCTTTCTCTCCAACCTGAAACCCTGGAAGAAAACTTATACTTGCAGTGGGTTTGCAGCAGACACTGCTTTAGTGACCAGGGTGACTTCCTCCACCACAGTGGAAAGTATCCAAACAAAACCTGAACCCACATACATAAATGATTTTCCCTGTCCAAGGTTTCTTCCTCTTCAGTCCCTCAGTTCTTCTGTCCCTTTCAAGTCTGTCCCAGAGAGACCCATAATCAGCAGCTACCACTCTTCTCAACGTCTTTCTCCATCATGATAGAGAAGAAGCTTTATATAGCTGGCCTTAAGTTTCTGCCCAAGTTAGCATAATGCAGGAACAGACGCCTATCCTTAAAGGGTCCATACACCCTATTATGTCCCACTATGGTTTTGGGAACAGTGTGTTGCTGGAGTTGTAGGCCAAATATTGCTCTCCTAAACACTTACAAAAATCCACAATAATTGCATTGACTTCAGTGGAGATACTCCACTTTACACCAATGTAACAGACCAAGATCTGGCCTGATACTGTTTGAATGAGGAGTAAAATGAAGATCTTGACAACTTACACTTTTTGTAGTCTGGGGCTGTTAATTTAAGTGTCCAGGCCAAATTCTAATGCACAATTACAATTTACTACCTAAATTTGAGTTTCCACTGGATGCTATATACATCTTCACTTCCTTGTCCTAAGCTTTTAGTAACAAGGGCTGGAATAGTAGCCATGGAATTAGTATGTAGTTTGTCTTATATCCTGTCCATATGATGGGGATATTGTGTCTCATTAAATCCATGCATAAACACTGTTTATTCAGGATTCCTGCAGGCTGTGTGTAAATTTCACTTTAGCGGTTTTTATTGGGATTCAAAGAGAAGAGGGTTTTCATTGATATGCCATTCTGAGCCTTCATCCCCTTACAGCCTTTCTGTTCCAGTGGCTGCAGTCACAGAGTTCAGAGCAAACAGCTTCCTTTTTAAGTCAAAGCCTGGGCAGCAAGGTGTGCAAAGAGCTAGCTTAATCTCTCTACATATCAAGTATGTCATTCCATTTATTCTTAGCTTCCAGCATCAAGCTGGTGAATGAGAGTACAAAAGTAACTGCCCTCAAACCAGGATCTTCACGCACCTCTCCTGAAGAGTGCTGTTGTCACAATGCCACCATGCCAAATTTCCCGCCCCCCCTCCCCCAGGTGTTTGTTAATAGCATGGCTAAAGGTTCAAAGGAGGTTTGATTGCAATTTTTTTTGGTAAGGATCAGAATTTTACTATTTTACAATAAAAAGACCCACTTCCTCTCATTGCCCCCAGTTGAGTCAGATATAAGCAGAGCATAATCTATGCCTCCTCCTCACAAGAGCTCTCTAGCACCAAGGCAACAAATTCAAAGGTCTCAGGTGCCCTATATGAATCTTCTTCTTCCACCAACCACTGGTATTGCTTCTGTGTTATGTAACAATTCAACCTCTCATCGTGACTCGACTACAATCTGCTACATTTGACTATCCTGTCAGTAATGCATTTTTTTGGCACTTGAAGTCAGATACCAATCACAGTGTATGGCGTTATTGTACAGTTGAATCACACTAGCAAAACCCAGGACAGATTTTTGTGTAAAAACTTTATATTGATCTGGTTTCATTAGGACAGATGAAATGGTAGGAGCACTGTGTTTCAGGCTGAATTTTAAAGGGATACTGCTGCATAGTTTTTGTTATATAGGGTTACATTGTTGCCATGCTTGCCAGTGTGTATAATACTTTGTAGTTTCAAAATAATAAAATTATATGCACACCCTCTTATTTTCCCATTAAAACTGTCACATTTTTATTTGTTTTCCCCCCTCTATTTTCAACAGGACTACATAGTAACAACCACACTGAATAATATTAATCAGTTATTCCTTGAAACACCACTGTGAGGTGGGTAAAAATTATTATCTACATTATCCACATCGTGATATTAATTAAGGAGGATAGGTGGAGACCAAGCCCACAGAGCAAGCCAGTGGCAGGAGCTTAGAATAGAACTCTGGCTGTAGTTCCCCAATGTGGTTTGATTTTGGCTACTACTTTGTTCCCTGGCATCTTCAAGAATGTTAGTTCATTTTTAGGAAGAATGATTGCCAATTAACTTCTTATGCATCTGCTGCCTGACAGGCTAACTTGTTCTGCTGCAAAGGTTTGTGTAGGTGAAGGAGCATGACTGGGAGGCCAGGAGAGTAAATAATCAAGCAGGCAGTTAGATATACATTCAATCAGGGCCTCATCCAAATCCCATTGAAATCAATGGAAAGATTTATATCCAGTTCTCCCATTGAATCAAGCCTCTAGTGACACATGAAGCAACAGTATTTACATCAGTTAGACTTAAGCTACTTCTTTGGTTTTGTGGAATGTGTGCTCTAAAGGGAAACATTTTACTCTTCCTAAACTTCTTCAAAACTCTTGGCTTATATCTTTATTAATTCAATGCATGATACACTGACAATCCACAAAAAGGGCCTAATAATCTTGACAAAATGGACTTTTAAAAACAAGGATCCATTCTCTCCTCAAAATTGGAGAATTCTTAGCAAATTAAACAATTTTGTCTGCTGCCAGGAGAAACAATTTTGATGGCATGTCTTTTTGGAAACCCAGAAGAAGGTGGCAACAAGCCAGGGTAAAAATTAAATGGCAATGTAATCCTCCAAGGAAGATAGTTAGATATTTCTTTTAATGGAAACTTTGGTTTTCCAGACAGCATGCACTTTACGCACACAAACACCAACAACATCTGCTGCTGCTGGTAACAACTGATCTCTTAATCATGAGCTACTCATTTCAGAATGATTTCAGGCTGTTATAAGAAAAGTCTTCTTGAGAAGTCTCTTTAGCAACAAGACTGAAAATAAACAATCATCTTTTACCTTCCATTTCACAGGAAATACAGTAAGCCTATCGATATGAAAATCAGTCAATGCCTACAGCAAACAACACATCCAACAGGAGGAAGATAGCCTGACTTCCTCTGCTCTGGTCTATAAGCATTTTGCCATCCATTCAGTATCTTTGTTTTTCAGTCTAGATTTGTCCAATCAGGATAATTTTTCCCCTTCATTTTCATGCCATTTGTCTTACGGTTTGAGCTCCAGATGTTTTATTATTGTTACTTGATTACTGGCACGTGTTTTCTTCCATAGTTCTAAAGCTGTGTGTTTCTGGCCTCGCTGTTTCCTTTGTTTGAAGGCTGGATTATCAATTGTTTGGCAGAGCTGGATCTAGGCATCTGGCAAATGTGCTGCTGCACAGAGATCTATACTTTTAGGGACCCTGCTTTGTTAAGGACCCCAGGCAGCATGTACCCTATTCTGTGATGCATTAGGACATCCGCACATCTTAAAGGATGAACTATGGGGGCCTAAACATTCTTCCACTTTCCAAAGTCTCTCCCCTGCATATCCATTTTCTAACTGATGAAACCCTTCAATTCATGTTCTTTGTATCTAATAAGGAACTAGATTTCAGACTAGGGGCCTTCAGAAATGACTAGAGTGCTGACTCTCTACCTCCCTAATTTGCGGAACCCCTCCCATACCCACTTAATGACTCACCCAGCTATCAAATCCTCCCATCCTTATATATGCTGTGTGTGTTACAGAAGTCAGCCTGAGGCACTGCATGTCTTACACTGAAAAAGGTCCTGAGCAACGTAAGCCACTGAACGATAGAATAGATTGGCACTATCCTAGATGTGCTTCAAACCAGGCAGAGCTGGAGGAGCTTTGATCCTTGTACTCTCCACTTTGCTATAAAATTTGGTGGTGTTTGAGCTGCCTGGCCTTCTTGTTGGCTCCAATCATGAAGTCAGAATAATAGAAGAGATGTAGGGCCCACTTTTCAGAGATGCTGATCACCCAAAGTTAGTTATTTTGATAAATGTATCTCTACTTTCTCCCTGATCACCACAGGAGGGAGAGTGAAGACTTATTAGATCCTCTTTGTGCCTTTACATAAGTGAGATGAAGAGAAAGAAAAGTTTTGCTGTCATCTCCCCAAGAATGAGGAATGAAGAAAAGGAGCCAGGCCAGCACTGTTAGCAATGGATAAGTTCAGGTTTGGTAAATCAAATGTCTTACATAAAACCTTAGTCTGCAGAAGAGAAGATTGAGGGGGAGATTTGATAGCAGCCTTCAACTACCTGAAGTGGGGTTCTGAAGAGGATGGTGCTCGGCTGTTCTCAGTGGTGGCAGATGACAAAACAAGAAGCAATGGTCTAAAGTTGCAGTGGGGGAGGTCTAGGTTGGATATTAGGAAAAAACTATTTCACTAGAAGGGTGGTGAAGCACTGGAATGGGTTACCTAGGGAGGTGGTGGAATCTCCATCCTTAGAGGTTTTTAAGGCCCGGCTTGATGAAGCCCTGGCTGGGATGGTTTAGTTGGGATTGGTCCTGCTTTGAGCAGGGCATTGGACTAGATGACCTCCTGAGGTGTCTTCCAACCCTAATCTTTTATGAATCTGCTACAAATGTATGATTTCCGAATCCAGGATCTTTCAAATTCTGAAGTTTATGATTTGGATAGTCATGATCCTAACTGCTGTATTGTGAGGTTTCTCTTTGCCTTGCTCTAAGAAAATTACTAGAACTGGATGAATTGTTTTGGCTGGAACAGTTTTCCCATCGACAAATGCAGTTTCCTCAAAATCATATCATTTTGTGGGAGCATGTTGATTTCAACAACATTTTGGATGGAAAAAAGCTGAAATGAAATGTTTTGACTTTCTTGTTTTCTCTCAATATCAAAAAGTTTCATTTAGATAATTGTAAATGATTTCATTCTGATAAAGCCAAAATGAAACATTTTCACTCCATCATTTTGATTCATTTGACTTTTATATTTAAATATTAGCTTTAACATGATATATATAGTTAATATATTTTATATTATATAATAATGTTTCCACATTGTCAAAAAGATTTAACATTATTGAAATGAAATATTTAAATGGTTCCAAATATGGTTTTGGAACATGATGGAGGGTATTAATTTTTGTTCTGCAGGAAATTGCAATATTTTGTCTTTTCATTCTGATTTGGAACAAATTTTGAAATGTTAGCATTTTCCACAGAGCAAAAATTCTATTTTCCAACCAGCTCTGAGCATTACTGTAAAGAAGAACTAAAATATGTAGATCAGTGATGGGCAGGAGACAGCAAATCTCTGATTATGTGTACAATCAGAATGTGGATATTCTTGCTACTTTTAGAACTTGGGGCAATTGATATCTCCCTAACAGAAGATTGACCAGCTGATTATGAAACATTTATTTCTATTATTTTCTCTGGTTAGTAACATATTGAAAAAAATAAGAACAAAAACTATCTTCTACTTCCTCTTCCACTGAGCCTTTTATTTTTCCTTGCCAAAACATTGTTCAGTCATCTGACCTCCATTTATTTTAACTGGTGATACAGAGCTTAATTTTGTGCAACTCTGATATATTTTTCTGGTTTGTTAGACTGTTTGCCTAGTAAATATTATTGCCTGGGATTTTCAAATGATCCTGACTATCTACCTACCTGGGAGATCTCCCATGACATACTGTCAGAACAGAGGTCAGCAAAATCACTTGCACTAGATCCCCCTCATTCTAAGAGAGATGGGGCTGTCAACAGTGTTTTCTATGAGGGCCCCAGGACTTTGAAACATACTCTCTCTTTTAGTCAGGAATAGCCTAATTGGTGACCTACCAGGCACACTGCAAAAGCCATTGGATAGAGGTTTTGGAAAAGGCTGAGAGTATGTTCCCAGAGACAATTCGGATGGAAAGGAGTTCTTCTTGTAGCTGATTGCCTGGCTGGCTGAGCTGCGTTAATTTGTTCCTGTTTAAATATTTGTTTTTCTTAGATGTTGCTGTATGTATTTTGCTATTGTAAAATTAATTGTCAGGGCCCCTAGAGGTCTTGTATAGATTTTGTTTTACTATTACTTAAATACAAACAACAACAGTACAATAATGACAACAGTACTTCCTAGACTAGTCTATTCAAAGTTACCATTAAACAAACCTAGATCAAATCAATGGGCTCACTTATGTAACCTTCTGTAACATTTCTTTTGCAATGTGTTTCAATGGTTTAATTGTATACTATCTAGAGGCATACCCAAATCAAAACTCCACCTCTGGATCTTGGTTTAAACTGAGTGTGGCAGCTCAAGCTTCCACTCAAGGGGTATGGAGCGGCTGCCGTATGAGGAGAGATTAATAAGACTGGGACTTTTCTGCTCGGAAAAGAGACAACTAAGGGGGGATATGATAGAGGTCTATACAATCATGACTGGTGTGGAGAAAGTAAATAAGGAAGTGTTATTTACTCCTTCTCATAACACAAGAACTAGGGGCCACCAAATGAAATTAATAGGCAACAGTTTTAAAACAAACAGAAGGAAGTATTTTTTCCACACAACACACAGCCAATCTGTGGCACTCCTTCAAGAGGATGTTGTGAAGGCCAAGACTATAACAAGGTTTTAAAAAAAAGAACTAGATAATTTCATGAACGATAGGTCCATCAATGGCTATTAGCCAGGATGGGCAAGGATGGTGTCCCTAGCCTCTATTTGCCAGGAGCTGGAAATGGGCAACAGGGGGTGGATCACTTGATGATTTCCTGTTCTGTTCATTCCTGCCAGGGCACCTGGCATTGTCCATTGTCGGCAGACAGGATACTGGGCTAGACAGACCCTTGGTCTGACCCAGTATGGCCATTCTTATGTTCTATCTGTGATGAGCTGAATCCAGTCATCAATGGACCAGAGTCTGATCTCACTTATACTTGTTTTATACTTGTGTAACTCTTTTGTCTTTATTCGTGTAACTCCTGATTTCAGCAATATAGCCGAGATCAGAATCAGTCACAACTCTGAACAATCCAAACTTTAGGAAAAAATCAAATTCAAGATCCAGTTACCAAGTCCTTCCGGTTAACAGCATTGAGAATTTCGGTTCTCTCCAATAGTGAGATACGAAGTTCAGAACCAGATGAGGTGTCCAGCTACATTGTTTGTTGATTGGAACCACTTTAAATTCTGCTTTCCATAAAATGCTCCCAGATGTTTCCATGAAAGGCATCATGTAAGAGGAAGGGATGAAAGACCTTGTTGAAAAGTGTAAATGTTCATCTGTAGGATAACTTGTTTTATTTTTCCAGTGATCCTGGAAACACCATTTGGTGACATTATTCTCTTTCAGATGCCTGCATAGCATCATCATAATGTCTAAGTTTCTCTCAAATATTTAAAAATAGAAATAACAGTACAGTTTCCTTCCTCTGTTTCTTCTTTCTCAGCCAATAAAGAGTTTAATCAATTTAGTATGTGTGTGTGTGTGTGTGTGTGTGTGTAAGAGTTTATTGAGGAAAGGCTAAATTGAAAAAGTTTTGCATATAACAGAGAACGTAGTAAGGGCTGTGGCCATTAGCTCATCTGATAGTGAGTTCCATAGTGGAGGTCCCACTCCTTGAAAATTCTGTCTCCTGACTGATGAATATTCCCTATTGGTCAACAGTTTCATTGTTCCCATGGAATGAAGCTATCATGGGAGGCCATGGTCATGAAGGAAAATGTGATTTCCTAGATAGCTTAGCCCAATCCTATGTAGGGCTTTCAATATCAGAACAGGGACCTTGAACTGAATTCTATATTCAATGAGCAGTCAGTAAAGAGTATAGAACCCTGGGATGAGGGGCTCATGGCAACCAGTGTTGTATCGGCTGAAGCTTTTGAGGGTATGTGGTTTTATTTGTAGATAAAGAGTTGCAATAACCAAATCTGAAGATCATGAAAACATGGAACATTGTGACCAGATCTTTGTTAGCTAGAATAACTAACCAGTTGCAGATGCAAGTAGGCATTTTTGGCTACTATAGCTATTTCGGCATTCAGTGACAATAAGGAACCCAAATTACCCTAAAACTGTGGACAAATTTGACAATTTTAGGGCAGATGCCCTTAAGAGTGAGGATGTTATAGAGGAGGCTAGTTCTTCAAAGCTCTTCCTACCAGCATTACCTCAGTTTTGCTTAGGGTCACATTTAGACAGTTCTTCACCCAAGTGCTAATTTCAATAGGTTTAGAGAAAGCTAGAAGAGTGTATTGTTGATACTGACAATTCTAGTACAACTCAAAGTCATAGATACCGTTAGCCAGGACAATGTTTTAGTAAGATTTTACTAAAAATCATTTAGATAACTAGTGTAAAGTGCAATAGATTTGATTTCCTTTAAAAAACCTGTTCATATCTCTTAGACTTAGAGGCTACAGGCTAACTTCTGCAGTTTAAAATGTTAGAAAACAAAGGACATTCTTGAAGGCTAAGCTGCTAAAACTTATTCCTGCATAAAGTGACTATTCAAACTGGGTGGCTTAGCTAGCTAGATTGTTAGTGACTCAAGTTCAAGTAAGGTGAGTCTGAACTCTTTTACCCTATAGTGAACCTGAGTATTTCATATTTTAATTGATAACATTCACATCTTTGAGCCTTTCATTTAAACTTTGATAAAATCTGCTCACAAAGGCAGATGGCAGGCTGTTATTTTTAATTCACAAGCCATGTTAAATATGCCATATGTTATAGAACTTTTCAGTCTCAGCCTTTTGAATGCTACCACAATAAAATTACAAACTTACATAAAAGGAAATCTGACAGGCAGAATTATGCAGTTGTGGATTACATTTCTGAAAACTGAAATAAATGACTTGACTTTTTGCTTGATAAAATATCATTATAAAAAACTACCCCTGAAGTTTTAAGACCTGTGTAAAAGACAAGTAGGTTTGGGGTTTTATTAATTACTATTCTGTGTCTGGAAATGATCTCCTGTATTAACAGTAGGGTGCTATCATTTTTCTAAAGGAGCTATAAACTTTGGGACTTGCATTTATTCATGTAAATAAAAAGCATGTTATCATACTTTACACTTTGTATTTTGAGAGTACCATACATAAGTTAAAGTAATAAAATAAATGGCATGAGTTTTATGTATCTCAGAGACTGCCTCTCCTCTTGTGTTTTACTGATGGTGATGTTGGTGATGTTGCCTGAGGAGCCACTCAAGCTGCAGCTCTCTCAGTATAAAAGAGGATGTTGTCAGCAGTGCAGTTTCTGTGAAAGCTCCTTGACTTCATAATACCACCTAGTGGAGCAGTCTACAATCAGGGGTGAAAGGGAGCCGGTACGGCATACCGATAAGAACCCGCACCGGCCCATACCCAGCCCACAGTAAAGTACTGGCAGGGCCACCGACGGAGGGTTGGGGGGAAGGGTCAGCAACGTTAAAGCAGTGGCGTCCAGAGCCCCAGGCCCTTTAAATCAACATGGGAACCCTGGGTGGCGCGGGCCAGGCGGCCTGGAAAGGCTGGCTGGGGGATGTTGACCCTCCCCAGCCCTGCCCCTTCCACCCGAGGCCCCGCCCCTTCCGGGGGCTGGAGCCATTCCGCCCCGTACCGGTAAGTGGCCTCAGTTACTTTCACCCCTGAGTCTACTTTTCTTAAGAAGATGGCACATAGCTAATAAAAGAAGTCCACTAACATACTCTGTGAGGAATGGTACATGGACAGGTCTTTGGGTACCAGCTACAGAAGACCTGTCACACCCTATTGTGTTGCTAGGACATCCTACTGTTAATCAATGGCTATGGGATTAATTCCCAAACAGGTTTCAGAGGCAGCTCAGTGAGGCACTCACATATGAGAATTAATGAGGTGCAGCTGAGTTGATTTAGATTCTGCATTTTCAAAAGGGTTGGGTAACTCCCAAAGAGGAGAGAGAAAGCAGGTTAGTCATGCTGGCCAGAGCCAGGGATCTATAGAGAAACATCGGAGGTATTCTGTTGTATTTTTGATTTCACTGATTAGAAAACTGCATGGAAGCTGCATGTACAGCTAAAGACTTTTGGCCAAGGTGATGTCCAATCGGGTTACACCAGAATCCCTGCAATAAAACCCACCCAGCTAGATGACTGATGTTCAAACCTGAGCATCCAACAAATTTCCCATTTCATCACTCTGCACTACCCCTGTTTTGTGTATCCCCTTGTAAGCCAAGGAAAGTTCTCATTTGTGTTGGAACCAGACATGGAAAATTTAACCCAAAAAGAAGAATTGTTGAGAAGGTTTACAGCTGTAAAAACAAGCATTGCATTAAAAATTGAAATGTAACTTTAATTATAGCTCACACTAATATGAAAGCTGAGAACTTCCCAACTAGGTGACAGGGGCCAATTGCAACCCAGATCTTCCATCACGGGGCTCTACCAATCATCAGTGTGTGTGTGTGGGTGGGGGGGGCATTAAGTGGCTCCCAGATACACCAACTATGAGACTGGAATAATATGGAGGTGCTGGTAGTGGCTCCATAGCTAATGTGATTATATTAGTTTAGGTGATTCTGCATGGGCAGGTTTATTGTGCTTCTGGATTTTATTCCTGATTTTAATACATTTTTCAGTGGCTGAAGATTGCCTGGAGCCACTGGAATAGGAGCTTTAAAGAAATAATATAAGTATGTGCTGAATAGCAAGAATATTTCTGTATAGTGCAGGGATGGCTGAATTATTCATTATGAATAATTTATCCAACAAATTTGGGCATTTTTTCTTGAATACATTATTTGTGATCCTCCACCCCCATTATTTAACAAGATGATCGAATATATTATTTGCCAAATGTTATTAGCAATTGTGAATATTTTCTTCATTTAACATAGCACATCACCTGCTCCTGATTAATCCAGTCACATTGGGACACCAGCATTTCTTATGGCTTGTAAAACAATAGACTAATGAGACTCCAGCATTGTTAGTAAGACAGCAAGAGAAATTGCATCACACTGTTTTGTTTTGTTTTTTAAAAAAGAGTCAATATTTGCTAACACTGTTGACAGCTGGAGAGAACTACATAAATTCAGAGAACTTTGTTTGATTACAAGACATAAATTTCAAGAACTTGTAATGGTTTTAGCGTTGGGTCAGCTTTAGCAGTGTCATTGAAGGGTCTTTAGAATTTCATCTTAGAGTAACTTCTGAAGTTTCTCCTAATTCCCATATCTATTAAGTGGAACTCATTTGGATCTTTGTTATATTGGGGGTAAATCCAGAGTAAATGTATTGACGTCAGAAGTGCTACACTGGTGTAAACACAATACAAGCAGGGGTTCTGGAACAATTTGTACAGTGCTGAGAGCCATTCAACCTAATTTTAAACCCTGTAAATGATGGAAACCACTTTAAGCCAGGGGGTACAGCAGCACCCCTAGTTCCAGCACATATGAATATAAGTGATAGAGATAAGGTAGGTAAGATAATATCTGTAAAAAGAAAAGGAGTACTTGTAGCACCTTAGAGACTAACAAATTTATGAGAGCATAAGCTTTCGTGAGCTACAGCTCACTTCATCGGATACATACAGTGGAAAATATAGTGGGGAGATTTTATATACACAGAGAACATGAAACGATGGGTGTTACTATACAGACTGTAACAAGAGTGATCAGGAAAGGTGAGCAAGTAATAGCAGGAGAATGTGGGTGGGAGGGGGGAAGGGAAGGAGGGTAACCTTTTGTAGTGATAATCAAGGTGGGCAATTTCCAGCACTTTACAAGAACAGTAGGAGGGGAAACAGTTTTACTTTGTGTAATGACCAATCCACTCCCAGTCTTTATTCAAGCCTAAGTTAATTGTATCCAGTTTGCAAATTAATTCCAATTCAGCAGTCTCTTGTTGGAGTCTGTTTTTGAAGGTTTTTTTGTTGAAGAATTGCCACTTTTAGGTCTCTAATTGAGTGACCAAACAGATTGAAGTATTCTTCGACTGCTTTTTGAATGTTATAATTCTTGATGTTTGATTTGTGTCCATTTATTCTTTTATGTAGAGACTGTCCGGTTTGGCCAATGTACATGGCAGAGGGGCATTGCTGGCACATGATGGCATATATCACATTGGTAAATGCGCAGGTAAATGAGCCTCTGATAGTGTGGCTGATGTGATTAGGCCCTATGATGGTGTCGCCTCAATAGATATGTGGACAGAGTTGGCAACGGGCTTTGTTGCAAGAATAGGTTCCTGGGTTAGTGGTTTTGTTGTGTGGTTGCTGGTGAGTATTTGCTTCAGGTTGGGGGGCTGTCTGTAAGCAAGGACTGGCCTGTCTCCCAGGATCTGTGAGAGTGATTGGTCGTCCTTCAGGATAGGTTGTAGATCCTTGATGATGCGTTGGAGAGGTTTTAGTTGGGGGCTGAAGGTGATGGCTAGTGGTGTTCTGTTATTTTCTTTGTTGGGCCTGTCCTGTAGTTGGTAACTTCTGGGTACTCTCCTGGCTCTGTCAATCTGTTTTTTCACTTCAGCAGGTGGGTATTGTAGTTGTAAGAATACTTGATAGAGATCTTGTAGGTGTTTGTCTCTGTCTGAGGGGTTGGAGCAAATGCGGTTGTATCATACAGCTTGGCAGTAGACAATGGATCGTGTGGTGTGGTCTGGATGAAAGCTGGAGCCATGTAGGTAAGTATAGCAGTCAGTAGGTTTCTGGTATAGGGTGGTGTTTATGTGACATCGCTTATTAGCACCATAGTGTCCAGGTAGTGGATCTCCTGTGTGGACTGGTCCAGGCTGAGGTTGATGGTGGGATGGAAATTGTTGAAATCATGGTGGAATTCCTCAAGGGCTTCTTTTCCATGGGTCCAGATGATGAAGATGTCATCAATGTAGCGCAAGTAGAGTAGGGGAATTAGGGGTTGAGAGCTGAGGAAGCGTTGTTCTAAGTCAGCCATAAAAATGTTTGCATACTGTGGGACCATGCGGGTACCCATAGCAGTGCCACTGATTTGAAGGTATACATTGTCCCCAAATGTGAAATAGTTATGGGTGAGCACAAAGTCAAAGTTCAGCCACCAGGTTTGCCATGACATTATCGGGGATACTGTTTCTGACAGCTTGTAGTCCATCTTTGTGTGGAATGTTGGTGTAGAGGGCTTCTACATCCATAGTGGCTAGGATGGTGTTTTCAGGAAGATCACCAATGGATTGTAGTTCCCTCAGGAAGTCAGTGGTGTCTTGAAGATAACTGGGAGTGCTGGTAGCGCAAGGCCTGAGGAGGGAGTCTACATAGCCAGACAATCCTGTTGTCAGGATGCCAATGCCTGAGATGAGGGGGCATCCAGGATTTCCAGGTTTATGGATCTTGGGTAGCAGATAGAATACCCCAGGTCGGGGTTCTAGGGGTGTGTCTGCGAATTTGTTCTTGTGCTTTTTCAGAGAGTTTCTTGAGCAGATGGTGTAGTTTCTTTTGGTAACCCTCAGTTGGATCAGAGGGTAATGGCTTGTAGAAAGTGGTGTTTTAGAGCTGCATGAAAGACCCCCTAAGTTTATTCTTACCAGCTTAGGTTAAAAACTTCCTCAAGGTACATATTTTGTCTTGTCCTTGAACCCTATGCTGCCACCACCAAGCGTGTTAAACAAAGAACAGGGAAAAGAGCTCACTTGGAGACATCTTCCCTGCAAAATACCCCCCCCCCCCAGCTCTACATCCCCTTTCCTGTGGAAGGCTTGATAAAAATCCTCACCAATTTGCATAGGTGAACACAGACCCAAACCCTTGGATCTTAAGAACAATCAGGTTCTTAAAAGAAGAATTTTAATTAAAGAAAAAGAATCACCTCTGTAAAATCAGGATGGTAAATACCTTACAGGGTAATCAGATTCACAACATAGAGAATCCCTCTAAGCAAAACCTTAAGTTACAAAAAGACAAAACCAGGAATATATATTCCATTTAGCACAGCTATTTTACCAGCCATTAAAAAAAAGAAAATCTAACGCATTTCTAGCTAGATTGCTTACTAACTTTTTACAGGAATTCTGAAGAGCATTCCTGATCTGTTCCTGGCAAAAGCATCACACAGACAGACACACACTTTGTTCCCCCCACCTCCAGCTTTGAAAGTAACTTGTCTCCTCATTGGTCATTTTGGTCAGCTGTCAGCAAGGTTATCCTAGCTTCTTAACCCTTTACAGGTGAAAGGGTTTTGCCTCTGGCCAGGAGGGATTTTATAGTTCTGTATACAGAAAGGTGGTTACCCTTCCCTTTATATTGGACCAACTTCAGTTGGTGGATAGTACAAATTTTAGAAATAAACAGTTCTTCCTAAGGTCGGGGAAAGAAATCAGAGTGTCTAAGCTAACTACAAGTTGGGCCAGATAGTTACACATTAGGAGTAACATGCTGTGGGAAGTCACTTGAAGTGGAGTGGGCAATAAGAGTTAGATTGTTATGCAAAAAGAGTTTGAAGGGGGCAATTATCTTGTAGATATTTGATGCAGGCAGTGATGCTGGTGTATAAGGAGGTGACATCCAGGGTGGCAAGAATGGTATACTGGTGGAGGCTGTTAATGTTGCAGAGTTTCCTGAGGAAGTCAGTAGTGCCTTGGGGGAAGCTGGCCCTTTGTGTTGTCTGAGTCTGGTTTCTATGAGTCCTGATATTCCATCCGTAAAAGTGTTGTGGCCAGATATGATGGGTATGCCAGGATTTCCTTGTTTGTGTATCTTGGGGAGTGTGTAGAAGGTCCCTGGGGTGAGTTTGTGCGGGGGGTGGGGTGAGGTTGTAGAGTTTTTCTTGGAGTTGTTTGGGAGAGATCTGATATCTTTAAATTTCTGTGTTTCATATCATACATGCAGATTCGCCAGATAGTGGTCAACGTCCAGAAACAAGGCATGAAATTCCATCCAAATAATTTACATCTTTTTATTAGGCCTCTGCTTAGTGTGTATATCAGATCAAAGTTGCTACTGAAAAACCTAGGCTTTTGAGCCTTTTCAGTAAAACAAACAAAGTGTAAAAATGTCACAATAGGGAGCCACAGTCAAGTGAACTTTACACTCTGGAAAGAGGATGAGTTTCCTCAAAAGTCTCTTAGATGTTGATGGCTAATTCCCATCTCTGCAGAAATAGATATTAGTTGGGTGAATATAGGCAAAAGGATTAAAAAACACAAACTTTCTACAAACTTTTCTTGTCTGGTTTCCATGGAAATGAGAGTGGAAAGGCCGCTGGCAGCCAGTAGCTGAGTGTGAGAACTCTCACTTGAAGATGTCAGTTGCTGACTGTTCACTGAAAGCTGAAAGTGTTGGTTTCAAAAAATCAGCTGCAAACCATAAGTCTTCTCAACTCTGCAGTTATTTACATTTGAAAAAAAGTTAATAGTTTAAAAAATATTAAATAAAATCTCTACATTAGCCCCTCATCCTTCCATTTTAAAGGCTAGCTGACTTCATTTTGTATGCTGAACAAAGGTATGTAATAGAGTTTATTTGAAGACATGTAATATTTTGCATAATGAGGAGGATAAAATGGATAGGCCAAATTCATCCTGGTAGTTGTATCAATTGCTTCAGTGGAATTTGTCCCCACAGCAATCCATATTGGGCATTTCCCTTTGCTCATATATATATATTTTGAGGATTGTGCCCCACTATTGTCCTCTGTGTATTATGCAGTGCAGTTTGCTGCCTGAACTGCTGCCCTCCACCCCATGCAGCTGCGTTTCATTGTTGCAGTATGTGTACAGGGCTAAATTGTGGCTTTGCTACAAGCACTGTGTATGGGGCAGCACCTTGTTGCACTGTTCCAAGAGGATTGTGACAGAAATTGCTAGCCTGTCTTGCTTTGCCTCAGTAGCTAAGAACATCTGGCTACTAACAACCCTCACATACACACATTATATATATGGGAGGGCTTGAGGCCTGGCATTCTCCGTCACTATCTTCCACTCTGCAACTGGCTTCCTACTTCATCCAGCAGAGCCTGAATTAATTGCCCTACAGGGTTCAGCTACCTATGAAGTTTTTGGAATAGTAAGTACATTTTTGGAAGGGTGTTGGTTTTTGTAGGGAGAGGGGCTGATAGCTTTTTCATATTAGTCATAGCATAAATATGATTGTGAGGATATTGATAGGCCCATTTTTTTCTCCTCTCTCTAGTAAAAAAAGAAAAGGAAAAAGGAACATTTCAAGAGTATATAATTATATTGGTTTCTCATGGTTTACTAGTGGAGGGCATGTTCCATGTTTTCAATAGACTCACTCATTGTGAGCCCATGTCCATAGTCATTACTGAAAACTGCTTACTACAGTGTAAATCTGCCCCCCTTCCTCTGCATATTACAGACAAAAGCTGGAAACCCACATGTGCACTCTCTGCATCATACTAACCTCCCATCCATGCATTTATTCCACTGTGTACTTTCATAGCCAATTTATTGTGCTTAAATAATATACAGTGGAATAATGAGTAAAAGGTGTTTTTCCTAAGATTACAGTCTTGAAGACAGATAAGCATTTTTATGGTATACACTAATCATAGTAATATATAATTTCCCTTGGATTGAATGACTGTTAGTGCACTAATTCAGAAAGCACTAACTCATTCACAAACAGCATCATTAGGAGCGGAGGTAAATAAGCAGCTGATCTGCCTTGTACAGTATACTGAAGCCTCAAGACTTTCTTCCCCCCCCCCACTCATTAATTCAGTTTTCATGGCTGCTGTAGTAGGTGGAGCATTTTATCTTATCTCATCAATCACTTGTGGGTACTGAGGAGAACTCTATTAATACCTGGCCAGGAGACAGAGACAGTATAATCCATAACAGCTCCAGCAATAGCACAGCCAGCTGTGGAGCCAACGTGCTGTAATGTAAACTAATGTGAGGCACCTGCAAGGTAAACCTGCATTGTTTATATACAAGGAACAGGATTATTGCTTAAACCGGGTAGACACAGGAGAACATAGGAGAACACTGTAATTATACAACAGTAAAGTTGTGACATTGATTGGATGATAAATAGGATTGAGAATTGATTTTGCTGATTTCTTACTGCTGTCTTTTTTACAGAGACGTATTCAATCTCAAAGCAACTGCAATTTTAACTATCCATTGAACCGAAGCAACTTAAACATATAAAGTTGTCTCTTGTAGTGCAGCATAGAATAGAGAGGGAAATGATCCCACTATGAGTGCTCGCTCTCTCTTTTTAAGAATACATTCTATGCTGTTTCCAATCTGTGGGGATTCATCAATAAAGCCAGGGAAGCTTCCAGGGCTCAGAAGGAGTTTGGCTATATGGTTTATTTAGGGATAAGTTACAGTTTTTCTTAAATTGTTCTAGAGACGAGAATGGAGTGGTAACTGATGAAAGGTGGTTCTCCAAGCCATTCTGCCAGAGCAAGATGGGATAGTTTGGGGAGCAGGCACAATGCAGTGTATAGAGCTCCTTACTGCTGCTTTATGAAGCAGTGGTGTTACATGCCCCACCAGTGTGTACTGCCAGACACTGAGCACTCAGACATGGGGACCAGGTCATTCCCCTCAAGACAGCTGACCAGGAATTCTGGTCATTCTGGTCATAAGGGTATTCCTTACCTTCTTTGGATATCTGTTCACTAGCCCCCCCCCCCCCCACACACACACGTGCAGTCCTTCATCTATTTTCTTGTTTCCTGACTCAAAGTTCTTCTCACTTTGTGGAGCAAAGTTTCCATATTAAATTGCCCTCTCTACCCAGGGCGGAAGAGCTCCCTAAACTTGGGGTTTTTCAATCTTCAGCTAATTCTCTGTCTTTCTCTCTTAGAGAATTTTTCTTCCCAGTTCCCTCACGTCTTCCCATACACCATGAATATTTGCAATGGGAATCTTCCATACCGAAACACTTCCACTTCATTAGGTCATTAAAGAAGTTTCTTTACCACCTGACCACTACATTCAGGAAGCTAAGATAATAAGGTAATCTAGCTCCACACAAAGTGTAAGATGACTGGTTGCTGGTGTGAGAAAACATTCCAACTCCCACACATCCTGTACAACATTTGGCTACAGATAGTATTTGAGTAGGTGCATCAATGGAGGCATTGAACTACGTGCCTTTGCACCATCAGGTATTGTCAACTGTGGGACAATAGTGTACTTCATGGTTTGAAGAACACCGATTCCTACTGCTAGGCCACTTCCCTCATTATGCTCATTAGGCTGGTGGCAGAGGTAGATGATTTATACCAGCTGAGGATCTGGCCCATTCTCTTTAAGTAGCTTGCAAAAACAGGGAACACTAATATAGAGTTAAAATATAATAAATTTAGCTGAAACTAGTTTCAGCTACACAACTGCTTATTTTTGCACTGCATGAAAAATGCAGTTTCTTTCTGGGGATAAACTAGTGATTTATATTGATTTACATTTCTACACATGATTTGCATTTAACTTTTTAATCAGTAAAAGCTAAATAAATATGTGCAAACCAAAGTTTTATATCAGTTTATGTAACATATTTTAACATTGAAGCTTTTAACTAACTCCTTAGGGTAAATGTTCCTGTAAACCTGATATTAGCACAACTGAACTCTGATAAAGCAGTGAGTGACATTGGATAAATCATATGCACCCATAATCCTGCAGACTGAAAAACATCACACCTTCAAGCTGTGTATATAAATTAGAGTATTACATCACATTACCACTAGTCTACAGACATGTAAAGTTCATTGTTCATTTACTATTGGAGGTTTTAATGCCCTTCTAATACTTATTTAATCCTGAAGAGGGAGTGAATAAATGTTGCTGTATGGTTATCACTGAAATGTAGTTAACAGAACTATTGTGGAAGCTGTAAGCCTGACAAATATATGGCCCTCTCTACACTTCATTTCCTTCTAAATGCCCAGCCTGCCTTAAAGAATCCTGTGTCTCATTCTCCTATTCACAACCCCGCGCCTTTTGTCATAGATTTTAATATCCCAAGAGGCAATTATGATCATCAAGTCTGGCTTTGTGCTGCTCTCTGTGCCCAACACAGACTATCTCCTTCAGGGAATTAAGCAGCATGGATCTTCCCCTTCTTGAATCCTTTGAAAACTCACCTTGCTTGACTACCTTCTGCCATCAGCCATCCACTCCTGCTCTCAGGCCTATCCTCATCATCCTCTACTTTCACTCACACCCAGACACATCTTTCACCCTCCATTTCATTTATTATTTAGGCCTTGCTATAGTAGGCATTTGCAGAACTGAAAAAAACCCAGTATTTAAGGCAGGGACAAGCTCATCTCTATGTTAGTACTGTGTCCAGTTCAATAGGGCCCCGATCACATTTGGGGGCCCTTGGTGCTATTGTAATATAAATAATAAATATCTGTCCTATTCTAAAAAGCTCACAATATAAAGAAAAAAGTTTAACAGTTTTTTTAAAAAAAAACTCTTTAAAACCAACAAGGCACATGCCAGACTTGCAGCTCAATCACTTTTCCTGAAAGCTACTCTCCTCCCCTGCTTGGTATTTAGCCTAATTTACTGACAGATCCATAGGCCACTGAAGTCAATGAGAGTCTTTCCATTGACTTCAATAGTCTTTGGATCAAGCCTTTATAAACAAAATAAAGATACAAATCAGATATTTATTATCCTAGGCAAGGTGGTATTAGTGCCCTCTCAGATAGAAACAGGAAAGAATGACTGTTCATACTATTGTTCTGTCCTCCCAGCTGCCAAGAGGTAATTTTAAATATTTTGCCTCTTTGATTGCATGTTTCTGGTGGATTGATATGTATTTCTGTGATATCAGAGCACCAATCAATAAATGTTGTTGCGTTCAGGTTTATGGGATTGCGAAGTAGTTGGGAACCAAAGTATGCAATTTGTCTTCAGGGCTCTATCTCTGTGTCAAAGGCATCTAAACCAGTTTCATCCAATTTCTAATCTGGAAGAGCATTCTATATTCATTCTCCCCACCCCAATTAGCATATACTTTTGAAACAAAGCTAACTCAAGCTTATTAAGAAAGTAGTATCTTATAGAGAGCACTTTGAGTGACAAATCAGACACTTCTAATGAAGAGACTTGTTCAGTCACATTCTTAATCACAGACCTTCCACAGAACATGGTAGGGATCAAATGTTCCATTAGAAGCTTCTTTAAATATATAGGATCAATGTCACATGTACTGAGCTGAAGCACCCAATAAGAATTCAGAATTACCTTCCCCAGGAAATGAAGAACTTCGAGTCATTAGCATACAGCTGCTAAGTGTCACATAGTGCAGCCGGACTTCAGTCTTGCACTACTATCTCACCACAATGCCCATATCACTAATTTCTAATGGCAAGAGACAATAATCAGCAGGACAACCCTGCTAAGTGATAAAAAAGTCATAAAATTAAAGAAAATAATAAGAAATGACCCTGGGTTTCCAGTGAATATTTAGTGACTTTCTACATGTGATAGACTACTAATCACTCTTGATTCTATGATAAATTTGAATACTAATCCCCTTTGAATAGGGATTAAGCTTCAGTGCATAGGGGAGGGATTCATTAGAATTCATCACATCAAGACACAGCTTAAATGAAGTTCCATAGATGCTGTGTACCACAGTCTTTTCAGAGTGACAACCAATTGCCAACACTAGCAGAATTACCAGTGAGTGACTAAAATCAGACTAACTGAACGTTCTTATTTTCTCACTGAGGAGCTTCCATTGATATGACACATTGTACCTAGGAGAATACTTAGGAATTGTTTTGCTTAAAACTAGTAATCACAGTTACAAGTAGTAAACTATTGCATACTCAAAAATAATGGTGATGATGGATGAGGACAGTGATAGTGATGATGTGGATCTGGAGATTTCCACCTCCTCCCCCCACCTTTGGTTTATGCATTATCCCTCCTGGATTCATAACTATCAAATTACTTAACTTAGTTCAGTGCGAAAATAAGCTCTGACAATCTATCCTCAATGATCTATCTAGATGATCACACTGGTTCCTGTTGGCCTTAGAACCTATGTATCTATGAACTGTCACACATTTTCCCATGAAACATTGGCAAATACTGGGCTATATTCTTGTGATAGTTCACAAAACTGACTACTACTACACACATAAAGGCACCTAATGTGATTATTAAACTAGGGTTTTTTTTTTTGGTGTTTAGACATTTTCACCTTTAACCTAGAAAAAACTTTTGGTACCAAATCCTCAGCTGAAGTAAACCAGCACAGCTTCAGTGACCTAAGTGGAGCCATGCTTATTACATAAGCTGAGGACCAGGTCAAATATCTGCAAATTTCATGTTGGGGTGGGGAGTGACTAGACTGTATGAGTTGCTTGACAATCATCTCAAAGTTGCAGGGTAGAATGGCTCAGGGGAGGCAGCTAAAATGCATTGCTTTTAGTTTCTCTGAACAGGAGAAACATGTACACCTTGCTAGCACTTGCTTGTGATAGCAATATATGTGCTAACCACCTGAGGAGGGTGGCCACAGCCCACACCATTATACTTCATCCTGTGGAGAAAGTGTATGGGCACCAGTGCCAAGTGTTGTAGATTTGTTAATTTTAAGTTACTAGATTTTTTTTTTTAATTTTAGGTTTCATGTTTTAGGTTTGCAGTGACCACTAGTAAATGGTGAATGACAGTACAAGGTAACATGGCTCTTAACTTTCTGCACCATGGAACACTGCAATAAGTTTCACGGTTGAAAGGCTGACAGCAGCCTCTGTGCTTAATTTTTACTCTGTTAGTGTACAGCTATATCTGAGGAAGGGCAGCTTCTCAGAAATATATGTCCTCCATGTTCCTGGTCTCCAAAATGGGGTACAAAGTCGACAACCGTGGGAAGTTCACGCAACACACAGAAATCTGTCTGGAAAAATAGTCGTTGCCAACTCATTAATCTCAAGCTTCAACTGACTTTGAAAGGAATAGTTCACACTTCAAGTCTCATTGAGCTTACACTATAGGCAACAAAAGCTGGTTGGTTAATTGACTTTTAAAACAGACTCAGATATTAAGGTCAGAAGGGACCATTATGATCTAGTCTGACCTCTTGCACAATGCAGGCCACAGAATCTCACCCACCCACTCCTGCAATAAACCTCACACTTATGTCTGAGCTATTGAAGTCCTCAAAATCATGGTTTAAAGACTTCAAGGTGCAGAGAATCCTCCAGCAAGTGACCCATACTTCATGCTACAGAGGAAGACAAAAAAACCCCAGAGCCTCTTCCAATCTGCACTGGAGGAAAATTCCTTCCCAACCCCAAATATGGCGATCAGTTGAACCCTGAGCATGTGGGCAAGATTCACCAGCCAGATACCCACAAAAGAATTCTCTGTAGTAACTCAGATCCCATCCATCTAATATCCCATCACAGGCTGTTGGGCCTATTTACCATGAATAGTTAAAGATCAATTAATTGCCAAAATCATGTTATCCCATCATACGATCTCCTCCATAAACTTATCGAGTTTAATCTTAAGCCAGGTAGGTCTTTTGCCCCCACTGCTTCGCTTGGAAGGCTGTTCCAGAACTTCACTCCTCTGAGGGTTAGAAACCTTTGTCTAATTTCAAGTCTAAACTTCCTGATGGCCAGGAAGCTATCCATTTGTTCTTGTGTCCACATTGGTAGTGAGCTTAAATAATTCCTCTCCCTCTCCAGTATTTATCCCTCTGATATATTTATAGAGAGCAATCATATCTCCCATCAGCCTTCTTTTGGTTAGGCTAAACAAGCCAAGTGCATTGAGTCTCCTTTGATAAGGCAGGTTTTCCATTCCTCAGATCATCCTAGTAGCCCTTCTCTGCACACCAAAACTGCACACAGTATTCCAGATGAGGTCTCACCAGTGCCTTGTATAATGGTACTAACACCTCCTTATCTCTATTTCATCTTAATCAGAGATCTAAACACAGAAATTTAATACTCAGTGATATCAGCTGGTGTTTGACAATTCCTTGGAGATTGTGGGCCTCAAAATCAATATATGGATCTCACCAATCCCAAAATGGAGTAATTTCATCTGGAATATAAAAAAATTGATGGCATTTTTTTTTAAATTTACATTTCACAAACACATGTATGAAAAAATATCAAAATGAAAGCTACAGCTATGAAAGGGAGACAGGCTGCTGCATTAGATGGCAAGCCCATCAGAGAAGTGAAAGGCATGGCACATACAGTGCTTGCTTTCCTTTCAGTTCACTGAGAAGCATACCACAAATGCTGCAATCTGTGATGCTAAATATGCAGTGTCACAGTGCATATCACTCACTATGCTGAGCTGGTGCCTCCCACTGGACATCTTGGGGATAAGCTCAAGGCCAACACCCCAGCCTGCACACTGTCATTCAATCTTCACCATTTGCCTGCAGCCCCTTTTGCAGCCTCAGGAACCACAACATCCTCTTCATGGCTTGATTCTCTGGCTGTGTCACTGTCTGTGTCCCCCCACCCTTCTGGGGGAGTTTAACTCCTAGTCTAGCCACTTCCCCAGTGATGAGTGTGGGAGACCCAGTCCCGCTCACTACTCCAGGTCCTGGCCCAGGGACCTTGTAGATGGCAACCACATGTTGTGTCCCCTCAACTCCTCAGTACTTTTCCTTGTGCCACTTCCCCATGGCCACAGCCCCTTCGTTACCCTTACTTCAGGTCCTCAGAATGTCAGTCCCAGCCAGCCAGGAGCTCCCTCTTGCTCCTCTGTTCCTGCCCAACAGTGCTCTGTCCAGGGTGCTAGCTTCCTTCTATTTGCAAGGCATCCAGTACTCACTCCTTGTGCTCCAGGGAGTAATTGACCCTGTTCTGGTCTGCAACTCTTCATATATGGGCCTGCCGGGCCCTGATAGGCTGCTTTCTGCAGATCCTCTCCTATTGGCTGCTTTACAAACAGTCTCCCTAGGACTGCTTTTAACCCTTTCTCTGCCATTTTGGGGCAGATGCGCCATCATATGCAGTATGTATGATGGTGAAGTAAATTACATTATTGAGCAAATATATATTATGATTTTAACTAGATCTCAGAGAACCTCAAGTATTTTTAAGCATAATAGGCCAGATCCTACACTGGAGCTAAACTGACTTAACCACCTGAGTATCTGGCTCACTGCATTGTGTTTGCTTGTGATAGCACTATTTTGTCTTGCTTTCCATGAATATTCTAGGGAATGTATTTTCTAGCAAACATGTTAATGGAAAGTGAAGTGCATGTTATTAGAGTAAGCAACTTTAAAACTCATAAATTTACACAAGAAACCTGACTGAGAGTTATTCTCATTCAAAATGCAGCAACAATAACCATGTAACTTGTCAGATGGAACTAGTTAAACAATCAAATTGCCTAATCACAATCAAAATACATGACACATTTAGATATTGAATATCCACTTCCAGCCATACATTTCTATGATTCTATGATTAAGATTGCCCATGCAACCTTAACTCTGGCATTTCCTAACTTTTGATTGCTTGACTTTGCAACCTTAACATTCTTTTAACATAGTTTTTTTGTGTGTAATTCATAAATATGTTTAATGAACCCAAGACTAACATCCCTTCCTTTAGCAGCTACCAAGAAATCTCCACCCCCAACTCACTATATTGTTGTCTATCATCATGTTTTGTACTGTACAGTGGTGATACTTAAAAAAAATGCCCATTGCCTTACATAGATTATAAGATTTGTATTTTGCTTATTTCAGTATTTTCAGTATTCAAGATATTTTCCTATAATAGGGACTGGGAAACACTAGAGAACACTTCAGATTTTGAAATAATTATATCTATTTATCTCATTGCGAAGGTTTTCAGAACCATCACTATTATGATCTTTAAGTGACTTTTTGGTTTTTTTGAGAACATTAGTCTTTATGCCAATTTGAATACCTTTTTCAAATACATATTGAAACACTGTTTCAAGTTCTTTCCTGAAATCTAGATATCTTACTTTTGCTGATTTCCTCTGTATGCTAATTTTATAGTCTTTAAAAAAATCAATTAACTTTGTCTGGCATTAATTTAGGGAATGGAATGGATCACAATTTGCAATCACCATCATAAGGGCTGAGTGGTCAAATAACTAACAAATGTGAACACTTCCAGGATTCATTCAGTAGTATGGCTGCAATTTTCTATTTCTATTTAGGACTTTTCCTTATGTATGCAGTTCTTTTACAAATAACAAGCCAATATGTCAGGTTCAGATCTAGGAATCTGCAGCAAGACAATTAATCTGCTCTCAGCAAGCAATAAACACACAGTGCTCTGGCCAGATGTGCAGGGAAGTGCTTACAACAACACCCTCCCGTAGATTGATTATCCTGAATGGAAATTTTGAAAATGGCACATCACATACCCTGTTTCTTACCCAATTCATTTTCTCAATCTCTCAGGAAAAAAATATTCCTCAATATACCCTGCAATAATATTGCACCACAATATCTGAACAACAAAATAAAAGAGACAGCTAACAAAGAACCCAATGTACAGTAGTTTAGTTATATATGGTACAGCATATGCAATTTATATTGTTAATGACCTACTACTTAATTCTCAAATGTTAATACATATATAGAACCCTGGCAAAAGAGGAGACACTTCAGAAATTTGTAGCAACCAATGGAAGATGCCATTGACCAAAAATTGTGCTCCTAAAGGAAAACACAATATATGATTTCCTATAGAAAGCTTGCTTTTCTTGCCTACTACTAACACAATCATTAATAGTATTAATTCTACCTTAGACTTTTTATCTTTAATAATCACTCAGTGCTGAGGACCCAATTTTGATGTAACTTACACCAGTGTACAAAAATATCAACACTTAACCTTCAAACATTTTTTTGTCTCTTTGGTTTCAGTATGGCATTGTGATAAATCATATAGTTAACAGCTCTATTTTCATTGCACCCCCTTGATAGGGGTGAACTGTATGGGGTCAAGTATATCCTCCAGAGTCACTGAAATTACATCAGAGAAGGCAGAGAAAATCTGAAAGTAATTGGCTTGAAATAGCCATTAGTACAAACAAACAAACAAACAAACAAACAAACAAACAAACAAACAAACAAACAAACAAACAAACAAACAAACAAAAGGTATTAATAGAGTTGGCCTTAACAAATATAATAGTTTAATGTGTGTTAAATAGGAGGCCTAATTTCCTCCTCATATATACCAGTTTTACAAGAACAGACTTCAGTTGGGTTATTTCTAGGGCTGTCGATTAATCACAGTTAACTCACGCGATTAACTCAAAAAAATTAATCACGATTAATCACACTGTTAAACAATAGACTACCAATTGAAATTTATTAAATATTTTTGGATGATTTTCAAATATATTGATTACTATCACAACATAGAACAGAAAATGTACAGTGCTCATTTTATATTATTTTTATTACAAATAATTGCACTGTAAAAATGATAAACAAAAGAAATAGTAATTTTCAATTCACCTCATACAAGTACTGTATTGCAATCTCTCTATTGTGAAACTGTAACTTACAAATTTAGATTATTTTTTGTTACATAACTGCACCAAAACCAAAACAATATAAAACTTTAGAGCCTCTAAGTCCACTTAGTCCTACTTCTTGTTCAGCCAATTTCTAAGACAAACAAGTTTGTTTATTTTTACTGGAGTTACTACTGCCTGCTTCTTATTTACAATGTCACCTGAAAGTGAGAACAGGTGTTCGCATCGCACTTTTGTAGCCAACATTGTAAGGTATTTACGTACTAGATATGCTAAACATTCATATGTTCCTTCATGCTTCAGCCATCATTGCAGAGAATATGCTTCCATGCTGATGATGCTCATTAAAAAAATGTGTTAAATACATTTGTGACTGAACCCCTTGGGGGAGAATTGTATGTCTCCTTTTCTGTTTTACCTGCATTCTGCCATATATTTCATGATATAGCAGTCTCAGATGATGACCCAGCACATGTTCTTTTTAAGAACACTTTCACAGCAGATTTGACAAAACGCAAAGAAGGTACCAATGTGAGATTTCTAAAAATAGCTACAGCACTCAACCCAAGGTTTAAGAATCTGAAATGCTTCTAAAATCTGATAAGGACAAGGTGTGGAGCATGCTTTCAGAAGTCTTAAAAGAGTAACATTCTGATGCAGAAACTACAGAACCTGAACCACCAAAAAAGAAAATCAACCTTCTGCTGGTGGCAGCTGACTCAGATGATGAAAATGAACATGCGTCACTCCGCTTGGGATCTTTATCGAGCCAAACCCATCAGCAGCATGGACACATGTCCTCTGTAATGGTGGTTGAAGCATGAAGGGACATATGAATTTTTAGCGCATCTGGCACGTAAATATCTTGCAACACCGGCTACAACAGTACCATGTGAACGCCTGTTCTCACTTTCAGGAGACATTGTAAACAAGAAGCGGTAGTATTATCTCCTGTAAATTGTAACCAAACTTGTCTGTCTGAACGATTGGCTGACCAAGAAGTGGACTTGTAGGCTCTAAAGTTTAAAATTGTTTTATTTTTGAGTGCAGGGGTTTTTTTTGTACATAATTCTAGATTTGTAAGTTCAACTTTCATGACAAAGAGATTGCACTACAGTACTTGTATTAGGTTAACTGAAAAATACTACTTCTTTTGTTTTTTACAGTGCAAGTATTTTAAATAAAAATAAATATAAAGTGAGCACTGTACACTTTGTATTCTATGTTGTAATTGAAATCAATATATTTGAAAATGTAGAAAACATTCAAAAATATTTAAATAAATGGAATTCTATTGTTTAACAGCACGATTAATCTTGATAATCTTTTTAAATTACACAACAGTCCTAGTTATTTCTGACAAATTCTGGTGTAAGTGAGAAGAGAATCTGGCTCAACTTGTTTATTATGCTAATAGCAGTAATATATTTCAAGCAGCAGTGTATTGCTGTATGTTTGAATGGCTAATATTATTTCATTTTAATAAGCAGAACCTACCCAAGGTAAATACTGAGTCCCTGGAAATATGATGTATGGAATATCTGTAGCTTAATGATAATCATATATGCACTGATATTGTGGGCCCAGTCATTCAAACTAATACTTTAATTTTATTAGTTATATTTCTGACATAACAGAAGCTTCAAACAGAAATGTTGGCAGTTTTTCTTCAACAGAAACCAACTTGATTATATCTCTTATATTTGGAAATCCTTGTCACTGTTATTCAAACATGGAGAGCTCAAGTGTCAGGTAGGAACTCAAGCAAAATGATTTAAGGGGAATTTATTACTTACTTCAGAAAAAATGGTTCTAAATTTCTTTAAGAAGATTAATACTTTCCTCAACTTTCTGGTTGTGATTTCAAAGCACATGAGCTCTGCCTCATTCAGAATATAAGCAGCCAAATTTAAAGAGAAAATAAATATATCTTCAAATCCTTTGTGCAACTTTCCTAGTTCCCTACACCCAGCATATGCAATATGAGGCTAAATGGTACTCATCTAGACCTCTCAAAGTAAATTTCATTGTTTAATGCTCTATGGATATCCATAGATCCCTCTGTAAAAGGTTGAACCTCCATAGACACATACTGACATGTAGCACACATTGGGTTAATAAAATCTATTATAACAATTTTGGAGGAATGTGAAATTCATAATAGATTAATTCCTTAGCACAGATAACCGCTACCCAATTTAACATCTCAATTAAGTTGCACTGTATGTGGCTGGAGCTTTTGAATGAAGATGATGAGATCTGATTAACTTTAGCTTAGCTGCAATACAAAATTTTATGAGATATCAGATTCAAAACAGAAATATCCTTAGAACTAACCATTTTATTTTTAGTAAGTGATCGCCCTCTGACTCCAATTTTTGATTCCTGGCACTGCTCCCAGTTTGGAAACTTTTATTGAAAGATGTATGTGCCTTTGAGGCAAGTTAATAAGATACAGACTTGTATTAAATCAGCCATTTTAAAAGTGGAAGTGGATGCATGTTTCTCTAAAACACATCCAGTTAAGGCACTCTCAGTTGATAGAGCTGTCAGTAAAGGGTTACACATCAGTTACTGTATATACTTATGCTGCCCTGCGGGCTTAGATCCTTGACTTACTAGTAATTTTATTGACATTTGTCTAGTGAGCTCTGGCAGTTGAAAATTGACCCATTGCATCATCCAGGTACAACACACTATTATATCATCTCTTTGTTACCAAGGTTTGGGATTATTCTGATAATATAGCTAAAACATTATCTGGATACAAAATTATATTTCTTTAATATGAATTTGTTTTATTGTCACCTTTCAAGCAAATTCTTATTCAATATGCATTGCAGAGTTAAACAAATAATAAAGAAAGAATGAGGAAGAGAATAGCTAGGGAGAAAATATATGTTTTTGATGAAATTAGAAAAGTAATGGACAGTTAATTAGGGTAACATAAATCAACATCACTGATTTAATCTTCTAACTGAACAATATTCAGAACTCCAATCAGTTCTTTGCACTAATTACCTACCTAATTACTGATCCATATATTTCATAGGTGGTCATTTTATTCAAGGGCTGTTAGTTAACTGTAATCAGAATCAAGCATAGGACAATATCGTTACTCTCAAAGATGCTGGCTTTGCTCAATTTTACATCAGAAACCAGTATTTTAAGGATTTAAATTATTCTGTGCTAGATTCTGATACCTTTATTCATATTAAGTAGTTTCCTATTCCACAAGAGGTCTATTCAACATGAATATGGGTTACAGAATCAGAAAGACAAAGAACTTCTCCACCCTTGAGTCTTCGCCCATCTTTAGAAATGAATTGAAAATTAACCATCTTTTGAAGTTCTGAAGTACTTAGATTTTTTTTGCCTCTATTCTCTGGTCAGGACAAGAATCAGAGTTATTGTACCAAAATACAGTGGAAGAGCCTGTTCTTTTGGTATTTACAGCTTGGATTGGAACAAGAATCATCATCGAACCTGCAGCTCATGTGATTCCCATTCCAGTTTGCAAACTCAAGAAGCTCACGTATAGGTAAAGCTTTGGATGAGCACCTGAACCTTTCTAATTCTAATCTTAATGGAATTCTGATTCTGAATTTATTAAGAATCACCCATCCCTTAAAATCCTGAAATCCTTTTGAAGGTCTAACTTTAATTTTAAAATAAAGAAAATGTACAATTGAAGTAGCACATCCATCCTCACATGCTCCATTTAATCTTCATGTTGTTAAAAACCTCCAACATTTGCTACAATGAACTACAAAAAAAATGCACCAGAGAGAAGTATTATATGATTTGACACTTTTTATGATATCACAATGGAGATAATCACAATTTAATCACAAAATTAATGGGGATTAATTTAAATGGAAATTGAGGATGACATCCTGGCCCCACTGAAATCAATATGAGCTTTGCCAATGTGTTCAATAGGGCCAGGATTTCACCCGGAGTGCCCAAATCCTTTAGCCAACTTTGAAAATCTTAACCAGAATGAAAAGGCTTTGCTTTGGGAGGTTATGTTGCTTGTGGGCTTCATGGCAGAGAATCCAGCATTTACAACCTGAGGGAGGGTTGTGGAGCTGGAATAGCAGACACAGCCCCTCCAGGTGCAGTCCACCAACAAAAATATTATCTCCAAAAATCAGCCCAATAAAAACAAATTGTAAGCATTACATGGCTTCTTTTCCTCTTCCTCCTTTCTTGCTCACTCTCATTACTTATGGTTTCTGGTAACAGTATAAACCATGAGAGGGAAATCAAATAGTCTCAGTATGTCACAAGCGCCCTAAGGTAAAAGTATAGCCTTATATGTACAATTTGGATGCATGTGTCACAATGTCTGGAAAAATCAAAAGAAAATAGACCTGCTGATGATGTTGCTTTGGCTTCAGACATCCTACTCATTCTGTTGGTGCAGTACAGCACTCCATCAACATGACATTTGCATACTGTGTGTTACTTGAAAGCAAGGAGATCATCTTATACCTCTTCTGGTTTCATTTTGCATATGAGTACTTCTCTACCTCTTTCATGTAACACCTTAATACGTTTCTATCACAATTTTTTTATTCAGTTAATCTCCAACAAATTTTTCACTCAGTACCTCTTATTAAAAAAATGGATGTCTTTGAAGACATTGTTCTGCTTTGCTGTAGAGTAAATGGATTTTTTTGAAATTAGAATTCTTACATCTTGCTGTTATATCAGTGTGTTATGCTTATTATGCCAAAAGAGCTGGAAGAGCCCAGTCATAGGTTAAAATATTAAAAGGCTATCATTTAGAGGGCTGTATTATGCACAATGTTGTGATCATGTATTAAATCTATGTTACAGAATAATATGGACACATATTAGGCAAAAATACAACTGATAATCATACTATCAAGTAACACTGTAATGGCCAGAAGACTAATTAAACCTATAACTTGTCTAACCCAAAAGGATGTGAATGGTAAAAAAGGGAAAAACATCTGATTTCTCCATAATATATTTTTATATTTTTCCGTTTATATATCTATTAAAGAAAATCCATGAAAAAGAACATGAAATACCTTCAGATTTAATATCAGTTGCTCTCAATATTTTAAATCCCCCATTTTCTCATATGACCTACAGCTGTGTTAAAAAGCTGTTGAGTAAAATTTTCAGAAGTGTCTAAGTGACTTAAGAGCCTGCAACTCATTAAAAGTTAATGGGACATAGTTTCTAAGTCACTTCTGAAAATGGGACAATGGTTTCTAAGTAATTTAAGAGTGCTTTTGAAAATGTTCCCCACTGGGACTAACAACCATCTCCATGAAATAATAAGGCTCAATTCATTTAAATAAATATTTTGTTATTTAGGCTGGGATTTTGTATGCCTAATTTCTTTACGCTTCTTCTAACCAAGCAAATTCAGTTTGTATATCACCGGAAATTTACTCTGCTCTGACTGAGGTCATATGTTTGGGACTAATGTGGCTGTAACACCTTCCATGACTATTCCTAGTATAGAAAATGTAGCCCATTTCTTCCACCTCAGTTAGCTACGCTGTGACCTGACTTGTTAATTGTTTGGATTATTGTGCTTACTTTTGTAACCATCATAGGGTAAACTGGTGATGGTGATATATAGGTGGAGTTGGCAAGAGATGTTGAGGTATATCGTGGATTATCGATTATAGAACAGGCTCCTCGAGGGGGGTTTGAGGTATTGCCAAGTCCTTAAGAGTTTTAAGCATTTTGCTTATAGTTCTCTTGCAGATATTTATGTATGTTAACTATCTAAATTTAGGGCTAAGCATAGTGGGGTATCTAATCCCAGTTTGTGTTTTAGCAATCGTGGGTTCAAATAGGTCGGTTGTAGTAAGGTTATTTTCATAAAGGGGTAATATATACGTGTATGTATGACAGTTGGGTATGGTTAATTTACTGGATGTTAAGGCATCTGTCCTGTAGATGCTTAACTTATGCCAACATTTGAATCATGTGTGAATTTGGACCAGTTATGTTTAGTAGGCATTGAATAAGCCATAAAGTCAATGGGAGTCTTTCCATTGACTTCAATTAACTTTGACTTGGGCCCTGAATCATCTGTTAACCAAACAATTAGTAAAGTTACTCTCTTCAACTAATGAAACTGTATAAAGATTATGGGCCAAATTCTGATGCTATTGAAATCAACATTAGAACTCAAATGGAATTATGATTTGGTCCTAAGTAAATAAGAGATGAAAAGTAAAAAGAACTGCAACTAACATTCTTCTATATATTACTAGTGCTACATTCTGCAACTCCTGTAGAGTTGACATGCATTTCAAAGCACTGGCCAAGCTGTTTTCCCTGTCCTTTGCAGAAAAATCACTAAGAATTTGTTTCTGTCAGTATATGAGAAGATTCTACTAAGTTTGTTTCTGCCGTTAGCAGAGATAATTTGCACTCCTAAACTGTTTGAAACTTCTCCAAGTCTTTTTTTAAAATGTCATATAAAGTAGTTGCTGACTCTGCCTCTTTTTTCAGCTGCACACCCTTGAGGTATGTTATTGAGGCTGTGAAGTTGGATATGCTAGGTGCACAGTTTATGAATATGAAAAGCAAGAAATTTGCATGATTGTCGTGTATCAGCCATTGAAATTCTTTCTTATTTAGCACAAAGTGTGTATCAGTGCATGAAACATTTAATTAATGAACACTAAATCTTTAAAGCAAAAGCTAAACTTGAGAAGAAAAGAGAAAAGTGGGATTTAACTTCTAAATGCTTTTCATTTTCAGGAATCTTTAAAGATCATCTCCAAAGATCCAGTGTCAACACCACTGCAGCTACAAAACTCATTTCTGCCGCCTATTGCACTGTTTTAAACTTATACTTCTAGAATCAAAACAAGGGAACGTAAGCTTCCGTTTGTAGTTTCTCTTTTATAAAATGAAAGACTTCAAGGCTTCAAATAGCATGAGGGTTGCAATTTTGCCATACAAACCCACCATGACAGAATTCTAGGAATAACGGCATAGCAACCTAGAAAAAATGTAAAAATACTTATCAGAGGTAGGTGAGGTTTTATTCCATTTACTTCAGTACCTCTTTCGTGGTTTCTCAAGGTGATGAAAATGAATTTACTGTTAACTTTCCTTTGAGACAATTAACATCAATTAATATTCCATAATTTAATTAATTGAAGGTAACGTGTTGGTTATGAAACCTCATAACAGCCTTTTCTATCCATTAGCAATGTTCGGCTTGTACTCACACTAGGAAATGTAATGTGTGTGTGTATATATATATGTATATATATATATATATATATTCTAATATTTGGTTTCTGCAAATCTGGACACGCTGTTACCTTCTGACTCACAGCTGGGGTGGATAATATGATATTTGACATTAGTTACCCTACAGAGTCATGGCCATACTTTGGATATAACTGTTAGAAGTACAGTACAACTGCTGGAATACTGTGTTTGGAGGTAACTTTATGGGAAATAACCATTCACTAGAGGCTAAAGTTTGTTCTCTTTACTCAAGCCAAATTGCCCCAAAACTCATTGGGAATTCTGATAGCAGTATGGCATGTAGAATCAAATGCAATAACTCTAACACCATTTTCAGAGAAAGGCAATCCCCTTATGACAAATGTTACTACTATCTTCTATAACAATGGTGTAAAACACAGAAGATGTCACCTTGGCTTTTTTCAGTCATGTAATACACCTTTGGACATGATATGCATGAAAACACAGGCCACTAAAACTGAATGCATCAAAGATTTCTCAACCCATCATTTTAAATAGAATTACCCTTAAAAAACAAACAAACAAACAAAAACAAAACAACAGAATTTGCAAAGGTACCATGGTCACCATTAAAAACACTTGCCACTATTTCAGTCCCAGATATGTGGGGATACTGTTGGCAAAATGATTTCCTCTATACTTTTTTAAGGCTGTCTACAAAATCTGAGGCAGTTTGAAGGAGTATTGTATCATGGCTTAAGTCTCTCTCTATTTTTTTTTTGCCTCTTTTTTAAACTTAGCTTTGCAGTGGAAAAACTTGCAGTGTAGAGAGCTCCAACTGAACAAACTAGTTTGAATAAAAACTGAGTTGAATTTATAGCTAAAACTCAAAATCAACATGAAACTTTGAGGTTTGAGAAAGTTTGGCTGAACTATATCTAATTAAATTCATTTTAACACTCCAATCACACTTTTTCTTTTCAGCTGGGACTCTTAAATTTTGATTAGCTACCAGAAGGAAAACAGTTCTTGTGATTTTTCAACTAGTTCCAGCCAGTTGCAAGTAATACTGAAAATATTATTTAAAAACCTACACAAGTCATGTGAGTTTTCCATGTGATTTACAGATCAAAGGGATACACACAAGTTTTAGATTAACAAAATCAAACCTTTTTGAGTCATGTTTACGCATGACAACAAATAACACAAAAATTGAAAACATAAGACCTCAGTTTATGCTTTTTTTGTTTCTTTGTTTCTGAGACAGCTAATTTGCTTGAGCTGTGAGAATTTGTTTACTCCTTTGTCCTTAAGGTGGTGTATTCATCATGTTCTGGACACCTACATGCTCTAATTCCTCCCTTCAAATCCAAAATCTTATCAGTACCTGGAATATACTGGACTAAAACCATTACTGTAACTTCACTGACTGCAGGGACAATTTGACCTACTATAATTTCACCAGTTATGACCTATTATAAAAAATAGGCCATGTGTACTTCAACCAACAGGACTTACATTTGACAATAGGATTCCTGGGTTCCCTGGCTGGGAATTCATTAAAAATCATTGCAGTTTCTCCTGTTATGGAGCAGACTGGAAATTCTGTGGTACTTTCATGAAAAAAGGAGGTTTTTAATTAATTAAATATGGAAATGAGTAATACCATCAATACATCAATCCTGCATTATTTATTCTGATATTAACTTCAATTTATTTTACCTTGTCACCACACTTTCTTTCTGGCTATTCCAAAAATAGTGGTATTCATAAGGCATAACTGTGTCACAGAAGTTGTCAGGAATGGAACTGAAGGTTTTGGCAGCTGTGAAATTGGGACTTTTGGTGCCCCGCTGTGGAGTGGGAATCGGTTAGGAACTGTAGGACAACTACATTAACTGAATTTTGTTTTCAGTAGTCAAGTGTGAAATAGAGTTGATATCAAAGTTATCTTAGCTTTCAGACTTAACTCAATGAGGTGAATGGGACAATTCACAGCTCTCAAAGCTATTGTTGCAGGCTCTCTGCAGATTCAGTGGGTATGTCTGCACTGCAATGAAAACCTCCCGGTTGGCCCATGCCAGCTCACTCGGACTTACGGGGCTCGGGACGCAGGGCTATTTCATTGTAGTGTAGACATCGGGGCTTGAGCTGGAGTGAACACATGACCTAAGTTTTAAGTGTGGACCAGGCCTAACTGGTAACATAGCTGTGGTGCCCAGGGGTTGAAAAATCCACATCTCTAAGTGCCAGAGCTATGCTGACCTGACTCCTGTTGTAGATTCAGCTAGATTGAATTCAGCTAGGTCTTCCGTTGACCTAGCCACTGTTGCTTAGGGACACACCCATCACTGTGGTCTGTGCCTACACAACAGGCTTACAACGATATAGCTACAGTACCATAGCTATTCCATTACAGCACTTGTAGTGTAGACATGGTTTCATATAACATTGCATCGGTTTGTACTGGGTTTTTCTTTTAAAGATTTTTTTCATAACTATAGGCTATACACAACTTCTTTTTAAATGACAGTATAGATTCTGGATCACAGTTCTGGATCACAGTGGTAAGGGGTGGATTCTGTGACAAATTCTGCAGCTGGAAAATGAGGCTTTAATTATAAGAACAATTTTCTCCTGTCATTTTGTGGTGCAGGCAGCAGCAAAGAGCATGGAGAGGTGCTTGGAATGGATACAGAAGAAAAGACTTTGCTAGTCATTACCTAGAAATAGTAAAGAGTCAGATTTACTTCTAGGTGCAAGCAAGACACTAACTCTCTAAGGGCTCTCTAGCACACTACTAGGGTCAGTCAGAGCGTCTGGGTTGGTGCAGAGTTTTCACACTAACCTTTTGTCTTCAGAAGTCAATCTTGATATAGATTACAACTGAAAATGTGTTTGGTGGTCTCTTAAAATTGGACTATAGTAGGAATGTTGCAGTAGCTAGTGTGGTGCGCTAGCAGAACTGGACAGGAAAACTTTCACAGGCCCTGCCTGCAGTATGCTTGGCAAAAGGCAAAGATGTTAGTTTAATTTTCATTTTGACTCACAGATTTAAAAGAAAAAACATTACCACAAAAGTGAAATCAAGATTATTAAATGGGAAGGTCACAGTATACTAATGGCTATTCACCTTTAATTGGTTTCAGATTGGTAGCCGTGTTAGTCTGTATCAGCAAAAAGAATGAGGAGTACTTGTGGTACCTTAGAGACTAACAAATTTATTTGGGCATAATACACTAGCCTTCATCCACCAACTAAAACCTCTCCAGTGTATCATCAAGGATCTACAACCTATCCTGAGGGATGATCCCTCGCTCTCACAGATCTTGGGAGACAGGCCAGTCTTCGCTTACAGACAACCTGCAGCAAATACTCACCAGCAACCACACACCACACAACAAAAACATTAACCCAGGAACCTATCCTTGCAACAAAGCCCGTTGCCAACTCTGTCCACATATCTATTCAAGGTACACCATCATAAGACCTAATCACATCAGCCACACCATCAGTGGCTCATTCACCTGCACATCTACCAATGTGATATATGCCATCATGTGCCAGCAATGCCCCTCTACCATGTACATTGGCCAAACCGGACAGTCTCTATGCAAAAGAATATATGGGCACAGATCAGATGTCAAGAATTATAACATTCAAAAACCAGTCAGAGAACACTTCAACCTCCCTGGACACTCAATTTCAGACCTAAAAGTCGCAGTTATTCAACAAAAAAACTTCAAAAACAGACTCCAACAAGAAACTGCAAAATTGGAATTAATTTGCAAACTGGACACCATTAAATTAGGCTTGCATAAAGACTGGGAGTGGATGAGTCATTACACAAACTAAAAGCTATTTTCCCATGCTAATTTTTCCTCTACTGTTACTCACACCTTCTTGTCAACTGTTTGAAATGGGACATCCTGATTATCACTACAAAAGTTTTTTTCTTCTGCTGCTCATAGCCCACCTTAATTGATTACGCTCATTAGAGTTGGTATGGCAACATTTTTTATGTTCTCTCTGTGTGTGTGTGTGTGTGTGTGTGTGTGTGTGTGTGTGTGTGTGTGTGTATATATATATATATATCTATCTATCTTCCTACTGTATTTTCCACTGTATGCATCTGTTGAAGTGGGTTTAGCCCACGAAAGCATATGCCCAAATAAATTTGTTAGTCTCTAAGTGCCACAAGTACTTCTTGTTCTTTTCACCTTTAATAGGGGACACAGGAATTATATCATCACACCCCTACTAGAGCCTAATATAAAATTTGAGTAACCATGATTGAGGCCTAAATCTGGTCCCTCTTCCACTCAGTGTAACCAGAATAATTATGGTTAGAGCTATGAGAAATGTTTACAAGAAAACAAAAAATCATAGAATCCTAGAAGATTAGGATTGGAAGAGACCTCAGGAGGTCATCCAGTCCAAGCCCCGGCTCAAAGCAGGACCAACCCCAATTAAATCATCTCAACCAGGGTTTTGTCAAGCCAGGTCTTAAAAACCTCTAATGATGGAGATTCCACCACCTCCCTAGGTAACGCATTCCAGTGCTTCACCTCCTCCTAGTGAAAAAGTTTTTCCTAATATCCAACCTAGACCTCCCCAACTACAACTTGAGACAATTGTTCCTTGTTCTGTCATCTGCCACCACTGAGAACAGCCAAGCTCCATCCTCTTTGGAACCCCCCTTCAGGTAGTTGAAAGCTGCTGTCAAATCCCACCTCACTTTTCTCTTCTGCAGACTAAATAATCCCAGTTCCCTCAGCTTCTCCGAATAAGTCATGTGCCCTAGCCCCCTAGTAATTTTCATTGCCCTCTGCTGGATTCTCTCCAACTTGTCCACATCCTTTCTGTAGTGTGGGGGGGTGGGAGGCAAAAATTGGACACAATACTCCAGATGTGTCCTCACCAGTGCTGAATAGAGGGGAATAATCACTTCCCTCCATCTGCTTGCAATGCTCCTACTAGTGCAGCCCAATATGCCATTAGCCTTCTTGGCAACATGGGCGCACTGTTGACTCATATCCAGCTTCTCGTCCACCGTAACCCCTAGGTCCTTTTCTTCAGAACTGCTGTCTAGCCACTCAGTTCCTAGTCTGTAGCGGTGCATGGGATTCTTCTGTCCTAAGTGTAGGAGTTTGCACTTGTCCTTGTTGAACCCCATCAGATTTCTTTTGGCCCAGTCCTCTAATTTGTCTAGGTCCCTCTGTATCCTATCCCTACCCTCCAGCATATCTACCACTCCTCCCAGTTTAGTGTCATCTGTAAACTTGCTGAGGGTGCAATCCATGCCATTTTACAGACCATTAATGAAGATATTGAATAAAACTGGTCCCAGGACCGACCTTTGGAGCACTCTGCTTGATATCGGCTACCAACTAGACATGGAGCCATTGATCACTACCCATTGAGCCCAATGATCTAGCCAGCTTTTTATCCACCTTATAGTCCATTCATCCAGCCCATACTTTTTTAACTTGCTGGCAAGAATACTGTGGGAGACTGTATCAAAAGCTTTGCTAAAATCAAGATATATCACATCTACTGCTTTCCCCTTATCCACGGAGCCAGTTATCTCATCATAGTAGGCAATCAGGTTGGGCAGGCACGATTTGCCCTTGATGAATCCATGTTGACTGTTCCGATCACCTTCCTCTCCTTCAAGTGCTTCAAAATGGATTCCTTGAGGACCTGCTCCATGATTTTTCCATGTGTCAACCTGAAGTAGCAACTTTAAATTTCAACTGACTTTGTTAAAAAGAAACAGATGCGTGGAAACAGCATTGTAAGCTGGACTGGGTTGGACTAGGTTTGTGATTGGCTGTAAGGTTAATGAAGGTTAGAATTCAGAGTGGGATTCTACAGTGCTGGAATTTTGAACTGTTGACATGATTTGAGTACCAGATGGTAACGCTCTCATGTGATCAGCTGATTCCTTGAGATTTGACATCTCAAATCATATAAATCTTGTGATAGCAACTGTTTTTGAGAGATTTCTGTCATCTCAAATGAAAATATTAAATACCAGACATTCTATGGTTCCAGTTGACCGAGGCTCCTTTAAATTATGAAGCCAAAGAAGATCTGAAACCTTAGTGTGGTTTCTCTCTGTGAGGTTCTAATCCAAATCCCATAACCTCAAAAATGTGAACACATTCAGTCTTGGGTCTCATTTTCAGAGAGGCCAAGCATCCTCCATTGCAGTTTGCTTCAACTATTCCAAGGCGTGTCAAACTGAGCATACAAAATCAATGGCTACTTCTGAAAACTTGGGACTTTGTGTCTTCATAAAGGGTATTTATTCTATGAACTATGCAAAGAGTGACTTCCATCTAAGATAAACTTTGTATAGTCCTACTGGCTTGACCAGAATAAGGCTTCCTTTTGGATTACTTTGTACATTTGCTATCTACAGGTCAGAAAAGGTGCTCAATCTGAGGGTTTTATTAATTGATTCAGTCCAATGTAGTATCTAGGCAGAATCTAGCATATTTGTTTTTATGAATATCATTCTCTCTCTATTCATAGTAGCTAGACAAATCCTTCAGTAAGTGACAACAATCCCTAGGAATACCGAAAACACAGTGATAAAACACAGGAGGAGTGGTCAGTTGAGAATTTTCAAAGCCAGCTTTCTCTGAGTTTACCATCATCTTTGTGTGCCAGCACAAAGAAAATGAAAGACTGTTCCTTTGTGCACCCCCCATTTGAAAAGCAGAAAGAAAAAGTCCCTATGACCTGGTATACCAGTTTAGTGATTTGTAAAGTGCTTTGCAATCTTCTCAGATTCATAGATTCCAAGGTCAAAAGGGACCATTGTGATTCTCTGTATATACCTGTATAATACATAGGACCATAGGACCTCTCAAAAATAATTCCTATAACAGATCATTTAGAAAAAAAAATCTAATCTTGATTTAAAAATGGTCAGTAATAAAGAATCTGCCATGACTCTTGGTAAATTATTCCAATGGTTAATTACCCTCATTGTTAAAAATTCATGCCTCATTTCCAGACTGAATTTGTCTAGCTTCATCTTCCAGCCATTGGATTGTGCTGGATTGAAGAGCCCATTATTAAATATTTGTTCTCCAAGAAGGAATTTACAGACTGTAATCAACTCACTCCTTAACCTTCTCTTTGTTAAAATAATAGATTGAGCTACTTGAGTCTATCACTATAACACAAGTTTTCTAATCCTTTAATCATTCTCATGGGTTTTAATCTGAACCTCTCTGATTTTTCAACATCCTTTTTGAACTGTGGACACCAGAATTGGACACAGTATTCCAGCAGCAGTCTCAGCAGTGCCAAATACAGAGGTAAAATAATCCCTGTATTCCTGCTCAGCATTCCCCTGTTTATGCATCCAAAGATCACATTAGCCCTTCTGGCCACAGCATCACTCATGTGCAGGTGAATATCCACCATGATCCTCAAATTGTTTTTCAGAGTCCCTGCTGCCCAGGATAGAGTCCTCTATCCTGTAAGTATGATCTACATTCTTTGTTCCTAGATGTATACATCTAGATTCAGTCATATTAAAATGCATATTGTTTGCTTACACCCAGTTTCCTAAGTGATCCAGATCACTCCAAATCAGTGATTATTTACCACTTCCCCGATTTTTGTGTCATCTGCAAACTTTATTAGTGATGATTTCATGTTTTCTTCTAGGTCTTTGATAAAAGTGTTAAATGGCATAGGTCAAGAACAGATCCCTGAGGGACCCCATTAGAAACACACCCACTTGATGAGGATTCCCCATTTACAATTATATTTTGAGACCTATCAGTTATCCAGTTTTTAATCCATATAATGTGTGCCATGTTCATTTTATATATATATATAATGTTGTGTGGTACCAAGTCAAACACCTTACAGAAATCTTAGTATATTACATCAACATTATTACCTTTATCAACCAAAATGGAATATCATGAAAAAAAGATATCAAGTTAAATTTGACAGGTTCAAGCCCATGCTGATTGGCATTAATTATATTAAACTTCTTTGATTCTTTCTTAATTGAGTCCTGTATCAGCTGATCCACTATCTTGCTCGGGATCAATGTCAGACTGACAAGCCTATAATTACCTGGGTCGTCCCATTTACTCTTTTAAAATATTGGCACAACATTAGTTTTCCTCCAGTCTTTTATAACTTCCCCAGTGTCCTAAGACTTATTGAAAATCAACATTAATTGTTCCAGCAAGCTCCTCAGATAGTTCTTTTAATATACTTGGATTTAAGTTATCTGGAACTGCTGATTTTAAAATGTCTTTAGTAGCTTCTATTTAATATCTTCCTGAGATACTAAGGAAATGGAAAGAGATTTATCATAATCATATGATGGGACCACATCATCTGTTTTTTTACCAAATAGAGAACAGAAATATTTATTGAACCTCCCTTTTCAGCACTATTATTGATAATTCTACTATTTTCATCCAGTAACAACCAATAACCATAGTTAGGATCCTTTTTTTAACTAGTATATTTAAAAAAAACCTCCTTCTTATTGTTCTTAACTCTGCTGGCCATAGATTTCTCTATTTTTTTATAGCTGCCTTCACTTCTGCACTAAATCAGATTGTGTTCAACCAAATACAGACTTTTCCCTTGATTGTGGCTTCTACGGCATCTGGTAAAGTGTTCTTAAGCATTTCTCAGTCACCATCTTATTTGGTCATAAGCTGTTTTCAGCTTTTGTAAAATTTGCTCTTTTAAAGCATTAAGTGTATATGTTTTTGGTTTGGACTTTTTTTCTGCTCACACATTATAAAATTGATCAAGTCATGATTACTTGCACCTAAACTATGTGATCAGTTAACGTTAAGCTATGTAATCAGTTCTTCTTTAGCTATCAAGACTAGGTCTAATATAGAATTCCCTCATATTGGTTGCAACACCTTTTGAGTTACGAATTGTCATCTATTATACGTAGAAATTCCACCAATGTTTTATTACTGGCAGCATGAGACCTCCAGCCTACATCACTCAAACTGAAGTCCCCAATGAACATGCAGCTTTTCCTCCTACACTTTATAGATAGGAGTGTGTGGTGGAGCAGAGAGGCCCCATACCCCAGGGGTTAAGGAAAGCCTTTGTGCCCAGCTATATCTGCAGCCAATGCCAAGCCGGGAAGGGGAAGAAAAGGAAAGGCTGACTGACCAGGAAGGAGGATATTGCTCTGCTTCTCTGCTGGAAGGGACCTTTGCTGCCAGAGTTGGGGAGACGGGCCTGCAAGGCAGAGCAGCCACTGGAGAGGAACAGCTAGACACCAAGGAATGAACAATGCTCAACTCATAGACTGTTTGGGTACCATCTAAAGGAGAGGGCCCCCTGACTCCTGGAAGACTGGGGGATGGCCCATTATTGAGTTACATTTACATTTAGTTGTAGAACATTTTGGGGCAGAGCCTCTCAATGCCACCAAGAAGGGGATAAAACTGACAGGACAATTAACTGATGGGCTGGAGCCCGCCTCATGGAGATAGAGACTTTTTCCCTCCCAGGGACAACAATAGATATGATTGCTCTCTATAAATATATCAGAGGGATAAATACAGGAGAGGAATTATTTAAGCTCAGCACCAATGTGGACACAAGAACAAATGGGTATAAACTAGCCACCAGGAGGTTTAGACTTGAAATTAGAAGAAGGTTTCTAACCATCCGAGGAGTGAAGTTTGGAAATAGCCTTCCAAGGGAAGCAGTGGGGGCAAAAGATCTATCTGGCTTTAAGATTCTACTCGATAAGTTTATGGAGGAAATGGTATGATGGGATAATGTGATTTTGGTAATTAACTGATCTTTAAATATTCAGGGTAAATAGGACTAATCCCCTGAGATGGGATATTAGATGGATGGGATCTGAGTTACCCAGGAAAGAATTTTCTGTAGTATCTGGCTGGTGAATCTTGCCCATATGCTCAGGGTTTAGCTGATTGCCATATTTGGGGTCGGGAAAGAATTTTCCTTCAGGGCAGATTGGAAGAGGCCCTGGAGGTTTTTCGCCTTCCTCTGTAGCATAGGGCACGGGTCACTTGAGGGAGGATTCTCTGCTCCTTGAAGTCTTTAAACCACGATTTGAGGACTTCAATAGCTCAGACATAGGTGAGGTTTTTCGTAGGAGTGGGTGGGTGAGATTCTGTGGTCTGCGTTGTGCAGGAGGTCGGACTAGATGATCAGAATGGTCCCTTCTGACTTTAATCTATGAATCTATTATCTATGACAACACTGTATCATTGGTGCTGATATGAACCATTACCGATGGATGCTTTCCTTTGATGTCAGAAGCCTATCCAGTCCTAGAGAGACATCTCGTGTCTTGGCTTCAGAAAGACATTGCACCCTCCTGTTGTCCACCTGTCCCTTGCAGAATGTTCTTTTGAGTCTTTGGAGTATTGAATCAAGGATAGTCTGTTTTCCTTGGATGATTGAAGAACGCTTTGGGTGAAGCTTTCTTTTCCTATAGGGTGGGCTCAGCTGCTATCCATAGGTATGTCCTGTACATTTCTCTGTTCTCTTGGACCAGCTAGATCTTGAGAGGAATCTTCTACAGTTTCCAGATAGAGGACCTGGAATTGGAAACTTTTAGCTATGTGGTATTCCGCCTGGTCCTCTTCTCTCAGATGGCCATAGTCTGCCCATTCCTATCTGACTCCAGCTGTGAAAAAATGCTGACCTGATCTCTTGCCTCTGGTGGTTACAAACTGCCGGACCTCCTCTCCAACTTCCTGTTGTTCTCACTGGTTGGTACCTGCTCCTTTTGGGGTGCTGACATTTCCTGAACTGGCAGTCTCAGAACTCCTCATGTCTCTAATTATCAGTAGCATCTCTACCCTCCAGTCCAAGAATCTTTTTCTCCAGCATAATCACCAACTTGCACTTCATGCACAGGAAGTCCTTTCTGACTTCAGGCAGAAAAGAGAACACGGCATATCCATTGCAGGTCACCACCACTGCTCCATTGCTGGGCATCATGGAATTACACATAGAGCTGAATCTGGAAGGAATACACTCCCTCAGAAACTGCCTCTGTTTGCTGCTCTAGAGTTTACCTAGCAAGTAACTTTTTATACCAAATCTTCCAGTTTAGCTCAGCACCACCCGGGGGCAATAAATCACACAGAGACTTCAAAGAGCAGGGCTTATCAAAGATCCAAGGGTCAGAGCCTTGCACCCTTTACCAACGCACCAACAGACCTACCTGTCTTAGCTGCTCATTCCGGGAGTCAATACTTCAATGGTGCCATCCATACCCAGAGACCAAGCAACCCAACAATCCACAGATAGACCAAACACCCTAGTCACCACTTTCCACTATCTCTAAGCACAGAATCTGCAGCTATGACCTCTCAAACTCTCCTGTTAACTGCCTCTGTTTGCATTGGAAGGTGCTATGGTGTTCTTGAGGATGCAGGAAATCTCAGGTTTGTGTTTAATTAACCTGTTATATTGAGAAAATAACAGATGAAACTTGATTCAGTTTCTCATCAGAGACTCCCCATACTTTGTGTGTTATCACGTCTTTCTCTAGCCTAATTCCTCTTGCCTCTGCACTTCCTTTTAGATACATGTGGTATTTTAGAAGGTGGCACTATGGCACAGTTTGTAAATTTCAAAAGTATTGGATTATATTAGCTAACCATTTAAGATCTACTCTCAAGGATTTCTGCGAGGTTGTAGAAAATGTGTGATATACATGAGGAAAATTGCTTTTGTTTTTTATTTTTAATACAAAAAGTGATGAGAGATTAGAATAGATCGGACTGCCCTTTGAACTAGACTTCCTAAAGCCTTAAAGTCAAATCTGACCTCCTCTCCGTAACCTCTTGTATGGTGCCTGTAGCTTGTTTCTCCTGTCTGTTCACTGCCACAGTAATTTCATTTATTTTATTTCACATAATGGCAGTATATTTTCCTTGAGCTTTAGTGTCATTACAATTAATTTATGACACCATTTAGTATAAGAATCAGTCCTTATTGGCTCAGATGAGTTTGCGAAATTATGAATCCAACTTACTTAGAAGATGAGATGACTGCTTTGTGGGGAAAAGGCTAGTTCTGCTGAATTATTTGCTCTGTTCTTTTTGTTCTACAAAGGAGAGTTTCTTTAGTACTTTTTTAAAGTGGATTTTCAATTGCCCGATTTCCCTTCTTTCCCACCCACCTTCCATTATTTTAAATGTAATGGTCTCCCAGACCCTCATTCCCACAATCACAAAAACAAAGCATATCTTATATATGCAGAAACTGCATAGTTACCACACTGATATTTGCAAGTTGCCAACTCTTACAATTTTATCACAAGTCTCATGTTATTCTTCTTAAAGTTCTAGCTCCTGGAATCAGGAGATTGAACAAGACTCTCAATTTTCATTTTAAACAAGTAAGTTCCTAGCCCCCCGTGGTTGTGGAGAAAAGCTTGAAAACATGAAACAAGTGCATCCTAAGAACTCAGACCCCACTTGCAAATAAACTCTGAATTTCTCATTTTAAAAAAATCCATGATATTTTAAGTCAGTCTCATACTTTTTTGGAGGGAGGAGAGATTTACTTTTGTTTTTTGATTGCATAGGATTGGTAGTACTGGCTTTGTAATTTATCTATAAGACTTAATTCAAGGCAAATGAGACTTAAAATTACCTATGAGCTTTATTGATCATGTCAGCGCTGTATTAGACAGATGGATAAAACTAAAGTCCTACTGTACTGTCCTACTGCTGCTGGGAGCAAGTGTCCCACTGCGGGTAGACAGATTTGAACTAGCTCTGCTCAAGCTAGCATGCTAACAGCAGGGGTGAAAGTAACTTAAAGGACTTACTGGTATGCAAGGCAGCTGGGGTCCTGGGCAAGGTATGTGGCGGGGTGGCTCTTGGCCCTCAGAAGGGGCAGAGCTGAGGCCAGACTCCACCAGCCAGCCCTTCACACAGCCAGCCCTTTAAATCGCCGCTGGAGTCCCGGGGCTCCCAGCCACCGCTGCCACTACTGCAGCGGCTGCCAGGAGCCTGGGCCCTTTTAAATCGTCGGGCCCCAGAGCAGCTGCCTCTTTTGCACCTCCCCATCAGCAACCCTGCTGGCACCAGCCCATACAAGCAGCCACTTTCTTACCAGTATGCTGTACCGGCCCTTACTGGCTTACTTTCATCTCTGGCTAACAATAGTAGAGTGAACACTATGGCTCTGGTGGAAGGTCAGGCTTGCTGCCTGAGTCCAAGCCACCAGATTTCCTGGATCCGAGCTCAGGTGGATGGCCCGAATCTCTGCCAGAACTGCAAAATCCACACTGCTATTTTTAGCATGCTATCTTGAGGGAAGCTAGTTCAACTTGGCCTGCCCACACTGGGAGGCATGTTCCCAGCTGCAGTGTAGGCATACCCTTAATACCCTGTCCCAGCATTAACAGGGCTTTAGTGTAAAAAACTGGAAAGGATGCTTTGGGGCCAGTTTCTTTGGTTGTTTCAAAGGGATGGTCAGGAATCTAGAGGGGACATCACTAGTACGGTAGTGCTCACTAATAGCTAAGAGAATATGAAAGCACATCTCACAAGAAGAGAGACAGACACACATATTTTTGCACCTAATTTATCCACATTTCAAGACAGCAGTTTAGTTTATGCATGACTCGCTTTCCTTTCCAAGTTCCTACTGCTGTGACCCGAATTCCCCTGCTGATATAAGTGAGCATGAGATAGCTTAGCAATTGTGATACAAACCTAGCATACTAAGAGTCACGTGTAGTGGTGAGCAGTTTTCAAACGAGAGCTCTGCTTGCAGCTACTTGCAAAAACAATGAATTCCCCTGGCTCCACTGAAGTCAATGACAAACATCACATTGACTTTATGGGGCCAAGATTTCACCCACCATTTTTTTTTAGTCATTCATAAAATACCAGAACCAAATAATGCTGTTTTTTGTTGGGACAGAATCACTAACACAAGGATCAAGGATAATGCAACTACACTATGTGCAATGGATATTTTAGGCTAATCTTTGAAAAAGAGCACATTATGCTTGAATTGAAAAAAAAAATCCCACACTTCCCCAAACTGGCATTATTCTACCCATCACGCTTATATACTACTATGTACTGTAGTTCTCAGAAACAGCATAGGTAGCAAAATTTGATTTCCCCAAAATGCACTTCAATATATTTTAAGTATAAAAACCTAATTTAAAATAATGTCAGCATCTTTTGTCTGTAGAATATGAGGCTCAGCATCTTTAAATTATTTAAGAGATCCTCAGAGAGTCAGTTATGCATATAACGTCAGATTTACTCAAAGAAATGGAAAGAGCAAAGCAAAGTGTTGAACAAGGACTTCCTGTGCCATTTCTCTGAGTTATTTTTTACTGGCTATAATTGCAACAGCATTTTAACCTTGCACCCTTTTTAAACCAAAAATATATTCTGTATAATAAGCTCAGTAATTTTGTATTTTATTTTATTTTAAGAATAAGTGATGCTGTGCTAGTGAACTTCTGCCCCAGGAGGAGTGATTCATTCACAAATAAATACAACCTCTCTGAAGACTCAATGAAAAATACAGTTGTACTAGAGACACAAAATCCCAAATATGTCTCATCTTAAAGAGAAATTCTAAATGCATGAAACCATGTTTTTAAATTCAGAAGAGGGCACTTGTACCAGAAGCCTCACTGGGCAGTTTTCACTGTTCCTCTTCACTATGTTGTCTGTAGCAGGATTAGATCTACGTGCCTAAAACAGTGTTATACTAAAAAAACAAAAAAATAAAAACACCCCTCCCGCCTCAATAAACATCAGGATCTATGTAGTAGCACATCAGTGTAATGATTTACCATTACTAGTACACCACAGAAAATACCACCAAAATACTAGCCATCGGCAAGAGATATTTCTTTGTCATTGACATTTACCCTCCTTTGTAAAATACTTTTGAGGTCTATGGATGAAAAACTGCCATATGAGAGCTAATTATTTTTAACAGAAAATTAAACCTAATATTTATGTCAGGTTCACAGTGAATTGAGATTGTAGCTGTATTCTTATCTTTATTTATTAGTAAGAACTTTTGCTCTCAGATAGGTGCACACTGCACTTAACATCCATATGAGTGGTGTGCCTGTTCTGTACAGGTTTTGAGAGTAGGCTATATATGTGTGATTCTCATAAAAATGAAAATATCAGAGCAGTAGTTTGAGTAATTTGCATAAGCTTTGCCACACATCTTTTTGTTTTAATCCTAACATAGAACTTCTCATTCATTCCAAAGCTAAGCCGCTTCTCATTAAAAATTCCCAGTCATGCAACAGCTCTATAATGTGAACTAGACAGAAATCCCCAAACTCATGTTCACTTATGACCTAACCCAGGATTTGAACCCATCTTTATAAAGATGAATAACTACAGTAGATGCTATTAAAGAGTCAACATTAACCCCACACATTGTGTTCAGCTTTCACCATATCATTTGAATATGAAATCATCATGTTTTCTCAGATACCAGAGAGTAAATGTTGACTTTTGTAGTGGTGACCATGGTAGCATGCTGACCAATTGTGTTGCCTAGTCCCCCTCTCAATACTCAGGTGGTACTTATGTTTCTTGCATAAAAGAAAGGAGCTACTGATCTTTTTCTGCTTTTACACAGCTTCAGCGCTAATGAGGAAATTTGTAAGTACACGGGGAATAAAATTATAAGAAGTCTAGTGAAGACAATAGGCCAATTGCTACTGTACCTCATACTGGCACATGATGTGCTGTGTTTAAAATGTTCTATCTGTATCTGAACTAGAACGCAAGCTCCTTGAGGAAGGAAAATGTCATTTCATTTGTTTTTAAAAGAAGCATGTTATTGGTACTTTCAATGCTAATACGGATAGTGAGCATTCATAACAGATTAATATTTCGGGGACAGATTTCTCATTTACTGAAACAATCAGTTCCCATTTTCATAAGAAATTAAACACATGTGCTGCAGGTATTTCTGGTCTCCACTAAAAATATGGGTAATGGTAATACATTAAATCCTGAGATCCATTAGCAACAATGAGAACATTGTCTGAGTAAGAACTGAGTAAAAATTGAGTAAGGACATCAGTATTTGGCCCAGACAGTGTACATCTTGCAACTTTAAGGATCCCATATGCTCTACATACTTAAAATTGATATACGAACTATACTTCTTCCTCCACTGAAATGCAGCCACCTCTGAGGGAAAAGGCAGCAGGTTGTTCACAGCACAGCAGCACTGCACAGCAGTTTAGACCAGCAAGTGAAGATTACTCCTTTTAAATTAAGTAGGCAAAATGAAATAGCCTAAATTGGAATTTGTCCAGAATACTAGGGTCAGAAGCCCAAGATAGTAAAACCATGAAGAAGCCTGACTGGATAATTATGCAATGATTTCTAGAACATCCTGTTTCCATTGCCCCTCACTGTAAGTCTAAATACTAAGATGGATAAACTGGAGTACCTGTAATTAAATGAGGATATTGGTCTAATTGGCATCACAGAAACTTGGTTAAATGAAGATAATCAATGGGACATGGTGACACCAGGATAGAAGATACATAGCAATGACAGAGCAGGTCGCACAGGTGAAGGAGTGGCATTATAGAGTCAAATAAGATAAATATCTTACATGAAACAAACTGCACCACAGAATCACTATGGATAGAAATTCCATGGTTAAAAAGACTATAGCAGTAAAAATATACTACCAACCACTGACTAGGATGGTAACAGTAATTGTGAAATGCTAAGGTAGGTTAGAGAGGCTACACAAGCAATAATAATTGTGTGATTTCAACTATCCTCATATTGACTAGGTAAATATTACCTCAGGGTGTGATGCCATAAAAATTATAGGCACCATAAATGACTGCTTCTTGGAGCAGCTAGTCCTGGAACCCATAAAGAGAGAGGCAATTCCTGATATAGTCCTAAGTGGAGCACAAGATCTGATCAGAGGTTTCTACAGCTGAGGTGCAATACTGCAACACATACCAGCACCACCTTCCATTATTCTTTGAAATATAATACTTAATTGTTTTTGTCATTCTTATTTACAGCATTGCTGCAGATTGTGTTGGCTTGTATTTTGGGTTTGAATGTAAAAACAGATGCTCATCTTAATTATTACTGTTGTTGGAAATATTACAGACTGCATGTGTAATACCCGGATTGTTCTGTTCCTTTTGAGAACAGGTTTCTGGTAGTATTACCTATAGAATCTCATGAGGCAAATATACAAAACAAGATATCTCCCCCTACTTTCAAGGGATTGTCTAAAAACTTCCAAATACAAACAGAAGAGACCATGTCATGTCCACATCTCCAAACATTCTGTTCACCTTATGCAGACTATATTTCCTGCATGCAGGTAAGACTAACTTGGCTGTAAGCAATTTTATTTACTTTCCAAACAAATCCACTTTATAATGGCTATGACACTCATTAAACCCTTGTACAAAGTTATTATAAATTAACAGTGTAAGTATAACAAACTAAGTGATTTATTTTGATATATACACAGGCAGACCTAGCTTAACTGGCGTTAGGTATTATGGCAATGGAATTAACTGGATTTCTATATTGGAGTCCCATGCTATCATAAAAAGAAAAGGAGTACTTGTGGCACCTTAGAGACTAACAAATTTATTAGAGCATAAGCTTTCTAAATCTCTCCTCTGTTTTTTCCACCAAATGCATCCGATGAAGTGAGCTGTAGCTCACGAAAGCTTATGCTCTAATAAATTTGTTAGTCTCTAAGGTGCCACAAGTATTCCTTTTCTTTTTGCGAATACAGACTAACACGGCTGCTACTCTGAAACCATGCTATCATAGGTACTCATCTTTCATTCTCTCATTCTAATAGGCTAGAATCCTGGAATAATAAGTATCATCATTTGGGTTTAGTGAGCTTTTCATCTCAGGCTGGGTGCTCTCAGGGAAACTGATCCTGAGTCAGAATAAATCTGTGTGGCGAAATTAAAGTCAATAAGAATATGCATCAGCTGTGGATTTGGCACAGAATATTTTTTACTAGTGCTACTGTTTTAATACTATTGAATACCAAGGAACTGGATCTACAAGTCATCATATGAACTTTCAGAAGAAAGCTGCTTCTGAAAAACTGGGGGAAGTGTCACTACCCACAATTATTTTTGAATTTTCTTACTGTTGGCTTATCATTTGGCTAGTAATTGCAGGGTAACAAAGGAATGAAGTGTAAAATAGCCTGGCTTTTCACTCACTGTCCTCTAGATTTTGGATGACTATCTCCCATACTTTTGGTAACAATATAAGCTTTCTCTTCCAAGTAGATTTTTCATTTTGAAGATCTACCATATCTTGACAAATTCTTGACAAAAGCTCCGCCTCCTAAAGGAAAACCTGTATTGTCAAACAAACCCTTCTCCTGGCAGCTGACTTCCTGGAATTGTTGTTAGTGGATTCCAAATCTTATATTACATCTCTTATAGGTGTTCATAGTACACTCATCACTGTGGATATCTTATACATTAATTAATTATTATTATAACCTTGTGAGATAGGAAAATATTATTTTCCCTGTTTTAAAGACGTGAGCAGAGAACAGAGAGATTAACTGATCTGTTCAAAGAGAATGAATCTGGGAATAGAAGCCAGATTTCATAAATCCTACTCCAGAGCTTTAACCACAAGTAAATTGACAGGTTTCAAAGAACTTCTCATCTGTTTTGGGTTTTTTTTCTTTTCTATTTTTTTTAAAGTCTTTATTCTCCCTTGATTTATGATTCTCTTTGAATCTAAATACAACATTGATTGGCAAACAAGGAGATCTTCTAAACAAAAATGAAATGGAGAGAATCCCACTGTTTGGGGGTGTACAGTTATAAAGACATATGATCATGTTTAAATACTGATAACAGTTAGATTTGTGGTCTGCAAGGAGAATTCAGAATAAAATCATTCAATTTGCTGATTGATCCAGCTGTACTGTCGCAGCCTATGGCATAGGTGGTTTTCAAATCTCCCCTGTGTCATTATAAATTTATTTGTGGAATCCAATCTTCAAAATAAAACCATTGAAATATTTGTCAGATGCATCTCTGGAAGTCTTGTTCCTTTGGGAATATATTTGTAGAAGCCTAGTGAAGTGGTCCATAAGGATCAAGATATATTTCCATGTATCACTATTTTCCCAAGATGATGAAAATCAATTGACATTAGTTCAAATGGCTCTTTTGTAGTGCTAGAGTATAATGGGACTGTGGATCTACTCTTGCTTCTGATACTGACACCCATAGGTTATATAGTGCTCTACATACTTCTTCTTCTATAAGACCCTTCCTACTGGATCTTAGCAAGGCCAATGATTGTGCCTAACCATCCAATTTTTAATGTAATTCTTCATAGACTTGTCTATGCAAACATAAAAGGAATGGATCAGTTCTCCGTCTATTCTCTCTTTAATTTTGTTCCTTACCTGTGTAGGGAAAGTAAAAATATAACTATGATGTTTAGCCAGGGAGAACAGAATATTTTAAATACACATATTAATCCTCCCCACACATGAAACATTTGAAACTATTTTGATATTTCCCCCCACTAAATATTTTACAGGTTCAGCCTGACAATTTAATAGTAGCATTATAGAATCATAGAATATCAAGGTCAGAAGGGAACTCAGGAGATCATCTAGTCCAACCCCCGGCTCAAAGCAGGACCAATCCCCAACTAAATCATCCCAGCCTGGGCTTTGTCAAGCCTGACCTTAAAAACCTCAAAGGAAGGAGATTCCACCACCTCCCTAGGTAATGCATTCCAGTGCTTCACCATCTCCTAGTGAAAAAGTTTTTCCTAATATCTTAAACCTCCCCCACTGCAACTTGAGACCATTATTCCTTGTTCTGTCAAGGAGTAACAACCTTTTGTTATGGGAAAGGAGATTCTCCAGGTTCTTGATTCACTTTGGTGTACTGCATAGGCCAGTCCTTGAACCGTTTTGCATATGTAATGAGCTGACAAAATATAAATTCAGCTCCACATATGGAATGGCAGCAAGATTAGGTCTTCGATGTTTTAGATTAAGTCTACCAACTCAATCATATTTACCCTGGCCCTCCATATTCATGACATTTCAGAAATAAATGACAGGATCTCCATTCATACAATTTTATTTGTTCAAAATGAAGGAAACCAATGCAATAAAACCCTAATTATCTGCAAAGTATCCAGCTAACCAAAAACCCATCAAATATTTAACAATAGTTATTGTTTGTATTGTGGTAACATAGACTGGCCACAGTCAGGATAAAGGCTCCATTGTGTGAGGTGATGTACAACGATAGATAATCATGGTTGAATTAATTGGGGCTGTTCTTCCTTGTACGTGAACAAAGATCTCAAAGCCTTGTGGCCCACAGCCCTGATTATGAAAAATTAGATGTTCCTAAATTCAGCTGGCTCTGCAGCAGGAGTCAGCACCTGCATTTTGGGACTTTAAATCTATAGATTAAAAGCTTGTCAGACTTCAGCACAAAGATCTATTCTTTGAGTCTTTATACATATCAAAATAATAAGCATTAAACCCGAGGTCATATTCTGCATCTATGTCACTACACATTGGGGTAGAGTTTAACAAGCAAAATTTTAGAGTGCAGGTGCAACAAAGACAACCCAACAGTCAGCATCCCTTTTGAACTAGGCTTTGCGATATATTGAGGACAAATGTCAGAGTGTTGTGCCTTTTCTATGGGTAGACCTGTTAACAAGATACAGATGTTTTATTGATCAAATTTTATCTAAAGGGAAGTTTGAATCTGAAAAAGACAGATAGGACTTTTTCACACTCTAGTATCATATGAATCTCTGTTTGCCCTATTATCTTTTTATTAGAAGTGACATTTAATTAAAGCAAGTTTAATACCACAGTTCTGTGGAGGAGTTGATGAAAAGATCTGGGTTTTTTTCAGTTAAGAACATCTCAGAAAAGTACAAAGTGTAACCTCATTATTCATGATCGTGATTTAGTGGCCTCGTGTTTTACAGTTCATCATGCTCTATCCATTTACATGGTTATTACACACATATTTTAAGCAACTTAAAGTACTATACTTTTTATATGCTGCGTGCTCTCAACTTAAAAGACAAAGGAGAGTGCTCAGCACCTTGGCAGGAGGAAAAATGGACATTTTTCTGTTTGTAATATTACAGGACCAAATTCTGCCACTAGTTACTTCCAGACAAAGCCATTGACGTCAGATGGTTTGCCTGAGTGTGACAGAGAGTGGTGCTCAACTCAGGGTTAAGTACAGGATTTATTCAGCAGTGTAGTTAAAAAAAAGGGGGGGGGAATAACTTAAACTAAACTAAACTCCATATTCCCCAAATGAGAAGGGGATACACTCAATTTACCCTCAACTACATTACTGCTATTATTGCCTTGTTCCCATTTCTCAATGTAATTGGTTTTAAAAAAAATTAAAATGTCACCACTTTTTAAGGGGTAGATGGACAACTGGGGGAGGCTAACATGCATTCATGTTTTTATTTTCTATTTTTAGCACTCAGGGTTCAACCTAGCAAGGTCACTAAAGTCAGTGATGCTCCTCACATGCTCAGAGTTAAGTATATGCTTAAATGCTTTGTCAGATCAGGACAAGAATGCTCAGCACTTGCAGGACCAGGACCCTGGCTGGAAGCAGAATTTAGCACACACTCTCCCCTTTGTTATGTACTATAATCCTTGGTGACAAGAAAACTGCTCTGTGTAACTGCACCAGGGACTTTACCTAGCTATATAATGTATGTTTCCCCCCAAAAAAGCACAAATAAGTTTATCACTCACTGCACCTAATTTTTAAAATCAATCCAGACTTTATAGGCAATTTGGATTTATATGATCCAAATGTCAGTGACAAGGCTTCTTCTTTTTTAATCAGAATAGAAAATGGCCCAGAAGATATATTGCACGCTATGTAAAACCTGCTCCTTTTGGAAGTTGAAGGCATCTCTTGGTTTACAAGTCATCCCATCACTTTACTAATCCCACTGACTTCATTCTAGTGGTCAGGGAAAGATACTGAATGTGGACAGGAAATCTGTTCCATGAAGTGCTTGGACAGCAGGATTCATCTCCATATCCAGCTTTCAAGAATTGAGTGTCCAGGCAGAGTATAGGAACGATATGAAAAAGAACCAGTCTATTCATAGTCTTAGTAAGGTTTGACAGAGCGCATTTAAACAAGTTACATAATAAATGTTATATGAACTTCATTTATTTACATCATATTTAATTATGAAGTAGGAATCCAAACATCACATTTGTGGCATATTTTTCTCTAAATTTAAAATATGCAACCTGATTGTGCTTAAGTGGAGCTGTTGGGAGCTGAGCTCTTTTGAAAATCTGACCCCCTCTACAAAGAATTGTGCCCCAAGGTCATCCACCTAATATATTACTGTAGATCTCCGGGTTTTCAGACAGTGGACATTTTTGTAAAACTAAGGGATTTGAATCCTATAATAATGTGTAATAAATCTGAAAAATGCAAACAACACTGTTAATATTTCAAATACATTTCATAATACAGGAGTTTATACTGACATTAAAAGCCATACTGAATTGCTGCTTGGGTTATTTTGAGAATATCTTTATTACTAATATGACAAAAGATGACTTTAATGGCATCATAAACCAGAAACATTAAAGAATTATTAAAACCTGCTTCATAAAGAGTTATCAGCTCACCACCAATTAAGCTGTTTAGGTATGATGAAATTGCTAGCTAAACACACTGGACTACTTCAGACACACTGAACTAGCAGTGTGTAAACTGTTTATGGATATTTAAGCTAAAAAGAAGCTTGTCTTTACTAACCTAACCTGGAGTAAATGGTATGGGACTGAGAAAAATCACACACATTTTGAAATCAAATCACATCTTCTGAAGACTTCACATAGCTCCAAACTTTTTCCAGTCAGCATTCCTACATTCCAACTTTCACATCTTAGCTTATTTAATTTATTCACTCATTTCGTTAACTTTGACAGACCTTGCTCAGTTACAACAGTCTGGGGTGGACTTAGAGTGAACAATGGTAAGTCCAAGGCTATGATATCTGAGGGAGGAGGACTCACAGGCAGAGACCTTAGAAGAGTGAAAGAATTTAAATACCTAAGATCAATGGTTGCTGAGGATGCCCAGTATCATACTAAATCCGTGTGGTGCAAATGGCACTGTTTTGTCACAGAGAACTCCCACCAATAATATTAAAAGGTAGTGTATAAAACTGTAATTTGACCCATCTTAATGTACAAATCAGAGGCTCGGCCAGCCACAAGGAAGGAAATCATGCTGCTCTTCACCACAGAAATGAAAATGTTGAGATGATCAAATAGTTGGACCTTCCATGATAGGAAATGAAACAAGATTGTAGGGGGTCTACTGGGGCTTACTCCACCTGAATATACGTTGGGGGATGCTAGGCTTTGTTGAGATGGGCCTATCCAGCAGAGATTGGAGAGCTAGAGTCGTAAGATGGCTCTTGCAATGACTGTGATGGAAGACGACCAAGAGGGAGTCCAAAGACTTGGTACCAGGACTGGATATCAGTAGATCTTAGAAAGACAAGTCCGTGTGACAGCCTGGCATATGATTAAGAGTTTTGGAAGAAGGCTATAGAAGTCGCCAAACTTGATTAGGGAAGTGACAAAAAAGAAGAAGAATCTTCACATCTTCTGAAGGTTTTTTTTTTAATTGCTCTAGTGGATCACTTGATTCTGTCTATTGCCCAGTCCTGCCATTTATCCTTGGAAGCATATCATTTTGTTTAATTTATACAAGGAAATCAGTCACTTAAGGTTGTGTATTTTAAGTCATAGAAGACCTACACTCTCTTTCTTTCAATTAATTATTCATCTTTCTCCTGGTTTATTATTTGGTCTGTTTGTTTACTTTTAATTATTTTTACCCTTTATTGTTTCTTTTAAATGATCTAAATTTCAAAATGAAATGTTGTTTTGTAATGTCAAAGTCAAAATGTTGAATTTAAAAAATGTCAAAGTAAATGTTTCAACTTTAATTTTTTCATTTCATTTCTTGGTTAAAATTATTTGCCAAATTAGATCTGAACTCACATTCTATTCAACCTGTAACTCCATTTTTTCTGCAACTTAGCAGCAGGAAAAGATAAGCACCCCTTCCTTAAGGAAGATTCTGCACCATGCACATTTAGGATCAAGACCTAAAAATGTAAGGTCTTCTGTACTTGACTAGAGGGTCAGGGGTGCCATTGAAGAAAAATTCTGGGGAGGCAAAGTTGCATCAGCACACATATAAATAGAAGCAGTCATCATCACAACACAGAGCACTAATAAAAGACTTTCAGGTATGTGTTTTATACAATCCCAAAAGAGAAAATGAATTACTTGGCCATGTAAAAAGAGTATTAATGTGTTTTTATCTAATATGAACTTGTTTGGCAACTGTACTTTTATTACAGGTTTCAAAGTAGCAGCCGTGTTAGTCTGTATTCGCAAAAAGAAAAGGAGTACTTGTGGCACCTTAGAGACTAACAAATTTATCTGAGCATAAGCTTTCGTGAGCTACATGATGAAGTGAGCTGTAGCTTATGAAAGCTTATGCTCAAATAAATTTGTTAGTCTCTAAGGTGCCACAAGTCCTCCTTTTCTTTGTACTTTAATTGTAGTTTCAACTTTCACATTCTCCTTATTCATCTGTAGTACACTAAGTCCAAAAGCATTCCTAGAAATGCAATAGATGAATGCATTATAAACCTTATTTACTTTAAAATCAAAAGGAGTCTTTGGGTTTGACTTTTTATGGAAAATGAAATTCCCAAGCCAGTGGATTTTTATGTCCTTAATTACGGAGGACCACAAAACAATAGCCTAAATCTGTTTCTATTTGCTCATCTTATCCAAAGGACAATTGGGGGATGGTTTGGGAACAGGAAAGGAGTATGAAACAGAAATGTCTCAGTCATTACAAAATCTAGAATTTATAATATATAAGTGAAATAGCTACCCAACAATCCTCTCCAAAATACAGTTTCTGTGACAAAAGCAACACCATTGAGATTGTTATTAAACAAGCAGTACATTTATAAATGTTCAGCCTGCTCAATAGGCTGAACAGTTTGATGCCACTTTTCAGAAAAATCAGCAAGGAAAAAATTGAGGGTGCTAGGTTCCACTTCTATGCTATATAAACAGTCATGGGACATAATTCATTCCCCATACTCTTCAGGTTTCAGAGTAGCAGCCGTGTTAGTCTGTATTCGCAAAAAGAAAAGGAGTACGTGTGGCACCTTAGAGACTAACAAATTTATTAGAGCATAAGCTTTCGTGAGCTACAGCTCACTTCAAATGCATCCGATGAAGTGAGCTGTAGCTCACGAAAGCTTATGCTCTAATAAATTTGTTAGTCTCTAAGGTGCCACACGTACTCCTTTTCTTTTTGCCATACTCTTCAGAATTCTTCTCTAATCTCTTCCCCCTTTTCTTTTTCTCTGCACCTATAGGAATAATAAAGGAGTCTGATTTCTGGGATTGCACATTCCGAGGTTATTGGAATACATCGATAACAATCTGGTTTTTCTTTATTTTAACAATTTAAAAAATAAACAACTGGCCCAAATCTGGCTTTTTGCATGGGAGGAATCTTGGACAGGCACAGACTCTAGCAGCTGGGCAGAGGTTCCCCACGCACAGGGCAGACACAGACCAAGTGAATCAGGGAGGCCCCATGTGTGTTCAGTCATGACCCTAACCACAGCTTCAGAAATTAGCAGTATGAGCTACCCCCAGAGAATCCAGTCAGACATTTCTGTAGGCATGAAGGGGTTGTAATGACAGACATGCCTCCATTCTCCTTGAGGCGATGGATCATCACCATGTAGCCTTCACAACACCCTTCCATGGCCCTGAATAGTGCACAGGGTAAAGAGGAGAAAGCTTATCCCTTCTTGTACCTTAGCAAAGTAGTCAGGGCTAGAGTCTAGCCCAGGGGTGGGCAAACCTTTTAGCCAAGGGCCACATTTGGGTGGGGAAATTGTATGCAGGGCCATGAATCTAGGGCTGGAGCAGGGGGTTGGGGTGCAGGAGGGAGTGTGGGAAGGAGTGCGGTGTGCAGGAAGGGGCTCAGGACAAGGGGTTGGGGTGCAGGAGGGGTGCGGGTCACAGGAGGGGTCTCAGGGCAGGAAGTTGGGGTGCAGGAGGTGGTGCAGAGTATGGGAGGGGGCTTTGGGCAGGGGGTTGGGGTGCGGGATACAGGAGGGGTTCGGGCTCAGGCCCAGCACCGCTTACCTCAAGCAGCTCCGGGGCAGCAGCAGCATGTAGCAGGGCTAAGGCAGGCTCCTTACCTGCCCTGCCGCACTCCCAGAAGTGGCCAGCATGTCTGGCAGTGGCTCCTGTGGGTGGGGTGGGACAAGCGGCTCCGCTGCTTGCTGCCCTCACCTGTGGGTACAACCCCCCGAAGCTCACAATTGGCCGCAGTTCCCTGTTCCTGGCCAATGGGAGCTGCAGGGGGCGGTGTCTTCAGGCAAGGGCAGTGCACAGAGCCCTCTACCCCCCCAACCAGGGGCTGCAGGAATGTGGTGCTGGCTGCTTCTGGAAGCGGAGCAGGGCCAGGGCAGGCAAGGAGCCTGCCCTAGCCTCATTGTGCCACAGGGCTGGCAATCCCATGGGCTGGACTGAAAGCCCTGACAGGCCGTATCCGGCCCATGGGCGGTAGTTTGCCCTCCCCTGGTCTAGCCTGTGTAAGGAGTAATGCCTTTTGAGCATCAGAGAAGTCAGCTTGATAGCAGCTTTAACTCCATCTTTAAAAGATGTTGCCTGAACAGCAAGTGGGGAAAAAGGTGGATGAGCTATTGCCCTGCACCAAACAAAACACTTTCCCTGGGGCATGGAATAATGCAGACAGTACTCATCAACCTCCTAACTATACCTTTGGTTGAAAATCTGTTTTACATTACACATACTTATCTACACTAGGTACAGTATATACATAGGTATAGCTACACATTCATAGCTAATATTTATTCATTTGCTGGGAGGCAATCAGTGGCAGTTAATTAGATTTAAACTCTTTTCACTATGTGTGTACACAAATGGTTAGCACAATAAGGTTCCAATCCATGACTGGGCACTACTGGATAGAAATAATAATGGTATTAAAAATATCAGAGCATGGTTACATGTGACATGATCAAATTATAAAAGTAGACATGCCAAATTACATAAACACTCATTGCTGAGAGGCCTCCAAAGTATACTAACAGAGTACAACAGACTTACAAGGCAGTAAGTTAAAAAAATAGAAAGAGTCCAGATCCACAGCTGGTCTAAATTGGTGTAGCTCCATAAAAGCCAACAGAGCAACACCAATATACATCAGCAGAAGAACTGGCCAAAAATTTTTTATCAGCATGCTAGATGAGGTAACTCAAAAGGCACTGTAACCATAGGTAGATCGGTAGCTATATTACCCCTTGTCTGGAGGTACTTGAATCTCTCTCAATGAAACTAGGATATAGTTACATCAACATTCCTCATGCAAACAAGTATTAGTGGGTGACAAGTGACAATACCTTATCACCACTGCCCATTTTTAGAACAAAAGGTCCACCAGATTTACTTATTCAAATGCTGAAATGGAAAACAAACATCAATGTATTCAAAGTTGTGCTCCTGAAAAAGCTAGGAGTCTTTATTTTTCTGGCTGGTTAAGAGACCCTAAGTTGAAAAGTGATGTATCAATATTTGTAGATATTAATTATGTTTCTAACAATATTCTGGATCAAACACTCCACAATGAATTTGTGATTTGATTTCTTTTTTTAGTATCATAATTACACATTGTAAACAACTTGCTTTTCCCCAAAGGTTGTGTAACTTTATGAAAGCAGAAGGGAGGGAACACGGGTGGGGAACAAAACAAAAAATTCCATTGAAGTAGAAATTAAAAAGGGATGTTTGATATGATAAATAATGACTAGATAATGGGTTTCACTGGGATATGGAAATACATTCACAATGAGTGAAAACCGGTGTGAAGGGATTTGGGGAAGTACAGCTCCTTTACTAATTGTTTTTCCTCCTTGTGTAACCAGCGCCAAGCCAGGTCCAAGAAGAGGTTTCAGGGAATCACTCAGGTCTCCTAGGAGATTCTTTTGGGATGATTGGCAGGAGAAGCCATTAGCAGTTGCTTTTGTTTGTTTTAGTGGACAAATGAAGAGCAAACAGCAGAATATAGTTCACGTCTCCTGAAAGGGAAGGAACGTAAGTGGAATTAGGAGACTCTGAGGTAAGGCAGTGAGAGGTTAATATACATAAGAGGAAGACAAAAGGAAAGCAGGAGCAGAGGTCTAATTGCCCACTCCTTCAGCAGCTAAATGGGATAATGTGGTTAGATGGAGGTTGTTGCGGCTGAGTGTGCTGCTCCAGGATCCTGCTGCCAAATCCTTTGATTCTGCTCCCTCTATCTCATTGTTCCTCTTTTTCTAGGTGGGCTAGGAGCATTTTTGAATTGCTGTTGGTCAGCATGGACACAGCAATGCTCTGCACCATGAAGTGGGCAACAGTGAATATGCAAAGGCTGTGGGGGATTTATGTGAAATTTGGGTTCCAGGTGGCTTTAGCTTCGAATTTCAACAACCACACCACTGAGCAAACTGGTGCAGCTACAAAAGCAACTCCTCCAGCATCATCAGCCAGCGGTACCAATTAGAGGGTGCCGGGGTTGGGGGTAACACTCCCCTAATATTTTTGAATTTGCTCAAATATTCATAGGCCGCAGAGCTGAGGGTTGGGGGCTGAGAAATGGCCCAACCACTTTTAAGCAGTGGTCCCATATCAAATCAGGATGGCTGCTGTCAGAGCATTCTGGAGTGTTTCTCCGGTTGCATAGTCACACCACCATAGAAATTTGACCCAGCTGCACCTCCTTCTAGATAGAGGGGTGGCTGGGTCAAATTTCAGTGAGTGGTATTACAGCCTGGTGCACAGGGTCACAATGCCACTGAAATTGGGCCCAACCCCTTCTCTGTCCATATGGAGGGGTGGCTGTGCCAAATGGTGTTGCGATGTGGCACATGGGGAGTCTATTCCTGTTCGGCAGAGCACAGGGGAGACTTCTGAGAACTTGACTCCTGACTGCACTGGCTCATGCATTGTGTGGGTAAGAGAGGAAAGACTCCCTGGCTGAGGGAGACCTGGGGTCCCTGTTGGGAGGCAGTTGGGGGACAATGATCTGCGACCAGATTGGGCACCCTGCTTGGGGGAGGATGAGGACTGGAATTTGTTCCCCTCCACCCCCAGACCTCCAAGAAATATGTGAATTGGTACCATCGGTGGCAGTAACAGCGAGGGGAGGAAGAAGGAAGATACTGAGATTAAGGGACTGTGGAAGACTTTGTTATGGCCTAGCTAGGGAATTGCCTCTTTCTCGAGCCGAGAGGTTACTGTTGGACATAGATAGGTACTGAAGGACACAGCTGCTTTGCATGGCCCTTCACCAGGTAGCGGAAAGCCTCCCTTTGGGAAGTACCTAATTCTATATTCATGAGCTGTTTCTGTGTAGTGCTTATTAACGCTGACTGTCTGCCCCTCCGTTGGACTCCGTCCCAGGCAGAGCTCCGGTGTGCTGGGTTCCCCGCCTTCGTGACTGCAACGCTTGGCATCCCTGTTGTGGGTGTTTAACCTTCTGTAAAGCCAATAACTCAGCTGTGTGTAAGCCTCGTTTTTCTCAGAGTACTGCTGCCAGGCCTGTGGTGCTTCGAGCACAGTGGCCCAGAACATTTGGCGCAGCGAGCGGGGTACTCTGAGAAGCGATGCCGCTTTGGCCGAAGGTAGGAAGTGGGGAAGTGGGGAAGCCGTCACTGTCCCTACAGCGCATACCAGGATGGCCCCCGATGGAGCGCTGGGGGCTGGTAGCACAGATTATGGCCGGGTGGGCTGCCCCGGCGGATTGGCCGGAGTTTCAACAGGCTGCAGGGGTCACACCTGTGCAGCTGGTAGAGGGGTTACAATGGTTACGAGCAAACCGCCATTCTGGGGCGGAGAGGTGGGCGATGGGGGAGCTAGGGTGCCTCCTGCTGACTGCCATCCAGGCTGAGGACGAGGAGGTGCTCTGCTTATAGCGGGCACTGGAAGGGAAGACTCAGGAATGCACGGCACAGGCGGAGGCCCGTGCCATGGCTCAAGAAGTTGTCACTTCCCAGGCGGAGCGCGCCCAGGAGCTGACACGATGCTGCAAAGTGTTGGTTGCCCGGGTAGCGAATAAAAGGCGCCTCAGGCACAGTCAGCAGCCGGTGACCACTGCCCAGGTGCGTGTGGTGACCGCTGCCCCCTCCTGGGACCCCGAGACTTGGGATGGGAACATTTGGGACTCCTCATCCTCGGACAAGGGGGAGGAGGAGTCCCCTGCTGTGGCTCTGGCGCACCTGGTCCGGGAGTTGGGGGTGCAAGGAGGCGCCCTACAACCAGAAGTCGTCCGCATGTTTAAAACGAGTGAGTTGCAGGACATTGTGAAGACGTTCTGACAGGAGCCCGGGGAGAGCATCCTGCAGTGGCTCGTGAGGGTCTGGGACAATGCAGGTAACACGGTTTTGTTGCTTTCTTATGAATTTCAACAGTTGGGGGTCCTACCGCAAGACTCTCAGGTATGTGCACAATTGGCAAATTCACCGCTGCCGCAGGCCAGGGGACAAGAAATCAAAAGTCCCTCGTTGTACTGCTGGCTGATGGCTGCAGTGGAGGCGGCCTACCCCTTGGTGGGGGAATTGGAAGCACAGGCGCACCCCTGGTACCAGTGACAAAATCGATTAAAGCCACAGTGTTACGCCTGGCCCCTGATGAGTTAAAACCTTCCCTCCTTGCAGTCGTCATGGCAGAGAATGGGCATGTGGGAGATCTGGCAGCCACCCTTATGCAATTGGAGGCTGCTTTGGCAGGTGCTAGGCCAAGAGCCATATGGGCTGCGAAGGGGCAGCAAGGCGGGGGACAGGAGAAAGAGGAGTTGCGGGTGCCCCGAAAGACCTTGTGGCTAGATCTCCTGCAGGCTGGTGTCTCTCGCGAGGAAATCAATGGAAAGCCAACGGCGGACTTATATAAGTGATGGATGCAGCTGCCCCCTACCAAACGTAGTGCTGGAGGAAAAGGGGAGAAGAGTGTGGAGCGAACCAAGCCAGCGGAGCCCTCTGCTCCGCCAGCCGAGTGGAAACTGCCGCGCCCATATTGAGGGTGTGGCAGGTCCTCCGTTCCGTGTGTCGCGGCGGCCACACACGGGAGGGAGGCAGGGGATCAACGCCCCTATGTACTTCTAGTGATTTGCTGGCCGAGGGGAGGAGTCCAACACGTGTTGGCGTTGATAGATATGGACAGCTGGGTATTATACAAGGGCCTCCAGACCTGGATAACTGCTTGGGAGGTGAAGGGTTGGGAACTCGCAGGCCGGCCCCTGTGGGGAGCGGCGCTCTGGCAGCAACTCCTGCGCTATGCCCAACGAGCCCCTCTGGCCATGCGACATGTAGACGCCCACACAAAGGCTAAAACCTCCGAGGCCCACTGGAATGCGGTGGCCGATGCAATGGGAGCGAGAGGAGGCCCTGTGTAATCTGTTCCCTTTACTTCCTGTAGGTCTAGAAACCAGTGCCCCGAGCAAGACCAAATGGCATGTATTCTGGGTGTGGGAACCCAGCATCGATTGGGAGGAAAGTATCATTCTGCACACCTGCGATGGCCAGCAATGGTGACAGAATTTCAAGATGGTGGAGGCAATCTTTCAGATGTGTGTTGAATTGGGCTTGGAGCAGCAGAAGCTTTGTACGAACATGGAGACTCCCATAGCTATTGAGAGATGGGTCACCACTGACAGCTGGAAGCTGGCTACCCTCATCTCTAACCAGTCTGTAGTCAACTGATTGGTGGTGGGGGGCATCAATGTCATGCAAGTGCATGTGGCTATGCAAAAGATATTAGTTGTACTGAGTTATACAACTTGGTAATGCTCATGAAATTATGGATGGCTTTGCATGCATAGGGGTTCCCAAATTGTGTTGGGACAACTGTTAGGACCTATGTGCCTATCATTTGTCCCCTGCACTATGCCTTGGAGTTTTTAAGCAGAAAGGGATATTTCTTCATGGTGCTTCAAGGGCTTGTTGACCACCATGGCAGTTCAAAAACATAGGTGTAGGGTAGTCTGGAAAGGTCCATGATGCTAGGATCTTTCTGAAATCAGCTGTATGTACCTCAATGAATAATGGAGAATTTGCCCCCAGAATCACCATGGACATTAATGGTGTAGGTATTGCTCTGATCATACTGGGAGTCCCAGCTTATCCTCTGCTCCCCTGGTTAAAGAAACCATTTACAGGGCACATAGAGAGATGGAAAGGATGGATGAACATATTGCCTCTCCAGCTGAAGAATGACAGGGGCGTGTGCATTGTCTTATGGCTAAGTTAGAAGCTGCAGAATGCTACTTGCCTAAGATTACAGCTGTGTTGTATTTTGCATAAAATTTGTGAGAGTAAGGGAGAAAGTCTTACCTGGTGGGATGCTGAGGTGCATAGATTTGCTGAACAGAATGATCAGCCAGCAAGGCATTCACTGTAAAGTGTAAACCACAATATTGTCAGGGATGCTTAAGAACATAAGAATGGCCATACTGGGTCAGACCAATGGTCCATCTAGCCCCAGTATCCTGTTTTCTGACAATGGCCAATGCCAGGTGCTTCAGAGGGAATGAACAGTACAGATAATCATCAAGTGATGCATCCCCTGTTACCCATTCCCAGCTTCTGACTTCTGCTTTTTGTTCTTTCTTTGAATCTGGTGCACTTGTACATCCAGCTGTCATTCCGGGGTATGGGATAGGCTGTTGAGCATTGGAGTTGCTTTAAAGGGTTTCAGAAGTGGCATGCTGGGGTATTCTTTATTTTAGGCTGTGTGAGCGCTTTTATACTTTTGTAAAAACCTCTGATGCTGCTGCTAAGTTGAAAATTTGTGGGGTTTTGTGTCCACCAGGAATCACAGCCGCTTTGTGGCTTTTAAATGGTTTTTATTGCACAATTTGCCCATAAGTAATGGCCACATGTAAAACTTGGAAAATGCTACAAACTTTGATCTTAGTGATTAAAATAGAAAACACAGCCTTAAAGTGAAAAAGTGAAACATTCACATACAGTATGGTGGAAGAGGCAGCACACAACTGTGGTGGACGCCAGCTCCTGTTCATAGGTGGGTGAATGTTTTGTCTTCTGGGCTAAGTGTCAGGTCAGAGTTGCCTGGTGCATTAGATAGCTAGAATGTGTTGGGCTCCTATGTGCTGTTGTTCTCACTGCCCTGGGCTAGGGTGGGGAGAAGAATGGCCTCTTAGGAGCCAGGCAATAGGGCTACATCAGGGAACATTTGCTGATGTTCCCGGGACACTGTGTTAGCCTGGGCTTGCAGAACGTGACTGGGGTCTGGTTGAGGGTGCTGCATTGTCTGTCAGCCTAACGGCAGCTTGTGCTTAGCAGAGCGCTCTGCCTATTCATGGCACCCAGGAGTTGCTTCTGCATGTATCTGTCTTTTTCCACAGTGTCTTGGGTCATGGCAATGCTGCCCTGGGTCAGTTCAATTCTGTTTCCAAATAGTTGCCTGTCTTTCTCCCTCTCAGACATCAAAAACACCCTCCAGTTCTCAGTTGTTCCTCCCCCTTTATTTATTTTATTTTTTTATTTTGAGAAAGTATGAGTAAGGAGGGTTCCAAAAATCTTTTCTTTGGAGCTCTGTTTCAACTCCCTCAGGTTGGCCTGCTGCTCGGCCATTGATAGAGGCCCTGTTCCTGAGGGTCTTACTGTTGCAGGTGCTGTGGCTGGGGGGACTAGATTAAAAAAAAGGTAATTATTGTTCATATTAGTATTGTTTTCATAGAAGAAGAGATAGCATTTTTTACCCTCTAATTCTGAATTCCATCCCTTGAGATTCATCCCAGTCTTTGGAGATCTCAGAAAAGGTAAGGTGTGTGTGCATGGGAATTAGATGGGAATGTTGGGTTTCCTGGTCCTGGTTTGAAATGTACAGTTTATGCTGTGCCTTGGAAGAACTAATATGGGTGTGGCAGTTTCCTGATCAGGGTGGCAGGGGCATGAAGGAGCTGATTAGTAATCTCCTCTGCATCCCCTTTAGGCCATCCTCGTGCTCAATGGCATTTCACTGAGGCACATCACTAGGAAGCAAAGAAAAGTCATTCAAAAAGGCAAAGAGCAGACCAGCGAGATACACGGTAATGTTATTCATGAAGATGATCCCCCCCAGAAGCGCTGCAGAGTGGAAGTGAGTTGTGAGCTATGCTGGGGGCAATGATTGTGATGCCATTCCACTGAATGTCCATCACCTTGATCGACCGGTCCATCAGTCCTCACAGAGAGAGTGCAGATCACAACATGTCATTCGTGTTGTTCTAGCCAGTCCTTCAGCCACTTGCTGGCCAGGAAGAAAAAGAGTACTTGTGGACCTTAGAGACTACCAAATTTATTTGAGCATAAGCTTTCGTGAGCTACAGCTCTCTTCATCGGATGCAATTCAGTGGAAAATACAATGGGGAGATTTATATACACAGAGAACATGAAACAATGGATGTTACCATACAGACTGTAAGGAGAGTGATCACTTAAGATGAGCTATTACCAGCAGGAGTTGGGGGGAGAACACCTTTTGTAGTGATAATCAAGGTGGGCCATTTCCAGCAGCGGACAAGAATGTCTGAGGAACAGTCGGGGGTGGAGGGAGGGAAATAGTTTTACTTTGTGTAATGACCCATCCACTCCCAGTCTCTATTCAAGCCTAAGTTAATTGTATCCAGTTTACAAATTAATTCCAATTCAGCAGTCTCTCGTTGGAGTCTGTTTTTGAAGTTTTTTTGTTGAAGAATAGCCACTCTTAGGTCTGTAATCGAGTGACCAGAGAGAGTGAAGTGTTCTCCAACTGGTTTTTGAATGTTCTAATTCTTGATGTCTGGTTTGTGTCCATTTATTCTTTTATGTAGAGACTGTCCAGTTTGACCAATATACATGGCAGAGGGGAATTGCTGGCCCATGATGGTATATATCACATTGGTAGATGTGCAGTGAACGAGCCTCTGACAGTGTGGCTGATGTGATTAGGCCCTATGATGGTGTCCCCTAAATAGATATGTGGACAGATTTGGCAACGGGCTTTGTTGCAAGGATAGGTTCCTGTGTTAGTGGTTCTGTTGTGTGGTGTGTGGTTGCTGGTGAGTATTTGCTTCAGGTTGGGGGGCTGTTTGTAAGCAAGAATTGGCCTGTCTCCCAAGATCTGTAAGAGTGATGGGTCGTCCTTCAGGATAGGTTGTAGATCCTTGATGATGCATTGGAGAGGTTTTAGTTGGGGGCTGAAGGTGATGGCTAGTGGTGTTCTGTTATTTTCTTTGTTGGGCCTGTCCTGTAGTAGGTGACTTCTGGGTACTCTTCTGGCTCTGTCAATCTGTTTTTTCACTTCAGCAGGTGGGTATTGTAGTTGTAAGAATGCTTGATAGAGATCTTGTAGGTGTTTGTCTCTGTCTGAGGGGTTGGAACAAATGCGGTTGTATCATAGAGCTTGGCTGTAGACAATGGATCATTTGGTGTGGTCTGGATGAAAGCTGGAGGCATGTAGGTAGGAATAGTGGTCAGTAGGTTTCCGGTATAGGGTAGTGTTTGTGTGACCATCACTTATTAGCACCGTAGTGTCCAGGAAGTGGATCTCTTGTGTGGACTGGTCCAGGCTGAGGTTGATGGTGGGATGGAAATTGTTGAAATCATGGTGGAATTCCTCAAGGGCTTCTTTTCCATGGGTACAGATGCTGGCCAGGCTGTCAGTGGCTCCTGAATGTCCATAATAAAACAATAATAAAATAAAATAATAATAATAAAAAGTCAAGTAATTTCTCAGTCTTAGATTTTGCTTCATCTCCCTGTAGACATGCAAAAGTACAGAGAAAAATAGATCAGGTTCTTCCCTTCTTATCTGAAACCTTAGCAGATCCCAATCTTTTTCTATGTACTATGTAAGCCAGTGAGATGCCATTATGCCACCTTTGTCTATCTGATTGCAGTAATGATGAAGTGGTGTTTGATATACATCAGTCAATTGCCTTCACAGCTGTACAGTTATGCTATCCCTACCCTAATCTTTTTCTGTACAAATCCATTTACAATGCTGTTAAAAGACATATATCTTTGAGACAAGAGCATTAGTCTTACTACCTGAAGGACATGCAATACCCATGTCTACATATACCTCATGTAAACTGAAAACTAACCTTTTTTTTCCCTTGTAACAAACTGTTTCAATAAACTTTTGAATTTCATACTGCCATTTTGAGTACGCAAATAGGGTGGAGATGGGGCAGCCTTCACCGGGAAAGAGAGATTTGGGGAGGGACAAGGAGGTTAGTAGATGTATAGGTGTGCTTCATGGGTTTGTAGACAGTTGATGGTCGGGATTTCAGCATGAAACAAAAAAGAAAAGGAGTACTTGTGGCACCTTCATCTGATGAAGTGAGCTGTAGCTCATGAAAGCTTATGCTCAAATAAATTTGTTAGTCTCTAAGGTGCCACAAGTACTCCTTTTCTTTTTTGCGAATACAGACTAACACGGCTGCTACTCTGAAACCAGCATGAAACAGAAGCTGATTACCCAGCCCATTCACCATTTTGAAAATTTGTTCGGGGAGAGGGGGAAGAATGAAGGGGGACTGAACTGGGCAATTGAGGGAGAGAGGTAGGGGTTGGTATTAGAAAGCCTCCTACCTCACATCCTCCCCAAATGGTAGCGACTATTGAGCACTCAGAACAGAAGGTAGCAGAGTTGTATAGCATAATAATAATAATAAATTATAAAAATGGATATTCATGCACTGAGATGATCTTCCTCCTGAGTCATGGAGTAGGGTTGGAGCAAGGCATTGGACTGGGTTCCTACACAGTCACCCTCAGGGTCTGGCACTGAAGTTCTGAAGTGATCCAGGCTATGTGGAGAGATTTCTTGATTGTCTTCCTCCTCATCTTCCTCCTCTGATAAATAGAGGTCATCCTCAGAGACCACCATTTCCTTAGTGGAGACAGCAGCAATAGGACCCCACTGACCACAAGGGCATTGGGTTATCTAGTGGCATGCCAAAAAAAAAATCCTGTCCAACACCTCAGAAAATGGAGAGGTTACATGGGCACAGCCCAATTTGTTTCTGGCATCCACGGATTTTTTTTGTTAATTTTCCTGAGCTGTCTGATCTTTATATGGCCTTAGTCGGCATCCTGGCTGTGCCCCTTCTAGGCTAACAGCTTAACAACATTCTCAAACAGTTTCTTATTATAGTGGGTGGTTGCAAGAGCTTGCTGTACTGTCGCTTCTTCCCAGATGGTGAGGAGATCAAGGATCTCACTATGGTTCCAAGCTGCTGTGCAAGGTATAGTGTAACACTACTGGAGTAATATTACATTCACATCCATGAGCAAGTGCATCAATCCTGACTTCATGTCCATTTTTAAACTAGGGAGTGGACATCCACTGAACTTGCCCCAGAGCAATGGAGGGCACACAGGTAAACAGGTCAGTTACTGATACCCACAAATCAGTGTGGGATAGCACTTGAAGGACAGCCAAAGTAGTGCACAGAAGCACTGTGTTGTGGCAAATAGGGAGTTAGTGCACTTGAAGGGTTTGTGTCACATGTACATAGTTATTGTCAATGCATACTATCTCAAGTTAGTGCAGATTAACACACCTGTAGACAAGCCTACAGTATTAACAATGCCTGCAAGTCCATTAGTAATGGCTCTAATTGCTCAAAGAATATCTACATATGACCTCAGGGCTGTCCACATTAGACCTGAAGGAACTGTTCAGTGTTTTGCTAGTCTCACCTCCTGTGTGCATTTTTTTCTGTTTATTTTTTATCTTCCAACAGTCCTGAGATCTCACCCGTCACAGTGCTGTCCACATTAGACCTGAAGGAACTGTTCAGTGTTTTGCTAGTCTCACCTCCTGTGTGCATTTTTTGCTGTTTATTTTTTATCTTCCAACAGTCCTGAGATCTCACCCGTCACAGTGCTGAACCTATTTCAATAAAAAGAACCTACACAAAGTAAGGATATAAAATGTTTTGTGGCACTTTACTCATGCATATCCTCACTGCTAAGTGGTTGGTCCCACCCTTCCTATCTTGTTCATTTTGTAATTAATTTTATAACTTTGCTTCAAAATAGAACATAGGAACTTCTAAGGAAACCAAGGAAAATGTACGGTCCAGTAAGACCTGGACTAGCTAATCTTGGGACTTTTTAATGTAGTTCCTCCCACCTCAAGTTCCCACAGTCTCAAATTAAATCAATTCATATATCGCCATTTATCATCCTGGAAATCTAGCTCACAACTGTACTCTTCAATTCTCTCCTCCAGAAATGTGTCAGAATAATTCACACTTGCTTCGATCACTGTCTTTGACAATTTGTTCCATTACTCAGCAACCCTCTGTATAAAGAAATTCTGTCTGAACTGCTTATAGATTAATACCTTCTTTAAAATCAATCCATTATCTCTGTTTTTGAGTAAATTATTATCTCAAATAGTGTCTTGGTGACAATCCATTTCTTTGCCTTCAGGATCTTATAAACTATAATTAGGGCCTTGTCTGTTAAGATGTATGCCCTGGGAAAATATCATTTTCAAATATTTTTAAATCTTCTCTTTCACCTAGGAAAAATATTTAGAAGTTCACAATAGTGCCTTTTTTCTTTTACATAAATTATCTATAAATCCAAATTAGGGGAAGAATTCAGATTGAAGTTGAAGTAGTTTACATCACTTTACAAAAGCAAAGTGGCCAAAGAAAGCTTGTATGTTTCAACATGGTGGTAAAGAATTACAATAAATGTGCTAAAAGAAAAGGAGTACTTGTGGCACCTTAGAGACTAGGTTGTTGCAAAGAATAGAATCGCTAGAACCAGGAAGATAGGTCTTTCTGAATGCATCCGATGAAGTGAGCTGTAGCTCACGAAAGCTTATGCTCAAATAAATTTGTTAGTCTCTAAGGTGCCACAAGTACTCCTTTTCTTTTTGCGAATACAAACTAACACGACTGCTACTCTGAAACCTGTCAGTAGACAGTGTTCACCTGTGAAAATCACTTTCTACAAGCCATTACCCTCTGATTCCGTTGAGGGTTACCAAAAGAAACTACAGCATTTGCTCAAGAAACTCCCTGAAAAAGCACAAGAACAAATCCGCACAGACACACCCCTAGAACCCCGACCTGGGGTATTCTATCTACTACCCAAGATCCATAAACCTGGAAATCCTGGATGCCCCATCATCTCAGGCATTGGCACCCTGACAGCAGGATTGTCTGGCTATGTAGCTCCCTCCTCAGGCCCTATGCTACCAGCACTCACTATCTTTGAGACACCACTGATTTCCTGAGGAAACTACAATCCATTGGTGATCTTCCTGAAAGCACCATCTTGGCCACTATGGATGTAGAAGCCCCCTACACCAACATTCCACACAAAGATGGACTACAAGCTGTCAGGAACAGTATCCCCGATAATGTCACAGCAAACCTGGTGGCTTAACTTTGTGACTTTGTCTTCACCCATAACTCTTTCACATTTGGGGGCAGTGCATACCTTCAAATCAGCGGCACTGCGATGGGTACCTGCATGGCCTGACAGTATGCCAACATTTTCATGGCTGACTTAAAACAACGCTTCCTCAGCTCTCGTCCCCTAATGCCCCTACTCTACTTGCGCTACATTGATGACATCTTCATCATCTGGACCCATGGAAAAGAAGCCGTGGAGGAATTCCACCATGATTTCAACAATTTCCATCCCACCATCAACCTCAGCCTGGACCAGTCCACACAAGAGATCCACTTCCTGGACACTACGGTGCTAATAAGCGATGGTCACATAAACACCACTCTATATCGGAAACCTACTGACCACTATTCCTACCTACATGTCTCCAGCTTTCACCCAGATCACACCACACGATCCATTGTCTACAGCCAAGCTCTATGATACAACCACATTTGCTCCAACCTCTCAGACAGAGACAAACACCTACAAGATCTCTATCAAGCATTTTACAACTACAATACCCACCTGCTGAAGTGAAGAAACAGATTGACAGAGCCTGAAGAGTACCCAGAAGTCACCTACTACAGGACAGGCCCAACAAAGAAAATAACAGAATACCACTAGCCATCACCTTCAGCCCCCAACTAAAACCTCTCCAACACATCATCAAGGATCTACAACCTACCCTGAAGGACGACCCATCACTCTCACAGATCTAGGGAGACAGGCCAGTCCTTGCTTACAGATAGCCCCCCAACCTGAAGCAAATACTCACCAGCAACCACAAACCACACAACAAAACCACTAACACAGGAACCTATCCTTGCAACAAAGCCCATTGCCAACTCTGTCCACATACTGAGGGGACACCATCATAGGGCCTAATCACATCAGCCACACTGTCAGAGGCTCGTTCACCTGCACATCTATCAATGTGATATATGCCATCATGTGCCAGCAATGCCCCTCTGCCATGTACATTGGTCAAACTGGACAGTCTCTACATAAAAGAATAAATGGACATAAATCAGACGTCAAGAATTAGAACATTCAAAACCAGTCGGAGAACACTTCAATCTCTCTGGTCACTCGATTACAGATCTAAGAGTGGCTATTCTTCAACAAAAAAACTTCAAAAACAGACTCCAACGAGAGACTGCTGAATTGGAATTAATTTGCAAACTGGATACAATTAACTTAGGCTTGAATAGAGACTGGGAGTGGATGGGTCATTACACAAAGTAAAACTATTTCCCCCCCTCTACTCCCGACTGTTCCTCAGACATTCTTATCCGCTGCTGGAAATGGCCCACCTTGATTATCACTACAAAAGGTGTTCTCCCCCCCACTCCTGCTGGTAATAGCTCATCTTAAGCAATCACTCTCCTTACAGTGTGTATGGTAACACCCATTGTTTCATGTTCTTTGTGTATATAAATCATCTCCCCACTGAAATTTCCACTGAATTGCATCCGATGAATTGAACTGTAGCTCACGAAAGCTTATGCTCAAATAAATTTGTTAGTCTCTAAGGTGCCACAAGTAGTCCTTTTCTTTTTGCGAATACAGACTAACATGGCTGCTACTCTGATTCCTTTTTGTGGTTCCTCACAATGTTGTTTTAGTGGTCTTTGCAGTGTGGGTAAGAAACGCATCTAGTTTTAGCTGTGTTAACACTAATAGGACAGTATAAAGATTTTATTACTGCAGATGTTTCATCTTTTTGCAATAGCAGGAGTAGCGATATACAATTTTACCCTTTTCTGAGTAGCTATATATATAATTATTATTATGAAGCTCATAGCTGTAATGACAATGAGCACTGGGGGGGGCGGGGGTGCGAAATCAGTACTCTCACCACTCTCACCACTCTCAAAACACATATGAATTAATGGTTAGTTTGACAGGCTGCTTGGAGTTACATAAATCTAGCTATCTCCACATTTCTTCTTTGTCCACTAAGGCTTCGTTTACTCAAATAGTTACTGCATTATGATAGTTTTCATTTATCATTTCTCCATAAACTGCTTTGAGAGTCTCCCACACTTGAAGTATCTACATATCTCCCTACCCACCCCACTTTACCACCCCTGTAACAGCTTTAACACCTGGAGACTGATTGCCCATTGAATACAGCTATTATATTGGTCATCTTTGGGCAGTTTTTCGCATGTCTCCTGTATTAAGTGTGTTATCAGCAATCTTTGCCGATGGTTTTCTCATTTCTCTTGTTACAGTATTTAATGTTTGTACAACGTTTTAAAGATGTGAAGTGCTATATATCACAAGTCTGTAAACTCAAGTTATTTTCAAATCTGTTTTCATCCCAAATTGAGATGAAAAGCTGAAATTTCAATTTTTGGGTGAAATGAAGAGTTCCAAAAAAAATTCAATTCAGAAATGGCAAAACGTTTTGTTTCAGCATTTTTTGATCTAAATGAAATAGTTTGATATTGTTGAATTGAAATATTTAGTTTCAGTTTGTTGAGATGATCCAAAATATTTTGTTTTAACTCAAGTGTGTTTCAAACTACATTTCCCCATTGTGCTGCATTGCCTTGTAAGAGTTGTAGTTCAGACACCTCATGTCGCCATTCTCCAGTAAGGGTTGGTGGTCCCTGGATGGATAATTTGATTAGAGGGGAGACCATGTTGCATTATGGGAGATGTAAACCAGACAAGGACATCAGCCTGTAGTAGAGAATGGAGGCCTCAGGCATGCAAAATACAACTCCCATGAGGCAATATTATAACACAGAGAAATGCACTTCCTTGTGCTGAATTGACTCAAAATCAAACATCTCTGCTCCTCTGCTTTGTCCCCTCCTGATTTTCCTTATTCTTTGACTGCCAATGTTTTTCTCTTTTCTTCTTCTGCCAGTATAGGATTGGTTTCAGTCTGAGAACAATCTGAGACTTGGTGCTAAATGTTAAGGGTAGTATAATTAAGTACAGGAAAATATGGGAAAGAATCTTTTGTAGGGTTGTATGCTAAAACCCCACATAAAGACTAAGAGTAATTCCTGCTGGGTCATGGTGATGTCTTGGTTGAACTACTTTTCAGCCAGAATACAAAGATTGGAGCATTTTTGGCAGGGTGAACAAAGGAGCTTGCCAAGAGGTGGCCCTGGAGGTAAACCCTTCCGGTCTCAGGGCAGAAGATTAGCTGAGGTTTGTGTTGTATCATTGCTAACAAAAAAAAGCCAAAGTCAGTTTTTGGTAATAACTTGTGGTCCATGTGCTATTTTGATGATGGAGTACAATGACAAGACAATATATTTTCCCTAGCTTCATTTTTGAAAAGAGCTAAACTGTTTGCACTGAAATAATAGTTTGTGATCATGCAATTACAGACTTTCATTATGCATATGCAAAAAAGGGATGCATAGGAAACCATAATTCTGACATTTCCTCATTTGAGTGCTTAACTCTGAAACCTTAATGATCTGCTAATGTAATTTTTTTGATGTAATGGTATGTACAGTATAATACAGTTCCTAGTGGATAAGATATGTTCATTTTTATATAGGTCTGTCCATAACTACTAAGATATTTTATAATGAAACAATATTCTGAAATCTCAATTCTGAATCTTTTAGAACTTCGCATTGTATTTTTGTATAATCAAATCTTAATCTGGAAAGGGCCTAGGGTGGTTCCAAATCAGATTCACTCAAAATATATTGTCCCGAGATTTCTATCAGTGAAGAGGACAGAAATATTGCAAGAAAAGTTCACAACATTTTGGTGCATTTTAATCAGAAGTCTGAATCCTAGACGTCATTTGGTGTCACACCTGAATCACAGTCTAGTCCTAATCTGTACCCAAACTTGCCTCTCAAATGTACTGTTTAAAAATCCATCTGCTGTTCTTTTAAGAAATAAGAGCTTGGATGTTGTATGAACCAAAAAATAAATAAAACCAACCAAACGAACAAAAAAACAACCCAAATCACTGAATGCAGAGTGCCACTATACACAGACATTTTCAAAACAGATTTTATCCTGTAATTGTGCTGAAAAAAACTTTCTTATGATTGGAAAATGGAATTGTTTAGCTAGGTTTGACGGCTCTAGAATGTCACTGTTGTACACATTCACTTTAGTTTCAAATGAATCATTTCACCTGAATTTTACTTAAATTATAAAATAGAACACATTCATAAGTAAGAAAAAGGTGACTATCACCTTAGGTCAACAACAACAACAACAACAACAACAACAAACCCTGAAAAACAAAGGACTAATGAGGCATGAGGCAAGAATGTCTAATATAAATACACATACAATTTTGTAAATAGTAATATCATATATATTTTAGAAAATTCACATATAATATACTATTATGTGCTAAACTTCTATACAGTTTTAATAAACAAGTGGTTTTGCTTTTGTTTAAACATGAGTAGAACACTGAGCTTTGAAAAGCATGTTATTGATAACAGAACTGCAGCAAAATCAATAGTAAATTTGCACACACACACTTCTTCTCTGTATGCTTATCCAATAAATGACATTCAACTACAGGGCAAGATTTTGTCCCATATGTATGAGTTCCTTTTGTTCTCCCCATTTCTCACCATACAGTACTGTTTGCTGTATCTCTGCTTTAAAGCAAGCAGAGTAAATCATGGCTTCACACAGTTCTCAGTGGCTTAATTAGAGATGTTATGCATATTTGAAGGAGAGCAGAACATAGCCTAGGAGCACGATCTTACAAGTGAAAATTATGAACAAAATCTTTGTTGTCATCTACTGATCGCGAGAATCACAGCTCCACTCACATTATTTGTGTTATGTACCCTTGGCCAGATTTAGCAGGTGCATATTGGGGGGAGGAAAGGAAATAAGGAACTGCTCCATCCTTGCATAGCCCAAGTAAGAACCAGACAGAATTGCAGTCCCTGTACTCGTAAAGAGCATGGAGATTTTTTGTTCATTTCAGAAATGAGGTTCCAGGTGTGCACCTTTGGGAATTGGTATGTAATTGTGACATCAGACGTCCAATCAGGATGTGGCTTTGGACAATCAGCATCCCCAGTCAGGTTCTAATTTAATTTCTGCAACTGCTGACCCGTAAACCTATGCTTTTAGGGGGAAAAAAAACATCACCACCATCTAAATTCCAGCAGGGTGACAAAGTCACCAGAACTAACATCACCAATGAAAATACAGTCAGAAATAACACTGAATCACAGTGGACTCCAATCGTTGAGAGATTTCCATGGAATGTCAGACCAACATTTTCAAAAGTGACCTTGGAGTGTGTGGACCTCTTTTTGTGCGTCCAGGCCTGAAACTGGGCACCCAAAAGATAAGGCAGATAAAGTCAGAAGGCACTTTTGACAAATATAACTTTAGTGTATTTGGATGATGAACAGGATAGCAGCAACAGAGTATTCAGAGTTGTCCCCATCTCTAGTACTGACTGACTGAAAACAGTTTGCAGCATAAGGGTCTGATCCTGCAAGGTTCAGAGTGTCTTCAGTTTTCACCAGCTAGATCTGAAGGCGCAAAGTATCTCAGACCAAAGGCTGAGCACCATGCTGTATTGGGCCCTTCCTGAGCTACAATGGTCTTAGTTCTCTTCCTATATCATTCCTATATCATTTAATTCTTTCTTGTAATGTGCTTTCTATCACAAAACAAATTTTAATTAAAGGCAAAGTAATGAAAATCAGAAACAGACACAAAAATAAGAAATGTAAAACATTTTATTCTGTGTACAACTTTCTAGAGCAGCAGAAATATTAACATTAGTATTCAGATCTATGGAACAGAATGATATTATTAAAGCAATAGAGGAGTTTTAATATTATAAATATTTATGACTATGGAACAGTAAAGAAATATGTTCTGCTCAAAGTTCTCCTATTGCTCAATATTTTAATGAAACTTATTACAGTTTTTTACAAGTGCTCTAAATTATCCACTTTAAAATTAGATAACAACTATTTAAGAAATAATTATGAGTATATGTTCATTAGATTGGAGTTGGAGGACTGAGAGATAAGGGCATTAGGTCAAGTCCTTCAATCTGCCTCCAGATACTATTTCCACTGTAATGCCTATAAGCACATTATGGCAATTGAATCTCAATTTTTAGAGAATTCTAATTCACTTTTACTCTTCTCCACAAAACAGATTCATTCATAGAAAAAAGCATGCGAAAACACAAAAATAGTATTCAAGCACATTCAGCGAGGGATACTCCTCTTTACCCTGCCAGCCAAGCCAATCAGCATGCATGAGTAGCAGTTTGTAAATGTTGGTTTCGATGGTAATATTTACTTAATAATGGCATTGCTTTATCCTTGCTTTTAAGTTAATCACAAACAATCCTCCTCCCAGTCCTTGCCAGGAAGCCTCCCTTAAATCCATTGCAAATCATGAACATAATCTGTGTAAATAATTAATCTGCTTGAATCTTATTCCAGCAACACCTGCACCAACACTGATTACCGGATGTGTAATTGCATGTCTCTTGTATTTAAATAGATTTCCCTTTACATTCTATTCTGGTGACCCTCCCTGTGATCCAGGGCAGGCTTTCTTGGCCTCTGTCTGGTTCCCTGATGGAAGTGGGTACTGAGATAAACTAATGTTATGTCAAACCACAAGGATGTATGTTGACCAATTTCATCCAAAGTCAGCAGTCAATGCGAGTCAGTGAATTGACCAGCAGGGGACAAAATTAATCTCTCAAGCCCAGTTAATCAAGAAGCTGGACAACATATGAATTCAACTCTGCAGCTTTTCCCACTGTTTCAAGGATTAAGAAACAAACTTACTCAGATAAAGAAGAAGAGGAGTACTTGTGGCACCTTAGAGACTAACAAATTTATTTGAGCATAAGCTTTCGTGAGCTACAGCTCACTTCACGAAAGCTACAGCTCACTTCATTGAATGCATCCGATGAAGTGAGCTGTAGCTCACGAAAGCTTATGCTCAAATAAATTTGTTAGTCTCTAAGGTGCCACAAGTACTCCTTTTCTTTTTGCGAATACAAACTAACACGGCTACTACTCCGAAACCTGTCAGATAAAGAACTTGCCTTAGAGCTACGCTGTTTTGATATCTTGACTGATACCTTCTATGGACAGAGATTTCTAAAATAAGTCTTCTGACCTATTTTCTGCTTCTTCATAATGATGATTTAGTTGTTGTTGGTCCTGCTTTGAGCAGGGGATTGGACTAGATGACCTCCTGAGGTCTCTTCCAACCCTAATATTCTATTATTCTATTATAAGTAATCTATGTAAGAAAATGTTGGAATCTGAGGGACTGGATGATTCAGGAGACTGGTAGGTGTTATCAGAAAAATACCCAGTACAGCCGAATTCTTATTGGAAGTCAAAACATAGCAAACAAGGATTGAAATTGACTTAGAAACTGAATTATTTTCTCACTCCTATGGGTGTTATCTGCAGAGTTTGGTTAGGTCACATTGATAGCTGATGCCAAGAAGCCTAAATTTTGCTGCCCACTTTGTGGATGAATAGGGACTTTTTGTTAACTCAGCAACTTTCATAAACAGCAAATCCACTTAAAAAGGTACAAAAATAAAAACATTAGCTTCTGATGTGCTTTCATTTCCCTCCATTCATCACAAATGTATGGTCTTCTGTCTTTTCAGATACATCACATTAAACCAAGAAGCATTAGCATGGCTCTTGAGACTGCTGCTATAGTAAAAATTCACCGCAGGTATTTAAAGTCTCAACCTTGGATTAAGTGGGTTTTTTATAGGATTTTTTCCCCCAACCACATCTTTTCATTTGTTTTGAAATTACAAAATATTAGACCTTCCATAGTTTTGGGGTGGTTTTGTACTTCTATGACTCAATTGAGATTTTCCTGGCTGTTGCTGATAGTGGGGACTTGGATCTTTTGCCACATCCTTCACATTTTAAAACCAGCTGTTGTGAATGCTTCATAAAAATATTGCATACTAACATAATAAAAGCTCTGTACTACTGACCAAGAGGGCATATAATAAATCATCATGTTGAAGATCCAAATATCAGCTTGCAAGAAAGAAACATTGTTGCAGTGAAGTGGGTCAAGAATTTTTTTTTAAAGGGCTGGAATTGTGTATTTCTGGAACAGACTGATCCTTGAATTCAAACACATGGCTCTCATCATCTTCACTGGGAACCCTGAGCATGAATCAGATGCCAGAATTAGGACTGAAAGAAGGTTTCAGGATGTGATATTTAGATCCACTTCTGTATCCTGCATCTTGTTATTTCAGGCACATTCAGATCCATATTTTTAGTTCAGACAATTGTAAAAATCGGACAACGTAGGATATGCATTTTAAACACCCCTAACATTCAGGCATGTTGGCATGTAAGGTTTGGGTTTGAGCCCATCTCAGAAATAATAGAAAATATATTTGTACAATGATCAGGATCTGACTTGAAGTTACAAACAAGCCTTTTAAAAACTCCTTTTACCAAGGTACATACAAATAAAATCACCAGAACCAAAATGGTCACAAAATATCCTGCCTGCCTGGGATGAAACTCTGGCACTCAGATAATGCCAGAGCTTTAACATAGCACCAATCATGGAAGTTCTGAAAGAGATAAAGGAGTTTAGGTACCCAATTGACACTTTAGTCACCTCAATCCCAGATTTAGGTTCCACCACTATTCACAAAACACACCCTCAGCTGTCACCTCATCTTGTAGATGCCTGAACTCACTCGGTGCCTAAGTTTTTTTTGTGTAAAATATCACTAGGTGCCGATGTTTGTGCCTCTGGGTGTATGCACTAGTGCCTCACTGTAGGTGTCCAGATGCATAAGCCGCAGCGTGGTTCATGAACCGAAGGAAGATAGGTGTTCCTCCACCCAACTTGCTGGATTTGGTAGTTGTTCTCGCCACACAAAAGAGAACTGGTGGTGGAGGAGGTTCCTCATATCTTTAAACCCAGTGGTTAAAGTATTTGTCTTGGCTGTGGGAGTTTTCCAGTTTAAGTTCCTTCTCTGCCTGATGCAAAATGTTTCAACAGGATCTGCCAACTCTCGGGTGAGTGCCCTAACCAGTGGGTGTGCATTCAGGACAACGAGCATGCATGCAAGCATGAAAATGACACTGTAACCTGGTAGTTAGAGCACTCACACAGGATATGCGAGATCCAGAGCCCAATTCCCCTGCTGCAATGACTAATTATTTATCTACAGTGCCACAACTTCAATGGGAGAGACTGAGGGACCCTCATCAGAACATCCTGTAGCCCAGTGGTTAGGGCACTCACCTGAGATGTGTGTGTATTTTTTGCATACCTTTCCCCATCCCCAAGCTTCTAGCCTGGTTCCTTATGTAGAGACAGTTTCTCTCTTTTACATTGTCTTGGCCATTTTACTTTCTACCATTTAACATAGAAACACATCGTATTTCCTTGTGAGAATTCACCACAAACAGGCTAACTCCTTCAGGGCACACTACTGGGAAATATAAAGAAAGTCTGATATCTGTAGGCATATTGTTCTTAGCCCCACTAAAACTCTTTCCTGTGTCTCTGTCAATCTTCCTATCTCCCGCAAGCCCTTCACCCCCCCCCCCACACCCATCTGCTGGCTTTACAAAGGCAGCAATTTTTCAGAGCAGCTCAATCTAACATCTAATTTCAGTGTCCTGCCAATCCAACATCGTAACTGACCCTCCATGTTTACATACATCAGTTTTTGCACGCACAAAAACTTGAGAGCAAGAATGTTATTCTTTGAGGACAGGGCAAGAATCAATGGCCTTAAATTGCAGCAAGGGAGGTTTAAGTTGGACACCAAGAAAAACTTCCTAACTGTCAGGGTAGTTAAGAACTGGAATAAATTGCCTAGGGAGGTTGTGCAATCTCTGTCTTGGAGGTTTTTAAGAGCAGGTTGGACAAACACCTGTCAGGGATGGTCTAGATAATACTTAGTCCTGCCTAGAGTATATGAGACTGGATTAGATGACCTCTCAAGGTCCCTTCCAGTCCTATGAGTCTATGTGCACACACAATTTTGAAGAGTGAGGCCTTTTTGAAAATGTGGCAGTAAAAATCAAATGTAAACACACAAAAGCTAGGAAATGTAAACTTAAATATCTTCAAAAAATAGGAGTATTCACTCTGGAAGTGTTTGCATCCATCAGGGAAAAACCAGTATCAGATGACTTCTAACCAACTGCAACTCACCAATTTAGTCTGAATATCAACTGCTTGTATAGAAGAAGATCTAGTCACCCTCCACATTTTCTTCCTTTATCTCTTCAGTGGGGGAGTTTCTTCCCCCTCTCACGGAAGTTTTGTTTTCTTTCCTCTGGATTGGAATGGAGGCAGGTGGCAGCTGCCATCTCTTTTTCCCTCAACATGGCACAGGCTTTGGAGAGGGGAAGCAGCACAGGACATTCCTATTCACTCTCCTCAATTCTTTGGCTCCCCTGATGGCTGAGCACAGTGCTGCCGAGTGGAACCCTTATCTTCATGCAACAGTTGTCAGGCACCTATCAGCAGGGCAAGGAGGAAATGCTGGCAGCAGCACTCCTGGCTGTGAGGGTGAGCTACCTTACTTCTTCACCAGCCTGTCCAGATCAGCCTGAAAAATGTGGAGGGGGGATTCCTTAATGTTACATTTTTATATCCTTAATGAGGTTATAATGAACCAGACTATGTCCCTTTCCCTGGGAACAGCTTTAGACCACAAAACACTATTGCATCTCATGAACCAGTAATCAGATAATTATTGGAGCAAATGAAAATTTCATTTTGCATGCACAGGCTGCAGGCATACTTTTTTGCGGGTGCAAACTGTGCCTGCAGAAAAGGGAGACCAGGTTCTGGCTGAATATACAGCCCACTACCTGCTCCACCTGTGCCTCAGTACTCAGATACTACGGGATTTCGCCTTCACTTCCTTGCCTTTGTGGCTTTAGATCAGGCCCTTGGCTTTTTGCAGACACATTTTTTTGTGTGCTTTTCTGCCAATGCTATTTTCATGATTTATCTCAGTTTTAAATCTCAGAAAAGTGAAAGTGGAAAAGCCTGTAAATCCAGCTGGCAGTGGGATGGGTCTACTATGCTCTTCTTCTCGGTCTGAAATATTCATAAATGCACAGGCAGAGAGACAAGGACCTGTAATCGTCTTTTCTAGTGACAGCACATTTCAAAGACAGTTAAAGGACAAATTTGAGATTTAGAATTATATAAATATATAAAACATGTATGGCTCTCTGCCCAGATTTCTACCATAAAGTGAATTGATTATGGTAGTTATGATAACACTTTACAACAGTCCTGCTGTAATTTTATATTTAGGTAAAAATACAATACAAGAATAAATGATGTCTTGTATAAATATATGTGCATGCAGACACACACACACACACAAGTATGAGGGCATTATTCAGAAGACATGCTAAGCATAAAATAAACATCCAAAATACATTGAGGTCTCCCTCTCCATTACCTATAACCAGCTTTTGCTCTCCCTCCTCGCAACTCAACGCAGTTGTTATTTATATAGTGTGATTGTCCGGTACAGCCAATTAAAGGAGATGGGTTTCTGGCTTCAAGTTGCTTACCGGAGGTATGCAAACACTGAAATAAATATTTTTTTTAAAATCATTCAATTCACACATGTTAACGAATATTCACAGATTATTTGCTCAGCTTTGTAGACTTGTGAAAGAGGGGAAGGGGAGTACTGTTAAATAATTTGTTTTTAAAATATAGCAAAAAATATTTAAAATTATTCTCTGAATATTATTTGGCCAACTAACAATCCAAGTAGATAATGGACAGATGAAGAATGAAAAAGGAATGCAAACAAGTGAAGCTTAATATGCATTTTTTTAGCTGCATTTTTTTTCAGTTTCAACAAACTGGCATTTTTAGTGAAAATGGTTTGTTGAAAATTCCTGCCCAGTTCTAATCTATACACGTTTACCAATTGTGCATTACGTTGGTTTAGCCAGCCACACTATTTGAATTTGGTATGTAACAAGGATTCTCTAATTTAGAGTTGGTTGCCTCATAAAGCATTCTGTGCCTCTGTTTCAGTAACTCTTGAGATATTAGCACCAATTAACTTTCCAGTTTATGGAGGGGATGCTACCAAACTTACGTCATTATTGTGGGGATTTGTTAAAACTGGGCTGGTCTAAAGCTTCTCTATACCCCCATGCCTCTTATGCTGGATCCCTGAATGGCAGTATAATTAAAGAATTAAAGAACAGGATGAAATATACAGTGATTAAAGACTTTAAAAGTTTAATTTGGTGGTGGGTGATGTATATTGATTCAGACTTGTCTAGACTTTTTTCTAAGCAGTTTGTGCATTCCTGATTTGAAGACATACCCATATGTCAGAATTTATTCCTTAATCTGTGTTTATAATTCATGTTTTTGTTGTTTAATTATACAGAGCTAGCTGCATATTCCTGTGTTTAATGTGCTACTGAAGTAGTTCTGTACCCTGTGGATTCTGAATAATGTCTACTTACTTTACTGGGAAAAGTAAATGTGACAAATGTGAAAGAGAACTGTATTATTTGTATTAATATTATATATATCTCTGTCTTTCTGATTATTATCATGTCTGTTTCATGGATACAAAGAGTTAACGTAACAAGGGAAGTTACTCAGGCCTGGTCTACAGTATGCGGTTATTTCGGAATTAGCCGAGTTACTGCTGTCCACACGACCAAATCATTTTTTTCTATGTAAAGGGCTCTTTAATCCGATTTCTGTACTCCACCTCAGCAAGTGCAGTAGCGCTAAAATTGAGATCGCAGTTCCGGGTTACAGGTACTGTGGACGCAATTTAACGTTATTGGCCTCCGGGAGCTATCCCAGAAAGCTCCCTTGTGACCACTCTCGACAACACTCTCAACTCCGATGCACTAGCCAGGTAGGCAGTAAAAGCCCCAGGAACTTTTGAATTTCCTGTTTGATCACTGTCAGCACAGGTGACCATCAGCACAGTCCACCATCACAGGCGACCAAGCAGAGTCCACCATCACAAGAGACCATGCAGTCCTGGATTTGCAGTCAAGCTCCAGCATGGTCCGAACGTGAGGTACTGGATCTTGTCGCATGTTGGGGAGACGAATCTGTTATGGCAGAACTACGTTCCAAAAAAAGAAACGCAAATATGTACGCTAAAGTCTCCAGGGCTGTGACGGAAAGAGGCTACTCCAGGGACACAGAGCAGTGTTGTACAAAAATCAAGGAGCTCAGGCAAGTGTACCAAAAAGCCAGGGAGGCGAACGGGCGCTCTGGGTCACAGCCCCATACATGCCGTTTCTATCGTGAGCTGCATGCAATTATGGGGGGGTGACGCCACCACTACCCCACCATTGTCCATGGACACCTACTTGCAAGGAGGGAGTAGCATGGAGCAAGGATGATGAGTTTTTGGAGAAGGAGGAGGAGGAGGAAGGGGACAGTGCACAGGTGGCAAGTGGGGAATCCATTTTCCCCCCTAGCCAGGAACTATTCTTAACACCGGAGCCAATAGCCTCCCCCCACTCCCGAGGCAGGCTCCCGGACCATGACCCTGGAGAAGGCACTTCTGGTGAGTGAGAGCCTGATCGGAGCTACGCGGTGGGGGATGGGTGGAAACCCAGCTGCGCTGGACTGTTCACGTTTAGTTTAAAGGATTCATCCCTGCTCAGAGCCTCATCGGAGCCACATGGTGTGTGTGGGGGGGAGAGCAGGGGAGGGTGTTATGTGAAGTGACCATCCCAGAGAGCCTGCAGATCCTCCTTTTATATGGCAAACCCACCAGGCATTGCTTGCTATGGGAAAGGGGGCCTGGCAGTTTGAAAGCATTGAAATGAATGCAGAAGAAGCAGAACCCTGTGTGCCACTCTCTGAGCTTACCATGGCTGCAAGCTGAATTCTGTTGCCCGGCCACATGTGGTTGTTTACTCACACCAAAGTGGCAGGCACTTCAGTATAAAAGGCAAAATGCACTTTGTACAGAAAGAACATGTGCTGTGTACTATGAATTGCCTGTTTCACTGAGAAACAGTGTCCCCTTTGTTCTCTAAAATGTATCTTTTAAAATACTACCCTCCCTTTTTCTTCTCCCACAGCAGGTGCAAATGTTTCAACGCAGCCCCTATCTACTCTATCCCAGAAGCTGGTCCAGATCAGAAGGCAGAAAAAAAAAACTCAGGATGACATGTCTGCTGAGCTCATACCATCCTCCCGCACTGATAAGGCCCAGCTGAATGCATGGAGGCAAACAATTGCGGAGTCGCGTAAAGCGTTACATGAAGATAAGAAGAGGGGAGGCACGTGCGCGATGAGAGCAGGCAGGATGCTATGGTCAAGCTCATGGGGGAGCAACCTGACATGCTCCACTGTATGGTGGATCTAATGCGGGAAAGGCAGCAAGACCACAGACTGCCGCTGCAGCACCTGTATAACCGCCCTCCCTTCTCCCCAAGTTCCATAGCCTCCTCACCCAGACGCCCAAGAACACGGGGGATGGGGGTGGGGAGAGGCTACAGGGACCCACAAAGTCAACCCCAGAGGACTGCACAAGCAGCAGAAAGCTGGCATATCCTAAATTTTTATTTGGTTTCTGGACTTGTCCTTACCTCCTTCTCCATCCCCCTAACCCAATATCCCCCCATCCCCCATCTAGCTTCTGATTTCTCTCAATGTTTTGTGCAACAAATAATAAAGAACGGTTTTTAAACAATTGTGACTTTATTTCCTTTCATATATATAGGGGGTGAGTAACTTTAAGAGAAACAAACACAACTGTCACACTGTACCCTGACCAGTCATGAAAGTGGCTTTCAAAGCTTCTCTGATGTGCAGTGTGCCCTGCTGCGCTCTTCTAATCACCCTGTTGTCTGGCTGTGTGAAACTGACCACCAAGCGAGTTGCCTCAACCTCCCACCCCACCATAAATGTCTCCCCCTTACTCTCACAGATATTGTGGAGCATACAACAAGCAGCAATTACAATTGGAATATTGGTTGTGCTGAGATCTAACCGAGTCAGTAAACTGCACCAGCGTGCTTTCCAACATCCAAAAGCACATTCTATCACCATTCTGCACTTGCTCAGCCTATAGTTGAACTTACTACTGTCCAGGGTGCCTGTGTACGACTTTATGAGCCATTGCATTAAGGGGTAGGCTGGGTCCCTGAGGATAACTATAGGCATTTCAATGTTCTCAACAGTAATTTTCTGGTCTGGGAAATAAATTCCTTCCTAAAGCTGTTCAAACAGACCAGAGTTCCTGAAGATGCAAGCGTCCTGCACCTTTCCCAGCCATCCCATGTTGATGTTGGTGAAATGTCCCTTGTGATCCACCAGTGCTTGCAGCACCATGGAAAAGTAGCCCTTGTGGTTTATGTACTGGCTGCCCCAGTGTTCTGGGGCCAAGATAAGGATATGCATTCCGTCTATTGCCCCGCCACAGTTAGGGAACCCCAGTGAATTAAAGCTATCCACAATAGTCTGCACATTTCCCAAAGTCACTACCCTTGATAGCAGCTGGTCAACGATTGTGTTGGCTAATTGCAGCACAGCAGCCCCCACAATAGATTTGCCCACTCCAAACTGATTCCCAACTGACCAGTAGCTGTCGGTCATTGCAAGCTTCCACAGGGCTATCGCCACTTGCTTCTCAACTGTGAGGGCTGCTCTCATGTTGGTGTCTTTGCGTTTCAGGGCAGGGGACAGCAAGTCACAAAGTTCCATGAAAGTGGCCCTATGCATAAGAAAGTTTCTCAGCCACTGGGAATCATCCCATACCTGCAACACTATGAGGTCCCTCCAGTCTGTGCTTGTTTCCCGGGCCCAGAATTTGCATTCCAGGGTATGAACCTGGCCCAGCACCACCATGATCTCCCAATCACCACATGCTGTGCTTCTAGGAAAGTCTGTGTCCATGTCAACATCACTATTGTAATCGCGCTGCCATCGCTTCCTTGCCCAGTTTTTCTACACATACTGCTGGATAATGCGCAAGGTATTTACAATGGTCAAAACTGCAGCAGAGAGCTGAGTGGGCTCCATAGTGGGCTATGGTGCCTGCATGGATAATCCTGGAAAAAGGGCGTGAAACGTAGAAGAGCGGAGTGGCAGCAGAAGAGGTGCTGTTCAGTTCATGATAGCTGAAAAAAGGCAGGAAATGGCTGTCTTCTGTAGCTTTCATGGAGGCGGGAGCCCAGGACAGACAACATGGAGAAGCTCGGTAGCGTGGCAAGAGCGGGAAAGCAGAGTTGGCGGTGCAAGCTTTGCTGTTCGGTTCACAATGGCCGAGCAGAATTGGCGGCGGAAGTGTTCAATGAGGAAGAGAAAGAGTAGATAGTAGAGATTATATAGGAAGACGAGAGGAAATGCGAGATGGATTCATAGTAGCAGGGAAGCAGCGGTGCACCATCTGCTGAAAGCAGTATGGCGTCTGCACGCCAAAAAGACGCGAAATTATTGTCTGCCATAGCTTTCACGAAGGGAGAAGCGACTGACAACACACACTGAGAAACACCCACGAGAATGTTTTTGCCCCATCATACACTGGGAGCTTAACCCAGAATTCTAATGGGTGGTGGAGACTGCAGGAACTGTGGGATAGCTACCCACAGTGCACTGCTCTGACATTCAATGCTAGCCTTGGTATTGTGGACGCACTCTGCCGGATTCACATGCTTTAGTGGGGACAGAGATGACCGAATGTATAAAATCGCTTCCGAAATTTGAATAGAATAATTTTGAAATAATTTCGTACTGTAGGTATACCCTCAGCTGTAGGCAGGCAGACATTCTGTGCAGACAACCCAACCACTAATACTTAACCAAACAATGCAGGTGTGAAGAGCTGTTGTCCAAGGAGAGACTACCACAAAAAGGTTATTGACCTGCTAATGACTCTTCTTCTTTCTTTGAATGGCAAGAGAGGTAATTAGCAACTTTCAAATTCCCAAAGACAGATTAGTGAGCCAGTAATGCAAGTGACTTGGTGTAAGTCTGAGGCCAGGTCTACACTACAGACTTACATAGGTTGGAACAATGCTGGTTCTGGCGGGACCCAACTGAGAGTGCCAATTCAGGACAAGTTACTTAAAGCAGGGCAGTTACAGCCCAAGGCTGGAGTTTCTGTGCACACCAAAACAAAGCAAACCAAACTAGCCAAACAGACAAGACTTTGGTTTTATCCCACTGGCTAACCACAAGTCACACAAGCAATTCCCTTAGACACCCCAGTTTCCCAGTATCATTACCAGTGCCACTCGTTATGGGGACAAATGGTTATGAAAACCAATATCCCAGTAAAAGAAAAAAGGTTCTCTCGATCCCAAAGGACCAAGCCCCAGACCCAGGTCAATATACAAATCAGATCTTACCCACAAATCACACTGTTGCCAATCCTTTAGAATCTAAAATCTAAAGGTTTATTCATAAAAGGAAAAGATATAGATGAGAGCTAGAATTGGTTAAATGAAATCAATTACATACAGTAATGGCAAAGTTCTTGGTTCAGGCTTGCAGCAGTGATAGAATAAACTGCAGGTTCAAATCAAGTCTCTGGAATACATCCACAGCTGGGATGGGTCTTTCAGTCCTTGGTTCAAAGCTTCAGTGTAGCAAAGTTCCTCCAGAGGTATGAATCTGGACTGAGACAAGATGGAGGAGCTGCAGCAGCTTTTTATATTCTCTTGCTATGTGGTCTCTGCTTTTTTTTCCAAAGACAAGCTGTCCATCACGTGGCATGGAAAAACCTCAGAGTTCTGTCCATAAGCATGTCCCTGCATACCTTGCTGAGTCACAAGACATGTCTGCCTTCTCTCAGTGGGTCAATTGTATAGCTGATGGTCCTTAATGGGCCATCAAGCAGGCTAGGCACAGCTGACACCAACTTGTCGGGGGTGTCACCCAGAAGCATAGCGTAAGTTTGAAATACAGACAGTATAGACCCAATATTCATAACTTCAACTATAAAAATGATACACATATACAGATAGTATAATCATAACCAGCAAACCATAACCTTGTCTTAGACACCTCATTTGACCCCCTTTAGATAAGATTTGGTGCCACTACAGGACCTTGTTTGCAACAATGATCTATGTGGTCCCAGTTCAAGTCAATAACGTCACAAGGGTATTGCATCAAGGATGTGAAAAAGCCACACCCTTGAGTGACATAGTTATTCCAACCTAACTCCCTGTGTAGACAGTCCTAAGCTGAACAGCTATAGCTACTGCCTCTAGCGAAAGTGGATTAACTACACCAACGGGAGAAGCTCTCCTGTCGGCATAGGAGCATCTTCACTTAAGTGCTACAGTGGTGCAGCTACATTGGTGCAGTGTTTTAAGTGTAGACCTGCTCTGACAGGTCACCAGCAAACCATTGAATCAGACACTGATTTACAATGTGGTCTGTAGTTTGTGACTGGTGTTGCCTCTCATATTCCAGAGGTGTAAGAGATAATAGTATCTGCCATGCCATGTTCTGAAAGGTTCCATGTGGACCATTGTTTCAGGGGTAAATGAAGCCTATCAGGTCAGTAATCAGGTGTTTGTTTGAGACATTAGCATTAATCTCAGAATTCTTTCCAGGCCTCCTCAGGATTGAATGAGGACGATTTAAGAGATTTAGCCCAATCCCAAAAAGGCTTTTAAAATTTAAGGCATGTCTTCAGAAGATTCTGGAGGTCCTCATGAATTGGTAAGTAACTCAAAACTTGCCCATGATTCGACTGTACTCACGAGTTCTGTCTCTCTTTCTCTTCAGATTTCGGGTAGTGATATATGTGCCAGGGTGGACAACCATTGAACAGGTGTTGATTTTAATGTTCCAGTTATATTCTCATCATGGGAATTAAGCTGCATATCCAGATATTAATTATGTGAGTTGCCTGCCCAGACTGGTGCACAATATTCAGCAATTAAGTATACCACTACTGGAGTTGGAGTTAGAAGTGCGTGCGCATCAGCGCTAATGACTCTGATCCACCGTAACAAACCTATAGCAGAGAAGAATGGAAAAAAAAAAAACAGAGAAAGGACAGAAAGAGACAAAACTGTTAGAATTTGCTGTTAAAAGGGAGGCTTGCTCCAGAACAAGAAGACAAGACTGGGCAGGAGGAACAGGGGTGCCAAACAATCTGGGACTCTGCAGAAGATGCTAACATAGGACAAAAGGACTCAGGAATACTGTAGTAAGAAAAGGGAGATATGGCCTTGAATGCAGATGTTCATTATTTTTCTATAGATATGTTTATCTATGGTTCTTTATCTATAAGCAAAGCATAAGTGATTTAGAAGGGCCTTTGTAAAGTCTCTGCATTACTTGCTTTAACTGTCACAAAGTTTCCAAAGTGTGAAACAGTAATGCAGAGGGTCCACTTCTTTGGAGGAATTCTAGGAAACATCCATTAGCTACTGGGGAGATTTCGGAGGGCCAACACTAATTCTAAGGCCAAGGTAGTTTGACTACAGAATCCCATATCTCAGAAAGAGGTGCCTGACAGAGGATCTGCACTCCCAAGAGAGTGCCTAAAAACCCAAAGTTTGAGACTAGAGCCTGGCAGAAATTTTCTGATGGAACATTTTTCCATCAGAAAAAGTCAATTAGTCAAAATTGACCCTTTTGCAGGAATTGGTCGATTTTGACAAAATTCTGATGGAAACCTGCCTGGGTTTCTGTCTTCCCAGCTCTTAAGCAGCCTGCCTGGTCGGCTTCCATGGAACCAGAGCTCCCAGGCTCTGGGCAGTCCATCAGGCAAACAGCCCTAGAGCCAGGGGTCCCAAGCTCCCAACTCGTCTGCACTCCAGAAGCACTGGGAACCCTGATTCCTAAGCTCCGAGGCTCCCTGAGCTGCCCACCTTCACATCTGGAAAGTTGCCATTTTTGTTCAGTTTTGGAACAAAACATTTTTATTTATTTTTAATGTCAGAAATTCCAGACCCAGCCAACCCAAGCACGTGGGATCCAAGGTCTGGGTCTATTACAGCAGCCTGATGACTATCCACAAGGGGCAACTCAGCCAGGGCTGTTACAGTAAGCTTTTACTGTTTGTTTACTTTTGTTAGCTATAAAGAGTCAATACAATCATGGCAGAGTGAATTGTATCCTGTTCTGGTTTAGGTGTAAAAACTGTTTATAAATTTTCATTGACATTGAACAGGAATGCCATACCTATCTGAACTTTGTACCTTTGAAAATCTCTCCCAAAACTGTTAGCTAAACTCTGAAAATCCCAGAAAAATATCTGCAGTTAGAAGTGCCCAAAGGAGATAGATCCCCAACTTTCAATGAGAAATTGGCACCTTGCTCCAGAAGATGCCTTCAAAATTCCCAGCTTCCATTATGAGTGGAAGGCAAAGCTAGAAAGAACTCCATTTGACTTTAAAATCCCAAGGTGAGTGATCATAGCTGGCATTTATTTAACCTCCTCCATCTTTTTTCCTTGTAAATTGAAAAGTTGAGATATGAAATCTCTCAATGCCAATCTAGACAATAACCACACTATTCAACACACAGCATTATACGTACATGAGTTTTCTTCACACATACTGTGCAATTTATCACAGGATAGAAGAAATAATGTATTTTAATTAATAATGTATATTAATCTCACTTTTCATCAAGCTTCAGGTGTTTGGTGAACATACTGTGCTGTCCCATAGAAGTTAAATTAAAAGACAGATGGGGGTAGGATATTCAGCATTACAGGTGAAAGGCTATGCTTTAATTTGGCAAAGTGAGTTTAAATTAGGCCTTAGAATAGGTTGGTTCCCTATTATTTTGTACCATTATCTTGGCTTTAGAGAATACTTTCAAACACCTATACTTGTCAAATCTTCCATAGCCATCTGATTATCTCCTTAACAGAAAATGAGAGAAGCAAAATGTCAAGAAGAGCAAGGATTATCTTAACCTTGTTCTACACTGATCAGAACTCTGTTCTAAGTCAATGATTGTAAAACTTGTTCAGAATAGCCTGATGACTCAGTCTCCCAGAATGCTAATCTTCAAAATAGTGCAGCAAGAGGCAAAGGGATTAAAATCACATTCACTTGTAATGAGACCCATCATTAAAGGCAGAGCACAATCCATTGACATGAGGTGCCTAGAATGTGTAATTACTTTTACTTTAGAATGATAGGTTTCAGAGTAGCAGCCGTGTTAGTCTGTATCCACAAAAAGAAAAGGAGTACTTGTGGCACCTTAGAGACTAACAAATTTATTTGAGCATAAGCTTTCGTGAGCTACAGCTCACTTCACGAAAGCTTATGCTCAAATAAATTTGTTAGTCTCTAAGGTGCCACAAGTACTTCTTCTCTTTTTACTTTAGAAGTCGCTTTAATATCCAGAATTTAGAATAGTTGTTCTCTCATTATCTTTTACCTATTATTTCCATTCTATTCTCTTACAATTTGGCTAATTCCTTAATAAAGCTTTCACTTTGCTGCAGACACTTGGGTCATGGCTTTATGGTTTTTTTCCCCTTTAAATGAGACGAGCAACTTGGTCATCATACAGGTTCAGCTTATTCACCAGATACTTTTTAATAATCAAAATGAAAAAATTGGGTTCTTCTAAAACATGTTTTTTCTACTTTCTTCACTTAATTCCCTACTCCCTAATTTTTTAGAATACTAAAAAAAGGGAATTAACCAGACCTTCCAAATATTTGTCCTGTTTTTCTTTTCTCTCTCTTTCTTTTCTAATGTTAGTGTATTTTACCTACAGCCAAACAAACTGTTAATTTATTTGGGGTGGGGAATAGGATAGGACACTACATGATTAATTAGCCAAAGTATACATGCCAAATGCAAATAAGGAAAGAAAGAACAGTGCCAAATTATGCACACTTCACATTCACTAAGGCTGAGCTGAAAAATACAGTCTGGAAATGTACAGATTTCTACCAAGTCCTTCTTTTATACTCAAGGGACTAATTCTCATTTCAGCCACACAGCAATTTATTTTTATCATTGAAACTGGGAAACAAGCTGGCAAACATTTCTGAATCTTAATTAACCCGTTTAAAAACATTTCACAGCCACAGACTTGAAACATGTTAATTCAGGATTTTTATTTGGTCTAATCTCTCTCTCTCTCTCACACACACACACACTTGTTTTATTTCTGCTGAAATTAGGATCTTTTTGTCTTCTAAAAATGAGTAGTTATGGCTCTTGTGTGAATTAGCGGATCAATATTCTGAGAAATCATATCTAACTTGCATTAGATACTATATAATTAAAGTAATGAAGAGAGATTTCCAGACGGATATCACACACATACAGCGTATTGTTTTTCAGAAATTCTGATATTTCCATATATGCAGGTTGGTATACAAACAAAAGTGCAGCCTATTAATTCCTGTTTCTTTTAAGACCTAACTCTACTCTAGTGTGTTACACTGCAATTCTGGATTTATTACCACTAAATAATAGTACAAAATGACTGTAATTACAATTACCTTTGCTTTCAGTTTCTCCCTGTCTCTCAAAAGACTCCCTTGAAGGCTTTAAAGCAAGATAGCTAATAAAATAGATGAGTGAATGCTTTAACATAGATGTCATATGACAGGTCTGTAAGCATCAGCAGCAAATTGACTATTGGGCTATATGGCTCTTCTGATATTCAATGGATCAGACAGTTTGTCCTGAGTTATCCTTGATAGAATCATATACAATTCAGAGTAGTTTTGGGAGGAGAAGGTTGGAAGGGAGAGTGGAAGACTTAATTGATCATTTTAAACTATAAGTATTTTTTCAGTGTAAGTCATAGATTCAAAAGAGAATTATTTCTTTTCTTTTGGGTACTTATTGAATTTTATTTTTGTCACCAAGTCTATTCACAACTGAGAACTGCGGTGTCAAATGGGGGAAAAATAAGAACCACAAGAAGACATATGCCAATTACTCTTAATGCAAAACAAAGGCTCTTGCAATAATGTCATAATTATCAGCTGGAAACTTGCCACACAATGTGTAAAAATAGCCATGCGCCATCTGGTAATCATTTTTGAGGCAAAATGGAAATTAAGGGCTAAAACAAAATTAAAAATTCCTGTGCACAAGAATGTGGCAGAATCACCATAGGGTACATATACCACTTGCTGTCATAGCTGTTTACCCAAGCATGTAGCTTGATATTATATAATGCATAAATAATTGCTACTTTCTATAAGATGCCTTGTTTAGGATTCCAAAGCAGTGTACAAATTAATGGAAATACATAAATATTTTAAATAAAACATAACAAAACACACACTTGACTTACAAATATGTAGATATTTCTTAGGACACCAGCATTTATTCTCTGCTTCTTTGGAAGATACAGTTATGAGGGCTTTAATTGTTACTAAGTGTATAAAGTAGTGTGGAGAACTAAAACACCGTTTATTGCCTGGAAAATCCTGAGTTTCAAATTTCAGTGCTCCTTACTTTTAAAGATACTAATTTGATGATGTTAATATATGCAAATTACTCTCTATAGTTCATGTTTATGGCACTGTATCTCATACGTATTCTACTATATCTAAGCAATAGGCCATTTCTTCATTTTATAATAGTACACACCCTTTCAAAGTATCTTACTTTGTTTATATTTACACATCTAGCTATGCATGGGGCATTAGCATTTGATTTGTACACTAATTGATTTGTACATTTCTCTTTCATTCATATTCAGGTGAATAGAACATGAAGGCAAGCATGAATAGTAAACAAGTGATGTAATATTTCTTTATTTAGCAATACAATTTATTACCACAGACTATGTACAGAATACACCAGAAAACCATTTACCAATGTGTGGTAAACCCCAACTAATATATCTACAAAATTTTCCTTCCGCACAGGATAATAACTTTCAAAAAGTTCACCATACTAAATTTGAATGAGTAATTGCCATGATTACACATGCAAATGGATGCTTGTTTGGATGCTCAATTAATGCACACACTTTTTGAACACAATTTTTAAAAAATTGGCCCCTGTTGTCCCTTTGACCTGAGTATTAGGCAATATTTGGGCCTTGCAAGTTTGACTCCTTTAGAAGGAGAAAGTGATGATAGGAGTTAGGCACTTTTCTGGTGCAATCCTGTTTATTTACAAAGTATGTCCACCAAGTCCTGTTTCCCTGAACACAGGAGAAATAAAAAAGAATGAGCAGGCAGTTTCCTTGCTCACAATTTTCAAGCCTGCCCTTCCAGTGAGTCTTCTGCCCCAAGGATCACACACACACACACACACAAACACACACACACACACATACACACACACACACACACACCCTTCTCCCATTAGCCCTTTTGCCCTTGTATTAACAACCAGTCCCAAAGAAACCTCTCAGAAGGTAGATACCCTATCCTGACCCCTTACTGCTTTTGCAATAAACTTAATGTACAGCTTAACTCTTTTTAGGCTTCACCATGCAGCCAGGTAGCTTGCACAATAGCTGGAGCTAATTGAAACTATCTTGCTCCAAAAAGGGGCTTACTTGCTTCTTCCATTTAGCCTGAAAAAGTGTGATAAGCACACCCATCAGCTTTAATGACATCTGTGATAGTCTATAGATCAAAGACCTGTATGATGGTAGCCATTAAACCCCAAAATGTCCGTGTGATCAAGTGAAAACAGTACTTTACACTGATTATTGCCTTGGATTTCTTCCTCAAACTCATGTTATTAAAACGCATTTTACAAACGTGCACTATGTGCAAGATAAAATCCTCTGACATTCACATATGCCGAAAATATTTCATGAGTCAGACAATGATTTACAGGTTCACCATGGGGGTAAGGGGAATTGAGGAGGACTGTAGGAATCTTATTGCCCTCTTTTCCTTCCCTATAACTCTGGGAGTTGTGGGTGTTTGACCACTCAGGATCAGGCCCATTTTCTGTTCATAATCTTTTGGACCATCTAGGAGACAGCACTGGTTCCACTGACATAAGAGACAAACCCCCGTCTTCAATTGATTTAACTGATATGGACTCTTGTCAGTTTTTCTACTGCCTCTCTCCTCTATTTCTTTACGAAAGTACATTAAAATTGAAACTGAAGAAAATATTATCACCAACAAAGATATCAGTGGGATGTTGCATGTCTGTGTCATTTCAGATGGTGATACTATAGTAAGAACCAGTTTTTCAGGCTTCATACGTTGTAGCACAAGCCAAGGTCCCCATGGATCTCTCTGAAGCTACCATTCCATGCTCTGCTCATCTTGAAAATCTCACTGTTGGCTCAAGTTCTCACAAGATCGGAACATCATCTGTTATTTGTATTATGCATTAAATAAGTACCAATAACTGCTCTTTGATGTTGATTTGAATACCAACAAAGTTAATTACTCACATCCTAAAACTATGTGACCATTTAGTTGGTTGATTGGTAAACCCTGAAACTTCTAGCTCCAAAATACATTTTACAGTTATTGCAGGTCAATGCACTGAAAACATTGGAATACATTATGGGCTTCAATCAATGCTCATTGAAGCAAATGGTACGACTCCTATCCCTGTACCTTAACTAATAGATACCCCTCACACACATACTTTCTCTCAAATATGGCACTATTCCTATGCCCGTAAATACATAACTATCAGCATAGTAAAGAAGGATAGAAATTTATATGAATAAGAACAATTGAAGGTACATTAGTGAGGATGAAATTACAGTCCTCATGCTCCAAGGCAGAAACTAATCATGAATTGGGATCAGGAGCACATTTCTGTCTCCAAACTACAATAGAACAATATTGCACAGTTAACTGGATTATAGGTGTTTTATGCCCTTCTCTGATGCATCTGGCTTTGGCCACAGTTAAAAAAAGGTTCTAGGGCTTGATAAACTAGTCAGCAATTTCTTTGTTTCTAGGAGTGAGTCAATATCTCCAAGGATAATCCTAATGGTACACTATTGGGATTACTTTTTAATACTTCCACCTTCCCCTGATGTGAAGACTTACATTTCTTTTTGCAGCCTTAGTTCTATCCAGCAAGGCAGGGAAGGCACCTCATTAACTCAGCTGTTTCTGTGCCATAGCTCTGCCACTAAGCCGAGGTATTAGTAGTTCTAGGCAAATGGATGCATTAATTAGTAGCACTGTACATATTAGAGCTGGGCGGGAATTTTTCAGTGAAATATTGTTTTAATCAGAAAATGCCAATTCATTGAAATGAAAATTCCCTGCAGGACTTGGTTGTTTTTGACATTTTTTTTCTTTGGAAAAATATTGAGAAAATAATTTTGGAATGAAACATTTCTATTTATGGTCCCAAATGACTTTGTGTTTCAAACTTTTAGTTAATTTGCAGCTTTAACAGTTCTGCAAGAAATTGAAATCAAAGCAAAACCCTTAATTATCAAACCAAAACATTTTGATTGACCTGAAGGAAAATTTTTCATATAATCCTTTTGTGAACATTTTCTAGATTTTGGACTTTTTTGTCCTGGTTCAGGATAGGCAATTTTGTCAAATTCTCAAAAATTCTTCCAGGACAGGCAAAACGTTTCCTGCCCAGTTCTAATACATTTTGTGTCAGAAAGGAAAACTAATTTATTTAATACATTTTATGTAAAGGGGTTAATTTGGGTCAAATTCCTTTTGGCATGCATATTATTTTAGTTTTGAAGGAGTGTGTGTAACATGCTAGAAAGTGTTTTTTTGTCTCTCCCTGGTAGTAGAACCACATATACAAGTTTATGAGTCTGTTATTATCAAGGTCATTCATCAAATGCAGTAAAGGCTCATGCATCCAGGGCCATACTTACAGTTAGCAGCTTGTAGAGGGCTTTGACCTGTGGTGGACCTCTGAAGCTCAGAGAAAACTCCTCCGGCCAGAGGGAATGTGTAAAATACTGGCAACGTTTTTCTTTGTTCTTATTCTAATTACTCTTTGCTGAAAATAGAATTTCTGTATTCAGAGACCATGAGGTAGCCTTGAAAATGTCTTTTTATTCAACCAATAGCATTTTTTTAGTTATGATCCCTAAGGGTACTACAATGTGGGGCATATATACAGTGATTAAACTGAAATTCATAGATGTACATCATAGCACCCCATTAACAATTAAAATTAAAGAAACCTGTTATTACAAAGCAGTAAAGTTTCCTTATTCTTTCAAGACAGGGTATCTACCTTAGTATGATCCTCCAATGCTACATAATTTAGTTGAAATTCTTATGCGTCATTTGTTTAGTAATGGTAACAATGTATAGCAAGCTGAAGAGTCAGAACTTCAGAGTTAGATATTTCTTCAGAGCCATAATTAGGCTTTAATTTATTAGTGGCTTAGTTTTGAACACAAGGTCACTTGTCAATTATTTATGACCAAGTTAGATACAAGAATTAGAAGTCATAACCTGAAATTTGCGGAAGGAGAAATGGCTATAGCTTCCCGGTAAGAGGAAACATAGACACTAGGGAAAATCCCTTTGGTAGACATGTAGATATACTCTTCATGGGCCCAGTTCTGCCACCTTTTCTACTACTGATAGCTGATTCATAGCTTTTTAATGCCAGAAGAACCTTACTCTTCAAGTAGCCACAACAGAAACTGAAAAAAAGATCCATTGGTGTAAACCTAACTTCTTAATCCCAGTTCTGACACCCTTATTCATGATGAGTTATAACTCACCACATGAATAGTCACATTGATTTCAACAGGACAGAGTGAGTAATGATGGTAGCATTGAGACCTTAGTTCTGTGAAACACAACTAAACAATGAAAAGGGGACAAAACTAGATTTTTCAAAAGGAATAATGGGGCTCAAGCAGTACGTTACTATCACTTTTGACAAGGTATTGTAGTTCATACAGAAGTTGTCAGTCACTGAAGGGTGCTTTGGAGGGATTTGGGCGCATGTAGGGAGAGAAGGGAGTACACTTTCCTTTTGAGGATTTCATCCATTCTGAGTGCTGAAGACTACATCATGCTGGTGACAGAACACATGCTTCCCAAAAATAAGTTTCTTCTCTCTCCCTCACCCTCCCCAGCCTTCTCTCTCTTTTTGTTGAGAAATTGCATCCAAGTGCTGAAGAGCTTGAAGACTCAGTTTGAGATTAATGACTATCTGTTGGAATGGATTGACAGATCCGTAGAATCAAACATAATATCACACTGCATAAACATAAAAACATAGTATCTTGATGTGAAAGCCTGTATTATTTTAAAATACTCCCGCAGGTCTTAACTCTGGGTCACAAACAATGCTTCAATTTAAGGTACACATTTGAAATGCTAAAATAAAATTAAATAATTTCTATTTCCTAGCATATTGAGACTAGAACAGTATAGGCACTCAGAAGTCATGATAATGAACATTCTATTAAAAATCCTAGACACAGAGAACATCTTTATTATATGTAATCTTGTAAGGGATATAGGCAAGGCCCCAAATGTCTGGTACTAACATAATACCTTGGAAAGGTTGTTTACACCAGATAATTTAATTATGGCCAGATAACTGTTTCTATTTCATTTCCCTCAATAATCTCAATAATCTGGGAAAATTTTAGATCTGCACATTTATAAGGTAATAATATGAACGAAGTCATGTTGATCATGGAACAATGAAAAGTCAGACATGCAATAACCTAACTAAGGACTTGATCTTGCATGGAACAAAGCAACTTGAATTCATTCATCACATCTCATTCAATGTGTGTTGACAGTGATCAGCACCAGTAGATCAGATCTAATTTGGAGGTTCTAGGCCTCTAAATTAAATTTCTGCAAAGTTTTGGGGACACCTCTTGATATTAACTGCTGCTTCTTTACTGCTTGCATAGTCCTTTGTAGCCCAGACTGTTTATATTATTTCCCCCAAAAATATTGTTTTGAATCTCAATGGACATCTTTCCCACTACCATTTTTTTCTTAATTTAGCTGGCTGTGCTTCAGTGGAATTGCACCAGTCTGGTCCTTTGAATTCTTGTTGCAATGTTTCAGGTTCTATTTACATTGCATTGATGCAATTTGTGGTAGTGTAACTACATCATCTGGACCCATGGAAAAGAAGCCCTTGAGGAATTCCACCAGGATTTCAACAATTTCCATCCCACCATCAACCTCAGCCTGGACCAGTCCACACAAGAGATCCACTTCCTGGACAATATAGTGCTAATAAGTGATGGTCACATAAACACCACCCTATATCGGAAACCTACTGACCACTATACTTACCTACATTTTTCCAGCTTTCATCCAGACCACACCACACGATCCATTGTCTATAGCCAAGCTCTACAATACAACCGCATTTGCTCCAACCCCTCAGACAGAGACAAACACCTACAAGATCTCTATCAAGAATTCTTACAGCTACAATACCCACCTGCTGAAGTGAAGAAACAGATTGACAGATCCAGAAGAGTACCCAGAAGTCAACTACTACAGGACAGGCCCAACAAAGAAAATAACAGAACGCCACTAGCCATCACCTTCAACCCCCAACTAAAACCTCTCCAATGCATCATCAAGGATCTACAACCTACCCTGAAGGATGACCCATCACCCTCACAGATCTTGGGAGACAGGCCAGTCCTTGCTTACAGACAGCCCCCCAACCTGAAGCAAATACTCACCAGCAACCACACACCACACAACAGAACCACTAACCCAGGAACCTATGCTTGCAACAAAGCCCGTTGCCAACTCTGTCCACATATCTATTCAGGGGACACCATCATAGGGCCTAATCACATCAGCCAGTCTATCAGAGGCTCGTTCACCTGCGCATCTACCAATGTGATATATGCTATCATGTACCAGCAATGCCCCTCTGCCATGTACATTGGTCAAACTGGACAGTCTCTATGTAAAATAAATGGACACGAATCAGACGTCAAGAATTATAACATTCAAAAATCAGTCGAAGAACACTTCAATCTCTCTGGTCACTCGATTACAGATCTAAGAGTGGCTATTCTTCAACAAAAAAACTTCAAAAACAGACTCCAGTGAGAGACTGCTGAACTAGAATTAATTTGCAAACTGGATACAATCAACTTAGGCTTTAATAGAGACTGGGAGTGGATGGGTCATTACACAAAGTAAAACTATTTCCCCATGTTATTTCCCCCCTCCACCCTCCACTGTTCCTCAGACTTCTTGTCAACTGCTGGAAATGGCCCACCTTGATTATCACTACAAAAGGTTTTCTCCCCCACTTCCTGCTGGTAATAGCTCATCTTAAGTGATCAGTCTCCTTACAGAGCATATGATAACACCGATTGTTTCATGTTCTCTGTGTATATAAATCTCCCCATTGTATTTTCCAATGAATGCAGCCGATGAAATGAGCTGTAGCTCACAAAAGCTTATGCTCAAATAAATTTTTTAGTCGCTAAGGTGCCACAAGTCCTCCTTTTCTTTTTATACTGATGTAGTTACACTGATACAAACAAGTGACTTATGCCAGTGCTGTTTACTTGGATAAATCACCAGATTAAGATGTTCCAGCACTTTTCACTGGTGTAGTTGAGGGTTTGTGTCGGTGTTACTACAGTAGTATAGGTACACAGGTGGGAATTTTTTTAATGAAGGCATAGGCTGGTAGTCTATTCTGTACTTACTTCAATATTGAAACAAATGTTTACATGGCAAAGAGTCCTGTGGCACCTTATAGACTAACAGACATATTGAAGCATAAGCTTTCATGGTTGAATCCTCACTTTGCCGGATGCATGTTTACACCTGCACCCACTCACTGACCTACACAGTAAAAATTCACACATGTCAAACCCAGGCACATACTAAAGAAAAACCCTATGAAAAGCATATAATCTCTCATGCAGGACAGACATGGCAAACACTCTGACACTGTGTAGTGCACATGCTCATATAAAAATAGGGCAATTTGGGGGTTTCTGCTATTTCTGCTTTGTGTATTCAGAATACAAAGCCAAATACTACAATTTTTTTAAGATGTTATGTCAGATCCTATAGTTAGCTGTAGCTGAAATAACAGATTACTATACATCCAATCTAGCAGTCTTTACTCAGACAAAAGTTCCATTGAAGCCAATAGTCATATGGGGAATTTCATATGAATAAAAAAGAATATGATCAAGCCCCAAGTGAACATTATCACCTTCCCTATTCCTCAGACTGAAACACAAATTAAGAACATGCAAGAGGATTCAGTGAACGCACCCTTATATTGACAAATTCACCGTGGATATCGGGACACTATACAGTAGTTGTGCCAGATAAGCTCAGGAGCCATTTTAAGATTTGATCATCAATCACATCTTTCCTCAAATGTTCCTTTTGAAAATCATCCAGAATACAGTACCATTTTATACCTGGTCTGAAACTCCCCCATTGACCTAGCATTACCAATTTCTTAATATTTAAGATGACAGACTGAGTGTTGGGATTTGAAACAAATACTGACCTTCTGTTCTCATATAACTAGTTCTGCCTTTACTGAGAGAGTTATGGGAACTGCTCAGTGCTGGTTAGCTACTTTTAGACTCTATTATACTTTATCAGCTCAGAGAAATGGAAGTCATTTCCTCAGCATTCCATACCAAACTCCTAAGTGTACCTGTCATAGATTCATCATCCTCTGAAGAGATTTACATGGTTATCTAACTAATGCATCATTATTTGTATGATCACTAAAGGCCAGTCTGGAAACCCCTTACTCCCATTAGTGAACTGTTACTGGCATGAGTAGTCCTACTGAAATGAGTTGAATTATTTGAGGAATAAGATACTATTCAATGCGAATAAGGGTACTATAATCTAGCCCATAATTATTTTTAAGGGGATTAAAAGAAAGGCAATCTCTACAAAGACAGAGAAAACCTAAATAAGATTTTGCTTAAGGTGGGTAAACTAGAACTTCAGAGAATATTTCCTGAAACTTGCAAAATGATAGAAACCATCATGTTCCAAATGTATCCCTAGTGCTGTTCTTTGATGTCTCTTTGAACAGACAGCTAGGCAAGAACCCCTTTTGTTATCATTCATCATATTCAAAATGTTCCAGGTGTCATGCAAAACCTACAGAACTACATAGTCAGCTATTTGGAGCCTAATAAATGACTGTAATTCCAATATTTATGAAGGCTCTATGACATAACGGAAAGGAGCTTATTAAAACAATAGCTGGAGAGAGATAAAGTGGCTGGCAGCTAGTGAGCACTCTCCCTCTCCCCCTCTCATTTCCTCTTTCCCTCGCCTCTCATAAGACGTGTGCCGAAAGGGATGAGTGTAAAAGTAGAACAGGGAAGCTTCCTAAATAAGGACTCAGCACAAGCTAGGGGCAGGGATTTAATTCAAGGCTCCTTTTGTTGATAGCTGCTCACAGTACACTCTGAGCATTTAGTAACTTCATGCCTGTCATCAGTCCTTTAACAAGATTGCAGAGCTTTAAGTAGAGCCAGACATCAAGCTTTAACCGCATCACAGGATGTAGATTAAAACACCCAAGTCTTTATTTATACTCAAGAAACAGGCACCTAAATCTTCACCTACATGAAAACAGAAGTCCCTCTTACTGACTTTATAGATGCACTTGTACTCTTGTTTTTTTCCCCACAGATCTTCTGTGCGGGGCAAGAAGGGTGTTCTCATGCTTGTATATTCAAACAGGGCAGGATGGGATGGATTTATTTATATAGTACACACTAATGGATTTTAGAAATCGGCCTAGATGGTCTTTTCTGCCACTGCAGTCAGAAAGGGATGAAAATCCAGTTGATCCCCAGCCTCGGGATGTTGAAGATGGGAGTAGCCCTCTGTGGATATCTATCGCATTCCAGGGTGCAGTTCAGACCCGTGAAGGGTCGCCATCTGCCCTGCAATCTTGAATGCATCATAATGCTTTGCGGCTGTTGCTCCCAGCATAATGCATGCAGGTCACACTGAGTCTCTTTGTATACCTACAGCTCTGACCCCAACCACCTAATAGCAACACAGCAGGTACACTCGGGCTTCCAGCAGCCTTGGTTACTATTTTCAGGGTGACCACAACACACTCCCAGTCCTGAATTTTCCAGAAATGTGTTTTCAGCACTGTTCAGCCCTCTTCCCGGGTAGGCAGTTCAGATGTTAGAGGTCTGTTGCCCCTCTAAGGGGTCAATATACAACAATTTCATTCTTTAATTGGAGTTACCAAACAGTTCCATTTAAACACAACACTGGCTTAATTTTGATTAAAAATAAAACATGTTTATTTAATGACAAAGAGAGAGATTTTAAGTGAGTACAAGCACAAGGTATTGAAGTCAGAAATGGTCACAAGAGAAATAAAGATAAAATGCTTTCTAGTAGCTAAAACTTAAGTTAGAGTTGGTTCAAGGTAAAATCCTTACCACAGGTTCCCAGTAACATCATTGACCAAAATCCAAGGTCTGATTCCTATGTCATCTTAGGTAAAAAGAGAGAGAAAAAAAGAGACTACCTGGGGTGTTTTTGCCCCATACATTTATAGTCCAATCACTCTTTGAACTGCATTTTCCTGAGGGTTACCCCTAGATAAAGTTCTTTACCACTGTGAGGACAGAGACATTGAGTCTTGTACAGAGGTTCGTTGTTCCTTGCTAAAATACAGACCAATATAGATCTGTTCCTCCCCCCTTTGTTGCCAAAGAATGACCATTTAACAGGTGGTTGCCAATCAACTTTGATGACACCAGGCTAGAAGCATCAGCTTGTCCTTTGTCTTTAAGAAACTAGTTTACCCTCTCTTGCTGTCCCAAAGACTATGTTTACTACTTATATGTAAATTGAGGTAAACACACATTTCTTTGTTTAGGATAGACCTTTTTAACAACTTCTGCTTAGTCAGAGCTATGTGAGTTTGAATATGTGCTAACAACCTCACAGGGAAATCATAACTTTACATATAATGTATCTAGTCATCTTTCACCACTGAATTATGAGTTTTCAAATGGCAGCTCACAAGGCACATTCTGTACAAAGATTATTACAATCATGAATACAGGGATTTATTTAGTCATTGTATCATTTCCTCCTTCCCAACAACCATATGGAAGCTCCTCTCTGGAGATGAAAATCTGCAAGAGGGGAAAAGGGTTGGGCTAGGAGAACAAGTTCTCCCTCTGCAAACCTTCCCACACCAACCCTCCAGGGATTCCACTCAAAATGTAATACTGACAGAATCAGCATTAACTTGCATACACCTTGTAGGCTGTGAAATCCCTGGTGAGGTACAAAAGGAAAAAGTGAATGGATGTAGATGCCCTGAATGCCGTGCCCTGGAAACAGTGCAGACAGGGAGAGCTTTTGTTCAGACATCCCCGGTCTTTGGTGGCCCCCCTCAGATTTGTGTGTGTTGGGAACTCAACTGTATTTGTTCTGTGAACTTGTGTTGCCAGGGAAGGGTAAATCCAGCTTCTCTTAAGGAACAATCTAGTGGAAATTCTGCAAAGGAGAGCACAGTGAATTTTTGGGTCTCATAAGTGTGTGTTTCATGTACAGTTAACAATATGGCTCATGGTTAGACAGTCCCTATTTTATTACCATGTAAGGCTGAAACATATTTTTATGCTACTATTTTAAAACCAGGAGGAAAAAAAAATCTAAGTCAGGAAATCTAATTCTACCTCATTTCCAAAGTAACATTTCCTTCACAAGAACTACCGATAGAGGAAATGATGTAGTGTCTAAACCAGCAAAACCAAAGAAGTTCTTTTTTGTTTGTTTGTTTTTTAATTGACTGTTAATAACTGGCAACATCAGATACTATTGCTAGCATTTGAGCCCCATAGCAAAATGGTGACATTCACACCAGTGAAGCTGATCACTTCCCAGACTGAGATGCAAAGCTAGGCCTGAGTTGTTAGTGTCCTGATTTTTTAAAAAGCCTCCCACACACCCTCCTTATCTACTGAATAAATGCTTCTTGGAGGAGAGAACTATGAGGTGTATAAAGCTGAATGCTGGTTTCCATTCTAACTTCCTTTCTCTGTTGCTCATAATTTCTCAATCAAATTCTTGTACTTAAGTTCTCAATGTTTTGTCTTAGCTCAAAGGTGATTTGTTTATCACCATAACATTTGACAAAAATTGGTTGAGCCACTTTTGAGTGATTCAAGCAAAAAAATGTTACTTTTGAGATCATGTAGCACAAAAATAGAAGCTAGATACTAGTGCAAGCTAGAAATCTCAAACCTGACTTATTCTATAGTTCTCACTGGCAAAGAAAAACAATTTAAGTTTGAAGAAAGTTGATTTGGTATTTTTAAACGTATGAACATTTGTACATTTCGCATGTTCACCTCCGTGTTAGAACATTTTCTATTTGGTTTTTGGCAGTGGTGTAGCAGTAAAAGAAGAAGTGGATAAACTAATCTAAATTCTACATTCCCCAAATGAGAAGTGGGTAAACTCAGTTTCCCGGAGTTTACACTTGACGGCACTACTAGCTTGCATGTCACTCTGGAGCTAAAATAGTTGAGAATGTTGAACGCATATGGAACCATTTCAGCTTGAAGTCACTTGACCTTAATTTCCTAAGGTTTTGAATGTCTTCAGCATTTTGGCTCAATCCTGCATCCGCTGAAGTTAATCTGAATATTGACTTTGACTTAATGATGCAGTATAAGACCTTTTACTTATTAGGTATATTTAAATAGCTAAGATCACCTTTAAACCACATGGTTTCTTCATTTCCTTGGTTTTTCTTGAACCCCTCACCCCTCTCTCCCACAAAACCAGAGAAACTAAACATAAAATGCAAAAATAAATCAATCCTATAAATGTCAAAATAATCCCAAAGTTAAAGACTAATTTGAGTACTATATTAAAATACATATTATGTAGTTTAGCTACTATTCTGAATACCATAGCTTTAGACATTTTCATACTTGTGTTCTTAATTTCTTGATCTTAATATTTTAATGTTTGTTTTGGCAATGGATTTTAGTTTGCTTTAATTTTGTGATCACCACAATTAATAGTGATGAATAAAGGTAGATGAATAAATCATAACTAGGACTTTATTTTAATTTCTCCTCTTTTCCTGTTTACAAATTGTCCATGAAAACACCACTATTTTCCAGAATTTGAGATGTCTAAAAGTTTTTTATTCAGAAATGTTCACCAGATTATTTCTATAGAAAATTCCAGACCTATAGATTGTGTCATTTATTGTGAGTGAGCAATATTTGAAAATTTCTATTTGATGGTTAAGATTTGACTGATCACCTTGTCTGTGTTTCTCCTTGATTGGAGGAGCACAGCTCTTAGAATTAGACTTCCAGTGTGAATGCTTGCAACTAAGTTAAAAAATGTGTACACTTTCCATGAATATTCTCGAATATTCAATTGAAATTCACTATGTCAGCAACTATTTCTCATTTGCTAGAAAGTCTGCAGAAACTGCAAACATGGGCCAAATTAATTAGTATAAAAATCTGAATGAATATTCATGGACAAAGTGTTCAGTTCTTGAGATGCAACTTTTGTCACAACTACCAATCACAGCATGGATCCATTGGGTACGGACTTACATATTATACAAAGGGATATTTGTTATCCCTTGATCTACATTACATAACATGATCAAAGTAACATCCATATCCTGAAAAATGATCCCTCACTCTCACAGATCTTGGGAGACAGACCAGTCCTCACTTACAGACAGCCCCCCAACCTGAAGCAAATACTCACCAGCAACCACACACCACACAACAAAACACTAACCCAGGAACCTATCCTTGCAACAAAGCCCGATGCTCACTCTGTCCACATATTTATTCAAGTGACACCATCATAGGACCTAATCACATTAGCCACGCCATCAGGGGCTCATTCACCTGCACATCTATCAATCTGATATATGCCATCATGTGCCAGCAATGCCCCTCTGCCATGTACATGTCTCTATGCAAAAGAATAAATGGACACAAATCTGACATCAGGAAACAAAACATTCAAAAACCGGTAGAAGAATACTTCAACCTCTCTAGCCACTCTGTAGAAGATTTAAGGGTGGCAATTTTGCAACAGAAAAGCTGCAAAAACAGACTCCAAGAAGAAACTGCTGAGCTTGAATTAATATGCAAAGTAGATACCATTAACTAGGGTTTGAATAGAGACTTTGAGTGGCTGGGTCATTACACATATTGAATCTATTTCCTTAAGTTAAGTATCCTCACACCTTCTTGTTGTCAACTGTCTAAATGGGCCATCTTGATTATCACTACAAAAGTTTTTTTCTCCTGCTGATAATAGCTCATCTTAACTAATTAGCCTCTCAGAGTTTGTATGGTAACTTTCAACTTATCTGTATGTATATATCTTACTATATGTTCCATTCTACGCATCCGATGAAGTGGGTTGTAGCCCACAAAAGCTTATGCTCTAATAAATTTGTTAGTCTCTAAGGTGCCACAAGTACTCCTGTTCTTTTTGCGGTTACAGGCTAACACAGCTGCTACTTTAAAACCTGTCCATATCATAGGTAGCTATGGCTCAATATGAAAAAAAAAGTTTAGACAAATCCTGCCTTAGGAATGATGAAGTGAATAAGAACATCCACTTCAACGAAGAGCACAATTTTTTCATAAGGGGCTGTCAATGACTTTGCTATCACTTAAGATAGGTCTCAGGAGGCAGCTGGTGGCTAAGACCTTAAGATTCACAAGTCTATTTTCTCCATCTATTACAAATAATTTAGAAAATAATTTGTATGTGATACTATAGCTGACACATTTGATTACTGGATAACCATCATATAAATCCTCCTGATTGAATCTGGTCCTTAAGAAGTTCATAGAGGAGTATGGACTTACATATTATACCAAGGAGGTAAATCAGTTATTATGTATATGAATAATTATATGGATATGACTCCTTATTTCTTATATGTCTTTGAACCAAGCTAAGAACATAAAGGAATTTTCATGGCAAGTTTGATCTAATTTAGGATCTGAAATTTGCTTGAAGTTGCTGAATCCAAAGAGTTTTCATCTAGTAGGTTTTAGATTTTTGTGGGTGACTCATACTTATAGAATGCATTGCTGCTTATTTTCTGAAGTTATTTAATTCTTGCAGAGGGCAAAGTTAGTTAGTCTTCTACTTAAATTACTTCTTTTTATAGGCCCACAGAACAATAAAACAACCAAGTGCTTGCAAGCCTTCCTCGTAATCCCCCTCATAAAGGAAAAACAAATTAGAAGCTGACGCACTAATTTTGAATTTGATAAAGTGTCACTGCTAATGAAAGTAATTAATATCACTTTGAAACAGATTCATAAAATGGTTCCGCTGACCTTTGAATTTAAGCTTCATTATGTTATTGTTCCCTCCTTCGTCTGCCATGGTACTTGGTTGAGGTCCACAATTGGGATCAAAAAGTCATATTTCATTAGGGTAACAAGGCATCCTAGGAAGGTGGAATTTTTTTTTAGAATGTTCTTTATTGGAACTTTTAATTCATTGCTGTTTGGCAACTGAAGATGGTGACCAGCAAGAAGCGACAATATATTATGGGCATCTTAGGTAGATATGGTTGAGACACATTGGTATGCTGAACAATGAAAATATAAAATACTATACAAAATGTGAAGTTTCTCAGACTCTGTGGCACTGGTCATTAACAATGAAAAGGTATGAAATCAGTGGGGTATCTTTTGTTCTGAAACTGGGAGTTCTGATTAGGCAAAAGAAAAGCCAGTTTATTATCAGGAGTAAAGCTCAATTTATGGCTAGAAAAGGATGTGTACTGACATATTGACCTGCCTGTCCTCTACTGCCACTAAATTTCAGCATCCTTCCACATATAGGACAGCACCGCTGCACCAAGGGACAGACACACCTCTGCCCTTGCCAGGCCAGCCAGAATTCCCGGAAGGACACCACAAAGCCCACATCCTCCAACAAACTGTTATTGAAGTGCCAATAGGCCAGCCCCAGCCCCTCTGTACAGAGAGAGGCCATCACAGTCGCTAGATGGTGATCTGAGAACGGGGCTGGCCAGACGCTGGAGGAGTGTGCCCATGAAAGTTGACAGTGTGATAAGTAAATGCAGTCGAACTGGAAGTGGCGCAACTGATGGGCCTCCACCTGGACAAAGGTGAACGTTGAGACATCGTCCGGGTGATGGTCACGCCAGATGTCCACCAGGGAGTGACGGTCGACAATCTCCTGGAGGACGTCCGCGGCGACCAGGCACTGCTCGATCCCTGAGTGGTCCCGCTCTTCAAGGGTGGTGTTAAAGTCCCGCCCAAGACCAGGCACTTGTGAGGATCCAAAGAACCAAGGAAGGTGGACGCCTGCTGATAAAAGCGCAACTGCTCCGGGCCCGATGTCAGGGCGTAAACATTGATGATGTTGACCACTAGCCCCTCCATACAGACCCAGAGGTGCAGCAGGCGGCCTGGCACAGCCTCGGCAACCCCCAGCACCTCGGGCCGTACGTCGGGGGAGAACAGGGTAGCCACTCCAGCCGTACAAACTGTGAGGTGGCTAAAATAGACCCTGTCCCCCAACTCCAGCCGCCAACTTGCTTCGGTGGCTTGTATGGGTCTCCTGCAGGAAAATCACAGAGTACTTCCCTCCCAAAGGAAGGAGAGCACCTGGCACCTGCAGAGACCCATCCTACAGCCTTGGGTGTTTAATGTTGCAAAGATGATGGGTGCCATGGGGAGGGCTGGCGGGGATTATCACTGGCAGGGATGCTCACGGCTCCCGTTGGGCTGCACAGCAAACCGTGACCTATCCTGTAGGTGAACAAAGAGTCACAGAAGCCATGGGCCCACTGGTAGGCTGAAGTGGCCTGCCTCCCGGTCCCTTTATCCGCCCACAAGAGGGCCCTCACAGCCTGGAGGATTTGATGAAAATCCCCGCATCGCTGGAGAGCAAGCTGCACCTTGTTGTAGGACCCACGGACATCTTCCAGAAACTCCTGCAGCTCTTCTTGCAGAGTATGGGGAGGTGGAGTCACTGGCCCCCAGCTGTCCTCCGGCAGGACCCCTGTTGAAACCCTGTGGCCTACCAAGATGGGCAGGCAGGGGGCGGCCTCCGATGGCAGGAAGAAGATGACCTTCCTGTACATTTTGGAGGCTGCTACAATGGCTGTGGGCCACACCTCCCTCGCCAACACCCATACATAGGTCTCCACATGGGGCAAGGCGGGCACGAGGAGGCAACAGATGCTGTGCTTTCTGGTCAAGGTGGGGAGGGGGCTCCGGCCGCCAGAGATGGGAGTGGAGGCGGTGGCCGGGGAGGTGACATAGCAGCTGGCAGGGGCATCGTTGCCACCTGGACGTATGCCCTGGGAGCCAGGAGAGGGGCATCTGCAGAGCTGGTGGAGGGAACAGTGGGGAGGGATGCCACAGCTGGTGGTGGGGCCACGGCAGAGTGGCCAGCTCCTAACATGGAGGGCCTTACCTTTTTGTTGGGGCCCTTACCCTTCTTTTTTGCTTGGCCTTTCCTGCTGGCTGCCCTCTCCCCCCCGAGTCAGAGAGGGCAAGGGACGTGGCAGCAGTGTAGTCTACTCCAGTGCTTGCTGCTGCCAGTGCCCCAGCAGGGGCGGTAGCAAGTGGTTTGGCAGCTGCGGTTTTATGTGGGACCCACAGGAGACAACAGGTGGGCAGTGGAGGAGGGGCAGTGGGGGCTGCCTGAGGGTTCCCACCCACCTTGTCCCCTGCCATAACAAGCCCGGATGGAGGACAGACACCAGAAGGGAGGTAGGAAATTGGGGAAACTGAGCGACCACTCCTCCCCACTAGGCTGCGGGCAGGGGAGGAGGGCACCAGGAGGGGAGGACCTGATTGGGGAGTGCTATCAAGGACTTGGGGGGTTCAGTCACTGACACTGGATGGGATTCCGGCTCCTCTAGTTGCACTAGGGGAGGGAAGTTATAATAGCATTGGGAGAGTGCAGTGACACAGGGGTTCAAACGAAACAGGAGAGGGGCACAAGCACATGGGAAGGGGGCATGGGTGCATGAAGCAAGGGGCTAATCTGGGCAGGGGAACCACAGGGGATGGGTGGGGGAGAACAACCAGGCTGGAGGTAGGACAGAGAAACCAAGGGCTAGCTTCTGAGGCTGGGGCGGGACAAACAAAACTGCAGAGGGAAAAGGGCAGAGCAGGCAAACAAACTGAAGCTGCTGAGGGGCTGGGGCAAAAGGGGGGGGGAAGGGCTTCAAGGGGAAAGGGACAGACTGCTGCAGGGAAGGAGGGGTGTCAGTCCGGGGGAGGGCACGTGCACCTACATACGCTTGCAAAAAAAGTCAATGTTGCTGGCTACTGATTCAGGCCCAAATGGTGGAAACAAGGCAGAGCAAGTCAAGCAAGCAGCTGAGTCCTTGAGGCAGGAGCTGAGGTAGATGGTAAGCAGCCAGTGGAGGTGGTGGAGGGAGCAGTGATGGTGGTGGTGGTGAGGGTGGGGGGGCACAGATTGACCAGGGTGCAGGCTCCACACCACACCCATGTGTCAAACACAGTCAAGACCCCCACCACAAGAGCACAGTTCGAAAGTTATTCAGTCCGTAGAAGTGGAGTGGTCTGCAGAGGCTCTGTATGACCCCCCCCCAAAAGCAGATGCTCCCCTTCTTCCTCTGCCTTGAGGCTCCAGCAGCTCCCAGGCAGCAACAGCAGCTCCAGCAGGCAGTCTGTTGGCCAGGCAGGAAGGATCCCTCTCAGGTGGTGGTGGTGGTGATGATCGCAGTAGCAGCGGCTGGGGCTCGGGTCCCTCATTCCCCTCCAGCAGACCCCCCCTTAAGGGGCTGCAGCAGGAGTAGCAACAAGGCGGCCGGGGAGGTGGAGGGGGAGGTCCAGCAGCCAAGTAGCAGAGAAGGGGAGGGGTTGTCTGGCCCAGTTAGGAGAGTAGCTGGAGCAGGAGCAGCAGTGAGAGCCCAGGGCCTAGCAGCAGCCCCAGCAGTAGTCTCCTACCTCCCTCCAGGCCAAATTAGAAGGCAGGTAGATCAGCATTCAGTCTGTTGGGATCCTACTAAAGGACCTCCCCCAGTCTAAGGGGAGGATCCACAAGGTCCAGGATCTCAATTAAGTATGGGGGACCACTAAAGATAGAACTGGGATGGGAGTGAGGTCATAGGGCTAAACAAAGGGAACTGGATGGGGACACCGAGCAGAGAACCGTGGACAGCACCTCAAAGGCGTCAAGGGAGCCAGCGGACACCGCCCAGAGGAACTCTGCCCAGATACGTGAGACCAGGGAGGAGCAGAAGTAGGCTCCACAGTCACAGAGCACCCCCTCGTCTACCATCCTCTTCCTGGTGGTGAAAATGGATACTTTGGCTAGTGCCAGGAGGAGTTTAATGAGGAGGTCTTGCAACTTAGTGGGGCCATGGATAGGGTGTGCAAAGGTGAACAAGTGTGGGGAGAAGTGCAGCCAGAACCTCAGCAGGAGGTTCTGGAGGAGCCGGAAGAGGGACTGCAACCAGGTGCACTCCAGGTACACATGCGCCAGGGCCTCCCTCATGCCGCAAAAGGAGCAGGTGTCCGGGATGGGGGTGAACCACACCAAGAACATGCCCATGCTCATGGCCCCGTGAAGGAGCCGCCAACTGATATCCCTGGTGGGCCTCGGGACCAGGGTGGAGTATAGGCTGGCCCACTGGTAGATCAGCCTTCAGAATGAGCAGACTCTTGTTTCCTGGATAGCCAAACAAAGGCTACTCCAGGCCAATTAAGACACCTGACGCCAATTAACCAATTAAGGCTGTTAGGCTAATGGAGACAGCTGGAACCAATCAAGGTCCCACTTATACTGTTTAAAAGCTCTCTTTCCAGTGCCCTCCAGGAGGCTGAGGTGAAAGGAGCTGGAGGAGAGGAAGCATGGCTGAATCCTGAAGGAAGGGTGAAGTTAGGAAAGGGGACCACGGGGGAAGTGGCCCAGGAAATCAAAGCGTTGTCAGTGGTGAAGGGAAAACCACCAACAGCTGATACCATTAGGGACCCTGGGCTGGAACCCAGAGTAGAGGGCAGGCCCGAGTTCCCCCTCTTTCCCCCCTCACCCGTACTCTACAGAGATTTCCTGGAGAAGGGAAGCAGGACTTGGTCCAGGCAGGAGGCCAAAATGGGCCCACTGAGCTCTATGGAGCAACAGAGGCTGTGGGATATTCCCCCTTCCCATCTCTCATACTGGCCCGTGATGAAAGTAACTCAATAGGCTGTGACTCTTGCCACTACCCTGAGAAAGGGAGGTCACATGAGGGCCTTATCGAGTTTCTGAGGCCACTGAAACTGCCCAGAAGCACGAGACCCACCAATATAGGCTCGGGATTTTGTTACAGTACTTTTGTGGAGGGAAATAAGCTCAGTTTAAAAAATAGTTCTGCTGGTTTCAAAAACAGAACAGAAGATTTTCCATAGTGAAGAAATTCAAAGTTCTCCTCTCATTAAGAAATCATTGAGCCTCAGGTTCTCTTTAGGAAGCCAGGCTAATTAATTTAAAGAAACCTTTGTCATATGCAATACAGATTTCAGCAGCTGGCATAGGTGGGTGAGTTTGGAAGATCTAGGGAAGGGTGTGAGGGAGAGAGACTTCTTTTGACCTAGTTTGTGATTTTAAAACTAAGCATAGAAAATTAGTGAAACTCTTTTGTGCTTTGATTTGCAAGTGATAGGGAGTTGCTACTGCAGATAATGTTTTTGCCTTTAAACCCATAAGAACTATAGTGAAAGGAAGCAGAACTCATGACAGACCAGGGGGTTGAAGTGGAGGAACCCTTGCAGTGAAAGGAATCAAGGATTGTCTTTAGAACCCATGCTACCTGAGCAATCAGGTCAAACATGTTTCCTATAATGAAGATCCATCCATTACCATGACATGCAGGCTGGAGGTGTAGATCACTTTCATGGTCTCCAAAGAAGCTGAGCAGTTATCAGTAACATTCAAAAATCCACTGGAAAGTCATTCATTTCACTTTATGGTCCTAATTAGCCATTTGTATAGTTCTATAATTAAATATGTTCCTTTCTCATCAAGTTTTTCACTTTAGTAATGATACCACTGTGCCACAAACAGGCCCCATGCTGTTTGGTTTGGGACTTATTCATAGCATTTAATTGGTCACCCAGTGGTTAGCCAATAACCCCTTCTATGGGAAGCAACACTCTGAATGCTGTTAATGGGCTGGAGGCACAGTGATTGCCTCCTGGTACCCAGCAGTACTGGGAATAAAGCAATTTCCTCCACTGTGTTGTGTGCCCAATAGCTAATCCTCTCCACTCCTGAAATGCACACTATTTGGTTATAAGTATTTGTGCTGGCTTACTTACCGCTGGGTTGTTAATAGGCAGTGATTCTTCAATGCTCCTTCAGTGAAGTTACAGTCTGGTTGCTGACTGCTAATTAAAACAAGTTTGCACTCTAAGACTGCAACTAAAAGGTAGCAAGGTCATATTATTTAATGCAGTAGTCTTTTATTTAAAAATGTTTATACAGTTCTCATATGTACACATTTTGCAAATGTGCATGACTATTATTGATCACATCGATATGGCCAAAATCAGCTACAGACTAGTCTCCTAGCCTTTGAAGTGTCATTGTTAAATTTCCCCTTTCTCTGGGACTGAGCAACAAAGACAATTCTTTCTTGGAGAATTCTAGTGGTGTCTATTTCTTAATCTTAAAAAAATAAAAAAAGAACAGATAAGCCAAAAATGTTGAAAACATTACACTGATCATTTAACTCAATTTACCAAGTCACCTTTGTCCCGCTTGTCCTTGTCCATCCCTCCACAAAGGCAAGTTAACTCCACACCATTCTATTTTGTTGTGAGCCCGTTCTTTCCATTTCTGGCCAAAGTGTTTTGTTATTTACCAAGTATTTTCTTAAATGTACAGTATAACATTAATTAGAATTGCAGCAGCTGTAAAACTGGCAAGGTTAACAAAACAAATGGGTAGATGGCAGAACCAAATCATATGTATTATATGTTTATTACTTATATTCTGTTTAAAATCAGATTCTTATACAAATACCCATCACCATGGTATCTGAGTGTCTTTCTGCAGTGTACTGAGGGACTTGACTATCTGTTCCATGTAGTTGTCCCTTTCTTTTTCTCTCCCCAGGGAGGAAACATTGTGTGTTGCTTTGCTTTTTTAAATTTCTTTCTTTTTCATTGACAGCAAGATTCAGAAATGTTCCTTAGCAATGATACTCCTTGTAATATAATAGGAAAGATGGAAAAAGGAAGTGAAAAAAAGTTGTTCAACTGTGTTCTGTGCCTAATAGCTTTTCATTACTATTTTTTTAATTGAAAGTTCATTTTTCTACAGCCTTCAGGATGATGTAGGATTCTGCAGCTTTCAGCAGGCTACAGCATAAAGCTTGCATCAGCCTTAACCATGTGGATTCTGCCGATATATTCCAGAAAATTGCTGTACCTTGGAAAGGAATGCAATATTTCTGAAAAAGCTAAATTTCCCCCCTTATCCAGGGTAAGCAAATTCTCAGCTGGGGTATATTGGCACATGTCCACCAAAGTCAAAGTTGCATCACTTTCACTAGAAGAAAATTTGTCCCAACGTCTTCAGTACTCAACATCAGTATAAAAACAACAAAATACCACGGGGCAAAAAATGAAACTGAACTCATTTCCAAAATGCTGCCTTCTCTTTGACCCTCTAGTGAGGAAACTTCATATTCTGCCAGAGTGTGCGAAGCTCATCTAAAAACTGCTTTTACAAATCAGAGTGCTGCCAAATATAACAAGAGGGAGCTTTTCCTTAGGCTCTGAAGAGTGGATATTTACTTTAATCTATACGAATCAGCTCTTATTGAACATTTGGTATATTTGAGCATTTAACTTTAAGAGCATACATGAATGTAGCAATTCTTGTTTCTCTCTCTCATTTTCATGTTCACTTGTCTGCATACTTTTTTCTTTTCTCTCTTCATTTGTTTGTTTTACAAAAAAATGAAACCTCCTTAAACTGAAGTCCAAACAGAGCAAATATTGCCTGACCTTCAAGGCAGACTGGATTTGATGACCCAGGGGTTCCCTGCAGTCCTATGTCTACATTGCAATAAAACACTCATGGCTGGTCCATGTCAACTGACTTGGCTATACAATTGACGTGTAGATGTTCAGGCTTGAACTGGAGCCTGGGCCCTGACGGTCCCGGAGCCTGGACTCCAACCTAAGACCGAATGTATACACTGCAATTTTATAGCCCAGCAGCCTGAACCCCATGAACCCACATCACCTGACATGGACCAGCTGTGGGTGTTTTATTGCAGTGTAAGCATACCCTTTGCACTCATCTTCCTCTCAGGGCTTTTGGTGAAGGCTTGGGTGGTCAAAAGGATGTATGTCCAATTGACTGACTTATATTTTGATGGTTGGGGCTATATTTTATGCCAGTCTTAATGGCTCCGAGAGTAAATTTACATACATTGAGTTCCATTCACAGAATTACTCACATGCATAGGTGTTTTCAGGATCGGTGCCTGATTTTAAATTGGTTTGTGGACTCTAAATTCATATACCAGTGCCTAGCACTTCAGGAAAAGTATCTTTTAAAAACCTATTTGAATTTAAAAAATAAAAAGCCCTGCTTCTATAATTAACACTGCAGGATATTGCAGAATAGTATAAAATATTATATATATATGCAGTGTGTGTATATATATTGTACATAGCGCACAGTTGTGTATCATGACAATGCTATTATGTATATTATGTATGTGTACTGCATTGATCATATTATATAAACCATAATTCAGGGTGTAGAACACACATATGCATAAAGTAATTATGATCATTTGTATTACAGTAATGGCTATTGTCCCAAACTCAGATCAATGACCTATTGCATTAAGTACTGTAGATTCATACTGTATAGTTCTTGTCTTGAAGAGCTCAAAGTGTCAAAAAACAAGACAGACATAGTTCTGGAGAGAAAAAGAGAGATTAAACAAGTTGCACAAGGTCAAATAACAGGCCACTGGTAGAGCTAGGAATGAAATCCAGATCTCCTGATCCCCATGTCCTATCCACAGACCACACTATCTCTCAAAAAGAAAAACCTGATTCACCAGCTGCAGGCTCCTTGTACTTGTATTGTTTATTACAATAGCAAGGTTATTCTTCTAGTAAAATTAATTTGATTACTTATTAAAAAGTGCTTATGCTGAAGATCTAGGCACTTGTACATATATTTACAATGTACAAACTAATCCAAAAACAACTAACTTCTGCAGATAAGCCTCATCTCACAAAGTATAAACTGGACAAAATCCCCCCCATTCCAAACACAAAAAAACCACACACACAAATAATATTTAGCACTTAGGGCTTAATTTAAAGCCTATTAGGGTCAGTTGGAGTCTTTCAATCAATCTTAATTGGCTCTGAAGCAGGTTCCTGTACAGTACTTTTAATTCGTAACTGTAAACCTCTCTCTGCAGAAGGTGGGTAAACATTATTCTATGCATCTTAGAGTTGGAGAAACTAAGGCACAGAAAGCCACCTACAGAGCTTCAAGAAGAACAAGTCTAGTCCCCCATCCATCAAATACATATTTTAAAAACAAATATTTTCTTTATTAATGCACTCTTATACACATTAAAAGTGTTACTGTAATGGAAGGTGTCAACATGTGCCATCAAGCAGGTTTCTGAACTATAGATGACAATCGCTGACCTGTTTAAAGTCAATGGGTGTACTAGGCACCTTTAATTCAGGCTAAATGAAAGGGGCAGGTAACCATTATTGTGTAGTGATACCTGGAAACCATATAAGTCACTATCCAAAGCACTGTGTCACATGGCAAGGCCTGAGTAAAGACTAAAGGAGGTAGAATAAGAGATGTTTTCCTGAGACTAGTTGCAAATGCAGGGGCTAAGGGATTGTTTGGCAAGTTGTGTGTATGGAAGAGGCAGAAAGCCCAGAAAGCCAGCTGAAAACCAGAGAAGCAGTTGTGAATGTGTACATGAGAGGAAACAAAGACAGAGCTCCTAGGGTACAGGACATGCTAAAGTGGCAGAGAAATTGGGGATTTTTGAGCAAGCAATCTGCCTGATAATGTTTATTCCTACTGTGTTCAGGGGAACAGGACTTTCTATTTATTCTTTGTAAGGAAACAAGATTACACCAAAGAAATACCTGACTTGAATGGTCAATTTCTCCTCCTAACAAAAACTACCCAGCAAAGCGCCAAATAACAGCTAACTGCTCAGGTCAAAGGGGAAATAATAATATAATCACCTGTTTGGAAGAGATAATCTAGTCTGCCATGCATCATGATTTAATTATTCCCAATTGATCCTTAATAGATGCATGTCAAGTCTATCCTTGTTCTGCTTCAACTACAGCAATTTCACAACCTCTCTTTGTAGTAGAGCTGGGCAAATCATTTGTAACAAATAATTTGATAAATTGTGCCTCTTTTCCTGTTTTTGTCCAAGCACATTAAGATTTTCTTTAATGTTACTAGAAACTTTTATGTATTGTATAATTTCTGCAAATAATTTTGCATAGATGAGCTATGACCAATGTTTATCGCAGCCAGCTTTCCTGCAAGTGTTCTCTAGACATAAAAGAGAGAGTGCTTAACCCACACAACACCCTAAATGACTATCCTGGTGTAGCTGATGTAGTCAGTTCTTGTGCAGTCATTTGGAAAAGCCTATTTGCATTTAACCTTTTCTATGTAGAGTTTCATACCAAGTACAATCATACACAATTCAATAGTTGTTCAACATATACTTCATTATCGCCTTTGCAATATAACCTTTGTTGAGTTAAAAAAAAGCTTACAAGTGATATTTCTATTAAGATAAAATTATTCAAATGTATTAAACATATTTATGAGCAAGAAGCTAAATTAAAAGAATCTGGAATGGATTTTCCTCTTTGTTGTTTGATTATTAAGAAATGTTTTAGGAATCATCACTTCTAAATTACAGATTCATAAAAGCACAAATATAGCTCTGTTTAATGTACAGAGTATGAATTCTTTAGGACATGTTGGAATCCTTTTCGAGAAAACATTTCCACCATAACCAGAATGTTGAAGGGTGGGAGGAGATGAAAGAGACTATATATCTACACCTATATCAGAGAAGGAGCTTAGCAGAAGACTCCACAAATAAGTACTCCACCAAATTTACTAGGGACCCTGCCATGTGAATCTAAATTTACTTGGGAAGCACTACAGTGACAGATGCAATAGAAACCCTAGAAAATAAAGACAAAAACCTCACTTGTTCTGCTGCCAAGGGACCCTTCGTGGCTGTTGAAGAAGGAGCTGAATTTGCCTCTCAGCGACTCATTGGCACTCTATGTGCAAAGTGCATGCAGGACCCATTTCTTACTAAAAAAGAAAAGGAGTACTTGTGGCACATTAGAGACTAACAAATTTATTTTATTTTATTTAACAAATTTAGTCTCTAAGGTGCCACAAGTACTCCTTTTCTTTTTTGAGAATACAGACTAACATGGCTGCTACTCTGAAATCATTTCTTCCTGTAATATATAATGCAAATTGATTGCTGGGGCTTTTTGTGTATGTGTGTGCACTTGAGTAGTAGAAGATGGTCATAAGAACTGCAGTAAATATACTTAGACATCACCATAATATGACATGGCTATTCTCAAGCATTCCTATTACATTCTTTCAAAGCTTTGTGTCCCTTAATATATATTTGAAACATATCAAAGCTAACCCTCAATACTGCAGTGCTTTCCCCTATTATATTCATTATGCCAGTGAATATGAGGTCTGTTGTATTATAATTACAATGTGTGCTACATTTAAAGATAGCCATTACAGAGTGGGTCCATCAGCTGATGATGCCCAAAGATAGGCTGAAGTACCTCCTTACCCAAGCATCATAGTGCAGTGGTTCAAATGTGATTGTAATGTCTCAGTATGCATCCTCTTCATGAATAACCTGAAGGAAGACTTTCTGGACAAATGGACCATGAAACTAATGATATACCTAAGATTCATTGATGATATTTTCATCCTCTGGACAGGTGACCTAAACTTCCTCACTGATCTCTACCACAACTACAACCACCACCACCCATCAACCAAACCTTCCCACACCAGCATCAACTTTCTGGACACCATGATCAGCTTCAACAATGGAACCCTTCAGATAGCTATATACAAAAATCCCACAGATCACCACACCTATTTTCAGAGATCCAGTACCCACCCCAAACACACCAAGAAATCTGTTATCTACAGCCTGCCATTCAGATATCACAGAATACGCTCTGAGAAGTCTGAGATACACACCTTAACACACCAAACAAGGACACTCCACCAGAGAAATAGATCGTATCATTTAATGGGCCACACAAATACCCAGGATACCCTGCTTCAATATAAGAGAAAAATAAACCTTCTGATCTCACACCACTAGTTGTCACCTATCACCCCAACAATCACTCAGTATCTGATCTTTCATGGTCTCTTGCAACATGTGTTAACTCCTTATCTGTTCAACCTTGTATTTAGCTATGACAGTCTGTGTATTTTCCCCAGACCTCAAGAAGAGATCAGTGTAAGCTCCAAAGAGAGACTCTTTCTTCAACAGAAGTTGGTACAATTAAAGATTTTATCTCTCTCACCCACCTTATTTCTCCTGTATTTCTAACACAGCATTTCTAGGAATTATGTCACAATATGGTGCAATATTATTCCCTGATCTACTACATTCAGAATTACTATCTGTAGTACTGATGCCATATCCACTATGGGGATGCAACAATACAGAAAACAAATGTTGTGATGTTTGTAGATCAGACAAAATGTACTGGCTGTACTGCTAACACAGGACTACAGTGGCAGAAAATCTGCAGGCCAGGATTATGGTGGCAGTAGATGATCAAAATTTCTATTCCAGTTGAGGACGTGTAGTGGTCCAAACAGTATTCAAAGGGAGCAGCACTTAAGGAGGAGAAGGAGTGCTTTGGGTGCTGATGGGATGTGATTATTCAGTATATATCCAAGGCAGCTTCAACAAGCAGAACTCATTTGGCGCTTGTGGCAGAGATTAAAGCTGCCTTTCTGTAGGCAGCAACCTACCATCCTCAGGTAATTTTGCCTGGAGCACAGCAAGCCAGCCTAGTGCAGGGTTCTAATCATTTGAAGCTCATTTCACCAGCACCTTTGTCCCTTTGTCTTAAAGAGACAGGGTTTTCTAAATCTAAGAACTAGTGGAATAAACTATAATGTGTGTGTGATTCAACTAAGATATGATGCTTTCACTGAATATCAAGTTACCTGACAGAAGCAGATCTCTTTGGAGGAGGGAAGGATTATAACTGGAGAAGGGCAGACAATACATATACTTTTTTAATTCAAGTTTTGTAACGGTTTCACTTGAGTATTTACACACTTTACATATAACAAGACTTCAATATTTACAAACATGTGGCATTTGTCGTTGCTAAGTGCAGACAAGTTGCTTAATGCACTTCTATTGTTATACTGCCAGAAGAGTTTATATCTGAAAGAACAGCACATACTTAACTGAAAAAAAAAGCCAAAAAAACCTCAGCAGTCATTGCACTCCGGCTGTCACTGAATTAAAAAAAAAAATGTACCAGAGCTGAAGTATTGCAACCTGTTTGCACCTGAAGATACCAAAAAGTGATTTACAGTTGACAGGTTTACCCACAAAAATTCATTTTGAATGTTTACTGGGTACTGTACTAGTGCTAGCACAACTCATTGGGGAATAATCTAGCTAGCAATGCCACATAAAACAGTGACTGAAAAGCAGAGTAGAGGCAAACCCTCCGTTTTCTAAACATATCCCATTTGAAACAGCGTTAGGAGGCAGGCATCTGGAATGGAGGGATTTGCCATTAATAGAACATGAAGAGACATTGGCAGAAGAGATACATTGTCTGACCATTATTATTTTTATGCCTCTCCCTGCTACAAACACATCCCACTATGTTGTTGCCTTGCTCATTAATTACTCTTTATAACCGTTGGGTAAGATAGGAGAGACAGTGCTAGTACAGGGTACAATTCTGCCCTGTTTTGTGCTAATATACGGAGCCACACCCAAGAGGGTTCAAGGAGTTGCTTCCCAGTATTCACATAATAGTCGAACCAATGGGGAGCAGGGATGAAGGGTGACAAACACACTCCCCCATCTGGCTTGTAGGTGTATGTGTGGCAGCTCTTCAAGCCAATAGATATAACTGAAGATATCATCATCAAAGACCCATCATCTCTCCCCAATCCTCAAACCACGGCTCTGCCACTGCTTAAAACCTAGCTTTGCTTCTCTATTTGCATGCAGGGAAAGAGCAAAATACAGCCCTGGCATTCTGCACCGTGGTAGATGGGGGTCGGGGGAGGCGGGGGTGTGGGCTAATGCAGCCAGTGGCATTGCATGGCCTTAAGGTGGCACAGTGAAGTTGGGATCCTGACTGACCCAGTCACATCAAAACTTGACGCAAAGCCTATTAGAGTCAGTGGACAGACTCAGGGCCATACAGCCATCCTATAGCATGATCTGGAAGGAAAATGTGGGAGGGTGAGTGCACAATGATCCTTTATGGAGAAGCTATAAAGAGTGCTGCTATGAATGTTGAACCCAGATCTCCTGAGCCATCCTGCCCCGTGCAAGCAAGACTTGGAGAAAATAAAACTATAGGCAAACATCTCGCTTGTCTATTCATTTTTTTAATTAAGAAAAGTGAAAATAAACAGAGGGAATTACTCCCTCCCCCAAGTTAATTTTTATTGACCAGAGCAGATCTAATATGAAATCCACAGGCAGAGTCTCATTGCTTACATATACATGACTGACTAGTGTCTTGTTAGTACCTAGAAGCTCTGTCATAGGGAACATAGTACTTGCACGACTAGACCAATGATTTATCTCCTCCAGTATCCTCTTTCTACCTCTGACAATGGCTAGTACTGGAGATTTCAGATGAATCATGTAACTCCATAATTCATCCAATTCATAGTACTATACAATTGGGGGAGAGATTCTGTCCCCAGTTGGAAATCAGCTTACTCCCTGAAGCAGGAGAATTGGTAGAACAGGAGATAAAAGCAGTGGGGAAAAATAATGTAACTTAGTGGAAATATTACTTTGGACTTTCTCTCTAATGGATTCCCCTGCAAGCTAATTCTTAGTAGCAGAAATGACCTGTGGTAATGTTATGTACTGCAGATAGGCGTATGCAACTGTATATACCTGGTACCCAGATTTTAGCTTAAAAAAGGATTATTTACTAGCTAACCAGAAGGAGACCGCTGTTCAGGGAGGGGTGTAGAGGAGAGGTGGGGGAATTTATATTTGCATCACAGGAAATAAGGGTGCTTTCATTCTTATCTCCCCTACATTTTCACTCCCTGAGCCATTAGCTGTTCTGAGTTTCAAACCGCTATTCCTTCTCTAGCCTCTTCCTCACCCTCTAATACTAAGGGCATCTCTGGAGCTGAGGAAGAGGTTATTTTTGCTGAGAGTATGTAGGTTCAGACTGGATATATCCAATATTTCTTTCTATCTACTAGGAGTTCTTTAACAGGGCGAGTGGAGAAGGCAAAGGAAGATAGAGTGGGCTCTTTTAGTATTGTCCAATCCTATCACGGGCACTTTCAGACTGATAACCATTATGCTCTCCTTTAGACAGTCATTTTGCTGAATGGTACCCCAGTGGTGCCAGGCACAGCAGTAAACATAGTGCCAGCAACTGCATGGCCCTTACCATTAATTTTGTTTATATTTCAGAACCAGCAGACTGACAGAAATAGGTTTCAGAGTAGCAGCTGTGTTAGTCTGTATTCACAAAAAGAAAAGGAGGACTTGTGTCACCTTAGAGACTAACAAATTTATTTGAGCATAAGCTTTCGTACGCTACAGCTCACTTCATCGGATGCAACACCTATTCATGCATCCAATGAAGTGAGCTGTAGCTCACGAAAGCTTATGCTCAAATAAATTTGTTAGTCTCTAAGGTGCCACAAGTCCTCCTTTTATTTTTGAGAAATAGGTTTGGCTATTAGCTGGCTCTTTTGTCATGCTACCTCTTTTATTATGTTTGAGAGATTTTTTTTTCTAGGCTGCAGCAGGTAGCCTATAACAGTGGCCTGGGAAGAGGAGACTTCACTGAGATATGAGCAACAAAGATGAGAGACAAATTGCAATGACAAGTCTGTGATGATAGTATCTTGTGAATGATGTAGTGAAGGGGGGAGGGAAGTCATTGCCTCCTGTGCTTTGTACCCAGAGAACATTTGTCCAGAGGCAGAGCCCATATTCTTACAAAGAAAGGCAAGGTGAACAACATGCATCCTGGAAAGCTATCCACGACAACATCTGCTTTCTGAGCCCAGGATCCCGAGCTAATAAGCAAACTCCTATCAGAAGCAGAGGATAATAGAATAATGATAAAAATATATAACTATAGAAGACAAGGATGTGTGACATTAGAGATTATGACTAAAGGCTATGGAATGAAGAATACCTTCCTGGTCTGCCCAGAAAGAGGACACTATCTGTGCTACTGCATTTTGCTGGACAGACAGAGACTTTGCTGCACTGCCAGCTGTCTTAGCAACCCTTTAAAGCAATGTAAATAAAAGCATATAAATACTGAGCCTACAGGTCAAGAATGCAGTATGCAATTTTAGTGCCTCTGCAACTATTGGGTGATATGCCGTGGTACCGTGAATGTCCGGCTCTACCTATTTATAGCCAGCAGCAGGATCAGGGCCCGAATGGCCTGGGACATGTGATTATAGCAAGGATAATGAAAGATAATATATAATTGTTAAGTGAAAATTATTTTATTTTTCCTGATACTACCAGAATTACTCAAAAGGTGAATTAAAAGATGACTTGTAATATGCCTTCCTGTCTTCCAGTTAGCTTCATGGTACAACTGAGGAGGTTGACTTTTATCTAGAAAGCCCTTTGTGGGTTGAGTCATGAATCTTTTATAAAGACTGTCTCTCCCCCTCTGTGAGGTTTGCCCTATCAAAGAAGACCTGGTGGGACACTTGACGGTTCCATGGTTTGTATATGTGGGAGCTTGGCTAGCCATATCTTCTGATGGTATAAATCAACAATTTAAGACAATGGGGGTATGCAGATTTGCACCAGAGAATATGGATCTGTGTTCTTAGTGGAGGGTCTTCCACTCTTAAATTCAATACTCCCTTGGACAAAATTTAGGCCTCAAATTTAGGTTATCTGAAAAATTAAAGGGCAAATTTTCGAGAATCACATTCTCTACCAAATACTGTCCTGCCTGTCAATTAACTAAACAGGATTTCACCTCTAATGTACATTCACCCTTTGTTTTTATTCTGATTGATTGAGCCTCTGGTCATTCTAATCCAGACAGAGCTATTGATGAAATTCCAATCCATGTCCATGCTTCCCTTTATTTGTGTTACATTCTGCACACTTAGCCCATGCTTGAATCATGTGTGGGAGGGAATAAATATATGAATATACTACTCCCTTTACCTCACATTTGCTGGTTGGGGAAAAAAAGAATAAAGTATCTGGGGGGAGGTGAGGTGGGGTGGGGAGGACTGTGAGGGGAGGAAGGCAGATGGGAGAAGGAACATATGTTACCTACACTTTTCTCTCCCCAGTTAGAGTACTGATTTCCCCTTTGGTTTCTACACTTCCGAGATTAAGTAGGAAATTGGAATGAACTCTCTTCCCCACTGCTACTCTCCTATGCTCTCTCAGAGCTGGAAAAAAGCAGATCCTCCCAAAAGCTCATTTTCCTTCTTTTTAATTAGACCATTAAAAAGATCACTGACAAGTGTGTGGTTTTGGTGGTTTGCTTTGTTTTGTTTATTCATCATCAGCTTTGAATATTCTGAAAGCTGGTGACTTGTAAAATACAGACATCTCCTCATTTGAGTCTCCCTCCACCTAACTCTGTTCTTCATATCCATTTGATACATGTGTGAAATGGATAACCGTGGATAAATCTAATTTAGATTTGAGTAAGAATTTTTAACTTCAGTTATATATAATACACTGTCTCCTGCCATCTTTAAATCACTTCCCACTACAGCTGGTTGACAATTGGTCAACCAAATCTTTTTTTTTTTTTGCCAGACAATGCTGATTCATCAAAAATTTGCATGGAAATATATCTGTTTTGATGAAATTTTCATCTGGAGATTTCTCAGGTCCAGGATGGAATTTCTGGTCACAGAGAGAGCAAGAACTACCATATCATAGCCAATAGCCCAGTGGCCAAAGCATTCAGCTCGGATATGGAAGACTCAGATTCAAGTTCCGGCTGCAGATCAGGCACATACCAGTGACTTAACCAGCAGGCCATCGAGTCATAGAATCATAGAATCATAGAATCATAGAATATCAGGGTTGGAAGGGACCCCAGAAGGTCATCTAGTCCAACCCCCTGCTCAAAGCAGGACCAAGTCCCAGTTAAATCATCCTAGCCAGGGCTTTGTCAAGCCTGACCTTAAAAACCTCTAAGGAAGGAGATTCTACCACCTCCCTAGGTAACGCATTCCAGTGTTTCACCACCCTCTTAGTGAAAAAGTTTTTCCTAATATCCAATCTAAACCTCCCCCATTGCAACTTGAGACCATTACTCCTTGTTCTGTCATCTGCTACCATTGAGAACAGTCTAGAGCCATCCTCTTTGAAACCCCCTTTCAGGTAGTTGAAAGCAGCTATCAAATCCCCCCTCATTCTTCTCTTCTGCAGACTAAACAATCCCAGCTCCCTCAGCCTCTCCTCATAAGTCATGTGCTCTAGACCCCTAATCATTTTTGTTGCCCTTCGCTGTACTCTTTCCAATTTATCCACATCCTTCTTGTAGTGTGGGGCCCAAAACTGGACACAGTACTCCAGATGAGGCCTCACCAGTGTCGAATAGAGGGGAACGATCACGTCCCTCGATCTGCTCGCTATGCCCCTACTTATACATCCCAAAATGCCATTGGCCTTCTTGGCAACAAGGGCACACTGCTGACTCATATCCAGCTTCTCGTCCACTGTCACCCCTAGGTCCTTTTCCGCAGAACTGCTGCCGAGCCATTCAGTCCCTAGTCTGTAGCGGTGCATTGGATTCTTCCATCCTAAGTGCAGGACCCTGCACTTATCCTTATTGAACCTCATTAGATTTCTTTTGGCCCAATCTTCCAATTTGTCTAGGTCCTTCTGTATCCTATCCCTCCCCTCCAGCGTATCTACCACTCCTCCCAGTTTAGTATCATCCGCAAATTTGCTGAGAGTGCAATCCACACCATCCTCCAGATCATTTATGAAGATATTGAACAAAACGGGCCCCAGGACCGACCCCTGGGGCACTCCACTTGACACCGGCTGCCAACTAGACATGGAGCCATTGATCACTACCCGTTGAGCCCGACAATCTAGCCAGCTTTCTACCCACCTTATAGTGCATTCATCCAGCCCATACTTCCTTAACTTGCTGACAAGAATGCTGTGGGAGACCGTGTCAAAAGCTTTGCTAAAGTCAAGAAACAATACATCCACTGCTTTCCCTTCATCCACAGAACCAGTAATCTCATCATAAAAGGCGATTAGATTAGTCAGGCATGACCTTCCCTTGGTGAATCCATGCTGACTGTTCCTGATCACTTTCCTCTCCTCTAAGTGCTTCAGGATTGATTCTTTGAGGACCTGCTCCATGATTTTTCCAGGGACTGAGGTGAGGCTGACCGGCCTGTAGTTCCCAGGATCCTCCTTCTTCCCTTTTTTAAAGATGGGCACTACATTAGCCTTTTTCCAGTCATCCGGGACTTCCCCCGTTCGCCACGAGTTTTCAAAGATAATGGCCAAGGGCTCTGCAATCACAGCCGCCAATTCCCTCAGCACTCTCGGATGCAATTCGTCCGGCCCCATGGACTTGTGCACGTCCAGCTTTTCTAAATAGTCCCTAACCACCTCTATCTCTACAGAGGGCTGGCCATCTCTTCCCCATTTTGTGATGCCCAGCACAGCAGTCTGGGAGCTGACCTTGTTAGTGAAAACAGAGGCAAAAAAAGCATTGAGTACATTAGCTTTTTCCACATCCTCTGTCACTAGCTTGCCTCCCTCATTCAGTAAGGGGCCCACACTTTCCTTGGCTTTCTTCTTGTTGCCAACATACCTGAAGAAACCCTTCTTGTTACTCTTGACATCTCTTGCTAGCTGCAGCTCCAGGTGCGATTTGGCCCTCCTGATATCTTTCCTACATGCCCGAGCAATATTTTTATACTCTTCCCTGGTCATATGTCCAACCTTCCACTTCTTGTAAGCTTCTTTTTTATGTTTAAGATCCGCTAGGATTTCACCATTAAGCCAAGCTGGTCGCCTGCCATATTTACTATTCTTTCGACTCATCGGGATGGTTTGTCCCTGTAACCTCAACAGGGATTCCTTGAAATACAGCCAGCTCTCCTGGACTCCCTTCCCTTTCATGTTAGTCCCCCAGGGGATCCTGGCCATCTGTTCCCTGAGGGAGTCAAAGTCTGCTTTCCTGAAGTCCAGGGTCCGTATCCTGCTGCTTACCTTTCTTCCCTGCGTCAGGATCCTGAACTCAACCAACTCATGGTCACTGCCTCCCAGATTCCCATCCACTTTTGCTTCCCCCACTAATTCTACCCGGTTTGTGAGCAGCAGGTCAAGAAAAGCGCTCCCCCTAGTTGGCTCCCCTAGCACTTGCACCAGGAAATTGTCCCCTACGCTTTCCAAAAACTTCCTGGATTGTCTATGCACCGCTGTATTGCTCTCCCAGCAGATATCAGGAAAATTAAAGTCACCCATGAGAATCAGGGCATGCGATCTAGTAGCTTCCGTGAGTTGCCGGAAGAAAGCCTCATCCACCTCATCCCCCTGGTCCGGTGGTCTATAGCAGACTCCCACCATGACATCACTCTTGTTGCACACACTTCTAAACTTAATCCAGAGACACTCAGGTTTTTCCACAGTTTCGTACCGGAGCTCTGAGCAGTCATACTGCTCCCTTACATACAGTGCTACTCCCCCACCTTTTCTGCCCTGCCTGTCCTTCCTGAACAGTTTATAACCATCCATGACTGTACTCCAGTCATGTGAGTTATCCCACCAAGTCTCTGTTATTCCAATCACGTCATAATTCCTTGACATCACCAGGACCTCCAGTTCTCCCTGCTTGTTTCCAAGGCTTTGTGCATTTGTATATAAGCACTTGAGATAACCTGTTGATCGCCCCTCATTCCCAGTATGAGGCAGGAGCCCTCCCCTCACAGACATTCCTGCCTGTGCTTCCTCCCGGTATCCCGCTTTCCCACTTACCTCAGGGCTTTGGTCTCCTTCCCCCGGTGAACCTAGTTTAAAGCCCTCCTCACTAGGTTAGCCAGCCTGCTGGCAAAGATGTTCTTCCCTCTCTTCGTAAGATGGAGCCCGTCTCTGCCCAGCACTCCTCCTTCATGGAACACCATCCCATGGTCAAAGAATCCAAAGCCTTCTCTCCGACACCACCTGCGTAGCCATTCGTTGACCTCCACGATTCGACGGTCCCTACCCAGGCCTTTTCCTTCCACGGGGAGGATGGACGAGAACACCACTTGCGCCTCCAACTCCTTTATCCTTCTTCCCAGAGCCACGTAGTCCGCAGTGATCCGCTCAAGGTCATTCTTGGCAGTATCATTGGTGCCCACGTGGAGAAGCAGGAAGGGGTAGCGATCCGAGGGCTTGATGAGTCTCGGCAGTCTCTCCGTCACATCACGAATCTTAGCCCCTGGCAAGCAGCAGACTTCTCGGTTTTCCCGGTCAGGGCGGCAGATAGATGACTCAGTCCCCCGGAGGAGAGAGTCCCCGACCACCACCACCCGCCTTCTCCTCTTGGGAGTGGTGGTCGTGGAACCCCCAACCTCAGGACATCGCATCTCATGCCTCCCAACCAGCGGAGTCTCCTTCTGCTTTCTCCCCCCAGACCTATCATCTGGTCCACTCTCCGCAATGGTACCTGTGGAGAGAACATGAAAGCGGTTAGTTACCTGTGTCTGTGTTACTGGAACCCGGACATTCCGCTTACCTCTTCTGGAGGTCACATGTTGCCAAGCTTCTTCACTGGCCTCTTGGCTCCTCTGTGCAACCTGCTCTATATCTTTAGAGCTTTGTGCCCCTAGAAGCCTATCCTGAGTTTGGTCCAGAAAATCCTCAGTCTCTTGTATACAACGCAGGGTCGTTACCTGTTGCTCCAGACCTTCAATCTTCTCTTCCAATATGGAGACCAGCTTGCACTTTGTACAGACAAAGTCGCTTCTGTCCTGTGGAAGAAAGACAAACATGGCACATCCAGTGCAGGTCACAACAGCTGAACCCCCCCCTTCCATATCACCTACCTACTATGAGCTTCCTCAGAGACGTTGGCAAGATGTAAGCCTCACTGGGCTCACTCCAGGCGAACTCCCAGGCAAACTCCTGCTGTGAGCTGCTCTGCTGTCCCCGCTGCTCAGCTGGTTCGCTGCCGCTCAGTCAGTCTCTCTCTCTCTGCCCTAACTAATCTTTAGTTATTTATACAAAATGGAACAGCTCCAACAGGAGAGATTGAGATACTGACTCTATAGCCCAGCTTCAATCCCTGCTTTGAATTAGGCAGAGCAAGGACATGAACCCACTTTTCCCACATCCTGGGAGTGGTTAACTGCCCTGGCCATTGGGCAATTGGCTGTTCTGGGGTAGGTGGGTCTCTCTCTAACTCTTGTGTTTTTTGTTCTGATATAGAACCAAAATAAATGTCAAATCCTCAGTTTTTCACAAAACCAAATTCTTGTTTTCTAGCAAGTTCTAGTTCCCACAGACAGACATCTCTTTCTCTGCTTCAATATGGATGGCAATTTATTCGTATCTCTGCCCATAGCTGGAATAACAACTATTGTCTTCTCTAAGATGTCATATTAGGAAAGAAATTACTCCCTTCCACAGTTTTTTTTAAATTACACCTAGTAATCTTCTCGCAAGTATTTTCTCCAGGCTCTAAAATACATTTGCTACATATCTCACATATCACCTTATTGAAACTGATCCTGGAAACCAATTTTTCTTGAGAGTTTTGTGCAAGACAAATGTTATGATGATACTCATTATCATCATCAGACCCAATGTACTTTAGAACCATCTATATAAAACAGAGGGAGTTCTAAATGAAGGGTTTTAAACAAAGTGGTTTGTTACCTGAAATTACATTAGGAGATCATTTCAAAATGAATTAGACATAAAAGGAGTCACGTGATTTAAGAAAGAGTCTAATGTGGTAGAATACAGTAGAAGTCAAATGGAGGTAGTTTGCATTATTCAATATACAGCTTCTCATTTTAATCAATGTTGTTAAAACAAATTGAAAAATGAATATTTTTTATATTCTTTCATAACAACAAAAGTCAGTGTGAAATTCACCCTTTTACAAAATGTCATCACAAGACCCATGCATCATTTAAATCCCAAGTGTGTCCTAAGTTAAAGGCTGAAGAGGTACATAGGCTTCCGCTAGTCTTTTGCTCAGAGGCCCAGATCCAAAAAGAGACTTAGGTGTTGCAACATGCATGCAAGGATAATGCCTATCCTTTAGCTACCTAGAAAAATCACTGAGAAAAGAACGGAGTCCACAAAAACCGGATTAGATACCTACAATGTATAGGGAGAGTTTGTTACCTAAAAAGGTGATCCACAAAAGCCAGCACGAGAAGCAGCAGGCCACCTAGGCTAGCCAATAGGAGATGCTGAAGACAGATATGTATCCTAAGCCCCACCCCTCTCATGGAGCTAGATGTCTAAGTCTGGGCTTCAGGGAGGTGGCTATCTCTGCTTGTGATCTACGAAGGGGAACCCCTCTCCTGCAGTCAGGTGGCTTAGGTGCTGATGTTGTTTCTGAATGAGTTAAGTGCCTGCCTTACTCCACACAAAATGTCCAGAGGAGGAGGAGGCAGTGGTTACCTTCTAACTTTTATCCCAGTGGTTACAGCATTCACTTGAGATGTGGGAAGCTCAGGTTCAATTCCCCTTCTGCTTAAGAGGGAGAAAGGATTTAACAGATGTCTTCTACACTTCTCACATGAATGGTCTAACCTTAGGGCTACAAGATAGTCTAATATGGGTCCCCTTCACTCTCTCATTCTGAAGCTGTTGCACTTGGGATAAATACTTAAATAATCACTGGGCTGGGGGTGGGAGCAGGAGAGAGTCTGGCACTTAGCTTACCAACATGGGATGTGGGAGACCTAGGGACAAGGGCCCCGACTCCTATGACTAATTATTGTATGAAAGTGGAACAGCCTTAACTGGTGACATTAAGGAAGTCCTGTATCAGAATAAGCCACAGCTCAGTGGTTTAGAGAACTATTCTGAGGAGTCATGGGAGGCCCCAGTTCACATCCTCTCTCCCTATAAGGCAGAGGGGCCAATCAAACCTGGGTCTCCCACATCTAGGGTTTAGGTGCTTAAATACCTTTCTGGATCTGGGCTTGAGTGAATTTCACTCAGAAATTATAGGTTGTCTTCTAGATATTCTGATAACATTATAAAGTGAAATATATAAAAATCTCTTGCCCCCACCTCTTTTGGGTCTATTTATTTATCAAATGAAAGTAATCTATATGGATAATTCCTATCAATGTGAATAAGAGTTATGCATATAATTATCTCAGACAACAATAAGAATATAGCCTCACATTCTGTGTTTCCAATTTCTCTAACTCTACTATATTAAAATAATCAAATGTCACTTCAGAGAAAAAAAAAGCTCCAGGACTTGGCCCATTTACACATTTCTTCCATTTCTAATCTCTATGATTATTATCTCTATTATATCAATTCAAGATAATTTTGTCAGTGTGATTCAGCTAATAGTCAACAAGTGGAAAAGTAATCGAAGAAAAAATCAATTTTAAATTGAAAACATATTTGTCCTTGGAGACAAACCAATATGATAAACTACATGAATGTATACAGATGTACATGCTCTCAAAAAGACTTCTGCATTTAGAAGATATTTGATAGATATTTTATGATGAAGAGATTGCTATTTGTAAGTACTCTTATACAGGACCAGATTTACCATTGCACCCATTTTACGCTGGTAAGATGGGCAAAGTGGCTGTACAATGTTGATCTGGTAGCATTTTGCACAGGCATTTATGATTACACAAGGTGCCAGGCAATGGAGAATAAGGCCCATTGTCCAATTGTATTAATAAACATGAGAATTCACAACTTCCCAAGATGTCTTTTTTCTTTTTAAAAAATAAACTAGAGAAAGCACCATTTCCTGTGGATCAGTTTAACTACTTTCCCCCCTGCTTCTGTACTTATTCATGTGTGTTACAGAATGGTCAACATCTGTGAACATTTGATAAAGGATCTGATTAATTGAAAGAATGTAGACTTTTGCAACATGGCCACCTAGCTATTAGGAACTTGCCTGTCAGACTACCAATTCATGCCAAGTATAACTGAGCACCAACCAGTCATCGTGTGGTAATGATTTCCATTTATTACCTCAAATGGATTCATGATAGTGACCTAGAGGTGAAAGACTACATATCCCATTACCAATTTCCTGAGTCATCCAATTCCCCATTAATTCCCCATTAATGTTCCTCTTTTATTGCATAACTAACAATGCAAGTACATTTTGGAATAAACTGTTCTCCATACAACTAGAGGAGCCTAGGGATTTAATACAGGTTTGAAACAAAACTATGTTGAGGCAAGCTAACATTCAATTCATATGGTATATTACTTTAAATAGAAAGAGCTATTGCTTAAATGAAAGAGGCAGCTCTAAACAGCTACCCTTTCACCACAAATAGGTTGCTGACATTAGTAGTCAGTGAAAACTACTTATATTTCAAAGGTGAGAATGAGATACAGTAGTTATTCACTACTGCCCTCATTTCATTTGCCTCAGAATTGAAAACATCAATAATTGCCCCTTATGTGGATAGCTCAGTGGTTTGAGCATTGGCCTGGTAAACCCAGGATTGTGAGTTCAATCCTTGAAGGGGCCATTTAGGGATCTGGGGCAGATATTGGGGATTGGTCCTGCTTTGAGCAGGGGGTTGGACTACATGATCTCCTGAGGTCCCTTCCACCCCTGATATTCTATGATCTATGTGACCACTGATTAACAGGTCAGCTTGAGATGGTATAAGGCCATGCTCCAAAGAATTGTTTACACATAAGTGAACAGATGCACCCCTCACCCCAAAGTTCTAGAGACTTATATGAGGACACATGCTCTAGCCCACACACAGAAATAGGAGTTTGAAAAATTTATTGCTCTAGTGAGCAAAGAGATGCTTCTTTCTTTATACAGTATGTTAGGAATTATTAACTTTAGTTACATTTCTCTTCTTGACACTATTTTATAAATGAATCATTTTGCATATAGCCCTTGCTGTTTGCTTCTCCTCATAATTGTTACTTTATAGTTGTCAGCATTTGTCACACTACATTGCCAATGCATTGCATTCCTGACCTGGAATAATAACCCTCTCATCAGGGGACATTTAAAGTTCCTCTCCTCATATAGTTCAGTCTCTTATGAACAGAACAATCAAAATTCATTGCCTAAAGGACCTTCTATTGTTGGACATTCAAACTCATTTGCAGTCATCATTGGTTTGGGCTAGATTTAAGTGCTACAGTATCCTAAGAAGCTACAGTTGACTCTGGTCTGTGTATCACCTTGTCCTTTGGAAGTTGGAACATTAAAAGGATAAAACCTCACTGCTGAAAGCTACATTTGCACAAAGTACCATTTTGCTGCTATGAAATGAGGTTGTATTGTAACTGCAACATACTCAACTTAATAACCTCTGTTACATAGCACAGTATTTCATTTCCCCAAATTAACCCTCACAGAAAATGGTGAATATTCAGCATAATTATTTTCAAGTTAGCAAAAACATTTCCTCCATAGCTAATGCTAATGGCATTCAATGACTAGCTATTTAGTAAGATAAGTCATGAAGCCAGTTCCCCAGGACATACAGTAGAGTACATCTTGAAACTAACTACCTGATGAACCCCATAAATAATAAGGCGATATTGTACATTTTAGTTCAATTGCCAAAAACATAGAATAATCAAAAGACTAAATATAGTTCTTGTATATTCCATACAGTTAACTTCATTTCTTCAGCATACAAATAGTTAATTTTGGATCCACTGCACCATATAAAGAAAGGCAGTAAACATCCTCAAGACTTTATATGGGTATAGAAGCTACTGGGGTTTGGCTGGTGTCACAGAGTTTCTTGTAACCTATACAAGACTATGAACACTGTATGCATATTAAGCCTGATTTCTGTTGAAGGGTTCCTTTTTGTTGCACTGTCCACAGTTACCTAGGGATAGCTCCATTAACGAGCATGGGGTCAGAGAGGAAAATTACAGTATAAGGAGATTCAGGCATGTCTTTTACAGTTGTTGCTGCTTCTGAGGTTTCTTACTAAAAGAAAAAGTCCTGTTTTTCTTCTAATTGTCATATTATGTGACTGGCCTAGAAAACTAGAGGTGGAGCCCCTTGTCTGGATTATTTTTTGTCACAATCAGAGCTGGCCTTACGAGTGGGTGACTGCCCAAGGCACCGTGGTCAGGGGGTGCTGTAGTTTAAGAGACAAGGAGCAGGGTGGGGTTGGGTGCAAGATCACCAAAGAGAGCTTGGGGCAATGAGAGGATGGGGAGCCCAGGGAGGCAGTGTGGTCAGGGATGCCAAAGTACAAATTCACCAAGGCACCATTTTCCCTAAGGCCGGCCCTGGTAAGAATATGTATGAAAAGGTTCTCTAAGAGTCAGGTTTGTAAGAATACAGGGACAGTAAACTGTTTTTAAGTTGATCTAAAATAAATAAATAGATGCAACTCAAAATGCTCCCAGTCAGTTAAGGCCATTGTACGCATAGTCTGCTCTTGTTTATGCTGTGTATTAATATACTGGTTTATGAAATGTTCCCTGTGGTAGCAGAATATCCCAGGAGCATATACACAGTTTAATAAAAGTTTATCATCTTTTCTAAGTTCCAGGAAAAAAAAAGACACAATTTATTTTTTTCCACAAATATAAAAATTCCTTATTTTCATCCATCCTGGCTTGAAGAGGGAAAAAAACAGAAGTTCACAGCTTCACCATGCCCTAAAACAATGATTTCCAGTGTTTTTTATTATGTGGATCAGACTCTAGCAGGGATATCATTTTATGATCACCTTCCTCCCAATTTGCAATTATGCAGATCTTTTGCAAACCACTAGCAAGTGCTTCCAGAGCACTATTTGGGAACCACCATCCTAAAGATTATCAGACTTGAGCTCTGTCAGATCAGTGCCAGGAGTCAATCTCAGGCCAGAAAGGCCACCCCACTGAATACTCTCTGGCACCAATGCTGAGAATTTCCAAGATATCTAAAGGATTTAGATGCATATCTTCCATGTATTTTATCATAAGACAAGAGTTTAAATCCACTAGATTGCTTTGAAAAATTCAGCATAGGAGTTGAAAGCTGGGGCCTGGTGATTTCAAGTACAGTAATATATACCAGAAGCAATCTGGATGCCAGTGCAATTCCTGAAGAACGACATAACAAGTTCTCTAGTTAATAATGCCTAATGAGTCGGCAGCTGATTGGTTTCAAAGGTAACTCCTGGTAAGCTCATTGCAATATGCATTGCAAATATAGAAATCACAGATTCATAAGATATTTAAGGTCAGAAGGGACTATTATAATCATCTGGTCTGATGTGCTGCATCACATAGGCTACAAAATTTCATTATGTGATTCCTGCATCTAGCACCCAAACCTCTGGTTGAGCTACAGAAAATCATGCAGAAAGACATGCAATCCTGTTTTAAAGATTTCAAGTGATAAAAAAATCCATCATATCCTTAGATAAATTGTTCCAATGGATAGTTACCCTCATTGTTAGTCTGAATGAACGTACCTTTAGTTCAGCTTCCAGCCATTCCTCCCACATGCATTGTAGGTACTTATAGACAGTGATCAAGTAATCTCTTAACCCTCTTTTGATTCAACTAAACTGAGGTTTTTTAGTCTCAATGTAAGGCAGGTTTTTCAGACATTGAATCATTCTTGTAGCTCTGCTCAGAACTCTTCACTTTGTTAACATCCTTTTGAGAAGCATAGACACCAGAACTGGGCATAATATTCCAGTAACCATCTCAATAACTACCATACACAGTAGTAATAACCCCCCTGCCCCCACCACCACCACACACACACACACACTTCTACTCAGTATTCCTCTGCTTGTACATTTAGGAATCACATTTGTTCTCTAAGCCACCCACATTCATTACTGAGGTGAGGTCTACCACAAAAGAAAAAAAAAGTCACTAAAACCTAGCTAGGCAGAAATGACAAAAGATGTTCTTGGCCACTAATGGCTCCTGGGATTCCAGAAGCAGCCAGAGTTGTAAGAGTAACCTCTAGATTGGAAACTTTGAGGATGGGCGTGCATTCCCTCAATATACTAGATATATGTGAAGCTTGTATCTTCATAAGAGCTCATATCTTGTCTTTCTGTTAAATGCTTCCTGAGATGGCCAATGCCAACATTATCCTTTATAAACACAAGAGGAATGAGCATAACACAACAAATTGGTTAACCGTAACCCTTTAACTTTCTCATTATTTTTCATTAAACTGAGTGTGGTATGGAAAGATGATTTGTGTGCCATGGCCATAGTGTGACAAATACTACAAGAAGTAGTGATATTCAAAAGTAATGAAACAGGTTAAGTACTAGTTTAGAAGCCTTTCTAATGTGTTTGGAAGGTCGCTCTCTCCCCAGATAAGCAAGGCTTTGGGCCTGATCCTGTACTATGTGGCTGCATCCCTGCTCCCATACAGCATTACTTTAATAAGGTAGCCACATGGAACCACCCATACAGAACAATTTGCAAGATCAGGGTCTTAAATTGTAAGTGGCTTTATTTTTAAGGGGTGTTCTTCACAGTAATAAACAGAATAAACTCCCAGGCCAAGATTTTCAAAAGTAAATCTCAATGCGAGCTGCTGGGTTATCATTACTTTTGAAAGTCTGTCCACTTAGTTGTGGATTTAGGAGCCTAAAATTAGGCTTTTTAAAAAAATCCTGGTCATGATGTTCAGAGTACCAATTTGCTTTGGCCCCATTTATACCAAGTTTGGAAAATATAGTGTAGCACCTTTTTAGAAAATCATACTTAAACATATTATATATCACCTTAGGTTGATTTCCACTTGTGAATAGAAATAGAGTCCATAACAACGTTTGTAAAATGTCTAAGCAAGCCAAAAAACCTGAGTTTCCATCTCTGTATCAAAATACATGTTTAAGTACAATTCTCTAGAATGGTACTAATCAGGGTTTCCAAAAATCAGTGTAGACAGATCACCAGAGTCAAAAGAAATCAGTCAGTCAGTTTGTATTGCTGGCTTTAATATACAATATACAACATTCCTTCAAAATCACCAGACATTAAGAGTGTGTTCTTTTCAATTTTTCCAGAACATCATCCCCTCTAATGTGGGATTTGTCTTCTCATATGGGAAACAAAATTAATAAAAGAGAGAGAGATGCCAATAGTTTTGCTTATTCAGCAACATTTTAAACACAGAAAAGGAAACATACTGCAAAATATGAATTTCAATATTGAAAAATCCTGTTTCTCACTCTTAACACTCACTCATGAAATGTTTGGTATAAAGGATAAGGGATCTTTTCACTAATGTGTTGTTTTGAACACCAGGTATAGTAGAGAATTCAAGAATGTACATAAGAAGTTGAGTTACACAGGAAGATATGAAAAAAAACTTCATATTTTCTTTTTCACAAAATCGTACCTCTTTCAAAACTAAAGTTTTCCCACTTAATATATACACAATATACACTTAATGGATAGAAAGACTAACAAAACACTCACTTCAGGAAATATTCTACAATTATTTATGGTAAAAACACGGCAATATATTTTTCCAAAATGTAGGTGGATAAAATATTCCGGCTACTGAAGTGGAAAAAAAGTTATTAAAACATGTATCAGTGTTTTCAGGAAAGACACTGGTTAGGATTCACAAACTGATTTAGAGCCACATTTTCAACTAAGTCTCTAAATTTGTGGACATAGCAATTAAAAAAAATACATAAGATATATCTCTGTGTTCTTCCAGATATGTGTATGTAAATATCAGTTTGAATGAGGGAGCAGATTTGCACATAGATTTTACTTACACATATTCAGAGGTCTAGCTGAAACTATGACCCTTATTCTTACAGTTGATACAACAATATGTAGCAGTACTTACCATTGGTGAGGATTTTGCTGTTCTCTTGCTCCTTTTTGTTTTCTTGATTCACCTTCTTAACCATTTCTTCATGCAATTCATATGCTTGAAAGCTCTATATTAGCAAGGAACATTATCCCACCTTTCTGAGATTTCCATCCTTTCATACACAACCCTCACCCAGGAGAGAATTACCTATACTTGAGATTTAATGTCAATTCGTACTTGGGAAAATGTAAATTCCTGAAAAATAAAGAGTAATTTTTTATGAAGGATTTAATCTTATGACATTAAAACAGATGTTAACAATAGTAAGTACAAATAAATTCATACCCAAGGAGAGGGTGAGGAGAGCCTATCTCATCCAAGAGACCTATTCAGTACGCAAGCTCAGAGGCTGCTACTGACAACCTTAGAATGCCCAGTGGTTAATATACTCAGCAAGGATGTGGGAGACCTAGGCTCAATTTCCCCGGCTTCTTAAGGAAGCAACAGGTTTGGAACAGGGGTCTCCCAAACCTCTTAGGAACAAGATTGTACCACTGAGCTATGGGATACTCTGACATAAGAGTCCCTCCTGCTGAAACTGTTCCACTGTGTATAAATAATTAAAGAACCATTGGAGCCAGGGGAGCAGACCCTGTGTCTCTCACTTCCCAGGTCGGTACCCTAAACACTAAGCTACAGTGTCACTTGCTTCCATCCCCTAATGACTTTATTCATTTAACCCAAAGTGGGATAGCTTCAACAGGAGAGATTGAGAGCGCCTTACTCAGACCACCCAACAGCTCAGTGGTCAGAGCACAGAATACCATTATTCAAATCCTTTCTTCCCCTCAGAGGAGGAGGGACTTTAACCTGGGTATTCCAGGTGAGTACTATGAGCTAAAAGTAATAAGAGTGGTAGTCACAACACCATCTACCACCATATGCTGCTGCTGCCACCATTTTGTGTAGTCAGGCAAGTGCCTAACTCATTTCACAATAAACAACACAGGGACCTAAATTGCCTAACTCCAGGTTTGTGAGATGGGTGGAACTTAGGACATTCCCCTCTTGTCAGCAGCTCCCACTGGCTAGCTTAGGTGGCTTCCTGCCTAGCATAGTGGCTTTTCTTAGGTACTTATCTCCCCCCATTCACTTCATAGGGAGCCTGGGTCCCTCACTCAGGTTTTGTGGCTCACAGTGTTGTTCCTGTGATTTTTCCTTTGCGCTTTACTGTTTCTGAGAAAACAGGGAACCTCATAAGCTCTTGTCTTTCTTTCACTAGAGCCTGTCTCTTTCAGCAACTCAGGGAGAGGTCTTGTCTACATGTAAACATGCATTGGTTGAATTAAATCAGTTTAAAAACACAGCATTAGTTAAACTGGGTGCAAGTTGGTTTATAACCAAGGCCAAATATGATCCCTCTTCATTTTGTTGCATTCACTTTTCACCTATGACCCAAAGCTATTATTTAGACTGACCTGTAATGAGTGTTATTGTTTAAACCAAAATACTGATGTATTAATCAATAGTGGTTTGTCAGGTAAAGAACAAGGTCTACGGGCAGAACTGTATAGGGATGCTTGCACAGTATTTGACTGGGTTATAGCTGACACAGGGAAATATTTTTAGCCGTCTCACTTTTACCTGTACATTAAATTAAGCCATAATTTAAAAAGAATAAACAAATCCCAAAGTGACACAATTTTTCCTATGCAGGTTGAATTATGTTGATTTACATGCATTAAGAATCTGGCTCATATTGTGGAGTGTTAATGTATAAGGGATTATTCTAGTGATTTTTCTTTCACAGCTGTAGAAAAACAAAATATTTTAAAATGAGCTACTTTTATTTTTTTTCTCTTTCCTAGTAATTATCTCTAAAATGACTACTTTAAAATATAATTTATTTTCTGGTAGAGTTTTCACTCCTCTTTAAACAAAAAGTCTTTACAGTGAATGTATATTTCCAAAAATTTGGTCCTAAAACCAATTAGGAATGCTATCCTTTTCAAGTAATCTATATTCTTTTAAATGAAACAAAATGAACCCAGGTTTACCCTGTACAAAATACTACTGAAGACAGCACCTGAATGCTCTGTGGTAAATCCTAATTAAATCAGGGTAGTCTGTAATGTGATTCAGACTAAAAATTAGGTGCCATAGTTTCTATTTGTTCTAGATTCATGAACCATTTCAAAACTTATTTTCCCCTCCTAATGAGCTAATGAATGTTGCCTCATCATAAATCTTAGACTGAGTGTGCTTTACTTTGAATTATTTCCATATTCACTAAAGAGAGTTTAGGAGCAAAGTTTTATCTTTTTTCTTCCTTGGGAAACTAAGGAATGACTGATGATCTAGTTAGAAATTATCTCCTCACTTAGCAACACTTGAAACTGCCACAAAGATAATCTGGTTTTAGCAACAAATTACTGTGGAGTACATTTCAGGGAGAAATAAAGAGACAGTACCAATGACAGTGCTAAGAGACCAAGCACTTTAGACAGGTAGCTTAGAAACAAAAGCAATTAGGTTTCTAAATGTGCCATTGCCTTCTGAAACTCTTGAATTTGCTATTTGTTGAATGAAATCTACTACTATGATGAGATTCTGTTAGGTGCTCAGAGTTCTTAGTGCACTGAGGTATTTAGAAAGGACACTACAAGGTTAGGCACAGAAAGATTTGGCAATACACTTATTTATATAAAGATTGTCACCTATTAACATTGTTTGAAATACTGCACATTGAATAAGTATCTTTATTATTTTCTTACATGCTGTAACACTGATGTGACACTGAGAAGAAGTGGAAGTGAGTTACAAAATACACACCACCTTCACATAACCCAAACTATCTAGTACTTGCCATGCCTACCATTAAAGTTAATGAGGGCCTGAATCTCTTTGACAAACAGATACCAATAAAGAGACATAATATCCACAAACACGATATTCAATCCATGCACCACTTAACACTCTCACACTTGTGAAATTTCCCAACCACACCTATGTTTGGCTACATCATAGCCTATTAGCCTAATGTTCATGCTCCCATTGCCTTGTTCTAGGATAGGGGTCTCAAACTCAATTTACCTTAGGGCCAGTACCTCAAATCCTCCCAGCGTCAATGTCACTCATACCCCCAAAATCAACTCTTCCCCCCATCTGCCTAAAGCTCTGGGAGGGAGTTTGATGCAGAAGGGTGAAAGGTTGGGCTCTGGGAGGGAGTTTGGGAGCAGCAGGGGGTATGTGAGGAAGGGGTGGGGGTGCAGGCTCTGGTAGGAACTTTGGGGGCTGGGGTTATGTGGGGCTCCAAGGTTGGGTGGGCCAGGGGGGCCTTCGCATGCTGCTGCCCCCATTGGCCGCAGGGGCGCTCGGGGTGGGGGCAGCACATGGAGGCACAGTCACGTCCTGCCCTTGATCGCAGGGAGGGGCCGGCAGCCACTGGAGCAAGCAGACAGACACCTCTCAGCTCCACTGCGCTGCTGGGGCCTTGTGGGGGAGCGCCGGGGGCCACAGGTGGGGCCAAGGGAGAGACCCGGTCCCAAAACTGCTGGAGTCTCGTGGACCGCACTTGGGAGACTCGTGGGCCGCAGATGGCCCAGGGACGGGAGTTTGAGACCCCTGTTCTAGGGGTTTCTATATGGGCTTCAAGCTCACCTGCATAAGACTCTTTCTACAGTCTGTTAATAAAATATCGAGGTGATGTAGATATGTGTTTTAGGATGAAATTATTATTGGCTCAGTGGTTGTTTTCCACCAGTTCAAAAAAAATTCTCTCCCCTGCTCCCCCAAAAAGTGATAAAGAACAAGAACTAAACCCTTTGCAATTTCCATTCATACAAGGGGAATTTTTTTTCAAATGTGACAGCTGCCCTCTTGGCTGATACTGCAGGCACTGAGCTGCGGACTTCCAGAGCTAAAAGTTTAAATTACAACAACTTGAGCTAAAGCACTCCTGTTAGGGCTGTACCATTCTCATATCCTCTATATGACTGGTCATAGAGTGGGATCTGTAATACTCACTAATGGGTTACATCTATTAAAAGACTCTCATCTCAAGTCATTGAGGCCAACAGCAATTTGAAACCTGGATGAATATTCATTATTTTTGCCCAGCTTACAGGGACTGAACCAGGGTCTTCCAGAGTTGAAACACATCAACTATTATACCTTGAGCTAAACTTCTTTTGACATTACACAGTCATATAATCTTCAGGTCAGGCACTGACAGGAACCTGTAACATGCTCACCAGTGGATTGCACAAATACTTCCTGAAGCTTTATGAGTGAGTTAGGGCCACACATATCTTCTCTTTTCGAGCTCTTTCTCTCTATAGTTGTGAAAATTGTCAAGCATAGGGCTAGATTCACTAGGAGGGAAAAATATAAACTCACTAAATGGAATTTAGGCTTCCCCCAGCATTTTTTCTCTTCTATGTAAATCAAATATTTGTTATATTTTATTAAATAAGGTCAGCATTTTAAGGGCTGGTAATGATGCAACACAAATTATAATATAGGTACAATTCTAGAATTGTAAGAATATTAGTGTTTGAGAATATGGTAGGACTGATCAGATTTTGTTCACTTTGCCATATTATTTTTCCTCTAATCCTTACTTTTTCTTTCTCCTCTTCTGTCTTTTCATTTAATCTTTCTAGGTTTCTTAAATTATGTATTTTTTAAAATCAGTCCTGTTTAAAGTTATGTGAAAGATATGCTAATGTGTAAAAAATAATATTTCTTCAGTTTGCTGTTTTTGTCATTTTAAAATAAAACTCCCCCTCTTCCCTTAGTTCCTTCCCTGTGTCATCCAGCAGTTTTGATGCAGCAGTTTCATCTCAGGAAGTAAAACTCACTTTTGCTCATGAAAATCACCTATCATTTGAAGGAAGGGAACAAAATTGCATCGGAGTTTGTACAGCTAGTGATTTATTAAAATGTATTTGGTTTCACTTTGGGCTAGATCTTCAAAGGGCTGTTTTGTTTTATTGTTGCTGTTTTACTCTTTTAAAGACTCAGCCAAATTCTTTTTCATCATTTTGCACTGGCACAAAACTTAAGCCCATACATACTATCAGACTATTTGTGCTTCTAGCTACTTGATTTTTGCCTGAAATTATGACCTAATCCAAAGACTTCAATTGACTTCAATGGGATTTGGCAGAGAAAGGCACAGTTACTATGATTTGAACCAAATTTGAAGTGTGGGAACAACAGTGTGTGCAAATTTTGAAACTATAAATTGCTCCCATAATCAGGGAATTCGGGCCTTTCGAAATTCTTTGTGTAAAAAATTTTTTCATGCAACTCTAAAGGCTTGTCTACATGAGAAAACTGCACCAGTTCAATATAAGGTGTGAATTTAAACTCTTTGTTGACATTCATAGTTCCGTTTAGGACTAGTTCTAAATCAGTTTTTAAACAGATTTAGTTAAACCAGTGTAAATTTCCCTGTAGATGCTCTTATTTTGCTTTAAGAGTGGTTTATTTTGGTTGATCCTAAACCTGTTCCTCATTCACTTAAGCTAAGTTAAAATCACAAAATCACAAACAAAACACTTGATTTAACATTCATTAAAACTTCTCTAATAGGTAAACTAAACCATAAAAAATTAGGAAACAAAATTTAAGGATGAAAAAGGATTAAAAGGTTGCAAAATCAAGCACTCTCAGGTTAGGAAATGCTAGTACGAACATTGCCCAGGCAACCTTAATATGGATCTCTCATGCATTACATTACAGCCTTTAATTACATGCCAAAGTGACTATATGTGAAAAGTTTGGTATAAGTGTCTGGCCAAGAACCACATAGGAACTTGGTGGCAGATGCAGGGATAGAATACAAATCTCAAGGGTTGCATCCAACTGCCTTAATTACAAGACCATCCTTTCTTTTCCAGCTGTGCCCTGCCCCATTCGCTACATACCTTCAAGCTTCTGTAAAAAAATAAGTCAGGAGTTCTATAGAGAACAGACTCTTTCACTACACAGTCCTTATTCATCCACAAGGCAAATCCATCCTATACGCTGAATGAACCAGGAATCCTGTGTAAAAAATAATATGAAATCATGTAATTAAAGACTGCCATAATGTATATGCACAAGTGAGCTGAATTAAAGTTACATGGGCAACGTTCATTCTGGCATTTTTTAACTTGAGAGTTCTTGTCTTTGCAACCTTTTGATCCTTAACTTTGTGTTTCCTAATTTTTTATGGTTTATTTTATTGATGAGAGCTACCTTAAGTAATGTTAAATCAAATTTCTTGTTTCTAAATTTCTGTAGGTTTTTTTTTACTAGAAAGAAAATCTTTTATACATGTGCTGTTTAAATAATAAAGCACTTACACACTTTATGTTTATGTTTTTAACATATATTTTACTGCCTCTGTTATCTTTGTTAAGCTCCATATTTCAGCATTCAGTGTCATGCCATCCAAAATATTGAGAGTGATTAAACTGTATTCAAACAAAACATATTTCAACTTGTAATGACTTTTTAAAAATTAGGTAACAGAAAACTGATCAGGGACTATAGCTATATTTTCCCAGTGTTTTAGAAGGTAACTATTCAGAAAGCCATAGGCCCCAGTTTGTAAGAAGTCTATCAATAATATGCATGAGAAGGAGCTGGAGTTCTGTATCTTACTTTCATGTAATCTTTTTTGAGAAAAGTAACAAACAAATTGCCCTTTGAAAAGAAACAGGGTAACTCACCCCAGTACAAACCCAAAGGAGCACAGCAGGAGCTTATTAATACCCAGGCTGCTTTCACTGTAATGGCTCCTTTGTAATAATAATAATAATAGTCAGAGGTAAATCAGTTAATCAAAGGTGATTGCCATGACAACCCGAGCAATATTGATTCTCCAAAGTGTGCAAATGAACTGGAGGGAGGAAGTGATGAGTGGCTGATTATCTCTGATGTCACAATGTTACTGTTCAGACAGCAGCACAGGGCATCAAATATATACCGTATAGGGGGAAATAAGGCTTTTCTGATATTATAGTTTCCCCAAATTTCCTAAAATAACACAAAATACACAGTGAAGATCATTCTACTCCAGAATTAATTCATGGCTGAAATTTGGTTCAAATCTCTGTGGCAAGTTTGCAAAATAAACAAACAAAAAAAGGTGAGACACTGAGGCAACCTGAACTATGGTCTTGCTACTTTGAAACCACAAAGAGACACTTTTAACCCAAACAATGGGTGTCCATGTAGTAGGTTTTTTTAAAAAAAATTATTTAAACAAGTCACTTTCCTGTGTAGACAAGGTCTAATAGAGAATGACGTAAGAAATAAAAAGACACAGTTGTTGCCCTTAAAAACTTTCTAATGTTATCTTTGCAGATAGGGAATATCATTATGATATTACTTACTTTAGTTCAGGGAATATCTAAAGGATGCATACCACGAACAATGATGTAATTTAGTTGCAATGGGAATGGAAATGTTTTTACAGATGATGGCTGCAGGCTCTCACATACACCCTTTCTCTCTTTCTGTCTCTCTCATGAGTGACCCAGTTGAATTTAGAGTCTATTTGGTTTGGCTGGGTCTCCATGATGTGTAGAAAATACCTGAATAGGAAAGCATGTGCTTTCTTATACCATTAGTAAATGTCATATCTCAGCAGGTCCAGGTCTTTTCTTATTATATGCATCCCTACTTACTCTAGAACCCTACACACTATACCAATGTTGTTTTTGTTCCCATTTAGTGTTAAATTGATAGAAGCCTAATCAGTCTCAAACACTGTATCAATTTTTATGTTTAACTCTCAATAATTTTATCATCTGGCTCAGTCTCAGGGCAAAATGTGTAAAGGGCATTTATAAAGAAACTATAAACAAGAGTCCTATATTCTTTAATTGATAAACCTGATGCATGAGCTCCAGAAAAGTTTTGTCAGTTCAATTGTATTAAACATTTGATGAATTTTTGTGTACAGCTGGATATTTATCATCAAAGTATTCTTCAGTATTACCAAAGGCAGTCAATTCTTTGTAGATTACCTTCATGCCTGCTTTGATGCTGTGTACATTTCCCAGGGGGTTGGATATACCCGGAAGTCACTGCTGATGTTTTACTGTAACCTAAGAATGAACACTAGCTGTAGATGATCTAGCCCTTTCTGCAGCCTCTGAATTTCTCTCTTTTTCTGTCTTGACAAATACTAAAACAGGGAAAAGGAAGATTATTTCTTCTTGAAAAGATCATATGTATGTATTAATTTTACATATATTTTACATATAGCACCATTCATCCTGAAGATCACAAAGCACTTGCAAACTAAAATAGCCTCTGACAACATTCAACTATTCAGGCAGATTCTGCAATCCTTGCTCATGTTGAATCAGTGGAACTAGTCAACGTGAGTGAGGGTTAGAGAATGGAGCCCATAATGATGCCTTTAATTTCCAGCAGGGTCCTTGATTAAGAGCAAGGAAACATTTTAAAGTTGCCTCCAGCTTGTCTTACAATACTTTTCTATTATCCATCGAAGATTGAATGTTCCTTGGATTTCCTGGATTTTACCAATAGTTGAGGAAACAAACACAGGGTGGGGTTGATTCTTATTTGGTCTTCTTGATTCCAGATAGAATTTAAATAGAAGGCATGTAAGACGAAACTAATAATAAAACCAGTGTTTTTCTGCCAGCCCAGAAAATAATGTGACACCTATAAGTGGGGAAAACAGGGAAAATTCCAAAATTTCATTGGAAGAGACAGGTTTCAGAGTAGCAGCCGTGTTAGTCTGTATTCGCAAAAAGAAAAGGAGTGCTTGTGGCACCTTAGAGACTAACAAATTTATTTGAGCATAAGCTTTCGTGAGCTACAGCTCACTTCATCGGATGCATCAAAGCTTATGCTCAAATAAATTTGTTAGTCTCTAAGGTGCCACAAGTACTCCTTTTCTTTTTGCGAATACAGACTAACATGGCTGCTACTCTGAAACCTGTCATTATGCAAGGCACTGAATTTAGCCGTATGGAGTGGAAGTCTATCAACTTCATGAGGCATCCGATGAAGTGAGCTGTAGCTCATGAAAGCTTATGCTCAAATAAATTCGTTAGTCTCTAAGGTGCCACAAGTACTCCTTTTCTTATTGGAAGAGACAGACCCTCTGCCATTTATTTAATCCAAACAACATCCAGAAGCCACGTCAACATTTTCTGGTGGCCTAATAAAACTTCACAGGTTTGGTCTGAACTTTGTCAATTGTGTGTGAGTGAACTGGCAAAATATTTGTTCTCTGAAACTGCCTTTTATTTATAAACAAACACATAATCCAGCTCCAGATTCTTCTTCAAATAAAAATGTTTGTTGTTGAAATCAGCCCCTATGACTGCCTGAGTTGGATAATGGACTGGATGGACTGTAGAAACTCAAGCTAGACAAGCAAAAAATCTTGAGGCCCTCTGGAGACAAGTTAGGATGCAGCACACTGGCTTGAGGCTCACTCAGAAAAGACCAGTTGTTTCTGAGGGGAGACTTGCAGTGGCTTTTAGCTAACCAGAAAATAGGTTTTTTTTAATACAAAAATAAATTCTTCTTAGCTTAGTAAAAAAACAAATATATAGTTACATTTATTCATGCACAAATATTGGGACAAAATATACTGAACCAAATGCAAATATCAACCTTTACACATTAATGTAGTATACAGTGTATAACACTCTATGACAGTGGTTCTCAAACTTTTGTACTGGTGACCTCTTTCACATATCAAGCCTCTGAGTGCGACCCCCCCCCTTATAAATTAAAAACACTTTTTTATATATTTAACACCATTATACATGCTGGAGGCAAAGTGGGGTTTGGGGTGGAGCCTGACAGCTCGGAACCCCCCAGGAATAATCTCGCAACCTCCTGACCCCCGTTTTGAGAACCCCTGCTCTATGACATGTAAGTTATTATTGCTTTGAACTGTATAAACAGATAATTGTGAATGAACTGTAGTTCACTTTAGACAGTTCAAAGCAGTAGAGTCAAAAGCCAAAATTATGACTGATTTGGCACCAACATAATATTTTGAAAGCCTTTTGAAGCCAAGGAAATCTTGAGGATCAGCTCCAAATTGGATGTTAGGATATGACACTTTGTAGTATATGTGTTGTTAAACTGTTTATTTTTATTCCTACAAACTATATTTTTATTCCAATAATCACATACTTGTGGTCATCAGGAGAATGCTGATTTTTAATGTCAGGCAGAGGTCACTGTATTTCACAAAGGCTCTTGTTATCAAAATGTATTGTACATTAATTTCCCACAGATCTAGCTTTAAGGTACCATACGTTATGGCCTCTTGAATCCAAAGGAAATGAGACTGCAACCTACATTATATTTGTGGATCTAGTTCTTTCTCTTAGTTCAGAAACACAGGGTTGTCATATGCCATTTGCCTTCAAACAGTTTTTCATTTTGAGAGTTTGCATACTGTCTTTCTTCTAGTTTTCTGTAACACTGTGATTCAATGAGTAAAACAAGCGTATTTGGCAATAGTTTGAGCACATCTGAAAATACTGAACTTCGGGAAAACAAGATATATGTGATGGCTGGATTTGTTAAAAAATCTTTGTTGAAAAGTGGGTTTTGACCAACAAAGCTTTTAATTTTACAAACCTTTACAAAGTTTATTTGAATTATTTTTTTCCTTTAAATGTTTAGAACCTGTAAAAATTTGGAACAGTAGTCAGTCTAGGAATCTTCATGAGGTTGGTAAATTCCCATCTTAGGTACATACAGGACACAGTTTAAGCTCTATTCAAAGCAGCTTTGAATATAGAGAAGGCCCATTGAATGGTGAGCAACTGGAGACATGATGAGCCAGATTCTCAGGGAATCAAAATTTCCACATCACTTCAAAAACTCGAGACACAGCAGAACTGGTTCCTATATCACTCCCCAATACTGTTGCAGCTCTCAGCATAGAGGATGGGGATGGGTAAGATGGAAACATGACTAGACTTTGCTGCAGTCTAACTATTCCCAGCTGGCAGCATGGAGAAAAATCACTACACTCCAGTCCAGTTTTGTGGTAAACTGCATTTAATTTAGCCTGTAGATTGATATAAGATTAGCAAAATTTACCATGCTCCAGATTGCAAAGATTTGGATTGTAGATTGCAATAAAGTTTGTTTTTCCAGTTTAACTGACCAAACTGCTGCTTACGCCATAGGGATGTGTATATGTTGGGAGATGAATATCAGAAAGGGCTAATGGCGTTTAGCCATCTTTTCAAAACTAGTACAATTTAATAAATGTTATAACTTCTTGTTAAACTAATACATTGTTCACTGTGTTCTCATTTAATTTCTCTCAGCTTGCCTACCTAGATTCTAAAGGACAGAATTATGAGGCTCACTATATTCCAAATATTTGTGCAGTTCAGAATAAATTCACATTTAACTGAGAATCAACATACTAAAATTTTCCATTTGAATTGGATATTGGTATAATAGTTCCAGTGAAAGAATAAGTTACACCTAAGAATTTCTAAATGCATTAGTTATATGAAATGCATATAATAGACACACACATATGATAAAGAAAGAATATATTTTCCATATATATTTTAAAAAAAGATTCTTGCTTATTCATATATAATCAATTGTCTACATGGATATGCATGCTATCCATGTGTGTATATATATAATATGTGTGTGCATGTATGTGTATATACAATAGTATATATACCCCTGTGTAAGACATATGACTGAGTACCAAGGCTTCTGGGTGTTGGTCCCAGGTCTGTTACTGACTTATCTTGTGTGCTTGGCTTATCTTGTGTGCAAGACTGCTACCATCTTTACAGCCCCCTTTACTCATCTGCAAAATGGTTTTAATAATATTTATCTACCACATAGAAGGGAAATGTTGAGAGGTTGATTGTGCTCCTCACAGCAGACACAAGGCAGGACTTAGCTGTAGTAAACACAAGTGGGAGAGGGTGGACAAGCAGAAATACACTTTAGTTCTTAGCTCACAGACAGAGGAACCCCAGCTTGTTTTGCACAATGTTGTGACATAGGTTCTGACAATATCTTGGCTGGGATTCAGTTATCATGAAATGGGTTGATGACTATACTAGATGGTTAATTCACTAATAAATGTAAAGATCTTTGAGAGTCTTGGATGAAAAACATTATCCCACAAGTGTAATTTATCATGCAAACAGGGATAAGAATCTGTGGTGCACATTATTCATTTTAGTTATGGTGATTAAGAGAAAAATTAATTTTGGGAGGAATATTTATAATATTTGCTTAAAATAGGGTTTTTCCCCCCACAATCACATTCTTGGCAGTAATATTGTTGGCTCTGTGTTTGCAGAAAGCAAACAGCTGAAAATTTGTATTTGGCCAATATTTGCAGAACATTTTTAGAGGTATTCACTCAACTCTAGAAAAAAGGTTTGGTTCAGATTTTACAGCTGGACAAAGATTCAGTAGGATTCTTATTTTATCCAAATTCTCCCTCCTTATTATAGATAAAATGGTGTATGCATAAAGTTGCCTTCCATAAAGTACCACAGCTCAGGTGAGAAAAAGAGAGAGGAAAACTAATAGCAGGTGTGAGAAACAAATTCATGCTGTTGCCAAGACTACCTAAAGGATCCTTATTCAGTGTTTCCAAGGAGGATCCCTTTCATAGCTACAGTCAGCACAATAAACAATTGGCAGTGCTTTTGTAAGGATTGCTTATCTCTTGCACCAGCCACTTAATTCCTTTAAATACTGAAAATGGGCTTCTCTCTTCTCAGCTTGGGAAGAGGCAAAATCTGACTATTAACCTATTGTCTTCCCTGAGGATCAAAAGAGGCACCAGAGTTTTATGAGTGATGGCAGCAGCTTTGTCTTAATTTAGCAGCTGCAGTATTTGCTTCTAAAGGCAAGGCAGTGGCAGACACAAACACAACTAATCTTTTACATAACATTGTTTTGAGGAATATATTGCTTTGCACATTAAACATATAAAATAGGTGGTTCTACAGTCTTATATTGTGTGTGTGTGTGTGTGTGTGTGTGTGTGTGTATCTATCAATAACTGTATAGCTACATGGAAATATATACAACCACATTTAAAACATATATACAGCACACAAATGCAGTATATGTACTTAAAAAGATTTTTCGCTTTTTACTGATAGGTAAGATATTCCCTATTATATGGACAAGGGATACCGGCTCAAACTGGAAAATACTCACACATACAGATTTTGATCTCAATTACATAGGTATAAATCAGTGAATTAAAAGTTACTTGGTATGTACTCCAGTGTAACTTGAATCAAAATCACAGCTATAGTGTATATAGTTTATTACATGATACTGTACTACTATATGAGTGAGCAGTATGATTATGTAAAATTATTTGTATGCAGAAGCAGATTTTAGATTACTCTTCCTGTAAAGAGATGCTTCTATGTAACTAGGCGGTTATTTTAAATCCTTTCCAGAAAGAGATCCAATTCTCATTTATGTTCATTTATAGTTCAACCCGCAGCAGTGGAAAAGGGTTTTAGTGTATATGAAAATCAGGATCTATCCTTCTATAATGTATTACAGCAGGAGTTCAAAGACTAAAAGTACAAAAACACAAAATAGCCAAGTAAAAAGGAAAACTATTTTTTATATTTAGTGTTTCTGTTTGATTTTAAATGCTTCCCCAATATCCTTCCATGTTTTAGTTACATAAGTAGTCCAAATAATTATTGGAAAATAATTCATAAATAGCCAGGTCAATGACTGGTTGTTTTTAAAGTATCTTTTCCAGATCTGAAGTAGTAAAGTAAGAAAGAATGAGAATGTACAAGCATGTAGTAGTAGTGATGGCAACTATTTAAAACAATTAAATCAGGAGTTGGACTTAAAGAAAAGCCTATATAGTGTTACTCCTTTTGGCCTGAGCATAAGCTGATTTTGGGGGTCTTGTGGGTTTTTTCAGTTAGGATGAGAAACTGATGATGACATTAGGTATTTCTTTGCTACAATCCTGTTTATTTGCAAAGACTGTATGAAGTTCTGTTTCCTTGAAAACACTATGAATCAAACAACCTGGAGTTTCTTTGCTCACAATTCCAAGCCTCTTTCCAGACAGCGTTCTATCCAAAAGCACTCTCTCATCTTTTTCTCAGGATCACACTACAAGTGCCTCGCTGGCTGGCTGATGGGCTTCCTGGTTGCTTTTTCTGTATGCTTCTGCTGTTTTTCTCTTAGACAGAGACACAAAGGTATAAACAAATCAATTTCCCCACTCCTACATTTGTTATCAGACTCCTGGAAAACCCCTTGGACTGCATGGGTCATTCACTGCCCATGCTTGCGTGCAGTCTAGTCCTTGGTGATAATTAAATAAAGGGGCATTTACTTGTTCTCTCATATATCCTGAATAGAAGGCAACTGTCACACCCAACAGTTTCAGTAAGATGGTGCAATTGTCAATTCCCCAGAAAAACAGAAGAGAATATAATGTATAAAACCCAAATAAAGACTTTTCCATAATGAAGGTGTCTGTGTTGGAAAATTGGATCCAAAATTCAATTAATAACAAGTAAAAGAGGATTCAAATTTTAAAAAATGTAGATAAACTCTCCCCTGGGTTAGATCTGCTTTGTGTCACTCTACTAGTGTAAAGCAGCTAAGAAACCAACATAGCCAGCCATGGGAGGACAGCCCTAATTTACATAGTTGGCCATTGATTTGGGGAGAACAATGACGACTTAAAATCCACCTTTGAAATCTTCCAACTTCTCCTTCTGAGTTGCACTGTGCACTCTTCAGCTGCAATCAAAGATCAGGGCTATTATGTTAATATACTGGAGGAGAGAACCAGTTATTATGATGTCTCCCCCCCCCATGTAACTTTACCTCTGCCCCATATCATTGCCACCATAAGGAATGCCTGTAGGAGATTTTGGTGTCAGACCCCTCTCTAAGATTTTTGAAGGTCAGTGGGAAGGGTGAAGAACAGTAATGTTGGGGCAATACAGAAGAAGTTTTACGAATTGCAAACATGCTGAATATTCCATCGGGGGTGAAACCCACCTCCAAAAGTAGAGCAGTGTGGGGAAGAAGCAGAAAACCTGGAATGAAAATGTCATTGAGTAAAGCTTAGTTTATACCACATAAATTTGCTGCATGTATTCATTGAAATATAAAGAGAAATTGTGTCAGCCCTCCTAAAATTTCCATCCTGATGATAGTAGTTATGTTCCTCCAATCAAGGAAGAGAAAACTGTATCATGTGATTCATGTGACCAACTGCAGCTAACCAACAGTGTGAATTTTGCATAACAAATACTAAATATTTTCAGAGTAAAACAACTGAAAAATGGCTGTATAAATTTGAATTATGAATACATCAGAGGAAATTAGGAGCTGCACAAAAATATTCCAAAAGCAGAAAAAGAGGCTAAATTTATTGAGTGAATTATTTGCTTTATATTATTTGCTCTGCTCTATTATTTGTCACACATTTTTAAATAGTAATGTGTATAAATTTTGAAGAAGGAAAACACAAATGTGTCATTACTTTGAAAGCTTGTAACCAATGTCATATTCACCATGTGTATTTTTATTCAGGAGCTGCGATTACACCATGAAACTTAATTTGCTCTACACATGAAATATCAAACGATATTTTTGGTTGCCTGGTGACACTGCTTTCTTATTTTACATACCAGAGAAAGTCTTGTAAGGTACATATTCCAAATGTAGCTTTCTTATAATTATTATGCACTACTGGGGATTTAAGCTAATTGGTCACATGACTGATGATCAAATGATGGATGTGAGGGTGAGAAGTAGTAGTGCTCCTCTTCTGGTCATTCTTTACTTTATATCTTAATTTTCTCATGTTTTTATATATGATAGAGATGCCCAGAGCTCTGGATGGGAGGTTTTTTATTTGGAGTTTGCATCAGAGTGAAATCTAAATAAATATATATAGGATTAGTGCATTGTATACACTGAATTTTTAGATGCCTTAATAAAAAGAATGAGTCTGTGAAAGTTGGGGGACACTTTGGGGTTCAAAAGTTGGGATTATTATTTTTTTAAAGAAGCTCATTCTGTGCAACATATATAAAGGAGAGACAGACCAGAAAATGCTTTTTAGCATTTTGCACATCAGCAGTTACCCAGCATCAATTTGATTCTTTCCTCCACATGTTGAAACACAGCTCAGAGCATTAAACCCATTCTCCAGTGATTGGGACAAAAGTAGGTTAGTAGAGTGGGTTGCTAGGAGACTGGTGTCAGCGTCATCTATGACCTTGCAGGGTAAAAAGAAATTGTATAGATTTATCGAGCTCAGTGACACATTGTCTAAGTCCTCTGCTCTGGCTGTCTTACTCCATTTCTATCTGCCTCAGCTCACACACACACACACACACACACACACACACACACACACACACCCTAGCCACACAGAAGAAGATGCAACTCCTCTTCTCAATCCCCCCTAATGCCTCAACATTATTACTTTGTTTCATTTAACTCCAGTATAGTCTCTGAGCTAACAAGCCGCTGCAAAAGCGGCATCAGCAAAACTTCATCCTTTTAAAAGCCTGTTTTTTCATACCGTTGCTATAAGAAATATAGGCATCAGTTCTACTGGGAACAACATTATGAAAAATGTATAAACATCACAAAGTAATTTTGCTGTCACATCCAAAATGTTTTCTCAAAGTTGCACACACCGTTTTTACAGCTGAAGTGGCTTAAGGTTAACCAATCACATACAATAGGGAGCTCTCACATTTTTGTCATTTTTCTGGCTTTTTGGAAACAGCTGAAGTTATCAAATACAAAAAAAAATAGTACTTGCACAAAAAAATGAATTTTAAAAATTTCTCTTCTGATGTGCAAACCTTTTAGTTAAGAAATTCCCTTCTTGTCATGCAGATTCAGATGCTTACTGCTCTTATTCTTTGTATTTTTTAAAAACGATGGATAATAAAATCCATGGAGAGTTGTTTGAGAGATATTAGTAGTTACACTTGGCAAAATGATTCCAAATAAGAATTTTAATCAAAATTTATTATTTTATGTTTTTAGATTTGAGCCCTTGCATAGCTCAAACCATACATGTGTTATTTTTTGCAATAGATAGAAATACATATACAGTAAACATAACTTCTTTTAGGAAGGAAAGGACTATCTCCTATAAGTAAACAATTCCTCATATCCATTCCTTCCAACTCTCTTGGCAAGTCTCTAGTGAAAAAGTAAAACCCTGCACTATTTCATAAAGGCCAATAAACTCTGGTTGTATCAGACCAGCTGAGAAGGGAGCTCCAGAATTAAAGGCCCCTCGCTGAGAACTTGTCTACACGGGGATGTTAAATTGGATTAACATTTGTTAGCTCTCCTTAAAGTGCCTTGAATCCACACACAGCCTTTTTTGAAGGAAATTATTTGGCATCTGAGGTCACAGTAATTTTCTTTGGAAAAGGAGTAACTCCACTTTGCAGTGAATTTGTTTGTGTGGATGTATTCCTAATTATTCTATTCTGGCAGTCCTCTATCTACTATCCCACACTTCATTACTTCATATGCGGATCAGCCTGTCTTATATCTGAGTGCCCACCACTGCTCCAGTGCTATCTTGACCAGATGTCACCTCTCTGCTTAAATGCATGATATCAGGTAGTAGTGAGTTCACATACACAACACTCTTGTCATCTTCTGTGCTTCTGCATGGGCTCTTCAGAGGTCCTGAACTTGACTGCTCTCTTTAGAGAGCTGCATATGCAGTCTCATTTGGAAAAGAGAGTCACCAGAATGAAATCTACAAGACAGACAAGGTGGGCGAGGTAATATTTTTTATTGGACAAACTATAGTTTAATTGCTGCACTGAGAGCAGAGAAAATCTGACCAATCTTTTGTTGGTCCAATAAAAGATATTGCCTTATGCACCTTGTATCTTCAATATCCTGGGACTGACACAGGTACAACACCACACTGTCAGAACAAATAAAGAAGAGAGGGCATTCCCAGAACTAGTCCCAGTGACATGTCAAAGCAAAGAATAGGCATGTTTGCCCCATCAATAGCCCCTATGCAGTTTAGGACCCTATCTGTGCAAAGCCATCAATAACTCCTCTCCTGTGCATTGCCAAGTTTTAGCCCATGGCATAGCAGCACTTTTCTCTTAGCATTACAAACCTCCATGACAACAGCCCCAGTGATTGATTTACCCACACCAAACTGTTTGGCTATTGACAGGTAACAATGAAGGATGGTGAGCTTCCAGGTGGTGATGGCAACATGCTTCTCCATGCCGAGAGGAACTTTCATGTTAGTCTTCTGCTACTGCGGCTCCAGGGTGAATTGTGTACAGATTTCTAGGAAAGGGGCCTTACTCATTCTGAAGTTCTGCTGACACTGCTTGTTGTCCCAGGCCTGCATCACTACCCTGCCCCACCAGTCCATTGCTAATTGGCTGAGCCCAGAAGCAGCACTCCACCAAGCACAGGAGCTCCAGATAAATGGCCTCCAGAAGTAAATGCTTGATTTCATCCTCTTGCATTAGCCATATTACCATTACATCAAGCAGCCTGTGAAACTGCAGAGCCAAATCCAACCACCTGCATGATTGCAAATGCATGTGCATCATCGTGTTTGCATGAATGACTGACCACATCACTCAGCACTGGATCCTTCATGCTGCTGACAGCAGATGGAAAATGGCCCCCTCAAGAATTGAACTCACATCCCTGGGTTTAGCAGGCCAATGCTCAAACCACTGAGCTAACCCCCCTAACCAAATAAATAAATAAATAGATAAAAATGTCTAAGCCATTTTCAAGCATAAAAAGGGCAAAGAACTATAGGTTTTTTACAATTTATTTTTTAAAAGATCTCTATTCCCTCTATGGGTGGTGACAGAATCTTGACATGTGGCAGGGACATAGCTCCTAAATTGTTGAATTGTCTTCTATTGCCCTGGTGAAAATCCAGTTTGATTTGTCTGTGTTAAAAAAGGTTTAGAAAATGTACTTTCACATGCCAGTGGGGGCAAAAGCAGTGGGGGCAAAAGATCTATCTGGTTTTAAGATTCTACTTGATAAGTTTATGGAGGAGATGGTATGATGGGATAATGGGATTTTGGTAGGTAATTGATCTTTAAATATTCAGGGTAAATAGGCCAAATCCCCTGAGATGGGATATTCGATGGATGGGATCTGAGTTACCCAGGAAAGAATTTTCTGTAGTATCTGGCTGGTGAATCTTGCCCATATGCTCAGGGTTTAGCTGATTGCCATATTTGGGGTCGGGAAGGAATTTTCCTCCAGGGCACATTGGAGAGGCCCTGGAGGTTTTTCACCTTCCTCTGTAGCATGGGGCATGGTTGACTTGAGGGAGGCTTCTCTGCTCCTTGAAGTCTTTAAACCATGATTTAAGGACTTCAATAGCTCAGACAGGGGTGAGGTTTTTCATAGGAGTGGGTAGGTGAGATTCTGTGGCCTGCACTGTGCAGGAGGTCGGACTAGATGATCAGAATGGTCCCTTCTGACCTTAGTATCTATGAATCTATGAATCTATGCCCATTTGATTATGTTAAACAATTACAATGAGAATCTCCCAGGATTCTATTGGCACTGCACATGCAAGCATAGGTACACTGAGTAAAAATGTCTATTAAATAGACATTGTCTCAGAATTTCCCTAGGTATACAGGGCATGCTTAACAAAGTGAAGTGAAAGTTTATGGAACATGTGCTATGAAAATGCATAGGAAAAGAGGCAAGAATCCAAACGACTCTAAAATTCTCCCTTCCTGAATAGCGTAAATTAATGTGGTCTAGAAGAAGCCATGTGAGAGATTCGGGTATATGTGAAAGGGGGCACGGAGCTGAAATGAGTCAGATTAAGGCTATGATTTTTTTCATGGAGGTTGCGGAGGTCATGGAATCCATAACTTCCAGTGAGTTCTGTGAATTCATCCCTGTCGCCCTGGGTTGCTCTTGGCCACCATGGCCAGCAGGGGCCCCCTGCAGCTCCTGGATGGCGGAGGCCCTCTGCAGCTCACCTGCTGCAGGTGGTGTGGCCACAGCTCCTGACCGCCATGGGCAGCAGGATCCCCCCCCCCCCGCAGCTCCTGGCCACCGTGGGGCCTGGGGGACCCTGGAGCTACAAGCCACTGCAGACGGTGTGCGGTCCCCGAAGCTCCTGGCTGCTGTGGGCAGTGGGGATACTGCAAAGCTCTGTGCCGTCGCTGCAGGTGGCAGGGCTCCCTGGAGTTCTGAGCTACCACAGATGGCGGGGGATCCTGGAGTTCCGAGCCTGCATTGGTTGTGGGGGCCCCCAGAGCTCAGAGCAGGCCCTCACAGCTGCCCAACCTCTGCAGGTGTTGTGGGGATCTGGCAGCTGAGCTCCCCATTTTGTCAAGGATATTTTTAGTAAAAGTCACAGACAGGTTACGGACTTCGGTTAATTTTTCTTTATTGCCCTGTCCTGTCTGTGACTTTTACTAAAAATATCCTTGACAAAATCTTAGCATTAGTCAGAGAATTTCTTCCACAGGATCTAGAAATGTACATCTAGAAATGGAATGAGGCAAGAGCTCCTGCTGCACTGAGCACACTTATTGTGCCATGCAGAGTGCACTACTGTTGTCTACCAAATAATAGCACATGATAGAATTGCTTTGTTTTATTTTTTCCTCCTCATAAAATCACCCCACAAGGGAACATTTAGGTTGAAAAATGGAACACCCAGAATTTAGGAAATGACAAAGTCAAGGTTATCGGCAAACTTAACTCAATCTAATAATTAGAGCTGGTTGGAAATATTACAATGGAACTGTTTTCTGTTGCAAAATGCCATTCTGGCAAAATCTCACAGGAACACGTCAATTTTGACTAAATTGTTTTGATTTAATCATTTCACTTAATTTTGTTTTGACTTGTATATAAAATTGAAATATTAATTTTATATATTATATTTATTATGTTTTTGACATGGAAAAATCCAAACATTAATTTTGATAGTGTTTAGTTTTAACAACCTATTTTTTAAAAATATAATTCTGCCATATTCAACCTCTGCTCTGAATAACGTGTCTTTTGTTTTGTGTTTTTTTCCCCTCTCTCTATAGGCTTTACTGTCACAAACATTAATGGAGTTATATACACAACACCCTTGTGATGTGAAGAAGTATCACAAAAGTATCCCTTTTACAGAAACAGAACTGAAACATAAATTAAGTGACTTGACAAAGGACTTGCTGAAAGTCCATGGCAGAGGCAGCAATAGAACACAGATTTCTGGAAAGCCTGGGAATGAGATATTTTGGCAAACTGTATTTTCAGCTCTTTGAATATTTGTATCACTTATCTGTTTTTGGCAGGAAGCGGGTAAGACAATAATAGAAAGTAGTCATTCTCCCTTTGAAGAGAAATGGATCTTTTGTCTAAATAGGGGCTGTAGGTTTGGGGTCAATATGAGACTTGATTCAATACCCCGTGAAATCAGTGGAAAGACACCTAGAGGAAGTGTTTTGTTGGGGATGGGTGAATGGGAATATCTATCTTAGTTTGAAAAGCATTTTTATTGATTATAATTGCAGTCCCTATTACAGCTGATCAAAAGGCAGAAAAATAATTTAGCAAAATATTTCTAAATTTCAAAGTTGTGTCCATTGCACATGGATCAAAATGCACCACTTATAAAAAAAAAATTGTGAAGGTTTCCACAAATATTTTAACTAAAATTTTTATTGGTATGGTTTTCAAACATTTTCATGTACCAAAATGTTTGCTTTCATTAAGAAAATAAAATTTGAATATTAAAAATGGTAACATTTTAAATAAATCACAGAAAATATAGCAAACCCCAGAAAATGTTGGTAATAGATACTATTGAAACATTTACCCAACTAACTTAAGAGCCTAAATCATTTCAACCCTTTTGAAAATGTTACCCACTACCAACAATTTTGCAGGAAAGCCATTTTGTAATGAAAAATGTATTATGTGAAAATAGGCTTTACTATTGCAGAAGGGAGTTAGTAATTAGAAATGGAAGAAAATAATTTAGATGATGGGCTTAGACCTAGAACTATGTCAGTATAAACCAGCTTAGGATCTGGGCCACTGAATTCATCTGACTTCAGAAGCATGATACAGTCCCTCAACACAAGATATATCAGATATTAAACTGTACTACACTGATAGCACAATGGATATTTGCTGTGATTACATGGCTGTTCCCAGATAGCCAGGATGAAGCAAAAGTATAGAAGGGGGTGCAAGAAGGGGGTGGTGGATTTTTGGTTGGAACTAGGAAGTATCAAAAATGTCTCCTGTGAGTTTTCTAGCCTGATTTATAGACCAAGGGCCTTCAGATAAGCATGGATAAGATTCACAAGGGTGATTTCTGTGGGTACTGCAGAATATCTGCACTACAAACCAGAGAACAGAAACATTCATGTGGCCCGTTTCCTTTAGAAAAGTCACATTATGGATTGAATTTAACAATAATCTCCTCATGAACAGGCTAAAAGTTATTCACAGAAATTATTTTGTGAATAATTTTGAATAACTAAAGTATCTGAGAAAATTGAGAAAATCACAGACATTTTCGGAATAGAAAAAGATGGTAAGTTTCTCAAATAACTTACTCACCCAGCTCAAAATATATATAAGATAAGGGGACAACACAGATACAGACACACACACATTAGGGGCCACAATCATTGGTACACTCTGCTTTGACCATTCCAATAATCCAAAGCAGTCATAAACCTATCTTAACAGATCACTTACTTAAACCAAGTTTACTGAGGTATCTCACCACCAGAGTGGTGCAAAATAGACAGTGTTTTTATGGATCTGGCCCTAATATATATGTGTGTAAGTATGCTTATAGGTATGTATGTACAAATATATACATTTGTAGAGGCCTCTATATATAGAACATGTGTAATATCATTCAGTTATATTTCTGCATATATAAGTACTTACACATACATAACAAAAATGGCCTTTACCTACATATGCAAAATTAAGCATACCTGAAATTTTCCTAATTAGAATTTTATATATTATTTTGAGAGAGATCCACACAAATGCTAAATCCAATATGGCACATTTTTTTTAAAGATATATATTTAACAGCACTATCACTGTGATCTATCAGCACCATCAGCTTGCTGTATCAAAGCATCAAGGCCATCAATAAGCCATTTTTCTTTTCACTCTTTCCTTCGTTTTTGGACCTGACATCATCACTCTACCTGGAACAATGCTAGTGCAGCTGGGCTGCTTTGGAAAGCAGCATTAGCTTGAAATGTGCAGCAGCGTGATGAGCTCAAGATGGATAAACGGAAAAGAGCACAGATCTGGACAGCAGCTTTGAGAGATCCAAAATTCTGTCCTTCCAATGTCATTGTTAGCAAAATGTAGCTGAGAGTTTACTGGTTTGTTTCCTTCTGTTTCACTGTAAGCACATTCATGAATTCTTGCCCTATGCATTTGGGAAATTGGCTAAACTTCAGCTATTCTTCACACCTATTATTGTGGTCAAGTAGGAACAAAGATCAATTTTCCAAACACTACCTGTGGCAAGACTTCCTCTTGGAAATCTATTCTACTCCAGAAAAATAAAAGTCACTGAAAGGTTTCTCTAATGCAATTGAATCAGGATAATTCAGCCCAGTACTGGAATCTGGGCCATTGTCTTTAATGAGAACACATTGAAATGTCTCTGTTTTTGTTTGTTTGTTTTGTTTTGGTACAGTATTAAAGCCCCCAGGGTGCCACATATTCCATTTTGGTTACACTAGCATTGTTAAATAAGCAAATAATCAGTTACCTGTAAGCAAAAGAAATTGATTGTGTACGTGCAATGCATTAGCACCTTTGCTTTAGGAATAAGTAGCTCTTTCTGCCATGGATTTGTTTTATATTAGACAATTAGTTATACTGGGTATATGTAAAATATATATAAAGTTATTATGAAAATACATTATGTCTGCAAATGTAAATGACTTCGGATTTGTTTTAAGCCAGTGCACAGAATTTTTATCTTGTTTTAGGGAGAATAAAGATGATAAAAGCATGATCTTACCCTGCACCATGCAATCCAGGGGCCATAAATATGTATTGCAATGTATAAAGAAACAGAGACTGGGCACACAGTACCTTGTAAATGTCTAATTTGAAGATTACAAGGAGGAGAACCATTGAAGTGGGGGGAAGCTACAACAGTTCTGAAATAAATTTCCATAATTTTGTTGCTAAAGTAGCTGAGGCAAGCAATTTAAATGTGCTAAAGCTAAAATGCAAAGAACTCCTTCCATTTCACTCACAAAGCTACATTACCTATTTAAAGGTGCACAGAGTGCTATCCAGGGAGAGCAGTGTAGGAGAACTGGCCCAGGGCTGAGCCTTAAAATGCTCCCAGTTTGGGAAGGAGTGGCACATGCATTCAGCAGCTTAGGCTAGAAGCATTTTACCTGAAAAATCAGCTTGTTAGATTTGTGCTTTCATTAAGGAATCTGGTATCAAAACAACCTCCCAGACATTTATTAATCATCAGATCCACCTGTTGGGAAGCTTAACCGATTCATGTTTGTCCAGCACTTTGACATCCTTTGATAAAAGGTGCTGTAGAATTGCAAAGTAGTATTCTTCCTGGGTCTGATCTTGCATCAATTAAGTCAGTGGAAACAGGAGAAGGCTCATTATTAACAATAACAATGAAATTTAGACAACCCCCATCACACACAATCAGGATAGATAATGTGGCAAAGCTCTGTCCTTACCTCCATGGGTCCCACGTTTCCTGGCAGATTTCGCTAGCCTCAGAGGCTCACTGTGACCCTCCATGTAACCCTTCTTTCTCTAGAGACAAGGGTCACAGTCTACTGAGCCATTTTCATCATAAGCCAGCGAGGGAGGTGAGGAGAAGTTATCCTTCCTTGCACTGTCTCTGTTGTCTCCCAATCTCAGTGATTAATCAGGGGGCAAAGGTGGGGGGGAGGGTAGCCCGGGCCCACCCTCTACTTCCGGTTCCAGCCCAGGGACCCTAATAGTATCAGCTATGGTAGCTGACCTTTTAGAAACATGACATGTACAATTCCCTGGGCTACTTCCCCCACAGCAGCCCTCACTTCCTCAAGCTCCACTTCACCCTTACCTCAGGGCCTCCTTCCTTGTGCCTGATATAATGTGTACTACTCAGCCGCTCCAACCGCACAACTTCTTCCCACAGCTCCTGACATGCACTCCCACCTGACTAACTGGGAGGCTTTTAAGTAGTTTTAGCCAGCCCCTGATTGGCTTCAGGTGTCCCAATCAACCTAGCCTTCTCCCTGCCTTCTGGAAAGTTCTTAATTGGCCCCAGGTGTCTTAATTGACCTGGCGCAGCTGCCATTTCACTTATCCTGGTACCAGGGATTTGTTGAGCTAATATATCTATCCCCCACTAGTCTTCAATAGCCATCTGGCCTTGCCTCGTCACAATAAATGAAGTCTATTAGGAAAACTAAGATGCTCCTTCTTTTGGAATAGTTTATCCTTCAAACCACTTTCTTCTAGGCATGAAGCTCAATAATGAAGAACACCAGTGAGGGCAGGAACCACTGATGAGCCAGTAGGATTCAAATCTGCCAATGCTAGGTGGGATAAAAGCCAACTAAACCTGTGGCCAGGATAACCCTCTGAACTGGAGAGCTGGGGTGGGGGTGGGGGACCGGAGTCTGATTTTCTTCCCCAGTAAGCCTATCTAAACCCTTGTTCCACTGTGGAAGAGTAGACTATGTTTTTTGCAAAAAAAAAAATCAGGAAAGCAAACAAAAGTTCAATAAAAATAACATAAAAAGAAAAAAAAACATGCAAGGACTGAAACACCAACAAGTATCAATTAAGCATGAGGTCAAATAACTGTAAGTGTAATACCCTGCATTTTGTCTCTACCCCTGGCCCCTCCCCCCCCTTTTTTTTTTGATAAAATGTCAAATTAGACCCTGAAGCTGCAAGGCCTAATAATACATGTGCTTAAACTTATGCCCAGGCTAAACTCCTTGAGGCAGAGTCTGTGAAGCACTTTTGGGTACTACATAAATAATAATAGCAATAACTATAATAATGTTTGATTCATTAAATAACTCAGAAAAATGGCAATGTTACAGAATCCTTGTAATTCCAATAACATTTTCAGTTTTTCTGAGGACATTTTGTAAAGTGAAAACCAGATATTTCTCCCCAGGTTTTTTGTCTCATAAAAATTTAATTAGGGAAGCAGGCACTAAGCAGGTAAAGGGTACTGCTTACCTGGACAGCCTTTCATAAAACATTTTCATAAATCAAAGACAGAGAAAGATGTCCGGGAGATCCTGGACGACTGGAAAAAGGCTGATGTAGTGCCTATCTTTAAAAAAAGGAAAGAAGGAGGATCCTGGGGACTACAGGTCAGTCAGCCTCATCTCAGTCCCTGGAAAAATCATGGAGCAGGTCCTCAAGGTATCAATTCTGAAGCACTTGAGGAGAGGAAAGTGATCAGGAACAGTCAGCATGCCTGACTAATCTAATTGCCTTCTATGACGAGATAACTGGCTCTGTGGATGAGGGGAAAACACAGGACATGTTGTTCCTTGACTTTAGCAAAGCTTTCGACACGGTCTCCCACAGTATTCTTGCCAGCAAGTTAAAGAAGTATGGGCTGAATGAATGGACTATAAGGTGAATAGAAAGCTGGCTAGATTGTCGGACTCAATGGGTAGTGATTGATGGCTCCATGTGTAGTTGGTATCAAGAGGGAGTGCCCCAAGGATCAGTCCTCAGGCCAATTTTGTTCAATATCTTCATTAATGATCTGGAGGATGATGTGGATTGCACCCTCAGCAAGTTTGCAGATGACACTAAACTGGGAGGAGAGGTAGATATGCTGGAGGGTAGGGATAGGTTACAGAGGGACCTAGACAAATTAGAGGATTGGGCCAAAAGAAATCTGATGAGGTTCAACAAGGACAAGTGCAGAGTCCTGCACCTAGGACTGAAAAATCCCATGCACTGCTACGGACTAGGGACCGAATGGCTAGGCAGCAGTTCGGCAGAAAAGGACCTAAGGGTTACAGTGGACGAGAAGCTAGATATGAGTCAACAGTGTGCTGTTGTTGCCAAGAAGGCCAATGGCATTTTGGGATGTATAAATAGGGGCATTGCCAGCAGATAGAGGGACGTGATCGTTCCCCTCTATTTGACATTGGTGAGGCCTCATCTGGAGTACTGTGTCTAGTTTTGGGCCCCACACAACAAGAAGCATGTGGAAAAATTGGAAAACATCCAGCAGAGGGCAACAAAAATGATTAGGGGACTGGGACACATGACTTATGAGGAGAGGCTGATTGTTTAGTCTGCGGAAGAGAAGAATGAGGGGGGATTTGATAGCTGCTTTCAACTACCTGAAAGGGGGTTCCAAAGAGGATGGATCTAGACTGTTCTCAGTGGTAGCAGATGACAGAACGAGGAGTAATGATCTCAAGTTGCAATGGGGGAGGTTTAGGTTGGATATTAGGAAAAACTTTTTCACTAGGAGGGTGGTGAAACACTGGAATGCATTGCCTAGGGAGGTGGTGGAATCTCCTTCCTTAGAAGTTTTTAAGGTCAGGCTTGACAAAGCCCTGGCTGGGATGATTTAGTTGGGGATTGGTCCTGCTTTGAGCAGGGGTTGGACTAGATGACCTCCTGAGGTCCCTTCCAACCCTGATATTCTGTGATTCTATGTCAGACTGGTGTAGTAATAATGTGTACGTGTGTGGGAACGGGGGTGCTGTGGTTAAGAGTACAGAATGTGAAACTTGTTTTATCAGTGCGGTAAGCGAAGAATGTCACGGAGAACTCAACTTATTTACAAAAAAGACAACCATGGAAGTAGTTAAAATTATTTTACTAATTCAGAGCCTACAGAACTCAGAGAACAATGCTGATTATGTAAATCTGCAGAAGAAAGTCATATAAATAGGAGCAAGAAGGTAAGATTTGATTTGGGAAGGAATAATTTGAAATCCGATAGAAATGCAGTATTCTCCCCTAATTCCACTTTAGATATAATAGATATAGGTATCCAACTTGACCTATGACTTTTGGCTACCAACCATCTATTTTGGTCAACACAGAAAAACTCTTATATGCAGAAACAGGGATGGTACTACACCGAGCACTGAACACATGCTGAAATAGATACTGTTTCTTTAGCTCTGGTTGCAGAGATGTTGAATTTATAGAATTGTGAGCCCTATTCCCCCTTTCTAACATTTCTCTTATGATCCATCACCAAATGAATTAGTACTATAGTATATCTTTCTTAGGGAAATATGTATATATATATATATATATCAGTTCCCTTAGCATCACATACATAAGAACAGCCCAAATGATACGCAAAGAGGAATATAAAATATTGGAGTTACAGTCAGCTTTAATCTTGAACAAATTAGCAGTTTGTAGCTAAATATAGATTATGGCTTCCAATAAGACAAGATTTACATTTAGGAAATGGCAACACAGTTCTTCAGCAGCTGCAGTCTACTCGCTTGGCACTATATGTTACCACTGTTGGCTCTATGGCACATGGCTCCCTTCAACCTTACCCCTTTCATCAGCTTCTGCTCAGTAACTATGTCTACAGAAATGGCCGAGTAAGCATGGAAGATGAAGGACTCAGATGGCATTTTGGTTTGCATTTCCCCAACAGAGACACCTGGGTCTTGCATTTGCCAGGCTCTCTGTCATGAGTGACCAGTGAATGAGCTTGGCAGCGAAAAGACCCTGGTGCCCTTTGGTTTATTCTGCTGCAATAGAGGCATCTGCATCCATAGTTGACCTTTTCTGGCTCTGCTGTAGGCTATTTAATGCAAAAAGCTGTTAGAAAATAATATAAAAGATCACACCCAGAAAGGGAAAAAAATTCTGAACGAAGGCTGAAAATCTCTCCTTACCTCACCCCCAATGGGCCAAACTTTACTCTCACACTTTACTCTTATAAATCTGGAGCAACTTCCATGACTTTGGTGGAGCTACTTTGGATTTTATACTAATGTAACTGACAGATGAATTTGTCCCACTATGTGTGGTCACTGCAGAGTATAATCCTCTAGAAGGAGTCTTTGAAGCACTGCAGGACCTATAATCTTACCTTTATGTCTTAACATGTAAGGTTGTGTGGTTGATAAGCCAGTTTTACAGCCCCTTTGAACTAAAAGAGCAGAGCCAGAGAGCTTTAGAAGGGGGCCAGGATCTGGCCAAAGGAGTTCCCATAGTTCTGATAAGCATCCGTATTTTGATTGTCTGGACCAAATTTTTTGAGGTTCGTCCATCCGAACTACATGAGATGGAAGAAAAATCCAGTTCATCCTGAAATCTACATACATTATTAAGAGAGGAGCTTCACACTGTGTCAGATTGGTACACAAGTACATTTTTCATTGTGAAGGGTGGAAATCATACAACAACTATGCAACGCAGATAATACAAAAAAAAAAGGTAACAATCCTTAATCTTGCCTTCATTTTAAATTTAAAAATCAAAACAAAATATTAATTCAAAATTAATGTAATGTCTTATAATGTTATACTTATTACATTCAAATTTGTGAATATTTCATACTGTATTTGGTTAAACTACAATAGGCATGTTAAAACTCAGTTGTGTCTTTAAGTACCGGGTCTGTATTTGGGGCAGTGAAAAGTTGAGTCCTTGTGCAACCACAATGATATTTATTATCTACCTTAAAGAAATACTACAGACAATATATATGAAGTTAAAGACTTGAGAATTAACAAGTACATTCTGACTTAAAGCTCAGAATGTAATAACTTCAACAACAGCCGTTGAACCACATTTACAAATTAGAGATGTCACTTGAAAACATGCCCATTACTGCTACCATTCTGCTTTACCAGAGCTCTTATTAACACTCCTTTGAAGAAAGAAAGGGGCATACTTTAAAGTGACTAGTCTAAAGAGCTTCACCATTTCAAATTAAAGCATTGTTTTGAAGGTTGTGCTGTGCTCTCTAGTCTCATCTGTCTCAATAAATTTATCAAGATACTCCCACAATGCAAAGCCTACTCCCAGGGGAAAAAATCAGAGCTTAGCAAGATATAACCGCGATAGAAGCCTGATTTGACACACCATTAGAAATCCTCCAGATTTGGATTAGAAAGGCCAATCCACAGGTAAAGACATATGGAACTTTTAATCTCTCTCTCTCTGCTTCAACTCTGGCTTGGTGTAAATGTCATCTCCACTCTTTTAACGTAGGATTTCCAAAAGTTCTCAGTGTTGGCCTAACTCGGCTCCATTGCTGATTGCTACGGGAGCACAGTTAGGTCAATGCTGGGTGCTTTTTTAAAATCCCAGCTGTATTGCCTGTTTTAGCAAGAGATGAAGATTGAATAGGCTTGGAAACTGAACTCCTATATCACCTTTAGGGCTAGTCTGAGTAGGTGAGAGTTAATGCATATTAGTGAGTAGTAGGGCAACACTGAGCTACCGCTGCCCATCCATAAACACAGGCACTATTTGAATCTGTCATTGTGACGGGTCTCTTCAGGACACTCAGAGTTGTAAGATACTGTGTCACCCCTCTGCCTCAGCAAGGGAGAGCTTCGTTGAGGCATGAACTGTCTGTCCTCCTCACCAGCAAACATTGAGACTGATAGTCTTAACCCTGCCTTGCAGGTAACAGCCAGTCTGGCCCCTACTCCCCAAGATGTCTCCCTGCAGTGTCCGTTCCCTTTCACTGGTCATTCACAGAAATTGTTGTGTTCATTGCCTCCAAAGAGAGAGACATCAGCCAGCTAGGTTAGCTGAGGACTCAGTCTTTACTTTAATACAATGACACCAAGATGGTTTATAGTAAAACTAAAACTAAGTTTACTAATAAAGAACAGATATTTGCTTGATACCAAGCAGGATAAAAAGAGAGAGGCATGGTTACAAACAAAACCAAAATAACACACTATCTAGTGCCTAAAACTTATTCTAGCAAGTTATGTCTTTGCCTAAACAGCTTTCCCACTTACAGCATATCCAGCCCTTCCTGGCAGGATTCAACATTCACAGAATCAGCGGGTGCTGCTCCCTTCATTCCTTAAGTGATGGATAACTAAAGGGTTCTCTCCCCTTCTTTTTATAGTCAAGTAAATGTTTGAAATGTATTCTTTTGAAGCATATCCCCAGATACAGTTTTTCCACCGTGCTCCTTGTGCTCAAGGAATCTGACCCTGTGCTGTTTTCTCATCCTCCTGATAACTGGTGCTTACCTCAGATGGAAATGTACTTCCATTCTCTTTGCCTTACAAAGCTGGACCCAGGCAGACTGGAAAATCCACATTCCTTTGTCTAGAACAAATTTGTTTTTCAGGTTTCTCCACAAGGTATTTTATGAACATATTTCCAACATACCTACACACACAACTCTTTGTACATTGTCCACACATACATCACACAATGATATTCATGATGAGCATGTCATCAGCTTTCATAAAATATCTTACTCAATACACTTTTTATAGTAGAATAATATTGTATACAATCAGTTGATTCAATCGCTTATTCTTTGGTATTCAGATTCCCTGTTCTCCGGTGCTATCTGGACCCCAATTGCCATAGTCACCTTTCACCAACTTTATCCTGAACTAAAAAAGGGCAAAAAAAAAAAAAGGTAATGAATAAATGAAAAGCTGAACCCAATTTTTTTCTTGAAACCTTGTGTTTCTGGGGCTGGGAACTTATTTGATATCTGGTAAAATAGTGACTGCAGTTCCAAAGGGCACAAAATTGTACTGCCATGAAGGTAATATTCTGTTTCAATTATTTTCCTCCTTTGTAGAGCATGGTGACTGTTTCTCAGGCTACTGTTCCTATACTTAGAATGGGACTGGGGAAAAAACACTTGACAATGTAATGCACAGTGGGGAAGAACCATACTGGGCTCTGAGTAAATTATTTTTTTCCCATCCCCAAATTCTAATTGTATGACTAATAACAAACATATTTTAGTAAAGATATTGTTCCTCAATATTGTTTGAATATGGACTTTTGAAAAGCACAGGCAATTGGCTCAGTCATGGAACATGTTCTTTCCCAGTGTATCTCTGAGAAGAACGTTGGTGGGGAATGGATAAAGGTGTTCGTTATTGACTACCAGACAAGAAAGACACTTTGAATGACCCTTGATTCTTCTCTTTATTTCATGAGAGAACAATATCTCAATAGAAACACTAATACCTTGATTGAAAGCCCATTAGTCCTCATTGCACAAAGTCATATATGTAACAAACAGGATGAATCATGCTTCCACTGACTTCAGTGAGCTCAGCAGCAGTCCCGGTGTACATATATGTAGGAGGAGTCACAACAAATTGTTTCTTCAATTCTATTTTACTAAAAGGATAAGTGAAAAGATTTTCAACATATTTTAAGGGTCTAATTTCAAATGACATCTGGATTCAAAAGTACCCAGAAAAAAAATTCCAGAAACAACTGGCCTTGTTTTAAATCTTATATCTCTCTGATATCAGTTTAATGTCATTGAGTTCAATGGAATCACTCCTTATTTAGATGAGTGCAAGTTAGATCAGAATCGGATACCTAATGTTGGGGTTTGTTTATTTATTTTTAAAATTCTAAGATGGAAAAAATAAGGGAAAATGTACAGTTTTCAAAGGAAACATGATTTTCTAGTTCAAGGGTTGATTTTAAAATCAAATATAAATATAGTCTTAGACAGTCTATTCAGCTAGAAGTATCTTCCAGGATTCTTTACTTCAACAATTTCAGCCTCTGCTTTCTTTTTGGGGTTCCAGTAGCCAGATACTATTGGGTTGGATGGTGTATTAGAACTACGGAGGGAGGTCAAAAAACAGATGAGATGAAATAGACTGAAGGGAGAGAAAGCCCAATCCCTTGCCTCTGAAGCTAATGGAAATCTTGTAATTGACTTCAGTGGGAGAGGATTGGTCACAGATGGAACAAAGAAAAAAGTATTGTATAGAGATTCTTCCCCAATGAGGGACAAGAATCAAATTGAAGCTTAATGGATAACCATATTTTTCATTTACATCTAGGAACTTATCCTTAGCTATGACAGTATTTTTTACCAAAACAGCAAGAAGCTTATAGGGGTACCAGTGAAAGAGTTAACAGAAAGCAGCATTTATACATTTCAGTCCATCGGCAAATCTCACAACCCATGCAAAGAACTACTGTGTAGCCCAAAAAATGGATTCTCTAGAGGGCAGTAAGACCCATATTACCTTTGGAGAAATGATGGCAGTTAATAAACTACTCAGTTTCTATTGTGGAGAATCTGGACTTGAGATGATTGATGAGACCATTAAAGTTTTGCTACCTGCTCCCTTTCCACATGTTTGTTTCATATATGATCCCATATATACTAATATTAAAGACAGGAAGCAAATATTCATTTTCAGTAGATACATTGACCCAGAAAAAAAAATCAGTCTTTTCTAGGTTTCACAGCCCACTGGATCAATCCAGTTTCAGAAGAAGTTGAGTGGCTCTGCATTCTGCAAACATGCATGTATTAAGAACCATACTAGATGCTTTTTTGAGAAGCCTCAAAAATGGAACCATTTTTGCATGGGAAGGTTCCTATTTTGGAAAGAAGCCACCATAATTTTCAAAACTTTGCAGATACATGCCAGCAAATATCAGCCTTGGCACTAAAGCACATGCCATTTTTAAATAAGGCATGTTGCAGTGCAAACAAACAAACAAAAAAGAGGAACCATTTAATTTTGTGAAAAAGTAAAATCTTGAAGCCATGAAGTGGCCTGGAAGCAAATGACAAATATTTTTTCATGATAGGTCATGAAAAAAATATTCCTAAATTTTGCATAATCCTGCTGTTAATAACTCTAGCATTACAGATGCAAAATAGAAAATCAGAGGTACATGTAAATCAGTTTGTAACACTATCAGCATTCCATATTATACAAATTCCACTATATCATTCACCAGTCAAAGTAGTATTCCTTTACAGACAAGTTTTAACTGTGCTGCTCAGGTGATGGTGTTTGACATGTGATGCTATTTACTTCCCAAAACAATGCAGACAGGATTTTCTTCTCAACAAGGATTCTGCCCATAATGTATTTCCAGTACCAGGGAATGGATCATCTTTTTCCTATCCTCATGTGGACAGATCTTTCACACAGAAATGGAGAGATCAGCTGTTTCTGCAGTATGCCTCATCCTGATCCTGGCAGGTCCCTCTTCATGTGTCCAAGTTCTGTACTAGGGGTTGGGAGAGGAAACTGGATGGACAGGTGGAGAGGAGTAGACAGGTTGGGGAACTGTGCCCCTGTAGCCCTACCGTGGATTCTGTTGGCTGCCGTGGCCTCACTGGAGCTGTGCCATGAGAGAGCTGGGGCATGCAGCCTCTAGGAGTCATCTGGTGTGGAGAAGTAGGACTTATGTACCCTGGCCTCCCATGGATCCACAAAGATCTGCTGGGTTTGGGCAAGCAACACACTATTTCCTCCAACAGAATGAAGTCTGGGAGGAAGAGAGAATGCTTGTGGAGAACTCTCCCTCATTAGCTCCTCTGCCTGGTGCTAGCATGGCAGGAGACTAATCATTTGAGTAAGTACTGATGGATTGGGTTTTGGAATATATAGTCTCAAAATGATCTGTCATTTCACCATCAAAACATTCCTAAATACTTGCAATAAAGCAAACCCCAGTATTCCATTTGCCAAAAAATTAACCAAAATAATCAAGTAATCCACAGAAAAGAGAGCACAAACATTTTCATGGTATTTTACCATCAGTATTGTGGTTGTGCCCATAATGGATTGAGGGTTTTCAAATGTATAGAAAGAGATATGAACCCCAAAGAGCTTACAATCTAAAAAGACAAAACACAAATGAAAAATGAGGGGAAAAGAGACTAGAGAGAAATGGTGCAGTCAGAGTGAGGATTAGATGCAAAATTTCCCCCATTTTAAATATATGTTTTATTCATATTATAGAAATTGGGGAATTTGGGAGAATGTATGTGAGAGTGGTAGAATGAGGGACAGAAAGGAACTGTGGGACGAAAAGGAAGGAGTAAGTGAAGGAAGAGGAAAAACTGTATGGGAGGGATGTAGAAATGGAAATGCAAGGAAGTGAGGTGAGTGAGAAGGGCAATGGTCAGTGAGAGTAAGGATGGGCAGCTACAGTAATAAGAGAGGAAGTAAGTAAGAGGGGTGGGGTCAACAATCAATGTCAATATAGCAAATGAGAAAAAGATGTACGGAGTTCAAGTTTCAGAGCTGTTTGATTTTGTGTGACTGTGAAGACCTCCTGGCTGCTACTGTTTCCCCTCAGGTAGATAGGGAGAGGAAATCTGTTGATCCTGATAAATAGGAGAGGACCCTTTTGGATCCAGTGGGAGGGGGCAGATTGGACATTCTCGGCCCCCTGTAACATTAGCTGCAATTGATGCTGGTGGCTGTGGGGAAAGTGCCCTGAATGTGGAGATTTCTGCAAGCTTTTCCCAGCTGCTGCTCTTGTTCCCCATGTGGCAATCCACTATTTTGTTACCAGTCATGATTGAGATGTAACTAGAAGGTTAGATGTACAAAACTACTTTGGACTCTTTTGAGAGCTTGCAGGCAGCTAAGTGTCAAGCTATGTCAGATGATCATTCAATGTGAATAATCTGAAAGGCCGTTGTCAAATAGGGATGGATGAGGGTAAACATTCAAAACAATCAAGCTGTTTGCTGGACTTGAGCCTCCACTAGAAAGAAGTTGGCTCTTTGAATTTTCTGAATAGCAGCACCTCTTATCTCCTGACTGTCTAAATCAATTGTTTCTTCATGAACTGGGTATAAAAGACATGATAATGTTCCACTTCCAGCGCTAACTTATCTAACAATATGAACTTTCAGAAACAGCAAGTAGCTAAAGAGAAAATACTAAAATAACTCATTGTGTGAAAACAGAGGGTTCATTATCACCTCTAAATGGCAATTCCTGTGTTGACTATAGCTCTATGTCAAGGACAATTTGTTTTAAACCAGCTTCTCTTTGCCAGCAGAGAAATTGCAATGAAGACTTGCCTTAGCTTGGTAACAATCAAAGTCCTGTTTGCCTTTGTCCAGCAAATCCAGCAGCAGATGTTAATGTCCTGTTGACCACGTTGAGAAAAGAAAAAGAGTATCCACAAACTAACAAAACCCCTTTTAGCAAAACAAGACCCAGCAACCACTCCAGAGTTAACTCTCTCTTTACGGACGTCTCCCAAGAACTTCCAGAGACAGATGAAGAGTTACATTCTATCCCATCAGCCATTCTTTCTGACATGTCAACTATACTTCCCTCGGAATTCTGAAGTACATTAGAGCTTCATTAGAGTGAATATATATATTATCCTACTTAGCAGGATTATTAGTGTAATTAGCATTGCTGCTGTGCTGCTTTAGCTGTCGCTAGGCATTGGTGTCAGAACGGAAGTCTGGGAATTCGTTTCACATTGTGATGTGTGCTGACACTAGATGAACTAACACTTGAAGTTCTTAATCCTCACTACAAGGAACGTTTCTGAGTGCAGTCTTGGCACCCGGCTGATTATTTAATGTTGCTGGAAGTTGACAGTTTATGCATATACCTTATGAGACAAAGCCAATTTCATCAAATGCTTCTAACATAAAAATCCTCCCCACCACCTGCCACTTTCTTCATTCTGTTTAAACTGTGTTAATTTAGGGCTAAATCCTAATTCAGGATCGACTTCCATAGTAGTTTTGCCTGAGCATGGAACGAGTACTACAGTATTTGGTACATGGTGCTTATCATGAGCAGTGTGACATGCAAATATGACTTTAACAGAGCTACATCATGAGGGGAGGTATCTTATCATTACAGCAAAACAGTAAATCCAGATTCTACCATGACTACTAAGCCAATAAGTTCCTTTGTCCTATATTACTAATAACAATGTAAATTGAACTCAGTGAGATTAGTTCAAATGAGTAAGGAATGCAGGACTGAATCCATGGTTAGTACTTTGTATGTGCACTCAAATTTTACTCATTTCATCCAGTATCTTGAAAAATATCTTATTTATATTTGCCTTAATTTGGCTCTTCCTGTGTTTATAAACTGACTGATAATTATTGTAATGGCCCCTGATAGCGCCACTGTAATTATAGTTACATAAGCGGTTTCATTAAAACATCTAATTTTAGGGCTATAGGAAGGAAATAATTTTTAAAAGTTCTCTTCAGGCTGGCACTAGAACCAAACAGCCTTTTTTCAATGTGATGCATGGGGGCCTTAAGGGCATAACTCAGAGTAGTGGGAAGGGATATTGCATGGATAAATTCCTGCCCATAAAGAAAAGAAGTTATCCTAAAGCATTCACCACAAAGCAATTTTTGTTTACTAAATATCCAAAGAAACCCTTTTTGTGAGTTGTGTTAGGATTTAAAACAAAATGAATTTAAGATAGTTTTCAGATCACATTTTGCTCTCAGATAACATACAAAAACATTTTGTCACAGGGCAAGCCTCCCTCCCCTACCCCACCCCACCCCACCGCACCAGTGCCTTCTCCTGGCCAGCCACAGCATGACAGGCACTATATATGCATCCTGCCTCAGCTTCCCTCCTCTGAGTCCCCAGAAATAGTCAAACCATGTTCCCATGCACATGCACACACACAAAATATATAGCCCTTGTAGTGTTCATTTATTATAAAAATCATATGCACGTAAGGCATAACAAGAGTCCCACAACTATAATCCAGAAATCCCCTCACATAATCCAGACAGTACATGAAACATATTGCCTCAGCATCTTTCACCATGCCCTGGATTTCCAGCATGGTCCCAACGTTCCTCACTGGACCCCAGCTCTCCAGCATGATCCTCTCCTGTACTTATACTAGGACAGTCACCCCAGCCCTTTCTACCTAGAATGCAACCCTACTGTTCCCAGCACAAACTCCCACAGCTTCTCTGATGGGAAACCTCCTTCATTCCCCCTGGACCTCTCACAGTTCTTCTGGATCTGGCTTTCCAGCCCCAGAGATGTCAGAGTGTAAATTTCCCCACTGCTCCTATGCTTTCAGCTCTCTCCCACCCTGGACTCTGGCTCTCCAGTTCATGGCCAGCAGGCAACTCCCTCTGCTGCTCCTCCTGCCGTCAGCCCTCTCTGGCTTGGGGACACTGGCCAGCAAACCCCACTTGCTACTCTCCTGCCTTCAGCCTTCTCCCAGATCCCAAGCATACAGTCTTCCTCTAGCCAATTCCTCCCTCTTCCCACAGACAGCCGGCATAGAGCTTTCTACTCTCTGCAACTTTCCCCCAGAGACCTCCTCCAGTGTCCTGACTGACTTTTCCTGACAGACTATCACTATAGCTCTTTTTCACTAGTCTCTCCCTGACCTCCAGATGATGCCCCACCCTCTTAACTGTCCAAGTGGTAGCACCTGTTCTGACACAGGGGATATGGACCTGCTTTGAGGCCAGTCAACTTGTGACACGTTTCAAATCATCTTTTGAAATGAATTAATCTCTCAGGTAAATTGAACACTTTTGTTTCCTTTAAAAAACCCTAATGGCTGAGATACTGAAGTTCACTGAACAGCTAGAGTGTATATGCATCACACAATTTTCCCCACAAAATATGAAAAGAGTCTTTACAAGATTATAATACTGTAATTACATATATTTATCTTAATTATGCACTTAGATATAATCATACCATACATAACATTTGACTAAATATTACTTTGAAAAATCTAAGGAAATTCACTTTAAAACTAGCATAAGGAGAATGGTAAGGTAGTGAGACAGATACACAAAAGAAGGAATTTCAAAAGAATAACCTCCATTCCTCAGACACAATGAGGGTGCCATCATAATGGCATCCTGCTGTGCTTCTTTGTGTCCGAGTATTGTTTAAATCCTTACTTGTGAATGTCTTACTTTTGTGAATCTCTCTCTGACCATCTCAATACTGATGTGGTTTAGGTTTTCTGAATTAATTTAACTGGAATTACTAATGCCACAGTACTGGAGTCTTTATATTTTAGTTAACTACAGTATCACTCCAGTATTTCTGATAAAAGCTGAATTGCCTACTTGTTACTGAACTTCATAATGTCTCTTTATATATTTATATTTTAAGTGACTAGAGCTGGTGAAAGATGGCAGATTGATACCAATGAACACTGAATTCCTCTGCTTAGCCATATAGCCAAGAACAGCATTGTCTAAACCTTCCCATGCTACCACACCAAAGTCCCTTAACACTGACCTGGAGGGACGATCTTCTACAGGTGAGATGATAGTTCACTCTTCTTGCCTGGCCAATCCTTGGCCTCTTTTAAGGAAGTAGAATTATAGCATAGCAGATTAGACTAGTGGTGTATTTAGTCTGGTATCTCCAACAGTGATGAGTACCGTATATTTCAGAGAAAGGTGCAAGAAACTGTGTAATAAACAATTATGTAATAACCAATCTATAGGGGAAGTGTCTTCCTAAATCCGGGCATTTAGTAGTTGGCTCATGCCCTTAAGCATGGAGGTTTCTACCATTTATACATGTTTTGTCTTATATATATATATATATATATATATATATATATATATATATATATATATTAGAATTATGGAAGTTCTCATTATTCATATTAATGGCAAATCCTTTTTATGAATTCTGATGAATGTCCACTTGAGTGATATTCTGTGGCAATGAGTTCCACATATTAAACATTGTTTAATTTTTTTTTAATCACTTCCTCTGTAAACTAAACAAAGCTTTAAAGGTCTAATTATATGGAAGTCTCTTCATGTTCCTCTTAATTTTTATCACCCATTTCTGGACCTCTTTTGTTCCTGCAATATTTTTAAGATGGATTGACAAGAATGGAACACAATATTCAAGATGATGATGTACAACAACTGTGTCAGTTGTGACATTATAAAATAGATTTTTATTCACAAGGAACTGGGTTGAGGCCATGTTAGGTTTTTTTTAATTTAACTTTATGTAAAAGTTTAATCTTTACCTAAAACTAACTCAGTTATTTGAAGGTTTGATACCAAACAATTCTTTGCAATTTCAGTAGAATTTTGTCTTATTTTGTATGTAGGCACCTTATTTTATGAGATAGTTATAAGAGTGTGAATCTGTTGACCTTTCTTGTGAAGTCATTCATTATAATACAAATATTTTTAATAATGCATTTTCATCTTGCATGAAAGAATGAGGGATAAAATTCTGGAATTTTTTTACTTCAAGCTTTGGATGCAGAATTCAAAACTGATTTATACCTGAATGCATGTGTTAAAAATAGCAGCACCAATGTGTCTTTAATCAGTATGTTTAAAGAACCATTCTAATATCAGCTCATAATATATTTGCAGCAACAGTTGATAATCCAAATGCTAATCCATAGAGTCCATTCATAATCTAGTTGTGCTCAAAATAAAGAAAAATAATTTGTGCATCTGATTTTTAGGTATTCCTTGTATTTATATTATTAATGCTAAAGAAATCAAAGGCTTTTAAATGTCTCTTGTAAAACTAAGTAGCCCCTTCTCCTTGTTTGAATTCTCTTCTCATAAATCTTAAAAACAGATGTGTACACCTTTTGTCAGCTGTATTTGTCACTGTACAAGCTATCTCTTGCCAGTTTTTCGGCATGTTGTTAGAGATGATTTATTGTGTGCTGTCAGTCCAGCAGTTTCTTTACAAAGAAGCAAATTTGACTACCATTCCTGAATAAAGAAGTCATCGGGGTAGTAATCAGAAGTGTACAGAACTTATCTTAATGTTTACTTGATCACTGTTTTATTACTTAATTCTCCATGGCTGGGCACTTTGGATTAAAAAACATACTATAGTATTTCAAATTGAGGGAGAAAGTTATCACACGGTTATATATACACATCAATATTCTGTATACTGTTAAATAAAGGCTGCACTTTTCTTGTGTATTTTTAATGCCTTTTATAACAGTGGAAGTGAATCTCCTCAGGCTATCAGAATGCAGAACTACTGTCCAATTAACACATCTGTAACTGTTCATAGGATATAATACATTGGCAGTCCATAAATCCTGAGATTATATTCACTGTCACTTCATAAATCCAGATCAGGCCAAATAAAACAATATAGTCTAGTTGTCCATTACACATTCACAGTGAACAATTGTGTTCCTTTTACACACACACCCTGTAGCAAAACCAAAATAACTATAGGCATACCGATTCCAAATTATACAAGAGCAATAGCTTACCTCAAGAAAGGAATGTTGTGAACACATTACAAAACCCATTTCCTGAAAATCTTCAGTTCCCAGCCCTAGGGTTTATCAGTGGAGCTAGAGATATACAATGCTGTGCACTATACGTGTTCCCTATTATATTGTGTGACAAAGCTCTGTCCTTACCTCCATGGGTCCCACGTTTCCTGGCAGATTTCGTTAGCCTCAGAGGCTCACTGTGACCCTGCACATAACCTTTGTCTTGCTAGAGACAAGGGTCACAGTCTACTGAGCCATTTTCATCATAAGCCAGCGAGGGAGGTGAGGAGAAGTTATCCTTCCTTGCACTGTCTCTGTTGTCTCCCAATCTCAGTGATTAATCAGGGGGCAAAGGTGGGGGGGGAGGTAGCCCGGGTCCACCCTCTACTTTCGGCTCCAGCCCAGGGACCCTAATAGTATCAGCTATGGTAGCTGACCTTTTAGAAACATAACATGTACAATTCCCTGGGCTACTTCCCCCACAGCAGCCCTCACTTCCTTAAGCTCCACATCACCCTTACCTTAGGGCCTCCTTCCTTGTGCCTGATATAGTGTGTACTGCTCAGCCTCTCCAACAGCACAACTTCCTCCCACAGCTCCTGACATGCACACCCACCTGACAAACTGGGAGTTTCAGTTTCAAAACTAGTTTCAGCCAGCCCCTGATTGGCTTCAAGTGTCCCAATCAACCTAGCCTTCTCCCTCCCTTCTGGAAGTTCTTAATTGGCCCCAGGTGTCTTAATTGACCTGGAGCAGCTGCCATTTCACTTATCCTGGTACCAGGGATTTGTTCAGCTTGGAGCTATCTCCCACTACTTTTCTATAGCCCTCTGGCCTTGCCCTGTCACAATTTCTATATCTTAAGTATCTAACAAATCAAACCCACTTCAATAGTTCAAAATACTTTTCTCAACTTTGTTATGTAAAATGGTCAAATACCACAATTTACATTAACGCATAGCAAATCAGTATGTGTTTATGTTATTAACATGATAGCATTGTACTTGCTTACAGTAAGTAGTTCTCTGAACCCTTGTAAATCTAGAATCCACTGCTATGTTGTCAGAAACATATGGGCCTGCAGATGATTAGGTCAGAATGATGCAAGAGCAATACAAATATCACTCATGTCTCCAAGTGCTCATGGTTATACTATAAGGAAGTTTCTGCATTTTAAAATCAGCAAAAGCTGTTTTACCCAATTACTTAATCTTTCACGGCTGCTATCTTTTTCCACTTTCCTCTTGGAATTCACTCCAGGGCTCCTTCAAAGCTAAGGAGCTTCCTGTCTCCTTTTATTAATACAGTCTTCCAAACTTCACTCCAATAACCCACAGATGTCAAGGGACAAGAAAATGGCAATGGTACATGATCCAGTGTCACTTATTCTCACCACATTGCTTTACTCATTCACATTGTATGGCCTCACAATCTGCACAAAATGTTAGGCTCACTTTCAATTTGAAATCCATTAATAAAGAAAAACGAGAGACAGAGTGACTTACTGAATAAGTACTGATCCATGCACTCACACATATGCAGGTGGAGCTGGTAGCACCACCTATTGTTGTTTTTCCCAGGTTAAAAAGGGAAGAGTTTGAGCAAAGTGATGGGCAAAGTTGGAAGCTAGTTCTTATTTTGGCCTACCTGGTTTTGCTATCCCTATCATTTATGACATATTAAATATGGGGGCCTGATATATTTGGACCAAAGGGCTAATCTTACCAAAGTTGTTATAATCACATTAACATGATTGGTTTCAGAGTAGCAGCCGTGTTAGTCTGTATTCGCAAAAAGAAAAGGAGTACTTGTGGCACCTTAGAGACTAACAAATTTATTTGAGCATAAGCTTTTCGTGAATTGCATCTGATGAAGTGAGCTATAGCTCATGAAAGCTTATGCTCACATAAATTTGCTAGTCTCTAAGGTGCCACAAGTACTCCTTTTCTATTAACATGGTTGTTGACATTCAACTTAGAGGTCAATAATATTCTCTGTTAACTACAGGAAACAATTCATGTCCCCTTAGCGCTCTCTCATTACAAATGTGTATGCATATATGTATTAAATGTGTATGCATATATGTATATGTATTTACCTTCCAGTACAAATCTCAGATGCAGTATCTGCTTTCTCGGTAAACTACTCTCCTGCTATATCCATTGCCAAGACAAGAAAGAAATGGCAAAATCATTAATTCAGTGTCTATTCATTGCTCTTCCCTTGGGAGGTTATACTGGCACAACAGAGGACACTTCTTGAATGATAAAAATGCCAGTTTTCTAAAAGGAAGTGCACAGATTTGAAGGGCTATATGTTGATCGCTCATAGGCCTCGCACAGATTCCACTTGCTGGATGGACATACATCCCAGCATACTCAAGGAGGCAGCATACATATTTCAGAGCTCAGGGGATGAAATCCTGACCCCATTGAAATCAGTGGGAGTTTTGCCATTGACTCCACTAGAGCCAGGATTTCACCCAAAGAATTACAAGCCTGAAGTGATGAAGAGCAAAGGGTTGGTTCAAATTAAGAAGAACTTAGGCTGCTCATTTCAGTCTCCCAATCCTACACCCTAACCACCAGAAGAGACTGTCTCCATACAGTTAGGGCTTGTCTTCACTACAAGGGTAAATTGACCTATGTTGCACAACTCCAGTTATGTGAATAACATAGGTGGAGTCGATGTAGCTTAGGTCGACTTACCCTAGTGTCTTCACTGTGCTGTGTCAATGGGAGACATACTCTGGTCAACTTCCCTTACTCTCCTTAGAGAGCTGGAGTACCGGGATCAACCGGAGAGCACTCTGCTGTTGATTTAGCAGGTGTTCACTAGACCCGCTAAATCGATCTCTGCTGCATTGATTGTAGCAGCGTCAATCTTCCCGTAGTGAAGACAAGCCCTAAGTTGTAAATTACACCATCTGGTTTTGTGCAGTTTCAATGTTGGTAGTGCCCATTAGGTCTATACGCATGTAATCCTAAGGAAAACAAGATGGTGAAGTTTAATTTACAAAGAAACCAACTAGATGAACAAATAACATGGCTATAAAGCCCTCATGAAAACAGTAAGAAATAACAGTGGATTGTTAGTTAGCCCCGGTGGCTTGCTCCAGGAATCTCTGGTCTCCATTGAAAACAAAAACAAAAAACTTTCATCCTTTTTTAGTTTGCTTTTGAATATTTTGGACTCCAAATGCTTTGCATCTTACTCGCATACAAAGCAACCCTATTTAATATATTTAAAAGGTCCTGTCACATCTGACACTGTTGTTATTTAAAAAGCTTCCAAAGATGTTTTTTGAAGTTTTGTGCAGCTAACTTAAAAGACTCTGCCAGCAACATCCTAATGAGCTTCATGTAATCCTAGCAAAGGAAAGGAAGATGAAGTATAATTTCAAGAGTGTCAAGTACTGCATCCAACTGCACATATGCAGCTGCAGTGGCTTTGGCAAAATGAAAGAAAAAAATATGCATGACCAAAGTAATTCCAAGTGACACTCTGTGGCCAATCCAAGTAAAAATTGCTTGTTGGTATGCTGGGAAAGAGAAAACTACTGAGGAATGATTGACTAGAGAATGCTGTTTGGCAGTATATTCAGCTTGCTGCACTGACACAAAGTTTTGTGATGTGTGTCAACTTTATTTTGTAAATTATTTCAAGAGGAAGCAGGAAGAAAAGCTGAAGTTGCATTTTGCCCGGTACATTAGTGAGCCTCCAAAGATAGGAGCTGACTAAAAGGTGGAAGACTGTTCATCTTTTTTTAAACATTCTTGCTTAGATTGTGCCTGCCTTAATTCTACTCATTCCCCTTGGAAACACTGGGGCACATCCTCAGCTGTGGTAAATAGGCATAATTCAAAGGTGCTGAGGGAGTTGGCTGATGTGATTGCAGAGCCATTGGCCATTGTCTTTGAAAATTCGTGGCGATCGGGAAGGTCCCGGACAATTGGAAAAAGGCAAATATAGTGCCCATATTTTAAAAAGGGAAGAAAGAGAACCTGGGGAACTGCAGACCAGTCAGCCCCACTTCAGTCCCTGGCAAAATCATGGAGCAGGTCCTCAAGGAATCCATTTTGAAGCACTTGGAGGGGAGGAAGGTGATCAGGAACAGTCAACATGGATTCACCAAGGGCAAGTCATGCCTGCCCAACCTGATTGCCTTCTATGATGAGATAACTGGCTCTGTGGATATGGGGAAAGTGGTAGATGTGATATATCTTGAATGCATCCGATGAAGTGAGCTGTAGCTCACGAAAGCTTATGCTCTAATAAATTTGTTAGTCTCTAAGGTGCCACAAGTACTCCTTTTCTTTTTGCGAATACAGACTAACACGGCTGCTACTCTGAAACCTGTCATCTTGACTTTAGCAAAGCTTTTGATACGGTCTCCCACAGTATTCTTGCCAGCAAGTTAAAAAAGCATGGATTGGATGAATGGACTGTAAAGGTGGATAGATTACTGGGCTCAATGGGTAGTGATCAATGGCTCGATGTCTAGCTGGCAGCCGGTATCAAGCAGAGTGTCCCAGGGATAGGTCCTGGGGCCGGTTTTGTTCAACATCTTTATTAATGATCTGGATGATGGGATGGATTGCACCTTCAGCAAGTTTGCAGATGAAACTAAGCTGTGGGGAGAGGTAGATAGGCTGGAGGGTAGAGCTAGGGTCCAGAGTGACCTAGACAAATTAGAGGATTGGGCCAAAAGAAATATGATGAGGTTCAACAAGGACAAGTGCAGACTCCTGCACTTAGAAAGGAAAAATCCCATGCACCGCTAAAGGCTGGGGATCAACTGGCTAAGCAGCAGTTCTGCAGAAAAGGACCTGGGGATTACAGTGGACGAGAAGCTGGATATGAGTCAACAGTGTGTCCTTGTTGCCAAGAAGGCCAAATGCATATTGGGCTGTATTAGTAGGAGCATTGCAGCAGATAGAGGGAAGTGATTATTCGCCTCAGTTCGGCACAGGTGAGGCCATACCTGGAGTATTGCATCCAGTTTTGGTCCCCCCATTGCAGAAGGGATGTGGACAAATTGGAGAGAGTCCAGTGGAAGGCAACAAAAATGATTAGGGGGCTGGGGCACATTATGAGGAGAGGCTGAGGGAACTGGGATTATTTAGTCTGCAGAAGAAAAGAGTGAGGGGGGATTTGATAGCAACCTTCAATTACCTGAAGGGGGGGTTCCAAAGAGGATGGAGCTAGGCTGTTCTCAGTGGTGGCAGATAACAGAACAAAAAGCAATGGTCTCAAGTTGCAGTGGGGGAGGTCTAGGTTTGATATTAGGAAACACTATTTCACTAGGAGGGTGGTGAAGCATTGGAATGGGTTACACAGGGAGGTGGTGGAATCTCCATCCTTAGAGGTTTTTAATGCCCGGCTTGACGAAGCCCTGGCTGGGATGATTTAGTTGGTGGTGGTTCTGCTTTGAGCAGGGGATTGGACTAGATGACCTCCTGAGGTTTCTTCCAATCCTATGATTCTATAATTCCATTGTCTTCAGTGGAATTTGATTGATTTACAACAGCTGAGAATCTGGTCTACTGTGTGCATGTCACCACCTATCATATTGTCTCAGAAATAACACTTTATCAGCAAACCTCTGTTGTTCCGAATTTCTGTTATTTCTCTGTATCCCTAATAAAAATACTTCTTCCTGGCAAGTCACTTCATAGAATCATAGAACTGGAAGGGACCTCGAGAGGTCATCTAGTCCAGTCCCCTGCACAACCTCCGTAGGCAATTTATTCCAGTGCTTAACCACACTAACAGTTAAGAAGTTTTTCCTGATGTCCAACCTAAGCCTATCTTAGTGCAATTTAAGCCCACTGCTTTTTATCCTATCCTCAGAGGTTAAGAAAAACAATTTTTCTTCCTCCTCCTTGTAACAATCTTTTACAGACTTGAAAACTGTTATGTCCCCTCTCAGTCTTCTCTTTTCCAGACTAGACAAGCCAATTTTTTAAATCTTCCCTCATAGGTCATGTTTTCTAGACCTTTAATCATTTTAGTTGCTCTTCTCTGGACTCTCTCCAATTTGTCCGCATCCTTCCTGAAATGTGGTGCCCAGAACTGGACACAGTACTCCAGTTAGACCTAATCAGAGCGGAGTAGAGTGGAAGAATTACTTCTTGTGTCTTTCTTACAACACTCCTGCTAATACATCCCAGAATAATGTTTGCTTTTTTTGCAACAGCATTATACTCTTGACTCATATTTAGCTTGTGATACACTATGACCCCCAGATCCCTTTCTGCAGTATTCCTTCCTAGGCAGTCATTTCCCATTTTGTATGTGTGCAACTGATTGTTCCTTCCTAAGTGGAGTACTTTGCATTTGTCCTTATTGAATTTCATCCTATTTACTTCAGACCTTTTCTCCAGTTTGTCCAGATTATTTTGAATTTTAATCCTATCCTACAAAGCATTTGCAATCTCTCCCATCTTGGTATTGTCTGCAAACTTTATAAATGTACTCTGTGTGCCATTATCTAAATCATTGATGAAGATATTGAACAGAACCGGGATATTGCATTTCCCTAGTTTATTTATGAGGTCATGAGGGACAGTATCAAAAGCTTTACTAAAAATCAAGATATACCACGTCTACCGCTTCCCTACTATCCACAAGCCATCTTACCCTGTCAAAGAAAGCTATCAGGTTAGTATGACATAGGCTCTTACCTACCAGCTCCCTGAGTTTGCTAAAGTCTGACTTTTTGAAATCCGTTGTCTTTATTTTGCTGTTCTCCATCCTACGATTCCTTAGAATCATGAACTATTATTATAATATTATATATTAGAATCTATTATTTCATGATCACTTTCACCCACGCTGCCTTCCACTTTCAAATTCTCAACCAGTTCTTCCGTATTTGTCAAAATCAAATCTAGAACAGTCTCTCCCTTGGTAGCTCTCTCCACCTTCTGAAATAAAAAATTGTCTCCAATACATTCCGAGAATTTATTGGATAATCTGTGCCCTGCTGTGTTATTTTCCCAACAGATGTCTGGGTAGTTGAAGTTCCCCATCACTACCAAGTCCTGTGCTTTGGATGATGTTGTTAGCTGTTTAAAAAAAGCCTCATCCACCTCTTCTTCCTGCTTAGGTGGTCTGTAGTAGACCCCCTACCAGGACATCACCCTTGTTTTTACCCCTTTTATCCTTACCCAGAGACTTTCAACAAGTCTGTCTCCTATTTCCATCTCAATCTCAGTCCAAGTGTGCACATTTTTAATATATAAGGCAATACCTTCTCCCTTTTTTCCCTGCCTGTCCTTCCTGAGCAAGCTGTACCTTTATACCAATATTCTAGTCATGTGTATTATCCTACCAGGTCTCTGTGCTGCCAAATATGTCATAGTTGTGTTTATTTACTAGCATTTTGAGTTCTTCTGCTTATTTCCCATACTTCTCGCATTAGTATACAGACATCTAAGATACTGCTTTATCCCTGCTCTAACAGCCCATGCTCCCCCCAAATTCCAAACCTTCTCCCAGGTCTTCATGTTTTTTACTTACCTGTGGGCTTTGGTCACCTGCCCCCTTCGAACCTAGTTTAAAGCCCTCCTCACTAGGTTAGCCAGTCTGTATCCAAATATGCTCTTCCCCTTCCTTGATAGGTGGACCTCATTGCTGCTTAGCAGTCCTTCCTGGAACAGCATCCCATGGGCAAGGAAGCTGAAGCCCTCCTGGTGACACTATCTTCACAGCCAGGTATTCACCTCTGGGATGCATCTGTCTCTGCCTGGGCCTATACACTTCACCAGAAGGATCGAAGACAACACCACCTGCGCTACCAACACCTTCACCCTTACTCCCAGAGCCCTGTAGTCATTTCTGATCTGCTAAGGGTCATACCTCACAGTATCATTAGTGCCCACATGGATGAGTAGCATGGGGTAGTAGTCAGAGGGCCAGATGATCCTTGACAATCCCTCCATAATGTCTCAGATATGGGCCCCGGCAGGCAGCATACCTCCCGGGATGCCATGTCAGGGTGACAGATGGGTGCCAGAGAGTCATGACACCTTGTTCCATATTGTTCCTATTCCAATGGGTGTCACCTTATAGACATATTCTCCATATGTGAAGAGGGTGAAGGCTGTAGCTCCATTTTAAAGCTCAGCTCAGACATGTCCACAAAGATGAGGATAGGACTCAAACTCACATATTCAATGAAAATGAACATGTTGCAAGGGAGATTTCTCCTGACATCTTAAAGTTTTTAATAAAGCCATTTACCCAGGGCGGGGTGTGTGTAGGGATATAAAATAGTCATGCCTCTCCCACAAACTATCAAAGAAATCATAGAAGAAATAGGGAATGCGCCTCCCAGATTTGTAACTATATTGCTTAGCCTGTACATGCACGCAGTTGTAATATAGGTCACTTTCACTAAATAAAATTATATGCCCTCATGGCTCAGCATAGAAAATGATTTGGGAATGCCATTTGGGGCAATGAAACTTCAGCTTTTCCTCCTGCTTCCTCTTGAAATAATTTAAAAAATAAAATTGACACACATTACAAAACTTCTTAGCAGTGCTCTTGAGATCAAATCCTTTATTCAGGACAACTTGGGGCATGTTACAATGACTTGAGACTCTCACCAACTCATATTTAGCAAATTTCATATTCTGCCCCATATAAAAAATGTAAAGCTTAAGTTCACTGTAAAGACAAATATTAAAATATGAAGATACAAATGTATATAAGGTAAATGATTTAATTTCTATTGATGGATACATTCAATTTATTATGCAAACATTATCACCTGCCTATATCATAGAATAGAATCATAGAATCATCTGGTACTTTCAATAACAGTAGTTATTTTACAGTTACTAGGACATATGTGGGAAAAATAAATAAATGTCTCCATTAGAGGATATTTTTTACAAGATAAATAATGAGCATTAAGTGTTTCATTCCAGCAAATGTAAAGTCATTCATTAGGAACATATCATGCAAGCTGTGTTTAGGGGATGAGGAAGCAATTACTCTGAAAAAGATTTGGAGGGGCATGGTGAATAATTGGCTGAACATGAGCTCTCAGTACACCTAATGTGATCTTTGTATATATTAACACATGAATATTAAATAGCAGTAGAGAAGTTAAACTACCTTTGTATCTGGCACTAGTGCAACTGCTAATGGAATAACTGTGTCAACTTCTGGTAACCACAATTGAAGAAGGATGTTGAAAAATTAGAGATGGTTCAGAGAAGAGCCATGAGAATAATAAAAAAAAAGACAGGAAAACCTGGCTTAAAGTGATAGATTCAAGGAGTTCAAATTATTTACCATATCAAAAATAAGTTTAAGGAGTGACTTGATTACAATTTATAAATTCCTCTACATGAGGAACAAAATTGATAAGAGGGCTCTTCAATCTTTCAGACAGGTATAACAAAATCCAATGGCTGGAAGCTGAAACTAGATAAATTTAGACTAGAAATAAGGTGCAAATTTTTAACATTTAGGGTAATTAACCATTGAAATAATTTACCAAGTGTCATGGTGGATTCTCCCTCACGCAGAATTTTTAAATCAAGACCTGATGTTTCTCTAAAAGATCTGTTCGAGTGCAAACAGGAACTAATTCAGGGAAGTCAGTGTTAACTGACACACATAACCTGTGTTACGCAGGAGGTCAGACTAGATGATCACAATGTTTTTTTCTGGCCTTATTATCTATGAAACTATTAATCTGCAAAGGGCACCTTCTGGGCAATACATATACATGGTTTAGCCCCTTGTCACATCCACTGTTATAGGAGATAAAAATGATAATCTCTAAAACCACAGTGCCTGATTCACCTAATTTGTTCCATTTGTTTTACACTCCATTGATTTCATTTAGACTAGTGTAAGAGAGAGCAGAATTTGGTCCAAACTCCCAAAACTCAGTAAGATGTCCTTAGATTGGCTTACTAGAGCTGGTCAAATTATTTATTGTAAGTCTTTTATCCAGTGAATGTTGGTTATTCTTCCTGTTTCCAAAGTGTTTGCAAGCCCAACATCATTTCTATCAATAAATTAGTTATTCATAAATATTTGCTGATTAATTTATGTAAAGACATTGCTGCCTATGAGTTGATTGCAAACTACCTATGGCCATTATTTGAATATTTACTTTCCATCATTTGTGCCATAGGATTTGATCATTCAAGTCACATGGAATTGGTTCTGACACATGATTGGATGTCTGAAACTTTTTAAGCAGAAGAATTAATACTGAATAACACATAAAGCACTTCTGGTATAAACTTTGTGATGAATAATCTTTTATGTTAATTTTGTAAAACTTCTGGGCTTTGCAAACATTTTCACAGATACACTGGTACTTTTATGAGTACTCATGTTCAACAAATAATATGATACCATACATAACACAGACTTCCCACATTTACTTGCTAAAATATTCATGTTTTTTCTATTGTTCAAACATCTATTCTATTTGTGCTCACTTGCCACCCTGCAAGAGAGTGCAAAGGTCACCAGTTTAAAGCTGGAGTTATCCAACCTAAACCAATGGAGTTGCAACTGCTTCACAGCAAAGTAGGTGAGTGGGGAGGATCCAGTTCCAAGGATCAGGGAGAAAGCATTAGATATTTAGGGAGATTTTTAAGGGCAGCAAAGGAGTGTTAGATGCTCAACTTCCACTGAACATCACCTTACTCCTATTTGTGCCTTTGAAAATCTATCCCTACACTACTACTTCAACTCACACAGTCTTATGTCCTGCTGTTAGTTGCTTGTCTTGCTACATTCTTTTCTCCTGGTCCCTTGGCATTTGAACTAAATGAAGTTAGATTTATTTAAGAGTCAGGCTCACCTCTCAATGTGATACACTGTCTTGCTCCCTAATCTCACTGTCTATGTTCCACCATCCAGGGCCTTAGTATCTTTTCATATTGGACCATTCTAAAGCATATAAGACAGCAGCTGCTATCATTTTCTATGCCTTGTTTTGTCTCCCGAGGTCTTCTGTTTGCTGCCACCTCAAACCAAGTGTCAGTGGAGGAGTCTTCTGTAGTGGAAGGTCATAGCCAAGAGATGCACAGAAACACAGAATGCCCTGCTCCACTTTATAGTTACTGATATTTGATATCTGATCTCTCTTCCTCCTCCCTTTTATCTGAGCTGTGACTCCACACACACTGGAATATATTTCTCCTAAGTCGCCAATGCTCTGCTGGGCCTATGTCAGATAAGAAAGCTATTTTATTGCATAATTAATATATTTTAATGTAAGCAACTTTTCACTTGATACATCATCATTTATGACAAATCAGAGTTCACTACTATGACACTTTGCCACCCAGGTATCCACCTTTATAGGTTTCTGTGAAATAGTTCAATTTTACAGGAGATAATTCTCTCTCTCTCTCTCTTTTTCTCCAAATCCAGAAAACTAAAAGGTTTAAAAAAATGTCATGATATCTTTCATGGAAAGAACAAGAAGTTATTTAGGGATCCCATAAAAAATGTCCAGCAGAGGGAAAAGAATCTACCACTTAAAGAGAAGACTGAAAATATTCCTAGAAAATCAACCTATCTAGCTTGAAACAAAGTTCTATGAAGTTTGGTTTGCTTCCTCTCTCCTTTGTCGAGGGTAGCTATCTTTCACTTTTGATTTAATTGTTCAGAACAAAGCAGCGTGATAAAAGTTTTTTTATGGAAATTTCTCATAGCAACACAATCAATCATATTTCCAACTCATGCACCATCTTGAGCCCCTGAGCCTCAAAGACTTTTTTCTGTGGAGCTTACTTGTTAAATTAGCACTGATCAAAGGCTAAAACATTTATCATGCTTATTAGCGAATAAACCTAGCAGCAGGTATCCCAAGTGAGGAAGCAAATCCTCATTTCCTGCAAGAATGAATTGGAAATTATCCAAAGTGCTTGCAAACATTTTTCAGGAGTGACGAATTGTCAAAAAGAAAGCAGCTGTGAGATGCGGCAGCTCTAGGGTTAGAGGATAAAAAAAAAGAAGAGCATTTTTCGAAGTTATCTTCAAACTACCCCATGGGGATATTCTACAGTTTGATTTACTGTAATTGCCTCTGAAATCCTGTATCAGCTGACCTGAGAACCAAGTTACAAAGTAACTGTACAAACTATTGTGGCTGTTAACGTTCAGATAAATGGGAAATTCTTCACACTTGCTCCTCGAATGCCTATCTTTTTTCATTTGTAAGAATGCATGTTGACAAGTTAGAGGAGGCTCTTTAATGCTGGTGGTACATAAATCTGCCCTCCCTAGCTGAATAGAATGAGTGTTACATTTCTGTCTGAGAATCAGTGGCCAGTATTGGTTCACTGAAGCCTCTTTCTACTCAGAATAAAAGTATTTAATAGGTAAATTAAGGGCTTACTCCTGCTCCCATTGACTTCAGTGGAAGTTGGAGCTGGCTCTTGAAATTTGGCAAAGTATATGCAACCATGATTCTTTAACTTTTACTAAAATGGAGGCAGAACAGTTAAGGACTGCATTATCTCTGAGCCTGACACAGGTATGCATGGGAGGGGAGAAGGGTGCAAGGTGCCTCGTATTCCCCTACCTTTGCTCCCCACCCCTACCAATAGAGGTCAAGGCATAACTGTATTTCCTGTGACAGAGAGCACAGGGACTGGCTCCTTCCTACCATGTCTGGGTGTGCAGGACATCCTGAAGGGACAGGGAAGTGGCCCGGTACACCTTTCACTGGCCAGGTATAGAGAAGGGGCAGTGTGTGTACTCTCCCCCTGCACTCCCTGGAGGAGTTTGGTCCTGCACTGTCCCTTACTCCAGGCTGTGTTTTGATGACACTATTCAATCCTAAATATTTCAGTGTTTTCTCCCTCCCCTCAGATCTGCCTTCAGATTTTAGTACTATTGTCAAGGTTCCTTCCCCACTCTGAACTCTAGGGTACAGATGTGGGGACCTGCATGAAAACCTCCTAAGCTTATTTTTACCAGTTTAGGTTAAAACTTCCCCAAGGTACTAACTATTTTACCTTTTGCCCTTGGACTTTCGCTGCCACCACCAAAACATCTAACACCAGTTACTGGGAATGAGTCCGTTTGGAAATGTCTTTCCCCCAAAAATCCTCCCAAATCTTACACCCCCTTTCCTGGGGAAGGTTTGATAAAAATCCTCACCAATTTGTATAGGTGGCCACAGACCCAAACCCTTGGATCTTAAGAACAATGAAAAAGCCTTCAGTTTCTTAAAAGAAGAATTTTAATAGAAGAAAAAGTAAAAAGAATCACCTCTGTAAAATCAGGATGGTAAATACCTTACAGGGTAAATAGATTCAAAACACAGAGAATCCCTCTAGGCAAAACCTTAAGTTACAAAAAGATACAAAGACAGGAATATCTATTCCATTCAGCACAGGTTATTTTCTCAGCCATTTAAAGAAATCAGAATCTAACGAATATCTCTCTAGATTACTTACTAAGTTCTAAGACTCTATTCCTGTTCTATCCCCAGCAAAAGCATCACACAGACAGAGAGAGAGGCTTTGTTTTTCCCTCCCCCCAGCTTTTGAAAGTATCTTGTCTCCTCATTGGTCATTTTGGTCAGGTGCCAGCGAGGTTATCTTAGCTTCTTAACCCTTTACAGGTGAAGGGGTTTTCCCTCTGGCCAGGAGGGATTTTAAGGGTGTTTACCCTTCCCTTTATATTTATGACAACTATAAGTTTCAGTACTTCACACAACTCCAGCTTCAGATGCTACCCAGGAAGATGCATAACCCAAGACAGGTACAGTACTGAGTTATCTACCTAGAAATATGTATCAGTATTCTGTTATTTCAGAGATGATAGGTGTGCAGGTGCATTTTGCCATCTGAATCCGAGAATCAGCATAATAAATCACATAATTTCTGAGGATAACTCAACCACAAGCTACCCAATCCTAGGACCTCGTTATCTGAAAATGATAAAAATCAGAAGTGGGAAAAACACATGCATGCACCTTTGTGTTGCTAAAATGTTTAAAAAAAGAAATGAAAGTGAAACTATAATGGAAGTTTTAGATGCAGTGAAAGATTTCGTGAGACTGTTCTTATGACTAAGTATTTTTGCGTTTACTTTAATGGTGAGATTCATGTTTTATCATATTATATTGTAACAGACATGTTTGGATGGTGGAAGCTAAATCATTGCATACCAAAGATAAACCAATGCACAGTGACCTTAAACCTCCCTTAATAGTGGATTGCTTTAATAAATTGTTCTTTTTTCTTTTCACGTGAGTTTCTCTGAAAGACAATACAGAAGTTCTTCTCGTAGTGCTGTGTGCACCAGCTCAGTCATGCAAGATGCATCACACTCTTACTTCCCAGTTGGAAGTTGCTCTGGAGACATTTTCATCTTAGAACTGACAGACCTGAAAACTCCCTGAAAATGTCCTTGTTGGTCAATATCCCTGATGGCAGGAATTCCCGCCATTTGAACATTTATTTCTGTGCTAAATCAAATTTCCTGCACTTGGCTACAGAGTCATTATTATTTTTTTGTTAGAATCCACAGGCATTTGGCTATGCATATTCCCCTGAAACACAAGAACACCACATCAGTCTGAGTTTCATCTTTGCTCCCATTGGTTTCTCTTAATAGCCAGCTCCTATCAGAGCACCTCACTTTCTGAGAGGTACTGGGGTGAGGCACTGAGGAAGCAGGAATTCTCTCTTTTTAATTTCACTATAAATAATTCTGAACAATAGGAATGTCTGAATAGCACAGGTGTCTCCCCCTACCCCAATGTCAGAGACAGAAGTGTAATCTAAGTGGCAATCATTGGACTTCTGCACTATAGTATAGACTTTTAACTACTACAATGACAAAGGACTAGATAAGTGAACAGGCAGATAGACATAGAAAAGAAAAATGTCATTAGAAAATCCAAAAACATGGAAAATTCATCTGGTTGAATAAAACAAATCTTGGCTGTTCCTTCCCCACATCCCAAGTTTTTGGTTTATTCAAACCTGAGATTCAAAATGAAACACAACAGGTGCAAAACTATGCAGAACAAAACAAGACAAAAAACAATTAGCATGAACCCCCTGAAAAAACAAAACTACTGAGTTTCATACAGCTCCATTCATCACAACATCCTCCTAAACATTTCAAAAGTCCAGAGGATGACTGTAGTACCATGAGATGGGCCTAATGACAAAAATAATAAAGTAATTCCCAGCCAATTCTGAGGGAATTCCAGAGGATAATCTGATGAAGTGAGCTGTAGCTCACGAAAGCTTATGCTCAAATAAATTTGTTAGTCTCTAAGGTGCCACAAGTACTCCTTTTCTTTTTTAGAGGATAATACTGTGATTCTAGGGGGCAATATAGTAGAATCCCATGTTTGCAAGATACCAGGACAATGGAATTTGTCACAGAATCCACCCACTTAGTTGTTCCTTGAGACCAGATTGTGGCCCAGTGGCATGAGAGCTTAATACATAGGCACTTACAGGAATAATAACCAGACTTTCAGAGGAGCTCGCTATCCACAGCTGTGACTGACACAGTCAACACTACCAGCATTTGTGAAATCCAGGACATTTTTTTCAGTGTATAAATAGATTTATATGTCTAATTTTAAGCACTCAAATTTGAAATTTTGTCCTAAGTTTCTAGCCTTTATAGATGCAGAGAAAGCCCTTCCAAAAGAGAACTGATTGAAAACCAATATGATGCTGTTTAACTGAGTCTGCAAACACACATAAGGTGTGAACAGCCCACTTCATCTTAGGAATCTGTTGATTTTTATACCTAATGATACCAAACTAAATAGCAACTATTTCACTGCTGATGACCATTTTAGAAACAGCCAGTGCTGATACAGATATCCATTATTGTTGAATGCAACAACCATTTCCCAGGTGCCAAAAACTTTAAGTGCCCACTCTTCAGTGGTGAAAAAAAAAACTGCAGCCCCACAATCCTGTCTTCTATAATAAGGTTAGGTGTTTCAACACAAAACTCAGCAGCACTTTGAAAATTTTAGGCTAACAATACAAATGATTGATATCCAAATAACATCATAGGGAATATTTATTGATATATCATTCCTTTGCAAGCTAGAGAAATATAGCCTACACGAACCTACTACAAGTGGGTGCACAACTGGCTGGAAAACCAGAGAGAGTAGTTATCAATGGCTCACAATCAAACTGGAAGGGCATGTTAAGTGAAGTGCCACAGGCATATGTCCTAGGTCTGGTTCCATTCAATATCTTGATAAATGATTTGGATAATGGCATAGAGAGCACACTTATAAGGTTTGCGGATGATACCTGTGACCGGGTGCCTAAGATGGACCACACTGAGAATGCCACACTAAGGGCAGACTTCAAGAAACAGGGCAGGCAATCCTCCAAAACTGGTGGTTTATTCACTAATTAGATTCACCAAGCCAGTAACAAAAAAAGCCTCTGCACTACCACACTGGTTAACCAGAAGCCAAACACCATCCGCCTTAGGCATTCCAGCCCTTAGCTTCCACCCAGACAAACAGGTCTAATGTAGTAAGAGGTTATTAAAAACCCAATTACCTTTGTGAGGTTCTTACTAATCCCAAAGTATCAGAAACACACTTACCTCCAGGTCAATATGTATCTCAGATCTTACCCAAATATCACATTATCAGCCAATTCTTAGATTTATTAATTAAAGAAAAGAAATTAAAATGGTTAAGAGATCATCTACGTACAAATGATCGCAAAGTCCTTATATCAGGTTTGTAGCAGTGATGGAATAGACTGCTGGCTTGCAAAAGTCTCTCTGGTAACTTCCAAAAGATTGGAAGGTCCTCAGTCCATAGTTCAAAATATTCCTTTTAGTTGTAAATCCACAGTCCAGAGAATTTGGAGCAGGAAAAAGGCAAAATGGAGATGTCTCAGGTTCGCGTATGGAAATTTATTGTCCCAAACAAAGCCCATAGCCCCTATGTATGGAAAGTTATTGGCCCAAGAGGGAGTCCAGGGTCATATGAGCATTTCACATGCCCCTACATGTTTTGCTGAATCACGGTGGGTTGCCATTGGCTCCTTGCTGTCTAAGGCATCCACAGGAAAGGCGTACTGGGTGGGATGAGATTCTACAATGGCTCATTGTGAAAGTGGAGTGTCCTTAATAGGCTGGCCCTAATGTAAATACACTCCCCGGATATAATCTAGTAATACAATACAACACATGTGCACAACCAATATTCATAATTTCAGATACAAAGATGACACATGCATATAAACAAGATCATTGTTCTTAGCAATTCATATTTTCTATTGATACCTTACATGACTTACTTTGTACAAGATTTATGATAATTGTGTAACAGTGGTAAAACAGTGGTCACTTTTCTTGTACAGAGCATCACAATATCAAGCTGTGAGGGGCTGACTAACGAGAAATTGTCTGAATTAAATAGGATGAAATTCAATTAGGACAAATGCAAAGTACTACACTTTGGAAGGAACAATCAATTGCACAAATACAAAATGGGACATGACTGCCTAGGAAGGAGTACTGCAGAAACAGATCTAGTGGATCACAAACTAAATATGAGTCAAGAGTATAATGCTGTTGCAAACAAAGCAAACATTATTCTGGAATGTATTAGCAAGAGTGCTGTACACAAGACACAAGAAGTAATTCTTCTACTTTACTCAGCATTAATAAGGCCTCAGCTAGAATATTTGTCCAGTTCTGGGCATCACACTTCAGGAAAGGTGTGGACAAATTGGAGAAAATCCAAAGGAGAGCAATAAAAATGATTAAAGGTCTAGAAAAATATGACCTGTGATGAAAGATTGGAAAAAATGGGTTTGTTTAGTCTAGAGAAGAGAAGACTGATAGGTGACATGATAATCTTCAAGTACATTAAAGGTTGTTATAAAGAGGAGGGTGATAAATTGTTCTTTGTAGACACTGAGGACAGGACAAGAAGGAATGGGCTTAAATTATAGCAAGGGAGATTGATGTTAGACATTAAGAATAACTTCCCAACTGTAAGGGTAGTTAAGCACTGAAACAAATTACCTAGGGAAGTTGTTGGATCACCCTCATTGGAGGTTTTTAAGAACAGGTAACACAAACACTTGTAAGGGATGGTCTAGATAATACTTAGTCCTGCCCCAATGCAGGGAACTGGACTAGATGACCTGTTGAGGTCCATTCCAATTCTACATTTCTGTGATTCTTGGAATATTGCAGAGGTCACCAAATAGCACTGTTACATAGTTTTACAAGTACTTTTTTCTTAGTGTGCAAGCAAATGTTTAGTCATGAAAGAGATGCTGTAGTGTTATTGGTGTCTGATCCAGTTCTTTGGGGGAAGCAGTGGCAAGCAGCAAAAGAGTTTGCTCTTTGCCTGAATCTGTCTAATTAGAGTAAATTCTCGGGGTTGAGTTGCTCCCTGGGAACCAGGAACTGGTGTTTGGGTTGTGATCTCTGGAAGAGGGGATGGCCAGTATGATGTTTGTGATCACCTCTGTTCTAGAACTGGTATAAAACCAAGTTGTGATAAAAATATACCCATATGCCACATCACTAATTTCTCCTACAATAGAAAGCTGACCTGTATGTTTCCTGATCTCCTACTGTTTCGCTTGATCTGCTATTGTTAAATATATTAACTTTCCACCCACCATTCAGAACAGGGTAAACAAATACTGCTCAGGCATGGGATAGGAATATTTAGTCCTGTCTCAGAACAGGGGCTGGACTAGATGACCTCCTGAGGTCCCATCTAGCCCTATATTGCTATGATTCTATGTTTCATTCAATAAGACTCTCCATTTTGAACTCACATGAAGCTTCAGTCCAATGCAGCACCACCACACTGCCACAGAAATCAAGGGACTTTTTCACAAACATAAGACCCAATCCTGTAAAGATTTACAAAAGTGTTTAACCTAAAGTATGCATGTAAGCCTTTGAAGGTTCTGAGTATTATATGGCCCAGGTTGCCGTTACCTACGAGGGGTCAGAACAAGTTCTATGGAACCACTATTTGTTCCTGTGTGCAGTTTGAACTTGAACAAAGGTTCAATTTCTATACTTCAGTGGTATTTCACAAACTGTTCTTAACTTTGCAAAATAAATGTGTGAGGTTTCCTATATCTATTTTTTTTTTAGTATTTACATAAAAGTCAAAAATAAAAATGCATATTGGAAGCATATCGGAGGTATGGTCTGCTGAACAAATAAATAAAGATGTTCATATATGCATTCTGACATTTTTTTTTAAAAAAAGCAACTTGACAGTGAGCTCTATTCAATTGTGAAATAGCCTCCCAAGGGAAGTGGTGGAAGGACGCATCATCTCTTGGGACATTTGCAACTAGATGAGACAAAGCACGGGTGAATATAATGTAGGGAACAATCCTGCACTGACAGCAGGCTGGACTAATAGGTTTATCCCCATCTCTAACCTCTATGATTTCTATAAGAAATACATTTTATTTACTCAACCTAAACTTTGCCTTTGCAGCTCCTACAATCTATTACTCATATCTAGCCCAGAGAGAAGTTTAATGATCAAATTATACATTCCCTGAAAACAGGAAAATGGATATACTAAGATGTACTATACTGCAAACAATAAATAGGTTGTGGGCATTGCTATATTATAAACAATACCAGTTCTTTCATGCTTACATAACATGGTCTGTTTACTTGGTCATGCCATGAGTCATCCATCTAATATCCCCTACCCTCCCAGTCTGCCATCCAACTAATTTTCTTCCTTTAACTGCTTTATGTTGATAATGAAGTACAAGGTGATTTTATACAGGCTATTCACTGCTTGTGGATTACTCCTGTGATGTCTGATAAACACAGCATGAAAACAAGCTTGAAAATGACCAAACAATCAGCAGGAAATATGTTTGTTGTCACCTCACAGCAAATACATTAGAACATAAATAAAGAAGATTTCCTTAGTTCAGATAAAGCTGTCTGTCATGTGTTTAACTTATCTTATCACAGGAGCTGAACATTCCCAGATCTTACTTGGCAATTTTTTCCAAGTTTGTCTGCAGGGCAAAACTTTGTCATTTATTCCCTGAAAACAGTTTTCTGCAATTTTGTAAATGGCGGGTTTTGTAGCTGTTCCCTTCTGTGCTCAACAGAACAAATACATGAGCCTTGTAAAGCTAAACTTTAAGAATCCTTGTCCTTCTGGGGTGGTGTTCAGATCAGTAGCGCTTTTGTTTCCTCTCTTATCCAGCTTGAGGTCCTTGATTTCCTGGTGAGCTACTAGGATGTTCCGTAGCATTATTGCATCATCCACTCTCACTCCTGGTATTTATTGTTTACCTCTTTGCATATCTGTGACATACTGGGGTACGATCCACACCAGTGAGCAGCTGTGTCACCTCTGGCCTGTAACCTGGGCTGCCTTGGGAATACCTTGCTGCTTTAGCCTCCAACTGGGCTGCTCTCAAACAGCCACCAACATGCCGGTCACTCCCAGACACTTGTGTGTACTGCAGCCTGCCAGCCACACCTTGGCTCTCACCGACATTGTTTATTACTCCAGGGTGACCCCAACGCACTCCCAGTCCCAGACTTTCCCCCAGAAAAATATGTCCTGCACTGTCCAGACCTCTCCCAGACAATCCAAAAATATTAAGTTTGTTATTCCTTTAAGGAAATAATATACACCAGCTTATCATGATACATGAAGTTACTTAGGGCTAGTCTACACTAGAAGCGCTATGTCGGTGCAGCTGTTCCAATGCAGCTGTGCCACTGTAGCGCATCTGGTGGAGACACTCTATACCAACAGGAGAGCTCAATCCCATCGGCATAATACTCCACCTCCGTGAGAGGCAGAAGCTATGTCAGTCGGGGAGTGTCTCCCACTGACATAGATCTGGGATAGATGTAGGTTAGGTTGATTTAACTTGCATTGCTTGAGGGGGATGGCTTTATCATACCCCGAGTGATGTAAGTTATATTGACATATGTGGTAGTGTAGACCTGCCCTCCAACACTTTAATTTAAACACTGGAGTAGATGAAACAATTAATCTTATTAACTACAAAGAGAGAGACTTTAAATGAGAATAAGTATAGCAATACAGTCAGAAATTGTTACAAGGAAACTAAATATAAAAAACTCTTTCCAATGCTAAACTTAAACAATATTAGATTCAAACAAAGTTTCTCTCCACATGCTTCCATCAGTATTAAATGCTCCAGGTCAGGACCCCTCCCACAGAGTCCAACTTGCTTCTTTTATCTTTTCAGGTGCCAAGAGTGAGATGGCCTGGGAGAGAGAGGAGGGATATTTTGGGATGTTTGCCCCTCATTTTTACAGTTTCAGTCCCACTTTGAGAAGCATTTCCATCTGAGAACCCAGACACAGGGGGTCTGATGGAGGAAGGAGATGTCATGCTGTTTCCTTGCTAAGATTCAGATATCTTTTTCCCTGCTCTCCACCACCCACCCCTACCCCATTCTTGTCAAAGAATGGCCACTTGATAGGTGATGGCGGATCAGCTTTGTTGACACCTGGCTGGGGCATCAGCTTGCTCTTTGTCTTTGAAAAAATGATTTAACCACTCCCCAGACTTATCTGGGAAACCTACTTTAGGCATGATTTTAGTTTATATTAATAAACTTTATACACAATGTTGCTACGTGCATTTTACCATTATATCACTGAGCAGCAAGTTATGAGTTTCCAAACGATACCTCACGTGGCATACCTTGTACAAAGATTATTACAAAAGTGTGGAAGGGGTGAATACATGAGTGCATTTTGTCACAATCCCTCACCTTTAAATTCTAAGTACACAGAGTTCTCAGAGTTCTATTATAGCTGTGCTCTTTCAGAGCCTGATCCAACTCCCATTAAAGTCAACAGGAGTCTTTCAACTGAATTCAGTGGGAGTTGGAACAGAACCTTACATGGATTTTACTTTTCTTCTTTCTTATTCTTATTCTTATTCTTATTCTAAAATAAGTCACTTTACGCACATAGCATATATGTTTTGCTGTCTATGAATGAATGGGAAAAAATATCATATCTTTCTGGCTTTTGGTAGCAGGGACATGTAGTTCACAGTTTTAAGAGATGCCCTGGAAATTCAGTCTCCATGGTATGTTATTGGAATAGGCTATTTTAGATTAATAGCTCACGGACACAAATGTAACAGCACTTCTTCCACTTTATTCAGCATAGCAGCTGATTACAGTGGTTTTGCTTCACTGCTTTACAAAGTCACATTGTGCCCTATCAAAATTTTAGATTCTCTTTTCCAGACATTACAGTAACTTTAGAGATAACCATGTAACAGACCCCCCTTTATTTACATGGAAGGGGACTAGGAGTAGGGAAAGGAACACAGCTGTCTAACTCACTTGCTTCTGGGTACAGTAGAGCCACAATGTGTTGATATTCTGGCCATCTTGCAAAGCCTACATGTTTTCTCAAAGTCTTTCATAATAGGTGGGGTGAAGGAAGCATGTTCAATTCCAGTGGGTGGGGAGGATTTTAATGTTTATGTTAGATCAATCTGATTTTTTATATGTACAATTGAAAATAAAAAACATACTTTCACCTAGAACATTAGGGGATCATTTTTATGAATTAAATTAAATCAGTAATTGTAGCAAGTATGTTCTAGCAAGTCAGAGTTTACATGCTATAACCAGATGAGAGTTACAACTCAGAGAGAGGGGGTAGCTTTATTTTAAAAGGGTTCACCTCCCACCTGGCTAGAGAATCATCCTGACAGTCTGCAAAACCGGGTTGCATGACAACTTCCAGTGGTCACTGTAGTCTCAATGAATGCTAAAGAAAAAATGGTGGCCACTTCTCCCATCTCCTGTAATTTGTCCCACTGGATGGGAGAAACCTTATGTTTCTGTAACTATTAGTACAGGGGTGAGAATACAGAGGAACTGCTGCACTTTCCCTCTGCTGGTTTGGGGCTCAGTTTGGTGTGATTTTCTGCCCTCTACACCATATAATAGAAGGTAATCTAAAAGCAAGCATATGCAATAACTTGTAAAACAAACAAAAACCCAGCAGTTTCTCATATATGAGTTTATGACACCAAAAATTTGAAGTGTTGTTGTGACTTTGATTAAAATAAATATATGGACAAATAACCAAGAAACAACTTGGAAGTTTTGGATGGCTTATAAAGTAGGTAAGAGATACACAAATTGACATAAAGTGGGGGGTGTGATTTGTCTATATTAATCTGAACATTAACCACACTTTATTCACAGGGGATAATTGTAAATTGGCAGGAGATCTGCTTCAGCTGATTCATGAACCTTGTTTTTGTATCACTGCACCAGCATAGAAGAACTACAAACACAACATGCTGAAACATTAACTATAACTGAATGCCTTTGGGAAGTTGCAAAGAACATTTTTCAGGTGTGTGGGTTGAAAAAGATTGAGGAGAAAGATCCTCAGACCCTGGTATAACTCCCTAGAAAGGCACCCAGAATCATGATACTTCAGTAAGTATGTTACTGTTTCCACAACGAAAGTGATGTGGTGTAATATTGTTTTTTGTTTGTTTGAAGTGATTTTCATTTCCTGTCACTGGTTCTGACCCAACTCCTATTTAAGTCAGTAGAAGTCACTCTATTGACTTCCAGGGGAAGTTGATCAGGCACATTACCTTTGCTATGACTGTCAGAAACCATGATCTGTACACTAGTCTCCTTCTTCAAACTCTATGCCTCAGTAATACACAGAAAAACATGTTATGGAGTTTCTGCTACCAGGCTCTGCAGCAAGTTAATTGAGAACAGGTGCAATTTGTTACTCTACGGTTTTCTTTTTTTACAATGAATGCATTCCATTTTCTTGTTATATCCTCTTTTTTCTCTACTGTGAAATAATTATGATCTAAACTTACTTACCAAAGTGAATTCAGCACAATTACAGCTGAATTGGATGAGGATTTGATTTAGTCAAATTTACAAATAAAAAATTAAAAATAACCAGTGGGGGAAAAATCAACATTAAAAGGGGGAAGCTACATTTGAAATAACTGAGGCTTGTTTTGTGTAAAGTTTATGCCAATGCTGAAGGGACTCTTTTAAACATTGCTAAGTAAAACAGAATTATAATTGAAGAACAGCTAGAGGCAAAGAATTAATGAAAAAAACCACCCTGTTGTGAGACACAGCAAATTAGGAGCTATAAAAGGGGTATTATATTTAGAAGTGTTAAAGCAGTTTTGAGTTTGCAAGTTTCAGTAGGGGAAGTGAACTGAGATGCTTCCATTACTGTGTGTCTTAATATAGTCAAAATAGTGATAACCTTGAAAAAAAGTCCAAGAAAGGAGGAAAAAAATGTAAAGATAAGCACAAGTATTTAACTGAAAATAATTTAATTAATATTGATTTAGCAGCAATGCTGGTTTTTAGTCTAACTCAGAGTCTTTGCTTCTTAGATTTAAATAAATAAGGGTAAAATTGATTAGAGAGATAATATTCTCTAATGAGAGTTGTGTTTAAATAGAACTTTTAAAGAAAGAAGGTAGATGAGGTAATATGTTTAATATCACCGACAGGGCTACAACAACACTACACAGATACTTTTAAAGGCAGTCAAAATGATCAAGCTTAATGGTTGAATTAATTCTCTTTTGTATTACATTTTCTCTACATTTTCTTTATTTTCAGTAGGAAAGAGACATTCACTTGATAGTGCTACAGATATTCTCCTTGTGGCAGGAGAAAGAGGGAGGTTCATGGCCCAGTTCCTCAGGGTTCACACTCAGCTACAGATTAATTGCCCAGGGGAACTTAGAGGAGAGGAAAAAAAGAAAAGAGAGCAGGAGGGAGCTTGACTGTACATATCTTTAGCCATCATCCTTGATAAGATCAGATTCATTAAATACACACTGCTGGAGTAGGAACGTGAAAGGACTAACAGTTGAACTTTCCACTTCTCCCCCTACCCCCTCTAAAGAAATATTTAAGAATAAGAGTAAACGGATGACTCACCAAATTAAGAATGGAATTTCTGCAGAAATATTGCACACTGAATTTACATTTCTTTCTCACCCTACAATCCCTCTGACAATTGCTATGGGAATTTCAGGTATTACTAGGAATACAGAAAAGGGACCCACTGATGCTCTATTAATATCTGTTGGAACTAGCAAAGGATATTGCATTAGAAATTTCTAACTCTCAAAACCAAAATTTTAAGACCAGATTCATTCAGTCTATGTCAAATATTCTATAGTGCTAGTGTTCAACTAAATATGGACCAAATTCTGCTCACCTTAATAAAGCATGGAGTCCCATTGGTTTCAGTGTGACTACCTGTGTGAATATGGTAAACAGTGTTTAGCCCCAAACTTTTTATTTAAAGAGTTGCAGAATAATCACTCATTGGGAAAGACATTTAGCAATTAAAAATTAATAATACTTCTACGTGTAAATGATAGATGGATGGATGCTGAGCAATATCCTCAGCTGTCATAGCTCCCCTGAAGCTAACAGAAGTAAGCTGATTTACACCAGGAAGGATCTGGTGTATTTATATTTACACTTAAATGAACATATTTACCTATTATATGACTTTGTGTTTTTGTAAGAACACCTACCAATATACTTACACACATGAGAATTAATTTGTTTAACACTTATTTAAGTGTTTTTCAGTGCACAATGAAAACAGAAAGTTTATAAATAGATAAAGAGACTAGTTTTGTTTATACTGCTTTGTTTGAATAATTAAAGAGTAATAATAAATGGTCACAGTTCATTAATTTTCATAAGAGATAAAATAAATATGTTTATATTAAGTTATTGGAAGGCAACTAGGACAGACAACTTTTTTTTTTAAGTTTAGTCTGAAGTAAGACCCTAGAATATGCAGCAACATTAAAAAACCTTTGGCAGGTTTACATCCTTTTAGGAAAATATTGCTGACAGCTAGATATCATAGAGTTGCTGCTTTCATATGCAAATCAGAGCTTGCGCCTGGTTCCCATCAATGATCCAGAAAATAAATTGAATACTTTTTTTTAATTAAAATGTTTTAACAATAAAACTGAGAAAAACAACCCTGAAGTCCCTTTGATGTAACAGAAGATAAAATATAATGCCAATTTTGCTAATGGATATGAAAGGAGAGATTTTTTTCCCCTTTCCAATAACTGAGTTTAATGTCAAAGCACAGACTAGTGCATTGTCAGACAGGACTAGAGGCTATATCACCTACTTGGATGTGATTTGAGCTGAGGTGTAAATCTCAGATTGGGTTGAATGGTCATGTTTTTCCGATAGTCACGGGCTGCAAGTCACAAACTTCACTTAGAAACAGATTTATCCGGGCAGTGTAACAAGCAGACTTTGATAAATAAACTTTTCTTTGTAAGGGGAATAATTGCCAGCAACCCGAGTCCTAACACGAGGTAGGGGTTTGATCACTCAGCTAATTTATTTAATCAAGCAAAAGTTCCTGAGACAGAATTACTGAACTTTTTAAAGATAGCAGCCTCAGAAAAAGTTACATGCCAGATGTATAAAACTTAACAGATCTGAAATCAAATTGGACAGCTGAGCTGCAGCAGTACTACTAATTGTACAAGATGTATGTGTTAGTTTGACATATCCAAACTTTTATCAGGGTCTTATCTTCAAAAGCCATTTGTCAACAAGCAAGTTTTTAATAGGTGACTACATTCTAAGAATGAGGAAACACAGCCTGGCATAAACTATTGCTTTACAGACGTGCATCAAAGGGTAGGTGCAGGCATTGGCTGGTGTTGTATATAGTCCCTTCCAAAGAAATATAAGACTTAACATTAGCGCAAGGGATTTTACTGCCCTTGATAAATTGAAACTATATACCCCTCACAAGCAATAGTCACTCAGCATTTTGATACCCTTAATATTTTCTAATATTTCCCAGGTGATAACAAAAATTCTGACTCAAACTGGTAAAACATCCCTTTTGATCCTTTTATCACCAAAGCAAAAAATCTCCTGCTTTCCCAGTATAGTTTTATGCATGTATGTTGGGCATGTAATATAGAGGGAGCAGGGAGGCACAAACAGGTCAAAAGTTACTGGATGTATCACCGTCTCCAATATCAGAATATTTCCCACAATAATCAGCCAAAACAAGAAAAGGAAAGAGGTAACAAGGAGGCTGGAGAAAAATTAGAAGCAAAGGCATAAATCAATTATACTACATTTTGCAACCACAGCTCACACCAGTGAGTTCTTACATGAGTATTCCCATTGACTTTGATGGGAGAGTGATCCCCAAGGTGAGTGAGAGTTGTACAATGTAGACTTTAATGTATGGGTGGGGTTTTTTTTCCATTTCCAAAATAAGTTTTAACTGTTTTTTAACATTATAAACATGTTTCCTCCCTTCTGATGAGAAAAAATTGCAAAGTCTGGTTCATAGTAATGATGAGACGGGATGTTGTTTTGTTTTAAAAAGAGAATGAAACTGAACAATTAAAAAGAGGGAAATGGTAGAAATCAAACTTGCCATCATTTGTTTAATCTCTAAAATTTTAGTTCCTTGAAAACCTCATTTAGCTCTGTCACCAAATGTTCCCATCACCAGAGGTTCTGCCAGCTTTCATCCATGGCCAGGGCTCTGTAAGAGACTTTTCATTGGACAGTTGACCAGGAAATATGCTAAATCAGTGAATCTCCTCAGCATACTGGCTATGCTCCTCCATCTCCAGCCTATTTACTGTTCTGCAAAGGCTGGATTGAGGCCTGCCAGTAAAGATGTGGTGGTGGGCATACTACACTGCTGAGACCTCTTTTCCAGGTGAACTTCCTGTTGATCAGTAATCTGCAAGCTGGGTTTCCACCAGCAGAAGGCAGGAATAAATAAAGCCCAGTACATAACCTGTGGGGTCTTAAGCACTCCAGGTCAGATGTATATGGAGTAATGTCACAACCTGGGCTAGCAAAACAGCAGAGGCTGAGATGATCAGTGGCAGAGCTGGCAAGGTCACAGTGAAATGCATTGGTAGAGTTATTACAAATGTGTTTAGCGCTTTATTCAAAATTTAGAGCTTGGTGAAAACTCTTGTCAGACAGTCATCTAGAAAACCAGACATTGGAGGACTGGAAGTTGAGCAATTAAAAACCTGTTTGTTGCCTTAGGCATGTTTCAGTTCACTGTTCAGCAGCTCTGTTTCTTGTACTGTTCCACTCCTAATGGTTCAGTTGGTTGAAATTGTGACCAAAAAAGAAAGAAACAAACATACTATGCAAAACAACAACAAATAGCACTGTTTCCTGAGACCCCATTGCCCATTCTGCAAGTCAGAAGTCCCATGGTGACAGCTATTGATGTGCCCTATTAATTAGTTTACTGGTACATACAGATTTAGAGTGTCCTTTGATTTACTTACTTATGCAAGTTACATTTATTATTTTGGAACTTGGTTTCAACATCTGTTAGCATTAGAACCAAAACCAGCTCTTCCCCCAAGAGATTACATTTTGGGCTTGCTTGAGCTCACTTATCAATGGTTCTGCACCATTGATTCAAATAACTTACTTCTGATTAGCACCAGTGACAGGGGGAATAAGGCCCTATGTGTTTAACTTCTGTTCCCACTCTAGACATCCCCATCATGTGCATGATTCAAATTCAAAACAGGATTGGTCAAACTGATTCAGAGGGAACTGGGATTCTCATTTTTTTACCCCAAACTCAACAACCAAGAGCCAGTGACATTTCCCTCACTCTCACCAGTGTAAGTCAGGAGTCAGCAGAATTCTATCACTGCGAAACAAGTGAGAGACCCCTGTCTTGAGGTATGAAAAAGTTCAGTTAATTTGTATTAAAAAATTCATTACTTCCGCACCCCCTTTTCCCCCCATTCTCTCTCTCTCCCCTCTCGCCCCCTTTCTGGGCCCTTCCAGCTGGGACTGGGAGGGCCAAAGTACTGTGACAGCAGCCAGTCTACTAGGATTTACAGTCTAAACAGACATGGGCAGTATTATAGATTTTATGATAAAGCCATCTATAGGAGATTGTCCTGGCTTGGCAAAGAGATCTAGACAATTCAAACTGAATCTTTAAGGAGGTTCAACATCACAGTTTAACAGTTCTTATCAACCAGAATCTTCTGTTCATATAGCATCTTGGTCAAGTAATCACATTTTGTGAGAGACAGGCCTTTTATGTTGAGTTGAAATACAAGTAGGTATGAGTCTGTGTTTTGATGTTTGTACGCAAGGGAAGCATTTTACTTGAGATTATTGCTTGATTGCTTTTTAGACTGCAAGGCCATTGACCGGCACTTGGTCGCCATGTTGATGGTACTGGTTGTGCTAAAGCACTGAACAGGAAAGACCATGTGAGAGCTGCCATCTCTCGCTATCAGTTGGAATATTATTATTATTGCTAATAACCCTGCCTTATTGCCCCTATGTTCCCTACTGCCCACAGTGAATAATTACCATCGTATTCCCCCCCCATCTAAAGGGTGGGTTTGGGATTCATCATGCATGCTGAACATAAGATCAATGGGTGGAACAAGGTAAAATTTTAAAAAGAAAAAATAGATTCAATTTCTTTCATTAAAATGTAAAAATAATGTTTTGAAATTAGATATGTACTATGATGAAATACACATAGAACTTAAACACACACAAAGTACCATACACAATAGCACGCAGTTGTGAATGGTGCTTTACTGACATACAAGACAAGTTTCCTTTCCTGAGCCACTTGCAATCTAAGGGCTAGCTTCTATCTTTTGCTGACAGAGGGGAGTAGAGTGGATGTGGAAGGTATGCATTGCAGCTGGGGTCTGCAAAAGGAATTGTGGCTGAATCAGCCAGAAAGAATTTTGAGGGCTCTTGGGGAATGCACCCTGGAGTGGTAACTGCATTGTCCTTGGAGAGGACACTGTGCTTCCCCCAAATCCAGTCACCTCAACTGACCTGGCATGGAGAATAAGGATGGGGCTACAGCTGTGCTCCACCTCACCTCACCCTACCCCACCCTTCTTCATTCCCTTTCAGACAATTACCACCTGTAAGGTAGGTGCACAACCTACATTCCAAGATACAGTGTAGCCATCCTTGAAGAAAGGCACAAGAGGGGATATCTCTTTCACTCCACCCTCTTGCAGAACCACATGGGGTTTGTCTTCACTGCAGCATTAACGTGTGTGATCAGCACCCTGGCGAGGACAACCCAGGTGTGAGCTATTACATTACAAAGTTACCTCCGACTTACTGAGTCCACAGTGGTTCTGCACACATTCATGTGAGGCACTAGGACTTCTGGGGTAATATCCCATGTTCTTAGCATTGAAGTAAGCTGAGTTGCTCTATGATTCTTTCCCAGTGACTTGTGGGATAGTCTGTTCTTCTGGGAACACAGAAGAAATTGTGGGAAGGCACTGGAGGACTATCAGCAGTCAAGTATCCTCACTGCAAAGTGGGTAGGCTCTAGCCTGTAGCCCAGGACAAGCCAGCTAGCCCAGGTGTAAAGCACCACCATGCTCAGGCCAGATGGTTTTCTGTGTGAATGGGAGCCTGGCTGGGGCAACACCAACTGAGTAAGATCCCAAGTTAACTCTGCAGTGAAGACAAGTCTGTATGGGCCAGGAACAATCTGGTCCTAAACAGCAGCCAAAATGCAAAGGAGAAGGAAAGGATGCAACATAAAAACCTAGAGAATGCATATTTGGCAAACATCTTGATAGATCCCTGGGTTTTTTTATTTTATTTTTAATTAATTATTAATATAGTTATTTTCAATCTTCAAATTGTTGTATGAACTAAAAGAAAGGACATGAGAGCCATGGAGGATTGTTTCTATCAAAAAGCTAGAGAAAAGAAGTGAGATTTTAGTGATACTGGGTGGAGAGTGAAGTGGCTTGGGGCACAATAGAAGGGGAGCTGTTCCAGTAACAGCTCCACATACAAAAAAAGGCACAGAACAGAGGACAAGAGAAGGTTTGGTGAATGGTCTTTAAAGAGATTTGCAAGTTTCTGGGTGCAGAGGGAGAAGAATGGAGAAGAGTGAGGGTTGAAAGATATGAGCAGGGAGTTAAAAATAGAGAAGAGATCATGGAGACATGGAAGGCACAGGACCTAATAAGCCAGAAGTCAGCACTGGTGTTTCTCGGCTCTCATTGAAGTCAATGTTAGTTTTACCATTGTAAATTAGTAGCATTTAGGCTAGTGCTTTAGCACTTTAGAAAACCCTATCCAGAATTTTTAAACCAGGACTTATATTTGAAGGCTGAATAAATAAGAACACAGTCTAATTAGTGTATTTAGAATATTTATTTCACAATCATTGATCATTTATTAATCGATTGTTTGTTTTATCAATGGCTTTAGAAATCAATGCCAAGCTCTTTCTTACAATGTTTTATTAAATGCTTTCCTTACAGTTAGCACAGTTTTTGCACAGTATAGAGGACCTAGTTGCTATTTAAAAGTAGTGAGCGCTACTCATATATTATCGGTAGACTTCCACGGCTCAGTATTCCTAACAGTCACTCATTGATTCAAAATTGTTTTTCAGCATCTAGAGTGGAACTTGTTAGTGAAACACATTATAAGTGCCCATTATATTGCTGAGTGACTGACTAATGCTTATATAATGTATGTTCTTCCTAACTATTCAAGTATGCACTTTTTACAGTGGCTAAATAAATTATATAACAAATTCATCACCCAGATAAAAGATGTACCTATATTTAAATTCCTTATCAAAATAACACTTGTATTTAGAGGTAAATTGGCCAGCTCTGTGAGAACATCATGGTTGGCTAGGGTTTCAATTTTCATTTCAGTTCTAGATAGTATTAAAGCTATAGCATTATTCTAGGTATCATCATGACCATTCCTGTATCCGCTGAAAGAGAGTGAGAGATGTGTAAATAGATGCTTATCTTTGATACCTCTTTCAGTGCTACTAGCAGGAGGGAGCCTTAGATGGCCAGCTGAGAAGCCAGCTCTCTCCTGGAGGGTTTTTATGGCTACCTGCTGTAGCTGGAGGGGCCTGTTATATTAACTTCTAAGGGTAACTCAATGCCTGGTTTCTCTTTCAAAAGATGGTCATGGACTGATCCATACGAGTCATATTTCATGCATCTCTTTAGCAGTCAGAGGTTTTATTTCTCTTACTCACCTGCCAACATCATTGTTTGAAATTTCAACAGTTTTAAAACTATTATTAGCCAGTCTGCTTGGAGCTTCTTATGTCAAAGCGATGCTCTGTTTTGGGTTTAGTCTAACTCTGTATTTAGTCTCTGTAGTTAGTCTAACTTCCTTTCCAGTTTGTGGCTTTTCTTGTAAGAAAACTGACATTTTCTTTATTTGCAAAGTCTATTTATAGACTTGTTTCTAGCCATTCTCTGGTTGTTCATAAGCTCATTTTGTTAACTCAGGTAATTTTAAAAGTCGCTTGAATTGTACCTATTTTTTCCCCATTGGTCCAAACACATGGAAGATGTGCAGATTTTCATTTCTGTGGGCCAAACCACACTCCATGTGGAAATGTCTATAGTAGGGAGCTGTGAGGGAAGAAAAGCTCTGCAAGGTTCTCTACCGGAAATTGTCCTCAAGTCATTCTTCTGGGCATTCTATTCTATTGTTCCCTCCCATAGTGGACAGTGTTTCCACCCACAGACCACAGGGGAAATGCAGAAGGCTGGGTCAGTCCCTGAAGCGACTCCACCTCTATCCTTTTCTGTCTTCTCCCCCACCATCCCCTTTGATCTCCCTAGGATTCCCCTACCATTACTCCCTCTGGGTCTTCTTTCTCTGGTGCTTCATGAAGTAAAGTCTGTCATTCCAGATTTTTATCTCTGTAATGTATTTAATGTTGATGTATTTATTAAGTGTTAATTAAAGCACTATTGGAGGGGGGACTGTATGTAAATTGATCACCTTCTTTCCGTATGTTTTGCCAACAGGGTTTTCTGCAGCCCTAGGGCAGCAATAACCCCTTTGCAATGGAATGAGGGAAGGAGACCTTGGGTTCCCAATTTATGTCATTGCAAGAAGAGTTCTCTTTACTCTGAGTTGTATTTTTGAATCGTTAAAAGCAATACTGAGGAATTGTTCTTTTCCAGCTTTTAGCACCAGAGAACAGCTATCACTGTCAACCAGATTTTCAAAAGTATTTAGGCATCAAAAATGTGGATAGGCACCTAGTGAGATTTTTAAAAGCAACCCAGCAGATTAGGCTTTTAACTCTCAGTGAAATCAGCAGGAGTTATGCACCAATTTTCTTAGGTACTCTTGAAAATCCCACTAGATGCCTAAATACTTTTGAAAAATCTAGCCACGTGCACAAGACAGAAAAATCAGACTCTACTCTTGACATGGAATTTGACAGCTATCTAGGTGCTATGCTTCCCAAAAGGATCAGTCAAACCTCAGGAGCCATCTATGCCCCTGTAGCTGGTCAGAAACTAGAATTCCCATTTTATAGGAAATTTTGAAATAATAAAGTGTTCCAAAGGGAACAAAAAAGAAAATCGAAGTCTCCCATGGCCCAGGAATTTCAATTGACAATTTAAGTCAAAACATTTTATTTTGATCTTTTTAAAATGTTTCCGAGACACCCAAAGCTTCCTAGAGGCCCAACAGGCTGCCAGGCAGGGAGCGGGCTAGGTAAGAGAGCCTGGAAGCTAGGGCTTCTAGGCTGCAAAAAGCTGTGAATCTGGAATCCGTGAGAGGTCTGGCTCCAGGACAGTCCACCTGGTGAGCTGCCCCAGAGCCAGAGAAACTGGAAGCCCTGGCTCCCTGGTAGCCTACCAAATGGGCTGCTAAACATCTGGGCAGGTCAGCTGGCAGGAAACAGGGTAGGTAGGATTTCATAAGAAACCCACTTTGTGTTCACTGGAATTTCATAGAAATCCCATGTTCCCATGGAATGTGTCTATTTCAATTACTCAGCATTTCCTAACAGAAAAACAATCAATCAGAAAAATTCCAACTAGCTTTACTGCAGAGTCCAACCTGTTGCACATTTTGAAGGCAGATAGGGCTAGGATTTGTCCACCTAGTGGAAACTTCATCAGGAAATCCACAAATTGGATCTGAAATGTGAGGCTGCCCAATATAATGAGAGATACGGCAGAAAAAACAGAGCATAAAGCAGGGATAGTTCAAATTATTTTAGAAGAGCAAGAAATCATAAATTAAATGATATTTTCCCCAATCTTTACCCATTCCATAGAGAAATGTGTCAAAATGATGGATGAGGTTCCATGTCCCACAGTTTGTTCTCCATAGTATTAATGGCCAGCCATTAGATTGAGGGGAAATTTTTCAAAGTGGTACACTGGGATTGTGTTATGAAATTCCCATTAAAATCAGTGGGAACCTTGAGGCTAACCTCAGAGGCACACTACTTTGATAACGTACCCCTAATGTATCAATAATTTCCATTTAACTGCACTTGAGTTAGCCAGATAGTTCATCATGTTTTATTTTTTTAAATATTATGATTACACTTTTGGGTACCAATACATGTGTATTTAAAATAAGTGCCTTGTAAAATCCCAAAGCTAGCTTCTTTTCATTTCTCATGTAATAAATCTAATATACAGTATATCCACATTTTTCATTAATTATATCAACTAATTACCTTCTTACAAAATAAATGGTAGAGAAATTACAGTTAGAGGGGATCACTGTTGATCTATTATGCATGAATTACTAACTTCTAAATAAAATAGTCATTATGAGCTAATGTGAAACCTTGATAAATTAGCTAAACTAATAGATATTAATTGTAATGTCACGTGAATTACTGCTGCTAATTTTAAAGTATTAGTGCATCAGATTAAAATGAAAATTATATTATTTTGAACACCTGGGCAAAATTCCTTTGTGATTAATTGACAGAGGTCTCATAAGCAATTCAAAAGTCTGGACACTAAAGTCAGTCTCAAAAGGGCTGGGTGGTATATGGATAGGCAGATGTATTTAGTTAATTTAAGTGGAGTATTTCATTGTGGACTTAAATTGAGGAGGAAAAAAAGAGTACAGTGGACTATTTTCTTACTTAATGTAGTCTGTTTTCCTCTTACAACCAGTTTGTGTACTCATGACAGGCACGGAGGGGCTATTTGAGTAAACTGTGAGAAATGAACTCTGTGCATTTGTGTGTTCGCACTTGCTATGAACATATCAATCTAATATGACCTTAAGAGGTACTTTGTGAAAGCTGTGCATGCCTTCTAAACCTAAAAAGCAGAAGTACATTAGATGAGCAGGATTATTGGATATAAATTCCCTTACAGGCCCCCTTTCAGATTCAGCCTTGAAAGTTCCTTGATGTTACTTAAAAATTAAGGTTTTGCTTGGCAACAAACTACATTAAAGAGCAAAATGGATGCCAGCAGGTTCAATGAAAGTGATCTGGCAGATTTAGATTCAGAAGTTTAATAACCTTTGGAGATGATTTCAAACCAAAGCCCTGGATCCATGAAGTTAAGGATGTTACAAATTTAAATCTAATTCAAATTTTGTGGGTTGAGCCAATCTCTAGTGTCATTTTTTTTAAAATTCCAATTTTTAAAAGTAAAGATTATATAGGCTACGGACCAAAATCCACAGTTTCTTCTATGCTCAAAGAAAGTGCACTGTTGAAATGTGTATGTATAGGTGGAATGTGGGTCTGAAGGTATGAATGAAGATTTCAGAAGAACATATAAGCAAGGGAGAACTATTTATCACATCACAAAGGGGTTGACTCTAGATGTGCAACCTAACCAGAAAGCTTAAAAAAACACAACAACACTATATAAATTCTTGAAAACCTCAACGTAGTCAAAGGAAATGGAATCTAACAGTAAGACAGAAGCAGCCTCCCCCTTGTCAGAGCCAGAGGCAAATGTGAAGCTGACAAAATACGAGTCCAAGGAATCTGCTAAGGAGCCAAATACCAGAAAGAATCACTTTCATATTTCACACTCTGAATCTTTATTATGGCCAAGCAAAAGAAAAAGGAGAATAAGATAGTAAATGGCAAAAAACCATGCCATATCCTCGAAAAGGACTGTTTGAAAAGGCAACAAAACTAAGAAAAGACATCAATACCACATACCTGTAGGAACATAAAAGCTGCCCACAGAGCATCACTCCTCTTGCATTTCGGTATAACAACACTAAAAAATGTTCCCTGGATTTTCTTTGCTGTGTGAACACCTTATGCAAAATGGATGCCTCTCACTTATGTTTCAGAGTAGCAGCCGTGTTAGTCTGTATTTGCAAAAAGAAAACAAGTACTTGTGGCACCTTAGAGACTAACAAATTTATTTGAGCAGAAGCTTTCGTGAGCTACAGCTCACTTCATCGGATGCATTCAGTGGAAAATACTGAATGCATCCGATGAAGTGAGCTGTAGCTCACGAAAGCTTCTGCTCAAATAAATTTGTTAGTCTCTAAGGTGCCACAAGTACTCCTTTTCTTCTCACTTATGTATTCACCTGTATTGCATCTAGCTTATTTTAAACCACCACCAGTGGATGACACTCATGTGTTGTACTCTCCTGAATATCAGACTTGCGTGACAGGGTGCCTTTAAGTGACAGTTTGCATTCCTGGAAAACAATCAGGTGATAAGTAAGAGGTGTGACTTAATTTGATTTTATGGCCTTCAATTTATTTTCTATTTAAGATTGTGTGGCCAGAAACACTGGTAACACGCCAGAGCTAACTACTCTTTTAAAATACCTCTCCCATATTTCTCCTCGGATGCCTCACAGCTACTGCCAAAGAAAGGTGTCGTACTTTAGTTTTCAAGCTAAAACTAAGCTTGCTTCTTCTCCCAAACCCTCCTTTCTTCCCTTCTTCTCTACCAGTTGACAAACTTTCTTTGCCATGATCCCAGCTCATTTTTGCTTCTTTCCTAGATGTAGGGGAGTGGAAAAGAGTTTTGGTAGATGGCAGAGTTTCTTTCAAGTGACTGAAATTTAATTGTATTGCTTGTGTGTGTTAAGGTGCCTAGGACCTCAGCCTCTTTTTAGATCTTATTTAAGTATAAATGAATACATCTTTATTCTCTCTCCCTCTTCTGCCCCCCAATATCTCATGCTGTCTCCTCTCTCTCCCCCACATCAACAGAACTGCATCCCATGCGCTGGTACTTTCTCATGTTGGTTGGTGTCATGTCTTTCTCTATCACGTCTCCCCACAGTAACCAAGCCTTCTGCCAAATTAGTCCTTCTTTTCTACCTCTTGGATCATCTCTCATCTACTTCTTGTGTTTTTGAAGAAGCCCGGAAGTTAGTACAGAGTACAAAAGAAGTTTCTTCTCACTTTCAAAACACCAATCCTACCTTCAACTCTTTCTATATCCCCTCCCATTTTCTACGTCCTATTCAGGGCTGGCTCCAGGCACCAGCAAAAGAAGCAAGTGCCTGGGGCAGCCAATAGAAAGGGGCATCACTCTGTCCGTGATTGGGGCGGCACGTCCGCATCTTTGGCGGCAATTCAGCAGTGGGTCCTTCACTCCCTCTTCGGCAGCAGGCCCTGCTTTTTTTTTGCTTTGCCGCTTGGTGCAGCAAAAGAGCTGGAGCTGGCCCTGATCCTATTCAAGCTTCTTTTCTCCCATGTCTTGCACTTCACTCTAACACTACCGTTCTAGGTCTTGTTACATATAACAAACATCTTCTGTGTACAGATATGAGGCTATAATATTAATAAAGACGAGCCCAGACATTGGGGAAACTTGAAAATGATCAGATCTGGATTTTTAATTCTGGTCCACTTAGTGCACCTCATTCTTTCAGTGGGCCATTCCATTTCCCCAAAGTAGCTTTATTTCTCCTTCAGAGATTCTAGTCCCCTCAGGGAATTAGTTGGATGTCTCACAGTGAAAACAGCTGTTCTTCTGACATTGAAAAAAAAAAAAGTAGATCATTATCAAGTAATTTCATATTATGGCTAAATGCTCTGATATTAACCAATTAATGGAGGGATGCTGAAATCAGAAGTTGCTTGCTCACCCTGGCAGCACCACAAAAAGGCTTGTGGTCATTCAAGATGGAGAGTTTAAAGGAAGTAGAAATTTAATTCCTCAGGAACTATTCTAAAGTTTGTAACAACATTCATCACTGTACCTGAGTGCTTGACAGAGCAGAAAAATGTAAATCGGGAGGACATTCCCTACTGTCGCTGAAGGACTGGAGAGCTTTAGGATCATTCTCAACTGATTCTGTCTGGAATTTGAAATGGGCTCATACCAAATGTATGTACTAATTTCCCTCAAGTTTTTCCAAACCTTCCAGGGGTTTGGAAAGGGGTTTGGGTTCCAGAGGCCATACCTGGGGTTATATAACTGAACCATAGCTATACTTTGAAAGTATACAGGTAGGAAGGTCCGAACCCACACTTGGCTTCCACTGGAAAAGGCCCTTTCTGTGCCCACTAAAGTCAGCAACAAACTTGTCTCTATCATAGTAGTACATTGCAGCAAGTTTAAGATTATTGGCATTTCCATTATTAATTCCTTTGTCATCTAGCAGAATATACAAGTTGGTTGCTTTAATTCAGTATTAGCCAAAAACTGTCATGCAACACTGTTTAAATTAACTTTATTTTTAAGGGCCGTATTGCAGGCTGACTACAATCACAATACATGTGCTCCCTAACTGCTCCCTGCTAATTACACACCAATGTAATGTAGCCTTACCAGACCAGAGAATCCACCCACTGACTCCAGCAAAGACCTCCACTCAGTAGGCACCCCACAGGAAAGCATGGGGAGACTGAGGCTATGGCTAGAGGTGAGCTAGCACACAGGGTGGTGTATATGTGAATTTAAGTATAAATGGCACCCTCCCTCCTGCTCTGAAGAACTGGAGCTAAGTCATCCAGATTTCTTACAGAGTCTCCTGCTCCAACACAGCCAGTGGCTTAGGATAACAATTTGGTTCTGAGTTTTATTATACACAAACATATAATAAAATATTTAAGTGTCAAGTGTCCCTTATTGTAAAATTTAATGAATAATTAGAGGACATGCCTCCTTAAGTCATTAAGAAGAACTCTTTGTCTGTGTCTGATGGTATGCGGCATCACGCACTGACGTAGGCACAAGGGCCTGGTACGGGTAGAATGGCATCTTTTTCTGTTTCTTTGCTTTTATCAGTCAGATTCTATTATTATAATGCAATTAAAATAACTGTTCCTTTTCCATACTTTTTGTACTGAATAGAATTATGTTTCTTTAACAGAAAGGAAGAAATCATGCTTTGACTTTGTCCCAAATTGCATTTTAAAAACAAAACCAAACAAAATACAAAAACAGTGAAAAGCTCTGAGAATAGGTTTTTAAAATAAAGGAAAGTCCTGAAAGTGGCTTATGTAGCCCTGTTTGCTGCAATTCACTCATATCCCTTTATATGTAGCATCTTTCTTGGAATCACAAGGTATGTGATGGAAAACTTAGCTCTCTTCATAATGGGACACATCTGATTTACCCAAATGACATGATACAGGTGCATTAGTAAGATGAAAGGCTTTTATCTTGCTCAGAGACACACATATTATAGTCATTTCAACAGATGAAGTGTCAAACTGCTTAAGAGTATCAGTTTTGACATATATACAAATAATTGCCTTGGGAAACTCTAAGGTAGTGAGTCTAAGATACACAAGGATGTGGAGCTGACTACTGCAGATGCTGCTTTTTACAGCTATTTTGGGAAAACAGCACTTTTAGTGATAAATAAGGTAAAATTGTGCCTATTTAGAAAGGCTAAAACCCCTTCCCGTTTAATAAGAAATCTCTCCTTTCTTCACTCTCATCCACATGAGGTTGGTCTTATTGGTAAATATTTAATCAGTTACTATGAGTATGTCAGTCTGCATTCCTGCATACATCTTTGACCATCCAAGAAAACATCTTACATATGACACAGAGTAGTCTATTACAATTATTCAGTGGGGTGAAAATATCTCAATATTTAAAACTTAAATTCTCCAAAAATAATTCTTATTACAATAAAAATATTATTGGTCATTAATGGAAAATATGTACATTTAAAAAATAAAATGTTAGTTGTGAGATATAGTTTTATATTTAAAGAAGGGTGTAATTTAAAAGGTGTTTTTTACTCTGCATGCCCCTCTTGTCAGCATTGACAGGGCTGTAGCTCTTAATACCACTTCACTGGCTGCCATGATTATTACACTTTTATTTTAAAATATAATGCACCAAGGCACAAGGGATGTTGTACGTTTAGTGATTGACTTTCTTCATTATTAAGCATTATGTTTCGTGACTGAGTGCCATTGAGATGGTAAATGCCAAGCAATGTCCAATAGTATAAATCAAACAAAAATAATTGTATTTCACCCTTTTGAGGTAATGTATTATCCTCCATAAGCATTATGCTCCAAATCACTTTCTATTTCAGATCCCGTCACATCTTTCCCAATCAACATAAGGCCGAATTCAGCTTCCAGTGAAGTCAACAGAAGGTCTTCCATTGACTCCACTGGGAGCTGGTTTAGCTCACACAGAATAAGGCAATAGGCTAACTGCAAACTGATATACTCTGACTGTAAGATCCTTGGGGCAGGGATTTTGTCTTCATCCTGTGTGTAATGTGCCATATATATTTGTGGTTTTATATATAAATATTAAATGCAATTATTGTCAACAGTGACAATAAAAATATCTTGAGACATCAATATTTAGATTGTGAGGTCTTGGGAAACAGACTTTTTTTCATTATAAGCGTGTATAGTGACTAGCACTATGCTGATCCCTAGTAGGGGATTCTAGACGAAATCACAATACAAATAATAATAATAATGATGATGATGATGACATCACAAATCAAGAGCTATCCTGGACATCTCACTCTCCTCACTCTATTTTTAGGATAGGATTTTCTGTAAGACCTAAACCAACACCACGGGTATCATGAACAATTTCCAAGATGGACTTTACTTGTGAAAATTCTGTCAGTCTTTTAACTGCATGCATAGGTGCGAATGCACACACAAAACTGTGCCTGCAGTAGTGGACCTAGCTGAGACTGCACTAAGATTGGGCCTCAAAGCACTAATGTTGATAGAAATGAATCTCCAGAATGACTCTGATATCTATAAGAACATCAAGGCATGTCCATATATTATATTGGTACACAGTACTATAGATATAGAATGCACTTTCCATACAGAATACGGCCCATGCCCTGATAAGTTTGCACTATAGGTATTTCATTGGCAGTTGTCCCATTGCCTTATGCTATATAGCCTTGATCCTGCACCAATGATGTCTAAGGGCACTTTGAAAAAGACTTCAGTGGGCACAGTCTTATGTCATTAGGGCTAGATAGAGTCAGATCATCACTGGAGCAGAACTAAGGGAGATCAACAATGGACGCAAGTGGAGCCGAATGTCTAATGGGGTGTTCTATAACTTGCAAAGGATTGAACAGGTATATTCCGCTCCTTCCCCCGAACTCCTGATGTCAGCAATACACCTGATAACTTGGATATAAAGTAGAACTAGCCAAAATTTCAGGGATGGTGAGGAACTTTGAAAGAAAGCAAACACTTTCTTTTTCCCCTCCCTTTTTCAATGAAAAAAATTCAAAAGATATTTACAAAACCCTGTACTACATTTTAGTCTTCAATTTTCAAGGTGGTATATAGAATTTTAGGAGGGATAAGGGAATGCTTTGGATAAAATATGATCCATCCTGTGGCCTTGCTTTAAACTTCAGCTGATCTTTTGAGGTTAAAATAATACAGTTTTATATATTATCATACATAAAAGTGGATGTGGGTATCACCTTTGGACCTGGAATGTACATTCTCTGCTCCAATACTTTCCTTGGTTAAAAATGATATCTAGACTCTATCCCTCAGATTGCTGTAATTTCTCCTATTTGGAGGCTTCATGCTAAACAGTAGAATTCAATATAGTTTTTTGTAAACTAATAGACTGACTAACTTTGGTTGACTTATGATAAAAGTGTCAGATTTGTTCTCTTCTCCTCCCCATTATAATCAGCTGTTCATAATAAATTAGTGTAATAAGATGGTAGTACAAAAAAGCAGTGTTTCAAGATTCCCAGATCAAAAGGGCACTGAACAGGTTGAAATCCAATTAAAAAGACTGACAACTATTTGGTGACTTCTGACATGGTAGTCAAAAGTCAAAGTTGATATTTGGGGGACTTTTTAAAATGTATTCACTGGCCCACATTTAACTAATTTATCAAATTTCAGGATTTTAGCTCAGAGGGACCATCAACAGTCACTTAGTCAGTCACCCCATTGTTAGTATTATTTATTACACATTCTTAGTATTACTTATATATATTTATTTCCCATTTAAAAAAAAGCTATGTTAAGAAAATGTTATGGTTGCATTGTTTTGTATTTCCTGAATTTTGAGTGCATAAATTAAGGTTGGACATACAACCTTAATTGTGCTCCCATGCCACATGCACCCACATACACCTTATTTCTTCACTCTATTTTATAGATTTCCTTTGAAGAAAGCTATGCTACTGATTGTAGATATAATTCAGAGGATGGGGCAGCGTATTACAAAGCTAAGTGGCCTGCATATTGTAATTATTAATGAAAAAGATCTCCAGGTAATTTTTGAAAGATCTGGAGCTTCACTTTCCAGAATTAGGAAGCCCTTATGGCTCTCCAAACACTGGGAAATAGCATATGAAAATTTCATTGTCTGGAACTATTTAGCTGGACCTCACTGGAGCACTGTGTCCCATACACCTTAGGAATTCCACAAAAGAAAACCACTGTCCTGTAAGCCCTGTCAGCTGTGCAGATGGCAAAGCCTCCTTGTCTGTTTCCCAGCTACAGAATATTTAATATGCACTGGAGCAGGGCTCTTCCTTGCATTCCTTTCAACTCCTTCAACACATCTGTGTCCTTCCCACCTTCCTGCAATATTCTTGTTTCAGCTTCTCTGCATCTTTCTTAACTTTTCCCATACAGATGAGATAGCCAGCCATGCATGTATGTGCAGTTTGACTTTCTTGCAGAACACTTCACAAATGTTGCAAGGAAAAAAAATGTACAAAATGTAAGGCACAGCCACAGCACACAATTTACAAAGACCTATAAAATGTAACCCAAGATCAGTTTCACCAGAATATTTAAAACCAATACTTCCCTGTAAATGGTATTTCCTTGCTAAGTATCAACTTTCCATCCAGATCTAATGATTTGATCACAAAGCTCAAAACATTTGGTGTTTTTTAAAGCTCCAGCTCTTGAAGTCATGTTATTACATGAGAACCTTATCTTTCTTTTAAAATAAAATAAACTTCTAGCCTTCATGACTAAGAGTAAAACTTCAGAATGTGGATGCCAAATGCTCTAAAACCAGAAGGCAAATAAAAAGCCAAAAACTTTTAAAAAAATAAATCTCATATTTAAAGCCAATTTCATGATTTATGAATGATTTGGGGATGGGGGGTGTACAATGTTGTTTTCCCAGATATTTCTAGTATAGAGGTTCACGAAAAAGGGTTACAAGAAATTCACCATGAGGCAGAGATGAAACCTGGAAAATGTGGGTGTTTTGGAAAATTATAAAACATTGAAAAAAGGAAACCAGATTGCAAATACAGACAGAGACCTTTTTGTCTCTCCTGCTCTAACATACATTATATTATAAATGAATTAATGCACCCCACATGTGTATGCACTACTGGAAGTAGTATATTATCATGATGAAAGGACCATAAGAATAAATACAGCACAGAATGGAATAGTATTTTGTACAATAATGAAAGCAGAAATACCGAAACACCTTATTATTATGGCATTGTTTACCCAACAGAAACCAAATAAGGAAGTATGTTACGAACGATTCTTTGAATATCCTCCACAATTTCTACAGCAAGAGAGTTTGGCTAATCATCCAGACCTTTGGATGCTTATCCAAATGCACCTTTTTTATGTTTCATGCATCACTACTTTTTAAGCCATATGATGCTTATTAACATTAGTAGAAATTGCACATATGGTGCATTAGTGAAGCACTGATGATTCAGGGTAAAAAAAAATAATCATTTCATTAATTTATTTTATAGTGAATCAATTTGTTTGTTTCAGAACAGTACAGAAAAAGAAACCTTGGACCATATTTTTATAATGAATTTCATACAAGTGAGTACTGCTTTCAGCCAATATTTGATTACACAACATTTTAACACTACTTATAATATGGCACCAATAATGATCAGACCTAGTTATAATAATTTTGTTAAAATTACTCGCAGCCGATGAATGTAACTCAGCTGAAAATCACCTCTGAAGAATGTATTCTAAATATCAATCAACATAAATAATGCAAGTTTGCTATTAAAGCAATTCAAAACAACAAACAGACCCCTACAGGGAGTTCCTTAAAATTATTCTGTTCCACATTAATCCTTTTAAAATGTTCATAGTACGAATAGCCAACATTGTTATAAAGCAAATTAATTTTATCCACCTTCTCTTCAAAAAGATTATTTTTTCTTCAAAAGTGGAGATTTATTAGAGGTTGTTATTGATAAGTTATACATATCTTATTCCTGAGGGCATTCCTGTGCCAAAATATTAAAAATTCTGTGGCAAAAAAATTAAATATTCTGCACACAATATTTTAAAATCCTGCAAATTTTATTTGTCAAAGAAATGTGGAGACTCCAACATGACATTTGGGAGCACAGGCCACTGGCTGCATAGAGGTGGGAGATCACTGTGCAGGTTCCCCCCCGGACATGGAATTAGCAGCGAAGCTGCACCCAAACCTGATATAGTGAAAGGATTGGGTCTGCCCCAGAAACACCCTAGGGCCCAGGCCCTGCCTCTCCATGCCAGGTGCACCAGGTGTGGGCAGGCACGTTCAGCAAGGCAGGATCCAAGTATGGAGGGGCTTAGTGTGGGGGGATCCAGGTGTGGGTTGAGAGGATTCTGTGTGGGGCAATCTGGGTGCGGGATCCAGGTGTGGGGGGAATCTGGATGCACAGGGGCTTGTTGGGTGGTTCTGGGTGCAACAGTAATGGGAATCGGCAGGAGGGTCCAAGCAAAAGTGGTTGGGGCTCAGTATGAGGGGTCTGGGTGTGTGTGGGATAGAGCTTGGCAGGGGGGTCTGGGTGTGTGCGGGCTCAGTAGGGGGTCCAGATGCCAGGGGAGTGGAGCAGGGATCCAGGTGCAGATGCTTGGGGCTTGGTGGGGTGGGGATACAGTTGGCTCGTCAGGTGTCCAGGTGCAGGGGGAGTGGCACTCAGAGGGATTCTGAGTGCGGGAGGGTAGGCTTGGCAGGAGAGACTGGATATGAGGAGGTCTGGATGGATGGAGGTTGGGTGGATAGGGGAGCAGCTCCCTGCATAAGGATCCCTCCCCCTGCAGGAGAGGAGCAATGGATACAGGAATCATAGAATCATAGAATCATAGAATATCAGGGTTGGAAGGGACCCCAGAAGGTCATCTAGTCCAACCCCCTGCTCAAAGCAGGACCAAGTCCCAGTTAAATCATCCCAGCTAGGGCTTTGTCAAGCCTGACCTTAAAAACCTCTAAGGAAGGAGATTCTACCACCTCCCTAGGTAACGCATTCCAGTGTTTCACCACCCTCTTAGTGAAAAAGTTTTTCCTAATATCCAATCTAAACCTCCCCCATTGCAACTTGAGACCATTACTCCTCGTTCTGTCATCTGCTACCATTGAGAACAGTCTAGAGCCATCCTCTTTGAAACCCCCTTTCAGGTAGTTGAAAGCAGCTATCAAATCCCCCCTCATTCTTCTCTTCTGCAGACTAAACAATCCCAGCTCCCTCAGCCTCTCCTCATAAGTCATGTGCTCTAGACCCCTAATCATTTTCGTTGCCCTTCGTTGTACTCTTTCCAATTTATCCACATCCTTCCTGTAGTGTGGGGCCCAAAACTGGACACAGTACTCCAGATGAGGCCTCACCAGTGTCGAATAGAGGGGAACGATCACGTCCCTCGATCTGCTCGCTATGCCCCTACTTATACAACCCAAAATGCCATTGGCCTTCTTGGCAACAAGGGCACACTGCTGACTCATATCCAGCTTCTCGTCCACTGTCACCCCTAGGTCCTTTTCCGCAGAACTGCTGCCGAGCCATTCGGTCCCTAGTCTGTAGCGGTGCATTGGATTCTTCCATCCTAAGTGCAGGACCCTGCATTTATCCTTATTGAACCTCATTAGATTTCTTTTGGCCCAATCCTCCAATTTGTCTAGGTCCTTCTGTATCCTATCCCTCCCCTCCAGCGTATCTACCACTCCTCCCAGTTTAGTATCATCCGCAAATTTGCTGAGAGTGCAATCCACACCATCCTCCAGATCATTTATGAAGATATTGAACAAAACGGGCCCCAGGACCGACCCCTGGGGCACTCCACTTGACACCGGCTGCCAACTAGACATGGAGCCATTGATCACTACCCGTTGAGCCCGACAATCTAGCCAGCTTTCTACCCACCTTATAGTGCATTCATCCAGCCCATACTTCCTTAACTTGCTGACAAGAATGCTGTGGGAGACCGTGTCAAAAGCTTTGCTAAAGTCAAGAAACAATACATCCACTGCTTTCCCTTCATCCACAGAACCAGTAATCTCATCATAAAAGGCGATTAGATTAGTCAGGCATGACCTTCCCTTGGTGAATCCATGCTGACTGTTCCTGATCACTTTCCTCTCCTCTAAGTGCTTCAGGATTGATTCTTTGAGGACCTGCTCCATGATTTTTCCAGGGACTGAGGTGAGGCTGACCGGCCTGTAGTTCCCAGGATCCTCCTTCTTCCCTTTTTTAAAGATGGGCAGGGGTGGGAGGAGTTTGCAGAGCTTCCTGCAGCTGGGGGAGAAATCTGAGGGTGGGTCTGACCCGGCCCCGGATGCCATGCAGAGGAAGAGGAAGTCCCATCTTCCCCAGCCCAGCCAGGACTAGCGGCTGAGCCTGGCCCAGCATTGGAGCCACCAGCTGGGTCTTCCCTAGTCCCGCCTCTTGCCCCACAGTGATTTCCTGGGCACCCAAAACATACTGCTGGGGAGGGCCACATGACCACTCTTATGGCTTTCATTTTGCTTCACCATCAGAAAGACATTTTCTTGTGGGGAAGCCAAGAAATCTACGGGGGACATAAATTCTGTGCATGCACAGTGGCACAGAATTCCTCCAAGAATAATATCTATTAAACCTGAATAGCAGAGAGAAGGCTGTCAATAGTTTAGCTTTCCATCATTAATTGTCATTTGAGATTTCAAATGATTATTTGTAAACTAGGGACAATTATCTTGCTTTTCATAGGCTCATAGAAATTTAGGGCTGGTAGGCATGTTGAAACATCACTTAGTCCATCCCCACCCCCAGGCTTAGATGAACCAAATATACCTAAATCCATCCTGATTCTTTTACTTATAACTAGTGTAAAACCTTTGAGTTCAATGCTGTAACTTTCAGTGGGCATGAGTGAAAAATCAGGCTAAATAAATTAATAATCAAATAAATAAAGTACCTGATTCTGGACAGTTCAGTAAAAATAATTGTTCAATATGCAGCAATAGTAAAATAAATAAAGATCTATAAAGATTAAAAAAGAGTTACTACAATAATTCCTTGATACAAATTTATAGCATGCTCTCACCTCATGAACTGTCTCAACAAATCTCTATAGTGGCATTTATAAAGTTTCTTGCATTTGAAAGATTTTACAGGTGTGAGAAATATTATACTTAAAGTGGGGAATACATTGGAATGTGCAACGTCTCTCACGGTGAAATTAACTTTTTAAATACAATCACACTAAAGCAGAGCTGGAAGGGATCTTGAGATGGGTGATTAAAATAATTAGAGGCATGGAAGACACTCTGTATTCAGAGAGATTGAAAAGTTTGTGACTTCTTTACTTTAGAGAGGAGATGAACAAGAGGGGATTACGTGTAATTATCATCATCAAGCATCATCATTGTCACGTCTGAATTTTCTTTCAATGTCTCTGCTTTATCATCATGCTTTGCTACCAACCTCCCATCAACACAGCTGTGAGACCTCCCTCTTTTCCCTACTTGTTCTTTTTGTCCCCTTTCCCTTCTTTTATTTAAATTAAAATGTAGACTACCTATTTCCCACTCCTCTTCTCTCTGGGCCAACTCCCAGGCATCAGATTCAGGCTGCTTCTTAGGAATGTATGGGGGAAAAGGTGATCAAATATAAAACAATGTTTGGCCCTTGATCCTGGCTCTCCAAGCAGCCGGGGTTGATTTCAAGAAAGCCAGGAATCCAACAAAGTTTTTCTGTTGATTTCAGGGGGGCCAGAAATTCACCCCTGGAGAGTTTACACTCCATAGATTCTTTGGGTGAGATCCTCACCCCTGCAGGTGAAAAAGGACTCTAAAATCCCCAGTTCTGTCTGAGGGGATTCCCTGGGCACTGAAGATTATAGCTGTAAAGATTTAGAACAAGGGCCTTCTCACAAGTAGTGGCAAAGGAGGTGTACAGGGGCATTCTGTGGACAGGACTGGGTCAGGAAGGCCATGTCAGGGTGGGGCTGCACTACAAGGCACTGCAGAGATTCATCACACTGCTGCTATTTCTAGAGCAGAGTTGGTAGACTACCATAATTTAGACAGTCCTGAAGGGCTGCCTATATTACACTACGAGGGGCTGCTCCAGGCCCCAGAACAGCCCAGGATTTGGAGGGTGTAAAGGTGGCTTGAAGCCACCTTAGTCTCCAACTTCTTCTAGGCGGCAAATTCTGTGCTGGGTCCTTGAAAAGGGCAGCAGGCATGTGGTTTACCATGTACCTCTTTAATCCCCTACATATCCTCCCCGCTTAGATTAATTGTGCTCCTGGTATGGGCAATGTTAAAAGCAAGAACATTGTGCACACAGGCAGACATACATATATATATAAAAATACACATACACACATAGGCAGCTATGTCCAATCCAGTTAGAGCAGCAGCCCACATTACTATTCTCCTACTCATGTCCAGGCTAAATAACTTTGTGCTTAAACCTGATTCCAGGTCTCTCTCCCCCCCCCCCCGCCTATTTAGGAGCATCTTTTTAATATACTCGTTTTCCCTCTGCTCCTTAATCTCTCCATGTCTCTTTGATGATAGTGATTTACCTCTTTACAACTTAAAGCTTTATCCTTATAACCACTGGATCACTACTGTCATGCCGATCATGCTAAATTCTAATATTTTTCTTCTGATATCTCATGAACTTCCAGAGGATCATTTCCACCAGAACATTTCTAACCTACAAAGTTTTTTAAAAAAATCTCTATCATTACATAGTTTTCCACAGATCTCATTATCCTAATGTCTAAGAAATCTTCAAGGAGAGTTTTAAAAATAATCTCAGTTTGTGAATATCTGATCTGTTTCTTTATGAAGATGAAAAAGTAATTTAATAAATAAGAATAAAACTAACCAAACCAGAGAGATAAAAGCACTTCAGTTCAATAAAGGTAACAGAGAAAGAAAATCCCAAAACACAGAACATTTGACTTAAACATTTGCTGCATTTTAATGTTTTTAGATGAAAGGCTTCTGTTTGGCAAACTGTAACTAAACTTCAAAAACTTAATAGGGGACAAAGCTAAATTGCTTGCAAGGTCATATTTCAAGGGAAAAGGAAGAATTTAGAGAGTCAACACTAAGGTATTATTTGGATACCTCAGTCTAAATCCCACCCAGATTTCTTTTGATTAAAGGAAGTGGAAATTGAGTGTATAAACATTGCCTCTAGTCCAGTTTGATGTATACTGTGTACACCAGGGGTTCTGAATCTCTCTCTTTCTAAGCCCCTCACCCCATGCTATAAAAACTCCATAACCCAGCTGTGCCACAACTACTCTTTTTCCTGCATAGAAAAGCCAGGACCAGCATTATAGCAGGGGATAGCAAGCAGGACAATTTCCCGAGCCCCCATGAAGCTAAATTGCTCAGGCTTTGGCTTCAGCCCCAGGTGGTGGGGCTCAGGACCCTAGGCTACAGTCCCACGTGGCAGAGTTTTTGGCTTTCTGCCCTGGGCCCTAGAGAGTCTAACGCCAGCCATGCTTTGCAGAACCTGTGAAACCTGCTCATGCCCGGCCCCCCGCCATGATGTATACTATTTTGGTTCTATAGGTATAAATGAGTGATTTGTGTGTGGATAGATACAAATAGCTTATGTCCATTCTGTAAGATTGATAATGACATTTGAACAAATTGGTTTGCAAGAAATTGTCCTTTTTCAAAAAATTTATAGGCAGATCGGATACATCATACAGTCAATGGATCTCCTTTTCAGCAAACAACATTCTTTACTTTTGCTAAACTGCGCACACAACAGATATATAATCTCCCCCAAATGCTGAGGTGACAAAAATGTGCTGTTCCTTGCTCTCAAAAATCGCAGAAGCAGATTATTCTTTTATATCATTGGACATTTTGGGGGGGATTAGGGAGGGGCTGCATCGCAGTATAAGTCTCTGGAGGAATTTTGGCTTGCTCAGTAGGAGCTCACACAGGCCCAGGAGGGTTCATTGGAAGGTAAAGAGTGACTATGGCATTGTCCTCACCCCTAATGGAAGACAACATCTCTAGTAGGATTATCTCAGAGCAGTGTCTGTGCTCCCCATTTGGATGCTCATATTGGAGTCAGATGCCATGAGGGCACTAAGTACCACACTAGGAGGCACTCAGCTCCTTAGGGAATCAGGCCCTGTATATGTAATCTGAAGCTTTCTTAAGTGTGGGTTTCATTTATAATGTGCTTGGCTCCTTGGAACTGTGTCAAGAGAAAAAAGCAGACTAAGCCAGAACCTATACAGCTTGTTTGAAAAGGCAGAAATGCTGTCCTCTGTTTCTCACATGATAGTGATGTAGGTATCAAGCTCATTAGTGATACTGCTTAAAAAAGCAAAAACTATTCAGACTGCACCCATCTCAGATGTGTGGGCTAGTACTCACATAAGAAGAGAATGAAAGGACAGCCATGGAGGACCCAAGACAAACATCCAAGAACCCCTTATCTGAGCAGTAGGCCTCCTGCAAAAAGTTTGAGAATCTCATTTATACATTCTTAGGACTATACCACAGGTGTCAGAATGTTTTTGAGGTTGGCAGGCTGGAAACTGATTTTTGCCTCCTTTTGTCTGTCAAGGTGGCAATACTTGGGCTAAAAGTGAGATTTTTCACAAACCCTTGAACCACCTCTACCTTAATCCTCCCACCCCTCCAGGCATGCTGTCAGTTGGATTTGTATGGAGAATTTTATACACTGTTTTACACCTACTGTTACCCCATCCTAGCATATGACTATTTTAGAAGAGAGGAAACGTTTTCTTTTTCCTCTTCTAGGACAAAATCAGTTTGGGGAAACTCACTGAGGAAGGCTCCTCATATGTTTGTCCCAGTGGTGAAGTTCCTCTTTCCATTGGTCAGCCTGCCTGTCACAGCGAGAGCTAGAAACCTGTCTGCCTGGATCTGTGGATTTGAATCACACGTATTCAATTCAGGCGTGCACACATGTGCTTCCTCTCTCTCTTCCCCCTGCCAAACACATGCCTCTAATTTCTTTTTTATCCACTGAAAAGAAATCAGTATTTGTTAAGAAGTTGCTGCAAAATGAGTTCTGAACAAAAGCAACATCCAAGGTTTTGGGGGAGGGTTGTTTTGTTTTTCGCTTTTTGTTTTTAAAAAGTATAGAGTGTTCATTGATGTTAGGAAAGGGTCTGTTCTTGCCAACTCAATCTCTGTTTTGGGGGATGGAACTCTATGAGGTGAATAATTGCTTTGGGAGAAGTTGTGCATAGTCAGCTTTGGATTTCCAAATGAAAGCAAGAAGGAATTTGCATGATTTGCAGCAAAAATCATTTCCCTCTTTCTAATACCCTATTTTTGAGCTTTTAGATGGTTATAAACCCTTATAAAACATATCACTGAGGAGTACTGAAACATAGCTGGAAAATACCTCAGAATTACTTAAATATCAGTTGATTAGCGTAAGTTTATAATAATTGTTCAGAAGGAAGGACAGCATAAACACATTTTTAGTAAATCATACCCTAAGATACACAGGGTTTTAATGAAAATTACTCCATAGGATTTGAGGAAAGGTGGAAATTTTGCAAATGAAAAAGAAAGCAAGACGAGAGCAATATTTTTTAAAAATGGTTATGGTGATCATTTTGTATTAGTACAGTAATGAACCAATTAGTAAAAGGCTGAATGGACAGGGACAGTATGCCTGTCTTTCTGCTCGCTCATCCATCAAACAATAACATTTCCCATAGTGCGCGTGCGTGTGTGTATGTGCATTACCCATCCTGCAGTGATTTGACACAGTACAGTGACACTAATCCCACAGCCATATTTGTGATAGCGATATAAATGTCAAAAGAACAACTGTGCATCAGAAAACGGTGCAATAATATATTAGAATATGGCCCTACAGAACATGGAATCAAAGTCAGTAGAATTCCGTGCCCCCTAAACTCCATTCACTGTTAAGAAATGCTTATAGCATTGTGTTGAATGTCATTTCCTGAAGGCGATGAGACTAAAGCTTGGCAAGCACAGAGATTACATTCACTGTTCCAGTGCGAGTCTTATCACTCACCCAGGGGCAGATTGTGCCAGGTGGGTGCACATGAGGGAAATGGTTTGAAGACACAAAGAGCCTGCCCTTGAACAATAGCTAGGAACATTAGCAGTCTCTGCAATTGGGGAAACACATGGAATGCTCTCTCTGTTCAATCCCGGGGGGGGGAGCAAACTACCCCTCAAGGAGGTCAGGCAGGGAGATGGAGGAGGATGGTCATAGGAAGAAAATGGTCCATGTTGCTTGCTAAGTATGTAGTGGGAACAGGCTGCATCATCCAAAGGGGTAGTACAGCAAGCACACTCCCCTTGCTTGCTAGGGAGCTCCAGGAGGGATTGTGCTTTCTGAGATACAATCCCTTTTGGAGCTTCCCAGGGAAAAAACATATTTTTCTACCAGCTCCTAATGCTGAACAAAGACAAAAACACCACAATCTAGAGCCATACAGTTTAATTTTAATCCAGTCTATTGAAAATAATTTACTTTAGGTAGAATACTGAATATAGCATTAACATGCAACAATATCCTAAACAGAGTAATATCTCAAGGCCAGATTCTTGTACCTATTGCTCCCTTTTACTCACAGGGAGTGGCTCTGAGTAGACCAAGAACTACCAAGCAGAGTAAGGTGCCACTTGCCATGAACAAGAGTGACTAAAACCTGATCCTTATTTACCATTTAGTTTATAATACTGGTATTTGTTCCTACAATTTTCCATCTTCCTTTGTTTTGGGTTGGATCACAACCATCAAGTCATTTTCAGAGGGAAAGCTGTGCCAAGGGAATGAATTAATATTTGCCACAGGTGTTTTTAACTTTTGGGGAACTGCAGGATCTTCTTTATTCCCCCACAGCATCAACATTACTGAGTTAGCTTTTAGAGCCTTTGACAAAGGGAAAGTATACAAAGCGCGAGACTAATCCACTAGTGCACAAATAATTTCGTAGTTATTCACCTCCCTTAGAGAATGCTGCTAACAAGCTTCTTCTGCTTATTTGATCCCTGACCTTGTAGCAGCTTTGAACTCACTGCTTTCCTTCCCCCTTGTGTGTATAATGGTATAGTTTGTTACGAGGTTAAAGAGGCAGGTTTGGGAAGATATTAATTTGATCATCTTTTATAGGGGCTGCTGGTGTGCTAGCAAAGAGTAGGAGGAGGAGGCCTTGTCTCAGCACTACAAAGCTAGTAATTGATTTCACTATTAAAGCAGCACTTTGTATTGTTCAGAAATAAACCATGCATTGTAGAATGTCTCTAAGTAAAAGTCCCAGTATCCAAGGAGTTGACCACATGGTTAACCTTATGCTTGTATTTCGTTACAGCAAAGTATTATCATACAACCTTAAAAGCAAAGAAAAATAGAGATTTGTATGAGTGATATATCTATATAAATGTAGACGCAGAGGAGAGAAATGACTGGGTGAATTATGGGTGTGGTAAATAGAGCCTATCATATTTATGTTGCCAGTGCTCACATGCAACATAGTCTTTGTTGGTATGTTTGGTTGCTGCTTACACCAATATGCACCATATTGTTATTTTTATGACAGTATTAACTGGAAGCTATTATTGCTATTGTAAATAATGCCAAATGGTAGTCAGCTATGTTTTTATTTCCTCTTAAAAATGTGAAGTGCTTAGTTATATCACCACATGCCAAACATTGCACTTATCCTGGAACCTAATAGCTTCAGAGCCAGGTTATATATTATTATTGCTAATGCAGAGTGTGTTTAAGAAATGGTTTAGATACCTGTTGGTACCTAGATTAACACCTAGTTCCTGCAAATATTTGCACATTTTACACACATTTGTTACACTCTACTGTGAGTGCAAGTGGAGACTACTCATGGACACAAGTAAGGTTAAAGGTTCCCACACTATTTTAATCACTCACTGAACAGTGTTCAGTGGACTTGAGACTCACTATTCACTCCCTTACTCAAAAATATGCTGTAGAAAAAAGAGGAGCAGGAAAGTGGGTGAGATGCTTCCTATGGATACCCAAGAAGGAAGTGAGGCATCTTGCTATCAACTGCCCTTCGTGGGCAGCCTTGTTTGTACCTGCTAGGAGTAATTCCCCTGACTCCATCAGCCAGAAGCTCACCCCTTGGCAGGCCCCTCGGGCTCCTCTGTCCCTCTGCATGTAAGCAACTGCACACTCCAACCCCTGTATCTTCACAGCATCCCGCTGGGATGCCCATCCCCAGTTTCACTGGACACAGAGAATTTCCAGATCTCTTCTGCCCAAAGGAGCTTCCCAGTTGTACTGTAGGATGCAGCTCCGACATATACACACAGCACTTAGATTTGTTTATGGAGAAAGCTACTGTAAATTTATTTAACAAAGAACAGAGATTCAAATGATAGTGAGCAGAAATATTGGAAATAAAGGGTTACATATAAAATAAATTCATAACCTGTTCTAGAGCCTAAACTTAACTAACAAGCTGCACTGTTGTCTAATAAGGTAAAGCTTACCCAAAGTCCTTCTTGGAGAGTTTTTTGACCAGGATGGTCATAAGATCAAACCCACTAAGAAGTTGTCTCCCCTGATGAAGGATACTAGTGCATCTTTCTGCACCTTTAGACAGTCCTGTGTTCTTCACCTGTAAACAGGAGTTACTCTCCTTCGTCCCCTCCCACTGTTCACCTCATCCTGTTAGTTTCTTCTCCTGAAGTCCCCACAAGCTCTTAATTAGCATTTGACTCAGTATGCAAATAGACTTCCATTGCAAGACACACAATATACAATGGACAACCAGGGAGATAGTCTCCTACCTCCTGTCTGGTGGAACTTGTTGTTAAGGCATCTCACCCTGCATTTAACGTCAAGGTTTTAAGAATATAATTTCCAAACTATGTATACACACTTTTCCTTACATATTATCCACACATACATTTCACCAAGGCTATGATGAACAATGAACAACACAGACTTTCGGTAGAGACTATACGTGATGCTCTTTGGGGAACTAGTATGTAAATACTGGATCCAGAGGATCCCTTATGCACATCTGTGCTTTCTGCCAGTCAGCATTAAGAGGTTCCTGGGTCAGAGTAGGGTTGCATCTGATGACAGGGACTTAAGTGCCATCTTTATAATAAATGCTAACTAATAATAATCATGCTAATTAAGGAGCTTAGCTACTAGCTTTTCTCAGAAGAAAGACTTCTATTAGGCAAGATGAACTTGCTCTGAAATGCTCTGAGCTCTGAAATGCAGGTCATGCTCCCAATTTTTTCCACACGCAGCTCAGTTTTCACTTGGTGATTACATCTGCAGCAGTCTCTGGGGGCTGAGCTCTGCAAGGTGCAGAGCACCTTCAATTCATATTGACCACTTAACACCTTTCAGGACTTCACACCACCTTGCAGTATCAAGCCTCAAGTCCCCTGCATTTCCCACTCAATATGGATTATCAACATAACTCTTTCATATGAAGGGAACAGGGAGTAAGTGAACTAGCTATCAGTTTTCAGTGACCAGAGTAACTGTATTTGCTCCTGTACAGAGCCATGTACAGCAGTCTATTCTGAATTATAATGAGTAGAGTTCATTGAACCATAACCTCTTCCTCCAACTGGGCCTGTGGACAAATAATTGTCCCATGACCTATCAGCTTCTGTAGGTTACATAAACATTAAGTAGGATGACTGAGGAATCCTCTTAGTATAAAGCCAGATCTGATATTTCAATGTTCTGGTTATCAAAAGAAAAAACTCACTGAAAAGTTTAAATGTAATGGAAAGTTAAACATTTAGATGATGGGGGACCATACAAGATTTGAAGAATTGCTCATGGGATATCCAGCTCATGTGAGCACCACATTGAGGAGAGTAGGTAATGAAGTGACATGGGATTTTTTTTCCCTCATGGCCACAAGCTTTAGGCAGTATAACTCATCAGTATATTGAATGTAGAACTACAACAATCTATAATTTGTTTTTATATTATACAAATTGAGGTCTCATTCCCACTCCATAAGAATGGCCATACTGGGTCAGACCAAGGGTCCATCTCACCCAGGATCCTGTCTTCGGACAGTGGCCAGTGCCAGGTGTCCCAGAGGGAATGAACAGAACAGGTAATCATTAAGTGATCCATCCCCAGTCGCCCATTCCCAGCTACTGGCAAACAGAGGCTAGGGACACTCCCACCAAAGTTTCAAGGGATACAAGAGACATAGGAGAACATGTAACGTATTAGTATTTGACCAGATCAATTACAGAGTTTGACAGTTACTGGCTTGTAAGAGCAAACATAATAGAACAACAAATAGTGGAGGAGATTTCCTTTTTAGTTTTATCTGATGTCTGAAATTTTCAAAAATTTACAAACTTAATTTTTTTTTAAAGTCTGTTTTTACAAAACTTATGTCAAATAGAAATGTTTCTGTGAAGTGAAAAGAAAAAATGGAAAAATTAAAAAAATAATAATCCCCCAAAGCCTTTGCAGCTAATATTGCTGCACTATGCTAATGCATCAGAAGCTAATGGTGAAATAGTCCGTAAAATGACTATAAACAAAAAGGAAAGTGGTTAGCAGTGAACAATATTTGAAAATATATTTTAGTAATCAGAGTTCAGCAAATTCCTCAGACATTTTTTCCAGTTTGAATTTCTAAATAGAACAGTTTAAACTGTGCTCATTTTATAACAAATTGGCTAGTGCACAAAGTATACAAGAAAAATGTTCATGGAAACAAGCGGGTGAAGTCCTAATCCTAGTCCTATTGAAGACAATGGGAGATTTACCATTGGATTTCAATGGACACAAGATTTCATCTGAAGAATATTCGCTAAACTATTGGAAATGTTAGCAGAAAGCAAATTTTCAATAGTTAAATCTAAGTAATGGTACCAGAAACCTGATTCTAAGAGTTCTGATCAACCAAGCAGGAAATAGAAACATAGCATGTGAATGGTGTGTCCACCAAACACTAATCGACATAATATTCAAAAGTTATATTCACAGTGACCTGCTTGAATACAATCTTCAGACCAAGAATTATTCACTGGAATACTCAGGCAAATAATTTCAGCCAAGAAAAAAATAAAGGGGAAAAATTGTAAGCTGCTTATAGAAAATTTGTGGGGTGGGGAGGAGGCAAAATTAAAATAAAATTCCTACACAATTATTTGCTCAGCTTTATTATATTAGACAAATGTCATTATTTCAAGCAAAATAAGTTTTTAAACATTAATATTTCAACTTTATATGAAACTTTTGTATTTTAAAATGCATTTAATAAGCAAGAACACAAAATTGCTAATTAATTAAGCATGTAGATTGAAGCAGGTAGACAGTTGAATTTCATTATTTCTTCAGGTTCATCATTAGTGCAACATTGTTATCCACAATTAGAAGAAACAAGTTTGGGTGTAGCTTATATGTAGAATTTTGTTATGGCATTGTTATCTATGAGTCAAATACATAAGGAGATTTTGTAGCAAATTGTGGTACCATGGCTATGTATATAGTTGGCAGGGGAGAGCCATTGTGTACATATATCAGTATATGGATGACATGTTGATATCCTGCTATGGCTCAGTACAATCTAATTTTATTCTGTTCTACTGGTATCTGTCCTCATTTCTTTATATTGTAAACAGAGCATAGCCAAACAATCCTCAAATAGATCATGATACCGTTGAATTTGAGCTATTTATTTTCTTATTTCTTTATGCATGTCATTTGCAGTGTTTTCTTTCATGAGCAACAGCATGATGATACATTTTCTTGCACCATTAATATTTTGAACAATGTCACTCATCAAGGATCTACAACCTATCCTGAAGGACGAGCCATCGCTCTCTCAGATCTTGGGAGATAGACCAGTCCTTGCTTACAGACAGCCCCCCAATCTGAAGCAAATACTCACCAGCAACCACACACCACACAACAGAACCACTAACCCAGGAACCTATCCTTGCAACAAAGCCCGTTGCCAACTCTGTCCACATATCTATTCAGGGGATACCATCATAGGGCCTAATCACATCAGCCACACTATCAGAGGCTCGTTCACCTGCGCATCTACCAATGTGATATATGCCATCATGTGCCAGCAATGCCCCTCTGCCATGTACATTGGCCAAACTGGACAGTCTCTACGTAAAAGAATGAATGGACACAAATCAGACGTCAAGAATTATAACATTCAAAAACCAGTTGGAGAACACTTCAATCTCTCTGGTCACTCGATCACAGACCTAAGAGTGGCTATACTTCAACAAAAAAGCTTCAAAAACAGACTCCAACGAGAGACTGCTGAATTGGAATTAATTTGCAAACTGGATACAATTAACTTAGGCTTGAATAGAGACTGGGAATGGATGAGTCATTACACAAAGTAAAACTATTTCCCCATGGTATTTCTCCCCCCCACCCCACCCCCCACTGTTCCTCTGATATTCTTGTTAACTGCTGGAATTAGCCTACCTGCTTGTCACCATGGAAGGTTTTCCTCCTTTCCCCCCCCTGCCGTGGGTGATGGCTTATCTTAAGTGATCACTCTCCTTACAGTGTGTATGATAAACCCATTGTTTCATGTTCTCTGTGTGTGTGTATATAAATCTCTCCTCTGTTTTTTCCACCAAATGCATCCGATGAAGTGAGCTGTAGCTCACGAAAGCTTATGCTCTAATAAATTTGTTAGTCTCTAAGGTGCCACAAGTACTCCTTTTCTTTTTGCGAATACAGACTAACACGGCTGCTACTCTGAAACTCAGTGTCAGTATCCCTTTGAAATTAAGTTAAGGAGGTGATTTCGGCTCATTTTTATTTCCTACAAGTAATTTTGTTTGGATTTAGCTTTATTTCTCTCTGCAGCCTAACAGAAACATGAACTTAAGTAGCCTGATCCCAATCATATCCTCCTCTACTCCATCATAGCTATTAATGATCTGTTAGGGAGCTTTTGTTGTCAGTTTCTTGCACTAGACTTTGTGAGCTCTGTAGTCATCTCCCGCCTTTGAAATTGGTGAAGTATCCAAATGCCAGAAGTAGTTTGATCATTGCAGAGGCTGAAGTAGAGGGAATAGTCTAGCAACCACACTACAGAGCGTTCATTAACAATGAAAAGCCAGCTGATATTATTGGTTCTTATTGCTTAACTCTTAACCTTTACAATCCATTATTTTACTAAGTGGAAAGGGAATAATCACAATATTGTTTCTATGATTTGTGATCATCTGAGATCTTTTATCTCCCCAGTTATGCATATTCCCCTGACTTCCCAGGCAGAGTCAGCAGTGAACAGCTAAGCAGCCCAGACTATCAATCTTACTGCTGCCTAGATCTCTCTTGAAGATGTAAGAGAACTACAATGGGTTATCAGCAGAACTGACATGGTCTACTATGTAAAACTACATTATGTAACTCCACTAAAAACTTCACAGAAGCAATATATTGTTACAGTGTTATATCATGGCAACCATGTGTCTGCACTCTGTGAGATGCTATCTCTAAAATGGTCATTGAGACATGAACTGAACTCTATTTTCATAGTTAAGCTACTTAAAGTCTTTTGGAAATCAAGGCAAATGCTTGGGGGAATATCTGGGGTTATCATCAACTCCATTCAGCAAAAGGACAGATATCAGAGTAGCAGCCGTGTTAGTCTGTATTCGCAAAAAGAAAAGGAGTACTTGTGGCACCTTAGAGACTAACAAATTTATTTGAGCATAAGCTTTCGTGAGCTACAGCTCACTTCATCGAAATGCATCCGATGAAGTGAGCTGTAGCTCACGAAAGCTTATGCTCTAATAAATTTGTTAGTCTCTAAGGTGCCACAAGTACTCCTTTTCTCATTCAGCAAAAGGAAACAGATGGTACAGAATGAGAAACTGACTAACCAATTTCTCTTATTAAAACAGATAAATATGATGAGAGATTCAACTGTCCAATGTTAAACAAATATCATGGCCATGATTTTCAAAAGTGATTGATTTTAGTACCTCAGTTTTAGAGTGCACCATTTGAGACCCTTTAGACACCTAGAGTGAAATCCTGGATCACTGCAGTCAAAACCAAAACTCCCACTGACTTAAATGGGGCAAGGATTTCATCCCTGATTTCAAAGAGTAGGATTTCAGTACTTTGTGACAGTCAAGCCCCTTTAAGGTGTCAAGTTGAAAATGTAGGAACCTACAAATCACTAGCCATTTTTGAAAATCTTGGCCATAATTTATATTTAGGCACTATCAGTGATCGTGACATGGGCAGCCATGTCCAGTAGTTAAAGCAGAAGTCAGACCTAGTGGTTACAGCAGGAGTAGATAGTCTGTAATCAGAGCCTAGATAACAGAGCAGGGGGTCAGGATCAGGTTACCTGGAATAAGCCAAGGCAGGTGCCAGACTAATACCTTGAGCAGCCGCTGAACTGCTGCTGGTGGTCTTGATTAAAGAAATATTAAATTCTTAAGGAGCATGATTCAGAATTAATTATTCTGAATAAAATTGACTTACATGTGTCTACTGGGTGCTCAGCTACTTCTTTAAGTATCTAATATGGATTTAAGTGCCTATCTTTAAGTATCAATTTTTGAAAATTTTGGCCCAAGTGTTTGTTCAGGAAGACAGGTGGCATATGGAGCGCTGGTTAGATTTTGGATGGCACAAAACTTTCCTGTGAACATTTAATTTAAACATCTCTATCAATGATATTGCTAAGTCTTAAGAACTTGATTTTACCTCATAATCCAATAGCAGTTTGAGAAGATGTAAACATGAACTTATTAAGCTCATGCTTCCCAAGAGGCAAATATCTGACATCATTTACTTTCCTCTGGCAATACAACTACTGACTCCAACTGTACAAGCTGTATTTCTTATATATATTAGGAATGGGTGAACTGGTTTGACTATAAAAAGAGCCGTCCTGATTCTCCAACCAAACACCTGAACCATTTTTGAAGTCTGAAAAATTGTTGAAATAGGACCAGATAGCAAATTAGCATAGTTATAGATAGAAATATTCCTATAGTTCAGCGTTTGGATCTTGGGATTTCTGTTAGGCTTGTGTTTAGATAATTTGGAAACTTTGTTCTCTTCTGATCTCATTGAGCAATTCGTTCTAAATAAATGTTTAATAATTTAGTATTTCTTTAATCAAATATTAATTTGAGAAGCAATTTAGAGAAGGGAGAAGCTTTAGAATTGTGCGCATCATATTCCTGCCCCATCATAAGGAAGCTGTGCCTTTTTTTAACCTTAACCTAGGGACATCAGGGAGTGTGATGGGTTACTTATTAGGGATAGATGACCCTCAATCTTTGGAAAAGTGTCTGAAGAATAGTGGTACTTTACTTTTTAAACTTAATATAATTGTAAGTAACTTTTCTGAATGCAGCAGGGTGAAAATACTAATATCTTGGTCTTTTTGCCTCCTCTTCTAGCTAAAACCAGGAAATGTCAAAATGGATACATGAATCCAGCATGAATACCTACTTTTCATCACCATTCCCACCTTGGCAGGTTAGTTCCAGCGATAGCCATGCTATTATTGTCAGAATCACCTTGGAGCTGGGGAGGGAATTAAATAGGAGTTCACACTGCCTAATGGAGCACAAATTCCCAATGAAATTTCACCAGAAGTCTCTGGCCTAAGCAGTGGACAGTACCATTGAGAGCTAATGATCCCTTGCTCAACCCTCCAAGCACTTTGTAACTCCAGAAGAGGGGATAAAAGAACCTGGATGCCTCAATATGCACATATGCTCATGTGAAGTACCTTCTCATGGTTCAAATGGAGAGTACAATCCAGGCGAGAGAGATTAAGTTATTTTCACAAAGTAACATAACTAGTCTGTGGCAGAGTCAGAGATAAATATCCAGATTTTCTGACTACCAGTCCTAAGCCCCTATCAAAAGACTCTCCTTCCTCTCAACTGCCTTTACTATAACCTTTTCTTTAAGAAATATTTATATATCTATGTTGAAGACATTTTTGGGAAGCAAGCATTTTCTACTGTGTCTGTAGTAGGCTGCTATGCCTCTTCAATTTGAATGGAAAAATCATATTGTTTACATATTGTATAAATTACTGTGCATTTTTAAATAATACCATTTTTTTCTTTTTTCAAGGAGTGAGAAGCTTATTTTAATAATTCACATGCGATAGAAGATCTGCCCCCATGGTGCCAGGTGGGTTGGGAGCAACTGTGTTAGCACAAATGCATTTTGCATTAACATGTCATCAAAGAGTTTGAGAGGAAAGAAGCAATTTATTTTAGGTGTCCATGAACACCTATGGAGAAACATATGACATCTCTGAATACCAAATAAAGTCATTATGATCAGTGATACTCTAATGAATACCAAATAAATCTGTAATGAGAGAACCCTATGCATTATTTTGATCAATTATGTCACAATACCAAGGGTGTACATCAACATTATTTGTATGCTATGTGCTCCAGGCTGACTTTTTAATATACAGTTAACATGCTTGTTGGTTTTTGGCTTTATCATATCACAGACATAGAAATGACTACACTTTTAGACAACTATTTATACAAAGTTATAAGAACTCCTTTCAGTCTTGGTGATCTTTCACCTGTTCAAGAAATGGTATTCTTTAAAAAGATGAAAGCAGCACCATATTATTGTAACTTCTATAAACCCTAAATGGTGTGAACAGTAAACGAACATCTCATTCTAGAGCATAAATGTGTTTCCACAACAGTTGATTTTAATTATGAAAAGAGCAGAGCCTCCTCGTAGGGTAAAAGGTCTGTCTTACAATTCAGGAAGTCAGAGAGATCTCTTTGGTATTGTAATTGTAAGACAGGCAGTACAGGTGGGTTGCTAGACAAAGGCCTGGTCTACACTACGAGTTCATGTCGAATTTAGCAGCGTTAAATTGAATTAACCCTGCACCCATCCACACAACGAAGCCATTTTTTGGACATAAAGGGCTCTTAAAATCGATTTCTGTACTCCTCCCCGATGAGGAGATTAGTGCTGAAATCGACATTGCCGTTTCAAATTAGGGTTAGTGTGGATGCAATTCGACAGTATTGGCCTCTGGGAACTATCCCACAGTGTACCACTGGACAGCACTCTGAACTCAGATGCACTGGCTAGGTGTACAGGAAAAGCCCCGGGGAACTTTTGAATTTCATTTCCTGTTTGGCCAGGTGAGCTCATCAGCACAGGTAACCATGCAGTCCCAGAATCGACAAAGAGCTCCAGCATGGACCGAACGGGAGGCACTGGATCTGTTCACTGGATGGGGAGACGAATTCGTGCTATCAGAACTACGTTCCAAAAGATGAAATGCCAAAACATTTCAAAAAATCTCCAAGGCCATGATGGACAGAGGCTACAGCAGGGATGTAACACAGTGCCACATGAAACTTAAGGAGCTCAGACAAGTGTACCAGAAAACCAAAGAATCAAACGGATGCTTCGGGACAGAGCCCCAGACATGCCACTTCTACGCTGAGCTGCTTGCAATTCTAAGGGTGGCCGCCGCCACTACCCCACCCCTGTCCGTGGACTCCGATGATGGGGTACTCTCCACCATGCCTGAGGATTTTGTGGATGGGGAAGATGAAGAGGACGATGAGCTCGAGGAGAACACACAGCACACCATTCTCCCCGACAGCCAGGATATTTTTATCACCCTGATTGAAATACCCTCCCAACCCAACCAAGCCAGAGAAGGGACCTCTGGTGAGTGTACCTTTTTAAATATAATACATGTTTTAAAAGCAAGCATTTTTAATGATTAATTTACCCTGATGACTTGGGATATATTCATGGCCAGTACAGCTACTGGAAAAGTCTGTTAATGTGTGTGAGGATGGAGCGGAAATCCTCCAGGGACATCTCAATGAAGCTCTCCTGGAGGTACTCTAAAAGCCTGTGCAGAAGGTTTCTGGGGAGAGAAGCCTTATTCTGTCCTCCATGGTAGGACACTTTATCACGCCATGCTAGTAGCAAGTAATCTGGTATCATTGCATGACAAAGCCTGGCAGCGTATGGTCCTGGTGTTTGCTGGCATTCAAGCAACATCCGTTCTTTATCTCTCTGTGTTATCCTCAGGAGAGTGATATTGTTCATGGTAACCTGGTTGAAATACAGGGAATTTAATAAGGGGACATTCAGAGGTGGCTGTTCCTACTTGGCTGTTTGCCTATGGCTGAAAAGAAATCCTCCCCGCAGTTAGGGAGGGGGGGAGCGGGGGGAGCGGCATTGGCGCTGAAAAACGCACGCACTATGAAGTGTTCTCTGAGCTCATGCAGTCGTCCGGCACGGACAGAGCTCAGCAGAATGTGTGGAGGGACACAGTAGCACAGAACAGGAAAATGACCAATGAACCTGAGGACAGGAGGGACGACTGAGATGAGAGGTGGCGGCAGGAAGATCAGAGGAGGCAGGATGCAATGCTGGGGCTACTGCTGGATCAAACGGACATGCTCCAGCGTCTGGTGGAGGTTCAGGAATGGCAGCAGGATCACAGACTGCTGCTGCAGCCCCTGTTTAACCACCCTCCCTCCTCCCCATGTTCCATAGCCTCCTCACCCAGACGCCCAAGAAGGGGGGGTGGGGGGAGGCTCTGGGGACACAACCACTCCACCCTAGTGGACAGCCCAATAGAAGGCTGTCATTCAACAAGTTTTGAAGTAGCTTTTCCTTCCCTCCTACCCTCCTCCCACACCTCACCTGGGCTATCTTGTGAGTTATTTCCCTATTTTTATAATCAATTAATAAAGAATACATGGTTTTTAAATGATAGTAACTTTATTTCCTTTGCAAGCAAGCTGTGATCGAAGGGGGGAGGGTGGGTGGTTTACAGGGAATTAGAGTCAACCAAGGGGGTGGGATTTCATCAAGGAGAAACAAACAGAAGTGTCACATGGTACCCTGGCCAGTCATGAAACTGGCTTTCAAAGCTTCTCTGATGCGCAGCGCTTCCTGCTGTGCTCTTCTAATAGCCCTGGAGTCTGGCTGTGTGTATTCAGTGGCCAGGAGATTTGCCTCAACCTCCCAACCCACCATAAACGTCTCCCCCTTACTCTCACAGAGATTGTGGAGCACACAGCAAGCAGGAATATTGGTTTCACTGAGGTGTGAGCGAGTCAGTAAACTGCACCAGCAACCCTTTAAACGTCCAAATGCACACACTACCACCATTCTGCACTTGCTCAGCCTATAGTTGAACAGCATCTTACTACTGTCTAGGGTGCCTGTGTACGGCTTCATGATCCAGGGCTTTAAGGGGTAGGCTGGGTCCCCAAGGATAACTATAGGTATTTTAGCATCCCCAACAGTTATTTTCTGGCACTACACAAGTCTGAGATTTGGAGACAGGATTCAACCTTTTCTCTGCTTATTCAGTGTTGTCAGCCCACATGAGGAAGCTTTCCTTTTCTCCAGTTACTCTGATATTTAGAATCATTAGCCCTTTTGTCTTAATTCTTCTTCTACTAGTTACTTCTCTTTGTTTTCAAACCAATCCCACCAGGCACCTTTTTTCAAATCCGCTACACTATCAGAGTTCAAAGAGTTTAATAATCTGACTTCTTTAGAAAAAGGGGGAAGAGACTTTTTTTAGTCAGCTGCTTTTGCTTTTAGATCTTAGTTGCATACAAGTCTTCTCTTTTATAATTGTGACTGAGCAACACCACCGGTCCCAGGGGGGAATCAGACTTTCATAACCAATACTAGGCTAAGTGTCACCATATGCAATTCAGTTCCTAAATCTGCTGGGGAATGGGGAGAAGATGATGCATTTTTGAACTCTGAACTTGTAAACTGAAAAAAGGAAAGGAGAATCCAGTGATATAAGGCCACAATGTAAACCTGTCTTCTGTGCTTTTTGTGCTATTTATTGCACAATTCCATAGCTGCAGATTTTTCCAGGGCTTTCACCCCTTCCTGCAGAATTGGCCTCCAGAATCTCATCGTGAATTTAAAAATAATTCTGTTTCTAGCTTTTTTTGGCTGGGAAGGAAACTTATAATAAATCAAACAAATGTAAACAGATATAATTTGGAAAGTGAGGCAGGCTCCACTTTAAGTGTAAATATTAATATTGTTAACTATTTCAGAGCTGATTGTTTTAGTAGAAACATACAGCTAACGTACTTATCCCGCCCAATTTCCATCTCTGCTTTTCCAAGTGTCAGAAGCCTCATTTGTCCCTACCAACTGATAATTCTTCTTGACCGCACCCTCAAAAATTTACAATGCAATTACGTGTCGGCAAAAGTTGACGACACACCGAAACATGGGGAGAGTAAATAAATTGAATTTAATCTCACTATCAATATGATAGGAGTGCTCTTGTGATGGTATCATTCATTTCCATATTCACTTCATCAAAAACTTCTGTTTTAAAGTTTAAGTGAATCTGCAGTCTGCCACTTCACAGAACCACAGAAACTAAGCAACTTGCCATAGAATTTAGGTCCAGTTTGCCATGGAGTAAACAGGGGGATTGTCCATGATGTACATCTGAAAACATTTGATATTTTACAGGTTCCAAGATCAGATGGGACCGTTGCTATCATCTAGTCTGACCTCCTGGGTAACACGGGCCATAGAACTTCCCCCAAATAATTCCTTGAGCATATTTAGTAAAACATCCCATCTCATTAACTGTGTTAAAAAAGAAAATAAATGTGTTTTGTAAGATGATGGCCTAGTAATCTAATATTCTTACACACACACACACACACACACACACACACACACCCGCGCACACACACACACACAGATAGAAATATATATTAATTTTTAAATTCAAGATACCTAGCACTACCAGTGTTGAAGTATTAACAATTTGTACCAGTACACAACACAATCTGTTAAAGGAGTAATGTTTTTCTTGTTATTTATCACTTTTAAAAGAATTCTGTATTGGCAGATTTTGGATAGGTGACCAAGCTGACCTTTAGACCCTGCTGAGCCTAGGGACAGAGTGAAAAAAATCAAGGTCATTTTCAGCCTGTGTTACACTAGAATGTCAATTACCCTTTTGCTCCACCACAAAGCAGTCAGGAGAGAGTTAGTGCACAGGCTCAGATATGAGCACATGCACAGGGACAGCCTCAAGATAGTCAACTGGCTGACTGTAAATACACTCCTCTCTACCCTGTTGTTTAGTTCAATTTGACACTCTACTAGTTGGGGTCCCCACACCGGCTTTGAATAGTTAAATCAAAACCACTCACTTACACTAATTTAATCATGTTATTTGTTCAAGGAGTCTAGGCAGTTTACTTATTCCACAGATAAAATAAAGTTTTTACTGGATTGCTTTACCTATGCAAGAACTTTGTTTCTGCTTATCAAAGTGTTGTGTCATATTCACTTTAAGCATCAGCCTGGATAAAACCAGAGCACAATCTCATACACAGATCAGATCTTTTCAAAGCATACACAAATCAGATCTTTTCTAGAGGTAAACAGTTTAAAAATTACCAGCAACTTTACAAACCATGAATTCGGGAAGCTACTAGCTGCAATGAACAATTACTCACCTGTTGTATGGATCACTGCTGCATCACAAACACCCCTTTGACTGCTGCACACATGCAGCTGCCCAATCATCTCTCAGTTACTTTGGCAGAGCAAAAAGGCAAAAAAGAGGTATATTTATGCCTTGCCCCAAAATATACCATGGAACACTAATGAACACTAAATCTCACCAAACAGAGGTACCACACTTACCTATTATTTTGAAATCAACCTTGCTCTGAACTGGGGTAAAGGAAGCTTAACCCTTTAACCATGGCAATGAAAGCTAAAGACCACTGCATACCTGTAGAGTATAAAAGGCAAACCCTGATTTTCACCAGTTGAGTTTACCTTGGTTTCAAGCAGGGGTAATCTCCACTGTTAAAACACAAAAACAAAACAAAACAAAAAGTCACAGCTTTGCTTGCTAAGGACAATGGCTGCTCATCTAAGGGCAAATCCCTAATGTAGACAAGACCATGAAAGAGATCTCAGATTAGTGCTCAGTAAAGTTGATTAAAGAACATTGTACAGATTTCTATTGATTTAAATGAATTTTGGATTGGGCCTGGAATCTTGAAGTGTCTTATTGATTATCTTGGAGTTTTTAATAGCATGTTTACCCCACCAGTGAGCTAGGGATTGTCCCAGGATTATTTTTAAAAATATTTCTTAATTGCAGCATTTCTATTTCTCAGTGCAAATAATAAATAATAATTATAATAGTGTCAGATAATTGCTACTCCCCTAAGTCTTTCTTTAAAAAAGTTAGTAGTCAGAGTCTTTTTACTAATTCAGTACAGTTCATTTGTGATTATTGTCTGCAATTATTTTTTGTAACCATTTCTTACCAAATCCCATAAGATAGTGATTAAAACTTGAAAGCTTTAAAAGAAAAGTAACTGCTAAAAAGGAAAGAAAGAAAGTTTAGCCAATTGCTTTGGCCTCTGACTGCTTAGACTTTTCCCCTCGTCATCTTCCCTCAGGTCTATTCCTTCACAAGTGCTTGTGGACTGGGGGGGAACCTTTCAGGCTTTCTTAAAGAACAGCCTTGTTCAAAATAATTGGGTGTTTGAATTCAAACACCCCAAATGCCATTTTAAGTGTACATTGCCCAAAATTGTATTTCCTCCAAATCCCTGTCCAGTTTAGCTGCATGTGAAATATTTGGTGAAGTCACTAGGGCAAAACTCATTGCCCTAATCCTTGGGGCCAAACTCCCATTGCTTTCAATTGGTCCAGAACATCACTCATTGGATCTAAAGGCCTAATTCGGTAAACAAACAAGTGTATGCGACTAGCCATACTGAATCCTGTGAGGCTATTCATGTGCCTAAAGTTATTGTTGTGATTAAGTATATATAAGATGGAGGCCTTAATTTATAGTACAGCAGTTCAAAGTAAACATTAACAAAGAACCCATCATTGTAAACTGCTGAGCAATTCCTCCAAAGTACTGATCATCAACTCTTTAAATTCAGTTGAAGTTGAAGGCATACATACATAGCAAGATGAGGTCTCAAAATTCCAGCAAATTATAAAATATACGTCTTTTTCTTCTGACCAACAACCCCAAAGGGGGTCTGATACAGCCTACTCAACTCAGGACCATATGAAACCCAATTCCATCCATCTCTACAATAGTAGTCTCATTAATTTCAGGTATCAGTTAAATCCAAGTATTTAACAATGATATTCTGTGCGTAAGAATAATTCTAAAACTACTTTTCACTGACAGGGATAAAATGGAACCTAAAGGTATTATGCGGGGAAACACATTTATTCTGTTCGGACTAATTCTCTGAGATGTATTGTAAAAGAGAGTGAAAATTCTAACTACAAGAACTATTTTGGAAAATAGAAAAGCAGTACTTGTGGCACCTTAGAGACTAACAAATTTATTAGAGCATAAGCTTTCGTGAGCTACAGCTCACTTGATCGGATGCATTTGGTGGAAAAAACAGAGGAGAGATTTATATACACACACGAGAACATGAAACAATGGGTTTATCATACACACTGTAAGGAGAGTGATCACTTAAGATAAGCCATCACCAGCAGCAGGGGGGGAAAGGAGGAAAACCTTTCATGGTGACAAGCAAGGTTGGCTAATTCCAGCAGTTAACAAGAATATCTGAGGAACAGTGGGGGGTGTGGTGGGGGAGAAATAACATGGGGAAATAGTTTTACTTTGTGTAATGACTCATCCATTCCCAGTCTCTATTCAAGCCTAAGTTAATTGTATCCAGTTTGCAAATTAATTCCAATTCAGCAGTCTCTCGTTGGAGTCTGTTTTTGAAGCTTTTTTGTTGAAGGATAGCCACTCTTAGGTCTGTAATCGAGTGACCAGAGAGATTGAAGTGTTCTCCAACTGGTTTTTGAATGTTATAATTCTTGACGTCTGATTTGTGTCCATTCATTCTTTTACGTAGAGACTGTCCAGTTTGGCCAATGTACATGGCAGAGGGGCATTGCTGGCACATGATGGCATATATTACATTGGTAGATGCGCAGATGAAGGAGCCTCTGATAGTGTGGCTGATGTGATTAGGCCCTATGATGGTATCCCCTGAATAGATATGTGGACAGAGTGCACTCTGGCTAACCAATGGAGATAGCTCTGCCCTGGGTTGCAGTGAAGTTGCCATTGGTAGAAATAGCTTGAGCACACCTAAGAAACATAGCTCATGTGGCTGGTCATGGAATCTGTAGGTAACTTGGACTTTGGCCAATTAGGGCTTTGTATATGATATACAGAAATGGATTGGCAGCTAGTGCTAAGTGTGGAACACAGATAAAATACTTTCTCCCATGTACCCTGTTGCACATGGTGAGCAGCTGAATTCTATACTATTATTCTTTCTTAGAGGTAAAAAAAAATAAAGAGAGTGTAGGAAACTCATTGACATGCATATCTTCTAACCAGCCATACTTTTGAAAAAATATATGTTTGGCCACTTATTCAATCTGTATATAGGTGCAATAATAAAATGCTTCCATGCAAATCAGAGTCACATCCATTTTATTCATCTTAAACCAACTTGCTTTCATCCAATCTCTGCTAGACATTTTGAGACTATGGTGATGCCTACATCTGGGTGCAATGATAAAAAGGGTATAGAGCTGAGTGTTATCATATTGACCTCTCTGTATTCTGTGTTGTCTCAAGATGGCTCACATGGATATTGAACAACCAGACTGAGCCCCGCTGAGAGCTGTTTGAAGGGAGCAGCAATTGCACATCACCATCCTCAGGGACTGCTGTGCAAAGACTGAGCAGAATCATTTGAGGAAAATTTTGCCCTCACCTACCAGATTCCAAAGCTGTGTCAACAGCATTTCATGAACAATGTTATTGAAAATATTTAATCAATTTCCTACATCACTGAGGACATTTTGGGGCCCTTAGCAGATTGTAGCCACTGAGATCAATAGGATTTTCATGCCACTCTGAAGACTGAATGAATGGGGTACAAGGTACATGAGTATACTAGATAATGCTAGAGCTAAACTACCATATTTTCAGTAAATCTTTCCCAGAAAAGTTTTGGGAAGCTGAGCAATAGCTGTCAAGGATATTGGTTCCTACAGCTGGTTCCTTGGGTAAGGGCCAAACTGATCAAACACACGCAAAGAAATGTGAACCAAATCCTTTAAGAACATTAGAGCAGCCATAATGAGTCAGACCAATGGTCCATCTAGCCCAGTGCTCTGTCTTCCAACCTGGGCCAATGCCTGATGCTTCTGAGGCATTGAACAGAACAGGGCAAGTATCAAGCTATTCATCCTCTTTTGTCTAGTCCCAGCATCTGATAGTCAAGAGACTTAGGGACACCCAGAGCATGAAGTGACATCCCTGACCATCTTGGCTAACAACCATTGATGGACCTATCCCCCATGAACTTATCTAGTTCTTTTTTTAACCCAATTATAGTTTTGGCCTTCACAACATTCATCTAGCAATGAGTTCCAGAGATTGTGCTTTGTGTGAAGAAGTATTTCCTTATGTTTGTTTTAAACATGCTGCTCATTAATTTCATCATGTAGCTGGCCAGATCCATGTAGCTGGCCAGATGTGTAATACGGTACTATTATGAAAGGAGAATCCTTTTTGAACCTAGAATGAGGATTGGTAGCCCCTCTGATTTCTATCCTAGCTACTGTGCCTTCAGATACTATACTTATTCAGACACATCTAACCCTTGTCACTGTGTTATGTGAAGGATTAAATAACACTTATTTACTTTCTCCACACCATTCATGATTTTATAGATCTCTATCTCTTTCCCAAGATGAACAGTCCCAGTCTTTTTAATCTCTCCTCATATGAAAATTGTTCCATACCCCTAATAATCTTTGTTACCCTTCTCTGTACTTTTCCCCATTTTTATTTTATTTTGGGTTGGTTTGGTTTTTTTCAGATGGGATGACCAGATCTGCATGCAATATTCAAAGTCTGGGCATATCATGGATTTATATAGTGGAATTATGATATTCTATCTTATTATGTATCCCTTTCCTAATGGTTCCTAACATTGTTAAGCTATTTTGACTGCCATTGCACACTGAGGGGATGTTTTCAGTGAACTATCCACAATGACTCTAAGATCTCTTTCTTGAGTGGTAACAGCTAATTTAGACCCATCTAACACATTTAACACTGAATTTCATCTGTCATTTTGTTACCCAGTCACCCAGCGTAGAGAGATCCCTTTGTAACACCTCACAATCTGCTTTTGACTTAACTATACTGTGTAATTTTGCATTGTCTGCAAACTTTATCACCTCACTGTTTACCCCCAGATCCTTTGGGAAGATGTTGAACAGCACTACAGATCCTCAAGGAACCCGATATATACCTCTCCACTTTTAAAACTGCCCATTTATTCCTACCCTTTGTTTCCTATCTTTTAACCAATATCTGATCCAGGAAGGACCTTCCCTCTAATCCCATGAATGCTAACTTTGCTTAAGAACCTTTAATGAGGAACTTTTTTAAAAAAAATTGACATTATATTAGCCATCTTCCAGTTATTCTTAATCATCCTTACACAACTATTCCAACACTACTTTATTTCTGTAATAACTTCAAAAGAGTGAAAGACAGTTTAGATATGTCTGAATAAGTATAGTATCTGAAGGCACAGTAGCTAGGATAGAAATTGGAGGGGCTACCAATCCTCATTCTAGGTTCAAAAAGGATTCTCCTCTCATAATAGTACCGTATTACACATCTGGCCAGCTACACAGAAACTGGGGGTGTTCACTTTGTGAAAAAAATCTGATTTTGATTTCTGTCACAGTCAGGATACTGGAATAGAGAGTCTATACTAGTATGCCAAGTCCTTTGGTCCTACCATACAAAGATAACTATAATCCAATGTATTTGTAATACACAGTTGCAATCTATTCAGTGTATAGATTCAGTGCAATACTTGATGACATTTCTGACAGAGACGTTTCAGACATTTCCCATCTTGAGAGATTTCTCACCTTACTCCATACCTCCCACCCCAATTAAACTAGAGTTGATGGACTATCTCGTTTCCTTTATGTTGTTCCTTGATGGTGAACAACAAGCTGCATTGATTCCACCAAAACCTATTTTACGGCTGCTTGTTGCCCACAGGAACATGCCAGAAAACCTGCCAGTGGAGTGGCGATATGAATTTAACTCTGCAGGCTGCTTGAGACAGATGGCATCAAGGGACATTCCAGCGTGAGTCCCAAGGCATGATCTATACACTTGTTCACATTTGCCCAATGCCTTGGTAAAAGCATCTATGTTATTGTCCCACACAGCTCATTTAGAAATAAACTGTGTTTGGGGCTGTGTTCTGGTCAGAATATAAGTACTCTTTAATGCTGTGCATCTGGTTTTATGGCCAAATAGCACAACACCTAAAATTGTTCATTGATTTTATTTTACCATAATTTCATAAAAATTAATTTTAACTGTTTTCTCTTCAAACACTATTGGTGTTTACATCTGGCACAGTTATGAGTATATTACATCATTCAGAGCAAGTCAGTTTCTGTGTCAAGTTATTCTTGCATGATGTCTATCAGTTTATTTTAATTGATGATTGAGATTCAGGAGGCTGACACTTTAAATAAAATCAGCTGCAGGCTGTCCTGGGTCGAAATTTGAATGCCGAATCACAATGAAAAGTTTCTACTGTGTCTTTTTTGGTTGGGAGGGATGAACTTTTTAACTAGCCAGAAAGGGATTCATTTTATGGCAGAATTTTGATAAATAGGAGTTATTTCAATGCATACTCCAGTACATTTCCCATGCATTGCTAGTGCTGGCCACTTCTGGGGCTGTGCTGGCTGCTTGTGCAGTTCCTCACAGGCCCAGAAAATGTTGTGCCAAGAGGGGAATGCCTGAGAAACAAGACAGGCATCTCATCATTCTGGTCTCAGAGTTGGAGGAAGCATTATACCTCCCAGGCTAGTGGTAGAATGCAAGAAGTGCTTCCCAAAACCCATCTATCCAGAGCCTCTCATGGCCATAGTCTGGACAGCAATTGGTATCTGTAATTCTCAGTCTCCACTACCCAGGACAATTCCATCTTGGGTTTATGGTGCCTCCCACATTCACTTTGATCCTTAGATTGCAAAGCCATAGGTGACCACTGTGATCATTTAGTCTAACCTCATGTTTTACACAGGCCATAGAACTTCCCTCAAAATAATTGCTTTTGATCTACCTCATCTCTTTCAAAAAAATCCAATCAAGATTATCAGTGATGAAAATCTACCATGACCACTGGTAAATTGTTCCAATGGTTAATTAGCCTCAGCCAACGATCAAGTCGGATTCAACCCTCAGTAAAGCCACTTCATTATTATAATCTTTTGTTTGCTTTGCACAAATCATTGCAAGCAATGTTAATGGATTTGAAAGTGAGTCATCTACAGTTGAAAATGGATACAAGTGACGCATTCCAGGTATGAAGTAGTATGAAATCAGAAGAGTAGATTAATGCTGGGGCAAATTCAAACCCCATTGCATGGATGTAACTCAAGGCATAGTTTTGTCCTTAGAACTGTATTCTCCCTAGATATACAACACAACTCCAATTAATTTTTAATGGGAGTTGTGTGTATATTAAGCAAGAATAAATTTAGATTAAAATATTGTAAATGGAATCATTCTGGTTTCTTTTTTGTGAAAAAGTTCTTAAAGTTTCCCCCCTTTCCCTATACCCTTTCACAGTTTAAATGTAATTTTTAAAAAATAGCACATAGCTAGGAATTAACCACAAGATATAGAATATCTTTCAACAGTTTTACCAGTAGAATGGTAAAGTGGGAGAGTGAAGATTTGAGAGAAACAGCTCAGCAACATAAAGATTAAACAGAGCTAGAGAGAATACTTCTTTTAAAAAACTGGTGGCTGCTTATTCTGACCCTTTTTTGGACTATTATAGAACATTCTACTTTAAAACTTTTTCTATTTTAAGAAAAGAATATTGTTCTGTAAGGCTCAGACTCAATTAAAATGATTTTGGCTGTTCTGTGAAACTATTTAATCTTTTTGCCACTGTGCTGACCTACACAGGGAAAGATGGCAAAGATACATCTTAGCTTCAATACTTATTCATATAACACAGCCTCAGCAGTCAATTTCTAACAGATCCTCTGACAGAAAGGCCTTTTACAATATGCTTTATCATTTAATAGCCAAAGTAGGAAAGAGGACTGGACAGCCCCTCTTTCCTACTTTCCACGAGGTCTGAACCTGATGAATAACTGTAAATGCTCCTTATACCAATGCCCCTGACACAGGAGATCTTGAAAGAAAGACTTACACATTAGAGAAAGATTGAGAGGGTAAAAATTACTATACAAAGAATCTTATTTGGCTATTATTTAATTCTCCCTTTATATTATGACTAATACTGGTGTGCAAATAAAGGCTTTCTAAATCCAAACCCAGTTTCACCTTCTTTTTTTGCAGAAAAGTTATCAATTTACTTGTGCCAGAATGACCATGTGGTCAAAGCACTGGACTGAGCATCAAGAAATCTAGGTTCTATTCCCAGCTCAGTCATAGGCTTCTTTTGTAATCTTGAGCTAGTCAAGTTCGGTTCTAACATTTGAATGTCCCAAGTTTTGCATGCCTAACTTGGGGTTGCTAAGGCACCATCTTCAGAGGACAGAAGCACCACAATATTTAAAAATGAAATTTATCAATTTTGAAAGATTCTCATTATGTGAATCAGCAGCCCAATCTAACTTGGTAGTGCAAAACACAAAACAAAGCCATTTTGAAGACGCACACACTTTCTTAAAAGCTTTTGGGGAAAATTATTGAATGAGAAATTTTTAAAAGTGTTCTTGTGAAAAAATCTATTATGAAAAATTGAATTTGGTTGAATTTTTACATTTGGAAATTTACAGTGTTTTTATTAGAAGCAATGGCAAACACACAGCAGAATGAAAATTTAAGTTCGTTGGAATTCCAGTTCTCCATTCCTCACCCCTCAGATATAATGTTGTCAATTCCCTTTAATGGCAGTTAAGGGCACTTAGTACCTCATACGAATGAGCCATTACACATCTAGCCTATCATGAAATGCTGTTCATGAAAGGAAAAATTCCTTCCTTGATTAAGATTCTGTGATGTTCACTTTATGCCCTGAAGAATGGGATTAACTTCACACCTGTGCAAAAATAAATGTACTAAAAATATAAAATTGGTCATAAAACTATCCAATCTTTTTCAAAATCTTGCACAAAATTTTATTTGCTGACCTCCTACAGCAGTGAGTTCCTCTTTGAATTAAACATTATAGTTGATTTGTATAATAGCATATAACTAGAATAAGCTCAAAACAAATTAACTAATGGGCACCAATTTCAAGTGAGCCCCTTTGAACTCATGCTATAAGAAGGATGAAAAGGAGCAACTGATCAGTTATCCAAGAGAATCCTATAAAATTTGTGAAACATGAAGAGATTTTTCAAGACACTATAATAAAACCACTAACACAACATGCATTTTTTTGGTTATTCTGGTTTGTATAATTTTCCAACCTAACAATTTACTTTGATGGAACTTTCCCCACCACATAAACACCCAAAAGAATTCCTGCTAACTTCCCCCACTCCACCTCACACTGTCTATAACAGAAAGTTATTCCTTTATTCACAGCATAGAACAAATGAGCCTGAGCTGAATTTATGATCACCACTCCCCTACCCCTATCTTAGAAGCAGCCTAATTAAAAATATTGCTCTGCTTGTTTTATCTTTGTTGTTTCCAGTGTTTAGAAGTCTCATTTGAGGTTTGTATTCCTGGATTTTAAAAAAGAGTGACCCTGCATCATCAGAAAAAATGAGCTCCAGATGGATTAATGGACAAAGCAGTAGCCTTTCCCCTCTGAGCACAAGTTGTCCCACTAGGTCAAGAACAGAAATGGTCAACAAGATTTCCCAACACAAAACCACTACCCAGTTAGAAGTTTTTTTTCTTACAAAAAGCCAAAAGACTGAGCTGGTAAATGATACTGAATTACTTTTTATTGCTAGAGATGGTAGTCCTGGCTAGTCAGGGCAATATTTATTGGTGGGGACAAGATGTGGAAACTTGTATTACAGGCATCCAACTATTTTTGGCTTTTTCATTAACAAGGAAGTGTTATCTGGCATTCTATTATCTTAACTTTGCTCAGTCAATGTACTCAATCTATTTGAGCACAAGACTATTCACAACCCCAAAGGGCTCATAAGCCAATCAGTAGATATCATGTATTGTTGGTTATATTTAAAGCTGTGTGAATGGAAACAAATAAAAAATAGTGAACAAACTGAATCTTCATCCACAACTTGAATCAAATGTTAACCAAATGTTTTAAGTTTTGAAAAGTTCAGATGATTTTTCCACCCTACTTTTCAAGTTTGCACTTCAATCAGATGATTTAATTAAAAAAAAAGTCAAAATATTTTCTCATCATCCAGCTACATCCCCAAATCTTTGGGCATTTAAAGTAATAATTTCAGAAGTACAGAATAATATAAAGTTAGCAAATTCTAAAGTTTTTGGGTAGTGAGAGTAAGGATGTGCATTTGAACTCTTTGGTAATTTATGAATGCTAAGTGTCATGATTCTTGGATTTATATCAAAATCACCACTGTTGGTTGACCTACTGCAGTTGGCGCTATACACAACATCATGGACTTGAATGGCTCAGTAGATATGCCACTCAGTGCTGCTGTGGAAGTAATATACACATTCTGCATTATGGATCGATATTAGAGAATGCATTCTACTGTTACTATGTTTTAACTACAGTGCTACTCCTGCATAGGAGGCAACTATCCTACACTTGCAAGCAGATAAACTAGATAACTCAGTCTTTTCTAGCTCTAATCTACAGGCCAAATTCAGCCTGGAGCCAATGAATGCAACTCCCATACATATATCTGAGCCAAGTTTACTATTGATAAAGTGGCATAAGTTACACATTTGATGTAAACTTATAATAAAAAAGGTGCAAGTGTCAAGTTAATGTAAAGTAACCTAAATTAATATGGCATTTAGTGGGTGTCCAAAACAAGTGAAATGTACCCCAAGAGAATGAAAACAAGTATTTAGCAAGAAAAGCAATTAACAGCATCGCAGAAGATAAAACAGCCGCTTTCTGCACGTTTAACTTATTCCTGCATCATTCATAACACTCCAGTAGTCAGCAAGCACAACCCTTAATTCAATAATTGAATTGTGGCAAGGCTAAACCTGGAACTTTCACAACACAAAAGTCAAAATAAGTTGTCTTTTGCTTCACAGACCCACTGAATGTCAAACTGGTGCAAGTTCACCTGAGCAGGAAAGAAAAACCACACAGCACTATCCTGAAACAAATTACAAAAAGTCCAGGCTTCAGCCCTTAAATTAGGGAAGTTTAGAGGAATCCCCCCTTCTGAACTACTTGTGGCACCTTAGAGACTAAGAAATTTATTTGAGCATAAGCTTTCGTGAGCTACAGCTCACTTCATTGGATGCATTCGATGCCATCGGATGCCCGAAGCGAGCTGTAGCTCACGAAAGCTTATGCTCAAATAAATTTGTTAGTCTCTAAGGTGACACAAGTACTCCTTTTCTTTTTTGCAAATACAGACTAACACGGTTGCTACTCTGAAACCCTTCTGAACTCTGAGACTCCTATAACATTGTGAATAATTTCTGCTATAGTGCATGAGTGACATAGAATTTACTGAAGGAACTGCTGCTTTTCAAAGAATCAGAAATTATGGTTGGGGGGGAAATAGACCTATTTGAGTAGGTCACCTTGGCCATCCCTCTGCTAACGCATAATTGTTCCCTGCAGTAATATCCTACAAGAGACATGACAGATACTAGTTCAGTATGAGACTCCAAAAATAGTAATCATTCTGCTGAAAATCTAATATGTATATTTATTAGAGCTGGTCAAAAAATTCCTGTCCAAACATTTGTTCAACAGAAAATGAGTTTTCATCCAAGCAGAACTTTTATGCAAAAAATATTTATTTTAGTTGGAATTGAAGGGTTTTGTTGAAAAACTGAAAACTGAATACACGTTTCAGTTTTCAGCTACCAAAAGCTCAAAATTAAATAAAAAATTAAAAAGTATGTTCTTGAAATTCTTCATAGGAAACAAAGTCATTTCCTAACCAGCTCCACTATGTACTTATAGCTATATCACAATACTATGAATAAAATAGTATGGGGTCATGCAAATAAAGGCTATTATAATGCATATGCGCAAGGGGGCCAAATTTAGATTGCCTACTGCCAAGCCCCCTTTTGCTGCTTCCCCACAGCCGGTGCTTAACATAGGTTCCCCTCAGTTCTCAAGCTTCTCCTTTCTCTTCTAGACTAACCACTCTTCTGCCCACACAAGCTCCACTCAAGTGTTTTTAACCTGACTCTACCTCAGGCCCTCCCCCACAGGAGCCTAATGTGTTCCCTGTGGATCCTCCCACCTGGCTTCTTGCTTGTTTAAGCTGCACCCCCAGGAGCTTGAACTACTCTGAGAGTTTCTCTCCACAAGAGAATCCTGCCCTATCTGCAATCTCCCCCTGCTGAGTTCCCTCACTTTCCTTCTAAAAACATTACCTACCTTTGCCCTCTCTGGCCAGGAGGCAGTAAATAACAGGATCATTGATTGGCTCTTAACCCCCTTGACTAACAGGTGATGGGAACAAACCCTATCACATCACAGTCTTGTTCAGCTACAGGTTGGAGCATGCCCACTGTAGACAGAATCTTTGGGGAATTGAGCCGCTAAAACCTAAGAGCTCCCTGCTGAGCTTGTGTGAATGATAATTTTTTCAAAGGTTTATAACTTGCCTAATTTAGGAAATTTTCCTGGGGATAGCAAAAAGGCACATCTGTGACACAAAGGCTACCCCCTGCCAAATTTCAAGTTCCTGCTCCAAAGCAAAGGTCACTAAAGCTTTTTCAAGGAAAGGTCACCAGAATTTTTTAACATGGGCAAAAAAAAAACAAACAAAACCTTAGTTTAGCCATTTCTGAGAATGAGGGTAGGAAAAACTGTTTTGACTGAAATTTCAACCCTCCTCTACCCACCAGAAATCAGCCTGAGGCAGACACCTAAACAGTAAGTTTGGAAAAGTTATAAGCAGCTGAAAATAAAGTCTTATAACTGGGAAGTGTTAGGCAACCTTAACAACAGGGCTGGTTGCCCTGCCTATAGTGGTTACAGGGGTCACAGTTTCATAGATCTTTAAGATGATGTGTTGACAAGGAAGCACTGCGGATGGAAGGAGCAGCCAGAATGAGATAGGATTTCGGACATTCTTTTGTGAGTTACACCTTCTGACACTATGGAGTAGATCTCTATTGGAGACCAGCTGATGAATTAAATTTAGATCCTCACAGATTACATTGCATAGAGAGGCCTGAAACCTTCCCTGTCATTCCCTTACTTTTGTGAGTCTACTCCTCTTTACTTGCCCAGCTACAAATGTCCTGTGAAAAAGTAAGCTAAATTTCCTTCAAAAGTATCAAATTGTCGCATTAATTGATGCATTAACATTTCAGACTTATGGTTTAAAGTGTCATACTTAGGATAGGCTACTGTCAGCACATCGAGGCTGAATATCCATTCCCAGGAGAGGAAGGAAAAAAATAAATTAAAAGTTCAGTCATTTCATGTCACCCTGTCTCTGCAATCACTGACCTTAATGGAGAATCATACCTCCAATTATTTTGATAAGTCTACTTTTACCTTTATAGAATTATAACCATAGCAACATTATCTCTCCATAACAGGAAAGAATTTCCATTTTCATGCCTATAAGGGTAAGGGATGGTGACAAAGTAGTGAAAAGGGATAGTTTTGCTCAGCTTTCATCTTGACAGTAATAAGCCTGGTCTAGCAGATGTAGGGATGTAAATAATGGTGCACTATCATCACTGGACTCATTGATACTATGGACCACACATGGAAAAAGTGCTCCAACAATTTAATTGCCCAACACAAATTGAGATAGTTGATGGGAATGGCAGTTGTTTTGTTAGTTTGTTTTCCATTGGGTCAGATTCTCCTGAAACGACAGGTTTAGAGTCAATGTTATAAGGAACTGTTGCCGCTATTTACCAGAAATCTATATTTCATGAATATTTAAGGAAAACGTGGTGTTAAATCTTGGTACTATTGACATCAGTGGGATCTTTGCCATTGACTTCAATGGTGTCAGAATGTCATTCAAGGTCTCTAGTGGTTCTTTTAAAGTTAGACTCTTCCCCCTTTGAAGTATATTGTATTACTGATAGTAATATTGATGATCTATTCCTTTCAATTATTTCCCAAGAGACAGTTTTATTCTTCAACTGAACATGCAATAGGTCACTGAGCAGGCTCAGCATTACATACTCAGAATGGACCATGATATGGTTTAAACTATTAATTTGGGAAAGCCAAGTTGGTCTAAACATTGGTAATTGGGATATGAATCTTTTACGTTTTATGACCTACCCAGTTCTATTTTTCAAAACAAATATAAACCTCACTTTTAATGCAACATACAGAGACATAGGTATGACACACCAAAATTCATCCACACTTGTCTCTACAAGCCATGCAAATGGGTCCTCTGATTCAGAAAGCAGTGCTCATTGAGTCAGGGATTAGAAACAATATCATGTGACCAGTCTCAACTAACCTATCAACTGAAAATTAGCATATTAAATACCTGAAGTGAGCAAAGGGTCATCAATTCACACAGCAAAAATATCACAAACACATTAAAGTAAATTAAAATAATGAATAATGTTGAGGAAATTGCAGTCTGCTCATGGTCATCATTCAAGCAGAAATATAAGGTGGATTCATTGTGCAAATTATTTGCTGTGAAATATTTTTTTAGTACCCCATAAAAGTAAATTGTTTGCTTTTAGTTCCTGTCTACTCCTATACTCATATTTTAAAAAGTAAATATATTCAGTGTGGTTTCTATCTGTAATTATTTTTATTTGTTTGTATGATACTAATGCCTGGCCCTTGAGGCTGGAGGCTTGGGGACCCATGGTGCTGTACAAGGGAAAACATGGCCTCAGTCCCAAAGAGTTTACAATCTAATTCAGACAAGGCCCAACAGGTGACTGTAACAAACAAAATCAGAAGAAACAAGGGAGGGAAGACAAGGAAACCAATATACGTCTAAGTAGACCAAATAAACAAACTAAACTTAAAAAAATCGCTATCTTGTTATTATTAGTTGGAAGACATCATGGTAGAAGTGTAGCTATACTTGACTTTAACTTTAAAATGCCCAACTCGCACCCATCAGTCTCAGGATGGCAAACTGATACTTGACAGATTTTGAGTGCTTACACACAAAGTTCTGTAAAAATTGCACCTCTGTAAGAACTGGAGGAATTTGGGGTAAAAAAAATGGAGCAATAAACTCAAGTTAACAATTTGGAGTTCTTCATTGTATTCAGTCCCAGAATGTCAAACTTCAAAAGTTGAGATTTAAAACAGAACCCCCTAGCAGGACTTACAGCCCTTTTCATATTTTGTAATTTAATAAAAATGAGGCTCAGGGGGGAAAAATGATTAAAATCGGTATCAAATAAAACATAGTGATTAAAATCTCATTTTTGCGGGGTCTTGTCTTTCCTTGTCTTTAGATAAGTAGAGTAATAGCTGCCTTTAGCAAAGTGGTAATAACCATTTCAGTACTAGTATTCCCAACAGCAGGAGCATTGCCTTGACAAAAGAATATGGAGATCTGAGCACAACCTTATTTAGATCTTAAAAAGAACATTGTAGGATAGCAAGAACACAGCTGCCAGGGCTTTTTTCCATCCTGAAAACTGAAAGCAAATGAATGCAATTGGCACTAAAAATGCTGAAATGTTCATTTCTGAGCCAGAACTGTCTCTTGGCTATACCCAGAGTTTTGTTGCGCAAACACAGAATCTACTGTTTCAGGATGGAAAAATGGCAATAATTCCAGTCTTTAGCTTCCCCAATTTCTTCTTCAGTTAGTGAAAGATATCTCATATTTTGCTCCCTTAAATGTTATCTATGAAAAGAAAACCTGCCTGGCATTTAACCTACAAATAATGGTGGCTCTTTTCACATTTGTATAGTGCAAGTGTCAAATAAATTTGCCAGTTTTGCCTCTTGAAGGCATAAAATGGGCACATGTCTGAAATGCTAAACATATATTAATGTTTTCATTCTCACTGGCTTTTTTTTTTGCTACCTAAAGAAATTCAGGACATTAAATGCATAGTGTATAGAAGATTATATCCCTGGATGATCAGAGAATAAGGTAGAAATAGAGAGAGAGAGACTATGTAGGATCAGTATAAATCTTGAAAGATACAATTTTTATTGTTTGTGGGACAAGGAATGAGAGCCATATATTTTAAAGATTGTGAGGCATTCAGATGCTAGGGTAACGGGCACAAGAGAGAGAAAGTGAAAAAAAATAGTTTTAATCTTTTTTAGTGGTGGGCCTGGAGGCCCAAAAGCTTTGACAGATTTAAACTAAGGAAATATTGTGGAAGTTACAGAATTTGATCAAACTAACACGAAAGTACGGGGAATGTATCAAGAAAAAGAGAAAAGAAAATATTCCTCTGCTGAAGCCATTTCTAAACTCAGACTCCTATTTCCCCCCCACTCCAGGATGGCCATGTTCCAACTATTTTACCCAAACTAATGCACTCTAAGCAGTGTGAAAAAGGTACTGGGCCAAATTCTGCTCTCAGTTACACCAGAGAAATCCCATCCATTTTTTAATGGAGTCACACTGGAGTAAATGAGGGCAGAATCTGGCTAAGTATAACTATGCTGCAAAATGGTACGACAAAGTGCATTTAATACATAAAAGATTAGTTTCAGTTCAAGAGTCAGGAATTAACAGAAAAATGGAAAGTACAGACAGACCTCTAGGGAAGGCAGAAACTAAAGTTATAAAAGCAACTGAAGACATCACATTGAAACTTCAGCATTTAGTAAGAATGACCGCGCTGTACTTAGAACAGGCAATATCTGTGGTATCTCATATACTGTGGTAGTAACTATTGGTAAATGCTGATTCTTTCTTATTGTGACTTTTTAATAACTAAGGAAAGACCACATGACTCAATAACTTGAAAATAACACTCCCCATACAAGGGATTCAACCCATATAAAATTAGTACAGTCTGGATTTAACGTCTCGGCTAGAATTGGAAGTTAGCAATTAGACCAGTGTCACAGACTGACCACTGAGTGTTTTGAGGTCTGGGATATTTATCTTTTTGTGGCAAGAGACCTGTTTAGTCAACCCCAGGTTTGATTAGCAGCCTGAAGCAATAAAAAGTAACCAAGAAATTTATGTACCAATGTATCCAAGCTGCTGCTTCCTTTGGATGGCTCAGAAATCAAGAGGGGATGCTAGAAAACCTCATTTTCCTGACTTCTTGACTATGACTAGCTTGTGCATGCCTAAAATAGCATTGTCAGTCTCTGCACAATTCTAAAAAGAGGCTTTCACTACCAATACTCAAATTCATACCTACTACCCAGGCCATTTGCAAGCAACTATCCTCCAATTGAACATATGCTCTACATATGCCCAGCCACCCTACCTTAACTGGAGATAGGCATGAGTGGGATTGCCAATGAAGATAAAACATGGGTATTTTTTCATGAAATTGATTAACATTCTTTATTCTGGATAACACAAAGAACAACTGCAATACAGTTTGGGAGTGTGCACAATCATTACTCTTTAAAAAGTAGCTCTGGTTGCAACCTAATAACATATCTCTCTCTCTCTCTATTTGACATTATCTCCTTCATAAAACCAACATACAGTTTGGCACAATTGGCAGCCAATATTCAAGGGAGGATCATGGCAGTAACTGCAGGTGTAGGAGTAGAATTTTTTATTTGTATTAGAGGTTATAATAAATGACTGTTATAATAATGTATTAAATGTATTAATGTATGATTTGATTTCATCCTGCCAATCACCCTTTTTGATTTCAAGGCAGGAATAGACCAGAATAGTCCTTATGGCTGATTATGGTCACCTTTTGTTTTAGGATAAGATTTCATTACAGTATTTGCTATAAGGTCTTGCTTCTTGTATGCATTGCAAACTAAGTTGTGTAAAGTTCTTTTGTAATACCTTTAGTAACCATATAATCCTTTCCAAAATGTTATCCTGCCTTAAAGTCTCTGTAAAATTGTTTGGTGTGAGTAAAGGATGTGTGCGTGGTTAAGGATGTGTGCGTGAAAGCCAACACAAATGTCCAGATGGTCAAGAAAAAGTGAGAGACTTGGAAACACCAGGAGACAATCAGAAAACATTCATTGTATCCAATGCTAAACATGTTAGCAGCAGTGACAACCTCAGAGGTGAGGCAGGCACCCCTGAAGGTGAGACAACAAATAGGAGATAACATGGGAAGCCGACAATAACCATCAAATGATAACAGCAGAAAACCCCAAAATTAACACCACTTAAGAACTAATGATTACAGGATCACATTGCAAAATGCATGGACTCAAATAGGAATTTACAACTATAAAGATGGGATGTTTTGCCATGAAACTCTGGGTTCAATCCTGCAAAGCCTCGGAGCATCGGATTGTGACCAACAGAGCCCAGCTCCTCAGTTGTGATCAATCTAACTGGCCATTAGATTGACTCAAGCTACGACAGAGTGGTAACTATATGGACCATCTACAGGACTTGTGTGTGTGTTGTGTAATTAAATGCATATGCTAACTGTTGTATTTTCAATAAACACGGCATATTGCCTTTTTCCCTGAAAAAGATCCCATGTGCTTCTTATAAGCATAACACTGGGTTGTCACTAAATAAAGGTGAAATTACTTTCACTGGTACCATTGCATGGAGAAGCTCCCTTAATGCCTGGCTGTACTCTACATGGTTATAGACAGCATTGCCAGTACTTTAAATTCAAAAGAATGTCCATATGAAATATTTCTGAATAGATCCATTAGATTTTAAAAGAAAAACATCCTAAGAGAACAAGCTAGAGTAAGTTTTAAATGTGCAGATAATAGGTTCATATTCATTACCAGTGCTCTTATACATTACTTTGAAAAACTGCTGACTTAGAAAATTCTTTAGGACTTAGCTGTATACTAAATATCATATTCCAGTGTCTGCAGAATAGGAAGTATTCATGACTTATGTACAATCACCAAGTAAACATTTGTGTGCTGTGCCATTTTTATCATTCCCTTTCCAAAAAAATGTCCCTTCAAGTGGTGCTTAGTGATAACACATGATTGTCAGCAGACAAAATTAAAGCATAAACTTGAGGGGGTAAAAGGTTAGTAGAAACAGTAAAAAGAAAAGGAGTACTTGTGGCACCTTAGAGACTAACAACTTTATTTGAGCATAAGCTTTCGTGAGCTACAGCTCACTTCATTGGATGCATTCAGTGGAAAATACAGTGGGGAGATTTATACACACACACATACACACACACAGAAAACATGAAACAATGGGTATTACCATACACACTGTAAGGAGAGTGATCACTTAAGATGAGCTATTAGCAGCAGGTAGGGAGGGTGGAGGGAAGGAAGAAAACCTTTTGTGGTGATAATCAAGGTGGGCCATTTCCAGCAGTTGACAAGAACGTGTGAGGAACAGTGGGGGAGAGGGGGAGAATAACATGGGGAAATAGTTTTACTTTGTGTAATGACCCATCCACTCCCTGTCTCTATTCAAGCCAAGTTAATTGTATCCAGTTTGCAAATTAATTCCAATTCAGCAGTCTCTCGTTGGAGTCTGTTTTTGAAGCTTTTTTGTTGAAGAATAGCCATTCTCAGGTCTCTAATCGAGTGACCAGAGAGATTGAAGTGTTCTCCGACTGGTTTTTGAATGTTATAATTCTTGACGTCTGATTTGTGTCCATTTATTCTTTTACATAGAGACTGTCCAGTTTGACCAATGTATATGGCAGAGGGGCATTGCTGGCACATGATGGCATATATCATATTGGTAGATGCGCAGGTGAATGAGCCTCTGATAGAGTGGCTGATGTGATTAGGCCCTATGATGGTGTCCCCTGAATAGATATGTGGACAGAGTTGGAAACGGGCTTTGTTGCAAGGATAGGTTCCTGGGTTAGTGGTTCTGTTGTGTGGTGTGTGGTTGCTGGTGAGTATTTGCTTCAGATTGGGGGGCTGTCTGTAAGCAAGGACTGGCCTGTAGATCTTGGGAGACAGGCCATTTCTACTTTGTATTTTTTAAGAAAAAAAAATCACTGCAATTTAAATAAGAGGAAATTCATCTCTATGGGCTGCACAAGGATGAATTTCATCCATAAAAAATTACTAAGGGACATTGACCAATTTTTAAAAAAACTTTTGTTTAATTCTATTGAGTGGGGTCCATGGAGTAAAGAGATGGCATTCAAAGAGTACCACATGCAGAACTGGCCTGTTGTGGTACCTATGAACAATGGGGAAGAGGGAAGGTTGTGTGAAAATCAACTTCAACCTCATCATTTAGTTATTTCTGAGTGCTTATGTATGCAGTTTTAACATGCTCTTTGAATGGAATGTATGTATCTGCTCAATCACACACTAAAGCCAAAGACTATGAGCATATCGTAGAGCGTACTGTTACATGGGTGAAATCACAGTCTCCTGCACAGCAACAATTCATTTTTTTTAATTTAGGAGACCACAATGAAGGATGCTGATGGAGACAAAATCTTCCACCCTGACCTAGAGGTCAGGCGTAGGGCACCTGCATAACCACATCATTCCAGGCACTACATCTAGAAACTCAGTTTATCAGTTTGCAGCTAGCAGCTATGTTCAAATTTGAGAACCCATTTAGCATGCCTCTGTCAGTCATTCCTCTGTTACTAAAACACAAACCCCACAGAGAAAGCCATAATAAAGCTTGGTCCCACAGCATATATGAGACTGTAAAATCTGTCTGTATAGGGATCCCTGGGCAAGTAAGCTGTGTTTTCAGCCATATGCAGTCTGGGACAATTTCACCCAAACATGGCAGTGAACATGTGTCTGTAGAGTACATTTCTGCCTGCATTTATACAATATTCTACTTTTGAAATAGAGTAACGTAATATTATCTAATGGCACCGCCATGAAACATGTTGAATTACACGCCAGTTTTACTTGTGCATATTGTAACCACTTTCCTATATACTGACTTGCATTTGTGTAAATAGTTTCCATGAACAAGACTTTTCAGTTTTAATTATTTATATTTTAACTTACCAGCATAAATAAATTACAGATTTTTACCAGCCAGTTCTCTAAAAGCCACAGATGTAATATTTTGCCATCAGAGGGTTAGTCTTTTGTCTTTAAGCTTCTAATAATGGCTGTCTTTTATTAACATTTCTGATTCAACTTTAAACACAGAGATCTGGAGTAATCTTGCCTATGGTAAAAACTACGATGATCCATGAATAGAGGCAGCCTTTACATGAATCACAAAAACATGATCTTTTTTTTTGCTATGAAAAGAAAAATCACTGATGGCAAAGAGGAAGCATCAGCCAAAAGTGGAGAGGAAGATTTATGAAACGCAACCTTAAGAGTATTGGTTTCACAACAAATCCAACCCCACAGGACAAGGTATTAATTAGTACTTGGTTTCCAACATCAATCAGTAATTCAGCCCTCCACAGAAAGCAACTGCAGTCCTCAGTGTAATAAACAGGCTGTAAGATTTAAGAAGCTGAATTCTGAAAAGCCATTCATGAAAAATTTATTTCTTTCATTTTTAATTTTTATATTCTAGGAAACCCGCTGACATGAGAACTGTCTTTCTTCTTCTTCTCTTTCCCAGTTTCTCTCTCTTTTTGTTGTTAAGAAAGGACTCAGGACTGGCAGACTCCCCAGAAAAAGAAAAAAAACAAATAAACCAAACCACCCACAAAACAACAATATGTAAACATCTGAGGCACTGGGGAGGGAACTAAACTGTGTTGAGGATTTAAGTCCAGTGAAGAGATACCAAGGAAGTCACATTAGTGTTATTCTCACATGTAAACTGTTATTTTAAAACCAGTAAGGTATATGCTCCATCAACTTGTTTGGGGATGCACTCTCCTCTATTTTTCACCTTCTTATTGTTGCCTATCCTATGCAATTAAGTGACCAAGTTCTGATGAGGGGGCTACTTTGCAGGCCTGGGACTTTAGACTTGCAGAGGGAGATTTTAAAGGCATAACAGACAATTAGGTGCTCAACCAATTGAAAGTCAATGAAAGTTGTGTGCCTAACTATTTTGTGCCTTTGAAAATCTCCCCCTAAATTCTATGAGGGAGAAATTTTGTAAAATGCCTTGCAATGTGGGCTACATTGTATCTGTCTTTTGTGTGGCTGTGCAAATTGTGGGGAGGGATTCAGGAGATAGAAATGCAGCCTGATTGCTTGGGAAAGTGCAAGAAATTCTATCCTAAATGCTCTCCTCAGCTCTCCTCCCACATTAGGAGAAACTGTCTGCAATGGTGGTAAGGATTAGGCAGAACTATGTCTCTGCCCTCTGTCCTAACCAGCAGAGTTGGTTGGTCACACCAGGGGAGAGTATTCCACACCCTGGTTTCCTTCTATATATGGAGTATAGCCCTCTGTTCTCCCTCCAGTGCAGACAGGAAGAATGCCTCCAGTGTTTCCACTAGGGAGGTGCAATACCTCACTAGTTCTTGCTGAGGCTAAGCTCCACTTTCCAGGCCTAAGCAGCTAATACTACTAATCATTATCAATTGTGTCAATGTTACTACCTGGAGAAGGAACTTGTTTCTGTTCTTTTATAAACTTGGAATTATCATTTCTTAAATCAATTACTGACATGATGCTGAACGTATTCAGAGTATGTTCACTGCACACAGTGGTGGGAAGAATGCTTGTCATTCTACAAGTTTTAACCATTAATTATATATAAAGATAACATTTACCAAATACTATATATGCATGTTTATGTTTATAGAAGCTATTGCTACTCACTAGTTTAAAAAAAAAGGGGGGGGGAGTGATGAATTATATGAAACTTATTAAATAAAAACATTTCATGGCTTCTCCAGTGGAAAACAGTCACTGAAATTGTTTCCTGATACCCAGTAGGATGATTTAGATGGAAATAAGCCAAGCTGGGAAAGCTAATTTAAATGACACAAAGGAAATGAATTCACCTTTCCATGGTTGACAGGAGGTGATTCTCTGTTTTACATTTCCACCCAAAGCCATATATTTGATGATGCATCTAAGAAAGCTGCATGACTCCTATCAATAACTCATAAGTCCATCTAGGAATTTTAATTCAATGTTTTAGGTAACAGCATTGTTTCAACCAGTTAGGCAGAGTAACAGATCTGTTCTTACATCTGGAATCAGCCCAGTTGAACCATCTATCCTAGAGATAGGACTTGACATTCCCTATAGTACCCGGATATACTTCCTGTTTGACTGGTGTTAGACCTAGGTTTGTCAGTCAGTCACTGATGCGCCTAACCTAGCATGAGCATCTCAAGGAGACTCCCATGATCATCACTGATAGTTACCCCTCTAGAGGTATAGGCTGAATGCTGGAGACACCAAGGGAGCATGGAATGCTTAACAAGGCTTTTGGGGTCTCCTAAGAGGTTTAAAATTGCTTAATGCCTTTCTAGAGAACCATAATTAATCTCCTCGGCCCTGGAGGTCTACAGAATTTCCCTTTTGGGATCTCTGGAGAGACACCTTATGGCTACTTAGGCAGAAAGTTTAACTACATGATCTTGCAGACCTTTATAAATTTGGCAGGCAGGTTGTCTGCCTTATACCACCCACGTGAAAACAAAAAGGGAACAAATATGTGTTTTCCTCATGCATAACACCATTCTTGAAGCAGCAACAATTTTTTTTTAAACAGTGGGAAATTCCCTACTCTTCCTTTCATTTCTCTTTGATCTAGGACTCAAGATCTTTTCATGGTCTAACAAGCTCAATTAAATGTTGGTAATGATTATGATGGCAAATACAAACTACAACTAGTGAAACCCGCAAGATATCACTGCTTAGAATTAGTAGAAGAGGCAGGGAGTTGGTCAATGAGTGGGGCTACAGCCCACACATGAAAAGTTTGACTTTGGGTAGAGACTCCCTACTCACAAGGAAAGAAACGGTCCATCAACTAGGAACTGCCAAACTGTGAAAGGAAAGACTCTGTTGCCAGAATCTCTAAGGAAAGATTTTACATATAATTACTGCCAGTAACGTACTACGCCTGCTAATGCTTTGGCTAGCCAAGAAAGCTACAGAGTCCTATCTTGCTATTCACAGAGCCTGTTGCTGTTGTTCCCTTGTAAGACTCTTAACAAGAATGGGCTCCAGTTAGCCAGAACAGAGAGTAAAGAGAGGCAGATAAAGGCTCTGAAGGAATACATGCAGTATGTGAGGAAGGTCTGCTGGCACATTCTGCTTTTAATCAGTGGCTATTTTCTTCCAAGCAAAAGACTTAAATTGAAAGCCAGATGTTATGGGTCAATCTACCTGGTTATCAGTGTCCTGGGGAAATAAATTAAAATGGGACCCCCTCTGCCTAGTTGAAGTGTCAGCCAGAGGCTAACAAAATGCCACCCCAACACATTTTAAAGGGGTCCTAACTATAGTGTAATACAAACCTGGTCACAGACCAGACCAAAAGAATAAACTGCATTGTTACTGACCTACACATCTGCCAGTCACTACCTGTAAACCCAATAGGGACACTTCTGTGAGCCTAAGTGCACTCAACTCCCACTATATTTGTAGCAGTGTTGCGTCCTGCAGGACCGCTACCATAATAGTGAGAGTGGGTAAAATGTACTTTGTTTGCAAGTGGGATTGGGTGGGCAAAAACATATACCATACAGACCATGGTAATTTTCAGGAAAACACTAAATCGCTCATCAGTTTGTCATAAATAGAATTCCCAGGAATGGAAAACAAGTTTGTTTGTTTTTTTAAACTAAAAGGTTTTAATACTTAAATTCAAGTGAGGGATAGAAAGAGATTTGATGCCTATTATAACAGGAGTTAAAGTATTTTTAACATAGTTTAAGCAAGATTTGATTTATTCTTTAGTGGTAAGAACTGTGTCTGAATTCCTTTTCTATTTTTTTTTTTAGTAGCATATGGAACTCTGCCTTTCTTGCAGGATTTGTGGGATCTAAGATTTCTGTGGGTGGGAGCGGGATAAAAATGCAAGAAATGGTACAGATGAGGATGTGAGTGGGTATTGCAGGGCCGGATGGGAGCAAGATTAAAAAAATAATTAAAAAAAAATGTCCTGTGCTGGACTCTATACTGAGGTTCACAGACACTGGCTATTTCAAGCCCTCCTCTTCATTCATAATTTTCACCAACATTTTCCTTTTTGGTGGACGCTCTCCATGTTTGGTCTGAACCCAGGTGTTTTTTTAAGTTTAAACTACATTCAGTCATTTTTGAGCTATAGAAAATTGAAGAGAAAAAAAAATACACATTCCTCTTAAAAAAAAAAACCAAAACAACCGCACCCAACACCTGAATTAACCTTCTATTCATGGCAAATTATATAAAAAAAACCCCAAACATACCAAAAAACAACAACAACAACAACAAAAACTGACTGAGAACTTTGAACACGTCAAATATAAAAGTGTGTGGAAACAGCCTGGCCCCAATTTGCATTCTTGAGCCTCTGCTGCCATACCAAGGTCATACTTGACCCCCTTTCTCCAGCTCCACTCAACCTGTCAAGCCACCTTGCCACCGCCAACTGATCTATCATATATTCTTCATCTCCACAGCCTATGTCCTGTGTTAGTGGACCAAAAGGGTTGCATCTTAGCTTACAACAATTGAAAAGCACTGTCAAGATGCTGGCTAACACGTTAGCTGGAGCATAAGCTAAGCTATAGCCTGTTAATATGACTTCAAACCTGTTAGCCTGAGTTTTGATGGGGCTTGTCAATTTTGTTAAGCTAGCACAAATAAAAACTGCACACACACTTTATCCCATCAAGACAAGGTCCATGACTCTCTACAGTCTCATCTCGCCCTCAGAAACCACCTCCCACAACTTCTCCTGCTCAATATGGCTCCTGGTCTCCCAAAGTTTTGTAACTCAGCAAAGCTGACAAGCTAAGGGGCAAGTTGGTATAATCAGGAAGTGAATGCAGCCAATAGTCTGAGAAGTTCATTGACCATTTGCTGCAACTTGGCTTAATTGAGTTACATTATCCCAAATGGTGGGAATAGCTTTTCATAGGTTCAGTTGTTATTTAAAAAGGACAAAAGTGACCTATGCCCAAGATATTATCAGAAATGTGTGTGAGTGCACGTGTGATATCTGGAGCTTTTTGAGTACTACAGCAACTTATCGAAAGCCAAAGAAATGTGAGGAAAATAACAATTCTAAAAAGGAACATTTTAAAATGAAGTGAAGACTTTAGTTTAAAATAAACCCAGCAAATTCAATTGTCCTTCAAAGAGTTATTTCACCAAAATTAGAGACTAAATTCAATAATTAATATGTAAAATACATGGTACATCAAGCATAAATCTCAACACAGCCTTAACAATGGACTTACCACTGGTATTTCCATAATCATTATCTATTTGTATGCCCACGTATACATATAAATGTAAATATATTTGCATCTGGTATTTATGAATATATAGTTCCAATCTTGCAAAGCCTTGTGTGTTTGTGTGGGCACCCCCACAAACCCTCCCCCTTAAGGTCAGTAGTCCCAAATCTCCTAAATTTCAGTCCAGTGTCTTGACTACAAAACCACCCTTCCTTCTATTAATAATTACATATCATTTATTATGATTTATATGTATGTGTTTTATACTGAGAACTGTCAACACTAGACAACGTATATAAACAGTTTATTTAATATGTCAAACTACTTTACAATACAGTACATTGAAGTGGACACTTGAGTGTAGCTCTGTTTATATGATAGGAAGTTTCATTTGCTGTTAGTCTTCATGGTTGAAGCACTCAGCTCCTTCATGTATCAGTCCACTATGCCACAATTACTTATAAAGTAATTGTAACCCTAATTACTTATAAAGTACTCAAAAAACCCCAACCCCAAAGTATTCCAACAGCACCCCTGCATTTAATAACTTTTTTTTTTACTTGCTCATTGACTGTGAATTGTGTATGGTGTCAAATATATGGTGTCAAGTTTTTTTTTATTTTGTTTATAGTGTTGTTGTTAGACTATAGATTGAAACTCTTTTCTAACTTTATTTTATTCTGGAAACATCTTTGCTACTAACATGTCCGCTATGGTTAGATAGTATCACACTTGTCCTAATCTGGAGGACATTTTTGACAAGAAACACTGGCACCGTTTCTGATTTCAGTCCAAAATACTTCAGAAGTACTTAAAAGTGGTTAATGCTCAAAGTATTCATTTTCTAGGAACAAATCATTTTCTATATTCATCACAGAGTATTGAAAATATGCACCAAAGCGGTTTTGGTTTCTTCTGCATTTGCAAATGAATAAGCCTATGCTGAAGGAAGACAATATATGTATTTCAAGTCCTCCTATTGAATGCCCAGTGGAGATTGTCATCTGTTGGAGTGAACACCTATTACAGATGTAAAACTTTACATTAGTGGATTTATGAAACCAAAGCCACCATGAATCCAGGGACCAGCCTTATAACAATTTCTCCTTAACACCCCAATGAGCTCTTTGTAATTGCTGTCTGTTCTGTTAGCCAAGCACAATTCACAGCATTTGAAATATTCAGGACCAGAATAGTTTTGTTATTTTAATTAATTGTGACTCGTAATAAAAGTCTCTCTCTCAAAACCAAGTACTCTGTATCACCTAGGAAACAGAAATCTGGGTTGTGATTTGGTACCCAGGCCACTAGGAAGTAGAGAACTGTCTCGAGGTTTCCTGATAGGGGAAAGCACCATGGTATAGGGCCCTCTGCTGTTCAGCTCAGCAGCACTGGTGATCTTCCACTGGAAAGAAAGCTATGGGGGATGGGGCGGGAGGGGAGGTGGAGATCCAAAATACATTTCATTCTATTGTTTGTTGGTAAGGAATGGGGCAGGGAGGCAATGAGAGAGGCTGCTACTGTAGCAGGGACCTGGTAAGAATACTAAGGTGGTAGATGTAGATTTAACTCATTTCTTCAGTTCTGGGAAAAGACAAGGAGTGAAAATGGGAACAAGGGGAAAACATTAAACCACATGTCATATCAAATTAAAAACAGACCATTTTTTAATCCTTTTTCCCTGCCAAACACTATAATTTCTTTGAAACGGAATTTTTTCATAGGAAAACATGAATTCCAACAAACAAGAATGCTTTCCTGTGGGAAATTTCAATATGAAAATTTTAGTTTCATATTGACTTTCTTTTTTTCTTTTAAAGACAAAATGAAAGACCTAACGTTCAGTCAATATATCAAGTTGTAATGAAACAGTGTCTCATTTCAATTAATTTGAATTAAAAAAAATGGTTCAAATTAGCTCATGATTTCCCCATGGGGAAATTACAAAAAAATTGACTCAATATTTCTAATAGACTTTTTTTTCAAATGTTTTGATTATTTCTGACCAACTCTAGTATAGATTCAGTTACATAAGCTGAAATATAGTAACATTTAATGTGGAACACAGAAATCGAAAATTATACACACACATATGAACACACAGTGGGCCCAACCTCATGCTCGCATAGAATGTTTGGAAAGTCTTGACTTTAGAGTCCTTCATTTACCAATTTGCATGTTGTATTAGTGCTATCTGTTGTATTTTATTTTGAATTTCTCTGGATTTCTTTTTATTTGTTTTTCCTGAGAAAAAATGAAGGGGAAAGGTAAGGGGAAATAATTATTAAAAAGGAAAATAAAGCAACACTAAGCTTGAAATATAAATACTCAGGGACAGATTTTCAGCTAGTGTAAACTGAAGTAGCTCCATTCAGGGCAATGGAGCTATGCCATCTTACACCCAAATACAGTCCATCCCACAATGTAAATATACTGGTGATAACAAAAGCCTAATTTATTTTAGGTTTCTGTAGAAACAAGCCACCAAACTGCATTATGCAGGGACTTATCAGATACACATTAGCAGTCAGTCCAAAATGGCAATAGGAAATTAAGTCCTGATCTTGCAAATACACATGTACTTAACGGTTCACGTAAGAGGGATTGCACATTGAATTCAACCCATATGTGTTTGCAGGACTGGAACCTTAGTGGACTAACAGTCTGACAAATCCAAGTGTAGAATTTTATTTAAAAAGTTTTACACTTATAAAGCTAACACCTCCTAGCCCCCCAAAATAAAAACCTTATCACCACCTGCTTAGTATTCTGTTGCCTGGAAATCCCTTTGATATCACCAGATTACTTATAACTCCCCAACCCTCTCCCTGCATGAAATCCTTTCACAAATTCTACTCCTTACTTTAACTTGTCTATAACAATTTCCACTGGTACTCCACATTTATTGAATTTGTCAGGATGGCATTCCAGAAGGGGGGTATTTTCCACCCATTTGTGCTCCTGACAAGTCTGATTGTGCAGTGGGATTTATCTTTTTCCTTTTAGAGTGTAAAAAAAATTTAAAATGGAAAATTCTCCTCTCGAAGGCCTCAGCTGTCTTTTTAAACCAGATTTCCATTTTCTTTAGAATCTCTCTGCAACTCCACTTTCCAAATCTTTTGGATCATCTCCCAAAAAAGCAAAGCTTTCCCACAGTATCCTAACTGATCTCATCAAAATGTGGTCCAATTAGTTACTTCTCTTAAATGAACTGCATGATGAAGAAGGCCTCAATGGACAACCCCGTGGCTTGATTGAATCCAATTTTCCTCTACCATATGAGATGTCAACTAATTTTCAGCACTTTGGCTTGCAATCACAGACCTTATAGGTCAGACTGACTGACTTCAGTTTTGATTTCTGCTTGTCTACCTAAGATTAGACCAGACAGTTTCACCTCATTACCAGAAATAGACATCCACAAATCTACTTCAACTGTCTGCTTTCTGTGACTGCATTGTTTTTCCATTCCTGAATTAACAAAAAGCAGAGGGCTCTGGCTTCTTCTCAGATGCCTCTTTTGTGGACAGGTAGTGAATTTATATGAGAGAGAGAGAGCGCGCGAGCTCATTTGAAGTTGGCCAAATAGTACACCCATAACAGACAAAAACTCCAGCCTTTGATCAAAAGTATCCTCTGGATTTTGTTGTCCACAAAAATAGTATGCTGTGGTGACTATTTATTTTCCTATTTTCACAAATAATCAGGCCATACGCTTCTCTTTTTCCTCACTTGCCGCACAGAAAGGGGTTTGTTTCTCTAATGAAATGACTTGGCTTTGCTTTCTCTTCCTCTTCCCCTTCCCCTAGATAAACTCTAAGGATGTGTCTCAACTAGGAACATTACAGCATATGCCTGCAAGCCTAGTTTGCTCAAAGCAGGGTTAGAGGACACAGTGTCTAAGTGTTCCTGAAGCTAGTCTATGCTACCATCTGTCCATCTGCAGAACCAGTGCTGAAAACCACAACATTGTGATGTCTTCAGGGAATGCTATACTGGAAAGGTCCCATTTGGCTCTGGACTAGTTAAGAAAGTGACTGTGACTAAAGGCAAAGAGGAGAGTGCTGCTTCCTATGATCTGCCACATTGGTGTCCTTTCTATAATAGTCATCTGTTTGATTCGATACAGATCCACATGTAAAGAGATGGATCCATGTCAATCATGCTCAGTGTCAATCATCAAGGTGCTAGCCAGGCTGAGAGCTTTGCCTTGCTTTTTTCAAGTTGGATCTAAGAATGTGCTTAATTAGTGAAATCCAATGGGGACAATGGTGGTGTAAGACTGGGTTCACTGAGGACATTATTAAGACTAGTCTTTCCTGGGGTCAGATGATGAGCTCTTGTTAAAGGTCTCTAGATCTGAATGTCTGTATGGCAGTTGGGAATGCTTGACTCCCAAAGTCATTTCCCCCATTGGTCTGACGAAGCCCACATGTTTTTAAACTACAAGACAAGATATGATGGAAAGTCTTTTTGATAAGCTACATTTTTGCCTAAATGAGTGGGTCAAGAATTTCTATAGTTTGATCCAGAACATATCTATCCGATTATATTCTATATCCAATTATATATCTATCCATATATATTGTTATATATGTACTGCCCATAGAGCATATTTTAGAAATGGAAAAATATATGAGTAATATAGAAATGTCCCTTAGGTTTGCTATTTGCCCTTTCAGTTGCAAACAGAAAAAAATAAATCTATTTCTGACATTTAGGGCCAAATTCTTAGTTGGTGCAAACCAGGACAGTACCACTGACTTCAACAGATCTACACCAACTGTGAATCTGGCCCTAATTTTTTTAGTTGAAAGATTTCAACTCAATTTCACTCAGCAGCTGCTGGGTTTCTCAAGGTCTGTGTTTCTGGGGCAGCCCCACCAGGCAGGCTGCTGGGAAATCTGGAAGCCATGGGGCTACAGGGAGCTCTGTATAGCAGGGCTACCCCAGAGTCACATACTCTGTAAGCCCATTTTAGGGCTTCCAGGTCCAAGCTCTGTGACAATAACACAGGGAGCTCTGGCATTGCAAGACTTCCCCAGAACCACATTCCCTGGAAATGTGGGGTCCCTGGGCCCAGGGCAATCTGCTTGGCAGAGCTCCCCAGCAGACAGGCAGATTTTTAAACAGAAACCTTCATGGCAGACAGGGTTCCCTTGGAATCCTGCCTATGGCTCAGCAAACCCAACTTACTTTCTTGAGAAGTTTCAGATGCAACAACTGGCATTTTCTGCCAAAATGCTGTTTCATTGGAAAAATTATGACTTGCTCTACTCATTCCAGGGATCTAATCTAGTGGTGACAAAAGCATCAATAACTGTCTCAGTCTGTTTCAGAGAGAACATTACTGTCTATTTGCCAAGTACAGATGAATTTTTGGTCATAGCTGCAATCTGGGCTTCCAGGAGCAGCCAAGGATCTAGTAACACACTTAAATTGTGCATGGTGTTGCAAACTTAGCATTCCCTTCTCAGGACTACTAACAGAAGTTCTGTCTTCTCTTTTGCGCTGTGTCAACCACAAAATCAGTCTCAAAAAGATGAAATTGCAGCCTGTAGTGGGAAGAAAAGCTCCAAATTCATGTAGACAGTGGGTTATTTATCCCACTGTGCCGGCCAGTGTAATCAGTACAGAATCAAACACACAAAATAATGGTTAGTTAAGGCTCACGTAGAGTGGGAGGACACAGATCCAATTAATTTTGTGCTCAGCATGATCCTCAACCTGCTCATTTCAGGCAGAGATTAGGATATTTCTGAGATGAAAACTACTGTTGGATCCCTACTAAACCTTCCTTATCAGAAACTGAACTAGAGACTCCAGTTTCTGTCTCCAATCTCAGAGATAAAGACAGAATAGTGAAATCTGCCAGTGACAAAACAGATATTGTACTGGAGTGGTAACAGAGTCTCTTGCCATATGCGGCTCAAGTTATCATATGCAAAGGACTGAAAACAAAAGTCTGTAAATAAAGTCTTCCTGCACAAAAGGTGTAGTGGCCACAGTGATATACTTGCTTAACTGAGAGTAATCCAGAGCCATCAAACATACTTATTCTAAACAGAATCTTCAGCAATCAAACAACTCTGAATAGCAGCATCTAAAAAGTCAAGGAGACTTGGACACAACTGCAAGTTGAAGGTCATGACACTAAAGGATCAAATAGCTACCTAGGTAAACTGGGTCTGAAAGGTTGGCTATTGGGTTGTCTGAGGACCTTAACAGTGTGATCTTCATGTCACACAGTGTCTTTGTAAGAATGATACAATGGATGAGGAACCCCACTATGTCTCCCTGATTTACATCTCAAATGTGCCCAGTTTGCAATCAAAAACATGTTTGTTTGTTTTTTTCTTAACTGACAGTCATGCTAACTCACCCTGGGATCTGGCAATCAAGCTGGGTTCTATCTTGTATACCACCATCAAGTTTTTCCGGCCAAATTAAACCTTCAGCTACACCGTGCAACATCAATGTGTTCAGATTATGCCCTCAGGTGAAAATTCACTGACCATAATGGGGTTGCACAGGTGTCTCTGAGAGCCTAATCTGGCCAGCAGAACTTCTGTTACTGGTTATGACGATTCAAATGGATAGTGCCCAGCTTGACTACGAGAGCACAGGGTGCATTAGCATGACTGGCTGTTAAGGAAAAGAAAACTAGTCTTTGCATTTGCAAATTGAGCAAATCTGACATGGAAATCAGTGAGACGCATCAACCATGGAACCCTGTGATACCATTTTTTAAAGTCACTCCAGGACAGAATCACACTTAAAACAAAAAACAAAAAAACAAAAAAAAAACACCCCAAAAACCAGAACCAAAAAAAAGTTTGTTTGCAATAACTTATTTGCCTCTGGGTAGCTCACAATTATTAAATACTACCTGTATTCTCAAAGGGCCTCTTTTCAAGTACAATTCACAGATAGGATTTGTTTTTCTACATTGCATAGAGAAAGCAATACCACTTTGTGGAGTACTATGTAGCATTACAATCCCTTCATTTTAAATTTGTCCTTCCTTTGTCACTAGGATATTGTTGACTAGTTTAATTCTCTACAATTTATTGATACAAGGTTTTATACACCCACATAAGGAAGTTGAGTCATAATCTAAAAATTATGAGAGATCTCCAGGGAATGTTTAAGTTTTTTTAATAGCAAACATCCACCATTCCATCAAATGAACTCTTATCTTAACTGATAGTTGTTTCACATTAATTTCAGAAGCAAAATTTTCCCCATGGAAATACATTGCAAATATCTGATAACAGAACATTTAATTTACTTAATGTTTGAATTTTGAGAACCAGTAATGGTAAGAATTTTAGGGCCTGTGGATTTGGAAGGTTGCTTTCCCTTCCAACTCCAAAGATTTCAGGAATCCATATTGAAAGAGCCACCCCCCAATAGGGAAAGAAGATGTCTTTGGTTGGATCCCCTGGTGGCTACTCAGTAGAAGCCACAGACAAACCCTAAGAGGGGCAATGCAGCTTGGAGCCATATTAATTCCACATTGACTTTCACGCTGAAAGTCAAAAGCAGGGGCTTGGGATGATGCCACAGAACGTAGCACCTCTGTTGCTCCGACCCTGACACTGTGGATCATGTGGAATTCTCACTGTATGCGACTCTTCTATTGGTACATCTACATGGTGCCAGATATAGTGGGATGCCACTCCCCCTTTCTGGGTAAAATGGGGGAAGTCAGCAGACAGAGAGTAATGCTCCTATGCAATTCCATCAACTATTAAGTCAAATTCACTTTAAAAAGTATGTAGGAATTTTCCAGTTTTAAATAGTCCTTTGATTTATAAACCACCCATAGTGCATGTAGTAGCATCCAGTTACTGTGAGAATGGGAAAATGGTCTGATTTTACTTAATTGTTCTTTACTATAACTTTCACCCTATGACTTTAAACATATGCTCTTTTTTTGAAAATAGTCATTAACCTTTCACATGATGTATAACTAGCTTTATCATGCTGGAAAAAAAAATTCCACTTTGAGTTCTGAAAAGAAGATCCATTGGGAGAGACACAAATGGTAAACCATACCAAAGGACACAAAAAGGCCCATAAAACATCAGTAGGGTTATAAAGGTCTATGGATTTTAATTGCTGTGTGCCATTGGGCCTTTACAAAGCAATCAAGCAGGCAATCTCCAAAGACAGCCCTGCCATAATACATTTAACAATAGAGTTCTCACCCCATCAGCAGACTAGGGTTTATGAAGGTCCCAATAGCAATTAATGACCTTGTATGCCGAGAGAAAAAGACAAAATTACTTAAATTGGCTGCCCTTTTTTGATGCGTAACTTAAGTGAAGGAAGCATAATTTCAGGAGAAGGAATGAAAAAGTTTTGATAAGGTAGACAAAGACTTTTCTTCTTGTTGCTAATGTTCTTGTCTGTGCACATTTTTGTGTCCTGGTGCGAAGTGTAGTATATTAGTGCGGTGGGAAGTTACCTAAAACAAAATTATGTTGGCAGTAGGGAAGGGGAGAAGGATTTAACTATTGTGTAACAATGCAATAGTCTGATAAGAGAACTTTATTCTGCTTAACTGCAAGTTAAAAAAGTCTATCCTAATGACATTTAGGTTGGTTTGAAACAGTGAACATAATCAGCAACAGCAGAAGGTTATGTGGAGAAGATTGTTAATTCTGTGGAATTATAAAAAGAAACTTGGACTTGTTTTCCTCCTAATTCCATACACTGTACAATTCTGCTGATATTTCACACGAGCGGATAGAGCCCAAGATATAGGATTAGAGGCTAGCATGCAAAACAGTAATAAATGCACAAAGGTACCCACTGAACTATGAAGATGAGTCAGTCATGTAATTAAAGCAAGAACTGAAAGTAGGGAATTTAAAATGAGAGTAGAAGACCTTGGGAAGGATACCCATGATAACTTTCATACAGTACAGAATTCCAAGCGATACTTCCACATTCGAATTTTTTAAGTGACACATTCACATTACAGAGGAACTACATTTTTTTTTCCTGAGATGGGTAAAACATTCAATTTCTAAATGGGGTGCTAGAGCCACATGTGCTAGGAGGGTTAGCCAATAGGTAGATATTCATTTTCATAATGAAATTAAAAAATATTAAAGAATCTTTTTTATCTATTCAGCCTCAAACCACTCCCTTTTCTCTAAGCAGAAGCTGGAGCACAGAGTCTGTTTTTGAGGAACTATTGCACAACACAAAGAATCAAGTCTCGGGATGTCACCCATATAAGAATAACTATAAAATTAATAGATTGCTAAAATTTTCATTTACATTCTGATCTAATACTTGTTTTTTGAACGCAGCTTGATCAAGCTTCAATACATAAAGAAATCTAATTATTCTGCTGTTATGGAACAACTGTAACATTATCTTTAAGGGTGGGTGAGCCACTTGTAAATAAGAATAATTTTCCCAAATCCTAAATGCAGATGCTTCACTGTCCTGCAGAAGAAGCTCTACATACAAATGCTTTTGCTATTTCTATGCTCAGTTCACAAAAACTTCACTTGCATAAAGATGATGTACTCAGCATCACACTGGCAGCATTCCAACTAGACTTCATTCTATTCAGGCTGGCTGGGAATGTCACTTTGTCTGCCCATTTAGCTAAGTATCCATCTGTCTTTCCCTTAGCAAAACAGTGCCAAATAATAAGAGGAAAAACAGAAAGTTTATATAGTCTATTTCTTATATGTATTTAAATTAATATGAAAAGCTGACAGAAAAAAGATGACCAGGGACTATCTGGAAACTAATGAGATTTCAACTTTCCTACTAAAAAAACAAAACAAAACAAACAGACTAGTTCTGTTACCAAACCACTTTCTATTTTTAATTTAACAATCTAATTTGATTGCAGTCTACAAGATTTCTTTTCCCCAGTTGTTATAGAGCAAGAGTTGCATTTCAAAATAGATTGGGTACAGCTAATAATGAACTTGTTTGTTTAAAGTCTGTACAAAGATCTTAAGTTTACATTTGTGAGGTGTGTGGGAGAAAGAAAGAGAATAATGTCACTTCCCTGCTCCTGCTCTCACTTGGTTGCAGGCAGAGAAGAGTCTAGGTGTTAACACCCCCCGCTCTCCCCTCCCCCCAATTTTTTTTTTTTTACTTTTTTAAAAGTTCACAAAGACACTGCACAAAACTGTTTTCCTGCATGAATCCAACCAACCACAGTCTTACACTCTATTAACTCAGCCTCTCTAAGCAAACTCTGGGGTGGAAATCAAATTCACTGGATTGGAGTTGTATAAACTATGGAATGGAGTTTTAATTCACTGAACTGGATCCACTATGTAACAGGCCTCATTTGAAAGAGCATAAGAATACCCATTCTGGCTCAGACCAAAGGTCCATCTAGCCGACTATCCTGTCTTCCGACAGCGGTCAATGTCAGGTGCCCCAGAGGGAATGAACAGAACAGGTAATCATCAAGTGATCCATCCTCTGTTACCCATTCCTAGCTTCTGGCAAACAGAGGCTAGGGACACCATCCCTGACCATCCCGGCTACTAGCCATTGATGGACTTATTCTCCATGAACTAATCTAGTTCCTTTTTGAACCCTCTTATAGTCTTGGCCTTCACAATATCCTCTGTCAAGGAGATCCACAGGTTGACTGTGCATTGTGTGAAGAAATACTTCCTTTTGTTTGTTTAAAACCTGCTGCCTATTAATTTCATTTGGTGATGCAGTTCTTGTTTTATGAGAAGGAGTAAATAATACTTCCTTATTTACTTTTTCCACACCAGTCATGATTCAACAGACCTCTATCATATCCCCCCTTAGTCATTTCTTTTTCAAACTGAAAAAATCCCAATCTTATTAATCTCTCCTCATATGGCAGCCATTCCATACCCCTAATCATTTTTGTTGCCCTTTTCTGAACCTTTTCCAATATATCTTTTTTGAGATAGGTCGACCACATCTGCATGCAGTATTTAAGATGTGGGCATACCATGGATTTAAATAGAGTCAATATGATTTTTCTGTCTTATTATCTATCCCTTTCTTAATGATTCCCAACTTTCTATTCACTTTTTGAACTGTCGCTGCACATTGAGTGAATGTTTTCAGAGAACTATCCACAATGACTCCAGGATGTCTTTCTTGAGTGGTAACAGCTAATTTAGACCCCATCATTTTATATGTATAGTTGGGATTATGTATTCCAATGTACACTCCTTTGCATTTATCTACATTGAATTTCATCTGCCATTTTGTTGCCCAGTCACCCAGGTTTCTGAGGTCCTTTTGTAGCTATTTGCAGCCTGCTTGGGACTTAACTATCTTGAGTAGTTCAAGACAGGTTCAAGGAAGTGACACTTTACGGCCATTTCTTTGTATCAAGTCTCATGATCTTAGCTCCATTCTAGAGTGATGAAAAACTAGGAAGAGTTATCCTTGCTTTCACTCACCCTGTTTTGGAAAGCAATTTGCTAGAATTATGGACATACTGATGAAATTAACAGCGTGGATGTGTAGGCATCATTTCTTATAATCAGTCTGTGTACATACATTTCTCATGGCTACCAAAAATCTTCAAAGGAAGAGAGTGTTCATTAACCCCACTGAGGACAAAAATGACTAAAAGAAGTAAAGATCCATTAATACAGGTGATCGAGGGCCCACTCCTATGGAGTGCTGAGCACCCTTGGATCTCCTAGTCTTCAATGGGAGATGAAATTTACCAGGATTGAGCACTAAAATAGTAAGGTACTGTACACATAGTTTGCCAGCTATTTATTACAAGGTAAAATAAATGTTAAGTGCCAAAATGTAGAGCAAGTAAAGCAGCCTTTAACAGGCAGGAGACGTAGAATGAATATATATTATATACAGGACTGAAACACTAAATGGCTTCTCACATTTGTTGAAAATAAATACCACCACTTTACAATTGAAAACAAGTTGGATGGGGAGTCTCTCTGGTGATTGATGAGCTAAACATATTTCTGTCAATAAAATACTTGGTTAGAAAAAGCATACAGACACAAAACATTGTCCAAATGGTATTGAAATGCATGCTGAAGAAAAAAGATGTATGGAGAATTACAAGAGACACTGAGAGGAAGATACAGTAACACTTTACAGGGAGTACTCAAAAGGAAAAATATTAAATGGGGGGGGGGGAGTGTGGAGGGACAGGAAAGAAGGGGAAGAGGAATCTTAAGGAGTGACTTTCACACTGGGCCCAACTGGAAATAAAAATCCATTACCCTAACTTGTCACAAAAAAGAAAACTTTTCTAAGTCATGAAGAGCCTATAAATGGAATGTGCAGAAATTTTTCACCTAAATTCTCATGAAAATAAGATCTGTACTCTTTCACAGATATGCTTATAGTGTTGATCTCCTGACAGACTTTTAATAGCAGAGTTGAACTGAATTATTTGTCAACCACTTCTGTGGCAATGGACTTTGATATTGTTAACATTGGGGCCCACATTTTGGGCTCCAATACAGAAAAATGCTTAAGTACATGCTTAATTTTCTCTACACAATTTAGTGAAGGTTCTTATTCCTGTGTCTTCATCACTGCAATATCTTAGCACCTTCCAGCAGTGCAGAGGAAATGTTAGGGGAACCCAAATTTGCCCATCCACCCTCCCTCCCTCTCCTCTGGGTTCCAATCCAGGGACCTCATGTTAGACAGTTAAGGTCTGCTCCTTCCAAACCCTTGCCACTCCCTTACTGCTCCTACCTTTCCTTTTTCCGCTACCGACAAAGTGGGTATTCACCCATGAAAGCTCATGCTCCAATGCATCTGTCAGTCTATAAGGTACCACAGGACTCTTTGCCGCTTCTACCTTTCCTTGTTCTTTAGCATCTCTCCCTAGGCAGCAGATTCTTCCTCCTGCTCTGTGGTTCAGTTACCTCATAGAGCTACCCCCTCTCTCCTTTGGGCAGAAGGTCTCAGTCCTTTCTCCTAGAGCTATGCTGCATCTCTATCAGTTATTTCATGTCTGCCTGAGACAATAGCTCCCCCAGCTCCTCATCTGCAGCTGGGTTCTCATTCAGGCCAGCTGCAGACCCTGAGCCAGTTTCTCCCCAAACAGCCCTTTCATATTTATATTTAGAGAATTGAGCAGGCAAACCTTCTCCTGATGCTGTCTATACTCACTATATAAGGAAGTAGCATATATTTCCCCTTGCCTAGCTCCTCCCCTCTTGAAAAGGTAAGAGGGGAACTTTGTCCCACTGTGACATTTTGAGGTTCAACCCAGATCAGTAAGAGATTGGGTCGATGCCTGCCCTGCAACTGCGGGTGGCTTAAAAAGTATGCTGCTGTGGCTCAGGGACTTGACATCAACAGCTAGTATAAAAGCACATAGGTCACACACCCTTACTTCTACCACCCAGTTACTGTTTGAAGAATGACCCCAATGCTCCCCCAGTCCTGAATGTCCCTAAAACTGTCTGACCTGTCGTGTCCAGTCCTATCTTGGAATAAACTCAGTTCTCTGCTCCTTTAAACAGACAGGCACAGCAACTTGTTTTCTTGACTGGAGTTCACAATCCCTTCAAGTCAACTGAGTTGGTTTAGATAAAAAGTAACACACATTATTATTATTTTGGCTTTGTGTGATTGTTATCTTTTAATTGATATCAGGGCACTTAAACCTCTTATGCAGAGAGGCTTGTTGTAATTTGGAATAGAAATAAATAGCCTAAATTAACTCTCTAAGTTGGTATGGTTACCTAATTTTGAACATGGAAATTGTGGTAATTCTGAAAGCAATTATTAATGTTTTACCCTTCTGGGCTTCCAGACCCCATTTTAAAAGTGTCTCAGTCTATTTTCTAGGATTCTAAGGCAAGTGACAGTCTTTTGGATTAATTCTACCCAAACAATGATTTTTCCCATCTGACAGTACTGTTCACAGAGGATAAATAAAGCAATAATATACTGCATAATGGCAAAACTATGGGGTAACAAAAAAGAACAGAGACAGAAATCCTGCCCACAGCCAAATCCATGATTTTCTAAAATAGAAGAATGGGATATCTAGTAAGTTGCTGGTAGAATTTGTCAGAAACTTTCTGACAAATGATTTTTTGTTGAAATATGGTGTTTTGTCAAAACTGAAACATTTCACAGAGACCTAATGGTTTTGATGAAGTTTGAGATACACCCAGAGAAGGACTCTCACACTCTATAGTGTGGTGGCTAGGGCACTGGTATGAGAGACCCAGGTTTGAGTCTGTGCTTTGCTTGATTCAGAATGATCTGGGAGGAAAACCTCTGCACTGAGCCAGGCAAAGCAATGACCAGTTCTGAGTTTCCCACATCCCAATACCGTAACCACCAGGCTACACACACACACCAACCTACACACTATCTTCTCACATTGAGTTTGTGTCTGAAAAGGATATTTCAATACAATTCCATTTTTGCAAAAAGTTCATAAGGTTTTGTGGGGATGGGCGGGGGTTCCCAATGCAGAATGAAAACAAGTGTCAAAACCTCAGAAGTTGTCATCCTTGGAATTGCAATCCTTCAGTCAGCTCTAGCTGCTGGTACCCTTGTTCTGTGTCAGGTGCCCACAAAAAATGGCATTTGTATATGAGCAGTTCTTCCAAAGGGCAGATTTCAGCTCTGAGACTTCATTCCAAGATCCAGGAGAGAAAGATGGAGTGCAAGAGAAAAAAAATCCTTTATAAGTATATTTGGTAGGTGATAAAAAAAACAAAACAATTCTGAACATGTAAAAAGATAGGAAGCAAACTTTTCAAAAACACCTAAGTCACTTAGGAACCCAAGTCTCATTATATGTGAATAGGACTTAGGTTTCTAAGTCACTTAGAAAATTTTTGTAAATTTTGTCCAAGGGCCTTATCCTGCTCCTATTGGAGTAAATCACAAAACTCATTAGTGACAGCAGGTTTGGATCTGAGGGCTTGTTTACACACACTGTTTGTACCTCTTCTAACAGTGGTGGTCAAACTTACTGACCCTCTGAAGCACATATGACAATCTTCAGATGTTCGAGAGCTGGGGCTTACTGCCAGGGCTTCAGCCCTATCTGAGGCACCTGCCAGAGCTCAAGATTTCAGCCCCATGGCAGGGTGGTAGGACTAGAGCAGTGGTGGGCAACCTGCAGCCCCTGGGCCACATGTGGCCTATCAGGGTAATCTACTGCCCGACCGTTAGACAGTGTGTACATTGACTGCCCGCAGGCATGGCCACCTGCAGCTCCCAGTGGCCGTAGTTCGCCATTCTCGGCCAATAGGAGCTGCAGGAAATGGCGGCCAGCACATTGCCCACCACTGGGCTAGTGGCTTCTGCCCTGTGAGGAGGGAGGTTTCAGGACTTCAGCCCCATGAGAGACACCTGCTGGGGCTCAGGGCTTCAACTCCACTCCTGCTGAAGCCCCGAGCCCTGGCAGGTGCGCCCTGTGGGGCTGAAGCCCCAAGACACCTCTCCCCACTGGGCAGAAGCCAGAGGTGATGCGTAGGGGGTGCCCCCCACAGATTTTTGCCAGGATTTTCTGGCCCCGCTTGGTCACATGTTGCTGCCAGGCCCCTGTCCTGCATAGTAGCTGCTGGAGCTGGGAAGTAGGGAGCTGCAGTCCTGGGGTGAGGCAGTGGCAAACAGCTGGGAACTGCAGAGAGAGCTGGTGCTTTTGTTGCCACCTCTCCCTGCAGAGCTAAAGCAGGAGCCCCTCCCCTGCAGCTCCCAGCTGTTTGCCGCTGCCTCTCCATGTGGAGCTAGCACCTGGGAGCTGCAGGGGAGGGGCTACTGACCGTAATAGGAGGGGCATGCCTGGGTGGGCATGCCTCAAGCTGTTGGGGGGCAAAACTTTAAATTGTGCCCCTGCTCCCTCCCCCCCCCAGCAAGCACTAGTCATCTCTGAAGTGCCTAGTCTCACTACCCCATGTACTTTAAGGATAAAAGAGCTGCCTGCAGCTTGCACTTTGGCAACCTTTGCTGTAGAACTACATTGGTTTCGACACCAATATAGTTAAAGTAGGACAGCCCCCTAGTGTGGATACAGGTGTACCAGAATAAAGAATTGCATTGGCATACTTTATTCAGATTGGTTTTAATATCTTAACTTTGAAATATGCTGGATTTGAAAGTTTCTCCTTGCCTATGTTTAGATCACAGCAACTCGGGCTATTTCATACTATATTCATTCTGCTTTACAGTATGAGAACTGTAAACAATTTTAGATTTTCAGCATAGCCCTCTTGTAATTCATGCTGAGAAAATAATTCAAATGACAGAACAATTTCTCACAATCTGTGTTTTAAGATCTTCGTTGCCAATCTCAAATACCAAACCACTTGTATTCTGAGCTGTCTTCCATTGTTCACATATAATTCAGACAATTATGAAGAAAGTTCAGAGTATCAGTGCAGCCATTTATTTCAATTTTTTTTTTCATGTGAACTATCAATTTTAATTAATCCATATTATGAGAAGAAAGGACTATGTTTGGAAAATGACTGGTCAAGTGGACCATGTGTAGCATCAAGTTTTGCAAAAGGTTTACAGGCAGGACCTTGATTATGATTTGAATAAATATTTGCTGGGGGCCACACTGTTGCCAAAAAAGTGGTAACAAATGTGTGAGCAGTGCTGTCTCCTCAGCATATCCTACCTTGCCAGAAATTAAATGCACAAAAAGGCTCACAACTGAAATTCCTTTGTTGCGACTGACAGCCTTACTGATGGAGAATGTAGTTCTCAGCAATCAGGGAGCCCACATGGATTCACCTAGCTTAGCCTGAGGCATCTTGTTTAGATGAGTTACCCACTCAAAGATAATGTATAGCTGCATTTTTCAGTTTTGTTCTCAACTTGTTACTGTTGCCTAATTGTCCTTTTGATTTCTTTGCATTTGCTGTGCTTTTGAGTCCCCTCCCCCTGCCGCATTTGTTCTACTTCCCAAGTTTCTCTACACTGGGCCTTTTGTCTGCTGGGCTGTTACATGTCATGCTAACTATATTTTTCACAAATTATTTTAAATGCAGATTCCAAACACACGTTCAGAGTGCATTGTGGATGTAAAACTATTTTCTTTGATTATTTTTTGCTTTACATCCTACATTTTAACCTTGTGTAATTTATTGCCATCAAACACTGTTGAGATAATGTCCTTCCTAGAGTCCGGTATGTCTCTCCAGGCACAGAATATCTTTTTTCCATTGTCACGTCCTTTTAAGATACTCTGATATTTTCCTTCTGTAGTCTCCTGTATCTTCAGGCTCTGATTTCTTTCCCTAACAATTTTTGTTGCACATGCTCTTACCTTCCTTCTTTAAACCAAGAGCTTCTTCCTCAGGGTCTGAATAATGCACTTATCTCAGATCCCACTTTCAGACCCAAGGCTGCTTATTGATATATTTACTAACTTTTAAAATTGTTATAGCATACTTTTGAACTCAAGAATAGTTCAGTGAAATTTAGGAAAATATTCTGAGAAATCTTTTTTTCCATCTTATATACCTATAAAAGTACAAGGACTGTAGTCTTGAAAAAGCATACAGAGCTATCTAAGTTAGCAATATAGAAGCTATTTTTGAATGATATGGCACTGTTAACAATGATTAACCATATGTAATTTATGGGTGGGGCATATTAGAGTGTTTATTTTATAAAAAAATCATATAATTTAATACTTTTTTTAGGAATACAATATTCCTAGAAAGTATTGTACCAACAACGTAAATGGGAATGTGTGAAAAAAATATACTAAGAAGGACCCCTACATGCTCCATATTAAAGAAGTGTTGAGATTTGTACTTAGAGCAGGATTAAAATCTCTCTACTGCACACTTAAATGTTTGAATTTAGCCTCCAAATTTAAGACACTATCTCTTCATCAACCAGTTGAATTTTTCATAATATCTTCTTGGTCAAAGATTTAATAACTTTGCCAGAGGAAACAGTTAAAAAGAAGTCCCTTTGGACATTTTGCTTGAAATTTGACTGGATTTTGGGCATCTAATAACAACTACAATCACTCCAAACTTCACACACACACACACACACACACACACACACACACACACACACACAGGTTAGGGATAGGGACAGGTACAGTCATTACATTTAAAAATGTAACAGAAAGTTAGCTGTTCACCTTACTCTTCCTAGCCTAAGTCAGCCACACAAAAAGAGCATAACAGAATTCTCAAGTTCCACCAGTCTTTCTGAAGCCACTTTTCCAAATCTTCAGATCAGCTTCTCACAAACATCCCTAACTTTGGAGTTGAAGGCAAGGGAGTAGGGGACATGGGATTTATGTGCTAGAGCAGAGCTCTGTGGGAATGAAAGGGTAGGTACTGGTCTGGGGCAGTGTATTGTGTTGAATAGGGCTGTAGGCATACAAGGGGAGAAGCAGGGCACTTTGGGAAGGAGGCCATGAGGAAGCTGCAATGGGTGGGAAGTGAGACTGTGAAGTTGAATGGACGGAGTGCGGGGGCGGGGGGGCAATCTGGGATGAGAGAAGTCCGTAGAGAGTCTGTTGGAAGGAGCAGTTGTCAGAGCTTTTTCTTGAAGGGGTCCTTGATTTTGGAAAAGATGCCTTCCACTAGGTCTGCTAAAGTCCAGATTTCTAATCTTCTGGGCATGCTGCAAACCCCATCTTTTCTCCCTCTTCGTTAACGCTCTTGAGGAGAGTGTGGGCTGAGGTGGGTATATTTAGAAGCAGTCCTTTGTTTACATTTCTGTTGTGATATTAATATATGGGATAGGTTCCCAGAGCACTGGATGTGCACTTACAGTTGTACTTTACAAAATTGAAGAGAAGGAAAGAAAAATAAATAAAAATATTCCTGCTGAAAGTTATGCACATGTGTAAGTGCTTTGCTAGATGTGCTGAAGCATTGATACATGAGACATGGATTCTGTGATGGTGTTACCTGGGCCGCCACCATGCCAGGCAACAGGATTTTGGGAACAGTTCTAACTACACTGATTCCTGTCTGCAGGTGAAAAGCCATGTGGGGGGAAGCAGGCATGAGTGTGCACATGTATATTAAACCATACAAACGGAAGGGAGTAGGGGACAAAAGATTTATGGGGGCAGTGGGGCATGTGGAAGAGGGAGGCTAATCAGGAGATCATACCAGGGAACAGGCCTCCACGGAGGCAATATGCGCTGTGCACAGTGGGCATGGGGGGGCATGGGGATTATCATGTGGGATTTTCACATCATCACTGGATGTCTTCAGACCTGCATAAGGGGACACAGGTATTGGAGAGAAACATTTCCATGAGGCTCTTCCTCCCATGCCCCCAAGCTCACAGAAGCCCATCTGTCACAACTGAAAAGAGATCTCTACTGGGAGGTTAGTTCCAAACCCTGTAAGTATCCTAGCAAATATCCATTTGAGCATTAATGTAACAATTCCATCAATAGCTCGTACCACACTGATGTAGGAGAAAACAGCCAAAGACAGAACATTTCCTAGGAGTCATGTTGCCATACAAGGATGGGGGAAATGCAGATTATCACAGACCTCCAGATTCCAAGACTATCACAGACCTCCAAGACGTCTCCACAGAACCCCAGATTCTTTATACATGGCGGCCCTCAAAGCCCTCAATTCCTTCCAGTTGAAGTGACCACTAGAGAAGGAAATCTAGGAGTCGCATATAACTTCTTAGCTCATAGTCTCCATCCTGCAGATTCTTACGAGAGGAAATGATATGACTCAAAGTCTTATATTTCTTTTAAAGTATATACTTTATTGATATTATGGGTCAGCCACCCAAGACGGAATTCCCACAGCTATATCACAAATACCAGCAGCATGACCACTGAAATCTGGGCCACCACCGAGACACATATGCACTAGCAGGAGCATTTGACATGAAACAGAAATGAAATAATGAAGGCATATGGTGGTTTCATCACTTTACAAATGAGATCAGGAGATGGACCAACCAGCCACCAATGTCTTGCCAAGTGATTCGACACCAACTCAGGGGCTTGGCCATCCGCTGTGTATACCAGAGTCCACACCAGCCCGTCAGCTTTAGGCATTTGATCCAACATAAACTGGATGGAGAAGCCCTTGTGGATAGCCTTGCACATCCTGGGTGGATGGCATGGCTTCTGACCTTGCCTGCCTCAGCTTTAATATAGAGCAGGCCACAACATTTGCATGAGACTGTGCTCTCTGGAAATGGGTGATCCAAAGTGTGCACTCTACGCTCCACAAACAGGAGAATTAATGAATGTGAATGATAACGTATATTTTTGTTCATCCTTCCATAACTCCAAAATAAATGAAATGATTTTTCTCAGTCTTTCCAACGAAAACAGCAATTGCTTCTGGTCTCAACCCAGCTGCTAAACATTTCAGTTCCAATGGAGAATATTTCAGATAGTGAAGAAAGAATGAAAAAAGGATGTTATAACTGAAACCCTTATGTAAATTTATTACAGGATTTGTAATAGCCCGTCAGAAAAATATAATTCCTTGTTCCTCAAAGATGTTAAAATCAAATATTTATTCCTTTTATAATCACATGTATACTGATTCAAATGAATCATTTGTGATTTTTGAAATTCATTTGGGAAGTAAATAGCAATGTTATTCCACCTGCTTAATTCTGTTTTTTAATTCTATTTTAATCAAATATTCATCAATCCTAACTTTATATGTCCAAAATTATTGAAAAGTACGAATGATAAATTCAAGTATAAAATCCAAAGCGTTAATTTATATAATAATTCACCTATTTGTTTTTAATTCCACAAACTGTGGTGATCTTGTGAAGATCTGAAGATTTACAGTAAAAACATAGCCACCTGACTGTAAATTTTCAATAAATGACATCTTTATTTAAAACTTAGTCAAAGGAAACCTTAAACTTTTATACTCATATTGTACAGTGTATGCAATAAGGGAATTCAGAAAGAATGATTGGTCAGACTTTTATTCTTCCCAGTAGATTATCAGGAATTGAATGTTGTGACTGGGAAGGCAATTTTCCCTAATTTGCAATAAGGACTCAGTTTTCACCTACCCTATAACTGTGGTGTCGAAGATATTGATGATAATTGTCCAGCTAAAATAGGTGCAAACAAAAGGATGGTGTGGTGTTTGATTCTGCTCTCACTGAACTCAGTTAAAGTTTTGCCATTGTTTTCAGTGGATGCAGGATCAGGACTTGGGATACATTTGCTAATATTTATTTATTTAAGCCCCAATGCTGTAAATGGCTCTGTGCTGGAGAAGCTCCTTTGTAATCAGTTGGGCTTGGTAGGTGGCAAGGATCTGCCAATGGGGAGTGAGCTGCAGGCTGGGGCCTTAGAAAGTAAGTTATGTCACGTGACATTTGAAACGTAATTTCACTAGATTTGCAAAAATATTTTAGATTTAGACAATGGACGCATAGACATAGGTCAAATCCAAGTGAATCATTGATAAAGGATCTCCATCCAGGCTATAGCCAGGAAAACAAAGTAATTATTTTACATGTGCTAAGACGTATTAATTTACATGGACAGTAGTATTACTTATTTCAAAAGTTACTTATTTGTACTTATATATAATGAAATAAATACATTTTATGTACTTGATGGCTGAATGTATAGATCCAGTTGCATAATGCACTCATGATTTACATAGCCCATTGCTAAACCCACAATACAGATTCATCCCTTATTCATTCATTTTAAACACATAAAGACACACCCCTCTGGAATTCTCTACTCTTTTTTTATTTGGGAGAGGGAAAGAGAAAGAACTGAGTTAATTTAGTGCTCAGTTGTGAAAGGTGCTCAACTAGCACCCCTAGAGAGAATGAAATCCTCTATTTGTTCAGCGAACAAGTACAAGAGAAGGGGAAGTGATAGTGTAATCATTAACTCATTGACTCCACAAGATGCTTTGCTTAGAGGAGACGTCCAGAGTAGTGAGAATCTAGCTCAATCTCCATGACCCAATTTTTTAGTCTCTCTGCTTACACTACCAGCAAGAGAACCCCATTGTGATGGTGGTTTTTGTGCTTTGGGCACCTGACATCTAAGGGACAGAGCCCACTGAAGTCAAGAGAAAAATTGAGATCACTAATACTTAGGCCTCACCACACAGTTGCCATAACATTTCTGCTTTTACAAATACAGATATCTTTTAAAATGATATAGTTATAGTGAGCCTACCACTGTAAAAATATAATTTGCTGAGGAGAGCATGAGCTTGCCAATTATTTAAGAAAGAGCATCAACTAACACAAGTGTTGATTTTTTTTTTAATTTTTTTTTGCCGTTGCTATTAAAAACCAGGCTCATTCATTTATTATTTTTGGCAGCTTCAAATAGATTTGTTTTACCACCCAGGCTTTACAGGCTAAAACTGTAATGTCTGTTAGGCCCATTTACTTTTTGTATATTGTGAAAAAGACTAAACTCACAAAATGAGGAATGACACATCCTTCTTTTCTTTTGTTATTCTCCTAATTCCCACACAATGTTGGTCTGGTCCAAGGGAGGACTCAGCAGGCTCCAGTTTGTCTGCTTTCTGCCATACAATTTTATTCCACTGTATCACCGTGTGCAAAAATTCAACTATTTTCATTTATTTTCCCCTCATATGTAGATATGCAGTTATGCAGTTAAATATACACACCTTGCTAGCTCCTCATTGAAGAGGTTCTTTTATGGGAAAACCATCATTAATGATTGACTGAATACCTATGTTAAAGAGCAGAATATGCAAAATCTGTTGCCGGATATTTCAACAGTTTTCTTCCGACAACTGATCAAAATATAGCTGCAGGAATCTACATTCATCCTAGGTCATTGGTTCCCAGCACAACTGTTAGAATATAGAAAATTCAATTAGATAGGCATTTGTATTAGAGACTAAAACAACCTTTAAACCAAATATGATGCATCATGTTGACATAACAAATGTGGACATTAATTAAAGAGCAGCAGAATCCAGCAGAGAAGTTTGCCCTCCATCTGCTTGACCTGAGGTAATAACTATGTTCCTTTAACAAGAACTGACAGATTTTCTTGTGTTTGTCTTGAATCACTGAAGTCACCACCCTTGGTATGAATAACGATAACCATATGTGTGACATCACACACAACAGGCAGGCCCCAGTAACTACTCTTTTATTTTTCTTTGTTCCTTTTCATTTATTTTTATTCCCTGGGATATGTGGGATTTCTGTCTTTCTGCATCATTTATATTAGATGCAATGATGTTTGGGTCTGGGTTCAGATCTAGCCTGCCTCTCCCCATCTCCCTTCATAAAAGTCTAAGTGGTTCAGACTGGGTTGGACTGATAGCTAATTTGCATGTTTGTGTTTTATTGGCCAGGTTGAAGAAACCTGGTGCAGATTGTAAATTATACCTTGTTGCTCCTACCAAATCCCATGGACCTAAGGGATCATTCACCCCAGGCTGTTACTGTCATCACCCTCACTGGATTTTCTGATGCAGAAGGAGGAATTTTTAAACTTCCCCATTAAACACTTTCCTGGTGGGAATCATTGAGGGAAGTCACCTAGAGCAGTGCTACTCAAAGTAGTGGTCCGCGGAACGGTGCCAGTCCACGAGCCATCAGCTGCCAGTCTGTGTGCATATTGGAAAAAAAAAATTGCCGGTCCCCCACATCAGATAGCTTGAGAAGCACTGACCTAGAGCACTGTTCCTACACCCACTGGAGCCAAGGGCAAAACTCAAATTGACTTAAGTGGTGCAAGATCAGGAGCCAAATAGGTTTTTTGATGTCAGGGACCTGCACCAGGGTTTATTCTTGTGGAAACTAAGGGAAACTTATTGTGTTATTATTAAATGCTAAGAGTATGCTAGGTACCTTACACTCTTGTATGAATACAGGGTTCCAAGGGCCTAATTCCCAGTTAAACAACAGCCCCTTTACACTACTCTGGCTATGTAAAAGGGCCTTAAAGGTGGCTTTAAATATCATTTACAGTGACCCCAAGGGATCCCTTATACACCCACAGCTGTGTAATGAAGCCTTAGTGTAAATGAGAGATAGGCCCTGGATATCCAGGATGAATCTGGTCAAAGGCAATAAGGAAATCCAACAAATGTAATTAGATAACTACCATGTGTTCAAAATATATATTCTAGCATTTCACTGTTGTTTAACTATAAGAAAATGCAACAGCTCCACTACAGTAGTTAAATGAGAGTGTGATGCAAACATAACTAAAACCAAGAAATATAAGAATGCAGTCCCATCCCATTTCTATTATTCTTGTTATTACCAAACTAGATGGTAAAGCACAAATGCATCCTGGTAACAGTTTACTTGTACCATAAGAAATGTGCGATGTTTACTTGTACAACAGACACTTGTAGTTTCCAATAAATAACAAATTGATGGTATATTCCAGAAGTGAAATGGAACTATTTAAACTTGTGCACATACTCATTAGATAATCAGGAAAGCTGTTTTCTCCCCTGTCTCATTATGCACTAAACATCAAATGAGTTCCACTAGAAATAGGCACCCAAGAGGCTACTTGCTTTGTCACAATACAGTATGTAATGCCTCCGCGATAGGAGAGTTAATTCTCTTGGTCAATTTAAAAAACACAAAAAAAAGCTGTTTTTTTTCCCTTGGAATTGTTGCCTCACTGTAATAAATAACATTCCTTCTAATTATCTAAGTTCCTCAAGCTGCCTTTGCTGACCCACATGACGAAAGCACAGCCTCACAGTTCAGGATCATAAATCCAAAGATTACAAACATGCAGCAAAATTCATGGGAAAGTCTTGAACTCATGGCACACTTCTACGAAAGCAGATGGATGATGTGTAAGTCTTTTTAAAGAATTTATTTTTAAACTTCTTACTCCTTTTCTTCTCACTCCTAACCATTAAGTCAAGGACAATGATTTAAGGTTAAGCAACACCCAGGAGTGTTAGGAAGCCTGCACACTGCTGATTTTCCCGCATAATCACGGTGCAAAATAAGTATGCAAATACCATCCTCTAGAGGGCAGCAATCATATTGAAAGACATTTCAGAGCTCACTGTAGAGGTTCCTAATTCACTATGATTGAGCTATAGTCCTCTAAGCAAACATTGCACACAGTCTCCATTGTCATATTCTAATAGAAAGTGAATATGAGATTATGCTTCTGGGTATTCTAAAGTCAAAAATTTTCCTTTAATGTTAACCCAAAATATTTTTTGTTACATATTTTGTTTCAGGAATTCTTCATGTTCGATCCCAGAGCTTTATATTAAAAATTTTCTTTCTCTCTTCCTCAATTTTTGGTTTCCCTGTCCCGTTTTGGGGAGAGAAAGGACAAAATGGGCATGCACACTTTTACATTGCTCCATTCACACTCTAATGTTGCTAATAGTATCCTTAACTCTTCCTGAGAGCTTGTTAGGCTTCTAAACCACCTCTTCTTACAGCATAACTTATTAAATCTTTAGAAAATTTCTTGGAAGCAAAAGAGAAATAGTATCCCATTTCTACGTGTTTTGGTACAACATTACATAGGAAATTAAAACATTTTTTTTGTTGCTGGAATTGGCTGAGGAACAGACAGCATTTTTCTTGGTCTGGAACTCTGATGTCAATATGAGTTAAAATATTCTCTCCCTCTCCCTGATCGCTGCTGCTTCTGCCTGTCTCCTTATAAAGATTATGCTTATGCTAGTAAATGAAGAAAGGAATTAGTGATGCTCCTCTCATTTCCTGTCTTCCCACAGATGGTGATAAATTCAAATTCAGACTCCATTAAACCTGAGTAGAGAAACCCAGCAGGTGGCTACACTAATGGAAAATCCTGGCTTTGGAATAATGGGAATTACAACCGACAGCTCTTCTACACCACAAAAAAAGATGATGTATTCCTATTGACAGTATTGCATTTGAGTCCAGAAGGCTGATCTGATAGTTCAGGCCTGGCACGAGGGAAACTAAAATCCCCACGGGTATTTTTCTTGGCCACACCACTGTAATTTTTGTCATGTGAACCTTCTATTACAATTCATTGTACAAATCTCATATAAGTTGGAGAGGGGAAAAAACGTTCTTCATTTGGCCTACAGGCATACATTTGTTCTTTCTTCTTGGTTTAAAGGACAAATAAAGGTTGACACACAACAGCATTTCCAGCCACTTGTGTATTTTTAATACTGACATTCTTGGCCCAAGTGCTTTTAGTGTTTCCAGACAAGCCCATCTGAGAGAGTTTGTGTTAAAAAGATGCATAGATTGCCCTGGAGGTGTAATGCCTGATGTTCTGCTATAATTTCTGAAGGAATACTGTATTTGTGAGAGTATTTTTTCCCTCTGGACTTTTCTTTTTTTTTTCAAATATAGGTACAGTATTTGCAACAGAGACATTCAGTCAAAACTGATTTGACAAAGCATCTAGGCATTCCAATATTTAGAATCTCATATCTGAACTATTCTTTGGAGTTTCATAAAATATAGGAAAATTGTTATCATTTATGCATCTTTTTGTACTCTACCTCTGTCAACAATTTTTATATACCATGTCCCAATAATTTCTCTTAAAATGTGTTTTAACACTGAGTTAATAATATATGAGATGCATGCGTTGATTCAAAATAAAAAAAATAAAGGTTTTTATTCCTTCCATTGCTTACAAAATTTCTCATAATTTACATAAGTAATTGTATGACTCTTTGCCCAAGGAACTTATATTTCTAACAATTAAAAAATCCTTGCAAACTAATAATTACACAAGAACATAAAATTAATTATCTGAAACATACTCTATGGATACATTTAAATCTTTTTCAGTTATTATTCTGATGTAGTCCTGTGATGCTGTATGGCAAGTTTCCTATCCTGACCTAAATATTCCTACAATATACTATTTGGAATATTTTCAGTGACGTCTATGATATTTATTATTTATAAGAAATAAAGATAAATAAAGATCACAGCATAGAAAATTTCAGATTACACCATTATCATGCTATCTCCAATCACATTGGATTTTTTCTGTAATGTAGAACATGACTATTAATTTAACCAAATTTCTGCATAGAAATATTCATAATCTATTAATGATGTGAATTAAAATGATTTTTTAAAATTTATTTATTTTTAATATCATACAAGGTGATTTGCTTCACTTTCATCTGTTCTTGCTAAGAACACATCAAAATAACTTTCTGGTTTTGTTTTGTTTTCATAGGCCCAGGCATTTAATTTTGTGTACGTGTGTTCTGATTATGAAATTGAATAAGACTCTATATTCTAAAGTACAAAATTTCTCTTTTTGCTGCCTATTTAGGGAATGCAGCTGTCCTTCTTTACCACCTTTTTACATTTTCATTCCTGACAATTAGTTCCCATCTTTTATTATTGCCAATATACAATATTTTCCTTCAATTCTTTTTCTCTTCAGCTCAATCAAGTTTAGTTATTTCTAGCTGAAAAGAGGGTTGTAGGTGAAAATTTGCCTCAGAACTTTATTACTAGCTTATTTCAGAGTAGCAGACATGTTAGTCTGTATCCACAAAAAGAAAAGGAGAACTTGTGGCACCTTAGAGACTAACAAATTTATTTGAGCATAAATTTTCGTGAACTACAGCTCACTTCATCGGATCCACTGAATGCATCCGATGAAGTGAGCTGTAGCTCACAAAAGCTTATGCTCAAATAAATTTGTTAGTCTGTAAGGTGCCATAAGTCCTCCTTTTCTTTTTACTACCTGATATTTCATCCATAACCTTCTTCACTCCTGAAATTTACATATATTGCTCCTACACGACACTGATTTGGTGGCTTACCAAAGAGAAAAAATAATAATAATTGGTTACATAACATGATGTAAGGGGTCAGAGATCAACACTTTTCTTTAACAGTCTAAATAAAAACATGCATAATAGAATCAGGGTTGAAAAAAAAACATTCTGCTGTGACCTCTTTCTACTTTACTAAGAAATACAATTAAAAAAATGTCCTCAGTTCATTCTAAGTAAAGTATATACTGACTCTGCAATTGTTAGTCTGCCAAGGGAGCATGGGTTTCTGAACACTTTATGTTCACAAAGAAATAGTTATCCACCTATCTCTTAGGATTCAAGTAGTCTGGGACTAGAACATGGGAATGCACTCTTTTTAAAAAAAAACCGTAAAGGGAATGTGCATTCTGTATATCTGCAAGTACATTATTCTTGTGCGGGATCTTGTTTGTAAATGATGAAAAATGTCTGGCAGTATTGAAGATAAGTTAAATGGCAACGCTTGTATTCTGATATAAAAGTCTTATCAAAGTAGCAATCATTCATATTTCCATATTAGGATACATCACTATTATCATGGTTGACTATATCTTGGCTTAGACAAAGTGTTGTCTCATAAATAGACATAATGCATATATGTCTGCCGGGAGCAAGCAACAGCAAAATGTGGACAGATGTTTGGCTCTCTTCAGAGCTCATCAGCACAATTCAACATCTGTCAGATGGGTTCAGCCCCAAGTCCAGATTCAGAGAAGCTCAGCAGTTTGAGACTATGATAGTGATGAATAGAGCTGAAAGAGAAAAGGAGTACTTGTGGCACCTTAGAGACTAACAAATTTATTAGAGCATAAGCTTTCGTGAGCTACAGCTCACTTCATCGGATGCATTTGGTGGAAAAAAAAAACATCCGATGAAGTGAGCTGTAGCTCACGAAAGCTTATGCTCTAATAAATTTGTTAGTCTCTAAGGTGCCACAAGTACTCCTTTTCTTTTTGCGAATACAGACTAACACGGCTGCTACTCTGAAAAGAGCTGAAAGAATAATTTTTCAACAAATAATTCATTTTTAAAAAAATGTAACCTACTACTCTTCTAACAGAATTTCCCATGAGCAGATACCAAGATTTCCTCAAATTCATTATTCACGTTTACTCAAAGCCTATCTTTCAGAATATATTATATTGATCAAGCATTATATGGATGAAATTCAAGATGTGTTCTTTAGCTGAGATTGGTCAGATAAGTCACATGGCATTAATTCTGTTATCATGTGGGATGAGTAGGAATGTACTTGTGATGCAAAGTCTTGTGTCTACTTGCTTGCAGAAATTCAAAATTTGGTTTACATGAATACTTATGCATGTGGCTTCGGGGAAAGGGGAGAGGTGGGATTGAGGTCATGGGGCAGGAATGCAGATTAATTTTTCTGCTGCTCCCCAATGTTTCAATAAATGTCCTCCCCCCCACAAAGCAAGGTGCCTGAGAGCAGCTCCTGGCTGTGGATTCATTACAGTCATAGTGCCTGGGAACAAGAGACAGGAACAGTAGGTACAAGAGCAGGCACAGAGACCTAGGGCCTTCACTCCTGTGTCTGGCTGCGCCCTCCAGCCTCACTATGAATTGATACCAGGAAAACAAGGAGGAATTTCACATGGAGTTTTCTACTTGCCAGAGCCCCATCTTTGGCAATGTTTTTCTAAAGGAGGTGGTGATAGAACCTATGTGGATTAGAAATGGAAAAGAGCTCAGGTCACCTAACCCATTCCCCTGCAAATGAAGGATTGATTCCTGCAGTTAGAGTTGGTTAAATTATTAATTGGTGATTTATCTGATGAACTGGGACATTTTTCACTGAATAAATTATTCAGAAATATTCATTTGACCAGCTTTGTGGATGGTTTTATAATATTCCATGAATAATTTATTATTTCTCTATTCTCAATCAGGATCAGGGCCCCCTTGTGATAAGTGTGGTAGGTAGGTGTGATAGGGAAAATATGGTTCCTGGATCAAAGACAAGACTCAACAAATAATATGGCATGCAGTAGGAGGAAAGGGAGGACAAAGTTAATAGTAATAAGATTGCGCAATTTCATAGATTAGCCACATGCACAATTTAATAGTTCCAAACCACTTTAAATGAATTTTCTTTTATAAATAATGTCTATTCTGCCTAATACCCCCACCTGAGCCATCGTTTGTTAGCTCATTTCTTGTTGGTGTCACAGAATATACAGTAGTGTTCCGGAGGTCTTTGAAGGGAAATAGGGTTGTGGCCTCACAGTTTAATTCAGGGTGGGCAATCCCAGTATAAAGGGTAGCTTGCAAGAAAGCACCAAGAGATTTGTGGAAGAGAAAAGGGACAAAATTGTGAAGAGCCTTGAAAGAGGACAAGAGGTTTGAATCTGATGCGATGGGATCCAGGGAAGCAGTGGAAAGATTCAGAGAAAAGGAATGGAATGATGGACAAGGCAGATCATTTTATCAGGTTAGTGCATCTATCTTGTGCTTGTTCATTATATTGAGCAGTTCTGCTGATGTTGTACCTTTCTTGTATACTTTACTTTGGCTGCCTCTGAGGTGGCAGGAAGATTTTGGCTTTAAAATCAATTTGGCCTTTAAATTAAGTGTTGTGTAATCAGACTATATTTTTTTGAGACCTCCTTGAGTCTCATCCTGGGGGACAGTTGAATTATGACAGCTGCATTTCAGGCATTCCACTACCTGCCTTAGGCCAGCAGAAGACTGAATCCTTGACCTAAAACCCATTGAAATCAATGAATTTCAGTGAGTTTTGGGTCAGACTTAAACTTTTATTTAATTTGATGACTTCTGTGACATGGAATTCTCTTTCCCTTCTCAGTCCATTTCTCTTTACACTTAAAAAATATTCTCAGAGATTCTTCCTGATTTAACCCTTGTATATGAATTTTATCATCATGTCTCATCTTATCTTGGCAAGGGAGAATCTCCTTTGAGGGTCAATTCATAGAGTATGTGCCTCTTGGACCAAGCTTATTTGAATTCTCCAGACTCTCTCTGAGATTCCTCTGCACATCGTCTGTGATTTTACCATAGCACATTAGCTTCCCCCTCCAGCTGTCACAGACCTACTACAGCTCCCTGGTACCAACCTCCACTCAATCGTAAAATAAACCCTTTCTTTTGGGGAGAAGAGGCATATAGTCAGAAGGTCTTATGGAAGGGCGGAGCTTATACAAGTGGGATGGTGGAGACCTACGGCAGTATCAGAGGTCAGGTAGAAGGAGAGAAAAATCATGAGCATATGGAAGCTCAGGGACAGGGAGAAGTGGTTTTCATCCAAAAGTTATTTGAGTTGTGTGTTAAGGTCAAAGGGTGGGCAAAGGTTCAGACAAGTTCTTTCTTCTTTGTGTGTGTGCATAATCAAACTGTTTCCGTTATCCTTATTTTTGTCTTCCAAGCTCATTTGGCTCAAATTTCACATGCCAAAGAGACAGAGCAGCTGGGTGGTTCAGCTGTAGGAGAATATGCATTTACCTTTGATGGTAGTGCTAAGGGAAACATTTGCTGGAATGTCTGTTTTACAACACTAATATTCTACACTTGCTATGGGATACATCATGTCTTTGTGACATTTTAGGAATTACCCAGACCAATATGGGGTTCTGTCACCATCTGCCCTGCAACCCCGGGTGCCTTAATAATATGGAGCTATGTCTCAGAGATCTGACGTCAGTTAGCAAGCCTAGAAACATAAAGGTCCCACCCTGGCTTCCACTAGCCTAGTTACTCCTTGCAAGTGACACCGAACATTCCTTCCAGTCTCGAGTCTCCACAAATCCATCTGCCACAAGTTCTTAAGTACCAGACACTCTGGCTTTTCCCGCACTGGTTTGTTACCTGAAGGTATGAAGCCTGGCCCCAGATATCAGTTCACTTTGGGGGACATGCACCACATAGTTTGCAAAACAGAACTGCTTGGGTATAGACAGCAGGTATAATAGGCCAGGGAAGCTCTGCCTCCCCCAGCGCTGCTTCTGGATCCCTGGTTGCGGGGTTTAGCAGCAAAGTTTTTGCTTTATTATTCCCCATACAGATTTCGGGGCTGCTGAGGAGGTACATACCGCCTCCTCACCTGCCCCGGGTGCTGCATGGGGCATATACAAAAGCGTCTTCTACATACACTTTTACCTTGTGTGGTGGGTGGGCTGGGTCCAGGGAGAGGACGTACAGCTCGGGACTTCAGCCAGCCCATCTGGGGCTCATCTGGGTGGGGCGCGCTGGGCTGCGCTTGGCCCGGGGCTCCTCCAGGTGGGTGGAATGGCGGGGGGCTCAGGGCTTTGGCCAACCCACAGTTCCTCTGGGCGGGGGGGGCTCTCCAGGTGAGGGGGGCTTGTGGCTCTGGCGGGGACAGAGGGAGGGCACAAGGGGGTCTTGTGGCTGCGGCCATGGGGAGGGCATGGGCGGAAGGGGCGGAACTGGGGGCTAGTCTCCCCAGAGTGGGGCTCCATCCTCTGCCTGTATCCTTAGGGTATAAATGAACAAAAGATGTATTTAATAGAAAAGCATAGAATCAAAGATGAAATAGTAAGGAAAAGTAAACACATAAGTTACACAGAAAATAAACACAAAGACAAGCTCAGGTTCTACACTTCTATATTAGTTTCCCAAGACTAAGGCTTTTCAGTTTCAAATTTGTTTAAATGTTTTCCCATTAACTTTAATGGTCCACCATTGTCTCTCCTGGGCTGGACCATGGATGGTTGTTTAAAGCTTGTTTCATGTAAATAACTACCTTGGGACTCAGGAAGCACCCCTACCTGTCTGATTGCTTCTTCACCCTTGTGGTGCAACTACAGTATTACCTCATAACAGTTACTATACACACACACATACACATACACACACACATACACACAACACTTATATACCTATCTCTGAATGGCCATCAAGTTCAGAACTTTACAAGCTTTCATAAAAGATCTTACTTGACATATTTATACAAAATAACTTTGTGTACAACTAGCTGATTCAATTGCTTTTTCTTAGGGGTTCAGACTCCCTGTTCTCTCCTTGGGCTGCCTGAACCCTGATTGTCAGTGTTTCATCCTCAAAGATCCCAAATTGTGTGGCAAACACTCCCACAAATTCACACACCACCTGTTCATTGAAGAGCACAGAAAAATAAGTGTTTTTATTATAGACTCTAATATTTCCCCTTAATTTTGTATGAAGCTTAGATACGAAGTTGATAGGTGCCTTGGAAATGCGCAAGAGAGAGAAAACACCTGAAAGTTCAATGACTCTGTTTACAGCATGCTAACTCTTATGAAACATTCTACAGGATTTTAAATGTTCACAGAGAGTGGAAAGGACCCTGGAAGACCTACACAGAGTTAATAGTATGATAGGCATTTTGTCTTAGAAAGATGATGGGCTGAGTTTATTCTACCAAGATTTGAATCCGTGGCTCCAGGAAGTTTTGCTATTTCACAAGTGTGTGTTCTTGAAACTTGATGGTTATCCCTGGACTGCTCCTCATACTGCAGGCAGATGTACATTTTTTGCACTCTTACCACTAGCAAAGAAAGTTTCCACGTGTTTTTATTTTATTTTGTTAATTTATTCCTATCTGCTCTCTCCTCCTCTGTCTCCTACTATTTTGTCTCTTTTTTTTCCTATTCCTCCTCTTCTCCTACTTCTTTGCCAGTTTTTGCTGTAACTGTAGGAAGAAGTTAAGTTAAAGACATGAGTTTTACACTTGCCCCTGAAGGCATGAGTTCCACAGTCTGCACTCAGTTGCTGAGGAATTGCTGTTTACCATCTAACAAGTTTCACCATGGATGATGATAGTGTTGTAGTTCCTGAGGAACTTAGAGATGGTGGGGAGGTTGGACACTCTCACAGTGAGAGTTTGTCTCTAGGGTATTTTGGGCCTTGTAAAGCCTTAAGGATTATCACTGAGGCTTTGAATTTGAGTTGATAATCTGTGTGGAGCCAGTGCAGTGAGTAGCACACTGGGGTGATGTGCCCTTGGTGGCTAGTGATTCTGAAGAAATAAGCAGCTGCACGCTGGCTTAACTGAAGTTTTTACAATGTTGGCATGCATATGCCTAGAAACAGTGATCTAAGCAAGAAAAAAATGCACTTAGAACATGCAACTATCTGTAGATTTTTTTCCCAATTATCAGTGAATTTAATGTTGATGAAAGAGAAAGAATAAGGCCCTAGTCCTGCAAGTTGCTTCACATGGATCAATCCCTATGTGCACAAACACCTCCATTGACTTAATTCACAACATAGCTCTGCCTGGGTACAGGGGTTCTCACACAAGCAGCTTGAAGGAGGAGTCTAACAGAATTGACTTGAGCCCATAGTGATCCATGCACGCAATTCCTTTCCCAATACACTTCAATACAGACCTCTACCATTGCAGTCTTGGCTTAAAAGATATTACCTCACCTATCTTATCTTTCTCATATCCTGGGACCAACACAGCTAGAACAACACTGCCAATCTTTTGAGCAAGGACTATCACTTATGCCAAACTATCTGGTGGTTTTGTGGTGAGTCCAAATGGGATTAAGAAATGCACTGTACTTCATTTTCAATCTTGTCTTCATTTTCAATCACTTGTAAACTTTTATTTGTAAATGAAGGATAGGATTTCCAAAATGCCTTAAAGAATTGGGAACCCAACTCCTAGTGACATAGCAAGTTAATAGGAGTTTGCCACCATTAGATGTTTTTGAAAAACCCACCCTAAATGCCTTAACTCAATCATGTCAAATGCTACACATATCCTCACTGAGGACTAGGTGTGTGGCAAATTGTTTAAAACTAACCTCTTTTTGAGTTAGACAAGTTAAAAGTCTCTTTTATGTGTAAATGTTCATGTTCACCTAAGTCAACTGACGAATTGCTTACTAAAATATTTATCATTGAGCTAAAATTATTGTAAGCATGAAGATTTTTAGCCTGTAAACAACAGTTTGGGAGTGTGTGCAATTCAGGACTGGGAATGAATTCTGTGGTGGTTATGATATCACTGTCTCATTGGCAGAGGAACATGGAACTCTTTAGCTGGAATTCACAGGCAGTGCAAAGAGTTAATATTGCTCAGATGACATTATGTTGTGTGTCTTTTACTGGCATCATTTTTGCCATGTCCAGAGCAGATGTAGAGCAGCAATTTCTGACTCCTTTCCATACTTTAAAGTCACATTCCCTTTTCAATGTGGACGTCCAACTTTATCTGATTTTTGGAAGAGAGATAGGGAAGACTAGATAGTGCTAAAGGATCATACCATAATTCCCCTCAGCAAGAACTTCCAAGACCAGTTGCCACAAGGTCTGTCCTCTATAGGGTTTTCAATTGGAATGCCTGGTTGAAAAGGGACCCTGGCAGCTCCAGTCAGCACTGCTTACTGGGCTGTTAAAAGTCCAGTCGGCAGCACAATGGGTCTAAGACAGGCTCCCTGCCTTCCCTGGCTCCATGCAGCTCGCTGGTAGTGGCCAGTATGTCTGGCTCCTAGGCACAGGGATGGCCATGGGGGCTCCATGTGCTGCCCCTGCCCTGAGTGCCGGCTCCACAGCTCCCATTGGCCGGGAACCATGGCGGCACTGCCTGCAGACATGGACAGCACATAGAGCCCGCTGGCCCCTCCGCCTAGGAGCCAGATATGCCAGCTGCTTCCCTGAGACGCCTGAGGTAAGCGCTGCCCAGGGCCTGCACCCCTCAGCCCCTCCCACACCCCAACCCCCTACCCCAGGTCAGAACTCCTGCCCTCATCTGAAATCATTCCCAGAGCCCGCACCCCAATCCTTCGGCCCATCCCAGAGTCGCCTCCTGAACCCCAAACCCCTCATCCCCAGCCCTACCCCAGAGTCCACACCACCAGCTGGAACTCTCCCTCCCTCCCACACCCTGAATTCCTCATTTCTGGGCTCACCCCCAACTGGATCCCTGACCCCCCATACACATCCCAACCCCTGTCCCAGCCTGGTGAAAGTGAGAGTGGGGGAGAGCAAGCAATGGAGGGAGTGGGGATGGAGTGAGTGGGGGGCAGGGCAAGGATGTTTGGTTTTGTGCAATTTGAAAACTGGCAACCCGGGTCCTCTACATTATGTAAAAGAGGACAGCATCTAGGCAAAAAGCATGATTGATTTAAAATAACACCTTTACAATTTTGTAAAAACAAAAAGGGGGACAGAGATCTGGCAAAGTGAAGAAAAACTAAAGGATTGTTACATATCAAGCATCCATTCCTACCCCCAAGCAATTGTACCCTACATGAAATAACTCATCAGTTCTATATGGGACACATACGTAATGTGCAAGCAAACTGGGAGGTTTTGCCTGGTTTTGTCCATTGGAAGCTCTTTCCAATTCTCATGTATTTGCCCATGATACTAATGCTTTAGTACTAGCAACTGAAATATAATTCTTATGAAGTGACGGTATTGGAGCCCCTTGGAACACAATTGGTTCAGAACATCTCTGGGCAGCTTGCAAATACCCTTTCAGTTTGCATTCGTATATTTCCAGTCTGAGATTTCTTTTAATAATAAAAAAAGACTTTTAAAAGAATAAGAAGAAAGTTGGATGTTTCCTAAAGCAACATTCAAAGCAATTAAATGAAACCTTTTTAACAGCATGATCTTTTTCATTTTCACTATCACCTCTTTAGCCTTAAGTAAAAACTAAAAGAGACCTTTGAAAAATGATGATTTTTTATATTTAATATGTGATCTTTTCATGTTTCTGCTGTTGTATGCTTTTGAGCTGTCTAACAACTATGGATATGTAGCCAGCAGAAGGGCAAACTTGTCTCATATCCTGTGAAGAGGTGACTACCTGAAGTGTGGGTATGAAAGAAAGAATAAGAATTCTCTGAAAGGTTTTACTACAGAGAATATGGGGCCGAGACCTTCATCTAACCCTGGATGCACATTATTCTTAATAATGCATACCCATACAGTTTTTGCAGACTTTAAGTAGTGAGCTTACTAAAATTGACAATATTTTACCGAAACAGAAAAAGTCATGTTTCCTGTATCTTTCACAGTTCTTTAATTTGCAACATATCACTTTTATCTCTTCTTGCTTTAACACCAGATTTGGTTTAATTAAATTTATGTCAAATGAACACATGAAACGAAAGGAAAATCAGAAAGCCTGCAGTTGCCCATTAGTGAGTCAGTGACTGCATAGGGAAAGGCTTTTGAAGCCTGGCTTACTGCCAGAACAAGCTTGCAATGATGCTCAGAGACACCCAGGATGCTTTGAAGGAAAGGAGTTAGCTGACCTGAACTTGCTCAATGGAACTGGTCCAAATCCTCATGGGCTGCATGTAAAAATCTATAATAAGTCTTCTGTCTTCAACCATTTACCTGTCAAGTGAAAACAGTAGGGGTTGTGAAACTACAATAACTATACATAATTAATTAGAATAGATCTATTCTGGTTTATTTTACTTTAAAAATACATACAATCTAAACATTTCTTAACCATTTGGAAACATATATATGTATGTTTATATATTGAGCACGTAGATCATGCTGTACATTCATGGATCTCAAAGTGCTTCACAAAGGATTGTATTACCCCATTTTACAGATAGTGAAACAGATGTATAGAACATAAATGACTTGCCCAATGTCAGATAGGGCTTAATCTTGCAACATGCTGAGCACTGTGGCCCTGATCCAGCAAAGCACTTCAGCACATGCTTAACTTGAAGCATGTAACTCTGGGATTGTTCATATCCTTAACATGCGTTGCAGAATTGGGGCTAAAATATTCAGCACCTTGCAGAATTGAGCTCATTGTGGTCAGTTATGCAGACAGAAACAGAATCTGGATCTCCTGACTAATAGATCTGAGCCCTAGCCACGGGACTATCATACCTGATAATCATACAGATAGATTAGATTAGTGTAGACAATGTATCGTCTATTTAAATTTAATCATCTTCATGCTGGACAGCTTGCAGATATAGATCATACATGTATTCGACACTGTAATTTGTACGAGTTTTGTAAGCATCTCATACTGAGACCAGGGGTTCTCATGGCAACTGTTTTGTTATTATCAGGCTAAAACGTCAAGTACCATGTTTGCACCGTTTAGCAGCTCTATCACATGATCCATATACTATCCTACAAAAACAAATTAAATTAAGTCCTGGAGCTTCAATATTTCAAAATTTTGACACTTTATTTCAGGCTAAACATAGGAAATTTTAATCTGAATCTGTAGTAAAAAACCCCCCAAATTATCTAGATATTATGTAGAATAAATTCAACCTAATTTTATGTCCATATTTTCATTTTTTTCTATACCAATTTTTAACATAAGGTCACTTTTTAATAGCTCTTTGTTCTGAGATCTGTCAGAAAAAATACTTTGTTTGTAGTAAGGATGCACATAAACTATATAGTCATTGGGTAAATATTATTTATCACAATGCATCATATTCACCAGCTTCCGGAATTATGCTAGTCTACAGTGGGGTCAAAGTGATAAAGGTCTTCTCTGTATTATTACTGATTTTGCTGTATTGCAAGAGAATCTAGAGGTTTCTGCTAAGGTCGGGCCCCCTTATTCTAGGTGCTATATATAAACATATTAAGAGACAATCTCTGCTCCAAAGAACGTAAGTACTTTGAACGTAACTAAACAAGACAAAGGATGGATGGGAGATAGAGGCGAAGTGACTTGTCACACAGCAGGTCAGAGTCAGAAATAAAATCAAGATATCCTGACTCCTATTTCAGCATCTATCCACTGGGCCATGTGGCTTCTCTAGACTTGTGCTCTTGGAGAGAGCAGGGAAAAACATGAGTAGCCAAGTTAAGATCCAGAATAATTTCTTCATCTGATTTTCCCTACAGTCTGTGGGGTTTACAGGTCACCCCATAACAGAGATAGATTTGGGTTAAAGAATCTGGATCTGTATCAGCATGTAGATCTGGGGTTGTCCCTAGTTGGAGACATCTGCAGTCAGGACCATGTGGAACTTGGCAGTATCAGCTTGCAAAGTATATAGTGATCCCCAAGGGGGCAGGGGTGTTCTTTCCCCTTGATTTACACCCCTGTGTTTCACTTTGAGTTCTGAGTTTAAAATAATTAAAAACCTCAAAGAGAGACTAAGCCCAAGCCACACACCCCGCCCCCAGCCCCATAAAATCACATACTCCACTGCAGAACTTGACAAATGTTAGCTGAACCACTTGCCAGGTAAATGAATCTTAACAGAATGCTTTGTTAGGGAAGTTTCAACCCTCTCTGCTATTGCTATACACTGTCCCCATAATAAAATTCAAGAGACAAGGAGAATCTGTTGAAAAAGCTTAATTAATTTTGATTAGGATGCTATAACTAAAGAGAACTCCCTTGGTTTAATGAGAAAAAGCACTAAAGTTATGAAAAATATATGCTGATTTTTGTTTTGTTTGCCTGATAGCCTATACTCTAAGTGGTCTCAGTTTTGTTTAGCTTGTCATTTGCCCCATCAAACTCCTGAGGTACAATATGTGTTCTCATAATAACACATGCCTTGCTATTTCTTACTGCTTAATTTTCAGGTGAAAAAAAATCTATATAATTTATTTTATTATTTTCCATTAACCTATAAACATCCGAGACCTAGTACACCAATTTTCAGGATTACAAAACTGAAAACAGTTTCATTTCACAACTGTAACTATGGTGTTTCTTCTTTGTATGCTCTCTTTTGCTAAATAAGATCTTGTCTGCACAGAATGGCCTGTTCAGTTTTGTTCTCAGTAAAGTTACATCACTAGAGAAGAATACAATTGTGCTTAGAGCTGTGCCTCTGAACTTACGCTCTGGCTGATGGCAAAAGCTGTAATATCATGAAGTCCCATGAAACACATGCAGCAACTCCCTGTCACTTGCCCATAGCCAGCTTTTGGAATTCTTTGCCACTTCTAAGCAATCAAATATTATTTGAAAAATAGTTACAGTATTTTCCAATTTCCTGGATTAATAGCACAAGGTGCATACAGGAAAATGCAAGACAGATTTAATTTTCAGGTGCCTTAAGCCTGTTGTCGCTTGGAAAAATGGGTTTTGTTTTTTTTAATGTGAGAACTGGTTCTTAAGAGGCATGAATATTTTTTCCTACTAAAAATGTTCATAGTAGCCTACAAAAATACTCAATTTAAAAACAGGATGTATTGCTACAACCAAAAAATGTCCCAGGGTGAAACCTGTGCTATTTTTATTTAGTAACTACTGGAAATCAGCAATAGGATATAAAAATGTAGTTTGTCCATGTAAAGTTCAAAATTGCCAATTTTTTGTGTTCAGCTTCTATTCAACTATATTGTTTTATGAAACCGAACTAGAACTAAATTAAGTCCCAAGCTGAGGGCAAGACATGGGAAAGCACTGTCATAAAGTGACCCAGAGCAGAAGACAACAGGGGAAAGAAATGGAAACAGGGTCTGGGAAGTGGCAGGAGGAACCTGCTACATTTGAATAGTTGTGCTTGTACTCATACCAAGCCATTAGACCAAATAAGAGAGCAAAGTACTCTTGCCCCATAAGGTCTGCAGATCCTAGGAATCGTCTCAGACAGGCCCAGAGTGGGGTTTCATTTTGAAACCTTTTGCATGGGAGGGTTCTGCAGTTCTCTCACTCACTGAGGTGTGCAAGTAAAAATTCTGATATTCCCCACTGCCCCCCCCCTTTTTGGTCAAATTATAGAATGAGTTATAGTTTTTCAAAATGTGAAGTACATTTGTTGACATTTTAAATTTTGACCCAAACAAGTTTTTTTTCCCCTCACCACAAAAATGTTGCATTTTGTCCCCATTTTTAATCAGCTCTTATAGATTGAATGATAGCATTAAACCTGTGAATCTTTGCAGATTTTCTTATTACTAATGAAATTCTCTTCAAGTCATTTCTTCACCCAAATGGAGGCTTCTCAATGGCAAGGTTTCTTAAAAAATAAAATTGTGAAAGAGTCACCATTTCCAGTCAGCTGATACATTACATTTCATTACTCCATATCCAGAGGAGGTATGATTTTTCCAGACATTGCCAGTCATAGAATTCACGGGAACCCTTCTTTTTGTTAAAATAGTCAAATAGAGAATGAGTGGAACAAAGTTAGGGAAAGGAAATGGAAAATAAGAAATGGTAACTCTCAGTGGAAAAAATGTTTGTAATTTGAACCTTCTATTTAGGTAACAGGTTACACCTGTACACTGAGAGCATATTTTAGCCCAGAGTTTACCTCTCAAACTCTCACACACACACACACACACACACACACCCCCAACCAACCAACCAACCAACCCACCCCCCAGGTTGAAAGAAGCAGATGGAAAAGTACCTGTCCTAACTCCAAATTAGAAATTTTGAGTTCAATTTACTTCTTGAGTAATGTCTTTGAAGTCTATGGAGCTATAGCATGGATGAATTTGACTCAATGGCAATGTGATTTTTGAAAGCAGCCAAATCTTAAATGTATTCATGACATCACTAGGGTTTTACTTTAGCCTCCTAAAATTCCTTGTGTTCCCGCATCCTAATTTATATTTTAACAAAATGAGTCAACAAGATTGATAACTAGGCACAGAACATTTTGAGGTGGGATTAGCCATTTATTTTCCTTGTTTATTTTTCCTTGGAATAGCTGTACCTGTCAGCTGTTTTCTAGCAGCCTGGTTTCACTGACACTTTGCGGGGGGGGGGAGGGAGGGAGAATTGAAGGCAAGCCTATACAATCAAATGCATCTTTGCAAGAAGGGGAATTAAAATTAGCTGATGTGACACAGCTACCTTTAAAGATACACAGTTCAACTTCATTTTATAAATGAAAGAAATGCAGTGTGTGAAAATCGACACAGATGGCTGCAAATGATACAGATATTTTTTTTAAAAGATCCTGAATTAGAAAAGGGATCATTACTGCTATAGACAGGCTCAATATTTTTTATGAAGGGAAAAAATGCATCACTAAATCTTGTAGTAAACAACTATAAGTGAAACATGGTCCCTACAGAATTTACTCCATTAGGATTTTTATCACTTTTGCTTTGATAAGTATATTGATTTACAGTAGAGCAGGTGCAGAGATTTATAAACTAGAAGCTGTACAAACATAGGTACAGCTGAAATTAAATGCTCCACTGCAACATTTAGTTTGTAATTTCTATGCTTCCATCTAGGAATTAAACAATGGCATCACCTAACACTCACACCAAAATTGCTTTCAGTTAGAATTTATGGATCAAAGAGCATCTCTGCTGACAAGTCTTGTGGTCACATATTCCCTAGTCCCTTTACCATGTTACATTACAGAATTACAAATAAAACCAGTCTCTTCTTGAGAAAATAACATTTTAAAGCTTCTAGTCAAGTTATGATCTGAACAAGCACTGCAAACCATCGGCTTGTACAGTTCACATGTTTCATATACAAGTGCTGCCTCAGTTTACAGTAGCATGGTAAACCTGTACCTGTGTCCGTTGTCTAAAGGAGAGCTATTGCAGCATGACAATAGCATCTTAAAATATGTAACAATTGGAAGAGAGAGGACAAGGTCTGTCAAAGACCTATTAGCCTCACCACATTAATGGTTTTGCAAAACACTTTAGTAGATTGCTTTGTATGGAATATTCTGGGCTCTGGCTTAGAAGATGCAGTATGAAATATGTCCCTGGAGAGAGACAGAGAATTACATGCCTGTTAAGAATATGCAGTGAATTTATGGACGGTGCTTTTACATACACTATTTAATAGTAACAGGATAAGGAAAAGAATGTTGCCAATGAAATCACTTACAGTTTGCAATTCATTTATCATGTGAAAGCCTGCAATAGGTATGTGCAAAATGTACTATGAAGACTATGTGCCTCTGTATTATACAGCAAAAGTGAACTGTGCAACTGCTTATGCATAATTAAGTGTTTGAGACTAGCTATCTCGTGTGCACCTCTTTTATACAGTAATGAAAAATTAAAGTGAAAATACAGACTTCTAGGCAACTGTAGAAATAGTAAAACTCTGCCTTCCTTTGCTCTTTTGTCATCTGACTGTATCTAGCATTCTATATGAACACATTTTTGCATACGTTTTGTTTATGTGCAAGCCTTGGCATTTTAGCCATCTCCTGCAGAGGCCCCTTAGTACCATATGCTTCTGTTTTTCTTCATTGTGTGATGTGATCTCTTCTGACTGTTACACGCACGTGAAAGGACAGTGGGCTTTTGGGGGAGAAGAAGCCATGCTTTAAGAGAGCACACGTCAGTTGGCCTTCAGTCGTTTAGAGCTGATTGAATCTGACAAGTGTTGTAGCTACTCATCGTAATGGATGTCTCTGCTTTAGCAGAGGAGAGGTGAAAAGGATGTAATTCCCAGTGAAAGAAGGCAACATGAACTATTATTTAATTACTGGCTAATATAAAACTCCCTTGGAATCCCTTGTTGGTTTACAGAATTACTTCCCTTCTTCCTTTCTTTTAATAAATAACAATCTAGGCTTTTAATGCTGTACCGTTAGCTACAGCTGGAATGCTTGCTAAAAGATAGAAATATGCATACTGTTTCTTATATTAAAAAAAGTTTATGTAGATTTACACTGTCTTCTTGAATTTATAAATCTTTATGTTTTATCCTGCTTAAAAGATTACTGCTCCTCATACGTGGTCTGCAATAATAATTCTACATTCAGTGACCTTTTTGTTCTTTTTGTTCAAGATTTGGGGGTTGTTTATTCAGTCACTGGGAAAGCTCTATTACTGCTCAGGCTGACTCTCTCCACCTTCTCTCTGTTTATACACTAATGTTTTGGATCAGTCAGTCATGCGCCCATCAGGCCCATTTCTCCGTGAAACTGAAATTTATGGTATATACTCAACTGGAGACTGATTTTGTTGTTGCCATTGTTTCTGTGGAAAGCAAGGAGTGTGACCTTGAGCTTTAGCTGACATATCTCTGGTATGCCCTCAATGTGTGCATAGTTAAAACAAATGGTGGTGTCAAAGGAACATTCCTAGCTTCAACACAGGAAATGCAACTAAAAAACTAAAAATCATAAATAATCATGTTTTTAAAAGGAAAAATAGGGTGATCAATGTAATATGTGCAGCCCAAAATGCAAACAGCTAAACACTGAAAGGTACTCAACAATCAGCAACTCAGAAATCTCAGAGAGAGATTTAAGCATTCAGTACCTTTCAGGATTTACCTTGGGTTTACATGCAATTTACTGTACTTAGCACATAGGAGGAAGAACATGTCTTGAGCTCTCTTAGAGAGCAGTTCTGCAAGTCTAACTCATAAGAGAAATACCACTAAAATTAACACAGTCAGCATATTCCACATATGAGTAAGACTTTGCAAGTAGGTTATTCATCCCCGAGAAAAAGAAGGAATACAGAATTTTTAACACCTTTTTCTTGGAGGAGACCCACAAAATTTCAGGCCAAAATGAGCCCTTACTCAAAAGACACTGTTGCATAGAGAAGTTTATGTTTTGGAAATTATTTTCATTATCTACCCTATGTACTTAAAATATCATTTCAGTGAAATCTTCATCATCATATAAGAGCTAACTATCATATTGTTCATACAAGGAGCATGCAACCACAGATCACATAAACTTCTGTATTTATTGCAGGCGGCAAATAACGGGTGGAGGGGTAATTTTATTTATAAATACTGGACTACAATACTTAGCATTTCACATATTGAAGCACTGCACAGAAAATGAACAATTAATTCTCATCAATGCCCTAAGGTATAGGTAAGGAAGTATAATTAACCTCTTTTTACTCATGGGGAAACTGAGGCAGAAAGATTAAATGATTTTTCCAAGGTCACACAGCTGGTCAAGAACTCAAGATTTCCTTATTTCTAATGCTACTCTCAGTCCTCCAACCCATGCTGCCTCTATATGTGAGTAGTGGTATGTTTCATAGGTTTCTCTATTCTCTTCTACTATATTTCACACAAGATAATTTCTGTTTAAAAAGCATTTCTTTTGCATATTTTCTTAATTTTTAAACCAGCTGCAATTTACAAACACATGAATATTTTATTCCAGAGAGGAAATGTTTAATGCCTGACTTCTAATTTGAACATGCCATTAACCCATTTACATTCAAATCTGACAAATGTTCACTAATGATATTTGCAGAGTAAAAGTATAATGTAACTTTTAAGGAATATCAATATTGTGATCTCCTTGTTGGAGTTGCAAAAAGGTAGTTTTTCTTACTGTATATTTTATGATGCTTTGTATAAACTCATCCACATGACACAGGATTTGTGTGGTTTTTTCCTTTTCAACTCACCTCTGTATAAATTTTCAGAAATAATGAACTAACCATGAATATATATTTTTATATACGGTCCATTCAGTATTGTTTACTTAATCAAGTGTATCTATAGTTGCTTTGTTCTTTAAATGGTATGAAGATAAATATTTGGAAAGAAGATAATCTCTTTTCTTCCACTTTCTCTTCGTTCTGTTGTCAGATCCTCAACTATAGCAAAATACAAGAATTCACACTAGCTGAAATTCTGGCCCTATTAAGTTGTATCTTGCATGTTATACATAAGCAAACTACTAATTGGTAAGATATATTTGTGATTAGTGATTGGCTACATTGGGTTGATTTTGGTATGGGTTTTGTAAAACTTTGTCAGTTAGAGTTTTTTTATTTGAAAAAAAAAATAGTGATGGTTCAGATCTGATCTCGGTACACACATACTACAGTGGTTCAGATAAGCAGTTCCAGTTTTGAGCCATTTCAAACAGAGACAGCAACAAATGAGTAGTTTTGGATTTGAAAAACCAGCTCAGTGAGGATTATTTTTTGCAAAATTAAGAAACCAGGGACTATTTGTAACCTGTTCCTCTTTTAACTGGGCCGACAAAATTCCAGGTAATCATAAATAGTTCATGTTTGGCTCACAACTACTTGTGACTAGGGCTGGATGAAATATTTGGAACAAAGCTTTGTTTTTGCTGAAAAATACTGATTCGAGTAGAAGCAAAACATTTCACAAAATTTGCATTGAATTCACAGAATTGTTTTGGTCAGAAAAAGATTCCAAAAACTGAAAATATTTTGATTTGAAACAAACTTTTCAGTAAATGTATTTGTTTTTAAAAGGTTTTAAACCCTCAGATATTAAACAAAACATTTAGTTTGGGTTGACATTTTTTTTTAATTCAACCTGAAGCAAAATTTTTAAAAGCTTTTTTGGTTTACCAAAAAGTGACTTTTTTGTTTGTTTGTTTGTTAGTTAGTTAGTTTCAGGTTGGCCAGAGTTTTTTTTCTAGTTTTGCAGTTTTGCCATCAAACAAACAAACAAAAAAGTCACTTGTTTTCACAGCTCTGCTTACAACATCACAAAGATATTATAATTATTTGACTAACAATAGAAAGGTAAGGAAATAAGGTATAGAAAATAAGAGGTCAGGCTTATCTTTACACATATTATTTAAGGACTAATAATCCATTTCGGGAGAAGAACTTTTATGTGTTTTTTTGTCTTGATTCCAATGCTGGGGGGTTTTATGCAGCATGTATATTAAAAAGGAGGGAGGGACAAGGAAGTTTGTCCCCTTGTGCTCAAAAGTGTCTTAGTGCAATCACTGCAACAGGTTGCACATTTATACAGGCACATAGCGCACGATATCATCCCTATATCATTCATGGTATCAAAGAGCATGGCATGACCAATTAGGTCTTAGTATTGTTGTGAAATCAGCCAAAACTGGTCAGAAAGGGGGAACGTTCTTAAAAGAGAACCCTTGCAGACATACCATTGAGAAACAGTACACCCATTGTCTAGCATACAAAACCACGCTGTCAGGTTAGTGCCCATGGTTAGACTGGACTGGATGCCTCTGTCCTTGACTGGGTATAGTGGGAACACAGAAATAAAAAGAGTATAGGAACATCAGAATCATATTTGACAAAAATAAAGATTACTATATAGATCAGTATCCTCATGGGAGAACTCTGCAGAATGCTATACACTCAGGAATGGAGAGGTAGAAAATATTCCCTGCCGATATGTGGATGGTGATATTATATTATATAGTCGGATGGTATTATACATTGGATTTCTTGCTATTGCTTATTATGTGCCAGACAGCTGGAAGACAATTTAAAGACACCTGTGCCTGCTTGCACCCTGTGTTACACATGTGGCATGGATGTAGAATACTGCAGTGGTTGGGCCCTTGTTAGCACACCCGCTTTATCAAAGGTCATGCATGCTCTTCCCCCACCCCCTTCCATGATAGCACACCACCTGTGCCATCTGAAACATCCTTCCATGCAGGCAGCTCTGTACTTGTACAAGCATAAAAGCAAATATTTGTTTGTACTGCTTACTGCCATTTTGCACAGCTGGCACATATTTATGCCTTTCTACCCTGCTGCATGCTGGGCAGGATGATCAGGACAGGCAGTTTAAACAGGAGCTCAATGGAGATGAGACTCTGGCCACAGTAACCAAGTTTCATTTGGAGCCCAATAGACAGGGGATGCTAGATAATAGCATTTCTTTAGTAAGGCTGTCTGGAGAAGTCTCCATGTGGGGCAGACGCAGTGCGGTACCCTGGGAATAAGACATTTTCCATTGCTATTTATGAGACTTTGGAGCGCTGGCTTTGCACCCATTAACAGAGTTAGCTCTGCAATTTTTCCCCTCTCAATTAGTCAAGATCTATTTAATCTGCAGGATTTTAGCCAACAACATGTGTATATGCTAGGAAGCTGGGGTGAGTGAGTGCATGTATGTGCGACAGAGGGAGCAGAGGTGGGGTATTTGTCAAAGCATGAGAGAAAACGGAACATAAAACAACTTCATTCTACAAAATCTAGAACTGGATAATCTGTTACCAAGCCTGAAGTCTAATATAAGGAACACTGTATTGTAGGCTAAAGGCTTGATTACAAAGACAAAAAAAAAAAAGAAGAAAAAGAAAAAAAAAAGAAACCCTTTGAGATTTACCAAATACTTTTCTCAAACATGAAGCAGGGGTCCTTTCCTCATTTGTGGGTCCACTCACATGCCAAACAAATCTGAAACTATTACAATGCAAGGCAGTTGGCTGATAGTGTGGAAAAACCTCATTTACTGACTGGCCAGACAGTTTTAAAACCTTCAGATTTTTCTAAGTCTAGGTTATTAACTGTCTGACTGTAATCACATCTTCACCATAGGGAGCTTCAAAAGCTTTTCATTTGCATTGAATCAGTTGCCTTCCTCCCTGTCTTTTTTCCCCCTGGAAATAAGCTTAAATAATTCAACAAACTGCACACATGGCTAGCGATTATTGAACCATTCTGAAACACTCGAGGCAAATGGACCATTATGTGGTGGGAATTAAAACTTTCCTTGCAGTCAGTGGGGGAGAGGCGTGTGTGTGTGTGTGTGTGTGTATGTGTGTGTGTGTGTGTAAAAACACTCACTATTCACACAGCCATTGTGATTATTCAGATGCAAACACTGTTATTTAGTGCAATGCTGAAATATGGCATTGGAGGTGATCTACTGCTGTATTATGATCAACATATGCTATGTATTTTGATGGCAATCCAGAAATTTCATTTCTTCCATACTATACTTCTGTACTTTGAGAAAGTATGGAATTGTTACATCTGTGTGAAAGAAAAAGTCACACAGGATCCTGCTGATGACATCTTCCAGCCACAGAACACAACTTTGTATTTAGTGTATACCACATGAATTTAAAGAGAGAGAGACACACAGACAGACAGACAAGTTAAAGAATTTTAAAAAACATTATTGGGATTATCTTTATGTCCCTCAACTTTTAAAGCCATTTAGTTCTCTTTAGTCCAATGCTCAAAATAAGCCTTAATAAAACCTCTTTAAATGTCCTAAAATAGCGTTTTTGTGGCTCAAAATGTCACAGATTTAAGGTTCGATATTTTAGAAAAGAACTGAGTTTCGCTGGGAATCTTGCCACTGCAATAGTATAAAACTCCTATTTCTAGCCCTAGAGAGCCCCAGATAATCAGACCATAATACTCACTGCTTCAGGACTTAATGTTGCCTGTTCTAGGCTACAGGCCAGGGTAATTTGGGGGTGGAAATTACTTATTGTATTTTGCAGGGGCAGAAGAAACTTACATATTGCTTGCAAATTACTTAGAATGGCTATAGCTATTTGGATAATGGGCAAAAGGTAGGTGAGCTGGTAAATGTTCAATGCTGAACCATGGGATGAAAATTTATTTATTACATGGTTTCTCAATTTATTACATGTGTGAGGAAAAGAAGGACAGTCACCATCCACCTGCCAGATTCTAAACCTTAGAAGCCCCATACTTGGGTGTCTTAGATTTGAACCTATCTATGGCTATGTCTTTTGATTAAACAGGAGAAAACAAATATACAGTAACAGTGAGTTGGGGAGTTCTCTTTTTGTACCACACTAGGACAAAACTTGCTTCTTGTTTCCATATGAGTATATAATATTTACATCATTTATATGCTCCACTGTATGGTGAAAAATAAGCTAGAATGGTTAGGAAATAATGCTCAGCTACTAAATATCTGAAAGTCATAGCTGATGAATAATCCTCCATGTCACACTAATTAGAACAAAAATGTTTTCATCAATACTGAAGAAACCCCAAACTACTTGTCATGATTCAATTTTCACATTGTACTAGGGAAAACAAGACAGAAGACTGTTCTGCTATGGTAAAATATCACTTATTCTATATGGAGGTGCTAATACTCTGTGATGAAAATCTACTGAAAAAATTGTTTTTCTACTTGAGCCCATTTCAGATCTTCTTAACCAACTAAAAGAGTGAATTTGAAACACTAACAATTGCTTGTGAAGCTCCCCTCATTCGAGACAATATGGGGAAATTGTCTCCATGCCCTACTGCCTTTATACTTATGGTCTAAGGTAGAGGTATTGAATCATTTGGGGCCAGATTCTGAGGATATTCTCAATTGATATTCATTCCTTGCTTCAGGAAACTCCCACTGATTTCAATGGGAATTTTGCTTGAATAAAGTAAGTAAACTAAAAATTGATCCTGCAAACACTTATGTGCATACTTAACTTTACTCATTAGAGGAGTCCTCTTGGCATCAATGATGAACATATCAAACTTTTTTCCTGACTAAAGGCTGAGTAAAAACTGGGTAAGGACCTCAGGATTTGGGGTCAGGCTGAGTGACACCATAGTAATTCCAGAATAATACATGCTGGTGTAACAGAGAGCATGTTCGCCTAGAAAAGATCTCCTTCCCTTTCTATCTTTCCCATTAACTGAACAAGTAGAAGGGGAAGTGAAATTACAAAGACCACCATCCTGGATGACATCACATTTTCTTTTTTCAGTTGTTTTTCCATGGCCATTTATTGATAAAGTGTCTGGGGTGAAATTCTGCACAAATGGGCAAAAGACTACAGATTAAGCCCCAGATCATCGAGGGTATTTAGTCACCTAACTCCTATTGAAATCAATGGGAGTTAAGCAGTTGAATACTTCTGAGGATCTGGGTCTAAGTCCATAAGTGTAAATCAGCCATTTTCATGGGTGTATTATTCAAGTAGAGATTCTGTTGTGCAGACTAAAATCCTGATCCTTCAAAAAAGTACAAGTAATGCTTGGCATTATTCATGTGAGCTGTCAGTCTGTTGATGTCACTGGGACTGCTCACGCGAGTAAAGTTCCGTACGTGCGTAAGTATTTGCAGAAATGAGACCTAAGAATAATGTAAGACCAAGAAACAGCAAGAGATGGGCCAGAATTCCCTACGCAATGAAAAAAAAAATCAGACTTCTTAGGTTAGGGTGTAAATTCAGATTTAAGTGCTTACCTGTGACATTTTGGGGTTCACCCAAATCAGTAAGGGGTTTGGTCACCATCTGCATTGTAACCACAGTTGTCCTGTGGCTGTGCTGCTTTGGTCCAGAGCTCTGACTCTACCAACAGCCCACAAGCCTCACCATGGCTTTACCCAAACAGGTTACTCCTTCTAGACTGACCATAGTACCCTTCCAGCTGCAAGTTCTGCTCCCAAGTTATCCTAGTGTATGGAGCAATCCCTCTCACTGTATCCTCACAGAGAAAAGTGTTAGGTTGGTGCCTCTACAGAGACAGTGAAACACTTCATCCTGCCAGCTTTCTAGAAAAACACATTTCACTGAACTTACCCAGCACTGATAATTTATAATGAGAGCAAAACAAGTTTAGTAACAAAAGAATATGGATTAGCCAATCCCAAGTAAAAGGGATAAAGGTAGAAATGGTTACAAGCAAATAAAAGTGAAAACATGCATCTCAAAAGACTAAAAAAACAGCAAGATACAGTCTTTGTTCAAGATGGTTTCTCTTACCCAGAGTCTCCTTTTCCATCTTTTACTGGCTAAGATCCATCACTTAATATTTGAAAATTTTAGCTTAAGTATCTTATCCAAGACCATGTAGAGAGTCAGTGGTAGAGCAGGGCCTGATGCTGCACATGAAAGGCAACAGAAGTTTCACCATTGACTTCAATAGGCACATTGTTAGGCCCCAGTCTTGTATTCAGTACACCAGTACACACTCCCTCTCACTCAGATAGCCATTTTCTATATTTCGGAATGTGTATGGCTATACAATACATATGTTTTATCAGAGGATTAGCTATAACTGATATTGGGAGTAATATGTTATCAGTATATGAAAAGAAAAATAAAATAAAGATAATGTATCATTGCTTCAGGCATATGTCTAACATTATATATTTCACAAAATAGCTATGGAACTATAGCATCATATATTTCAAATACTGTAGAGCCATTTATTTAAGCACACTTATTGTAGAAAGAAAAAATGCTGTTCACATGCTCATGTACATTAATGGATGTTGTTTACACAGTCACACCTGTGGAAACTCACTGAAAATTATAAGATTCCACAGATGCCACTGAATGCATCATTTGAAGACAATAGGGCTGTACAGGTATCATTGAGTGAGGGCCTAATGTGACCGGCAGAACCGTTAGAGGACACGATGGCCTAGAAGAATCAGCTTGGCTGTCAGAGTCTTGGTGAATTTGCAGTTTTGTTTTTCTAACTGCCAAAACAAAAACAACTTCTTACTTGTTAACTGAGCACATTTAAAATGGAAATGATTAAAGAATCAACACGGACCCCTAAAATGACATTTGCAGAGAATCATTCATAAGCACTATACAATTTAACACTATTTACAGCATATGATTGGTGTTGAGATACTATTTGTTCTGATAGAAGACTTCCCTGGAAAACTGGGCGGTCTGCGAGGCTGTGTGTCAGCTGCCAGGAGAGCTAGTGATGTTTAATATTGTTTAAACAAAAGGGATTGGGTGACCTATTTATATCTTGTTATTAGCTTTCCTCTGACGTGTCACTTTTCTCTCAACACTTCCCTTTTTTGGCTGACAGTGCCCCCTTCTTCTGCTAGGGACTTTACCCTCCCTTTTTGTTCCCTCACTTGCAAGTTCATGTGTATGATAAATGGTTGCAATTAATTCTACTGTGCTACTTGCACCTGTTTTTGGACCAATTTATACAAGTCCCTGAACTAACAGTACTGTTTAATACAGCACAGAACTGGAGCCATTGTATAGTTTTTAGATGTGAAAACATAGGGACAAATTTTATACTATATACACATCTGTCAACCCAACTGGCTGAAGTGGGATTGCATGGGGATAAATGAGATTAGAATTTGGCTCTGAATATTTTGCCTTGTATTTTGTAACACAAACTAATCTGGTAATACGAATGGGTGAAACAGTTTGGGAAAAAATGGGAATTCCCAAGTCTTCACCCAAATTTTGAACCCCCACCCTTTTTTTTTTGAAGTTCACAAAAGTGAAGTTATTTCACCTCCTCCCCCATTACTTTATTTTCGCTTTTCTTTCCTTGAAATATCACAAGAAAGCCTCTTTTGTGAGATTTTCAGCCCTACTGTACAGACAAAGAGAGGTTCAGATTTTTCACCTAAGTGCCTGAACTTTTGGGTGAACATAAATTCCAACCATTTAAGGTTCACTTTACACTGCTTGGTAGCACATGCCCTGTTGTGAGCTACTGATTAATTTATGATTATCTGTACACATTATGAAGTGGAATTATATCTTGGGCACTGGTGGCTGAGATTTTCCGACACTAAGCACAAATGGAAATTGCTAATCCCAATCCTAATCATTTTGTCATGGGGTTCATATTATGCAAGTCCACACATTTTGCTGTGTGCAGCAGTTTTACACAGCACTTGTAATAGGCACTCAGATGAAAGAGTAAAATGTGTTTTTGTGCTATAATATATGAAGCAAAATGCTTTCATGAAACAATATAAAACCACTCAGAAGGACATGCTTTAAATTTTAACCCTGGTGTTATACAGATATAAAAACACATCTAATAATTATGCAGAGTTCAGAATCTTGATACAGCCTTTATTTAGGTCAGTCACATCTATCTGACCTTTGGAAAGCTACACTAGTCTTGGAATCATGGGGCCAATTTCTACAGTGGTGCAAATTCAAAATAAACTCTCCTGAAGCCAGTGGTGTTACTCTAATTTACACTGGTATAAGTGAGAGCATTATTTGAACATTAGGTTTGGGAGGACCTCCTAGGGTATCTAGACCTTCCACTTTTCATTGCTCATTCAGATTTCGTTTTGGAGTTTCTTTCATGCCATTTCATAAAAGAAGGGTTTACATTAGATTAAATGTGAGGCCCAGTTGATTAATTACTCTGATATTGAAGCAGAATTGTGTGGTTTTTAATTCTAAGAATCAGTTTCCTTAGTCCCACCTCCTGTCATCATCTGTAAGATTATGCTTCATTACTAGTCCATTTATTTTACAGATAAAATGGTTCCTTGTTCTTATGAACTACCAAAGAAGATGGCCTTCATTTTCATAAACTGTGGAAAAAAGTTAATAAAAACCAGTCACTCTCTATCTTCCTGTAGTATACTATCTGAAGAGACAGCACTCACAATTTCTATTTAGCAACAATATTATACACAGTAAAGGTTTAATAACCCAGGATTTGATTTATGTTTAGTGGTCTTGAACCAAATGGAATTACTTCAACCTTCTTCTGGAAACGGGTGGGGGCATCTTTTGTAGGTTGTCATCCATAAATGAGAATGTTTTGTACACATACACACACACCCCAGAATCCTACTATAACTATTTACGGAACTGATTTATTATGCTGACTTTCTTATTATTAATAATAAACTTATTCAGACATCTGTTGAAATGCTGTTATATTACTTTTAATGGAAACATTTCCCTAAACCATCTAATCACTGAAGATTTCACTTGAAAAAGTGAAAGAGGTAGACTTTTGACCCATTTTATAAACTGACAGTTAATGGCACTGACAACAGTAACAAATACTTTTGCACATGTTAAATAATCTGCTTCACTATTGTCAGTATTTTAAAAATCTTTTGTTCTCTTCCACAATGAATTTTCTGTTTGTTTTACACATTTTTCAAACAAACAATATGCATCTTGATTTAGTTGGTAACTATAGTTCTATTTTTTAAAAAAAAAAGTTGATACACACACATACACAGTACAAGAAGCTGAATGCAGTTTGAAAAAGACTTCAGCTAAAAAACTTAAACCTCTTTCCTCCATCTTTCCAACCCTATGCCTCCTGCTTTATTTAGAAAATATATTACCAAATTAGAAAATAAGATTCATTTATAGTGTGGGGAAAACATTTTTAAAATTGGAAATCTAAGGTCTTTGTTTAGACACCAGGATGATTTGCAAAAAGTGCAAACCATCTAACAGCTCCAGTTGCCCTAAAACCTTTGCAGGGTTACTCTTACTAGTTCTGACATTTCCTAAAAAATTGGTTCAAAGAGAATATTGATGTATTATGTATATTACAGTTGTACATAAAACATCCTAGGTACTGTAAAAAAAAACATAGAAAGACATTCAGGACAACAGAAAGGGTGGTTAAAATAAAGAAAACACACAGTTAAAAACTGATGGAATATTTCATTTAAAGTTTCCAAAGAAAATTTACTGTTATTGTAAACCTGAAATTTTTATGAGAAGCTTAAATTTTTAATTTAAATTAAATTTTTCCTAACTTTTTGCTAACTTTGAAATTTCAAATTATTTATATTTCAGAAAGCTATATTTTCCCCATTCTCCCACCTCATTTTTCCTCATTGCCATAGAATACCCAACTTTGAGGGGGAGGGGGAAGAAAGAAGAGAGGAGTTTCCCTACTTTACTTTATTTAATATTACTCTTAAAAATAAATAAGATAAACTCATCTTTAGATACAGACTGGCTAACCTAAGGAAATGGGCTTTAAACTAGATTCGATGGGGACAGGATACAAAAATCCACAGGTAAGTCCAAAACATGGAGACCTAGGTGAAGCATTGAAATCTGGGTGGAACATGGGAAATCCAGTAGGTACAAAAGGTGAGACAAGAGGAAATATAGAGGAGAAATCTAACAAACATCTTAGATGTCTGCATGCTAATGCATGAAGTGTGCAAAATAAATAGGAAGAACTAGAAATACAAGTGAATAATCACAATTACGACATAACTGGCACCACAGAAATTTGGTGGGATAATTCACATTGAATTGACTTGAATATTGGTATAGAAGGGTACAGCTTGATCAAGAAGGACAGGCAGGGGGGAAAGGGAAGATGTATTGCCTTGTATATCAAAGATGCATGCACTTGCACTGAGGTTGACATAGAAGTGGGATGAAAACCTGTCGAAAATCTCTGGGTAAGGATAAAAGTGGTAAAAAACAAGGGGGATGTCAAGGCAGGGGTCTACTAAAGACCCCCTAACCAGAAAGAAGAAGTGGATGTGACTTTTTAAACTAACACAGGAATTGGTGCTGAGGGCAGACTTCAACTAACCAGACATCTGTTGGGAAAATATTACAGCAGGGAACAGATTCTTGGAATATATTGAAGATAACTTTTTATTACAGAAAGTGGAGAAAGTGACTAGGGGAGAGGCTATTCTAGATCTGACAAACAGGAACTCTGAAGCAGGAAGGAACTTGGGTGAAAGTGATCATAAAATGTTAAGTTTCTGATTCTAAGCAGTGATAAAAACAGCACAATAAAGACAATGGACTTCAAGAAGGTAAACTTTAGCAAAGTCAGAGAATTGGTAGGTAAGATGCCGTGGGAAGCAAGTTTAAGGGGAAAAAAAGTTTGGGGAAGTTGACAGGTTTTTCCCCCCAAGAAACACTATTAAAGGCACAAGAGCAAACTATACCAATGCTTAGAAAAAATAGCAAGTAGGAGGATATCCTAGTTTAACCAAGAGATCTTCAACAACCTGAAACTCAAAAAAAATAAAAGTCAAACAAAAAGTGAAAACTAGGTCAAATGAGAAAGCATGAATATAGTAAAAATCACAGGAGTACATAGGGACACAATCAGAAAGCCCAAGGCACTAAATGAAACTAAGCTATCTAAGGATATAAAGGGTAACAAGAAAGCATTTTTTAAATACATGGGAAGCAAGAGGAAGACCAGAGATAGGATAGACCCATGAATAAATAAGGAGGGAAAGACAAGAACAGTAAGTGCAGCAAGGGCCAAAGTGTAAAATGTCTTTTTTGTTCCAGTTTTCACCAAAAAAAGTTAGCAGTTATTGGACGACTAACCGAGAACATCAGTGTAACTGGGGTAAGATCTGAGATTAAAATAGGAAAAGAACAAGTTGTAGACGTTTTCAAGTCAGCAAGGCCTGATGAAATACATCCTAGACTACTTAAGGAATTGGCTGAGGAAATCTTTGAGCCATTAGTGATTATCTTTGAGAACTCGTGGAGGACAGGAGAGATGCCTGAGGACTAGAAAAGGGAAAATATAGTAAAAAAGGGAATAAGGACAACCTAGGGAATTATAAACCAGTTAGTTTAACTTTGGTACCCGGAAAGATAATGGGGCAAATATTCAAAACAATGAATTTGTAAACACCTAGAAGGAAATAAGTAACTCAGCATGGATTTGTCAAGAAAAAAAATCATGTCACAACAACCTAATATCCTTCTCTGACAGGTAACGAGCTTTGTGGATGGGGAGAAAACAGTATGTGTCATATATCTCAACTTTAATAAGGCTTTTGATACTGTCTCACATGACCTTCTCAAACAAATTAGACAAATGTAGCCTAGCCAAACCTACTCTAAGGTGGGTGCACAACTGTCTGGAAAACTATACTCAGGGAGTAGTTATCAATGGCTCATAACCAAGCTAGAAGGGCATATCAAGTGGGGTCCTGCAGGGATCTGTCCTATGTGCAGTTCTATTCACTACCTTCATAAATGATTTGGACAATGGCATAGAGACTACACTTATAAAGTTTGTGGACGATACCAAGCTGGGAGGGGTTGCAAGTGCTTTGGAGGACAGAATAAAAATTCAAAATGATCTTGACAAACCAGATAAATGATCTGAATTAAACAGGATAAAATTCAATAAGAATACATGCAAAATACTACACTGCAGAATTAACAATGAATTCCACCAATACAAAATGGGAAATGATTGCCTAGTAAGGAGTACTGCGGAGCAGGATCTGGGGGTTATAGAGCATCATAAATTTAATGTGGGTCAACAATGTAATACTGTTGGGGGGAAAAAAAGCAAACATCATTCTCATATGTATTAGCAGAAGTGTTGTAAGCAAGACATAAAAAGTAATTCTTCCATTCTTCTCAGTACTGATCTGACCTCAACTGGAGTACTGTGTCCAATTCTGGGCACAGAGAAGATTCCAGAGAAGAGCAACAAAAATTATGAAAGGTCTAGAAAACATGACCTTTTTGAGGAAAGGCTGAAAAAATTGGGTTTGTTTAGTCTGGAGAAGAAAAGAATGATGGGGGACATATTATTCAAATACATAAAAGGTTGTTGTAAAGAAAAGGGTTATAAACTGTTCTCCTCAACCACTAAGGACAGGACAAGAAGCAGTGGGCTTAAATTGTAGCAAGGGAGACTTAGGATAAACCTTAGGAAAAGCTTTCTAACTGTCAGAGTAGTTAAGCACTGGAATAAATTGTTTAGGGAGGTTGTGTAATCTCAGTCACTGGAGGTGTCTAAGAACAGGTTAGACAGCTACCTGTCTGGAATGACACGAGGTAATACTTAATCCTGCCTCAGTGCAGGATACTGAACTAGATGACCTATAGAGGTCCATTCTAGTCCTACATTTCTAGCATTCATGAATTAATTTATTGCATTTTTCTATTTGCCACTCCAATGGTGAAAGTCCCCTTCCCCCTCTCCCCCCCAAAAAAGGTTTCATGATTTTTAAGTTCTATTTCCAAATGAGAATGATTTTGAAAATAATTTATTTGTGAAAATGTTTCCTTCTGTGGATCAGCTCTACACATACCCAAAGTGGTCAGGGTGGTTTTTAGTATAAAAGTCTTTTTTTTTACCATGTCAGTTTAGATGAGTATCAACTTCCCCCCATTTCCACTTTACCTAATCATTATTAGGTGGCTGGTTTCTTGTAGGTATCATGGTACAAGTGGGTGTTTGAGAAAATTTGAATGAACCCTGAGTACCTGACTTAAATACCAGCTATAGGAGGGCATTCTATGATGAGATGATGGTATGGAATAAAGCACAGAGAGTGTTGCATGAGAAACAGACAAAATACTTAGGTTGTCTCCATTGGCAGAGTATAGGATTTGGAGGGAGGTGATGCAGTAAGAGCCGAAAAAAGTACAAAGAGCAGTGTTGGGAAGGGTCTTGAAAGTGAGTACAAGAAACTCAAACTTGATGTAAAGGAAAAAGGGGAAACAGCTGAAGTAAGATATGGCCAGTAAAGAGGGAGTGAGATTTGGACACAGCCTGGATTTGTGGCACAAGAGAGAGGGACGAATCACCCAAGTTAAGGGTCTGAGTAACAGAGTGGAACTGGTGTTATCAACATTGACTTAGAATAAGGGGAATGCCTGATAAGAAAGATAAGGAGCCTGGGTTTGAACATGTTATGTTTAGTCTGGCAGTGAGACACCTCAGAGGAAGTGTCAGAAAGGCATCTATATTAAGGGAATCAGGACAGGAACTGAATGGTAGATTTGTGAGTTGTCATCATGGAGACTGTAGTTGAAGCCATGTGAGTAGATAAGACCATCCAAATTGTATGTGAAGGAAACAGAGGAGGGGCCATGGACCCCTATGAGAATTGGGGGAGGGCAGGGTGAGGACCCTCCAAAAAAGATGCCTGAGAACTTGGAGGAGAACAAAGAGTGGACATAATGGTGAAAGCCAGAAGGACATGATTTCATGAAGGTGGATTATGATCAACAGTCTCAAAAGCAGCAGAGCAGTTGAGAAGGATGAGGATGGAGTAGAAGCCCTGGTTTGGTCATGAAGAGATTGGAGACCGCAGTAAGAGCAGTTTCAGTGGACTGGGTTTTCAAAGAATGGCAGGAACCAGAGTATGAGTTTATTTTGAGAGGAATGAATTAGAAGACTGTGAAAGCTTATGGATGAAGGAGAAAGAAGGTAAGAATGGGGGCACAGGAAGGCAGAGGCAATGGGACTTTGGAGGGGTCAGAGGTAGACAGCAAGCAGGAAACCTGTGTGTTTGTGAAAGGAAGAAGGAAGAGGATGGGGCATTAGAGAGCATGAGGAACGGGAGGTAGAGCAAAAAGAGGAGGAGGTCTCTGATCTCTCTGGATCTATTAGTTCTGTTTGGGGAGGGCGGGGGGGAAGAAGAACCCAGAAAAATCTTGCAGAGGTAGGGATGAGGTCATGGGTGTTGTAAGGGAAGTCCAAGTTTGCAAATAAGTTATAGTAATTGTCGGACTTGGAACTGTTCTGTTTGACAAGAAAATGGCAGAACTGAAGGAAGACAGAATAGACATACTATAAGAAGTCTGTAATGAGACACCAAGTCTGTAATAGACAAGAATCAGGAATACAAACAAGGATTTCTTGTCACCTTACCATAGTTTATAGCCAGCCAGCTCCATGGGGCAAAGTAGCACTCACCTAATCCATATGTGGCCTTTGTATAAACAAAAAATCCTCTAATCTCTGTTTCTAATCCTTCTGTTTTTACTGACATTCACCAAATAACTGGGACTAGGGGGGACAAAAGAGAAAATGAAGAAAGCTTGGCAAAGGCATACAGTATACACCCTATGATGGAAAGGGGACACAAGCCCAGGGACAAGCTATAAAGGCCAACTGAGGAAGATTGGGTCTGATCATCCTCCCACTTCCACTGAGGTAAATCAGTGGTAACTCCACTGCATTCAATGGAGTTACACCAGTGTGAAACCCATAGGGCCCAAGTCATGGATGCTCTATAGTCCATATATACCAGTTACATGGATGAATTCCTCTGGTATAGAACATGCCCTTTCCCTGCCAGTCATTGAGCCAGTTCCACTAGCTCTGTGCAAACCCACAGCAAAAAATTAATTAGTCCTCAGCAGAAAAGTTGTCAGCAAAAAATATGTTCCAGGGCATGTCGGGGTATGACAGGAGTTGGAGGGGAAAGTGCTCGTGTGTTCTTACTCCCCAGGGATAGAGACTATGGCAGTAGTGTCACAAGTTAAAGCAGCTCTCTGGCATCAGCAGTATAGGGGAGTTACCTCACCTCAGTCCTTATATCACCTCCCTAGTGATAAGTACAGTGATTAATCTGGCTCATAGTTTCCAGTGACTGAGGCATAGTGTCCACTCTAAAAATAAATATGCATGAGAGGAACAAACTCTTCCATTTCTTAAACTATCCATCAAATGTTAAGAACAGGAAATATTCTATACTAAATTATGTAGATCCTCCATAAATACCAAATAATTCTTGGATAAGGTAGTGATTCACTAAAACATGCATCTCACTTGCTCTTCAGCAAAGAAAACAGAGACATTTCTATCCTTTAATGGTGGTGGGACAAACGGAAAACACATTCTGTGTTGTGAGCAGAACAATTTGTGTAATAAGCGAGTTTGAGTTTGTTAGACAGTGCACTTGTATAAATCAGGATTATAATTCATAGACATGTCACAAGGCTACCAAATTAGTTTTCCAGCAAATGGTTTTTGGATAGCACCCTAGGGGCCTGATTTTTCACTTGGCATTTATTTTAGTCTTGCACCAGTTTAGCTGTTAGATCCTTTTATTTCTATCTTTTGTATGTATTCTTGTACAATTTCATTAGTATAGCTGCATATAATGCAACATAGACAAGTGCTGGGGTAAAAACATGTTAACAGGAAAGCATTTCCATATAGAAATAGCAAAAAAACCCACGTACAATCTGTCTACTTTTATTTTAGAGTAAGGAAGGCAGGGGAAAATAGGTCTCCATTGGAAAGAAAGCAGAGTACATCTGACTCTTTAAATGTTCTCCATCTTAAGTCTCCTCATAGTCCTGCCTCCTATCATAAAGGCAGGCAAATTCTGACACTTGAAGTGTCAGAACAATGCAAACTGAATCCTAGATAGCTACAAACACCACAGAAAGTGAAAGCAAAGTGAGGATTGTTTGGAAAATAGAACTTGAAATATTTGACAGGTTTCAGAGTAGCAGCCGTGTTAGTCTGTATTCGCAAAAAGAAAAGGAGTATTTGTGGCACCTTAGAGACTAACAAATTTATTTGAGCATGAGCTTTCGTGAGCTACAGCTCACTTCATTGAATGCATCCGATGAAGTGAGCTGTAGCTCACGAAAGCTCATGCTCAAATAAATTTGTTAGTCTCTAAGGTGCCACAAGTACTCCTTTTCTTTTTGAGAACTTGAAATAGTTTGCTTGTAGTTTTGCGATAATAAACAGTGTATTAATAAAAGGAATTTACTGAGACAAACCTGCACTAAGTACAGTTAAGTATTTTTCTCTCCATACCCATTTTGTTTCCATTTTCACACATTATGGGCTTGTAGTCCTCAGGAAAGACATGAGCAAACCAAAGGGACAGAATAATGAGAGTTGCATTTTGGGTTAACTGGAGACTGTGGGAGTGTGTTGAGAGTGGAGTAAGCCAGAAAGAAGTTAAATAAGTCTGTGAATGTGGTTGATTGTGCTACCAGAGGTCATTGTTGAGAGGGAGAGATTAATTCTGCTGATGTTTGTGTAAAAGTAGTGGTAGGATTTGCAAAGGGCCTCAAGAGGAGGGAAGAAGGAAAAAAAGAGACAAAGATGCCCCCAAAGTTTAGGTGATTGAGAGGAATGGTGGTAACAACAGCAACTGAAAAGAGGAAGCGGATAGTTAGGGCAAAAGATTGGAACGTTCATTTTTAACCATGTTAAAGTATTTGCAGGTTTTGATTCCTAATTAAAAAATGTAAAACACATTCCTAGACCAGTTCTTATGAGTTTACATTTCCATCTTCTAATCTCACAGACACTTTTTATTCAGTATACATACTCATTTCAGTCATGATACTGAGTATTTAAAACTTATTAATCATCCTTGAGAAGCTATTTAAATCTGGGCATTATTAAGTCATTCTTTAACACAAGGATGCACTACATGTCTGGTGTAACTGATGAGCTCTTCCCGGCTCTAATGCGGTCAAATTCCTTTTTGGGGTGATGTTACTGAATTGACTACACATTTTTGAAATAATAAAATTACCCATTAAATTCACATTTGAATTATATTAGCAGAAGAGAATCCTTTTGTCTGTAACAAAAACAAATGTCTTCCTTTTGCCAATCCCAATACTTTTTTTCTTTTCAAAACTGCATGAAGATGTGTGTGTTTTAACTTGCCCTTCACTGAACTAAGATTTAAGATACCATACGTATTCAGAGTTATATCAGTAGCAATTCAGTAATGCCAGATGAAATAAAAGCCATTGTATGGTAATTATGTTATCAGATTTAGAAACTGTTCCTTCAGAAATCTCTTCAGAGTTTGTTAACTTAGTGAAGAAACTCAGAAACGAATCCTAATCATTAAATGTTTTGTTAAGACATTTCTCTATTGAAATAATGGCAAGATCTCAAATCACTAACAGGGACACAAAAGGGAATATGGTACTTTTACAATTTACATCAAGGTCTTTTATACACAGGAGATGCCTGAGGTTTCTCAACTGTAAAATAAATTGTTATAAAAAATATATAAAGTGGAATAGCACACTGTACTTTTGGTACACTCCCTGGGCCCCATTTTTAACACATGCAAATAGGCTCTGTAATTTAAAAATTCAGGAGTAACCTGGAAGTATGCACTCATTTACACAATTGTGTAAACAAAGTGGCAGGAGAGAGCAAATGGATACAATGGGAAGCCTTATCTATTTGGGGAGGGGTAAAACAGACACCAACAATTTGGGAGGAAGGAAGGGGAAACAGTGTATTTCAAAGACAAAGAAGACCAGGGGATTTGATACTGGGAGACAGATGGGGCCCTTCTAGTAGAAGAGTGTTAACCCTCCAAAGGGAAGAGAAAAAAAGCTCAGGGGAAGAGGAGGGGAAAGAATGAGAGTTAAATAAGGGAGCGATTAGAGCAGAAGAGACAGGTGACTAGACGGAGGAAGGAAATAAAGTTCCTAGAATGCAGGAGAGGAAGAGGTTAGAATGGTGCAGGGAAGAAGGTGCACATTGGCAGCAGAATGCCTAGAGCTGGTCCTGCATGCATCACAGCTTTGGGAAATGATAGCAGGCAGCGAGGTAAAAGCCTTTGAAAAGACTTTTTCCTCCAGACCTTGGCCAAAATTCTGGTTTTCCACTCAATAATTATAAAAAATGCCAAACAAAAAGCCTTTGACTTTTTAACTTGCTCTATTCAGTGCAAACTAATACAAACATCCATTCTCACAGTAAGAAATGGAGGAAATTACACTGTTTGAGTTATTTAAAACCAGATTGACCAAGGCACTGGAAAATATTCTATAGGGGACACTACTGCATTAGCAGCTTCTTGGATTAAGTTATCTAATGCCAGTAAATTGTCTCCATTTCCAGATTCTGTGCTTCTATAATTTATTACATTGTTGACTAAGATGGTCAGTAGTTCTAAGCATAATGAGGGTAGTGACCAAAAGTTCTTACTATCTGATGACAGCTTGATGGCCTAAAGTTTGGTGATTTTCAGTCCAGTTGCTGGGAGCCCACACCACAGAATCCAACACCACAATTGGTATTAAATTTTATCCTTGTCTCAAGAACAGAGTGGTCATGAAGACAGCAAGGAACAACAATCTCCAGGGTTGTCAGCATGACAACTTTCAGGAGCCCTAAACTCATAGGTATTTAAAGGGAAAGGAAAAGAATACTGAGTTGATGGCTTAGATTCCAAGAAATGCAGATTTCTTAAATTGTGTAATCTGCATTACTTAATAGAGCAGGGAACCAATTAAGAACAGTCCTCTATTCAATTTAATTAGGCTAACTACAGGTAAGGGAATCATATGGTATAGGGAGGAGCATTAGGTGGAGGCATCTCTCATCTATGACCCCTCCACTGTGACAATGTTAAAGATTTCTAGTGCTTGACTTTCACTCTTTTAATGCTAAAAGTAAATGAATCACACTTTACACTAGCGAGACTTTGAAATTGTAACCTCCAGGCATACTATACCCTGATGCTGGAACGAATGGAAGGGAAGCAATTGATGTATTTTTTTCTTCAACTGAACAAGTGACAAGTTATGTCTAAATCTTAATTCCAATTTCTCTATAAACTTAGCCACACAGATTTATGTAAAATATATCTTTTAAAGTGACCAGAAAAGCAAACTGTATATGTCATTTGAACTGCATTCTAGATGTTACATGATAGAACCTTGGTATTTTCAGTATTCTAAGAAATGCAAAGCTGATAGCAGCAACATTTTCCTTTCAGTAGTCTTACAAGTTGCATTTTACATAGTTCTAACCTTCTCTCTATTTAATGGAAAATTAGAGTTCTCTAACACTCCAATCTCTCCCCATTTGGCTGGTGTAGCTGTGCACATTGAAGCTCAGCTGGTGCAATAGAGAAATAGGCAATACCACAAGCGGGGGGGGGGGGGGGCAGAAAATCACCATATACAAGAAAATCAGTGGGCGGAAATATATAAATCTCTGTAGGTACTTTTAAACTACACAACTTGCACATATGCAGGCCAAAGCAAGATCATCATATTTGGTTGTTTAGATAGCATAAGCTGGGAGAAAATGTATATTTTTTGGTGCTTATATGGCATCTATTACCCTAGTAGCTGAGTGCCTCAATCTTTTTAAATGTATTTATCCTCACAACATGCAAGTGAGTTTGGGTTGTACTAATATCCCCATTTTACAGTTCAGGAACTGAGGCACAGAGAGGCTAAGTGGCTTGCCCAAGGTCACATAGGAAGCCTGTAGAAGAGAAGGAAGTTAAACCTGGGCCTTCCAAATCCCAGGCTAGCACCCTAACTACTGGACTATCCTTCTTGTCTGAGTCCACAATACTTTCACACGCACACATATATGAACGTTTTTCTCAACATCTGGGCTGTTACATTAGTAGCATTGTGTGTAACTATGAGTAATGCAGTGAATATGAAAAACCATCATCCAAAAACTAGAATTCACTTCAAGTTAATGATGAGATGTGCTCTCTAAAGACAATGGCCCAGTGCCACAATTATTCCATAGACACCACAGTAGCCTCCACTAGAGTTGCTGGAGGTGGAAGTGGGGACAGCATACCCTCTCTGGTCCCCACTTTACAATTGTTTTCATACTCACTCATGCCATCTATGCCACAAGGGACAGATATTCCTTACTTTCAAATATGATAGTTGGTTTGAATTTTACATTTTTCATTTCAATATTTTCTATCATTAGGTCTGATTGTTTTCCACAAAAGAAAACATGGACTGCTGTGGGGGCACCAAGAAGTTGTCCACAGGGAAAGGAAAGGAAAATAATATTTTATTTTTAATTTAATTTAATTTAATTTTATCTGATAGTAGAAAATCTGTTCTCAATACTTCTTTTATTACAAATGCTAACAAGTCCAGAAGGGACCATGATGATCATCTAGTCTGACTGCCTGCGTACCCAGGCCATACAACCTCACAAAGGTATTGGTTTTGTTTCTCTTTACTGTTATAAGTGGGCAAGTAATTGTAAGGGATAGAAGGAAGGCTTTACAATTGCAGGATCACAAGATGCTATAGATGGTGAGTCACATCATCAATTACCTCCCCTTTTTTATCCTGCTGGTAAAGAAAGGATGGATTTGACAGTGTGCTCTTTCTTTCTCTTCTGATCCCGTTGCTGAAGTGCAAAACCCAGGAGTTAAAATATTCCTGTGATACAAAGTCACCCAAAAGCCACTTTCTTTTCTTGTTCTGAAATCAACTTCTCAACTGACACCAACCTTAAGGGTTGCATCTTGCACACCCGCTCCTGCTTCCATGTAAGTTAATGGGAAAACTCCCAATGATATCAATAGAAGCAAAACTGAGCCCTAAGTGAGGCACATTTAAGAGCACACAAAAAAATCTAGCCATCAACACTATTGGCACTGGTGCAACCCTAGATTTTCTACTTCACTTCCTTACCCACATTCACTTTTAAGACTAGAGAAGAGAGGGGTTTTCAGTAAACGGTATGGACTTTGGGCTCCCATTACACCCTGTCTCTGGATATGGTCCCCATTTTATACTGAATGATGATCCCACACTACTGAGCAAAGTTTGATAACTAAACACACGCATGATATAGTTAAGCTTGGCCGAATTTGATTTTTTCTTTTTTTTATAATTTTGACAGATACAAATAAAAAATGTTTGAAAATAAATATCTATTTAAATGAAAAATGATGGGTTGCCAGTCAATTTTATGACAGATATTGAGATTCAAAAAATTAAAGGTTTATAAACTGATCAACACAATTTGTCAATACCACACATTAAAATATATAAAATAAATATCTTTAAATAGACTCTAATAAGTTCTCAAGTATCTTTTTTTGTATGTTTTAACTTTGCCTATCTGTAAGGTTGTTTTTTTTATCATCAATGGAAATATTTTTTCCTTGGTGTGTGTGTGTGGACTGTGAAATTGACATCTACTGACATTTACCAATAAAAATCTACATTAAGGCTTGCAAGGATTAATTTGTGATTGCCCTTACCAGATATAGATGTTTAAAAAGAAGAATTTGCACAAATGTATAATAATGACACCACACTTCTTTACACCGATGCTGACATCTGCTCAGATAGTCTCACACAAAGAAGCGGGGTGGGGGAGGAGAAGGGGGAAGAGAACATTTTGCTATTAAAATGTTTCATATTTCATATTTTGTGATGTTCATTAAATATACACTCACTTTAATGTTCTGGATCATGAAATATTATGTTTCATTTAAAAAAAATGTAGATCCTTGTTTCTTTTAGTTGCACTGCAAGAATCTACCCCATTTCACATTTTGAAGCAGTGCAAGTCAATACTTTTTATATGAAATAAAATTTAGTAGCATAAGATTTATGCCATGACTTGAGCTAATATTATATTCTGCACTCCAAGTCAGAATCAGGGTGCACCAATATTCCATATAGATTATGGATTATCTGACGAAACTAAATTTAGGAGCTGAAAACATGAGATTTAGAAGGAAAAGTAGCCTACTGTGTTTGAATTCAACCCTGTCAAACAAAGGTCTGAAAAAGATGACTTATTATTAAAACATAGTTAGGCACAAATCTGTCACTAAATTAATCTAGAGCATTCTAAGCAAGAATAAGGATATGTAATCTGCAGGAAAGATATCCAGATGCACATCAACAACATTCAACACTTAGAGGGCAGCTGGTAAACCGGATTGTATTCCTTTTGAAAAGGCACTATGACGCAGTTGTTTATTCAGCAAAACAAACTGCTCCCTGTGTCCCTTAACAAGGCTGGCTTTGTGCAGCACAGACTTCTGCAGTGCTGACTCCTGTTTGGAACCATTTCACACTAATTAGAAATAAGAGAAAAGGCCATGTTCATAAACAGTCCAGCCCAAGACCTCTTTCAAGCCACTCTTTCTGTAAGTTAACTCTGCTGTAACCCTGCATGAATAACAGCTTTGCACAAACAGTTTAGAGAAATATATTGCTAATAGTTGTCATCTTGCTGTGCAAGACGCTGGCAAAAATTTTACATAAACAGTACAAAACCAGATGAAATTATGGGTTCTGAAATACTGTGCAATCTTGTTTTGTGAGATTCTACCCATAATTATCTTGAACTGTTTAACAGCATTGGGAACAAGTGACCAGGGCAGGGAGGGGGAGGGGGAGAGGAGTTAGCTAGAAAAATAAAACTGATTTGGTAGTGGATTAAATGAATAAATTATCTCCATATTTCACCTAAGTGTGACTAATACTATAGGATACTTCACAATCAAAACAAGATATAGGAATCCCAGATGCATTTTACTTGGAAACCAAAGATGATGTAGAAGGGCATTATCATATTTTACTGAAAATGCAACAATGCATATTGAAATGTTTAAAACTAGATTGGACAATGTTGTAGAAAATGTTCTTTTTGGGAATAACTAGTCACTAGTAGGGCCTTATCCATTTTTATGGGCCTGATTCACATTGGATAGTACTTACTGGGTATATCTATGCTGCAATTAAAAACCTGCAGCTGGCCCATACAAACTGACTCTGGCTGTTTAATTACAGAGTAGCTGTTTGGGCTTGAGCTGGGAGCCCAAGCCCTGGGATCCCATGAGGTGGGGAGAGTCCTAGAGCTCAGGCTCCAACCTGAGCCCAAACAGCTACTCTATAATTAAATAGTCCCTTAGCCCAAGCTCCAGTCACCTGGAATGGGCCAGTCGCAGGTGCCTAACTGCAATGTACACATACTCACTCATGCAAATAGTAGCACTGAAATCAGTATAGCTACTTGTGTAAGTGCCATACAACGCAAGTCAGAGTTTCTGTACCCCCATGACATACTTCACCGAATTGGTACAGTCTGAAATAATCTAATGGCAGGGTGTTACCAGCAGAATTAATACATCTGAAATATTTTATATACACTATTCTTTATATGCATCATATCAGGAAATTATGGGTTATTTCCATCAAGGAAAAAATCTCTCAGATTATCAGAGACAAGGATAGTAGTTTTTTACAGACATGAGGCCCATTACTAAAATATAAGAAAAAAAGAGAGACAAAAGAAAGACCTGAGAAATATATAAATTTTGTTTCACCGTAAAATGTGTATAAACTTTAGCCTCTATTGCAGTAATAAATGGAACTGAGAATTGCTGGATGTTAAATTTCTGTTCCTAATCAGACTTTACTCTCAGAATTCTCCAGGGACTGTATTTTCATTTGAAATGTACCAAAGATATTTTTTAACTGTTTAAAGATTGCTAAATATAATTTATAAGCAATTAAACCAAAATATAGAATATTGTTTAGAGTTAAGAAGCTATGTCTTTGTTGTCTATAGTACCTGCTTCACCACTTGCTATTGTGACTACCTTTTTCATTACTGTCCATTGTTTTCAAAGGAGTAGGGTCTCATATAATTGGTCATATGATGACAAAGTAAATGAAATGAGCTTACACCAATATTCACCACTATCACGTAATTAGGATATGTTTTGTACAACATATGTCTTGTGAGGTATCATTCTAAAAGTCTTGATCTGCTAGACATTAATATCTCATTGGATTGTATGTGCTACTGTCATATGTGAAGTTAGGCTCTGTGTGTGTGTGTGTGTTACTGAAACATGTTGTGAGGTTGAAAACACTCACAAGCAGCCTTTCAGGTACAACACTAAAGAGGCCAAACAATGTTAATGGCTTATTGAGGAAACGCACAAGGGTTACCCCAGGAACTGTGTAGAATATAAACCTCTCAGAGATAACACTACACACTGGGAACTGTTTGACCAGGTCACAGCAAAAGAGTTTTTCAGCAAATGAGAAGATATAAAAGGGAGACAATGACATTATGATGGGACCTCACTCTCCCTGCAACAACACATCTGAAAACACTTGAGGAGCAAGGATTGAACAGTGGGAAGTGATGGTCCCATTCTAGAAGGATCTTTAGCCTGTGTATGAAAACCTGGGAAAGCCAAGGCAATTTGTGCCTTAAGAATCTGCTAGCCTGTTTATCACTGAGGGTGAGAATTTGCTGGTTTATATCCTACCTATCTAATGCGTTAAACTCAGTTTGCAGTTCTTGTTTATTTAGTAAGGTAATCTGCTTCAATCTGTTTGCTATCACTTATAGTCACTTAAAATCTCTCTTCTGTAGTTAATAAATTTGTTTTTGTTTTCTCTAAAACCAGTTTGTGGAATTCATGAGTGGGTGTGGCAAAAAGCTGTGCAAATCTTCCTCCACACTGAGGGAGGAAGCAAATTTTATTAGCTTATGCTGTACAGTTTTCTGTGAGCTGCAAGACAATACAATTTTGGGTTTACACTCCAGAGGGGCAGTGCACTTGAGGGCTGGGCAATTCCCTAGCTGAGTCCTCCCATGCACAGCTGATTTCAGTGTCTGTGTTTTTTTGCAGCTGGGTGTGTCCCTATCTGTGCATGTGCTGGAGGAGGCTTGAGGGTCTGACTCAGCAGGACAGTGTAAGGGAGCACAGGCTGCTGGAACAGGCAGGCTCAATGGTACCTCAGTAAATCAGGTGGCATCCCAGACTGGAGGGTAAGCTGTCACATGCCTCATGGACCCAAGCCTCTGAACTACTTAGATAATTAGTTGAGGGTTAAATCCATCTCTTATTTAAATGAATTTAAATATTTCCATTAACTTTTAAAAAGAGTGAGATGGTGCTGCTATGGCCAGATTTCTCAAAGAGCTTAGCTGCCATTAAGGCACCACAATGAAACGTCAAGATTTTCAGAAGTGTTCAGGATCCATTATTCTCATAGATTGTTTCCATTTACTTCAATGGGTAACGGATCAGTCTCTAACAGACCACCGGAATTTATACGAAAGAGACTGAGAAGTTTCTCAAAGAGATCAGAAAAGGAAGACATGACAACCTCTCACCAAAAATGAACAACAGGAACCATACCTTTAATAAGTACATTCTAAACATCTTTTTGCAGATTAATTTACATGCTGAAATTGTAGTAGAAATTGCCAACATTAAATAGTCTACAAATTGCATGGATTGTCTCACCAACAAATGTTCATTTGTACTTTGACTTTCAGTTGTTAAGGGAAAAGTAGCAAAACTTTGATATTTCCCTCGTATTTTTAAAAATTGGAATGGTAGGATGAAATGGGTATTAAGACCATTCAGAACTGGTAAATACCAAACAAGCTCTCTGAAAGTTGTACAAAAAGTCAGCTGTTAAGTTTAGATTATCATGGTAAATTGATAAATTAAGTAAAAAAAATTCTGTATGAATTCCAATACAAAATATCCCTTTTTATTTCTTTCCACATTGAAGAGAATTAGAATAATGCCTGTTTATTAAATTAAGAACATTTTCTAGTATAGTTTGACTATTTAATTCCATGTGATCATATTATTGTCTTTATTTTTTTTTAAAAAGGAGACAAAAGTCATAGCTGATATTTGATCCCTAATTTTTCCATGGATTTTTTCTACTTTTACCTGTAGTTTGTATACTAACAACCAGCATGATTTCTATTTTTTAATTTTTATTTTCACTTGAGAGGGTTTTCTTCTTTTATTTGTGTGTGAAGTCGGTGTCGTTCTTTGTGTGTGCAGTTTGATTTCTTCAAAACAATTGTTTCAGCACTGAATGTGTTTGGTTTTGAAAGTCATTTGTTGCAGCTCTGACCTCACCAGCAACCATAATAAAATGTATATGCAATAGAAGAAAAAATATGATTAAAGAAGAAAATTCACTGTATGAAACTACCTAGGTCTGAATATGAATAGCAGTGAATAAATAAATGATTCAAAAATAGTTTGACAGTATACATTTAAAATTTCCCAAAGGCTCCTTTTAACTCGTGTGATGACAGTATCACATTTTCTATACTGTTTTGTCTGGTTTACAATAGAGAGATGATGGACATATTTAGCAAGACCAGATTTCTAAATGCAGAGGTTTTCAAAAAGCCTATGCTTTAGGAGCACAGTTCACGACTTTTTCTGTCTCTGACCACATGGGCACTGCCATGTAGCTTTCGCCATTGCCATCTGAAAGCAATACTTCCCAACATGGCATCAAAGGGTCAGTAAGTTCTTACTGCTAATACTTGTGATGTCCTTGAAAGTGCTGTTGTTTGATGTTGCTTCCAAATCACTCATGAAAGAAGGCCTCCAAGGGTCAGATGACCATAAAAAGGTTAAATATTTGATGAATAACCAAAAGGTTTACAGCTTTTAAAAATCTGGTTACTAATAGTGATAGCCCAGGTATGTGTCCCACCTCAAGATAATTAGCTAGTGGAGCTATTCTCTCTCTTGCTCTGTTTCACAAGCCATAAAAGCCATTATTCAGGCCTCATCTACACTTAAATTAGATCAACCTAGCAATATCACTGAGGGCTGTGAAAAAATTCACACCCTGAGCACTTTAGTTATGTTGATTTAACCCCAATGTAGATGCAGCTAGATCAATGGAATAATTCTTCTGCCAAGCTAGCTAGCACCTCTCTAAGAGGTAAATTTACTAAATCACTGGAAAAAAAACCCTCCAGCAATGTAGGAAGTGTCTACACAACAGTGATAGAAGTGTAGTGCCTCACATTTGTAATGTAGACTCAGTAGTTATAGCAATAGCAGTGTAGTTGGACAGTGTCCCTACCTTACTCTCAACACACACTTTCTAGGGTGGCCTTTAGCAATGGTCAACAACAAAACAAACCACGGGCTGAGTTTAATCCTGAGCTAGGTGTTTCTAACCAATTTCTATCCAAGGCCCCCCGTTTCATCCCTCCCCAGTCTCTCTTTTTCAATATAAAGATCCACAAAAACCCTTTAAAACTTGGGCTGCAACTACCAGAATGAGACACACCTGGGGAGGGTGCCTGCATGAGGTAATGTGAGGCAACAGGATAGTCTCTTCCTTGTCCTAGCACCAGACTACTTTCATAAGCAGGTAGGAAAGTCTAAGGAATTATAATACCGCTTTGTACTTATACTGTGTAATGACTTGCATCCTAGGTTCTCTTTAATGTTAAGTATCTTTGACTTAACAGAAACTCTTGTATTTTAAAATTAGGGAACAAATATGTTTCCCAATTACGAGGTGTTGGAGAGATGAAACCACTCTCCTGATTTTTCTAGATTTTTAATATAAGCCATCAATCCCTTCCACTCCCTGAAGTGGAAAATAAGGTCTCAGTTCAGCAAAGAACTTCAGCATCTGCCAAACTTTAAGCACTTGAGTTTTTCTAAATTTGGACCTAAATGCACCAGTTTTTTTTATAATTTCCAAATTCTTGGAATATAGTAGTCTCATCCAAACTGTAAGCTGCCCATTCACAGCACACAAATGGGTAGAACTGGAACCAATTTTATCATGGGATTGGCTTTTTCTATTGATTATTAAAGTAACCAGGAAGTCCTATTATTGAAAAAATGTTCATAAATACAGATCAATTACATTTCTCCCTGATCTAATTATTTTCATCCTTTTCCAGTACATTAGTTCATTATATCGCTGAAAATCCAGTTTCTGGCCTGACAATTGTTTTAAGACCACTATTTCTCATTCTTTGTTAACTGAATACATTTTACTCAGAATAAAAGTTGTCGAAAAAGTCCTTTGTTGGTGCTTTTGAACTCACTAGTTGTGGACTACAAAGAGTCTCACTGCCATAGAACAGAAGTGCTGCCTTTTCTTTGGATCTTGATATACAGAATATGTTACTGAGTGCCTATAAAAAGGTTTGTGAATCTTGATGGAAATCAGAGGTGAAAATGACAGTTCAAATGTCTGGTCTGGGTTTGAGAGATCTGTGGTAATGTATTCTTACTTATAACAGATACTGACCAAAAAAAAAAAAAAAGCAGCAAAGCCATGTACAGACTTATGTTACTCTCTCTCTCTCTCTCTCTGCTCCTGCCCCCTCCCCTGGGCTGTCAAACCCATAACAGTCTCTGAAAGCTAAAGGGATTCCATGTTGGTTAACAACCCATTTGGTGAGACAATGTGGGTGAGGTAATATTTTTTATTGGACCAACTTCCGTCGGTGAGAGAGTTCTTCTTCAGGTCTCACTCTGGACCCCAATACAATACAATTTTCTGCAAGGAGAAAGATAAATATTGTTAGTTGTTAACACAATTAACATTAACATCTTCAAACTACTGCTGCTTTTAAACCTAAAGATCTCTTGCGTGTCTTGAAAGCTTGTCTCTCTCAACAACAGAAGTTGGCCCAATAAAAGATATTACCTCACTCACCTTGTCTGTCTAATATTATCTTATTTTTTGATATATTATTAATTCTTAAAATCCATATAATGCTTTCCATCTACAAACAATGAGTTAAATTCATTACTTGCTTAGAGCACGTGGCGACCGACGTATGAATGTCAATGAAACTACACAGAATCAATGCAAATTTTTGCCCATTTAGTAATCCATAGCCAGAGTCTTTATGGAAATAAAAATAAAAGCAGTACTAGTTTGAAGATGTTCGTATTAATTGGGTTGTTAACAACAACTATCAATGTTTATCTTTCCTCTTGCAGAAAATTGTCAGGAGGAAGAAATGTAATATCCCCAGGAAAAAAAAGTTTGTTCTGTTATTACCACTGCAGTTTATCTCCCCCAAAATTAAATACGTCACGAACTAGGACTGGTTAAAATTTCTGTTGTAACTGTTTTTTTGGTGGAAAATTGGATTTTTGACAAAACAGATACTGTGGAAAGTGTCTGCTTTCCATCAAAAATACACTTTTTAGAAAACCTGAAAACCCAAGAAGTTTTCATTTGAATTTCTTTTCATTTTTGTCAAAATTTTCTGCAAAAAAAATCATTTTTTTCCTAACTATTCCATTATAGACTCTCTTTTTACCTTGATTATATGTACAAAAGTTCTTGTGGTGGACTTATATGGTCTGTTTAACCCACATATGGCAAAAGAACAGGGACTGTTCAAAGGAGCAGTGCTGGGAAGGAAGTCTGCACCTACTGTGAAAATACTTACTGTTCACATTGTACATTATCTGTTCAAGGAATAGTCATGGTAATCAGTGGTAAATGATTTCCAATCAATCTACTGAAATTCCAAATCCATTTCAGAATAACGGGACAAGGCCATTCACCAGCTCTCACTTTAACCATAGAATTTGTAGGACTGGAAGGGACTTGATAGGCCATCTAGTCCAGTTCCCTGCACTCCTGGCAGGATTAAGTATTATCTAGACCATCCCTGACAGGTGTTTGTCCAACCTGCTCTTAAAAATCCTCAGTGATGGAGGATCCAAGGCAATTTATTCCAGTGCTTAACCACCCTGACAGTTAGAAAGTTTTACCTAAAGTCCAACCTAAACCTCCCTTGCTGTAATTTAAGCTCATTGCTTCTTGTCCTATCCTCAGAGGTTAGGAAGAACAATTTTTTTCCCTTCTCCTTGTAACAACCTTTTATATGCTTGAAAACTGTCATGTCCCCTCTCAGTCTTAACTTTTCAAGACTAAACAAACCCATTTTTTTCCAGTCTTCCCTTATAGGTCATGTTTTCTAGACCTTTAATTATTTTGTTGCTCTTTTCTGGCCTTTCTCCAATTTATCCACATATTTCCTGAAATGTGGCACCCAGAACTGGACACAATACTCCAGTTGAGGCCTAATCAGCATGAAGTAGAGCAGAAGTATTATTTCTTGTGTCTTGCTTACAACACTCCTGTTTATTCATATTTAGCTTGTGGTCCACTATGACCCCCAGATCCCTTTCTGCAGTACTGCTTCCTATGCAATCATTTCCCATTTTGTATGAGTGAAACTGATTGTTCCTTCCTAAGTGGAGTACTTGGCATTTCTCCTTATTGAATTTCATCCTATTTACTTCAAACCATCTCTCCAGTTTGTCCATTTTGAATTATAATTCTATCCTCCAAATCACTTGTAACCCCTCCCAGCTCAGTATCATCCGCAAACTTTATAAGTGTACTCTCTATGCCATTATCTAAACCAGTGGTCTCCAACCTTTTTATGCACAAGATCACATTTTGAATTTAAATGAAACCCAGATCTACCCTGCCCCCTCCCGGAGGCCCTGCCCCTTTCCCAAAGCCCTGCCCTGCTCACTCCATCCCCCCCTACCTCCATCACTCACTCTCCCCCACCCTCACTCACTTTCACCATGCTAGGAGAGAGGGTTGGGGTTCGAGGGAGGGGGATGGGTGCATGCTCTGGGCTGAGGCAGAGGGGTTCACAGTGTGGGAGGGGGCTCTGGGCTGAGCCTGGGGCAGAGGATTGGAGTGCAGAAGGGGGTGAGGAGTGCAAGCTTTGGGAGGGAGTTTGGGTGCAAGAGGGAGCTCCCGGTTGGGGCAGAGTGTTGAGGTGTAGGAGAGGGTATGAGGTGCTCGCTCTGGGAGGGAGGTCTGGGTTGGGGTGCGGGCTCCCACCGGGCTGCACTTACCTCGGGCGGCTCCCAACTGGCAGCGCAGTGGGGCTAAGGCAGGCTCCCTGCCTGCCCAAGCCCCATACTATTCCCATAAGTGGCCAACACGCCCTGGGAGGCGAGGGGGGGCATGTGACTCTGCGCACTGGTCCTGTCTGCAAGCACCGGCCTAGCAGCTCCCATTGGCTGCAGTTCCCCATTCCCAGCCAATGGGAGTTGTGGGGCAGTGCTTGCAGGCAGGAGCAGCAGGCAGAGATCCCTGCCCCCCCAGGGGCCGCAGGGGCATGCTGGCCACTTCCAGGAGCAGCATGGGGTTGGGGCAGGCAGGGAGCCTGCCTTAGCCCTGCTGCACCACCGGACTTTTAGTGACCATAGGTCATGATCAACTGGCAGAGGTTCCAGGATTGACCAGTTGATTGTGATCTACCTGTTCGTGACCACTGATCTAAATCATTGATGAAGATATTGAACAGAACCAGATCTCTAACTTATCCGTGCAGGACCCCAGTGGTTATGCTCTTCCAGCATGACTCTGAACCACTGATACCTACTCTCTAGTAATGGTTTTCCAACCAGTTATGCACCCATCTTATAATAGCTCCATCTAGGTTGCATTTCCCTAGATAGTTTATGAGATGGTCATGCCAGATAGTATCAAAAGCTTTACTAAAGTCAAGCTACACCATGTCTACCACTTCCCCCCATCCACAAGGCTTGTTGCCCTGTCAAAGAAAGCTATCAGGTTGGTTTGACATGATTTGTTCTTGACAAATCCATGCTGAGTGTTACTTATCACCTTATTATCTTCTAGATTTTTGCAAACGGATTCCTTAATTATTTGCTCCATTATCTTTCCAGGTACAGAAGTTAAGCAGACTAGTGTTTAATTCCTCAGGTTATCTTCCCTTTTTATAGACTGGGACTTGATTTGCCCTTTTTCAGTCTTCTGGAATCTCTCCCGTCTTCCATGACTTTTCAAAGAAAAATCACTAATGGCTCAGATAGCTCCTTATCCAGCTCCTTGAGTACTCTAGGATGCATTTCATCAGGCCCTGGTGACGTGAAGATATACAACTTGTCTAAGTAATTTTTAACTTGTTCTTTCCTTATTTTATCTTCTGATTCTACCTCATTTTCACTGACATTCACTATGCTAGACGTCCAATCACCACCAACCTTCTTGGTGAAAACTGAAACAAAGAAGTCATAAAGCACCTCTGCCATTTCCATATTTTCTGTTATTGTTCCCTTACCCCCCTTTCATTGAGTAATGGATCTACCCTTTCCTTGGTCTTCCTCTTGCTTCTAATTTATTTGTAGAATGTTTTCTTGTTATCTTTTATGTCTCTAGCTAGTTTAATCTCGCCCCTTTTTTCAGAAGTTCCCTCCATACAGTCAGTGTGGGTACTATATATGATCACATTTACAGATGGGCACAAGTTGCAAAGTTCAGTTCTGAATCAGAACTTTCTCAAATTTGGGGATAATTCAGTTGCAAGGTTTTGGTCTGGCCTATAATGGACATAGGCTAAAATCACTAAGTCTGGAAGTGTTATTGATTACTACTTACGAAGACCTAAGAGTGGCTATTCTTCAACAAAAAAACTTCAAAAACAGACTCAAAAACAGAGAGACTGCTGAATTGGAATTAATTTGCAAACTGGATACAATTAACTTAGGCTTGAATAGAGACTGGGAGTGGATGGGTCATTACACAAAGTAAAACTATTTCTCCATGTTATTTCTCCCCCACCCTCCCTCCCACTGTTCCTCAGATGTTCTTGTCAACTGCTGGAAATGGCCCACACTGATTATCACTACAAAAGGTTTTCTTCCCCTCCCCTGCTCTCCAGCTGGTAATAGCTCATCTTAAGTGATCACTCTCCTTATAGTGTGTATGATAACACCCATTGTTTCATGTTCTCTGTATATATAAATCTCCCCACTGTATTTTCCACTGAATGCATCCAATGAAGTGAGCTGTAGCTCACAAAAGCTTATGCTCAAATAAATTTGTTAGTCTCTAAGGTGCCACAAGTACTTCTTTTCTTTTTGTGAATACAGACTAACACGGCTACTACTCTGAAACTGTCATTATGCAAGACACTGAATTTAGTCGTATGGAGTGGAAATCTATCAACTTCATGAAAAAAACTTGTACAGATACAGACAGACATCATCTTCTTTTCCAAATGCAAACAGATGGACATCATACCGAAAGGACTGAAGGTAAAAAATCCATTACAATCTACATACCACACAGACTATGCTGACAGCTTGTGCCACACACTCTCAAAGAAACTGCGGAACTACCTGATCAGCATCCTCTACAGCAAACAGGGAAAGATTAAGAATGAGCTCTCAAAACTGGATACTCTCATAAAAAACCAACCTTCCACACAAACTTCCTCATGGCTGGACTTTACAAAAACTAGAAAAGCCATTTACAACATACACTTTGCTTCTCTACAAAAGAAAAAGGACACTAAACTATCTAAAGTACTACATGCCACAAGGGACACAACAGTGGTTCCCTTAACCCACCCAGCAATATCGTTAATCTATCCAACTATATTCTTAGCCCAGCAGAAGAATCTGTCCTATTTTGAGGCCTCTCCTTCTGCCCCTCCATCTCCACAAACATGATATAGTTCTGTGGTGACCTAGAATCCTATTTTTGATGTCTCCAACTCAAGGAATATTTCCAACACACCTCTGAACAACATACTAACCCACAGAGACCTTCCTACCAACACTACAAAAAGAAGGATTCTGGGTGGACTCATCCTGAAGGTCGAAAAAACAGACTGGAGTTCTATTTAGAGTGCTTCCGCCGATGTGCACGGGCTGAAATTGTGGAAAAGCAGCATCACTTGCCCCATAACCTCAGCCGTGCAGAACACAATGCCAGCCACAGCCTCAGAAACAACTCTGACATCATAATAAAAAAGGCTGACAAAGGAGGTGCTGTTGTCAACATGAATAGGTCAGAATATGAACTAGAGGCTACTAGGCAGCTCTCCAACACCACTTTCTACAAGCCATTACCCTCTGATCCCACTGAGGTTTACCAAAAGAAACTACAGCATTTGCTCAAGAAACTCCCTGAAAAAGCACAAGAAAAAATCCACACAGACACACCCCTGGAACTGCGGCCTGGGATATTCTATCTGCTACCCAAGATCCATAAACCTGGAAATCCTGGATGCCCATCATCTCAGGCATTGGCACCCTGACAGCAGGATTGTCTGGCTATGTAGCTCCCTCCTCAGGCCCTACACTACCAGCACTCCCAGCTATCTTCAAGACACCACTGACTTTCTGAGGAAACTACAATCCATCAGGGATCTTCCTGAAAACACCATCCTGGCCACTATGGATGTAGAAGCCCTCTACACCAATATTCCACACAAACATGGACTAATAAGCCGTCAGAAACAGTATCCCTGATAATGTCATGGCTAACCTGGTGGATGAAATTTGTGATTTTGTCCTCACCCATAACTATTTCAAATTTGGGGACAATGTATACCTTCAAATCAGCAGCACTGCAATGGGTACCTGCACGGCCCCACAGTATGCCAACATTTTTATGGCTGACTTAGAACAACTCTTCCTCAGCTCTCGTCCCCTAATGCCCCTACTCTACGTGCGCTACATTGATGACATCTTCATCATTTGGACCCATGGTAAAGAAGCCCTTGAGGAATTCCACCATGATTTCAACAATTTCCATCCCACCATCAACCTCAGCCTGCACCAGTCCACACAAGAGATCCACTTCCTGGACACTACGGTGCTAATAAGCGATGGTCACATAAACACCACCCTATACCGGAAACCTACTGACCGCTATTCCTACCTACATGCCTCCAGCTTTCACCCAGATCACACCACATGATCCATTGTCTACAGCCAAGCTCTATGATACAACTGCATTTGCTCCAACCCCTCAGTCAGAGACAAACACCTACAAGATCTCTATCAAGCATTCTTACAACTACAATACCCACCTGCTGAAGTGAAGAAACAGATTGACAGAGCCAGAAGAGTACCCAGAAGTCACCTACTACAGGACAGGCCCAAGAAAGAAAATAACAGAACGCCACTAGCCATCACCTTCATCACCCAACTCAAACCTCTCCAATGCATCATCAAGGATCTACAGCCTATCCTGAAGGACGACCCATCACTCTCACAGATCTTGAGAGACAGGCCAGTCCTTGCTTACAGATAGCCCCTCAACCTGAAGCAAATACTCACCAGCAACCACACACCACACAACAGAACCACTAACCCAGGAACCTATCCTTGCAACAAAGCCCATTGACAACTCTGTCCACATATCTATTCAGGGGACACCATCATAGGGCCTAATCATATCAGCCACACTATCAGAGGCTCGTTCACCTGCGCATCTACCAGTGTGATATATGCCATCATGTGCCAGCAATGCCCCTCTGCCATGTACATTGGCCAAACTGGACAGTCTCTACGTAAAAGAATAAATGGACACAAATCAGACGTCAAGAATTATAACATTCAAAAACCAGTCAGAGAACACTTCAATCTCTCCGGTCACTTGATTACAGACCTGAGAGTGGCTATCCTTCAACAAAAAAACTTTAAAAACAGACTCCAGCGAGAGACTGCTGAATTGGAATTAATTTGCAAACTGGATACAATTAACTTAGGCTTGAATAGAGACTGGGAGTGGATGAGTCATTACACAAAGTAAAACTATTTCCCCATGTTATTTCTCCCCCCCACCCCACCCCCCACTGTTCCTCAGATGTTCTTGTTAACTGCTGGAAATGATCCACCTTGCTTGTCACCATGAAAGGTTTTCCTCCTTCCCCCCCTCCCTCCCCGCTGGTGATGGCTCATCTTAAGTGATCACTCTCCTTACAGTGTGTATGATAAAACCCACTGTTTCATGTTCTCTGTGTGTGTGTATATAAGTCTCCCCACTGTATTTTCCATCAGATGCATCCGATGAAGTGAGCTGTAGCTCACGAAAGCTTATGCTCAAATACATTTGTTAGTCTCTAAGGTGCCACAAGAATTACTCTTGGAGCTCACTGCACCCCCCGTAGTGTCGGAGTCGAGCTCTCCAGGATGGGAGTTCCACCTCTGGCTTCAGGAGTCACTCCAGCAGTCTCCTGCTCAGGCTGATCTCTTCCCCCAGTTGACTGCAATTTCCTGCTTTTTAAAGGCCGTCTCTCTACCAGACATGTTTGATGGGGCCAGAGGGGTAGGACTAACCCCTCACACAGGGCCTTTCTGGTGCCTTCCTCATCAGTGTGGGGTCAATAAATCCCATCACAAAAATATAAACTAGAGATTAACCATTAGTGTGAACAATTATCCACATTTTCACAAATTTTGAATTGCTTTTTGATGCATCCATGTTTGCATCCCTTTTTATTTGCTTTTCCGTGAAACCTGTTTTTGTTACAGGTATTGCAGAATATCTGTCCTTTATCTGAATTCCCATCACCACATGCAAACAAAAGGTATCTGCAAGAATATACATCTTGTCATGGACTCTCTGTTCATAGCGTTTGTCATTCACTCAAGTATTACCAATGATTCCATCTGATGTAGATGACTTCAATCACATACGACAAAGACAATGAATAGTAAAAGACAGTCAAATCAAATGGTTTGTGAACAACTCAAACTGAGACGTACTTGCATAAAGTGTTAAAACAATTACAGAAAAAAGGGTACATTAATAAAAATCAAAATATTTGTGGATAATTCATAAACAGAAAAAAGAAAGCTAAATTTGATGTAGCGATGGACTAGAAGTGGCTGTTGAGAAATCATGTTTGCAGAGTTAGAATTCTTGTTACACTGGAATTATTTTTTTTTAAAAAGTTACCACTGTAGTTTTAAAGCTATGACTGAACGATGATTGCTCTATTGTGTACCACTTCAGGGAAACATAACTAAACCCCTCTGGAAAAGAAGCCATTAACATGCAAATGAAGAATCCCAATCACCTGAACAGATTTTTTTCCCCTGGACCAAGGTACAGGCAAGATCAAAGGAGCATTTGAGCTGTCAGATTTCAAGAGAGGAAATTAGAAAAATAACTCCAGGTCTAGGAAAGGGGGTGGGTGATTATCAAAGACAATTTAGAATGGCTACTGTATGAGAAAGGATAGAGATCACTTCTGAAGACAGGACACTTCAGTCGATAGTAATTATTTCTATATGAACACAGCCAAAGTATGTCATAGCTAAATGACAAATGCAAGTTAACACCTCCAACTTAGAGGACTCTCAAGGATATATTATATCATTAGGCAGATACTGGGTATGTGTTAGGGAGCTTGGAAGGGAATTTTGTTTATGCAAATGAATCCTGATACTAAGGAGATCTCTGGATCAAGGAGGCCTGATACCAGGGGGGACACTTAACAGAGTTGCCAGGCTGCAATGCTGACAGGAGGAAAGCCACTGAGAAACTGACACAAACGTTCCCATGTTTGGCTTATTCTAGTATCTGATTTCTCTTTCCTATGACTCTAAAGAGAATTACTTACCTAGAGATTATTATCCAGTGTGAGACCAGATGTGATTTTATACCTACTGTTTTTTATAGGATTTTTTTTTCTTACTTGTTCCAATAAACTTAGCTTTCCTTAAAATACTTGTCTCTCAGACCATTTTGGAGTGTGTCACTGCAGTCCAGTCTCAGAAATCAGAAAGTCTGATTTCTGGCCAGAGACAGAAAGAAGTGAAAAGTATTTGTCAGACACTTGGCTAAAAGTCATATGGTAAAATACAGCCTATCTCCCAAATTCTGACTGTAGTCAATAAGATACAAGAAAAGCCTGGTGGCTAGTAGGAGACACAGTATAGGGCACCAAAGGTAGGAATCAGATACACTATTTCCTACAAGTACTTTGCTCAGTTTTATTAGTAATTTAGAAGATACCTATTTATTCCCCAATAAAAACTATGTTAAAAACTAGGTTTAGGTCAAATACATATCAGTCAATCATAGTAAAAACATTATAGGAATGTTGTAATTATCCCAAAAATCAAGTATTACTAAACCAGAATATTCAGAGTTAAGTTAAATATAAAAGAAATCCATACATGTTCAGTTATGGAATGCACAGTTAAAGTATTCAAAGAGCCTTCACTCTGCCCTGTTGTGATGCCATGAAATAACCATACAGTTATGGTTAGTACATAAAAGTGCAGTCCTTGATTAGTTGGAACTAATTTTTGAAGTCATTCCCCCTCCTTCTTTTTCCATCACATCACCGTGGGGCTCATTTAAGGTTCTTTTAATGACTTAACTGTGCACTTGCTTACTTGTCATACTACATCTCTAAGTCTCTGTTTCCCTTCCTACCTTTTGTTTGTTTTGTCTATCAAGACTGTAAGCTTATAGATCGACTGTCTTTTGGTACATGTTTGTACAACATACAGTACAATGGGTTCCTTATCTCAGATGGGGCCTGTAGGTATTACTGCATTGCAAATAAAAAAACAAATTCCACAGTTTTCTACCAGTGAATACTTGATCATTTACGCCTTTTTCCTATTGTAAAACTATCACTGAGTACAACAATTTCTTTTACAAGCAGTAACATTCTTTCTTATTCTCTTCCTTGTCCTCAGAAGTATAATATTGTTGTTTCTAAGTATACACACAATTGTTACATATGATTTTTTCAATGACAAGCATACTGATTGCTCTTGATAAATAAAATTATATGTAATAGAACGAGATTTTGGCTGTGTAACATTTCTACCTGTATCAAATATTGATTCTATTTGGTAGTTATTCCAGAGCTATACCAAATCAAGAGCTAAGTGGAAATTTTTACAAGCTAGTTGTGATTGTTGCTAATAATTAATGAGTAATGTTTGACTCAGTATTTCCAACAAGTCTGAGCAGAGAGGAAGCATAAAATAAAAACAAGGCCATGTCCTCCAGCTGCAACACAAAGTGGCAGCTAATTTAACCCAACTCTCACCACTGTGGAACACAGAGCTTGCAATGATCATGTGTAGATATGTAAGCAATTAGGAGTGAGAGAAGAGAACTGCATTGTGAGGTAGGGTGCTAAGAGTGTGAGTTATGTGGGGAGTTATGTGGGTGTTCTGATTTGTGTATATTGGGTGAAGTATTCAATTACATATTGAACATAAGTTGTGCTTGTCTTCTTTTCTGCATCAAGTGCATGAGGAGATTTTCAACAGTATCTGCAAGGGAGATGGAAGCCCCTAATACTATAGAAGAGATGATTAAAAATGCCTGAGGATGGAAGGGACACATGCAATGGGGGGAAATGGTAGTTTTAGAAAGAGGTTAGGGAGCATATTGTGTCCCTTTGCATACATTGTTAGGAGCAAACCTTGGCTTCCCAGTGTGGCTGAATAAAAATACAAAAAGAGAAGAATTGTGTGTGCCATGGAACCACATTGCCTGGTGGCTGTCCATGCAGTATCATGGAGAAAAGTCAAAGGAGTGGCAGGGATAGAACCAAATCACCCATTATAGTAAAAATGCCACTTTCCCAAAACTTCATAAAGAGAAAACCAGAATACCATGTTTGCTTTCCTCCCCCACCCCACACTTCACATTTCCCAGCTAAATGGTAGCTAATACAGGTTAAGAACAAGATTTTTTTTTGTTCCTTAGTCTTGCACCTTCTGAATGCATTGGTCTCAGTGCATAGCCCATTTGCTCAAGATGTCTACTTATACAACTTTAAATAAGTTTTTAAAAGTTGTAAGGGCACTGTCATTGGTCCCTTTCCACTGACATGGAAACAGTCCCTGTTGCTGCTACTGATTTATTGCACTTCATCTTTGTAATGCACTCATCAGTGGCCACATTCCACAATTTTTTCAGCTGAAGGTACCTAGACACACACACTAAGCATGATGAGGAATACTCACTAAGAGTAAAAGCAGTAAGCACTATACATTTGTATTACAACATGATGTAGTGTTGGCCAGAGCCTCTTTTGATATACAGCAGCGCAAGTCCATTAAAGTAAATGAAATTACTCTAGGTTTACACTAGAGTAACAGATCAAAATCTGTTGTCTTCCTCAGATACAAATTATAATTGTCTGGGACAAAGACAACACTTCTAATGAGTGAATTCTACTGTTAACCTACATCCTGTTATTAAGTGTTCTCTTCTATTATCTTAACATGGACAATTTTCCGATTGTTCTGATAGATACACTATTTCATTGTATCTACAGTACCAAATATTATATATTCATTATGAAATCACAATTAATTATTATTCTACTTAACAGCTTTTTCCCTGCAGAGTTCTTCTTGTGAGGCATCCCATAAATAATAAACTAGGGATGTAAACATTACTGTTGAAAGGAACATCACTGTCAGTGCCCTCAGGGAAACATCTCCTTATAGAACTTTTATCACAACAATTCAAAAGAGCTTTTGAGTTGTTTGTAAAAGATCCTGATCTCATTCCATGAACTACCAACTGTTAAAAGTGCAAACAGAATATCAAAATATTAAAATTAAAACTCTTGAGTGGAGATAACCCCAAACATTCACCAACATACTTCTGCCTTTTGTGAGATTCATACTCCAGATTTGATTTAATATGTTGTGATACAGCATGGCCAGAAGGCAGCAGGAGAGTGATACAGGAGATATATGTAAGTCCCAGGATGAGGAGAAGCCTTATTTCCGGTAGAGGAAAGAAAGGTTTCTATAGATTAATTAAAAGCACCTGAAGCCAATTAGAGCACATGAAGCTAGTCACCTGATAAAAACCCCCTGCTTCAATCAGCCAGAAAAAGGAGTTGGAGCAGAGAGCAGTTTGGAGGAGTTGAAGTAGAGGAGAGTTTGGAGAAGTGTCATGGCTGGCTAGAAGACCAAGATCCTAGGTAAAGAGACACCTGGCTTGTGCAGAGAGAGAGAGAGAGAGAGAGAGAGAGCATGAAGCCCCACAAGCTAAAGAGCAGGAGAGGGAGGTAGCCCAGGGGAAGGAAGCACTAGTTCAAGTGGTTTAACATTATCTCTAGAGCCCCTGCACTGGGACCCAGAGTAGAGGATGGGCCCAGGTCCCTCCCTCTCCACTTCCCTTCTCTGGGTTACTAGTGGGACAGTAGATACTCTAGTTCAGGGGTAGGAAACTGCACCCTGAACCTGTCCCCCCCCCCCCAAGAAGAGGAAGCGCAGGACCCATCATAATTGTACCAGCAATTTGCCACAATGTCCATCTTCAATCCTGAACAAAGAATGAAGATGAAAATACTTGCAGCTGTGTTTTCTGGGTTAGTACCAGAGAATTATATTTTCCTTTTATAATGGTTAAAAACAACTAGGGCAAGATTTTCAAAGGATTCCATGCTATGTGTACACATGTCTGCATAATGTTTTTATAATGGGATACTAATAAGCAAGTACATATTATTCTCAGAGTAGGCCAGCTCTGGAAGTTTTCCTTAGCAATGAACCACAGGTGAAGGGAGGGAAAGAGACACACACCACCTGTAGCAAGCAGTGGGAAATTCATGGGAATCTACATGTCCATTCAACCCTTGGCCTTCTTGCAAAGTCAGGGAGCAAAGATGCCAGTTACTGTCAAATGTAGAGCTAGTTTTTGTGTTGTGTACAACAGTAACTAGACTGAGGCCATCGCATCATTACACATAGGCAACATAATAGCCATCAGATAAACAAGTTAACAACCCTTGGTGAACACTTCAGTTCAGTTTTTTAAAATTAGAGATGGCCTTTCCCAAGCACTAAAATTCATTTAAAAAAAAAGATACGTAAATTGTTATCTTCAGGGTGTGGCGACATATTAAAACCATGTCTGTTTGGTTCTGTCATAGTCAAATGATGCTTGCACAGTTAATCTTCTTGAATGCCAAAATGTGGTTGCAGCTTTTAAGGTAAGTGAACATTTAGATCTCATCACATCTCTTCACACCACAGGATTCTGAACTTCAGAAAAAAATAATAATCCAGATCTCCAATATGTTGCTTAAACTGCTAAGAGGGGAAATACTTGAATTATTTTTTCTTAAACAAATCAAACAAAGCTTGTTTTCAAACTGATTGACATCCAAAAAGAAGGAACAGTAGGGGAATAAATGGAGGGCACATTTCAATATCACATTTCAGTTAAGGCACCTCTCTACTAAAAGGTTATAAAGAGGGAGAAAAACCATCACAATGAATACTAGCATTTCAGTGATTTACCAGGGACTCTTGACTAGTATTTATATTCATGAAAGAATACACAGCAAGACAAATTTGATCCAGTTGAAGTCAAAGGGAAATCTCCCATTAACTTTGCTGGAATGATAGTTGGTCTCATCTGTGCTGACAAAGAATGACAGTTTTATTCTAATACTGTGCTGAAAAATGTTTCATTCTACTTTTATGCATAGATTACATGATAATCTGCAGCTGTGCTTCTGCCATGATAACAATTTAGAAAGCAGTGTACTATCTTCAAAATATTATATATATATATATATTAAGTCTTATTCTTAAAAGTGAAAATGCTTTCAGAAAACAAACATATCAATATGTAGAGAAATAGGTCTCAATTCTTATTTTTTTACTGTATATGCTTAGATTTTTGGTACACATGTAGATATAAATACATACAGAATAACCTATATATTAAATGGGGAGTGGTAGTAACCTCTTAAGGGAGTGTCACCCTTTTAATATTTTTCCTAGCCTTCTTTGAAGTCATTAAACATCTTTGGCATCCCAACTGTGCAAAATTATATGTTCACTAATGACTAAATGAATTCCACAAATTCATTTAACTGATTATCTGGAAACACATTTTTAAATCCTGAAAGCAAACGACAGCCGGTCCAATATCCACTGAATCTTTCTCTATCTAAAAATTCAAAGTTACAAAGAGATAGTGGTGAATTTATGGAGGAGTCAAAATCTGAGATTATGCTGAAGGTTTGTAGGTGTATTTAATGACTGAAAATATTCTCAAACAGGGCTTCTTGGTAGGGGGTTAGACTAGATCAGGGTGGGCAAACTACAGTCCAGGTGCCGCATCAGGCCCTCCAGATGTTTTAATCAGGCCCTTGAGCTCCACTTAGCCCCAGTCTGGTGCTCCCTTGTGTAGGGGCAGACAGAGGAGTCTGCACACTGCCCCTGCCCCAAGTGCTGCCTCCACAGCTGCCATTGGCCAGAACCATGGCCAATTGGAGCTGCGGGGGTGGCACCTGCAGCCAGGCCATATTGAAACCTGAGCTTTTTGATTCAGGAAGGTATGTATCATTCCATAGCCTGGTTGTTAGGGGACAGGCCTGGAATGTGGGAGACCTACGTTAAGTTCCTACTCTGATTCAGAGCACTTTTGGGTTCTTAGTCACTGCATCAGAACAGAGACTAGACCCTGCATCTCTCAAATCCCAGGCCAGTGCCCTAATCACCAGGCTATAGAACCTGAGTGACTCATGCCTGTTCTCCATCCTTCCTTATGAAAACTTGGTTGAAACTGATACATCTCCATAGAAAATTTTGGTTTTGATGAAACACAATTCAATGACATTTTACTTAGTCAAAAATGATCCAACCAGTTCTAATGGTGATATAAGTATAACATAAGTATTTGTTTAGGAGTTCATCTATACTGTATTGGTGTAATTTAAATCAGTTGAATTATACTACAATGGAATTACTCTTGTTTAATATCAATGTGAAATCAGGCCCAGCTACAAGAAGAGTAAAGAGTTCTATGATGCATAAATCAGTCCACAGAGTACGTGAATTTTCCAAGATAAAGCTACGGTACAGGCATTTTTGTATTGGACAAAAATATAGTCCATCTAGTGTAGAGGCTGGTTCCTACAAGTAGACTGAACTGGACTTAAAAGGCCAAAGTGTCAAGATGCAGTATAGCTGCTTAAAGCCATTAATGGGCTATATTGAAAGAACACTTTGAACAGTCCAGTAAGCCTGTTATGTAGCATATGCACAACAGGGGAATATTAATAATGAAGATGCTACTGATTAAAGTAGAGTAAAAATGATAGCATTTAAAAAAATAAAGACTAAAAGAATGCTGCCAACTTTTGGACAGCCTGATACTATAGGAACACATCACTGAGCTGAGATGTACTTTGGTGCCCACTGAAATCAAAAAGTGTTCTTTCTACTAGTGTTCTGTGTGTGAGGTCTTCTTCTGAATTCATGGATAGGAGACAGAATTTTCTAATGCCTATGAAGGAGTCCAAAATAGAAGATTTTGGAGAAATGCAGAAAGGTTGGAAGGCATCATCTGCTGGAAAAACCCTTTATACATGTTAAAAAGAAAAAGATAGTTTCCCATATTTCAATAAAAATGAACAAAAAATCAATCTACTTCATCCATCTGCCCCAGAATTTTGTCTATACTGATTTTTAAAAAAGTTATTACAGACCCATGGATATTCTTATTGTTTGATTCAGTGGGAACTGCAATGAAAGCTCAATGTGAGAATCTGAAATACAGCATTTCAAAAAGACTACCACATGCAGAGCAGCTGTTGTAATATTTCTATTTCCTCTGCCATTAGTCTAGAAACAGTAGAACTCCTGCTGACAGTCTTATCAGAGATGTGGACAAGCTAAAGGAAAGATCAAGATCACCTTTGGTAAAAACAAGATTAACATCTCTGTACTTTAATGTAGATGTTCAGCACTGCTTTGTGTAGCCTGATAGAAAATGACTCATATGAAATGCAGGTGATGGTTTGGTCCTTGGATGATAACTTATATTTTCTACCCTACCCCCTATAAGATTTGTGGTATAAACACAAGTGCACAAGTCTGCGTAAATATTCCTCCAGTGAGGGGAAGACTATCACAGGAGATATAAAGGAGCCATGTTTAGAAATACAGGTTGGATAGGGAGAGATTTCTTTATCTGCTAGACCACCACCAGGTCATATTAAGGATTTAGGAAAATTAACTGGATACTTATTTGATTTAACAGGTTTTTTTAATGGAATAATCTGCATGAAGGGTAGATGTACATATGATTCCCATAACTATAAAATCTGAGAATCTCAAAGATTACTAAATTTATCTTTCTGTGAAGTAGAGATGTATTATTGCCCTATTTCACAACTGGAGGCTTGGGATTTTTAGCAGCACCTCAAGGAAATGGACCCCCAGCTCCCATTGAATGTCCCTACCTCTTAGGCCCTTTTGAAAATTCCAGCTAACGGGCGAGGAGATGTGAGTTATTTGCCCACAGTCATACAGGAAGTCTGTGGCACAGCCAGGAAGTGAACCCAGATATCCTAGATCCCGATCGAGTGGTTTATCCAAGAGACAATTCTTAGCTAATCAACTATGCAAAGTCTGTCACAAGTCCTGTAAATTTGGTGACCACCATTTGGCTCCTTAGGACCAAATTTTCTGTTTTATTGTAAATGACTATATACAATTCAAGCCCAAGACCTGTGGGACTATATCATACAGCCCCCATAGATTTCTGCTTCAACTGCATGGATAATTTTTGGATGCTAACTGCCCCTTTTCCATGGTAATAACAGGTTGATTGTTTTCCCTCCCTGTTTTCTTCTTTGCAGGCAAAAAGAATCCTGCTAATTCATCCACCAATGACACTACACCATAGCTGTCTCTGATACAAAGTGAGAAGTACCTGCTCAGATATACAATCATGCAAGACAACAACTGATCCAAGTGGGTTTTCAAAACCCGCAGTTGTGAGAACAGAAAAGTTCTGCTTATCTTTTGATCAGGTTTTCACTTGAGCTGGTGGTTTTAAGTTGGAAAATTCAGCTAAAGTTTTTGGAGATGAAGTTATGGTCAGAATTATTTCTTCTGAATCACTTATTCCAAATAGAAATGGACTAAAATGCAGCATACCTAGGCTTAGAAGTATTAGATTTGTATTGGTAAAGGCTGGTAAATGTCAATTTCAGCATACACACAAACCGACAAAAAATAATTCCATTGATAATCATTGAAATGTACAGATCAGTAAATAAAAATGGTGCTTGAGAACTTAGTTTGATGTAAGGATATTTGTATATTTTCCCATGATAATATTTTGTAATGATTATAGAATGTTAACTTTCAAATTTCAGCATTTACTGTAATTAAATTATCTGCTCACCCCGTAATTTCCCACAACTATGAAAATTTAAATAAAAATGAAAGTGTTTAAAATATTGATATCTACCAAAACTACAAAAATTAAGTTCTGCCAAATCTAAACATAGCTGTCCTGCACAGCCTTCCATACGTTTATTTATAGTCATTCTCCAGGTAGTGCCATGACAACAGATGTTATGTTTTATCATAATTCCCAAAAACATTGCATCTAAAATATCCCTCTGCATGAAGCATCACAGAGATAAACAGATGCCATGCACTGTGATTTCAGTGAAAGGTTCAAGCTTATGGACTCTAAGAACTACTTATTTGTCAATTACTAGAGACCAGGTTGAGAGCCCTTTCCCCACATTAGGGAGCAGTTACTCACATGAGTAATCCATTGATCGTGCAAGCAGTCCCATCACAGTCAATGTGAGTAATCTCACAATCTGGCCCTTGGTCTATCATTCACTGACTATACAAATGATGATCCTGGTCTGAATAGACCAAAGAAACTCTCTTATCCTGATATCTCAGGCTACAAACAAGCAAATCATACACAACCAAGAGTATCCCAGCATCTCCTTTATTATTTTCTCTGAATCAATCACTGGTTTTTGAATTGTGTGCATTGCAAGGATATATATTTAAAATTGCATGTCTTGGAATCATGATATGAGAAACTACTGTTACTAGTTCACATTTATAATTTCCCATGCTCATCTCCTGTGGACTCAAATTTCCCTGAACATATATGTCCCAATTCTTATTGTTAAGAATAAGAATTCTTTCAGAATGGCACAGACATCTTGTATGCTAGATTAGTAGCCACTGTACATCTTTTGATTATGCAGGAATACTGAACTCAGAACATGCATGTCAGCCTAATTCTTTTATGTTTCAACTCTGTTCACAAAGAAATGGGTACTTTTTTCTGCACAGAGTTTAAAAAGTTATAGTTTTTTGTATGAAAGGGAAGCAATAGGTTTTATTCCTGACCCAAAAGGCAGCTCAGTGTGAAGAACAGAATATCCACTACTGTAGTATGTCAGTGCCCCTAAGTACTGTGAGCTGATTTGCCATTAAATGGGGGGGCAATGTGAAGATCTCAGAAGGCAACATCCTATTCACAAGCTGATAAGAAGCAAAACTAGTGTTCAGGTGATGAGACAAGCAGGTTAAGTCATACACCAACCATGAGACATAAAACACAGAAGCATGAAAGCTATTACTGCTAATTCTTAAAGATATGCTCATAGCTCATCTATGGGAGAGGAAGGGAGAAAAATGTGCACAGCCCAGATACAAATGTCCTAAGGGCTAGACTGACACTTTACAATCTGTCCTGAGTGAGGGGCAGCACATTGTGGTGCTGCTCTAGGAACATAGCTGGAATAAAATTATGACTGTATTCATTACTCAATTCTTCCTTGCTCCGAGAGAGGAAAAGCAATGAGCACCCTTTTCCTCTCACAGCTTCCTTTCTCCTCTGCTCCAGCTGCCTGCCATTTCCTGCCCAATGCTGTGGGAGGGAGCTAATGATCCATTGGCAGCTGTTCCCCCTTTGTGACCCATGACATGTATATTTTACCACCCTGGTATTCCCCTGTGCAGGTACCTAGACTGACTCACAACTAAGCCCTAAGTCCCTCTTAGCAGTTAAATATAGGATTCAAACTCAAATGAGATGTTTTCATCTGAAGAATTGCTCATATAGCACATGTAATGTGTGCTATGGTGTATTGTTAAGTTCTACAGATGGGCAGCTGTGGGCCTTTAACTAGTATCTAAGCAGAATGTGTTTTAAATGTTTGAATATAGCCAGTGCCTCCCATTGTTATCTGCTCTAATTTTCCTCTATAAATCATCTTCATGCATTGCCTCTTCAATTGCCAAGTCATGACCTCGTGTACTGTAACCTTTTCTTTTAGCCCTTTATAGCCCTAAACGATTTGCACATATCATCTTTAATTGACACCTCAGTGTGACATCAGCAAATGGAGAGAAAGTATACTACCAAGAACAGTGCAATATCCTGGCCATTCCATTTATAACATTTCAGACATCAATTTGAGGCACAGGGATTTTTTTTTAAACAAAACTAAAAACAACAAAAACCACCATGTATTTGGTAGTGTCTGACTGTTGAGATCGCTTGGAATTTGCCTAGCAATGAATTCAGGCCATATTTTTAATCAGCAATGAAACTCAAGTCTACATATAAAGCTTGATGCCAATCTTTAAGTTTCTGCATGTATGCAGAAGGAGATATATCTTCTATATTACCCCAAGAATCTGTGCTAGGCTCTGCACTCCTTCCCAGTAGGGCATAAGGGATGCTGCTGAGCCATATAAGAACATACAGAATTTTCAGAGTAACAGGGCTTCATAAACTCTTCTGCTGCTATGTGTGTATGAGAACAGCACTGATTTAGACAGGCACAAGAAATAATTTAGACAAAAAATGTAAATGAAATGGGGATACTCTCTCTTTTAATAAACCATTTTTATTTCATTAAAGGCCCATGTTGTGATCAAAACAGGCCCACAGACAGCTGTACTTAGTAGCAAGGATGGGCTGTGGAAGAAACTGCGGATAATTCAATCAAGCTAAAGGGCAGTGGCTGTGACATTGTTCCTTAGGAAAATAGTGGGGGAAGTAAAGAAAAATTAGGGGGATATAACAGATCCTCCCAATTTCCCTTCTCTCCCGCCATACAAAAGTAATAGTTTTTAAAACTCATGTATTTCCAGGGAGGATTTTTTTTAATTGTTTGCTGCATTAAGCCACTTTTTTTTTTTAAAGGCAGGGAGTGCAAGGGGGAACTCAGAAAGACTATGTTAGAGCAATTTTAATGGCCTAAGAATTTCATCATGTGCTGTATGAAATGCAACATTGTTCACTGTTCTGTGACCTTGCAACAGCAAGTAGTAACAGGGTAGCTAAGGTGTGTAGCCTACATTTGGAGCACTGCTTTGAAAAATATAAGGAAAGTTGAGAGATTCAGCCTTTGTTCTGAATTTCTTTGCTCAGTGAGTTTGTCAAACCTTTAAACATTATTCTAAAGAATGTTCTTTGTGCTTTAACATCCACCAGGAATTGGTTTCTTTAAGTCATGCCTGGGGTTACTTTGGCCTTAAGCAACCTCAAGCTCAGGAAAGCCCCGAAGTGGCTTATTACCACTTTTTACCAATCTTTCCCACATGCGGATATGGCCCCACATCTCCTCAGATTATTATTTATTATGCTTACTACTTATGAAAAGCAAGATAATGTTATTTCTACTTCAGCAAGGTCTCATTCAGGCCAAGGCCATTCTGCAGGGCACCATATAAGTACCTAGTGAAAAACTGAAGCAAATCTGTGTTAATTATACTAGCTGCACATCTCCAATGCAATTACATTTTAAAGTATCTATAAAGCCAAAGGGAAAGAAACATATACAAAATTAAGAGTTGAGCCAAACCAGTTTAGTGCACTGCAAATGTCTTCAAGTCTTGTACCACCATTTTAACATACCTCCAATTCACTTTTGAAAGTTACAACCTCTGGAATAGCATTGTTCTTCAGAAGTAATACTATATTACAGGAACACCACAGAAATAGCTAACTGGCTGATGCCATGGAAAGCACAATCAAAGCCACATGCAGGTTGTTTTAATTTCCCATTGAAATCAGTGCTCAGAAAACTTGCAGTATTAAACCCCAAAGGATTATTATAAAGTTAAAGTGGCTTTCTAGTGTTATGAATAGTCTGCTATAATGTACTAGAAACCTAATGAACAAGTTGAGTATTTCAATACCAGCCTATCCCTATATAAAATATCCACTAAAAACAGGAATTGGAAAACTATTTCTTTATCAGAGTCACGACTTGCAAGTTATGACAGAAAAATGCTCTGTAACTCCTAGATGATATCAGTTCATTGATTATTCATAGACCAGGTAAACAAATAGTAAGTTAGTATTTAATAGTATCAGAAGAAGTTTTCAGCCCAACACAAGGATTGTTTATTAAATAACTATAGTAATCTTCTTTTATACATCAGTTCTTCAATATAACCAGGACTCACGTCTGACCTATTTGTAAATATGCAAGTTGTCTTAAAATTGTTCACTGATAAAACAAAAGATTCAAAAGAAGGTTTTGTGAGATGAGTAATAAGTGTCTGTATGAATGAAAATCATTAAGGCAAAAGTGTACAGTGTTACTTATTAGAAATGGTGTTTATGAAACAGACAAATGAACTTTGTCTTGCAATTACTGTTTCAAAGAAAAGTCTTAGTACTACTGAGAAGCTTGAACCCAGAATCTACCCTTTCTCTACAGAGATTGCTAAACTGTTTAAATAGAGTATATGCAAGAACAGCTTTGAACTTAAATTTAATGCATAGTATTATTTATCTTAATAGGGTATCACAATCACAGATCTAAAATCCTAAAAACAGTAATTGTATATCAGTGTCAAATTTTGTTTCATTTTTTAAGACTGCACATCCGTGTTCACAATTTCTCCAACTGTAGGTTCAAACTGACTAATTGTGCACACAAGTTTCTAGTTGCACATCTAACTGATCACTTGCTCATGCAGTTATGAAAATTCCATGTACATTTAAAAAAAGTCTATTAAAAAAAATCAGACCTTTAATGTATACCCAATACTAACATGGTTTATCTTTCTTCTTAGCTAATTCCTTCCATTTTACCCTCAAGAATTATTTTATGAAGATTACATTATCATATATCTGTGACTCCCTAATGTAAACACAGTAAGGTGAAAGACATGTAAAATTATTCTGACAACTTCCATCTAGATTAAGTTGTTCGTGAATTATCACATTTATAAAACAGCAAGCAAATATATCAAAGAATTGTTGCACAATAGGGATTATAGAACTTGTGTGGCAGTCACAATATATAGATTTTAATAGATATTAATGCACTCAAACTTAAACTGGATATGTTTCTTTTGCATAACTTTTACTGATCTTGTTGACAGTTAACAGTTAAATTGGATATGATTGCGTGTTATCACTTGGAAACTATCTGAACAATTTTGCATTATTCCCATTCCAAAAGCTCCTCGTTCAGCATAGCCTGTTGTGCCACCCGTTTCAATGAAGAGGTTTTTGTTGACCATAATAATGATATTTTTGATGAACAAGCTAGAAAAATACAAGTACATGAGCATGCTTATGAAGGCACAATCTTCTAGGAAGTTACCATTTCACATCCCTTGGTTAGTAAATAAGGGCTAGATTGTGCCACAAGAATACAGCCCATAGTAGATTGTAGAACATTGCTGCACAGCCCTGGCAGCAACCCAAGGATGGAACTGTGGGCCAGGCAGGTACCATGCCCTTCCTGGTCACCCCTTGGTCTGAGAGTAAGTCATTTACTGCAAACATATAGCAGCAGCAAATTGCTACCATTCCTGTTCTCCAGTGTATTGTTGGGGCAGAATCAAGTTTAACAATTCCCTGACCATCTGCCACATGGGACAATAGTAGGCATACAACATTTGCTTAGTACAGTTGTTAAAAAACAAAAAACAAAACAAACACTTTCAGCAAAGCCAAAAAGTGTCACTGGAACATATTGGTTTCGATAATAAGATTCCTCAGAGCCAGGGTGGAATTTCTGGTCATTTTCTGTGGTCAACCCCCCCAGGCAAATGAGAGGATTCCATTTCCCGACTGAAATAGCCAACAGCCTGGAGGTGAGGACAGTCATGCTCAAATCCATGATCTATCTGATCATTTTCATTCTGCAATGAATGAAGCTTTGACATTTTTCACAGAACGGAGTGTTGTATTCCATCCAGCCCTAGGGCTTACCCCTGTGCACCTGAAGTCAAGGCCCAGTAATGCCCTCGGGAGGATTTTTGCTCTTTCCTATGCCCATGCAGGTACTCAAATGAAGGAATGGCCTAGCTCTAAATTGTACTTTTACTGATGGCCGTGTTGAAGAGCTACCATCAACTCCTCTAGGCCTTGCTTGAGGATCTATCATATTTCTATTTCCTGGTGGCTACGTCAATACTCTCCTTTAGAAATGTGTTCTTCCCTTTAGACAACATGCACATTGCTCAGCAGCTACTTTACACTGAAATCCTTGTCTGAGAGGGACCTTGTAGGGTGCATGAGAGGCTTCAGTCAGGGGAAAAAAAACACTGTTTAAAAAAAAAAGAAAGTCACACATTTCATGTATGCCCTTGAAGATCCTTTCTTGATCTCTCAGATCTCAGAGTTTAACTACAGCAGTGCTTCTTACTAGGGATATTTCACTTTTACTAATCAAAGGGGAATCAGTAGGTTTTCCACAGGCCATTTTTGACAACATGCTGCAAAACTTTTGCAATCCAACTTTCAAAAAAAAAAAAAAAAAAGCTATTTTCCCCTTACTTGCATCAGATGGGAGGCCAAGTAGCCTGAGGTTAATCCTTCACTTTGTCACTAACATCTCTCTCAGTAATTGCATGGAAATCAACTGCAACTCAACATGAAAAAAGATGGTAGAATCTTTCCTTGAATAATTCTTGGTCTGCAGATTATCTATGAACAGTTTGTTATTTGTAAATTGCCAATAAATACATACTATTGCTTAGTATCTGGTCCCTGAATCCTGATTGGATTATGTGTTTAACCAACCAACCAGCAAACTGTCAGTTGTAAATTAGACAATGTACCATTCAAAATTTGCCTTTAGTAAATATTTGGGCATTCAAGGTAAAACCATTTTTGGCAAATATTTTTGTTGGTATATAGCTGAAGAACTCAAGCATCCATGGAAAGTAACATGAGCACAGTCAAATCAAGATTAACTTTTGAATTCAAATGAACATTTGCAGAATTTTTTCACCACTGTTCACTCAGCTGTATTAAACACTTAAAAGGCTGTCTCCCACTTCCCCTCAGGCGGCTTGCAGTTATTCACTTTCCATGTAATCTTCATTGATTGCAAGAACTTAATTTTGTTCACTACAAAGACAGAGATTCAGTCTTTATGACAAATGAAACAGAGAGCCTCTGTTATGTTCTCAGCAGTGCTATTTATACATTTGTTCTTAATAAGAATTGATTTCTCTGGTGATGTTCTTCTACCTTCTAGAAGAGCAGACCCTCCAAAACAATCAGAGAGAGTAAAAGCAGTAGTGACCTTATTCAAACCCTAACAATTGAGACAAAAATAAAACAAAAGCTCGACTAATATGAGTCAAATCAAAAACAATGAGATTTACTTTCATTCCTTTCAAAATGCAGCTTCTGATGGAAAACAGGTTCCATTTTTTGTAACTGAAGGAAGCAAGATAGCTCAGGAGAAATCAAGGAAACTGTAAGGTAGGGAGGTCCTTGTATTTTCAGATCAGGATGAACTAAGAAGCCTTCTTTCAGTGGAGCCAGGAGTCAGTAACCCCTTCCCTTTCACGTTTGGTGGGTAGGACACAGCAACTGTTCATCTATTTTCCCCATCCCACCCCATTATCACCACCACACTTATTGCAAGCAGGGAGACAGGCCAAAGGCAAATTTTACCTCATGATTCTACTGCCTCAAGAGAGGGTGTGGAGACAAACATGAGCAGCTCCATGAAAAGGTTTGTGATGTAGCTGAGTCAGGTGGTACTTACCTCTTCCTTGGTAGCACGTGTTTATATGAATGTGTGAGTGGAAATATAAGTATGCGCTTGGAGAAAATAAATGATAAATACATCAGAATTGAAGATGAAAGATGTGTTTACAACATTTGATCTTTACCCCTTTTATGGATTTGTTTAAGGGCACCTGTTTCTGTTAGGATTAATATAGAACTTTTCAGCTTTGTTAATTAAAAGCATATGTCCACAGGAAGACTAGAGCAACTTGATCTTAAACTTCAGTAGCTTCAAAATATGATCTGTGGGAGTCAAGATTTTCATAATCAAACCTAATGTTTTTCTAATCCTTTTACCTTGAAATATCAGCAGTTACACTGATATTAAACTCTTGAGGGTGACACATACATTTCTAATTCTAGTCTCTGGTCAGATCCAAAGCCTATCATGAGTCAGAGCAGCTTCACTGACTTCAATTCTGCCCATTTATATCAGCTAAGGGTCTGGCTGTCTGACTGTTAGGCTTTAACAAATAATTTGGGTGCCAGTGTAACTATTTCTATTATAAGTGTGGGTTTGTTTTTGAAAGCAATATAATTACACCAGTACAAACTGCTAGCGTGGGCACAGTTATACTGATGTACAGATTGTTCCTTTACACTAGCATTCCCATAAGGGAAGAGGAATAAGCTATGCTGTTCTAGGCAACTTTACAATGGTAAAACTGTACCCACACTAGGATTTGTACTGATTTAATGATACCAGTTTAATTAAAGTGGTACAACTTGTAGGCTTAGACAAGAATACGCACTTAAGTCTTGTCTATACTGGATGTTTTACAGCTATAATTATATTAGTACAATCCCCTGTGTGGACACTTATATTGGAATACCAGCATAACTATCAGTTTAAATTCACACCCCAAAAAACTTTTCTGCATGTGTAATACTGATAGACCCCGATCATCAGCTGGCGGGATTGAACCTAGGAGCTGTTAAGCTTAGTGTATGAGCTTCTACTGCATGAGCTAGAAATTATGCTTTTTACATAAGGCTGTAGCATACTCATCACTCTCTAGCTGGGCTAGATACAACTAGAGGGGAACAGAACACCACACCAAGCAGGCATGGGTCAACATGCACATGGCTTTCAGTTACTTAAGAGGTTTTTTTCAATTTCCATATCAGCTCAGTCTGATTGTGTTTAGAATCCAGAAGTTCCAGAACCTCCTCTCAATACCAAACTGTGAATGGTTAGAAAGATAAATAAGGGATCTTTTTATCTGGTGATTCTCACTGGCTTTAATGTTAAGTGTTTCTCTTGTCCTTTTCCTAATTTCCATCCTGATACTGTGTATAAAATGCTCTCTAATTCACTGATGCCTAATTTATACAACCTTTAAATAGAAAGATGCAGCATTCAAACAGAAAGCCACTTTAGGCAACGACAATGTAAAACTTTTACATAACCTTATACCAAAGCTCACATAATTTGACGAAAGCAAAGCAGAGCTTGTCTACTACACTGTCTAATGATACAGATGCACATTAGAACCAAACTTCTAATGCATTTCACAGTTCTTTCAAGAATCTGAAAATAAAGAGTGCCTTTGTACAAGTACAAAAAAATTAACAAAAGTAATTTCAGTATAAAAAAAGTAAGAAATCTTGTCAAGTGCTTTGATTACACTTATCTACTCATGGAGACATCACCTAATATGCTAAAGGAACACTGTCAAGATAATCAAGCATTTCTTTTTAAATATCACTTTAACTGGTAGCAACTTTGCATATTAAACTGAGTAAATTTGAAACAAAATAATTGCAGAACAAAAATTCTATTTGCTTTTTCCATTTCTCTCACTATGAACAAAGACTTGTTCATAGCAATACATAGCTTTTACAGGGCCTTGTCTAATATGCAAATCAAGACACAGAAATGAAACAAGTTACCCAAAGCCATAAAGCAGGAGGAACAGAACTCTGACCTAACTCTCATCTGCAACCAATCTGAGATCCACAAACACGGTCCACGGATATAAAGCAGATATCCACAGATTTGCAGGGTTCTAGATATAAAATTTGGCTCCTCATCCATCTGCAAACATAGTCCATGGTCCACAGATTTGCAGGTCTTTATTAAGAGAATGCTAGAACATAACATTTGTGAATGAAGCATTGTCGTCTATAAATACTGGTTATAAAATGTGTAACTACACCAGAGAGTTCCAGTCTTGTGAAAATCCCTTATGCCAAGATGAATTTTGGACATGATACAACTATAATGTTTTTAAAGACTCATGATTGCAGATACTTTCATTAATAACTGCTATAATTAATTATAATTTTAGCAGTTAAATATGGAGCATATTTATGTTGAGAAATATGTACAGTGTCATTGACCTGACAGAGCAAGATTCATAGATACTAAGGTCAGAAGGGACCATTCTGATCATCTAGTCTGACCTCCTGCGCAACACAGGCCACAGAATCTCATCCACCCACTCCTATGAAAAGCCTCACCTATGTCTGAGCTATTGAAGTCCTCAAATCGTGGTATAAAGACTTCAAGGAGCAAAGATAGAATACTTCATTATGAAGAAGCTGGTTGCAATTCCATATGTAAAGCTGCATTGAATTTTACACTTTGGTTAGAACAGCAGTACCAAATTTAGAGCCCTCCTTGCTATTAATTTCTTCTACAAAGCCTAACATTGATAATTCACACCAGTAAGACCACTGGCAAACAACCATTAAATTAAAAAAATAAAATGCTTGTTTCTAACATAGTCATCCTGTGAGTGATGCAGTGTGTTATGTGTCTGATTTTTGGTTGTTTATGATTTCAGCTACTCAGGACAGAACTAAGTCTTTCTTTTTGTCTTGCCTAGTGCCAAGCACTTTTTAAAACCAAATTATCTATTTACAGTAGAACCTCAGAGTTACGAACACCTCAGGAATGGAGGTTATTCATCAGTCTGAAATGTTCATAACTCTGAATGGTTGTTCTTTCAAAAGTTTACAACTGAACATTGACTTAATACAGCTTTGAAACTTTACTATGCAGAAGAAAAATGCTGCTTTCCTTTTTTTTTTTTTTAAGTAGTTTACATTTACCACAACACTGTACTGTATTTGCCTTTGCGGGGGCAGGGGGAGGGAGAGTCCTCTGTTGCTGCCTGATTACACACCTTATTTGGAACTGGAAGTGCACAATTGACTGGTCAGTTTGTAACTCTGGTGTTCATAACTCTAAGGTTCTACAGTAATATCTATTAATGCTGTCCTAAATATTTCAGGTTTAAGTAAGCCTCATTGACATTTTGACTCTTCCTATTACAAACATGAAATGAACTACACACAGTTACGATAAATTAATAATTAATAAAATATTAAAATGAAAGTGTCATTCATTGCAAATCAATAAACTTTTTGAATTCTACCAACAATACATAGTTATAGGTCTTCCACTTTGGCATCCAGTCCCAGAGATGCTTACATATGTAAAAAAACCAAAAACCACCCTTAGCAATGGCATAGGTCCATGATTAGATAGAGGCGGTGAAATTGTCAGTAATGATGCAGAAAAGGCCAAAGTTTTCCATAAATATGTCTGTTCTGTATTTGGGAAGAAACTGAATCACACAGTCACAGGTTATCGTGATGATGGACTTTTCTAGTCCAACAGTAATTAAGTAGGAGTTTCTATTTAACAGCCTCAAGTTAAACACTTCTAAATCTTCAGGGCCAGATAACTTGCACCCAAAAGTATTGAAAAATTGTCCGAGGAAAATTGTTTCAAAATAAAACTATTCCATTCTGAAAATGTTTAAACAGGATATCAGCGTTATCAACACTTTACTATGCTTATTTTTCTAAACAAAATATTGTAAAATTATTTTGAATTTGATTATCAAAAATACATTTTCATTATGACAAAAATTTCCAGCCAGCATGAAGTATGGCATTATTTAGTGAAGAATTAAATGATGGTAGCATGATTAATGCCAATCACCCATGGTTTTATGGAAAATAAACAAAGTTGATATATCTTTTTCTGAGATTACAAGTTTGGTTTACAAAGACAACTGTTAACAAAAATCTCAGTATATTATGATTTGACTTAGTGCCACATGCCTTCTATTTTTTTTATTAGAATATCGAACAGATCAAATTATTTAAAATAGTTAACTGATCTTAAAATTGTAAATGGGGATAGTCAAACAGGGTTTCTAGCAGGGTCTCACAGAAACTGGGTGTAAATTACATGGAAATGATTCAGGCATTTTCTAACCTGTGGGCCCTTGTTTTTTGCAACCATAAAATTCTTTTAATTTCTCTCTCCCTCCCAGATATAGTTACAGAATTCCTCATTAAACTTAGCCCTATGGGCTATATTTTTCATTGCTTGTTAGCTTCCCTTACAATCTTCCATTTCAGAACTGCTAATTTATATCTGCTTTCAAATTCTCCCTTTCTCCATTTGTTATATAGTGAGATTTTATTTCCCCTTTTTACTTGCCTTCTTGACGAGGATGTTTTTTAACTGAAAGAGCCATCTTTTGAGTCTAAGTAGAGCATGTCCTTCAATTGAGTTTTGTGCTGCCACCTGCTTGGTAAAGATGTTATTGCAGGGAAAATCTGAGAACAGAAAATGTCGTGACCACCTTTAACCTCTCATCTCTGCCAAACACCACTCACAAAAGGTAGCTTCAAGTTTAAAAAAAGGCAGTATTTTTAGTTTCGCCACCAAAATGAGCATTTATAATTAGGGAAAGGACTCCCAGCAAGTGTCCTTATTTCTAGAATTCTCTCTCCAAAATGATATTTGGAAACAATTTTAAACAAATCAATTCAGTTTTTACGCTCACTGTAACAATTATATGGAAACAGAACCATGTATAGAAAAGGTACAGAGTCATGATATTATATATTGATGAAGATCTTTGAGTGCTAATACTTACACTCCTGTTGGTTTTCTAATGTAATCATTAAGCTACAATTGTGAACACTATAACAAAACAAGCCATGTCCCTATTAGCCTTTCCTTGGGATTTTAAGAAGAAGGCTTATCCTAGAATTTTCTGAAAACTTGCTTTTTTAAAAAATCAAGGGTAAACAAATACAGAACCAGGTCCTCAGTAACGGTAAATAGTCTAAGACACACTATGCAGGAAAAGAATTCCAGAAGAGTGCTAATGCCTGCTGAAAAGCACTTTTCCAATACCAGTGTGAATATCCATTGTATGCTGAACTTCTTATATTATATTTAAATGGGCTTTTTTAAAATGTGCATGATATGGTGACATTTGAAAGTAAACTCATTTATCTAAAATGAATCCTAAGTAAAAACATTCAGACATAAATTCACATATGTGCAGATTTAATTTCACATAATTAAACAATCTAACAGTCATTATTCTTCTCTGATTCCTTTCTGAAGCACCATTCAAATGACCTAATTTCACTTGGTGACTCTAGAGAATGCCTGTTGGAACAAGCAAATTTTGCATTTGTTTTAATAAGAAGTCTGTCCATTTCTTTTTTCCATCAATAGGTGTCACTAGCAAATTCTCAATTCATGCTATTACATAGTCAGTTTGTCACACAAGCTGGTGTGGACCTGAATTGTTCCATCATTTCTGGGGTGTGTGTGGCGGGGGGAGGCTTTTATCCATCTGTAAACTTTGAACTGGTTGAAATATTCACAGCAAATAAATTAAATGAATAATATTGCTTTTCTTTTTCTAGTCCCAAATCATTCACAAACTTTATCCTGATCCTGCTAACACATTTGCTATTTGCAAACAGTTGCCAAAGAGTTTATGCAGACAGATTTCTCTTTCCTGGAGAACAACAATACACACACAAAAGGAAGTTTTCTCCCAATTTTAAACAGTTCTAGCCCTCCCATTGGCTCTTTTGATCAGGTGCCCACTCCTTTCCTTTTACCTGTGGGCTTGTTAACCCTTTACAGGTAAAGCAAGCAGAGAACAGCCACCAAGAGGGACTCTATAGCCAACTGGCTGGCTGGGTGTCCATAAAAGTGAGCTCCCCCTCCACTCCTCCACCAGCGTCATTTAAAAAGACAGCATTTAAAAAGACAGAGTTGTTAATGATGATGAATAGCTTTGTATACTCAGCAGCCCCATCTCTTACGGTAAATCTACACTTGCAGGAAAAATAGAGTACAGACTCCTCACGCCCAGCTAGCATGCATTTAAATAGAAATATTGAGGATGAGCCATGGTGTAGGTGAGTAGAGTAGAACACCCTACACATCTGAACCCTGGGGTATATACACCAAACTGTGCTCTCTACACGCCACATGTACACTGCTAAAGCTAGCCGTGTAGTGCTCCGCTTCCTCTCTCCCCTCTTCCCCCAGCCACAGCTTTTCCTCACTACATGTAGCTGCACATCACCATGAAAGTGGATGCTACAGTCAAAGGCAGGCTGCATATAGCTACATGTACCCTACCCATCATTTCAAATGTAGATAAGGACTTAGAGTGCACCACAGCCCCAGTCTTCAAAGTGGGTAGGTAATTGGAGAAAACTGATTTGGAAAGTGGGAGTTGCCCTGTTTCAGATCATGTTAGCACATCTGAATTTAACAAAATAATCCGTAGGCAGGAGTCTGATACACAGGCCCTAGGAAGAGATGCAGTGAAGAGCTGGTATCTAGACAACAACAAGGGATACTGGTCTGATCAGAGGGGCTCAAAGCGGGGATTGCTTTCAAGTGACAATTATTCACTTCTCTTTTTTTCCCCCTCTGTAGGTAAACTAAGCGTGCCTTACCTAGTTTAGCTTATGAGAGGTTTAAATATATTAAACTACGCTCCAGCCCCCAGGCAGCTCAGGATCAAGAGGTTTCAAGGGTAGAATAAACCCTTTATTTGTATTCCAGGCTTTATGTGGCTTTGAGAAAGACTTCTGGAATGTCATGTTACCCCTCTGCACCTTAGTTTTCCCATATACATGTAGAAGGATATTCACTAGTGCTAGTTGGAAGGTAAGAGTTCTTTGAAGTTGGGTTTTTTTAAATTTTATTGTTAGTCAAGATTGTTTCCATTGGAATTTTCTGACAGTTCCAATTTTATTAGCTACCGTAGTAATGAGAAGAATAGCATATGTAACTGCTCAGATGTATTATTGTAACTGTTCAGAACTGCCAGATTGTAACACAGATAGTATTTGTTTTTTGTCAAGTAGCAAACTCTTGAAATAAATGTTTATTATTAGTGAGATGCAGGTTTTAAGCTGCTGACCACAATTACCAGTAATGTTAAGTCTGCTTGAGGTTCAGTCTACATTTATTGGGCCCCAGACTAAAGCCCACAGATACACCTGGGACAATCTCCCTAGACTCCAACAGCCTTTGAATTAGGCCCTTGCTGGGTATAAGTTATAACTGTGCAAGCAAAACATTAGTTATTATACCTTGGAACTTTGTGTTAATAGGACAGATTGTGTCATGTAGACGAAGAACCTGAAGTAATAAGTATAGTTGGAGGTACTGGGCATTGTATACAAACCTTTATGTGGAGGCAAAATAGTGGTAGGCAGTTTGTGTGACCAAATTGGATAACAAGGCACCCAACTACTATTTAAAATGTGGCCATTAGAACCAGCTTTTTGTGAGTGCAATGACTGCATGCACATTTTTTCAGATGCTCAGTCATGAATGTTTAGCCCCATACCTTGCTTCCCATCTAACTTGAAGCCAAATGATGTTGAATGCTATGATAGCTCATTATCCAGGGTGATGTGAGGTGTTTGTGAGGTGGCGATCAGAGTGGAATGCAAGAGAAGAACCCACTTTTAAAAGAAGGCCCTTCCCTGCTCAGGTCCACATAGTGTTTCCAAAACATTTAGAGACCCTCCTGCCCCCACTGCAGTCAATGATTAAAAACTCAACTGATCTTTTTGGGAGCAGTATTGGGCTGCTAATCACTTAGATCACAAAGGGTTAATCACACAGCAAAACAAAATCAAACACTTATTCCATGTACCTGCTATATAACAGTTTCTCTGGTTACACAGAAAACTGTTTCATTCCCCCTTCAGCACCATTGTACTAATAAATTCAGAGAGTTTCAGCCTTGACATTCCAGCTACAAATAGCTGACATTTATATAGAGAGAAAGCACTCACTGGTTGGAGTTTAATGCATTCACAGAGACAAGATATGTGAAAATAGTTCAACACTAAAAACCACAGTATACATTCAAAACAATTAAGAACTATCAAACTATTATGGCATGAAAGGTAAAATGCACTTGAAAATCATTTATAGACAGATATTAAACACACACTCTAAGTCATTTATATGGCAGTTAAATCCAGACAGCCAAGATAGCAATGCAGAAAAAGTATACCTTGGAAAGAAAAGTAAAAATTTTCATAGTGACACCCAAATCCCATCCTTCCTGTCACGCCATACAAGTTCCTATAGTCAGGGCTTGACTGAGGCAGGTCTGTGATGGGTTGGTGTTCAAAGCCCAGGTGCTGGAGTCATGTCACAAAGTCAGAATCTTAGCTCTATCTTCCGGGGGTTTTTTTATTTTTTTTTTAAAAGCAGAGTTCTAGCCCCCGGGTTTTGAAAAAAAGATTGAAAATGTGTCATGGAGGCAATGACCTCTGCCAGAGGCTATGTCTACATGGCAGCTGACTATATGAGTGTAATACAGGCAAGCCTATTTATGCTAGCTTTAGTCTAGCTAGCATGAGTAACAATAGCAGCATAGGTAGCACAAAAGTAGCATCCAAAGTACAAGCCCACTAGGTACATACTGTGTTTGTTAGTCTGTGCCAAAGCCTGCACCACTACGTCTACAGTACTAATGTTACTGATGCTATTTAGACTAGACTAAAGCTGCCATAGATATGCCTACCTGTACTACAATCACACCTTCACTTCCAGCATAGACATGCCTTGGGTCTGTTGACTGCCTAAAACAGCAGCTCTAAGAGATGTGACCTGCCCCAATCACTTAAATTGAGCATTAACGCCAAGACCCACTGCTCTGAGCGGACAAGCCAACCGCATCCCTCCAGAGGGCTTTGGACAGAAGATGAGTGAAGCAAGCCCAGGCTACACACCCATGCATATGCATCCTCACTGGTGGGGTAAATGATGGGGGAATTCCCCTGCTGACAGTCCTGCCTCTCAGGATGAGGGCAAGACTGGAGACCTGTGATTATCAAGTCAGTAAGGGGATCTCACACCTTTGCCCCTTCCTCTTTGGGAGAGAAGGGAGGCCTCCTGAAACTACCAGAGCAGGGCACATGGGCACATCTGTGGCAGGGGGAAATCCACACTATGGTGTGCATAGAGGCCTGCATTGTCTTAATCCAGGCCTGACTCTAGTCTGTCATACCTTTAAACTTTAAAGATGTAAATGGTTATATATTAGGGGTTGGGGAAGCTGGAGATTTGGTTTGGTTAACAACAGCAAAGAGCAAACCTGAATCTGACCCTGAACTACATTCTGTTACGGGGGTGGGGTCCTTGAATATGAGCTTTTCTGGGTGATGGGGTTTGCATTATACCCTTATGATGCAAATGCCATCGCAGTGATAACATTGAACTTGCAATAGGCAAGTTGCATTTTTAATAGACTAACAAAGATGAATAACACTAGTATGATCTCTAGTTGAGTTTACCTAAAAACCTGAAGGTTGGCCAGGATTTTTTCTTGGTTTACATTCCAACCATGCAAAAATCATAAATTTAGCACAGTGTAAACAAACTAAGCTGGCCCACATTTACTTAAAATTGGGCCCTACTTCAATCTAAAAAATTTGAAGTCTTTATGAATTTCGATAGAACTTCAAATTTGTAACAAAATCCAGCAAAATCCCCGAGGCCCTGCCCCCACTCCATCTCTTCCTGCCCCGGCTCCCTCCCTTGATACCCCCTCCCCTGAGCACCTCCCGCTCACTGCTTGCTACTTTCTGCCCCCTCCTGCCTTAAGGGCAGTGAGTGGGGGAGGGAGCAAAGAAGGGTGAGTAGCGGGCAGCCCCACTCAACAGCTGATCAGCAGGGAAGCCACTGAAGAGCTGCTGGGAGCTAGGGCCAGCCATTGAATAGCTGATTGGTGGCTAGCCCCAAGGCCACCAGAGCAGCAGTCCTGGGTAGCTCCATGGGTCTGAGCACCCTTATTTTTTCTGCATGAGTGCTTGAGCCCCTGAGCAACCATGGAGTCAGTGACTATGCATGGCACTATCTTTCCTTTATCAAATAACATGAAGCATGTACATAACTTTAAACATTTGAATCATCCCATTACTGTAATGCTATATACCATTGCTAGAAAATTATTATACTTCCAAAAAAAAATTAAGTGGCTTACAGGTCCTGATCTAGCAAAATATTTTAAGCAGGTGAGCATTCACATTGATATCAATGGGACTACTTTCATATTAAGGCCTACTCTAAAATAGAAAGTGTTTTCTGGTATATTTATACCAACAACCCCTTCTATAGGAATCACAGAATATACTAGTAAACGGGTGCTTTTACCTGTTCAGTTTATACCAATTCCCACTGCAAAATAAGCTATGCCAGCAAAAGGACTTTTTGCAGGTATATCTGCACCTATTCTAGGGCATCTGGTGGCATAACTAAGTGGGTTAGAGATTGATTTTTTAATACTCTTAACTGACATAGCTACACTGCGTAGATCAGGCCTGAAAATTTTGCACCCAGATCAAAGCCTTTTAGTCTCTGAAAATATTCCATATTTGCATTTCATTTTTATTGACATTTTTCCAGGGCCACCCACAATGTCTTCCATTTTGTTTATAGTTGTCATTTTTACAACACAGATTTCCCTACTTTCTCTGAATTAGATTCTGTAGAAACTTTTTCACTCTCCCTTTCTGTACAGTCTACCTATGAGATAAGTGTATTGAGTAAATGTAATAAGATACTGTCACAATTACAAGGTTTAAAAGATTTTTTCTCCAAATATATTTGTTATCACCAAGGAAAAATAGCCAGAGAAAGTTGTGGAATATATTATTAGATTTTTTTTGTAAATAGTTTCATGGAAAGTATCTCAAAATACTCCACAGAACTGTATATAGGATAATACACCGTAAGCTAAGAGCTTTGATTGTATAGTCAGAGCAAGCTAACAATGTACAGGGATGAATGGAGAGATGTCAGCATGAAACAGGAAATGCTACTCAATCCAATGAAGGATATGGGGATCATTGGGGAAGCAACTAAAAGTGAAAAACACTTTCTAGAGACTAACACTTAACAAAACTGCAATCCTGGTTCAAGGTAACATTCTTACCACACAACCTTCCAGCAAGATGGCTGACCACCCTTTTGGTCAGGATCTTTCACAAAATCCAAAGTGCTCGGTTCTTTTGTGTTCTTAGGTGAAAGATAACTTGCAGTTCTTTGCCTCTCTCCTTTATAGTCCAGTGAAGCTTTGAAATGGACTCTCCTGAAGATCCCGGCACCCTCCCCTCTCCTCCCCAAAGTAAAGTTCATTCAAACTGTGAGGAAGGAGACATGGATTCTGGTGGTGAACAAAGTTCCATGCTGGTTTCTTCCCCCACTAGTGTTAGCTAAAATGCAAATTGATCTGTTCAGGCCCTCTCCGATGCAAATAAATGGCCACTTGATGTGATTGCTAATTGATTCCAATGACACCTGGCTGGAGGCATTGGCCTATCCTTTGAGATAAAATGGTTTACGCACTCCCCAGTCTTGTCTGGTAAGCACAGTTTATTTCCATATTTACTTCATATTTGTATGGTCTCTTGGGCATTTACCATACATATACCGCACAATAATATTAATGATCAATGCATTATTAGTTTTCCAATTATACCTTACATGACACATTATGGTTATGATATTAACAAATTGGGGTGAAGCTGAAACTCCCTATCAGATACCATGAGACCCTTGCCTTCTTGCATTGGGATGTTGTTAGGGTCACAATAAGATATTCCCTTCAATCAGGAACTAAGGAGGTTGCTTCATTTACAATTCAGTCTTTAATTGGCCTGAGGAATAAATGACCAGAAAAAGTGAACCAAGGAACCAAGCCTGTGGAGGATTTGAGATGAGGTCTGAAGAAAGGTAGTGACTCCAAATAAGATACTTCCTGATAGATGTGGAAGCACAAGTAAAAGGGTGACACACAACCATTGAGAGTCACAGAAAAAATACAAAATAGGAGATCAAGATTAGAAGAATGGAGAGAGTTGGCAGGAGAAGAGGGCAGAGAAGTGTAGTAGGGTGCAGTAAATTCATAGGCAGTTTTGAAGCAAGAGGGCAATTTTGAATTGGCTTCTGAAATGAATAAAAATCCAGTCCAGGTGATAAAGGATAGGGGTGAGAATGTCATATCTCCTGGAGTGTAAGAGTAGACTGGTCACAGAATTCTGGACCCCCTGAAGTTTAGTGAGCAGGAAATTAGGAAGACCATAAAAGATGAAATTGTAATGGCTGACATGGGACATGATAAAGACATGATAAATAAGGACTTCTGCAGGGGAAGGGTGAAAGGTAGTTCAGAGTTAAGTATGTAGGCAGAGATTGCTGAATTTTGACTACTCAGAGCAGTATACTCTTTTCTGCACTTGAAAGAAAGCAAAAAATAGTCCTGTTAAAGAATACCACCTAACTAAGCATACAAAATATGATGAACGGAGAGTGAAAGTAATAATCCAGGTTAAATAATGAACCAGTGCATTATTGCATACGTAATTTACACATGCATACACACACACATTTTGTATGTTATGAAAATATATAGACACTTCAGACAGTTATGCAAAGCAAAAATCTAGACAGTTTTTAAAAAAATTGAATCAGCCTTTATGTGAGCTCTTTGGAAAGAGAGAGGGAGAGGATGTCCAATTTTGTCATTTATTTGAAAGAAAATCCTGGCCCTAGTAAGGCTACGTTATCTCAGTCCAGGAGAATTTATGTGTGTGGTTTCCATTTGGCACACAGTGAGATGAGACTTTGCTGTGAAGTTGAAATCACTAAAGTAAATTAAGTATTAGGCGCAATCCTCCTAATAAAGATGAATTTGCAATGATTCTAGTTAACTAAAAGCAAGCATACATTTATATAATTCTAGAAAGAATTCCATGAGTGCAGATTAATATCAAAATCTGGTTATGATTTCAGATAACAACTTCAATAATGGTCATGGATGTATTAACTAAAGACTTCAGGGTTTGACCCAAGAAGTGTATTGTTTTTCCTCCCAAGTGGAAATACTTGTGTTGCCATAACACAAACAACAGCACCCTTACAACTTCTAGTTTTTATTTCCATTCACAGAGCTCAGTGCTTACAATATTTCATACTAAATCTACCTGACCAACTCTTGTGCTTCTTTTGTTCATACCTAGTACTCAGTTGGAAGCTGATATTCCACCATGAAATTAATAGGATCATGGAGATTCAAGTCCCAAGTTCCAGAGACCACAAGGGGTTGGGATTATTATGGAGACAACACGCACGGCCTCTGGGGGTTGTGGGAAGAGCTCTTTGTAGTGGTGATGAACTAAAGTAGGAGCCAAGTCCTGCTGGAGAACAAGCTGCCACAAATTGCGTTCTTTGATAGAAGAGGAATTGAAAAAGGAAAACACTGGAAAAATTATACAGAAAGTTAAATGTACATCAGCCAGGTTAAATCAGAAAGAATGACCTGACTGTGGTGTGGAGGCAGAAACATATGCAGGTATCTCAAGTTGGTGCCCAACTTTAGTGAACAGCTCAGAAAAATTTGGGGTAAACAGTCACTAAACACTGGAATTCTCCACTGTCAAAAGTTTCTAGAGTCTCTATTTCCTTACATTTTAATTTGTAATCATTTGAGGCACATTGCAGAACTCTCATCTACAGTGGTTGTAAGCAGATTAGCCATGTCAGAGGCCAGGACATGGGCAGTCATGCCTAGCAATTAGAGTTAAGCGTAACGAGATCCAATGGTTGCAAGCTAAAGCTGGGAGTATTCAGACTAGAAATAAGGTACAAATTTTTAACAGTGACTATAATTAACCACTTGCAACAAATTCCAAAGGATATGATTTAAAAACTTCAAATGATGGTGATTCCATGATTTTAAAGTATGTAAGTCTGGATGTATTTTTGAAAGATATGACCTAGTGCAAACAGAAGATATAAGCTTGATGCAGAATTTACTAGATGAAGTTCTTTGCCCTGCATTATGCAAGAGTGCAGGTTTGCATTAAAAATCTATGAATCTATGGAAATGCAGGCATTAATTTCTCTGGTATCAGGGAGCTATGCCTGAAGTTTCTTCCTTAAAGTTACCACTTGCTCCTTATTTAATTTATTTATTTATTTGGATTTTTTTTAAGAACTTCATTGTACAGAATGGTCATTAAGTGTGATGCAAACGCCAATGTTTCCATGGAAACCTCTGTCCACTACAGAATATACTAGAGCAATTTTTGAACCATTTGTCCATTTGATTAATTATGTCTTTGTGCTGAAGGCAGCTTGGCTTGATTGTCTCATCATGTATTAGAGAAGCTACTGCTCTAACAAATGGGGCTATTGTTTTGGGTCTATTCATCTTGGTACATCCCTGAGAGCTGATAGACATTTCAACAAAATGACTGTCCCTTAATGAGCTGCAGCTTGTCAGAATTGTTTAGGGCTTCATGCTAGGCACAGACCACGGTCATGACAGCTTCTGTTATTATGGCAATGAGTAGGTTGTCTATTAAAGAGTCTATACAATACAATGACCCTGGTTTTGATATCACATAGTATATAATTATCAGCTATACCTACTATATGATAGATTCATAATGGATTCCAAAGCTTTGAAAAAACTTTGAGAGTTTTCTTATGAGTTAGCTAGCTGTTCACAGTCAAAAAGGGAGGAGAGAATACTTTCCATAACATCTTTAGTTGTTTTTAATTTAAAAAACCACTAATCTGGTAGTTGTTAGCAGTTTGGGCTTGTTGGTATATCATAGGAATTATCTATATGCAAGAAAACCAAGGTTTATATCTTTATTTTCAATTTTTAAAAAAACTTTAATTCTATTTATTATTTGGACTAAAAACCTACCAGGAATAGTAAATATTATGAATAGTATGTGGTTTGGGAAAGGAAAATTTTATTTTTCTGCCAATATATATATATTTAAAAAATCATGACTGAATACATTTCGCTCATGCCCTTGCTCTGTCAGCTACTATCAACATTTTCATAATTTTTGTGGACAAGTCTGTCAGTGTGTTGTTTACATTAGTGAATATCCAGCTCTGAAATGTAAGCAGCTTTAGCTGAGTGGGATCTATGTCACACACATTCCTGCTTATTCTGGCAACAGGTTTCATGTATTTTGAATAATAATAAATGGAAAGATATGGATTTTTATGTTACTATTTTTGAATGTTCACAACAGCCGAGAATTTCTCTAGCACAGATGTATGCATCTCAAAAGGAGGATGGCAAATGAGCCAGGAGAACACAAGAAGAGCTAAGCAGCCCTCTAACCAAAAGCTAATTATGAAATTCAAGAAAAGCTTTCTACATATCTTAAAATGTAGATTTCAGATTTGCATCCGTAGATGTTCCATTCAGTGAACAAGTATGAATAGTCAGTGTATATGACATTTGCTTTAAATATTTTTCAGTACAGAATCAGTGATTAAGCTGTGCCGCTAATAATCACAGATGGAAGTCAGCACCCTGTAGCTACCAACAGCCACATTTAATCAGTTAATAACTGTGGATTAAACTTAATTCAGATTAATTTGTATTAGTATAGAATTTGTAACTAAATTGCTTTCATATTAATTTACATTTTGTCTAGACATGACATCATATTGACTCTTTGTTTGGCCCAAACACTAATTACGAACCTTGAAGCTAATGGATGCAAACTTTCAGTTTAAAAACAAAAAAGGATTTCTGTCTACGCTGTACCAGAGAAAGCTCAATGTTACCGTTTAGAGTTGCAGGCTCGGCATTGTCTGGGAATAGCATTTCTTCATTTGCACTTCAACCTTCTTAAACAAAGCATGTTATTTCTACATGAAGAATGTGGCTGTTGGAAAGGGAAGTCACTACCAACCATCAAGAATTGTTAGCTTCAAATTCTTCTGAGAAGCCCAGTGACGAAAAGAAAAGGGTTAAAAAAATCCTCACCTAACCATAACAACTGACTGTGGTGCAAATTGGACTGAACCACTGTCAAAGTTATCCTATCATTTTTAATTGTATTTGTTCTGGGGTGCTTTCACATGAGCCTGAGCTCTACTGGAGAAGTTCTCAGTTCTCACACTTCCTGCTGCAATATTTGACTAACTTATTTTGAAAATACACTCCTGAGAGATTGCAATGGTGAAAACTATCATTAGCTTTCATTAGCTTCTCTCTATTGTTCACAAAAGAAAAGCAGTTTATTTTCTTTTTGCTGGGGGGAGGACAAAGTAAATGTATAACATATCTTACAGAGTGGTGGAAGTAGTAATTATGTTATTTCCTTGGACAAAGAATCTTCTTTAATTCTTGCTAATCCATTAAAAAGTTTCACCTGTTACCTTGAGGTTTTCATTTGTTTTTTTAAACTTTGTTTTACAATAAAAAGAAAGCTCAAATATAGTTTATATTAACTTGTCATTTATGTCTTTTTTAGCTATGTCAGTCAAGTCTCTTTAAAAAGTCTTCTGTTTTAATACTTTAAAAGCACATGTACGGTAGGTATGTTTGCTTCTGGAAATAATTCAGAATAAGAGAAGTACTTGATAGAATCAAGCTGGAGCATTGCTAACTTCCATCTGCACATTCTCTCATAATGGTAGAGAAGGGAAGTAACTAAATGTTAAATAATGCAATCTACAAAAACACAGAACACTGAGTTATTATCTATACACTCCCCAATAAACACTATATGGATCATTTCCATTTTGCAACATAACATAACTAGGTTTATAAGTGAATGGATCAGTGTCATGAGCTTTATGAAAGGTTCATATACAAACTGCCTTCTTCAGTGTCATTCATTTTTACCTGCTAGATAAATATAGACTGACAAGTCCATCTGTGATATAACCGTGACAGCTAGTGGCCAGTTACACCAACCTCTAGAGGTTATTCTTCAGGGACATCCTAAGCAATCTTCCAGGGTCTCATTTCTAGAGGAGAACATTTATCACATATCCAAAGGGAAAGGGCAGTTGCTCTTAAAGCAGTTGCAGCTTTTTCTGTTATTGTCATTGTGATAAATTCATATTTCACACAGATCATCTGGTATTTGTATGGAACAACATGGGACAACCTCTCCCAGCTTTCTTCATATTATATCAAATCTAAGCAGAAATATATTACAGCTAACTCTATTGCTAACTCAAACAATACAGTGATTTATATGTGATATTTCTAGAAATTTCTACAGTAATGCAACATACATGGGCATGAAGCCTTCCATGCTTAGGAAACTCCAACTATCACAGGACATTGCAGCACCTCTCCTCAGGAACACACGGTACCAGGAGCACCAGGATATCAGACCTGTCCTGCACTCTGTATCCTGGCTTCTCATAGGAATTTCAAATCAAGTTCAAGGTCTCAGTCTTACCTCCAAGTCACTCCATAACCTGGACCCGGGACATCTAAAAGATCACCTAAAGCTTCAGAATAAAGACAATAGTCAATAACTTCACTCCTTGGGCACAACAGAACTATCTACATTAAGGGTAAAGCGTATCTGTGCAGGAGACAGAACTTCCTCGAGACTATGGAATGAACTCCCCCAGAAACTGAGGGCTATCACAAACCTCAGCACCTTGCATTGAAAGGGCAAAGCACTTTTTTTTACCTTGCCTTCTCTAACATAAATACATAGCAACATGTATATTTATATAAAACAAAAACAACAAAAAGCATATAAAAATCACCCCCAAAAACACAAAACAAAACACCCTATCAAAACAAGACACTCCACTGCACATGCTTCATCCCTTGAGGTGAGGATGAGAAAACAAACATGTGACAGATGTGTAGTCATATTGCTCAATGCAATACTAGAAGGCGCTCTTATACTATGGTGATGAGCACCATGTAAAACTCCATATAAACTAGACTAGACTAGAATAGAAAGCCACTGGCTCTGACATCATTGTTGATGGTATCTGCAGTCGCTCTAGTAATGATGACACCAAAGAGAACAGCAGCCAGCATGTCAGTGTAACTGGCTATGGCCCCAGTCCTTTAAACTGTTTCATATAAGCAGACCCTTAAAGCTACATGAGTTCCACTTAACATCGGGGATCCCACAAGAATGCCCTTGTCTACCCACAGGCAGCAGCTTGCAAGATGGAACTTGATGGAGTGAGGTAGTTAAAATACCAGTTCTAATTTAAAGGCTGAAAGGGAGCTATCAGCCAGACTGCGGATCTCACCCATAGCTTGTTGTAGCTGCATTACAGCAATCCAAGAAAGAAGTGATAAAGCCCCAGCTGTGTACAGCAAGGTCCACATCTGAGAGAAATACAATATCGGTGTCAAGAACAGTTAAAAGAAAAAATACATCACCCTGCCACAGATGCCTATGAATCCAAAAACAACAGAGAGTCCAGAACTACCTCCAAACTGCTAACCTCTTTGACAGACTGTGGCCAAAGCACCTTGACAGATGGAGCACATTGCAACCTTGGTTGCTCTGGTTGGTCTCAGCCAACCAGAATAATTTTCATATTATCGGGATTGAGTAACAACCTGTTTGACTTCATCTAAGGCCCTTTCTTATCCAGGCACTGGGAAAACACAGTCACTGTACCATCCAAGTTTAATGAAAGAGAGGTGTTTATTAAAATTCATATTTAGTTCCAGACCTGAAATTCATATCAAAAATCAAAATTATTTTGTAATGTATGAAGGTCCCATGAAACTTTTATATGATTGGCATTTACCTACATCCACAAATAAAATGTGAAAGGTTAATAATAAAGCACCCAAAATGGAAGAAAAAATTACAGAACAGTCAAGGGAAACCCTTGAAATGTAAAATAAATAAATAAATAAAAATGCAGAAATAAAACCAAAATTATATTGGGCAGAAAAAATAAATAAAAACAGATAGCTCAAATAAATAGAAATGGACATACAGAATTTACCATAATTATTATTTGTACTCATTAATACTCATTCCTCATTTTGGTTTTTAATGTTTCCTCAAATTGTTCCCATATTGCCCGAAAGTTTGATTACATCCAAAAATATTGGGTCAGATCCTCAGTTGAAGTAAATCAGCATAGCTCAATGGACATCAAAGGAGCTATGGTTATTTTTAGCAATTGTGGGTCTGGGCCTAAATGTTTGCTTGTTCAAATATGTGTGTATCTCTACTACATGGCAATTACAACATGACTGACATCAGTTATCAGGCTAACTTCAATTCTTACCCCTATTGTCTCTTCTAGTGCACTTACTCTCGGGCCTCATCCTGTAAACTCTTTTGGGATGGAATCACACTCTTGACTGTGCCTTGGGCTGCTGTACCAGATGCTAAAAATGAATACCTCAGCAGGCCTGACTTGCTTTCAGTACCTGCATTTCAGGTCCCAGTATTATCCAGTCACCAACAGCCTTCTTAAAGCAAAATATTGTTTATTTAGAAAAAAAGCATTTTAGAGAAAACTGACCTTAAAACAATAAACACTCTATACTATTGCTTAAACTCTCCCTAAAGCTTACTACCATTTCTGAGGAGCCCCGGAAAGGCTTCAGTTGCTTTCAGACACTTCCACAGGAACTGTATCTGAGGTATATCTCAGTCTGTTCTCAGCAGAAACAGCATGCACCTCTCCCTCTTCCTCTCTCTTCAGAGAGTCCTTTTAATCATTTAGTGTCCCTTTGATCTCTAAGCTCCCAGCCTTGACATAACAGTGTAACTTCAGGATGGAACCTGGAGTTGGCTATTGTCTTGGAATTGCCTGTCAAGTGTTTGTTGGGAGGCTGCTTATCCCTAGCCATTGTGTTGCTTTCCTGCTTGTTTTTCCAGCAGCCCCCTGTTAAGTTAGGAAAATACCTTCATACAGGAAAGTCTAATATACCTACAGTAAATTTGTGGAAGGATTGGAATTATTTTGGTCTACTAGGACCCCATAAGATAGGTGGCTCCTGGTATGTTTAGTGTGTTTACATTTCTTTTTTTTTTTCTATTTTTTCTGTAATACTTTTTACCTTAAAATTATTGTGCTTGCTTAGAAAGAACTGTGTCGGAACTTGTAACTGCTGACAATACAATGTTCAGAGTCTTCAGAGAGAAAGCAAAGTATGGGCGCTGGCTGTTAGGCTTGCTGGGGATATCATAGTGTAAGGCAAAGAGCTGTGCAGCCTTAAAACCCTCATTCAGAAGGGAGTGAGACAAGTGTCCCTGCACAGACACAGGTGACCACTGAAGACCTGAGACCTGGATGGGCACTTCTGGAATGTGGCAGGGAAAGATGCAGTTACCCTGAAATTATGACACCTGTTACTAGAGTACCATTTGTAATGTCGTCAACAGATATGATTAAAGGTGAAGAGTAAATCAAAAATGAAAACAGAGTTAGGCACAGACTTCTGTGCTAAATGTCTCTGCTATCCAGTTGCTGAACAGCATTCAACACAGAAAATGGTTTTAAATTTCTTTTTCTTCATAGTCAAAACTATTTTCTACTTCCTGATTCACCGAAAATAATCCTAAAACACACTACTGCGTGAGATCAAAGATATCATGCATTGCATTGAGTCTTTTAAAAAGATGTTATGTCATATTTTGAAGTCTCATTACAGTCCAGTCTAATCTGTGTTGCCACACAGTGAGGCATTTTGGGATACTTACAATAAACCAAGAAGTACCAAAAGGATTTTACAAGAGAAAAAATATATATTTTATGTTATCTAGTTTTTCTAAAAACATTACTTCTCGCTGTTCCTTTTTTCATATTCCCCAAATTTGTTTTTTAGTCTGCCTGCCCTTAGCAATATTTTTCATATAATTTCTTCACTGATTTTTTTTGTCTGTCCCTTTTTCATGATTATCTTAAACAAAATTCAAAAACACCTGTGTTTAAATCGAACTTTTGAACCAGTGATATTTAAATGGTTTCCAAAATTAAGTAAAATGAGTGTACACATCCCTACTTATAACAAGCACAAGTAAAAATGAACTACCCCAGTGGTAGTGCTTCATGTGTTGTACTAAAAAGAAAATATTGCAGTTTTCAAAAATTCTGCATATATAGGTGCATTATGTATCTAAATGCATATATGTACAAGCATGTATGTTTCCTCTTGCTGTGGAGGATGGCTTGATTACCTTAGCTGTAATTATACTCTGCTTGTCAAATTCCTCAGCCATCACTTTCTACTCTGGTATTGTATAAAGATGCCGCCAAGAGGTGCACCTGTATTTGTGCAACTGATTTTCTCCCGTCTAATTTCCCACTTTCAAATTCAATGACCAGCCTAACCAAAGAAATCCTGTAGGAATTACACCTGCTGGTAGATTAGTGCTCTGGCAGGTTTTCAGGTAAACCTACAATGAATGAAAAGATATAGAATGAATGGAGCATTCCCTTACTGTAGACAGTAGCATCTATGCTTGGAATTTATTTCGACTGGCAAATTTAACAACAGAGGAAAAGACTATAAATGGATAGGAGGAAGTGGGAGAGAGCTCACATCTCTTCCTCTAAGATATCTAAGTACATTATCTCTTTCCCATAGCTGTCAATGTCAACTTTGATCACTAATGTATTACTTTGGCAGAAAGATAATCTAACCTCTATCCTTAAATCTTTGTGCTTATGCAGTGCACATCTTCCTAGTGCAGTCCCAATATACAAGCCCAACTGCATTTTACATGATTTAATAAAGCACATTAATTGAATCATCTCTTCCTATGATAGAAATGTTAAGCATCAAATCAAGTGTCATTTGTTTTTCTTTACATTAAGATTTCATTTTTCCATTTAATTTACTGCAACAGCATTTTTAAAGGGAAGTCATCCATCTTCTAACCATGTTTAAAATAGTTTACTTATTTCTAGGACACTCGGGTATTGAGTAATAATAGAACCTCAAAGAGACTTTTGCAGTGAAATTGCTCATATTGACAACATAGAATTTCAAAGCACAACCAGCACTGACCAATGGAGTAACTCCCATTTAGAGTGATTTTTTGAAAGCCATTAATCGTCATGTCAATCTAGAAGCCCTTTCCAGAACTGTATGCTTCACAGGTAAGGGGTCATCATATTTATTTTATAATCAGAGCTGGATGCCTATGGCTAAAGTGGCATAACACTTTTCCATTATAACATCCTTTTTCAGTTGCTTATATCTTTTGTCAAACTTCAATCATTTGGGCTGAAATTTTCCATGTCAGCTGTCTGCCTAAGGCTGATATGTTAAAATTTCAGCAAGAATGGTTCAGCCATTTCTCAGAATGAGATTAGGAAAATATACCTTGTTTTACTCATGTTAAAACAATCTCACAACTATTTAATTGAGTGGCTATCATGTCTCCTTGATTTGGGGCAGGGACTTAAATTTGGCAGGAGGTCATTCTGGGTTCAGGGTATCAGGGATTTACCTTTTGCTGTCACCATGAAAATGTACCCAAATTTAGCCAAATCATTAGCCTCTCAGAAAATCGGTTTAGCATATGCTCAGTAGAAACTTGTTAGAGTTGGGCAGCTAAATTCTCCAATCATCTGTTCTGGTCATGGTCGCAACCCACAGCTACAGGAGCGGAGCAGAACTTTCCTAGCAACCAAAGCCAACTGTAATGCTGAGCACAGGCACTGCAAGCAGGGAGACTGTTTGTTCTGTCCTCTCAATTCCCCCCTACTTTGCAGGTACCTAAGAGAAGGAGATAGCTGCCTAACTAGAATTCAGAGGAGTGAGGAACAGGAGATCAGATGGACACAAAATACAGTTGAGGGAAATAGGAGCCCTGGAAGGAGTGGGGGGTAGAGACAGGCTGCAGGGGCTACATGTTATGGACGGGGCAGAGGAAGAAGGCAGGGAAAGAAGGGTCTATACTCCTAGGAAACATTCTTCTCCAGAATCTGAAAGAGACCCAAAGATTCCCAACATTCTGCTATTGTCAGCAAAGAGTTGTGAAACTCACTGACTAAACGTATCCCTCATATCGTCTAATGCCTGGTTCACATTGGGGATGAAAACCTACAACTTCCGTCAGTTACTCCATTAGCTCAAGTGGCACAGGTCTGCACTGTGCATCTAAATATTCTGCTGTTGAACCATCTATAGAGTCAATATGCTTCAGCAAGATGGAATTTCTGCTTTTAAGTTTGCTAGGAAAATACATTAAAAAATCTACATTAAAAGAATGTTGAAGTTGCCAAGTCAGCCATTCAAAAGTTAGGAAATGCCCGATTTAAGGGTGCCTATTCAATCTTAATTTGCCCTTCTTCTATATATATGCATTATGATATAGCCTTCAATTATATGATCACATACTACCTTTCCCCCACACAGGAACTCTCTCTAAATCAGGATGGATGGTGCTCAAGGAGTAAGATAATGGGAGCTTTGAATATATAGTGCTATAAAAATGCTAAGTACTCAGATAAATCAGGCCCTAGGTATCTCAGGTTGGGCACTCAAAATTAGTGAACACTTTTGACCTGAATCTCTCTGTGCCTCAGTTCTCCATCTGTAAAATGGGGATAATACCCCCCCCACCAGAGGGTTGTTGTGAAAATAAATTCATTGTTGTTTGTAAAAAAGAAAAGGAGTACTTGTGGCACCTTAGAGATTAACAATTTATTTGAGCATAAGCTTTCATGAGCTACAGCTCACTTCATCGGATGCATTAAAGAGAAAAGTTCATGAGAAAATGAACAGTTTGATATTCTTTGCAGGGTTTGGACCATCATCATAATGGCAAATCCCAAAGGGACGTGGCCTCCTGTCAGATTGAGTGTCACCAGGATTGGTCTCTGGCTAGGTCCTGAAAGTGGTCTTCCCCCTATGAAGGAAGTATCTAAATGTCACAGTCTAGCCCTGATTATGAAGGAATGTTAGTCCTTTCAGAGTTATGATGTGTAGTCCCAGAGGAGTGCATTGCAGATAACAAAGGTGTGCGTTACTGTAGTCCAGTCTACATCTGAGAGAAACCATTTCACCGTGTTCATGAAATGGGGATGGAAAAAGGGCAGTCTTGGCTCCAACCATCACTTTGGTGCCTCATATGTGATGAGAATCTAATACTACCCCCAATTGTGCATCCATGAAGAAAAATATGTATATTGTCCTTACATATACAACCTCTACTTGTGGAAAATTTAAACTCTGTAGGTGACAGTGAGAGGGACCCAGAAGATTTTAACTCTGACAGAAAAAGGAAGAGCTCTGAGTAGCTTGAAAGCTTGTACCTTTCACCAACAGAAGTTGGTCCAATAAAAGATATTATCTCACCTACCTTGCCTCTCAGAAGAAAAGGCTATATGTAAAAGTATATAGCTAAAGGGATACATATAAGAGAGGCAATAATTTATTGTACAGTGTGGATGTACTTATGTAGTCACATCAAATCCTTCTCCACAATAGAAGGGAAATTAATAAATTAGAAGGGCAGCAAAAACAATACATGGTTTAAAAGGCACATTGTGAAAGAAGTGATATAATAGTAGTGGGTGCATCAATTGAGCCTTGTGCGGGGATGGTCTATGCTCCAACTGCTTGAGCTAGAAGGTATTGGCATGCTATCTTATAAATCAAGTGGGGCCTGGGGAGATTATCAGATGTCCCTGCTGGTTTTAGTCTAATGTCATATTAAGGTCTCTTCTGAACAAAAGTTCTTAAAGCTTTATTCAGCCATAAATTTTCCAAGGCAAAAAATATTCTTGTTGTAATACCAGTTTAGTAGGCAAGTCCCTTTGGTTTTTTTAATCTTACAAATCCTATTTCTTGTGCCAATTGCACACAAACCTTTGAAGAATCAGGTAGCTGTTGCCAATAAATACGTCTTCATGGAACGCCTATTAATAATATTAGTAAGTAAGCTGCTGAATTTCACTCAGCCAGAGACTCAGATGGCTGTACCGCTCTACAATCCCAGTACTGTCTGTAGGGGCTTCTGCCTGTATAAAACTGGTCTTAAACTTCTGGATGATAAGTACAGTGTGATATTCATCTAGTTTACTAGAGATAAATAATAAAAAATAAAGGGATTTATTTTTCAGGTTAATTAAATGTGGGGTTATAAAAGAAATAACAGACTGAAAAAAGAAACAGTCATATTCACATTAGATATTAGGACAAAATTCTGAGCCACAAGGGCATTCAGCAACAATTTACCGAGGAAGTCACTAAGACTCCATCACTAGAGGTGTTCAAGTGCACATTAGATGTTACACTATGCAGGAATATGGTAGAAAAAATCCTACCCTTGGGTGGAGGTCTGGACTAGGTGACTCAGAAGGTCCCTCAAACCTTAGGCTCTGTGAGCTGCACAAGTGCATTAATAAGTGGTGACACTCACAGTATCTGTCCCTGCCACAGTGCATACATTATTAGATAAAGCCTGTCGCACACAATACATCATCTCAAAATTTTTGGAGTTGCTGCTGCTGCCATCTAAATAAAGTTCCCTAAAACAAAATGCAAAAAGCATGGAGTTATTTGACAGACTAGACGTGCACTTCGAGCCTTTCTGCAAGTGCCCATGCCTTTGTCAGGTTTGCTCCTTCATGATGAAAGGAGCATCCCTGCTTGAGAAAGGCTGGCTTTAAACAAACTCAGGAAAGAAAAACTATCTTGGACTTAAGCAACAGAGTAAATATTCTAAACTTACTTGAGTTGCACTGTGCAGTTTAAGACCTTGTTGGCCCAATACACACAGATTTTGTTTTGTTCCAACTTTGCAGCAAAGCTGAACTAAATAGAAGTTCACAGGAATATTGCATTATATCCTGCATGCGTGAAAATTCCTCAAAGGCAGTAGCATTTTGCAAAATTTCATCACATTTTTGATGTTTGCAGTATATTCTGTATTGATATTGGCTAACTGGGGCCTACATCTATCAAAATTTTAGCATGCTGATGCCCAAGGAGTCTTTCCTTCCCAGCCCCCACCATTAGCTCCGTCCTCTCCAGTTCATACTCTGCCTCACAGATAGGCCATCTCCCAGATGAACTTTATCTTATCTCCCTGATCACAGAATACTTGGTATTAGTGAATAAATTTGGGATGTTTTAAGAGTCCTACTGGAATGAAAACTCTAACCCATCCTTAACTATGATGTCATTACCACTCCTCCATGACAAAAAGTCACTTAATATAGACAGACTGTAATTCTCTCTAGATTTTAAGATCCCAGACCGATTAAGCAACACAGTCTGTACTACCTAATGTCACCATATAGGGTCTCCCTATGTCCTGGTGGGGACTATACAATGTGGAAGGGATAACTAATTATAGTACCACTTTCAATGGAAAGCTTTCTCCGTGTTTCCTATTTATAATCTCACACTGATGGCATAGATTAACCTGATGAACCTTCTTAATAAAATGCCTTATCACAAGTAATTTCAGCAGCAAAAGAATTAACTAAAATACTCTGGTAATTCATTTCCTCTGATCACGTAAATCTAGTTGACATCCATATATTTCCACATTTTAAAAAAGCACTGTACTCCTTCCAAGGAAAAGTAATAAATGTGTTAAATATTCATAGTCATTGGTAATTTCTATGCTGCCTCTGGTACACCAACCATTAGTAAATACTGTTCTACTAAAATGGAGGAAATTATAATAAGCAAGAAGTGTATTTAAAATGTAAATTAGTTTATTTGATTGCATAATCTACCCTCAAAACACATCAAACCTGCGAGTGGGTTTGCAAAGTGAGATTAGCTTTGTATCAGTGACGCATAATTTTGATAAAGTAAGCAATTAAGTTTCCTATACTTAGAGGAGAGGAAGCTGTTCTAGAAATAATGGTAGGAATCATTCTAATTGCCATCCATAAATTTCCTTTTTTAAAACCTGTGCAGTTGATGGAAGATAAGAAACCATCAGTTACCAACATATGTTCTTGAATTTCCCAGGCAGTTGCTTCTGGATAGTAATTTTTCAAATTAGGAAACTGCAATTTCGGTTTGCAAAGCCTCACAAACCATGAAGCGCATCTACTGTTAAACTTTCAAGTTTATAGTTCCCTCTGCATAGTTTACACAGTAATAACATGGATATTGTATCGTAAAGGTTATATATAATATGCTGCATATATTGTAATCCCTAATTCGTTTATGTCATGAGCATCTGAGCTTTCCAACTGTATCTAGGCTCAGTTCTTATTAGAGAGGCTGACATGGAACTAGACATGCCTGAACAGGACTAATCACAAAGGCATTGTATTTGAGACTGCAATTTGTAGATGACAATTTATACAGAGAGGTGCCTTACATAAGCAACTGGTACATGTCCCTATGTTATGAAGATAGAAATAAAAGGACCATGGCAAGTAGAAGTTGGGGAAAGGGTTTCTTACGGCTAAAACTGAGCCCCATGAAATACACTATGATCACATTCAAGATCATTGTGTCAATTCCCTATTTTACAGTATTCAGCAAAATCTATCTGGTAATCTCAGAGACCTCAGTTGTGGAGCTGAGTAAATTATTCACCAAAGATTTATCATATACATGTATCCTCTTTTTCTGATTGAGGAATATCCACCTTCAGAATGCAGTTTCCTAATATGTAGCCATTATTTGTTCCATGTTCCATGAAACTATTAAAGTGATTTTACTTCTATGGTTTGGCATGAGCAGTTGCCAAATATAGTAGCCAATATTCTTGAGTTGAATTGTATTGATTTGCTGTGATTAGTCAGGTAAATCTGATGGGATTGTCTTTCTTCCTTTATTGGATGAGCCTTAAAAAAAAATCATTGGACCTGCAAAGTTAAAGTAATCATTTTGCAAATACTCGTGAATGTGACTTGGAAATTGGTTTTGACCAAACATTTGTGCCAGAAAAATTTGCTCAAGTAAAAATCAGATTGCATAAGAGTTTTAGGAATTAAAAAGGACACAAGCATGACTAAAGCAAAATGATACACATATGAGAGTATATATTTGTGGAAAAATTGTTTCATTTTTCAACCAGCCACCAGTACCAAAAGGATATATACTACTATTCTGCTCCGACTAATACTTTGGACTTCTGTCCTCCTTTTATCCAATTATCTCAGAGTGATTTACACACTTTAGTGAATTAAGCCCCACAACACTATTTTGAGGCAGGTATTATTATCCCCATTTTAAAGATGTGGGAAATTTGAGGCACAAAACCCAAAGATTTTTTTAAAAAAAGTTTCTCTAACATTTGGCTCCAAAACTATGTTTAGGTATCTAATTAGTGCTCTGATAGAAGTGCTGAGCAGGCAGCAGTATCTGAAGCTCAGCATCTCTGAAAACCAGGCCACTTATTTAGGCCTTAGAGAGTAGAGAGCTTTGACTATAATTATGCACCAATACTAGCTAGGAAACCTCCATATTCCACTTACAGTATTACCCTGTAATATCTTTCTACTCACCTAAATGACATTTGTAATGTACCCAGAACTGAAGTATCAAACCAATTTAGCCCTATATAGGTATACTTATGCCTATATCCCTCTCTATTCTTTGTTCGCCATTATATTATTAATTCTTTGTTCTCATATTCTACATCATATGGTCCTACCTCTCTCCTCCTCTTTCTTGTGACACATTACTTCACAAAGCATTAGCAATATTGAAAGTGTATATTGGATAAGACATTCACTATCTTTCACTTGGCAACTGTTAAATGTTCATTAAAGTTTTTTTTTCTCCCATGAACCATCTTGAACTTGCCATTCAAAAGACCAGATGTTTTTCCCCACTGTTCATCATCCATTGGCTGCCAAAACATATGTATAATTACTGTATAGCCTTCCAGGTGGAAGATAAAAATGACAGGTAGGAAATAACAGAACAGAAAAGGAAGAAACAAAACAGAAAAAAAATAATTTCATTTTCTTTTTCCACAGCATCAGACAAGCATTAAATGGTCAGCCATCCTAACCATTCAGAACTCTTTCTAAGACTGCATATCTGCAGGCATGAAGGATTCAAGTTTTAATGTATGGAGAAGCTTTACAGAAATCTATTATTTGGTGAGTTGGAATCAGAGTGTGCCAGTATTTCAGGTGGCTAAACTCAAACAACTCCTTGTTTGAAAATGAACTTAAAACTGAAGTAGAAAATCAATCATAAAAAATGGTCATCCTGAGAGGAGCCTCTGACAGTATGGTGGACATTCTGTAGGAGAGTGAGAGAGAAATGTCTTCTTATCCCTCTCAAATGATTTTTTTCAGTAGGCTTGACAAACCACAGGGATCTACTGATTTTTTTTTGAGAATCAATGATTTAGAAAATAAATGGAAAAAGATTACTATTTACTTAAAAAACAATAAAGACATCCCATAGCAAGATTTTATTAATGATTGTTTGTATTTTGGTAGTGCCTTGACTTCTCAGTCCAACTGAGGCCTCATTGAGCTAGGAACTCTACAGATATTCTGCAGAGACAGTCCCTTCCCCAAAGAACTATACAGAATTTTAAAGTGCAGTTAAAGTTCTGTTGGAAATGAAGACCTTGGAAGCTTTGGAGGTAGCATGGAAAGCTGTAGGTGAATACATATTTTCAACACTAAATATACTTGTGTTCAGAGAGTAGTGTTCCTTATAAACCTTTGGGCTTCCAATCGATGAACAGGCACAACACAATGTAACTTGGGAGATCAGTTTCACAAGCATGAATAGAGAAAAATCAACTCTCAATAATTTTCACCTTCTGTACAGACTTCCAATGTTTTGCTCTTAGTATTTATCAAATATATTCCAATACCAAATTTAGTCACAAAAACCGGGCTTGATCTGTGAATCTTCGCAAAGCAAAAATGAGTTTATAATCTGTTATCAGTGTTTGACAAATGCCGTTTGATCTTGTTAGGATATAAATATTCAGGCCTGTCTGTAAAGGCCTATACTCTTAAGAATTTAGATGTATTCTTCTCACTTAGCTAGTTATAGAAGTATAAAAGAAAGAATCAAAATCACTGTCTGCCGGTGCAAGGGCCTTCTCTTACTGTGACTGTCTGAGGCCCTGTTCTTAGGCTAAGATCTCTGGCTAAGCAGCAGAGGCAGCCATAAGCTGGGAAGTGACCGGTCACATCCTCACATTCCAAACTAGTCACATTGAAATAAGGCAATCTGGGGCTGTTAGAAAGGTGATCTGATCTATCACCTCCAGAGAAAAGGAAGAGCCTAGAGGATGTAAAAGAAGGTTTAGTTTGATAGTTTTCTGTTTGATAAGAACTCACTTATCAATAGACACAGCTGGGAAACCCTCATGTCTTTATGGATGTAGTTGTAAAATTCTCACTTCTGTATTGTTTTGTCATTATAGTTCCCACTTTGCTATTGTTTATTTGCATGGTCTCTGTCTGGTTCTCTGATTGTTTCTGTCTGTTGTATAATTAATTTTTCTGGGTGTAAACTAAGGTGATGGGATATAATTAGTTAAATAATCATGTTACAGTATGTTAGGATTGGTTAGTTAAATTTCAGTAAAATGATTGGTTAAGGTATAGCTAAGCAGAACTCAAGTTTTACTATATAGTCTCAGTCAATCAGGAAGTGTGTGGGGTGGGGAGAATGGGTGTGGGAAAATTGGAATCATGTTTTGCTAAGGGGGGGAATGGGAACAGGGACACAGGTAAGGCTCTGTGGTGTCAGAGCTGGGAAGGGGGACACTAAGGAAGGAAACTGGAATCATGTTTGTAGAAGTTCACCCCAATAAACATCGAATTGTCTACACTTTTGGACTTCGGGTATTGTTGCTCTCTGTTCATGCGAGAAGGACCAGGGAAGTAAGTGGGTAAAGGAATAAGCCCCCTATCAGATCTGCTCAAATGAAAACACCAGACAATCAAGTAGACATTTAGGGGCATAAACTAGACATGAGCCTATTCTGAGGCACATTTGAAAATTCAGCTTCCCAGGTGAAATAGGGAAGTTATTTCATAGTCACATAAGGAAATAATATTTACTACTATTTTATAAATGTTAAAGCTATATAACAAAAATCCCAGGAAATTCAACATTAAAACTACTAGAACATAAAAATGGTTATACTGGTCAAACCAATGGTTCGTCTAGCCCTGTACCCTGTCTTCCAATAGTGGCCAATGCCGGGTGCTTCAGAGGGAATAAACAGAACAGGCAATCATTCAGTGATCCATCCCCTGTTATCCACTCCCAGCTTCTGGCAGTCAGATGCAAAGGACTCCCAGAGCATGGGGTTGCATTCTGATCCCCATGGCTCATAGGCATTGATAGACCTATCTACCATGAATTTAGCTAATTATTTTTTGAATCCCATTATAATTTTGGCCTTCATAACATACCCTGATAATGAGTTCCACAGGTTGACTGTGTTGTGTGCAGAAATACTTTCTTATGTTTGTTTAAAACCTGCTGCCTATTATATCCCTCCTTAGTCATCTCTTTTCCAAGCTGAAAAGTCCAGTCTTCTTAATCACTCCTCAAATGGAAACTGTTCCATACCTAGGGTGACCAGATGTCCCGATTTTATTGGGACAGTCCTGATATTTGGAGCTTTTTCTTATATAGGCACCTATTACCCCCAACCCCCATCCCAATTTTCACACTTGCTATCTGCTCACCCTATCCATACCCCTAATCATTTTTGTTGCCCTTTTCTGAACCTTTTTCAATTCAAATACATCTTTTTTGAGATGGGCCGACCACATCGGCACACAGTATTCAAGATGTGGGTGTACTATGGATTGATATAGAGGCAATATATTATTTTCTGTTTTATAATTTATTCCTTTCTTAATGATTACCAACATTCTGTTTGCTTTTTTGACTGCTCTGCATACTGAGCAGTTGTTTTCAGAGATCTATCCACAATGACTCCAAGATCTCTTTCTTGAGTGGTAACAGCTAATTTAGACCCCATCATTTTGTATGTATAGTTGGGTTATGTTTTCCAATGGGCATTACTTTGTATTTATCAACATTGAATTTCATCCGCCATTTTTTATGCCCAGTCATCCAGTTTTGTGAGATCCCTTTGTAACTCTTTGCAGTCTGCTTTGGACTTAAGTTGCCTCAGTACTTTTGCATTATCTGCAAATCTGGTCACCTCACTGTTTATCCCTTTTTCCAGATCATTTGTGAGTACTACTTAGCCCTAAGTAACTGAACCCTACACTACTTAACCCTTAATCTGAAGCACTGACAAAGGTAAATTGGCAACGGTTAAAGGGTTATCATACCAGCCTTAAATCTGAATGTTGTGCAAGTAAGGATTTTTGTCTGTGGCACAACTTTAATATTCCAGACACTGGACTAAATCCTCCAGTCCTTACTCATTCATAATTACCACTGTTCTTATTCAATAGCAACTAGATTGGGCTCTTCAGCATTTAGCACATAGTGTGGTTTATTCATCTTTTGTTTGATTATATTTGTTTAAAAAGAAGAAAAGAACCTTTATTAGAGGGTTCTAGAACTTGTACAATTTTACCCAAGACAGCTTGAGAGTTATTCTAGCCAATTGGAAGTATACATACTTATAAATATTTTAAAACATGTATTATTTTATTTACCCCCAAATATCTGCCCAAGCATCAGCTATTGTGTAAATACACAATTAACTTTTTGTTTTTATATTTCATTTCACATAGTTAAATATATATTCAAACATTTTTTTTTGAGAAATCAGGTAGAAATATTTACTCCCAGGCAGAAACTTTGGAGCCAGGTTTCAGCCTGCAGCTGATTTTTGTGGCAGATTTACAAACTCCAAGAAACCAGGATTTCTGATAGAAATGCTGACACAACCTTAACTCCTTTATAGTGGAACGAATTCACCGCTATAATAATTAAGCAATTAGACATGACAGAGAGTGTGAGTTTCCTGAGATAATCACACCCCTGGGGTATTACAAGTCATGATCCAGAGATAAGCGTTTTTAATCCCCCAAGGGTGTGATTATTTTATGATAACCACACCCCCTGGAGGAGACTTATAAGCCATATAAAAATCTTTAGTGTAAAGTAAAAAATGCTCATGCTGCAGTAGGCAGAAGAGCTCTAGATGTGGAGAGTGGAATGAGGCTGTCACAAATTAATTAAGAACTGCAAAATACACAACAGCCTCATAAAATCAGCCATCAATCCAACCAATTTGTATTGGTAGTGGAGGAATAAATACTCTAAATTATTAAGCAACTTTCTCCAGTTCCTGGTGCAACAAATGTTTTGGGAGATCCTGAAGATTCCCATTAAAACTGCAACCTCCTTTTTAGGCTGCTTTTCCTCCAGGTTACAAGAAGAGTGGCCTTCTCTGATGCTAATTCCAGTTCTGCTCTGAAATCTGCTCATTGCAGAAAAAAGCAAAATAACTATCACCTCTCACCTGCTTCCAGAGCCCTAGCAGAGCTCTGTTGGATTGAGGAGGGAAAGAACTACATTCAATCACACAGGGCTAGCCTTACGCACAATTCAGAAAGGCAACTGCTTGTGATCCTGTGTTTGTAGGGACCCTGTAACAGCCTCATCAACCCATGATACCACCTCCCCACACTGACACTGGAGGAGCACAGAAGACTGGATTCCGTAACATAGTAAAGAGACTAGATGGAATGCTTATGGAATCCCTGTTGTTCTCTTGCATGGGGCACTCCCATACCTGGAATCCCACATAGCAAATTACACTGAGGCTTGGCTTTTCAAATCCAATAGTTTTATATAGTTGTTACAACCACTGACCTCATCTGATAAATTGTGGAGAGGGTTATTGAGAGAATGACAGTATGCAGCAAGGTTCTTTGGCATAATCCTGGACCTGCTTTTATTTTGTAGAACTATGTGGTCTATAGATCACAAATGTGTGATACAATAAGTAAAAACCACACAGGGTACACATAAGCAGACAACTGTGATTTCCAAGGAAACAGCAGTTTGGATATAACCAATTGCACAGCACCATGTAATATGCAGCTCTGTGTTACTTACTATTGCAATTTGAGAATATTTAGTTCCCAGCTGCTTTTGTTTTAGAACAAACAAAGGCACATTTCATTTGCATTATTTAACATTAAGGCGACATGGTCCCAAGGAATGAACCTGAGTTAATTAAAAAGTTTTAGGTATCAGCCTGGCTTGAGAAAGTTTCATTGTTCTGTTACTGTAATGTGATACAACTCAAATCTTATGCTGGTGAGATTATTACACTTGAAGCCACTTCAGAGATTGCTATCTTGTAGCGTACACATTCAGACCTTCACAAATGGTGTATCACTCTCAGAGCTGTAAATATGACATTCAAAAGGCTCATACTTGCACTCTCCTGAGTTGCATTTGAAATAGTAATCCAATGAAAAATATATTTACATGTTGATGTGGACACAGCAGCAAAATGAGGACAATGGAATTAAGTGGCAGGATGCAACTTTAATTAAACTTTTAGCACAAAGGTGGGGCATTTCTCACCCATCACCCATACTCTCCTACATCAAGCATTTGATTGGTTCCAGCGCAGGAGTTACAGGGCTCCTTACCATATAATCTGTACCTGGCACCAGGGTTACAGGGCTCCTTTCCATATAATTCATAACACAGGGTAGGGCCTCCTCATCCTACCTCACAGCTCTCTCTGAAACCTAACACCCTACCATCCCCCTGTGAGGGAGAAGAGGGTGCAGCAGGGTGGAGACCTCGTCCCGCTAGTGCCACAAGGTCTGACTTCAGCCCACAAAGGCCACAAGGTCTCACCCTCTCATCTGAGCCAAAGGCCCATCACCAAAATCCCAGGTCTTTTACGTCTGCGAACTCCACCAATTTGGCCCATCAGAATAAAAATTCCTTCCTGATCTTCAAAACAGGCAATAGGTTAAACCCACAGTGTCTGTCACACTGGGTTCCCATTCCTAGTTCAGGTGGGTAGGGCGAGTTGCTGGAATGGAGTCAAAAAAAGTTCCACATGAGCTAAGATAAATCATGGGAGCTGGCCAAACAACACCCCTCTCCCACAGCTGGCCACTGGTGCCAGAGATTCCCATGGGAGGAGCTACTTATTGTCCTTGCTCCCTCCCTTGCTACTAGGACTGTCTCCCTTTCAGCATCAGTCTCATCAGTTTTCCCCACCCATTGATGTGGCTGGGTGGCATTTCTAGACATTTATAAATATTAACTAATTCAAGCTCAGAAGCCCTCTGAGGCAGCTAAATAAGTGTTATTATTCCCATTTTACAGTTTGGAAAACTGAGAAGCAAAGGGTATTGCCCAAAGTTAGTTAGTTGCAGAGCTCAGATTAGAACTCTGGAAGTTCTGATGCCTAGCTGTATGCTTATTCTGCATTGAGTGGGATCAACTTTAACAAGGGGGTTTGAAATTTCCAAATAGAAGCATACTGAAAGCATCTGAGAATCTGGCCTTTTGATCTTATCATAAGATGATAATAATGATCTTCCATTGGGGAAGTGTGGGAATAGGGAACTTGAATGACTCTTCCTTGATCCCCCTCTTTATTCCCAGTCACTAGAAATATATCCAGTTTAATGAGCAGTTTAGCAAGAAGGCCCACTCTACATTCAGACAAACTATGTATATTAGTAAGGGGAATCTTATTTAAAAGAGACCTAGCTAGATGATTGATCATAGTTTTTTTTCCCTGGCCATTATACACAGGGAAGAGTTATTGTATTATATTTATCAAGACCATGCTATAGAGTAGACCCCCATCCCATGGATTTGTAAAGCAGTTTATAATATGATTCAGCCCTTCCCTGTCTATTCCAGTAAAGGAAACCAAAGTGCCCTACTAGCAAGAACTAGGCTTAGTTCTAAAGCCTGATTCTTCCAAGCCCAATTTCAGTGTGTGTTTATGGAGACAGGTCTTAAGAGAGTATAGAAGTGGTGAGCAAGTTTGGTAATAACCTCTAGTTTTGTTAGCAACTATGTAGTTGAATGACAGTGCCAGTGACCATATTTCCTGTGCTGTAGAAGGACAAAGCAGGAGGAACTGTGAAGTCAATGTAGTGGTAAAGAAAAGGGTAAGCACACACAGAGATTTGTTTCATCTTTCACTTAGGAGAGCACAGGAAACACTTGAGATTAAGGGGAGCTCTTATATATATTATACACACAGACCTGGCCATGATCATCTCAATCCAGTTCCTGCATTCCTTCACATCCCATTGTATCTGCTGTTCTTGGATTCACACAGATGCTTCCCTCCTCCTATTGGAAGCAGTGCTGTTTCTATGCAAGGGCCTACCCCCTTCCTTATTAGATGTCCTCTCTCTTATGATGTCTGCAGAGGGAGTTGGCTGGCTGATTCCTGGGCTTAGAGAGCAGGGAAGAAGGGCCACTGTTCATCCTAGTTGCCAGAATCATGGAGGAAGAAGCATTCTCCCCCTATTCAGCACAGAGCTGATCCCTGGGACATAGGTGGGTGAGAATGGGCAGCATCCTACACTAAGACCCAGATGTAGTGAGCAGTCTATTTTGTCCTTCTTTATAAAGACCCAATGGGGTAAGAGGCCAATTGCTATCCCCCAGGGCACTGGACTCCTCCCCAAAGAAAGCCAACAACAAGTGGGTACAATAAGAAATGTCCAGAGGAAGGATATACAGGGGACACATTGTGAAAGGAAGGGTGAAAGCTAAACATGGAACTCTGGTATTCCTGAGTCCCAGCATTGTGCTCCCTCCCCTAGGCCATGCTGCCTCCGGAAAAAAAACAGCTCAAATCTTCATCTAGAGAAATTGTGTTGCTGCAATTTGGCAGACATTTTGGAAAGACAAAAATTGTTTTGTTTTTTAAAACCCTAACAAAAACTTAGTGGATACCTGTTTTGTTTGGCATTATAGCTAAGTAAGCTATCCAATTATTGTACCTTATCTGAAAATAATAGTAAGGACCTATTGCGAGATACGTGGAAGAGGTAGAAGTGGAAGGAATGGCATGCAGAGTAAAGCAAAACAGGTTTTCTGATTATCAAATTGTTTTATTCTGAGCATAAAAACAGAAGACGACTTTATGGCTGTGAAACTAAATTGTTGATATGTAGAGCTCATAAAAATAGTCATAATTGAGTATAAAGGGATCCTTTGCTTAAACTCCAGTGTATCTATCATTTACATGAGACCAGAGAAAAACCAACACTCCATCTTTGAAAGTCTGCAGCATATCTTTTGAATATGAACAGTTGCCATCACAAGTCAGAACCAAGAGATTGAATATGCTTGCATTAATTTGGAAGTTTGCCAGAAAGTGACCTTTTTATATTTAATGAACAGAGGCACAGAGGGACTTTGTCAATGTTTGGTTCTCTTTGAGGAAGAAACTATCACAGAAGTTCACATTCTGATCAGAACCTAATCCTATCTAGATTCCCTTTTTCCACATTATACAAATTCACTAGTTATGCATGCCCTGGAAGTAGAACTCTACCAAAATATATGTATTCTGCAATTAAGAAAAATCAAACTGTCAGCACAGACTGTTACATACTCTCTTTTCCAGAATACTGGTGCATTTTCTAAACAAAAGGATAGTGTCTTTTTTACATGACAACATATAAAGGAAGGAGGCAAAAAAATATTTTCAGTAAATTGCCTGCAAAGTTATAAGGGGCTTTCCTGTTGCTGGTAAATGATGTTTTAAATCTGCAGAGAAACAATTCAGCATTTTAGTGCCTTTGTGAAAAGGTTGCCATAAATACCATTTCCTAACAGATCATTTAATACATCCACTCATAGTTCAAACATGCTAACTGCTGCCTTCCAGAGCTGTCAAAACAGGTATAAGTCTTGTTTACTGACACTTCACTAAAAAACTAGGAATCATGCATGGGAGAACTATAAAGTACTTCATCCTGAGTGGTCTCCTCTTGATGAAAATGAAATTTACATGCCATCTCATCAGTTCACATATGTTGTTCACTTAAATCATTGTCTGTGTACTGGTGGTGCTGGAGGAATAACAATTTCACTTTCTCACACAGTATTAGTTACACTGCAGAATTCAAGAGACAGGAATGAAATCTTCATTTTTCAGGAGCTATGAGTACCTTAGTCCACAAAGTGTTCATCCCTGGGACAATAATTTAAGTCCAATGTAAACTTTAAGTCAAATCAGGTTAATGGCTTCAGTTTAAGCCCCTGAGCAAGTAAAGTTGGTCATAACAGTAGAACTAGAATTATTTAACTCTAAGTTTGGCAAGTTATGGGACTCCCCTTCTGCAAAGAAACACTATTTTCGCCTATGGCCTCCTACCCAGGCCCCAGAATGCTGATATGTGTGGGCTTTAATCACACACACAGCTCCTGCTTCTCTGTGAGGTATGGTCTGGGTCCCCACTGTATACTGCTCAGTAGCTATCCTAAGTGTCCATTCCCTGGCACCTTCTCTGCCTGGAGCACAGCTAGCTCCAGCATAAAGCACTGCTCTCTTCTGCATTCTGCCTCCACCGTGGACTGTGCTAACTCCTGCTTCAGTTTTGTTATTTGTTCAATAATCTTCTTTAGGGAAGTGTGTATGTCCTTCAGTTCTTGTCGACAAACTTTCGGCTGGTGTTGTAAGCTCTGAAGATAATAAAAGGCTTCCTCTGAGCCCCTCTTGGCTGTCTCAGTTTGAATCTCCAGCTCTTTCCACTCCTTATACACTTGACTGTTGATTTTCCCCATCCTAAACTATTACTCTGGGTTCATGTCACCTTTCTCTCCACTAGTTTCTACAGTCTTTTCCCAAGATCACCAGTCATGGAAGTTCCTTTATCAGCTTCTCTGGTCCAGCTCAACCTCTGCCGTAGATAGACCCACACCTCACCATGCACACATGATACAAATATAGGAAGGTGATGGCCCATCTTCTTTGGCAAAAACCCATTTTCCCAGACAATGGCATGGTTGAAATCTGAATCCACTGACAGGCCTCCCAGCCTGACCAACACCACACATGACTGAGTCCCAGTGCCATGAGAGGACCTCAGGCCACAGATATAACAGGTAACTGCACTCCATTATTGTGTATGTTCATCTAATATGTCCAGTCTTACTGCATGTGAAGCATACCAATGGACTTGCCCAGCCACCCCGAGAAGCACTTCCGCTATGCCGTGGGACTGAGCAGGGCTCTGGTATTTGGTGTTTCCACTTTAACTAACAATTTCCCATGTGGGAAATGCCTTACTGAAATCCAGGTATATTAGATCTACTGCATTTCCTTTGTCTAAAAAAGTTAGTTATGTGCTCAAAGAAGGAGATCCAGTTGGTCTGGCATGATCTACCTTTTGTAAAACCATATTGTATTTTATCCGATTATTGTTCACCTCGATGTTCTTGTCGTGGTGCCTTGCCCTCAAGCCACTCCGCCTCGCTGTATCAAGCAACAGCACTCGGGCTTGGTTCTTACCGGCAGGGCCAAGCCATAAGCAGTCTATAGTTCTGTGGCCACCTAGCAGAGGCAAACAAGCAGTAACAGTCTGAGGCTCTCGCCCTCCCTCAGGTGGGCAGAGCATTGAGCAGCCTTTAGCCTGCAGCCCTTTAGCTGAGCTGGCAGTAATTAACTATCTAAACCTCTGGCCCTCCCTCCTTTAGTGACAGCCTGCTGTGCCCTTTCCAACTCAGCAAACCTGTTCCTGAGCTCTATTTCTCCTTCACTATTGGAGTCTTTTTCTCTGCTTGGTTCTTATAGCAATATGTTTCCACTGACCACTTTCCTCACCCAGCAGTCTGCCCTCTGAGTTCTTCAGTCCAGCTTGCATCTGCAAGTCTTGACTTTTCCCTTCGGCCTCCTCTTGCCTTTGCTTCACCATCTGCTTGAACCCCCTTCAAAATTCAATCATAGTTTCTACTTGCATCTCCAAGACTCGGATCTTCTCTTCAATCAGCTCTACCAAGTGGCACTTCATACAAACAAAGTTGTTTTCAGGTACCCACTCTCAGATCATGTACATCCCACAGCTTCCACATCCAATCATCTTCATTGTCTCTTCCAGGGCTTGGGTCACTACCACTGCTGGCTCTATACCTGTCATAGCCTTCCTGCCTCAATGTCCGTCAAGGAGAAAGAAAAACAAAACAAACAAAGACACTCCTCCCCCAAAAACCCAAAGAAAATGAGACCACCACACACCCCCATCCCAAAACTCCCTTACAAACTCCCCTGTTTACAGGTCTGTTTGCTGCTCCTGTGCCACTGGCTGACTGTTTGGCTGTTATTATATACTCCCACCCCTCCAATCAGGGAAGCCCTGCCCCCTAATCAGGGCTCTGTTTCTCTCATGGCACATTGTCCCCTACCAGCCTCTATAAACTAATTACTCTCACTATTAAAAATTAGCACCTTATTTCCAGTCGGAATTCATCTAGTTTCAACTTCCAGCCATTGGATTATGTTATGCCTTTTTCTGCTAGACTTTAGAGACCATTACTAAATACTTGTTCCCCATGTAGATACTTACAGGCAGTAATCAAGTCACCCCTTAACCTACTGTTTGCTAAATTGAGCTATTTGAGTGTCACTATAAGTCATGTTTTCTAGCCGTTTACTCATTCTCATTGCTCCTCTCTGAACCCTTTCTAATTTACCAGTATCCTTCGGGTGTCTGAATCATGTGTCTGAATTGTTGCTGGGACCAGCCAAGGACAGCACCTGTATGGCCTAGCAGGCCTCTTGCCTTCAGTGCTTGCTTTCTAGTCCTAGGACACTGAGCATGGGGCTACTGAGTACTTTAAGAGTTCTGGAGAACTGAGCAGCCATATTACTTTACACTTGATTATCTTCTTCTTTGCACCCTTTGTAGTCATTTAGCGCTGTGCAAAGTGAATGCAAACAATGCAAAGGCTGCCATTTTGATCAGATTGCTTTTAACCAATTGGCCATCTGACCATGAATAGCCTTGTGAGGTGCAAGACATTGGAAAACTCTGCCCTAAACTTACTGGAGTTGGCACAGAAATAGACAACATTTATCTCTGGCTGCCTCGGGCCTAAAAGGTGCTGGGAATAACCAGATCACAGCAATATTCTGCCCTCACCCTTTTCCCTTGATGACGTTCCCTACAGACCTCTACACTGGAAAATGATACAAGAGGATGACAAAAAATTTCTCCTGTGTTTAAGGCCATGCCTACACTTACAATCTTTCAGCGGCACAGCTGTACCACGTTATGCCAACCGGACAGCTCGACATAATAAAACCAGCTCAACAAGCAATGGTAGCTATATTGGCAGGAGAGTGCCTCCTGCTGACATAGTGCTGTGTATCTGAGCGCTTATGCTGGCAAATCATGTCGCTCAGGAGGGTGGATTTTTTCACATCCTGAGCAACAAAAGTGTTGCTGACTTAAGTGCTAGAGCCTAAGTGGCCTAAGTCTACCAGTGTTATTGTCCCGTAATGCCACTGATGCAGGTTAATAGAGAAATGTATGCAACCACCAAAAAATGTAAGGCATCAGTTCAGTCTCTCTCCCTTTAGGTTTTTATAAGATTGCTCATCACTATGGTATCTCCACACTTTCTGCAAGATATAAATACACACAAAAATCGGTTTTCTGTTTATTGCTTAGAATCATACACTTGAAAAACACGGGTAAAATTCTGGCCCCATTGAAATCAATGGCAAAACACTCACTAACTTCAGCGGGGCCAGGATTTCATCTCATATCTAATCGATGTAGGTGTTTTGTTTTGTTTCTAATCACCACTGATCTCTTTAAAAGTGGCAATGGGATGATTTAACTACAGAAATCAGTTTATGAAAGGCACCCATGGGTGTAGCTTCTCATCTGCTCTTTCTCAGATGCTCTCTCACTCCCTCTCTCTCCCCATTTTCCTCTCCCTCTCTTCACATCACATCACATCCACATCAGTAGTTGGGTTCCAACCCATCACTCTGCATTAAGCTATGTTATATCAAGTTACTACATCATATCACACTGCCAAAAATAGCAAAATCAATGCCTTTCCAAACCAGATCCATCCAAGAAACACCCGCACAACCAAATGCAACAAAGAATAATATCTATATTTATGTTTTTTCCAACATCCAATGGATGGGGGAGACACAGGAAATAAAAGAAAAGGCAACATGCATTAGGCATGTCATAGCAGGGGACATTTTAAACTACCTTACTTAGAAGTTCCAATTTACCTTTACAGATCTCGGTTGGGTTGACATAATTATTAGCTATAAAATTGTGACATTGTAATAGAAGCTCAGAGCTGCCAGAATCAATACTAGTTGGTATAATATCCCAAGGGAAAATAATAAAAAATTTACTTGTTAGCTCTCTATCAAGTCAGGTCACTGCTAAGGCATCTGTGAGTAGTGCAGACTGAACAGAAATTTTGTGCATCTAAATACATCCCCATGGATGAGCACAAGTCCATGAGGCCAGATGCACTGCATCCGAGAGTGCTAAAGGAGTTGGTGGATGTGATTGCAGAGCCATTGGCCATTATCTTTGAAAACTCATGGTGATCGCGGGAAGTCCTGGGCGACTGGAAAAAGGCTAATGTAGTGCCCATCTTTAAAAAAGGGAAGAAGGAGGATCCTGGGAACTACAGGCCAGTCAGCCTCACCTCAGTCCCTGGAGCCATGAAGCCATGGAGAGGTCCTCAAGGAATCAATTCTGAAGCACTTAGAGAAGAGGAAAGTGATCAGGAACAGTCAGCATGGATTCACCAAGGGCAAGTAATGCCTGACTAATCTAATTGCCTTCTATGATGAGATAAATGTCTCTGTGGAAGAGGGGAAAACAGTGGACATGTTGTTCCTTGATTTTAGCAAAGCTTTTGACACGGTCTCCCACTGTATTCTTGCCAGCAAGTTAAAGAAGTATGGGCTGGATGAGTGGACTATAAGGTGAATAGAAAGTTGGCTAGATTGTCGGGCTCAACGGGTAGTGATCAATGGCTCCATGTCTAGTTGGCAGCCGGTATCAAGTGGAGTGCCCCAAGGGTTGGTCCTCGGGCCGGTTTTGTTCAATATTGTCATTAATGATCTGGAGGATGGTGTGGATTGCATCCTCAGCAAGTTTGCAGATGACACTAAACTGGGAGGAGAGGTTGATACGCTGGAGGGTAGGGATAGGATACAGAGGGACCTAGACAAATTAAAGGTTTGGGCCAAAAGAAATCTGATGTGGTTCAACACGGACAAGTACAGAGTCCTGCACTTAGGATGGAAGAATCCCATGCACCGCTACAGACTAGGGACCAAATGGCTAGGCAGCAGTTCTGCAGAAAAGGACCTAGGGGTTACAGTGGATGAGAAGCTGGATATGAGTCAACAGTGTGCTGTTGTTGCCAAGAAGGTCAATGGCATTTTGGGATGTATAAGTAGGGGCATTGCCAGCAGATCGAGGGACGTGATTGTTTCCCTCTATTCGACATTGGTGAGGCCTCATCTGGAGTACTGTGTCCAGTTTTGGGCCCCACACTACAAGAAGGATGTGGAAAAATTGGAAAGCGTCCAGTGGAGGGCAACAAAAATGATTAGGGGACTGGAACACATGACTTATGAGGAGAGGCTGAGGGAACTGGGATTGTTTAGTCTGCAGAAGAGAAGAATGGTGGGGGGGGATTTGATAGCTGTTTTCAACTACCTCAAAGGGGGTTCCAAAGAGGATGGATCTAAACTGTTCTCAATGGTAGCTGATGACAGAACAAGGAGTAATGGTCTCAAGTTGCAGTGGGGGAGGTTTAGGTTGGATATTAGGAAAAAACTTTTTCACTAGGAGGGTGGTGAAACACTGGAATGCGTTACCTAGGGAGGTGGTGGAATCTCCTTCCTTAGAAGTTTTTAAGGTCAGGCTTGACAAAGCCCTGGCTGGGATGATTTAGTTGGGGATTGGTCCTGCTTTGAGCAGGGGGTTGGACTAGATGACTTCCTGAGATCCCTTCCAACCCTGATATTCTATGATTCTATGATCCTGTGACTGTGCTTTATGACTTCACTTTTTTTATTCAAAAGGTAATTGTAGAAGAAGAGAAAAAGATTTGGGGAAAACATGCTATGCCTTGAGCTTCACTTTTAAGGCTTCTTCATGAAGTTTCTGGAGGCCTATTTAAATCTGGAGCTTTTAGAACAAATGTGGAGTTACTGAGCCAGCAAATGCTCCAATGATCAACTGGGGTCCAAGTAAAATGTTGCCATTCCACGTTGGGCTGGGATTTCAGCCCGGTTAATTATCTTTTACTGACAGTTCCCTCATTCCATCAGGCAGCTGACACCCAGAAAGGTCACTGCTTCACCTGACCTGAGGGCCCCTAAAGGGGGACAAGTCTGATTCAGGAGTGGGGTGGGCGTGTATGATGGTTCTAGTGAGACTGTAGGTGCCATTCAGTCTGAGGCAGTAGCAATGAAAAAATAAAAGGAGCATATGGGTCCTACCCCCATCTCTGATAGGTGTCCATGAGACTGAAGAAAGGGGTGAGTTAGCAGCAGGAAAAACCAGCAGAGACTGCGGGAGAGTAGTAATGGGAGTGGGGACTTGCCATACGCTCAGGCCCACTGTAGGAACATTCCTAGGAGGGACTGAAGCCAGAGAGCAAAGAAGCTGGCACTGGGGGCTCCATTCAAACCAGCTGCCCATCTTTTCTTTGGGTAGGCTACCCCAGATGTGTGTTCTCTGCCCTCATGGAAGCATAAAGGCAGCACAGAGGCACCAAGATATCTAACCCCCATGCCTCATAGAAAGGAGCGCAGGAAGACCCAGGAGGATAAAACAGGAGAGCAAAGTCAAGGAAAGGGCTGGAGGGAGGAGGGAATAGGAAGATTTAGAGAGGGAAATAGAAAGTGGGCATGAGAATAGAGTCGTAGGGATGTAACTGGGAAAGAGGAGAGAGAAAAGAAGAGGGAGGAGCAAATTGGGAGAGAGGAACGAAAGGAGAATGAGAAGTGTAAAGGAAATTGAAAGAGGGAGAGGAACTGGTTTAATACATAGGAGAACTGGGTATGAGTCTTTATATATTAGCTGGGGTCAGGGTTAAAAAAAGGTTAACATTTTAAAGCAGTTAAAGTAATAGGGTACAGGAGGAAATGCAGTTCCCCCTCCTCTGCCAAACCCAGAGGAGAGTTCCCCCCTTCCCTCTCTTGCTTGCATAAGCAATGCTTCCTACAGCTCCACTTCTCCTTGGCTGGTGTAGCAAGTTTGCCCCCAGTAAGAGTGACAACCTACCTTATAAAAAAAGAAAAGGAGTACGTGTGACACCTTAGAGACTAACAAATTTATTTGAGCATAAGCTTTCGTGAGCTACAGCTCACTTCATCGGATGCACTCCTTTTCTTTTTTGCGAATACAGACTAACACGACTGCTACTCTGAAACCTACCTTATGGGTTTGTCACATGACAGGTCTATCCATTGGCTATATGTTACTATATTAAAAATATGTAGATAACATAATGCCAGCTAACATTACAACTGCAAACCAAATGCAGACAGTGAATAAAACCCACAAATGGAGAGGTCTAGGATGCAGGTCACAATAAACAATCTGTGTCCCCTGATGGATGAGAGGATTATTCGGTCTCTTTTTGGACATCTGTCAATAACTACCACCTCTGAACCCAAATAACTTTTCACCACATGATCATTTTTGCTCTCCAAATAGTTCCTCCTGCTATAGCACATTCAGCCTGGGAGGTGGATCTGCCATCTGGAGACTGGGCGCGATTCTGGGGTTACTGATTCTATATGTCTTGTCTGCCACCCTGGCAGCATAAAAGAGCCTTAAAGTGGGAGAAATGAGAATATCTCTTACAAAGAGTGCTTCATTGGTCAGGTTAGAACCGTCATAAAGGCTCCATACTGGACCAGCTCTGAGTCCACAGTGTAGGGGTTGGATTGGGAGTGTGGCTGGTGTGCAGTGCTGTTCTCAGAACCCTGGGAAATAGAGGTTGCTCTAACTTAAGGCTTGTCTACACAAACATTTAGTTTGCAGCAAGCTAGGGTGTGAATCTGCCCAGCACTAGTCTGCCGTGCAATAACTGTCTCTACGGACTCAGCTGATGAACACTAATAATTTGTTAATATGTTTTGATCTACTCCCATATTAAACTGGAGTATAGCAAAGTGCATTACTGAACTGTTAGAGAAATTCAGTAGAGTCCACACAGACAGTTAATTCATGGCAGGGTGGAGCAGGGAAGATTGACATCATAGCTTACCACAAACTACATGTTTGTGTAGACAAATCCTTATACTTGGGACTTGGCAGCCCCTGCACAGCCCCAAAATGAGGACAGTACAAACATGTCTTACAGCCATGTTTGCTCCTTCCTCCCCTCAATACTGCTCTAGGTGCAGGAAGGGGGTAACAGAGTCAGGCATTATTTTCACTGATTATGTTGTCAGTGGCTGTCTGGGTTTGTGTTATTTCTGTCAATGCACGATTGCTGTCATCAGCATTTTGGATATCCTAAGAAACAAGGTCAGTGTCCTTCTCCAAGAGGATTGTCTTTCACTAAGGAACATGTGGTCTTGTCATTTTTTGGGATCCAGACATAATGCTGTTTTTCCTCTTGAATCTTGTAACATTTAATAGCTTGCTGGGTTGGGTGGCAACCCTTGTTAGAGTGCTTCCAATCTTCAGAGCTGACACCTCCCACCACATTGATTAAGAGTTTAGCCAGCTCCTCCTTGGATGAGGAGGTGTATTCCTGCTTACTCTGGTTATTTCTGACATATCTTCTGATTATAAATACAGTGTAGCAATGATCTTTGTCAGCACAGTCTCTAAATATTTGGTGGGAAGAATTTAAACCTCCTCACTACTTTCATCAAATGATATCCCAATCATATCGTCTCTTGGATTTAAAATCCTTGACCTTCTAACTTGTAAAGTAATCAAATCTCATCATCTTCATGTGACCCTGCTAGTCCTGCTCCCTTTCAATCCCCTCTGCATTCTTTGTCCCCAAATCCCACACATTCATTCTCCTCCTTGTTCTTGTGATGTGAAAGCACTTCAATGCTGTTCCAATAACCACTGGGTCCTCTCTGCTTTGTCCCACTGGATTTCTGCTCTTCTCGCCACCCTGAGGGGATGTAGCACATGCAGGGATTGGAGGAAAGGAAGGGGACAAAACTGACCTGACAAGACGACAGGGACCAGAATGATATAGCAGAACCCCAATGAAATCTGAGATGTCCCACAAAATCTGAGAGAATTAGGTTACTAAGATGATCAATAAAGAAAGAGGAAAATATTAATATAGAAAGAAAATTAAAAAATGAATTTAAAAAAGTAAAGTAGGATATAAAACTTAAAAAATTAAGATAGACTTAAAATTAAGTTTAAGTCTATCTAAAAATAACATAACACAAGCAGGTTGGAGTGTGGCTGAAATTTTGCCTGTAAATCAAATCATTGTGCTACCAACACTGGACAGTATAAAATTATATGCTGTTGAGAAAGCTCTATAAGATTCAGGCATAGTGGGGTGGGCTAAGGATGAAACATAATCCTTCACTTTAAATTTCTAGCTTTTGTCAGTTTAATCTAGTTCTTTAATTGTATTTTAATATAGTTTTTTAGTATATAATAAAAAACAAAGCTGAAATAAATGATAACCTAAGTCCCCGAGCATGTTCATTGTTGTAAGTAAAGCAGACATGCCAGATGTTCAGAGATTACTGCGGGTAGGATAGAAGCAAAAGGCAGCACAGAAAAATATAGCTGTTTGTATATACTGTGTTTGGAGAAAAGCAAAAAAAAAAAAAGCTTTTTCCCTTTCCTGATTTAAAGGTTCTTTGGTATTAGCAAGAATGACTGACTAGTACTAAAACAATTCTCTTGAGCAGACCATCTTGAACCATATACAACAGATAAAAAGCCAGCAAAATGCAACTCTTCAAATAACCTCTTGTTGTCAAATTGCATGTAATTTGGGGGAAATTTTTACTCCTTTCCTCTTTCTCTAGCACACAAGGAGCTGTGAAACCAGTGGTTTTTTGATGCATTAGACAGAAACCTTTCTCCTACCTATTAAATGAGTCTTTAGTCCATAAGCAGAGCTATCTGTGCATTGCCACTTTACTCACATTAAGGCCTCTCTGCAATACAACTGTCTATTTTGGTTGCACACATATAGCCATTACTGCTATGCTCACATTAACACATATGAAGCAAAAGCCCTTGAGGGATTTTTACCTTGACCTTTTTCTTTCACCAGCACATCCTCCTTCTGCTCTTCATTTCCAGCTTTGTTTACAAATCCATCAGATTATTTTTGTGTGTGCTGACAACAGGGTGCATGATTTGTTTGGGGATTTTTCTGGTCATAAAAGTATTCATTTCTAGAACAATTAATTGCATGGAAAACCAGCCACAATGGAGATTCCTTTGAAGGAATAGGAGGGCTCCACTTTAGTCCTGAGAAAATGAAATAATATAATCCCTGCAGGGATTTTCTCAGAGGCTATAAAGCAGGGTCACTTCCTCACATACAATAATCTGGCTCTTTGTAAGTGCACAGTTGTAACAAAAATAATATGTAAATCATTCCCTACTTCAGAGTTTCTAGTTTATACTAACATACACACATGGGTGCACACAAGTAGAGGTCCCAAGTCTCCACTAGGTCTGAGGTGTGTGGGGACACAGTGGAGAGCAGTGACTGCACAGGGTGGTTGTGGCTTCCTGATCCTTCTTAGGGCTTATTCTAAAAATCAGCTAATGCCATACACTCTGGCTCCACCAACCACTCACTCATATGCTTGGTTTGTACTGGCAGCTGAAGTAAGCTGAAATTGTAGAAAACTGATAAAGGAAGCAAAGGGACCTAAGAAGAAATCTCCGGCCAGCAGAGTTAAGAACAATCTCAGGACAGTCTCTACAAAAAGAATAAATGGACACAAATCAGACATCATGAATGGTAACATACAAAAGCCAGTAGGAGAACACTTCAGTCTCCCTGGACATTATATATCAGATTTAAAAGTAGCCATACTTCAACAAAAAAAACTTCAAAAACAGACTTCAAAGGGAAACTGCAGAACTACAATTCATTTGCAAATTTAACACCATTAATTTGGGCTTGAATAGGGACTGGGAGTAACTGGCTCACTAGAAAAGCAATTTTCCCTCTCTTGGCATTGACACCTTCTCATCAATTATTGGGAGTGGACCACACCCACCCTGATTGAATTGGCACTGTCAGCATTGGTTCTCCACTTGTAAGGTTACTCCCTTCTCTTCATGTGTCTGTATATTTATGCCTGCATCTGTAATTTTAACTCCATGAATCTAAAGAAGTGGGGGTTTTAACCATGAAAGCTTATGCCCAAATAAATCTGTTAGTCTTTAAAGTGCCACCGGACTCCTCGTGTTTTTTTTTAAATATTAGGACTAAAAAGAATTCTGACAATAGTATTGGTCTATTACTAGATAGAATGGTAGGATTATCAATAATAATGCAAAAAAGGCAGAAGCGTTCAATAAATATTCTGTTCTGTATTTGGGAAAAACAGACAATATAGTCTCATTATATGATAACACTCTTTCCATTCTGCTAGTATATCTGGAGGTTGCTAAACAGAAGCTATTAAAATCAGACATTTTAAATCAGCAGTGCAGTTAGCTAGCTCTTTTAAAACTCTTGGATGAAAGTTAAGGAGATCACTAGACCATTAATGTTGATTTTCAACTAAGTCTTGGAGCACTGGGGAAGTTCCAGAAGACTTAAAGAAAGTTAACATTGTGCCAATTTTTAAAAAAGAAGAGCAAATGAGATGTTGTGGGTAATTATAAGCCTGTCAGCCTGACATTGATCCTGGGCAAGATAATGGAGTGGCTAATACAGGACTTGATTAATAAAGAATTAGAAGAGAATAATGTAATTAATGCCAATTAGCATGGGATCATGGAAAGTAGGTCCTGTCAAACTAATTTGAGATTTTTTTTTATAAGATTACAAGTTAACTTAATAAAGGTAATAGACTTCTGTAAGATGTTTTACTTGGTACTGAATGTCATTTTGATTTAAAAAGTTAGAATGATATAAAATTACCATGGCACACATTAAATGGATTAACAACTGGCTAACTGATGGTCTCAAAATGTAAAACAGGGAATCATCATCAAGCAGGTGTGTTTCCAGTGGGTTCCGAAGGGATCAGTTCTTGGCTGTATGCTATTGAACACTTTTATTAAGGACATGGAAGAAAATCATCACTGATAAAGTTGCAAATGACACAAAAATTGAAGTGGTAAATAATGAAGAGGACAGGTCACTGATAAAGAGGAACCATGGGTTGGTTGGTAAACTGGGTGCAAGCAAACAATATGCATTTTAATACAGTAAAATATAAGTGTATGCATCTGGAAAAAAGAATATACACCATGCTTACAGAATGGGGGCTAATCAGCTGAACAGGAGCTTCCAATGTGACATGGGAGCCAAAAGAGCTAATGTGATCCTGGGATGCATAAACCGGGGAATGTCGAGTCAGAGTAGAAAGGTTATTTTGTACTTGGCATTGGTGTGACTGCTGCTGGAATAGTGTATCCGGTTCTGATACCCAGAATTCAAGAACAATGTTGATCAACTAGAGAGGATTTAGAGAAGATCTATGAGAATGAGTAAAGAATTAGGAAACATGCCTTATAGTGATAGACTCAAAGAGCTCAATCTAGTTAACTTGCCAAAGAGAATGCTAAGGGGTGACTTGATTACAGTCTATAAGTATCTACCTGGGGAACAATGGGCTGCTTAATCTGGCTGGAAGTTGAAGTTAGACAAAGTAAGACTGGAAATAAGGGTAAATTCTTGACAGTGATGGTAATGAACCATTGGAACCATTTACCAAGAGTCATGGTGGATTCTCCATCACTGAAAATTTTAAAATCAAGATTATGTGCTATTTCTAAAAGATCTGCTGGAGGAAATATTTTGGGGAAGTTATATGGCCTGTGTTGCACAGAAGGTCAGACATCACAATGGTCTGCTGACCTTGGAATCCATAAATGGTGGCTACACCAGCTTTATACCAATAGAGAATCCCTCTATAGAAGGAGAATTCTCTATGGGACTGTCTGCCTGGTGTAAGGAAATTTGCACTGCACAAAGTGGTTAGCAGACCAGGGAATCTGGCACATATTTTAGAATCAGCGGTTCAAATAATGGAGGGTGTGAGAGAATCAATGGCTAGAGGATCCATAAATGAAAGATTTATAGAAGGGCAAACATTGTACCTATCTTTAAAAGGGGAGGAAAGGAAGAAATTAAAGACCAGACAGCTTAATTTTTGATACCCAGAAAGATACTGAAACAAATTTTTGAACAATCTGTTTGTAAGCACCTAGAGAATAACGAGATATGTAATAACCAACTTGGATTTCTCAAGAACAAATCATACCAAACCAATCTAATTTCCTTCTTTGACAGGGTTATAGGTCTAGTGGGGATGGAGGAAGAAGTAGACAGGATTTATCTTAATTTTAGTCAGGTTTCTGAGATTGTTTATGAGAATGTCATGTGGGACTAGCTACGGACATGTGGTCTAGATTAAATTACTATAAAGTGGGTGAAAAACTGTTTGAAAAACCATTCTTAAACAGTGGTTATCAATGGTTCACTTTCAAACTAGGAGGACATATCAAGGGTGGGTCCCACAGAACTCTGTTTTGGATCTCATACTATTTAGTTTTTCATTACCACTTGGATGATGGCATACAGAGTAAACTTATAAAATTTGCAGATGACACCAAGCTGGGAGAGGTTGCAAGCAGTATGCACAACAGGATTAGAATTCAAATGGTCTTAATAAAATTGGATAGTTGGTCTAAAAATCAATATGAAATTCAATAAAAAAAACCCAAGTTTAAAGACCTATTCTTAGGAAGAAAAAATTACATGCACAAATACAAAATGGAGAATAACTGGCTAGGCAACACCACCACAGAAAAGAATCTTGAGGTTATAATAAGAAAAGGAGTACTTGTGGCACCTTAGAGACTAACAAATTTATTAGAGCATAAGCTTTCGTGAGCTACAGCTCACTTCATCGGATGCATTTGGTGGAAAAAACAGAGGAGAGATTTATATACACACACACAGAGAACATGAAACAATGGGTTTATCATACACACTGTAAGGAGAAAGAAAAGGAGTACTTGTGGCACCTTAGAGACTAACAAATTTATTAGAGCATAAGCTTTCGTGAGCTACAGCTCACTTCAACGAAAGCTTATGCTCTAATAAATTTGTTAGTCTCTAAGGTGCCACAAGTACTCCTTTTCTTTTTGCGAATACAGACTAACACGGCTGCTACTCTGAAAACTGTAAGGAGAGTGATCACTTAAGATAAGCCATCACCCACAGCAGGGGGGGGGAAAGGAGGAAAACCTTCCATGGTGACAAGCAGGTAGGCTAATTCCAGCAGTTAACAAGAATATCAGAGGAACAGTGGGGGGTGGGGTGGGGGGGAGAAATACCATGGGGAAATAGTTTTACTTTGTGTAATGACTCATCCATTCCCAGTCTCTATTCAAGCCTAAGTTAATTGTATCCAGTTTGCAAATTAATTCCAATTCAGCAGTCTCTCGTTGGAGTCTGTTTTTGAAGCTTTTTTGTTGAAGTATAGCCACTCTTAGGTCCCCGTTGCCAACTCTGTCCACATATCTATTCAGGGGATACCATCATAGGGCCTAATCACATCAGCCACACTATCAGAGGCTCGTTCACCTGCGCATCTACCAATGTGATATATGCCATCATGTGCCAGCAATGCCCCTCTGCCATGTACATTGGCCAAACTGGACAGTCTCTACGTAAAAGAATGAATGGACACAAATCAGACGTCAAGAATTATAACATTCAAAAACCAGTTGGAGAACACTTCAATCTCTCTGGTCACTCGATCACAGACCTAAGAGTGGCTATACTTCAACAAAAAAGCTTCAAAAACAGACTCCAACGAGAGACTGCTGAATTGGAATTAATTTGCAAACTGGATACAATTAACTTAGGCTTGAATAGAGACTGGGAATGGATGAATCATTACACAAAGTAAAACTATTTCCCCATGGTATTTCTCCCCCCCACCTCACCCCCCACTGTTCCTCCGATATTCTTGTTAACTGCTGGAATTAGCCTACCTGCTGTCACCATGGAAGGTTTTCCTCCTTTCCCCCCCCTGCTGTGGGTGATGGTTTATCTTAAGTGATCACTCTCCTTACAGTGTGTATGATAAACCCATTGTTTCATGTTCTCTGTGTGTGTCTATATAAATCTCTCCTCTGTTTTTTCCACCAAATGCATCCGATGAAGTGAGCTGTAGCTCACGAAAGCTTATGCTCTAATAAATTTGTTAGTCTCTAAGGTGCCACAAGTACTCCTTTTCTTTTTGCGAATACAGACTAACACGGCTGCTACTCTGAAACCTGAGGTTATAATGGATCACAAATTGAATGGTCAACAGTGTGATGCTGTTGAAAAAAAAAAGGCAAATGTCATTCTGGGGTATATTAATGGGAGTGTCATATCTAAGATATGGCAAGTAACTCTTTCAATCTACTTGGCACTCATGAATCCTCGGCTGGAGAACTGTGTCCAGTTCCGAGCATCACACTTTAGGAAAGATATCGACGAAGTCCAGAGTGCAACAACAAACATTAATAAAAGGCTTAGAAAACCTGACATAAGGAAAGGTTAAAAAACTGGGCATGTTTAGCCTTGAGAAAAAAAGACTGAGTGGGGACCTGATAAGAGTCTTCAAATATGTTAGAGGCTGGTGATCAATTGTTCTCAATGTCCACTGAGAATAGGACAAGAAGTAATCAACTTAGTTTGCAGCTAGAAAGATTTAGGTTGGTTATTAGAGAAACTTTGACTGTGAAAATAATTAAGCACTGGAACAAACAGATTACCTAGGGAGGTTGTGGAATCCCCATCACTGGAGGGTGGTTGTTTTTTTTTTTAAGAACAGTTTGGGAAAAAAATACCTGTCAGGGATGGGCTAGATATAAAAGGTCCTGCCTCAAAGTGTGGGTGTGTGTAGATTAGATGACCTTTTGAGGTCCCTTTCAGCTCTACATTTCTATGATTCTAAGAAATGGTCTTTAGGAAAAAAGACCTCTGGAAGGAGAAAGAAAGGGAAGGGGGTTAGGAAATTGTTCAAATCAGGGGACTGAAAGATTTAAAAAAAGCAAGAGTAAGAGGAGGAAACAAAAGGGAACAGGAATAGGAGGAATGAAGAAAGCACAAAGGGAAGAAAGAAATGTGGACACAGATGTAGATGAGGATAAGATTGTATTTGACTGTCAAGGATAGCAGCCTAGGAAGGGATTCAAGGAGCAGGCGACATGGCTGAAGTGACAGGTGGTGAGGCTGGACAGGAAAATATGACAGTGATCAAGCTGAGAGGATAACACAGAGGGGAAAGGACCAATTATAGAAATAACATACAGGAATACATGGCAGGACTTCCTTACACCTGGGATGTTTCAGGGAAGGAGACACTAAGATTATATATGTAGTGGGTCAGAAGAATAGTTGTCACTCAGGTAGGAAATTCCTGTCCAAGCCTCCTGGTAATTCCACAACTGCACACAAACCTAGTGTTATTTCACTTTATATCACTGTAAATTACTGATACCAGAAAAGAGAACTCTCCAAACTTGTCATACAAAATATATATGTAAAAAGAAAAGAATCCTATATTCTTTTTTCAAGTTCCCTACGCTATTATTTCTTCTGAGTATTTAATTTGGAGTCTTTATTGTTCATTTCAAAGGTGAGTGTCACATTTGCTTGTTGGCAGGTCAAAGCTGTGTTCCTTCCTTGTACATTTAATTTTACTGACAAAAGTGACAAGAATATACATACACAACCTCGAAAATAAGCAAGAAAATTTGAGTAGCTTTTAGCTTGGTTAAGTGATCATATAATTTTGTACTTAATCTGTCTCCCATTGATAGTAGTTGCTGTTTCCAGTTTAGGATACTGGCTATGCCCACCTGGAGCGGATATGCAATATTGTTATGAATACTGCTATGCAATAATTTTGAGAACACTGTATATGACCTGGTCAGTGAGTGGGCATATGGTATCTTGGAGATAGTGGAATGATTATTATCTGCATAAGATTCCAGGCTTGTCACTGAAGCCTAGAGTGTCTGAATCAGTGTGAAGTTATGGAAACAGCTAAAAGTATGGCATTTAGCTCTTTCTGTTCAGAATATCACCAGGTTCAGTCATCATCCTGTCAGACCCAGATGGAATGCTACGGAGCAAAGCTTCGGTGGTGGGCCAGGGGTTGGAATGTTGAAGGTGGGAGTAACAGGTGCATGGAGTGACAAAGAGGTGGCTGTGCTCCAGCCAGCAGGCACTGCAGCACTTTCCACAGACTTTGGGGAATAGGTACAAACAGTAGCATTGGTCACTATACCACAGCTCATGAAAACAAGAGCCCCCTATTTTTGGCTTTTTTGCACAGAATTTTAGATTACAACCAGTCAACAGCATGGGCTTTCAGTCACTAGTATGCACTGAATGCTTGAATTCAATGAGATCTATGTATGAAGGTGACATAAGAGTTTCCCAGATGAGAACACCCATGCATACACTTGAAGAAAAATGGGGCAAGCGATTGGGTTCAACTATCTCTGGTCTCTAATCTAACAAGTTGCAAGCCTTATTCTGTCAAAGCTTGGAGCTCTAAAGAACACTAAAAGAGTTAAAAAGCCTTTCTTAGGGGGAGAAGATGGGTCACTCATCAGAAAATGTCGAGGGAGCCAGGCTGATACAGAAACAACAAGGAGTTCGGTGTCACCTTAAAGACTAACGGATTTATTTGGGCATAAGCTTTTGTGGGTAAAAAAAACACCACTTCTTCAGGTGCTTCTGAAGAAGTGGTTTTTTACCCATGAAAGCTTATGCCCAAATAAATCTGTCAGTCTTTAAGGTGACACCGGACTCCTCGTTGTTTCTGTGGATACAGACTAACACAGCTACCCCCTGATACTTGAGGCCGATACAGAGAGAAAGACAATGTCAGGAAGTAGGGCCTGCAGCAGTGCCAGTCTCCAGGCAACCCAACAAGTGCAGCTGGCTGTAGATTGTCTGATTAGTTGGAAGAGTAGCAGATCAGCTGTTTCGAGGAGCAGCAGCAGCAATTGTAGCTGAGTGGCTGCTCAAAGTATTTGCACATGGCTGCAATAGTTCCTGTCCCTGCCTTGTTTTAGCTCTCCATCTACCTCACCTCACTCTTGCCTCTGATCCTGGGCTCCTATTCCTGGTTATGGACTCCTACTTTGACCATTAGGCATGACTGCCCATGTCCTAGTCTCTGATAGGGCAGGAGTCTAAGAAATTTTTTGATGATCCTTAGGGAAAGCTAGATATGTGAACAGTCTGTCCTAATGTTTAAGATATGTTTTCTCTGAAATACTTTGTTTCTAATTAAATAATATTTGGCATTATGGAGGCTGTTTGGTCACTGAGTACCATGGTCATTGCTCTGGAGGGACCAAAATTTCAGCTCTGGACATAAGTCAGACCTGCTGAAGTAAAATCATGGTTGAGACCCTGGGGATTGCAACCTGGGGCTTGAGCTGAGTGTAGGAAATTTGCCTGATTCCACTCAGAGACAGGTGACAGTGAGAGAGCTGAGACAGAGGGCAGTGTGCTCATCGAGACCAGAAAGGGTCAGAGGTGTAGTTCACTTGCTAACTGTGACAATGGCAACACTAGAACCTTTTAGTCAGACAACTATTTGAGGATATGATGATGCCACAAGTAGGGATAGAAAGCTCATTCAGATAAAATAATTGACTTCAGGCTTTCCCCAAACCTAAGCCATTTTTTGTTTTAATTTCCTTGAACCTCTGCACTGTCTGGGTTGGGCCATTACTGAGAGTGTACATACCAAAATAACATGAGTAGCTGTTTTAAAATATATATAGCCCACATAAACAAGTAGAATAAAAATTCTAGCAAGGAAGCTTGATTCCACAGAATTCCCAGGCTGATTTTAGATAAGTATTTGAAAGTTTGGACGCTTATCCAAACCTCCAAAGACCTGGAGGTTCACTCACAGGATTGAGTACATGATGTATTTATATGAGCAATCATCTCTGTGAAAGTGTTCCATATTCTCTCAGGTCTAAAGAACATAAATATTGCATTTCAGAACTTAGATCTCCCAAAGCTTCAAAGAAATGTAAATCTACCATATAGAAATGGGGAAACTACTAAGCTATGAGTTGCTGCAACATCTTCAAAATGTTAGCAATATACTGGGGAGAAGTAGAAATCCAGTGTAGGTACTCTAATGTGATATCCACAAACTACTGCACTGAAAAAAAAACAGGGTTTTTCCACTACAGAGATGAGTGATTGAGAGGCTCCTTGTTAACCTTGCAGAGGGCTCCCAGGCACTTTATATACCTCCCACAGCGCTCACGACATTTACTTGCAGTCTGCAATAAGTGCTCTTCACCACGCATGCTGTTAATAATGCCACGTAGTATGGACTGGATGTTCCTTGCTTAAAAGGAGTACCTCTAAACCTTCTAGGACAAATGTATATGCATACTGTAAGTACACTTCAGGCTGAGTGCTTTTGAATTATTGTCCCACCACTCAAGTACATTTCCTCCCCCTCCCCACGCAGTTTCAAATACAGCATTTGTGAAAGTGCATCTCAGTTTGAAAATGTGACAATCTTATTAATGTCCATTGTTGAGATGCATTGTGTGGCAGTGTTGAAAAGGAGATTGTTCACCAGTAGGTGAGATAGTAAAGGGTTTGGTTTTCTGGGATGAAGGTACAGGTATATAAAAGCAGATATATGCACCCTAAAGAGCTGTGTGTGTCATATGACCCAGCAGAATTATATAAAGGTCTGTCTTCACAGGTTGATTTTTTTGAGTAGAGTTGTGTGGGAAGCCTGCTCAAAAACCCCTTACTAGATTTGAGCATTATCTGTTTAAATGAAGCTTAAACCAGCATCAGGTTTGAAGAATTTCAGTCTCCAAAGATTTATAAACAAATACACAATCCACCATACAGTTCAATATCCTTCATGATATGGCTTTTTATTTTTTAGTAGAGGAAAGGAGGGAGGAGTTGCTCATTTAGTTGTATGCTGCTTTATACTTTTATAAGAGTACAAGAGCCATAAATTAAAATAAACTGTGATTTTTCTTTGTTCTTATGCACAAATTGTGAGAGTGTTGCTATAATAAAAAGCTGTGCATTTCTAGATATCAGCTCATTTCAAAGCTAAATGAGTGTCAGAGAAAATCAAAAATCAATCATTTGACCTAGCCACTTTTTGAAAATAGACATTTTGATTATGAATGGCATTTACTAACACAGAATATATTCTGCTTATCACTTTAGTAGTTAATGTTTTTTGCTTTATTTTGACTTTGCATTTAAAGGGGGTGGGAAGCCAGAGGGTTTGCATTTTTTTCTGAGAAATAATTATCCAAGACAATTATAAACCATACAAGTAAGCCATATACAGATTAGAGGAAGACCTTGCATAATAAAATAAAAGTACAGGACTCAAGCAATGTTTTCAGCAGGGAGTTATCCATAAAGAATCTTACTACTTTCCCTATAAGCCAAAGGTGTAATTCACAGAAAAAAGTTGAAAATATGGTTCTAGAGCTATAAACTCCACATTATCTTTATTAAATCCTCTTCTTTGGCACACCATGATGAAAACAAGTGTGACCATTAAATGATCATGCAGATTATCAGAGGCTCATAGTAACACCTGGTTTAAAAATAGGCAATGTAGTAAGCACTGGAACATAAATTTCTTTAAAAAAAATCAATGCTAAGATCTCATTTAGCAGTAGGTAACAGCACGAAGACAGCAAAGGGATACAAAGTGGGAAGTGTGTTTCAGAAAATACCATTTTACACTTGCAAACTACTGTAAAGAGTTTTTAGACAACAGGTGTGCCATTTAAACAGATTAGCTGAGCCATTTATCCATTGTTTAGAGACACTGAAAGACATTGCACTGATTCTGTTCCCTGTCAATAGTCTCAGTTAAGGCAGCATGTCATTTATCAGGGGATCAATTAAGTGGATTTTTGCCATATTATTAGGGTGAAGTACTGTATGGTTATTCAGTAACTACTCTATGAAGAATTCTATAGTATACACTTTGTAAGGTAATAGAAGGTGAGTGCCAAATTCCAAACTGAAAAAAAAATTCATAAAAGTGTTAGGAAGGTTGTAAACACAGAAGTAAAGGGTTGTAAAACCTAGTTCCAAAATGTCTTTTGACTTTCTATCGGTATAGTTTTACACATTGAACATTATTCTCTGCTGTGTTGCAACAGAGGCGGCTACACCTGTGTAAAGTTAGCAAGTAGGGGGAATTAAATGTCCCCATGTGTGAACTGCAGCAACTTTCCACCCCCAGGTATTTCCATTATGTACAACAGGTGAGTTGTACTACTATTAAGTAGTAACTGAAGTGAAGACAAGTCCAGTTGACTGAAGAAAAGTATAAATTTGAAAGGGCATGGATGAGCCATGAAGTTTAGGTAAAATCTACAGGGCTTATTCTTCAGTTGGGTGCCTGGGTACCAGTGTACTAATCTTAAATGCAAAAAGACCATTCAAGGATTCCACTCACTTACAAATATCCAGCAGTGCAATGGCTCTCACTGAGATACTTAGCTGCTAAAATATGTCCTTTTTCATGCTTCCTGTCATGTACATTTTTTTTGCACTATACTTATCTGGCATGTAAACCATGGGAACTGCATTATGCTTGCCTTTTTAAATACAAAAACCCATCACCTTCCCAGGCCACATTTCCACAGATCCTGTATAGGAGATACATTGATGAGTTCAGCAGACAGGAAATGAGGAAAACAAGGCTCTGGGAATATTTAATAGCTACCAGGGGAGGTCCATCAACAACCTGTTTGTGGAGTGGACAGTGGTCACTATGCAAGCTAATATAGGTATACTGTACTGGAACAAGCATTGAGGGTGAGAATATTGCGTTGGCTGTGGCATACCAGTCAGAACTTTTCCAGCAGGGAATTTCCTCTGCAGATATGTATCTCATTTGACTTACAAACTGCTTGTGCTTATTTTCATATATGCCAAACTGAGACTCTTTTATAACCTTGGGGCATGCTCCAAATTTTCCCCAAAACACTACCAGAACCAGCAAAGTGCAACCACTGTAACATGATGCAGGGTACAGCTGCAGGACTGAAGGATTTTCACTTCAGGTTCTATCAAATTTCCCTTATGTGGTTATACCTCTCTAGTTAAGAGATTATTCTATCCTTTGAGCTGCTGGGACAAGGTTGAACAGGGAGTAGGTAGGTATGGCAGCAAGACTACAGCTTTGGCTCTTCCCACTGCCTAAAGTGGTTCATGTCTTCATTTGTGCATGTCTAATGGGAAAAAAAAACCTGAGGAATCCAAATGGTGTAATTTAGTCACCCTAGAATTACTTATGGAACTGTAGCTGCAGCACTGGCTTTGTGTGCGTGATCCAAAATCAGCCCATTTATTCCAAATTGTACATTTTCAGTCACAGTAAAATGTCAATGATAATTTTATATGTGAACACTGCAGATAAAATTTGCTACTGTAACCTAGGGTTATTAGCAAATATGTAACATATAATTATATGTTTATTATTTAATCCTGACTTCTTAGCAGTTTAAGATGAGGATATGTTATCTGACAGGGTAATGCTGTGTTAATGCCTGAAGCTCTGGTCACAGAAAAGTCATTCCAAGCCCCTTTCCCTATGTAGTCTGCACAGGAATTGCTAAACTAAAGACCATATCATTGTATGGTATTATTTATATTATATATATTATATATTATATTATATATATTATTTATAATATATAAAAAACAATATCTATAACTTTATTTCTCTTTTTGACCATAGACCGTACAGTAAGCACTGGACAATAGCCATGTAAGGGAAGTGCCAGAAACAATATTTGAAATACTAATTAACAGCAGCAGTAGCTCTCTGTGTTACTCATCCAGTTCACTGTTGGCAATAGTTTTATGAATAAAATAACATGGTCCTAAAAGAAATGATGTACAAAAAGCTTGCATTCTGAGACAGTCTGTTCATTGTGTTCTAAAAATGAAAGAGTGACACTTAAAATGAACTGTTTCAGGTGTAAATATGAAGCAACACTTTATATTCAAGGATTGATAGAAAAATACAAGTATCTTTTGTAAGGTTTCTTAATTTTAGTTCACTTATTGTTAAAGAGATGTCAACTATCTTGAGGCAATTCTCCCTTGACATCTCAGTTATCACATCTGTTAGCTTGAATAGTTCTTACCTTATGCTGAATAAATTGTACCTGTACTTGCCAGTTTGCCATTATCCAAAGTTCATTGTGCTTGCTTGCATCCTTATGGAATACGAATGAGAATTAAAATAAATTGTAAAGGAAATATTTCACATCAGTGAAGAACTCCAAGAGTTAATCATCATATAATTTATACTTCAAACTTGCTGATTTTGAATCTGGATCTGGAAACAAACTTCAGTGTTTGGGGTCATATGGATCTAGGTCTTTGATGTGGTTTCATGTCTACTTCAAACACAATAGACACCAATTCTAGAATAAGAAATAACATTTCTTCTGTCCCCAACACAATGGCATGTATTATTTATGCAGCTCTATAGATGTGCATGTGTTTGACAGCTATGCAAGACTGACACACTCTCTGCCACAAAGAGGTTTCAAATAAGAAGGCCTTCTCAAACACCAGTTGGAATCAATGAAAGTACCTGCACAGATTTCAATGGGCACTGGACCATGTCCTGAAAGACCAATAATACAAGACACTGTGCACTTTCAACTCCCCTTAACTTTATCTTCATCTCCTGAGGTACAATGCAGCTTGCAAGATTGGGTCCCAAGGGAGACAGTAAAAAGAAGTCGATCATGGGGTGAAGCTCATGTTAAAACTGGAGATGAGTGAAATTTTTCGACTGAACTCTACCAAAAAAAATGCAGATTTGGGGCAACTGAAATATTTTGCAAATTCATGTTGATTTCAGCAAATTTTTTCTGTTGAAATGAAACAAGAACAAATGTGAATTGTAAAAAAAAATCATTTCAACATGATCAAAATGAAACATTTCAATTTGTCAAGCTATATTCACATGGATATTTACCATTTGAGGAGCAGGAGGAGGCGGTGGGGATGCACCCCTTATAACCTTTAGCTCAGTCATGACAGCACTCATCTGAACCAATTTTTCTTCCCTGATTTTTCTAGAACTGTCAGCAAGCCAAAATAATCAATTATTCACACAGATTTAGTTATGACACAAGTATCCTGTAAACTGGTTTGTTTCACTTAAGCATATTTCATATTTAAGTCTCACTCACACACACACACACACACACACACCCCCCTTTTACCATCTATTTTAAAACAAACAAAAAGTTATGGTGAAGAGTAGAAAAGAGGAGAAAAAGTCTGTGGAAGAAGCAGACAGGAGAGGGATGGAGAAGATGGGTAAAAGATAGGGAGAGAAGTGAACATACTAATGAACAGATAAGGGAGGTGGGGAGATAGCAGAGCCAGTGGGCAATAGAAAGAGTGGGCTGAAGTGAGCCATTTGATGGTGATGTGCTGAAGGGGAGTGTCATATCAGGTATGAAAAACAATCCATTATTTTTTAAAAAAAAGGGTCCTGTATGCCAATTAAATAGAGAGAAATAGCTCAGTCTTGAACTTTACCTAAATTACCTAGTTGGATTTTTTTACTGATTTTTTCCAAAAATGGCTTTTACATTTTACATTAAAAGGCACACCAAAAAACCCTTTATGTAATCATTTAACATGAATTTTTTTTTAAATCACATGTGAAGTAACCATCTGCTGAGTTCCTCCTTAAGAAGGTGAGTGTTAGCTGGCAATTTAGAATTTTTAGATCTAATGCAAGATCTGTTGCCCCCCCATTTGCAGTGTGGCCATTATAACCCAAGACCTTTCCCGGACCTGAAGAAGAGTTCTGTGGAGCTTGAAAGCTTGTCTCTTTCACCAACAGAAGTTGGTCCAATAAAAGATATTACCTCACCCACCTTCTCTCTGATATTCTAGAACCAATATAGCTATGACACCACTGAAAACATAATAATCCAAGGCTGACATGAGTATACATATAATATCACTAAGATATTGGGTACAGGTAGATGTGGATGACCAAAAGGTTTCTTAATAAAATGAAGATAAAGAACAATGAACAAATTACAAGGTAATGACTAAAAAAATGATGCTTGCAAGAAAATAATAATTGTGGCCACTAAGTACATTGCACATGCCTATCTTAACTTACAAAGAAGCACACTGAAAACAAATGTAACTTTTTTTAAAATGTTCCTGAGTTTTAAAAAAAATTGAAAACAGGTTGTGACTATTATAATGTACAAGTGGTGACACTTTATTCCCAATTTGTAGTACTAATCTGCTGGTTCTATTCCTGAAAGAGTTTCATATTACTTCCATAAGAGTGTCCCTTGATATATAGAGTACTCTCCTGAATGTGCTGAAGATCTGAAAGGGAAACATTTCTTCTTCTTTTCTTATTCACCATTGAGGGATGTTGTAAGCAAACATAAAAGCCATCACTGACTTAAAATATGACTTTCTGGTAATGGATGCAAAGCTTGTCTGTCACTTCTAGGTCACTGGCACACTGGATAAGATAGAGTGAGGAAGTTTTCACTAGTACTCCCAGTGATGCATTTGTTTGCTAGAAGATTTCAGTTAGTCGAGTTACTAGCATCAGGTGTGAATCCAGGCCTGATCTGATTGCTTTCTGGTGATCTATAGGAAATAACTTGCTGATTTCACTGTCAGTGGACAGATATCTGCTTTTTTGGGGTGGGAAGTGGTAAATCGACATTAATGGACACTTTCTTTCTTGGGATACAGACCAAGGATAAAAGGGCCCAACCTGGCAAAGCACTGAGCACTATAACTTTCATTGTCTTCAGTAGGAAATGAGGCCAACATGTTGTAGGAAGCACACAACTCTGAGCAAGATTAGGCCTAGAAACCTAATTTACCTCTCTTCCCTAAAGTTTGTCACACCATAATAGAAGTGGAGCGTATGTATGGGATAGGGAAGATTTCACTGTCCACTGCCATTGCTGGATGCTGCCACTATTCTATGGATAACTTCAGTTCGAACAGTTAATGTTATGCTGGTGAATTGCTAATTTTACAGCTTGTTTTATTATGCAATCTAAAACTGTCTCACAGCAAACAGTAAAGTAAACGAGACTAACAGTATGTTGGTGTCTTAGAGTTGTTCACCATTGTAAGTATAGCATTACATTATCCCTTTATTATATAACACTGTGTATTCACTATTCATCCAAATCAATCAACTAGAAAAGTATTAAAATTATACAAACTTTCAGAGTTAAATTTACATCCCTCGAGATCCAAAAGTTTACGAGTTTTTTTTAAAAGCCAATGGAAGTGCAACTATAACATCAAATAACTCAAAGGGAGCAGTCTTAAGCAAATGCCAGAGGATAAACATCAGTCCATGTCCCCCGCCTCCTCCCCCCCCCCAAAAAAAAACCCTTTATCAACAGTTGTGCAACCATGATACATCTTTAGTCCTGTATAATTTTCTTTCATGAATTGTGTCTTTCTTATATTCTAGTATACAACAGAAGATAAAATGCCTCACCTAAAACATATCATCTGATAGTCCTCATTAGCAACAGAAAAGGAGTACTTGTGGCACCTTAGAGACTAACAAATTTATTAGAGCATAAGCTTTCGTGAGCTACAGCTCACTTCATCGGATGCATTTGGTGGAAAAAACAGAGGAGAGATTTATATACACACACACAGAGAACATGAAACAATGGGTTTATCATACACACTGTAAGGAGAGTGATCACTTAAGATAAGCCATCACCAGCAGCAGGGGGGGGAAAGGAGGAAAACCTTTCATGGTGACAAGCAAGGTAGGCTAATTCCAGCAGTTAACAAGAATATCAGAGGAACAGTGGGGGGTGGGGTGGGAGGGAGAAATACCATGGGGAAATAGTTTTACTTTGTGTAATGACTCATCCATTCCCAGTCTCTATTCAAGCCTAAGTTAATTGTATCCAGTTTGCAAATTAATTCCAATTCAGCAGTCTCTCGTTGGAGTCTGTTTTTGAAGCTTTTTTGTTGAAGTATAGCCACTCTAAGATCTGTGATCGAGTGACCAGAGAGATTGAAGTGTTCTCCAACTGGTTTTTGAATGTTATAATTCTTGACGTCTGATTTGTGTCCATTCATTCTTTTACGTAGAGACTGTCCAGTTTGGCCAATGTACATGGCAGAGGGGCATTGCTGGCACATGATGGCATATATCACATTGGTAGATGCGCAGGTGAACGAGCCTCTGATAGTGTGGCTGATGTGATTAGGCCCTATGATGGTATCCCCTGAATAGATATGTGGACAGAGTTGGCAACGGGCTTTGTTGCAAGGATAGGTTCCTGGGTTAGTGGTTCTGTTGTGTGGTGTGTGGTTGCTGGTGAGTATTTGCTTCAGATTGGGGGGCTGTCTGTAAGCAAGGACTGGTCTGTCTCCCACGATCTGTGAGAGTGATGGCTCGTCCTTCAGGATAGGTTGTAGATCCTTGATGATGCGTTGGAGAGGTTTTAGTTGGGGTCTGAAGGTGATGGCTAGTGGCGTTCTGTTATTTTCTTTGTTGGGCCTGTCCTGTAGTAGGTGACTTCTGGGTACTCTTCTGGCTCTGTCAATCTGTTTCTTCACTTCAGCAGGTGGGTATTGTAGTTGTAGGAATGCATGATAGAGATCTTGTAGGTGTTTGTCTCTGTCTGAGGGGTTGGAGCAAATGCGATTATATCGTAGCGCTTGGCTGTAGACAATGGATCGAGTGGTATGATCTGGATGAAAGCTAGAGGCATGTAGGTAGGAATAGCGGTCAGTAGGTTTCCGATATAGGGTGGTGGTTATGTGACCATCGCTTATTAGCACCGTAGTGTCCAGGAAGTGGATCTCTTGTGTGGATTGGTCCAGGCTGAGGTTGATGGTGGGATGGAAATTGTTGAAATCATGGTGGAATTCCTCAAGAGCTTCTTTTCCATGGGTCCAGATGATGAAAATGTCATCAATGTAGCGCAAGTAGAGTAGGGGCATTAGGGGACGAGAGCTGAGGAAGCGTTGTTCTAAGTCAGCCATAAAAATGTTGGCATACTGTGGGGCCATGCGGGTACCCATCGCAGTGCCGCTGATTTGAAGGTATACATTGTCACCAAATGTGAAATAGTTATGGGTCAGGACAAAGTCACAAAGTTCAGCCACCAGGTTAGCCGTGACAGTATCTTGTCCTGACCCATAACTATTTCACATTTGGTGACAATGTATACCTTCAAATCAGCGGCACTGCGATGGGTACCCGCATGGCCCCACAGTATGCCAACATTTTTATGCTTGTCACCATGAAAGGTTTTCCTCCTTTCCCCCCCCTGCTGCTGGTGATGGCTTATCTTAAGTGATCACTCTCCTTACAGTGTGTATGATAAACCCATTGTTTCATGTTCTCTGTGTGTGTGTGTATATAAATCTCTCCTCTGTTTTTTTCCACCAAATGCATCCGATGAAGTGAGCTGTAGCTCACGAAAGCTTATGCTCTAATAAATTTGTTAGTCTCTAAGGTGCCACAAGTACTCCTTTTCTTTTTGCGAATACAGACTAACACGGCTGCTACTCTGAAACCTGTCATTAGCAACAGAGTTTATCATATGATTCAGTGGCTTTAAGAATATGAGACAAGACCATAGCCTACTGAGCGATCATGAAGAGCTGCACCCTGTCTCTGCTTTAAGTAGTAATTGGTAAAAATGAAAGTCTGATCACAATTTAAGGGGGAAATCAAGCAGTAAACAGGGTGTATGCAACTATCATTTTTCACTTACATTATGAAGGATTCTTAGGATTCTGTGTTGCAATATGGCCTCTTTAGGCCACCCAAAGTGTCCATAAAGATAGTGGATCTCTCCCCTCCCACCACAGGGACTACCCCTAGAGTAGCGGCTTCTCCAAGGCTGTATAATTAGCAAAAGGGCTGTACACTGCCTTCTACCTCCACAAACACCAGCAGAGGTGAGGCTACTCTTGCCTGCTACAATGACATCTAGAGGGCCATGGCATCTTAGTGTAATTTAGATCAGACCTCAGGATGCTCTAATTTGGCTGGGCAAGGGTCAGACAGGCCCCCAACCAGTCCTAGACTATGATGAGGCACAGTTAACATTAACACAAATCTCCCACAGCCTCTGGGGATGAAGTGATCCTGCAGGTGACTAGAGCACAGTCAGGATGATGAATGGACTGAGGGAGAAAAAAAAACCAAAAAAAAAACAAAAATACCTATAAGCAACTAACATGCAATGCTACAGATTCAGAGGAAGTAAATTCCTCTCCTTTGTGGAAGGAACTTGTGATTTTTTTGGTTAATAGAGATAATGTGTTGCCCCAGGCACATTCAGGGGATAATTATCCTCACAGATAGCCCCGCTTTGGAAGTTTCAGGCTGCAAGAGCAGCACCACAGAATAAACCACTTGTAATCTTTCACTGGCGTGAAGAAACAAGCATTAGCTGCCACCACCATAAATATCGTTTAAATTACACTTAAAACTTTCCCAATTTTTTCTAGATCTCTAATCTTTTAGTGAATGGCAGTGCTCCAATGTGGCCATTCATTCTGCTATTTAGTCTTCCATTTATACACACTGTTAGAATAATTCTGCTTTTCAGATGTAGCTTTCCATTCTAAACTTACATATAAACTTAAAATACGGATTTAATTGGGGTGTGTGTTGGATACAGTGCTCCTGAGAGCTAATTTCTAAGTTGCTATCTGAAAAAAACAAACAAACAAAAAAAACCCCTAGAGTTTTCAGGTGCCTAAGTAGCCTCTGGAATCATAGGTAGAGTTGCCCTCTCCCCTACCAAAATCTGAAATGGCATTCCTGGTTGTGGATCTGTTTAATTGCAGTATAGATGTTCTGGCTCAGTCTGCGACCTGAGCTCTGGGGCCCTTCCACCTTGCAGGATCTTAGGCTTGCAGGGCTCAAGCTGTGGGTCTGTTTAATTGCAGTCTGAATCAGTTGTCACAGGCCAGCCATGGGTTTTTAACTGCAGTGAAGACATACTCTTAAATGCATGCGATTTCCCAGGAAGGTGAAAACTACAGCAACTTGTTCCAGAGGTCCAACACACAAAGTGAGAGCAGTTGAGTCCCAAGAGAACAAGACTGACACTGTGATGGAGTGTAACTGCAGAAACGAGTTGGCCTGGCAGAGCTAATCCCCACAGATGGCGAGAAGGAGGCACACCAGCAGTGAGCAGAGCGCCCTGTGTCAGTGCCATATGGAGTTTTGAACAGTGAAACTTTTCATGGTCATTCTCTTGAATTCTGTGGGTTTTTTATTTCTAGTTTTGAAGCTTTACTGATTGCCCACTTTTTCTTCTGTATTTTAAAACTGGTAACTTGTGCAGTAAATTCTCATTACAGATCCAATATTTTCCATTTTTTGTCCTAAACTCATGTGTAGTGTTGGTGCTTGTTGTTTAAAAAGCTGCTATGGATCACTTAAGAGATGGTTTCATTTAGTGATCCATTAAATCATAGCATATTATATATATATATAATTAATGTATCACTATCTATATCTATCATTAATTGACTTGTATGGTGAGCACTAATGTTTGTATAATTTGTTGACATCCTCAGACCAAAGGCCATAATGCACAGTGTAAAGTATCATTTATTCGTTTGGGAAAGGTGAGATATGCTTGAAGTGTAGTGAGAGTCTATTCAGAGAATTCTTGCACAATTTGCAGAATAATGAGGTTCAGAACTAAAACAAGATCTGTAAAAATAACATATTTGTGTAACAACTGAAACAGAGCGTATCTTTCTTATATGAAAATCTGTTCAAATAATTGATCTGTATAATTGAGTGAGAAGTTAGAAGTCTCACTCCTATGAGATTTGATACTTCTTTTCCCAACTAACTTCCATAGAAATATTTATACATGTGTTATGTGTATGAGCAAGCTTTCACTTCTAGAATGTACTATAAAATACATACTCTGATCTGTGACAGGAAGTTCTGCCTTGTACCCCTCTTGTGAATGCCCTCTCCTTGGGCCCTGGAACTCCACTTCACTCAAAGGGGAGTCGGTGTGAGTCTCTGACGAGGGCCTCATGCTTCAGCCCTCTTGTTTCTCACCATGGCTCCTTGAGCAGCGCCAGTTTGGCTTGGCTCCCTACAGTAGTCTTCACTCCTGGGAGCTTTGTAACCAGAAAGTGTATGCAGTAATCAGGCCCTCTCAGAGGCCCGGGCCACTTCCAGCTTTTGAGGCCCCTAGCCATAATAAAAATAAAAAACAACGACACATGAAAAAAAAATAAAGCACAAAAAAAAAAGAGTGAGACATAATTTGAACATGTTTTTATTTGACAAATGCTATTCTAGCCTTTCTGTGCCAAAAAAATTATGTTTACCAAATCACATCTCTTATTTGATTAAATTTGCAGCTCTAAGCTGAGAGAGTGTGTCATATTTTGGTCTAATTGGCCCTGGCAGTGATACAGTTCAGCCTTTATGAAATGAAGTATTTATTTTTCAACAAAATAACACAGCAGTCATAGAAATAGGTTAAAATAACCAAAGCCTACAGGTATGAATCTCACCTAAACTTCATTTTTTCTCTGCAAGTTTTGAGCAAGTTCCACTCAGCCCCAATCCCCTATTTCTGGGCAGGAAGAGAAAACAACTACTGCAGCATTCTGTTAGCATCGGTCTTCAGAGAGTCATCTCCAGCAGCTGCTGCCCACCCTTCTTCTCAGGCCAAGGTTTAATGATTTAAAGTTCCTTTGATCCTAAACTCATGCTTGTGAAAAATAAACCTGTTAGCCTAGCCATGCAGGTGAGCTTTCCCCCAATTATGCTTTTACATTGTTTCCTCAAAAAATCTTGGTATTCTCTCCAGAGACATCTTATCTCTGTCAGTTTCATTTCCGGTTTCCCACCTTAGATCTAACTTCATGCAGTCAAGCAAAATTTTTTTCAAATAGACTCATAACATTAATAGAAATACAGCAGTCTCCCATGTGCTCCACACATGCATTTATAATTAAAAGAAAACAGAAAAGCCTGTGCAAACATTGCATGAATCTCAAAAATATGTAGTTTGTTTTATCCTGAGCAGTCCCAAAATTTGTTCTAAATTTCCGTACACTTTGGGCCAATTCCTGAGTAAAAAGAGACTTGCTCTCAGGAAAATATGCCAAAATGCAGCAGGACTAAGGGAAGAAATCCTTGGACACAGAAATCCACAAACCCAGAAACCCTGGACGCCCCATCATCTCAGGCATTGGCACTCTCACTGAAGGACTGTCCGGATATGTGGACTCTCTACTCAGGCTTTATGCCACTAGCACTCCCAGCTATCTCCATGACACCACTGATTTCCTGAGAAAACTACAATGCATTGGTGATCTTCCAGAAAACACCATCCTAGCCACCATGGACGTAGATTTCAGAGTAGCAGCCGTGTTAGTCTGTATTCGCAAAAAGAAAAGGAGTACTTGTGGCACCTTAGAGACTAACAAATTTATTAGAGCATAAGCTTTCGTGAGCTTTCATCGGATGCATGGACGTAGAGGGTCTCTACACAAACATTCCACACACAGATGGAATACAAGCTGTCAGGAACAGTATCCCGATGATATCACAGCACAACTGGTTGCTGAGCTCTAACTTTATCCTCACGTACAGTTATTTCAGATTTGGTGACAATATATACCTCCAGACCAGTGGCACCGCTATGGGCACCCGCATGGCCCCACAATATGCCAACATTTTTATGGCTGACCTGGAACAACGCTTCCTCAGTTCTTGTCCTCACACTCCTTCTCTACTGATGCTACATTGATGATATCTTCATCATCTGAACCCAGGGGAAGGAAACCCTGGAAGAATTCCACCACAATTTCAACAGCTTCCATCCCACCATCAACCTCAGCCTGGACCAATCTACGGGAAGGTCACTTCCTAGACACCACGGTACAAATAAGTCATGTTCACGTTAACACCACCCTATACCAAAAACCCACCGACCACTATGCCTACCTTCATGCCTCCAGCTTCCATTCCGGACACACCACACAATCCATTGTCTACAGCCAAGCGCTGAGGTCCAACCACATTTGCTCCAACCCCTCAGACAAAGACCAACACTTACAAGATCTTCACCAAGCATTCTCAAAACTACGATACCCACACAAGGAAATAAGGAAACAGATCAACAGAGCCAGACATGTACCCAGAAGCCTCCTTCTGCAAGACAAACCCAAGAAAGAAACCAACAGAACTCCACTGGCCATCACACACAGTCCTCAGCTAAAACCTCTCCAATGCATCATCAGTGATCTACAACCCATCCTAGACAATGATCCCTCACTTTCACAGGCCTGGGGAGGCAGGCCAGTCCTCGCCCACAGACAGCCTGTCTACCTGAAGCATATTCTCACCAGCAACTACACACTACACCATAGTAACTCTAATTCAGGAACCAATCCATGCAACAAACCTCGATGCCAACTCTGCCCACATATCTACACCAGTGACACCATCACAGGATCTGACCAGATCAGCCACACCATCACTGGTTCATTCACCTGCATGTCCACCAATGTAATATATGCCATCATGTGCCAGCAATGCCCCTCTGCTATGTACATCGGCCAAACTGGACAGTCCCTATGTAAAGGATAAATGGACACAAATCAGATATTAGGAATGACAATATACAAAAACCTGTAGGAGAACACTTCAACCTCCCTTTGGACACACAATAGCAGATTTAAAGGTAGCCATCCTGCAGCAAAATAACTTCAGGACCAGACTTCAAAGAGAAACTGCTGAGCTTCAGTTCATTTGCAAATTTGACACCATCAGCTCAGGATTGAACAAAGACTGTGAATGGCTTGCCAACTACAAAAGCAGTTTCTCCTCCCTTGCTGTTCACACCTCAACTGCTAGAACAGAGCCTCATCCTCCCTGATTGAACTAACCTCGTAATCCCTAGCCTGATTCTTGCATCTTTATACCTTTATACCTTTATACCTTAATTTCCACTACATGCATCCGACGAAGTGGGTATTCACCCACGAAAGCTTATGCTCCAATACATCTGTTAGTCTGTAAGATGCCACAGGACTCTTTGCCACTTTTACAGATCCAGACTAACACAGCTACCCCTCTGATGTTAGGCACAGTGCATTTCAAGGCCTTCAAAGGCATATAGCTTTCCTGTATCTAGTTACTGCAAGGTATTATGGAAGAGTCACGGACACAGGTTATTGCTCCCTTTCAATGTGGGGCTGAGCCATTATGCTATTGTGAGTTTGCTATGCTCGGATCCACTAGCTATCCCTTAATATTTCCTTTTCCCTCCCTCTGCAGAATTCCAATATGAGACACCCTGGAGTTATTCTCTGAGAAATTACAGGGATGGAAAGTCACCCTGAGCAGATTTCCATGGTGTAGCCTACTGATGTACCAGAGATACTGAGTAACTGTGATATTTCTCCTTACACAAGCACAGAAAACTGGTCAGAAATTTTCTTTTAAAGACCAAAATTAGTAGTATACATAATTAGTGGCCAGAATATGGTTGAATGTACAGTGCATGCACGCACACTTCAGTCTGCAAGAACAAGACCTGTGCAGGGAGTTTGCAGTGTATCAGTGGCAGCAGATGGTTCTAGAGATGGGGAGCTAAACCAATATTGGCCCATCCCACTGCCTGGATGAATCCCTCCTCTTAGACACCAATATAGATAGGAAGGGGTCATTTGTTTTTTCTCATCCTTAAATATTCCTTTATAATGCATGCGAGTTGTACTACACTAATATTAGCACAGTACCTTTATTTTATTTAACTCTTTATTTTGTTATTGGGAAGGTTACAGATCTTCTCTGCAAGAGATATAAAAAATGACCTCTGTCTCAGACATCTTTAACTAAATAAATCCTGTTTCAAGGTATGCTTGCAATTTATCAAAGATTCAGAAAAATGAGATAGGTTGCCGTCAGCTGTAATTATGAATATTGACACTGATCTATGATAGTCACCTGGCATGATTCTCAGATGCTTCTTCTGGAATGAGAAGTTATATATTTGCCCTGTAATTTATAACTGGCCAATTACTTCTGGCTCTGTCAGAAATAGTAGCATGTAGTTAGTTTGAATACTTATATATTTGCAACTGACGTGAGTAGCCTGGGAAGAGATGAAGAAAAAAGAACTCAATCCAAGTGGAAATCAAGCACTACTCAAGATTACTATTTTAGCCATTGACTATCAAGATGTGCAGTATAGTTTAAATAAACCAAATTAAGTGTTTTTCCCCACAGCCTGACCATGAAGGGTTTTATATAGAGCTCCTTATTCAATTTTTGTTTTTATGTAGAACCACTCATTAGGAATGGAACAGGCAGAGGAGAAATTTTCTCTATCACTTGCAAATAGTAAATATTAGCCACCTGAAGAATATATCCGCAGATAAAAAGAGTGAATTACAGAAGTTGACAAATGGATTAATAAACTTGAGTATTCCCTCTCTAAAGTCAAAGCTCAGTTAAAAAGCTAAAATACTGAGAGTCATTGAAGGTCTGGGGAAAGGTAACAAAAGGAAACTAAAGCTGAATGTGACTGACTAAATTCAGTAAATATAGGGTTAAAATATTAATCACTAAGGGCTAGATTGTGCCCTTGTTTTACATGGGCAAGGAGGGGGTAACACCCCTTCCGCAGCTCCCACTCCTATATTTTGCTTTTGTCTAGTTCTGGTGCAGAGCACAGCTGCTGCTCTGCATATACAGCTCCAGCCAGAAGTAGAGAGAGAGTTGGGTTAAAAAGGAGATCGAAGTGGGTGGAGACTTTGCTCTGCCCTCCCACCACTCCTTTCGTATACCAGATTTAAAGGGGAAGTAAATTTTCAAGGGATATGTAGTAATTTAATTCCCTCCCTGCCCCAACAGTAAATGGGATACAGAGGAGGAATTGTAATCTCAGTCATAATTCTTTCCTAGGGATTCTTCTGTAACACAGCACGTATGCACTGCTGCTTGCTCAGGGCTAAGCTTGAAGGCCCTGTTTAGCCCTCAATTAGGTTCAAGAACAAAATGTTGCAGTTGGTTAGCGCCATCGTGGTTTATGCCAGGAATTTTATTTGGAAAGAAATCTGAACAGAACTAAAATGCTAGCAGCCTTGCACTACAGGAAGACAACCTGAGAGGTGACATTTCATTTTCCCTATCCAGTTGCTAACTTGTCTCTCCTATACCCTGTTCATCTTTCAAATGGTCAAGACCAAAGCTGTTTATCCAATCTAATAAACATTGTCATTATGACATTGAGACATTAAGAACAGTTCAAGGTTGATTAAATCCACTCATACAGTAAAAGAACATTGAAAAAAGGACAAAGAAAACAGTTTCCTCCTTAAGACTTCAATGCTTGTTTTTTTTTAAAAAAAAAAAAAAGGACTGTCTTTATAATGGGATTTCAACTTGTGATGCCCTGTGCTATGATGCAACCCTCCCATCCTAAAATGGGAAAGTTATGTTTCATCTTGGGTTGTAGATGTGCACAAATTCAACCTACTTCCATTGCATTAAAGTTAATGGACTTATTGCAGCCCTATGAATTTCTATTGCAGCACCATCTAATAGACTTTCCACTCACAGAGCAAAATAACGGCTCTGTGATGTTATCTGATTAAAGTATGACCATATAGATCATTGTTGCAACCACTTATATATTTGCAGCAAATATTGTACAAAGACTGTCAAGTGAGGTGTCTATGAAAAGGTTATGATTTGCTGGTTATGATGCATATATCATTTTTCTATTTGAAGTTATAAGTAATGGCTCTATACTTGGATTTCAAACGTTTGCTCCTGGTGTACCACCGATAAGGTAGCTAGCCAGCACATCTTGGAGGGACTGTTCAAATTAAGTAATTCATCAAGAAACACTTGGTTGAAAATGGACCACAGGAGATGCCCATCTACACTGAGTGGACTGTCAATATGCTGTCTGGAGTGTAGGTAATGTTCCATACTTGCAATAAAAAGCATGGTTTTGTTTCTTCTCTCTTAATCTTCATAAATTGGTGTGACACAGATACCTTGGTGACTTTTAAATCTTTGTAGTGAATCATATATAGACATACGTATTTGATGTTCTTTCTAAATGACTTGCCTTTATCTATATTGGCAGATATATCTCCATTCTGTCTCTCTATTTTCCTTAAGAAGAAAAGATTTTCATTTGCAATACCCCAAATCCTCAAATTAAATTTAGTGTTATTGCATCACTTAGCCGTACAAATTGTCTTTCTTTTCACTTTTGGTCTTTCATTTTTCAATCCATTTTCTTTCTCATGCTTGCTCTTTCATAGTTTTTGAGACTGATACTCATCTTACAAGAGGGGTTTTATCAACAAATATTTAGAACTGTGGTGCTGTAGTAAGAATAAATGAGATCCTGATCAATGAAAATGCCAGATCTTTCTTCTCAACCTAGTCCTTTCTTCTCTATAAATATGTGGATGAATTTTCTCTTCTCCATAGTCTCCAATAATCAATGCATGTCTTCTCCCCCTCCCACAATTTGTGGATATTTTACCTTCCTTCTTGCCCAATCAGTTCAAATTCATTGACTGTCCAATGTACTGCCCACTACTGTTGTACCTCTGACTCACAGCTGCATTGGAGCCCTACAAATGAAAAAGTTCTGATCCCAAGGTTCCAAAGAGCCTGCATTACTCTATGCCTGATAACATTTGTTCTATGAGACTGTGTTTTGCAAAATGCATTTTAATCATAATTTGGGATAGCTGAGGAAAAATTACTTGCCACAGTTCCATCCACCAGGAGAGTTACTATTCACCAGCAGTTTGATGCTGTTGTGTGAAGTGAGCTGGTGGTCCCACTCAAGTTCCGAGTGGACCCATATCACTAAAGAAATTGCTTCCAGTTGCTCCCTTATTTTTATCCTCTTCAAATAAACCAATGGTTGAATGAGCTTGGGAACCAGAGTACCCTCTTTAACCCTTAAATGTAGTCCCTCTGGATCAGCCTGAGGCACATTGGCAGGCAGCATGGAGAAGAAGCTTGCATCTCTGCACTCCATGCTGTACTTATGCTGTGGATAATTAGATGAATTCAGTCACTAGTGCTGTCAGTCTGGTACTGTACGGGAAGACTTTGGCAAACCAGTAAAGTGCCTGAAACCATTATGGCTTATCGCTAAAAGCAGTCAAGTCAGCAGGCTTAGTTTAACCAACATGGTGGTGGTGGGAGTTGGTTGCCACAGAGAGGGCAGATTGACCCTTGTCAAGGTTCCTTCCCCACTCTCAACTCTAGGGTACAGATGTGGGGACCTGCATGAAAATCCCCTAAGCTTATCTTTACCAGCTTAGATTAAAACTTCCCCAAGGTACAAACTATTTTTTACCTTTTGCCCTTGGACTTTATTGCTGCCACCACCAAGCATCTAACAAATATAAAACAGGGAAAGAGCCCACTTGGAAACATCTTTCCCCCCAAAATCCTCCCCAAACCCTATATCCCCTTTCCTGGGAAAGGCTTGATTAAAAATCCTCACCAATTTGCATAAGTGAACACAGACCCAAACCCTTGGATCTTAAGAACAATGAAAAAGCAATCAGGTTCTTAAAAGAAGAATTTTAACTGAAGAAAAAAAGTAAAAGAATCACCTCTGTAAAATCAGGATGGTAAATACCTTACAGGGTAATCAGATTCAAAACATAGAGAATCCCTCTAGGCAAAACCTTAAGTTACAAAAGGTCACAAAAACAGGAATATACATTATCATATATAATATACAATATCCATTCAGCACAGCTTATTTTATTAGCCATTTAAACAAAACAGAATCTAACGCATATCGAGCTAGATTACTTACTAAGTTCTAAGACTCCATTCCTTTTCTGTTCCTGGCAAAAGCATCACACAGACAGAGAGAACCTTTTTTTCTCCCCCCCCCAGCTTTGAAAGTATCTTGTCTCCTCATTGGTCATTTTGGTCAGGTGCCAGCGAGGTTATCCTAGCTTCTGAACCCTTTACAGGTGAAAGGGTTTTTTCCTCTGGCCAGGAGGGATTTTAAAGGTGTTTGCCCTTCCCTTTATATTTATGACAAACCTGCATCCTTCCTGATAATTGTGTTGAAGTTGCTGATACATGCATCTTAGAAGAGCAGGATGTGCCCCACGAATGTCTTTTGGGGCCTCAAGGCTGCCAACTCTGGAAAAAAAACTACACCTGGTTAATCGATAATCAGGAGGAACCTCTCACTTGACCATTGAAACTGCTTACTTAACAAGTTTGCTTTAAGGGACATGTCATTCTATTACTAATGTATAAATAAAGGAAAAAGTTTGAGGTAGTGGGACTCTTCAGGGCTAGACTCTCTCTCTGGATGCATCTTGCGTTTCCCACCAGCAGATGGGCTACCGCTGTGCCACTCGAGAGCCACATTCAGCTTTGGTAATTATCAAGGGTTGGGGGTGTTTTACTAACCTGTTGTGGATGTGTGTATAGGTGCTTGAGACTAAGTAAAGTTTAGCTTTAAGTGAAAGCACTCTTGTGTTGTCATGTTTGTGCCAGTCATCTATCGGGAGGCTGGCCGTGTCTCCCCTGATTTATTTTCTGACACCACCTTGCACAGAGTAAAAGTTACCAAGAGCTTTGGGTTGAAAGAACCTCGAGTAACAGTACCTTCCATGATCACTAAGTTCATATTAAAATATTCTTCTTGCTGACAAACCTGGGACAGCCAATCTTTGTTGAGTAATTAACTCAGATACTGAACACCAATCCAAAATGTGCATAATTAACTGATCAGGCTACCTGTCAGAAGCAGGTAATTTCCCCCTACCCTTGGGATGCAGTCACTTGCGAGCATTTCAAAACTTGCACATCTCTTAACATCAAATACATATGTCTGTATATGATTCACTACAAAGATTTAAAAGTCACCAAAGGTATCTGTGTCACACCAATTTATGAAGATTAAGAGAGAAGAAACAAAACCATGGTTTTTATTGCAAGTATGGAATCAGAACCAGTGGCAAAAAAGAAGAAGGAGTAGCACTACAAGAAAATAATCTACTAATGAAAAAAAAAAACTTCATTTTTATGTCCATAAAAATTCAAGGTGTGTTATTTGGCTCTGAAAATTTAAGAATAAAACCAAGCATTAATGTTGATTGAAATAGTTATAGCACAGTAGAAAACAAAGGAAAGAACTGGATAATAACTGGTCCAATTATTTGTTGGAAATAAGTTTTCTGAAAAAAACACTGCATTTTTTTCTGTTAAAAAACAAATCTTGATTTCCATTAATTCTCTCTCAAAATATCTGAACAGCTTATGGAACAAATTTCAGTGTGTATGTCATTCACAAACTGTTCATTTATTCATTATTCACGGTGTGCAATTCACCACTGACAGGTGAAATCAAACAAAGAAAACCACTTCTATGGAGTGCTTGTGTGGGGGGACTGGGGGATGTAACAACAAAATATTTCCCTATCTGTGGTTTATGTCCCATTCCTTGTCAAATATGCTTCAGCCTTTCTTGAGAATTTTTTTAAATGGGAAAAAACAGAGTGAATACAAAAAAGGTACGGTTTTTGTCCAAAACTTGGACAATGTCCTCAGTACCTCTAGCTCTTTCCTCATCTTTGTCTTTTCAGAGGAAAGGGAATCTTTTTACACCCCATCCTTTTCTGAGGAGGCTTTGAAAGAACTCTGGATACAGTCATGGCTACTTTGGATACTACAACTCCCAGCCTGCCCTGCTGTCCTCATCCAGTGTGTGGAAACAAGCAAAATCAGCATCATCCCTCCTCAGTGAGAAGGAAGATGACAACCTTCATGTGGTCATCCCACTAAGATCTTCTGCACAACCAATGCAACATCAACTTGACAACTGAATGCCAATTGTTGGCTTTGCAGTATAAAAAGCAACTCAGGTGACAATCTCAAGAAAAATTATGCTCTTCAGAGCAAATAGCAAAACAAGCTCATACCTACGTGTATGCCAATTCAGTGTAGAAGGTTTCTCTCCTGCAAAATATGATTACTTGACTAAGCAGCTATGTGAACAGAAGATCGATGTCCTTGCACTACAAGGGACTCACTTATGAGATAAAGAAAAACTGAAATGTCACATTCCAGGATACCATTTAGCAGCAAGCCACCACCACCCAAAACATGGACTGGCAATGTTAGTGAGACAAGAGCTCGGGAACATCTGCTCCATGGTTTTAAACTCTTCAGTACCATACATGATTACAAGAAGAATCAGTAATCTTATGATCATCAACATCTATAAGCTACCAAATGTTGTCTAGCCACACCAGCAGTACCAAATCACAGCCACAGGTCAATATGAATCAGACTTCAATGGCCATCATACATCCTGGGATTATGATGGGGATAGGAATGGCCTGATTCAGAAAGTATCCAAAATAGGACACTGCAGAACACTGCACCTAGTGACAGTTATGCTCACTAACCACACATTTTGCATACATCTAATGGAACAAAAGAGCAGAACTTTTCTATTGAACAATGGGCTTTCACAGGGATCCATCTTGGCATCATCATTTTAACATTTATATCAGTGACATGCCATCAACTCAGTCACAGAAACTTGGGTGAAAGTGCTCACTTGGGTAGCAAGCACGAGATCATCCACATATCCAAGTAGAATGCAACCTCACAGAAGATCTAAATAAAAAAAAATGGGAGAAGTAAAACTGATTATGGTGACTCTGATCAAACCCTCAGAAACTGTCTCCACAGCCAGCACTCAGTATGCAAAGAAATATGAATGTTACTTTTTTTTGTGACACCAAACTTAGGCACGAGGATTTTCTGAAATATCCTGGAGTGGTTTTGGATTGTAGCCTCATATACTGCCTCACATCTGCCAAGATAAAGCCTAGGAACAATATAATCAACAAAGTAGCTGGGGCCAGTTGGGAGCAGATGCTCACATCTTGTGGACAGCCACCTTGGCCCTCATCTTCTCAGTAGCTGAATACTGTACACCAGCATAGGCAGATACTATACATACAAAACTTGTTGACATGCAATTGAATACTGCTGTGACGATCACCACAGGAGTGCTAAAGTCAGCACTGACAGTCTACCTCCATGTCCTAACACATATTTTACCACCGTACCTCTGAAGAGAAGCAGCAGTAATAAGAGTCTATGACTGTGTGATAATGAACCCAGACTTGGCTATCTCTGAAGGTCTCCAAAACCCCTGAGATACCACCTTAAGTCTAGGACCCATTCTGGTTAGTGGCCAGAGCTTTTAAAACCTCAGGGCTGTCACCAAAAGGCAAGTGGCAGAGGCTGTGGGGAAAATAGGGGGTGGAAGATTAAGAATAGAGACCTGATTATTATCCTACAGATCAGCCATCTGGCTTCACCATGCCATGTAAGGATAACAGTGAACTTCAGCAGAACCTCACATGGACATTGCAATTACCTGTTACACAAAATGGAAAATGAAGGGCAGCCCAACATATGAATGTGGAGAAGACATCCAAAATATGGACCATCTAATGAACCACTCCCCTCTAAATTCCTTCTCCAGAGGGACAGCTTTGATTCATTCCAGGTCACCAAATGACAAACCTGGACATCAGCCTTTCAAGCTGCTTTTCAAGTTGCCAGACAAAAGAAGACTGAGTCTGTTGGTAATTTCCATTCCACACTGGGTTTGATATGATGCAGACACACAGCTGTTCATCACTGAATTGCAATCTCATTCACAAACTAACCCACTCAGCAACTTCATATACTTGAACCGGAGAGGTAACAATATAGACCATTGTGGCACCTCACAGGGGAGAATCCAGAGGAACAATTGCATATGACTGTCTTCTGTCACCCATGTAATATAGGCACTGCAGAACTATTCTCTCTACCCATGCAAGGCTTGCAACAAGATTAACAAAATCTCATGATTCATGTCAGTGTACTGGCAGATCTAAAAAAATCAGCAAGGACACTATCTTCATCCATTGCTACAAAGAGATGTAGTCATTGCAATTTGTGTGCCGTACCTAAATCTAAACCAGATTGACCAGGGCCAAAGAAGTTGAGAAGATGAGGTGCCTTACAGATTGACTTAAAGAACTACAGGCACCCTGCATTCCATAGGAAATGAAGGCCATTGTCCTTCAGCAACAAGGACTGGCACTGGTCCATCTCACAGGATGTGCACTAGCATGGCCATAAACTCACTGAGCAATAATGGCTGCAATAAACAGAGAAGACTTCGATTTTTGTCCTTTATTGCAATCCTCACTTATATTTATTTGTTTTGTTTTTGAAATAACATTTATTTATACCATAATTCATTGTTTATTGAATCATGCTATTAATCCAACACAATATCCATTATCTATGGTTGCAGCCATTATGAAAGTTTTCAGTGCATCCCTTAGATCTGATGTTTAGATCTAAACTGCTCAGCATGTTTGGCAGAATGTGCACCACACAGCTATCTTTTTAGAATAAGTGTCCCTCTCTATTCCAGTTAATTGAAAACAATCCTTAATTGCCCTCCTGTGTTTAAAGAATCAGGGATTAAGATAGAGGTGGAAAAGTATCAGGGTTTTAAATACATATAAACAACATAGTTGTTTGAACAGTTGACAAATAAATTCAAGCTCCACAGGATACTCTTGTTTAGGATTTTCCCAATTAGGCATTTTATTTGATCTCTGGGTCTGGGTGAGCCACAATTCTCTAGAATTGAAGAGGAGATTAATGGACCAGATACAACGGCTAATTTATCTCCAGGGTTCAGTTCCTGGCTTGTCTTTGCTAGTTTAATACCAGCATATGCAAAGTCAGATAAATCAAAATGAGAATTAGGCTGAGAGCAGCCAATCTTTAGAGGGAGCCTCCCAAATTATAATATGTTTCTTTCCTCCTCTAAATACAAACTTTACAGTAGAAATTTTTCAGAGAATGTGTGCAAGCCAAATGGTAAGAAAACAATTAAGAAAAGAGATGTTGCCATTCTACATGCTGGACAGATGTGTGCATAAAATAATTTACAAAAGAAGCTAAAGATCACATTTCCAATAAGGATTGGGAGATGTGGCCCCAGGAAAATATTTGAGAAAAAAAACTGATGCAATGTAGGGCACATATAAAGGAGAAAGAAGGTTTTTCTTAATGATAGCACTTGAATCTGAAATTAAGCACAGCAGGTAGGAAGATACTGCAGGGATTTTAAAAGGTATCACATCTGTATGCTAACAAACTTTGTTAGCTGTAGCTGTGTGAGCCATGTAGTTTACATTCACAAGTGGAAATTTTTTTTTTTTTTTGCATATACACTTTTATGTAGACCCAACATTTAGAACAAATAATTCTATTTAACAACATTTGTTTTTGTTTTGATCAAGAGTCTTTTTACACAGGCTGTATTTTACCATAGGCTCTTTTCCAAGAGTCTGTGTTTTCACCTCTGTCTGTATATGATTTATATGTTGTGGACCAGATCTTCATCTGGTATAAATCTGTGTAGCTCCATAGAGTTGTGCTTATACAACAACGAGTGGTTGTCATTGTTAAAAAGTCAGAATTTTACCCATATTTACTACAGATACTGCACTACTGTGTAGTACTTGTTTATATGAAGAACAGGAAATAAATAGCAATGGTATGGTAACTGACTAAAAACAAATGGCCACATAATGCCCCTGGGAAGTACTAAGTAAGGGTGCCCTGCATAGGCAGACCTTGCCCCTTTCATAGCACCCTTTCCAGGACTTCAGAGGTCCATGGAAAGTATTGATTCCATAAGCTGGTAGGTGGTTGGCTCTAGTTCTTCGGGGGATGAATCCATGTTGGAAGGCAGTGGCTGCAGCAAGGCTAAAGGGGATGTATATCAGCTCCCGACACACACAAGCCCTGTGGTGTTTCCTGGGGCTTTGCAACCTTTTCCACAGGGTTTCTTTCAACTTGGTTAACGCCCCCTTCAAACAGAGGTCTAGTGGCAGCTGTGGCTAGTGAGGCCCTGGGAATGCAGTTCCAGTGGAAAGGATCTAGCAGTCCCCCTCCCTTTCCAATAGCGTGTTTCATTTGTTTTTATGTCAGACCTTAAAACTGATACACTGCGACCTATAAAAAAAGCTTCCTTAGATCATTCTAAAATGTCTTGATTTATAGCTTCTCTCGTCCTCTGCACGAGTATACACAGCTCGTCTCAGGGTACTTGTGCAGCAGACAGAGGAATGCAAAAATTAGAAACTATAAAGCAAAATGTTAAAATTCACTGCAATGTTTCTAAAACTTTTCCTGTGAAATATGCAGCATAAAAAAAAATACATGGTGTGTATGTGAGAGAAGGTTGTTGGCACTTTTGGGAAGGTGGGACTATCTAGTGGCTAAACCACTAATTAGATATGCAAGTCATATCAATAAAACCTTTATGCCACACCCCACTGTTACATACCTTCTCTACATAAAAATGTTAAAACATCCTATATTTTAAAAGCCAGTAATTGAAAACAACAAAAGCAAAAAAATTGATGTATTTGCGTGTTTCATAGTGCATTTCAACAATTACATACTGTAAATCTTAAACATTCATTTGCATCATAGTTCTTTCTGACAAACACAATTATACCATTTTCTGGTGACTTTACGGACTCTTACTTTAGTTAGGTAAAATAAGGTCTTTGTTTTAAGGGTTGCTACAGTGTAATTGTGAAAAATGCAATTTGGTAAACAGCAAATTAGATAATCTTTCTGATGTTTGATTAAATTCCATTTCTGTATAAGCTTGAAAGCTTGTCTCTCACCAACAGAAGTTGGTGCAATAAAAGATTTTACCTCACCCTCCTTGTCTCTTGTTAGAGACATTTGGTGGGGGAAGGGGAATTCTCAAAAATAGTCATTTTTGGAAAAAATGCAATTTGTGATTTGAAAACTTTTGATTTGAAAAAAATGTCAACAGCTCTGTTTCTTGTAAATTCAAAATATACTCAATTGCTGTTCCTGTAAATGGCCCTGATTCAGAAAAGCACTTAAGCATATGCTTAACTTTAAGCATGGTCTTATGTGTCATCGAATTCTATGAACTTAAGCATGTGTTTAAATATCTTGTGCCCCAAAGCAGCAAAGATGAGTAGCCTCAATGAAGTCAATGAGACTACTCATGCACTTAAAGATAGGCTCATGCTGGAGTGCTTTGAGAGAGTGAGATTTACACATTCACATGAATATCTCTGACTTCTCAACAGATGTAAATCTTCAACCCCTGAGTGATGCTGTACAATCCAGGCCTTGGAGGATTTTAAAGTTCTTACTGATACTATTTTTCATAGAAAGCCACTGAGATACCGATGGCCAATTTTTCTAAAGAGCTCAGCACATTAGAGTTGATATCCTGGCGCCAAGAAGTCCAATGGCAAAACTCCCATGGACTTCAGTGGGTCACAATTTCAGTCTGGGTGCTGATCTCTTGACACTTTGGCCACCTATTTGGAGCCTGTATGAGAGCCGAGCTGTGTTGAAAACCTGATCCTTCATTGTCATACATTTCTCCTTTCTAACTATAAAATCTTCCATCATATCTATAATTGTCAAGTTCAATGTCACACATCATAGGACATCCTATTTATCTCAGGCACCACTTTTTAATCTTGTTGTCAACACTGTTTGATGCCCAGAAAGATTTACTCGAACTGCAAATATTATCAAATACCTACTGTTCCTCAGGGGCGATTCTAAACTGACCATCTTAGATCTCAGCACTTCAAAGAATTCCCCTGAAACCTTGTTTACAGCAAAAGCAGAAAAATAAGGTCCCATTTCCCTTTTTTACTACCATTAACCACATTAAAGCACAAACACTCCACTAACTAATTCCTCTCCAACATACACACAAACACCACTGCCAGCTAAAATGGGTCAATTGCTTACATTTTAGCATGGTAATTTAACACCACAAACCTGATGCAAAGAGAGACAAGAATGTTTTACAGTCATTTCTGTCTCCACCTCACTCACCTCTGTCTTTGCCAGAGCTTTGTGGCAAGATGCAGAGACAACTTTATCACGCACAGGGTTGAATAAATTAGGGCTATTGGGTGATCTCTCTTACCCTAATGTCTCACAATGCCAGCTGCAAGTGCAGCTCCATACTTATAAGTCAGAGGTCATATTAGTCACATCACTCCCTTGGAGTGTGTATTGTGTCTGGATGACTGCAGTTTTGAATTCATGAGTGACCTTCACTCTAACAAAGTATTCAATGAGAGAAAAGAGAAAAAGTTTAACTTTCTAGTGGGAATAATTTTATGGTAGCTGTATTTTAAGATAAAAATATTCAGGAGCAGTATAGCCTTTGTAGGGAACAAAGAGTTGGAGATTCCAGTGTTTTTTCTATGCTGTGCAGACATTTACTGCAATACACAAGGCTCAGTGTATCTGAGTTGCCTACCATTAGCTTGGATCAAGGTTGCATTAGTTGCATTCTCCTCAATAATATACAGTTGAGATGTGGTTTCATTTCAGTGGCATATGAGAAAAGTGATCCCAATAGGCTCAATTTTTTTTAAACAGAAAGCCCATTTGCACACGCTAAAAGCTACATACAGTATTGCATGTGTGTGTGATTTTGGTATGTGTGGGCACAACACCCAACTAGGTTGTAACTAGCTATTAGCATGAAAAAAGACATGATTTGCCACCCAGCTGTGATTGCTGGGCCTGATCCTCCTTTTAGCTAGTGCAAACCAGAAATAACTCAATTGAAACAAATGGCATTATATCAGTGCATGCAAATATAGACATTTTAAAAAGTGGCCCTCAATGACTTGGAATTCTATAGAACAGACTTAAAGATAGTACAGCGGTATTGTTGTATCCTTGGGGCAGGAGTTTTAGGAAGAAATCACTTGAGACACAGAGAGCTGTAAACCTTGAAAAGAAGCCATTTATTGCCACACACTGAACTAACCAGCAACCAGACAAAAACATCTGGGCTATCCCCTAATAATCTAACTCAGCTGCCATAGCAACAAGATTCTATTACTAGAACAACCAAATATACAACACATTCCTCCCCCCCTTAATGAGAACATCCCCTAAATAAAACAAATACTAAACTAGAGAGGAGGGTAGACTGCCTCCGTTCCCGGCTAAACCCTGGGATTATTTTGCCCCATAACTGTGGGCTCGCCCTAGCTAAAGATCCAGCTTTCTGTCTCTAGGCGGATATGGCGGACTTCTGGTGTTTGTGCACCCGAAAGTATCTTGGCGCAGGCCTGACAATGGGCTCAGTAGTGCGAACAGGTGAGGATGTGGTATTAGCTTGTTCAGGGAAGGTGTGTATCTCCACCGCAGGCAGTAATGCAGGGGGAAAAAAAAAAAAATCAGGAACAGGTGACTTTTCATTTGGTGTCTCGCCAGAAGTGGTGAAGTCAGGCAACTCAACTGAAGAGGTGTCCTGGGGACTGGCATGACCTGCAACAGCTGATCTACATGTCACCACCAGGTGAGATCCTCAGCAATGTAGGATACAGCCTGGTTTGAGCGATGACAGTGGCAGGGACCCATTTAGCTCCAGAAGCATAATTCAGAGTCAAACTACTGGCTGTCCCAGGCTAAATGTTTTGGTCTTTTGCTCTGGGTGCATGCCTGATAACTTGATCTTGCTGCTGACTTTGCACAATTTGTCAGGGTTCAGAAGATTTCAGCAGATCAAAGCAAGTGTGCAGCTGTTGTCCCATCATTAGAAAGACTGGGGATGCCTTGGTTGTAGCATGAGGTGTGTTTCTGTAAGATAGTAAGAAGGTGTCAGGCACTTTTGAATGGATAATTCTCCCCTTGCCAATTTCAAAGTTTGTTTCATTGTCTGCACAAATCTTTCAGCTAATCCATTGGTGAATGGATGATAAGGTGCTGAAGGTATGAGGTGTATCCCATTTGCCTTCATAAAATTTCCAAACTCCTGAGAGACAAACTGTGGTCTGTTATGACTCACAAGTTGTTCTGGCAGACCGACACAGCTAAAGAGTTCCCGTAGTTTTTGGATAGTACTCTCTGCAATAGTGGACTGCATTATAATGATGTCTGGCTATTTAGAATGGGCATCTACCACCACCAAGAACATGCTTTCTTCAAGTGGCCAGCGAAGTCAACATGAATACGCTGCCACGGATTTTCAGGCCAGTCCTAGGGGTGTAGGGATGTCCACTGGGGTGCATTCTTCACACTCTGACGTGACATACAAGCTCTTGCCTTCTTTTCACTATCACTGTCCAATGCTGGCCACTTCATGCAATTTCCTTCATGCACACTATTCCACAGTGACCGGAATGTAGCTATTCTAACATCCATGATCTCAGTGGTGGTGGGATAACAACATGTCTTTCCCACAACAAACAACTGGAATGGACCAATAACTCAGTTTTTCTTGGACATGTAGGTAACAAGGTCAGGTGAGACAAAAAGGTTCGTCGAGATGTTTCTATACATCACCAAGTCCACAACTTGGGACAATACTGGGTCAACATGAGTTGCCTGCTTTACATGACTAGCGGTGATGGGTGTGTTCTCTACCTGTTCAAAGTAAAAGATTTCCTTCTGGGCAATATCTCAACATTTGACTGGCAAAGGCAGCCTTGTGAGATCTGCATTGCCATGCAGAGTGGATTTCTGATACTGGATTTCATGTGTGTGTGTGGAAAGCAACAATGCACATCGTTGCATGTGACTAGCAGCTAATGGGGGAATGCCCATGCATGGTCCAAAAATTTAAGTCAGAGGTCGATGGTCTGTGAGAAGTGTAAACTTCCATGCGAACAGGTACTGATGAAACTTCTGAAGTCCGAAAAAGATTCCCAATGCCTCACGTGTGATTTTGGGCATAGTCTAGTTTCTGCTTTGCTTAGGGTGTGTGAAGCAAAAGCAATAGGTCTCTCTTCTCTCAAGGCATAGTGTGTGATATGACCGCTCCCACTCCATAAAGGGAGGCATTACAGGCCAACTGTAGAGGTAACTCCTTAATTTAGCAATGCACCCTTAGCTTTGTTAAATGCAACAATCACAGGCTTCAGTCCACTTCCAGGCCTTGTTCTGCCCCAGGAGTTCGTAAAATGGTTTTAACAGTGTGGCTAACTGCGAGATGAACTTTCCATAACAGTTCAATAGTTCTAGAAATGAGAGAAGCTGGTTAACATTTTGAGGAGGTGGAGCCTCCACAATAGCCTCAACTTTTGCAAGGGCCTTACAAAGACCCATAGCATCAACGATGAGTCGCAAATATTCAGAGGGCTGGAAGAATTCACACTTGTCTTTACAGACATGTAAGCCATACTCTTCCAGTCTTTGTAGGGTAGCCTCTAAATTCTTTAGGTGATCCTCCTCATTTGTTCCAGTGACCAGGATGTCATCCAGATAGCACTGGACTCCTGGCAAGCCACACAAAAATCTGTCCATAGCCCTCTGGAACAAGGCAGGAGCAAACATAATTCCAAAGGGTAGGCGACAGTATCGATAAACCCCTTTATGTGTCACAATACTCAACAGATCTTGGGACTTATCAACTTTCAATGCATCTGTAAATATGCTTGACTCAGATCAATCTTACTCAACTTTTGTCCCCCTAGCCAGGCCTGTGGAGAGATCATAGATGCAGGGAAATGGGTATTGCTCTTCAGACAACACCAGGTTGACAGTAACTTTAAAAGCTACACAAATCCAGAGGGAGCCATCTTTCTTCAGTATTGGAATGACTGGAGTTGCCCATGGGCTATGGGTAACTGGTATTAGGACTCCGTTTGTGACCAGACGCTCCAAGTCCACTTCAACCTTTGGCCTGAGAGCATATGGCACAGTTCTAGATTTCAGATATTTTGGTTGACTGCCAGGTTTAATGTTCAAAGTCACAGTGATTCCCTTCATACTTCCCAGATCCTCTCCAAAAACAGCAGCATGTTGCCTTAGTACAGCGGTCAGACTGGGTTCATCTTCAGTCATTCAGTGAACTTCTGCCCAGTTCAGCTGAATCTTCCTCAGCCAAGACCTACCAATTATGGCTGGGTAATTGCCTTTCACCACAAACAGTGGCAATTTAGCAGCCTATCCATTGAACTCCACCTTAACATGAGTAGTGCCCAACATGGGCACAACTTCTCACATGTATGTCTTCAGAACAGTTTTCATTGCCTTAAGCAGAAGATGCTGTAGCTTTTCTTTATACACAGTCTGTGACCTGCAAGATGGCTGCACCTGTGTCCAGCTCCATGTGTACAAGTTTGCCGTCCCACAACAGGTTATCCAGTATTCATGTGAGGACACTGCCAAAGACAGAACGTGGAGTGGCACTTCTTCTGGTGAGGTGTGATCTTGATCATCCTGGGTCTGCTCTAGGGTATGCAGATTTTCCTTTTTGGTCCACCAGACACAGGCCTCTTTTTGTTTACAGGCACACTCAATGTGTCCCTTTTTGCCACAGTGTCGACACACCGGGTCCTTACACCAGCATTCTGATGCCTGGTGACCCGGCTTACCACAGCAGTAACATTCCCGATTCCCCACAGTTTTGTGGGTAGGTTCTTGTGACACCTTATGCACCCTAGGGGATGCACTAATGTATTACCCCTCTTTTGTATCCAGTTCCATGAAGACTGCAATATCAACGGTATTCTGTAAGATAAGCTGAGCCTCTGTCAATAGGTGCTTCTGCAATAGCTTCACTTTGCAGGCCACACACTAACCTGTCACATAGGGTGTCATTTAACATCTCCTTAAATTCACAGTGTTCCGCAAGCTTTTTCAAAGTTGCTACAAATTGTACAACTGTTTAGTCTTCTTTCTGGTCTTTTTTGTGGAATCTATATCTTTCAGCAGTTACCAGTGGTTTTTGAGAAAAATAAAGCTCAAAAACGCTTAGTATATACATGTCATTGCACTGTAATCTCCTCAAAAGGTTCCAATGTAGCCATGTTTTAGTTTCAGTTTGCACTGTCAGTGCAAACAAGCCAGTTCTCACCCCCTTCCAACAGCAAAAAGGTTTTATTTATTTTAACCTTGAATTCTACCTTCTTCTGTTGCTGGGGAAGAACAGGAGTACCACCCTCGTCGCCATGTTGTTGTATCCTGGGGGCAGCAGTTTTAGGAAGAAATCACTTGAGATGCAGAGAGCTGTAAACCTTGAAAAGCAGCCATTTATTGCCACACACTGAACTAACCAGCAACCAGCCAAAACCATATGGGCTATCCCCTAATAATCTAACTCAGTTGCCAGAGCAACAAGATTCTATTACTATGACAACCAAATACACAACAGGTATCACCACAGTTACAATGATTAACAATTAATAGCCATAATTCGGTGTTTTTACCTGGTAACATACAAAATTATCAAAAGATAATTTATGATTTTACAATTGTGTAATGGCAAATTCTAGCATGAGAACATAAATGCTTTCAATGCTATGATGCCCACTTAGACATATAGACTAGGCCCGTCTCAGACAGGATCAGACTTTTCTTTCCAATGATATCTCCTGATTACTTTGATGAGAGGCTTACTAGATGAGGATGTGTTTTGAACCACTGCTTAGTTTTGGAATAAAAAAAAATAAAGGCAACTTTAAGAGCTAGATAGTGTTAATCACACATGTCTCTCTACAAGTGGTGATGTGTGGAGCTGCATTGCCCTTAAGGGACCACCAGAATAGATTGTGATTCCTGATGTGCAAGTGGGGTAGCCATTTCACTTCTTTCTATAGGATACTGAAAGTTGTTCTTCTCGGTGTCTCAGACCTGATCTGCAGCCAGGTATAGAAGGGGTGCCGTGCCACATATTCTTCCCATAGCCTTCTGGGCAACTTGCTCACCAAGAGGGAAGAAGAGAATGAAGAGTATAGTTCAATATCTTCCTGAAGGAGTGAATGACTGCACTGGTCATTGAGAACACTGTGCCTTATTATAAAGGATTGCCATTTCCATTATTCAGCTTTGTTTTCAGGGCTTTGAACTAGCCATAAAAATGTTTTATGTTTTAATGATTGGCATCTATAATCATAATGTGTACAAATGTTTTTTGTAAAATCCAAGTGTTTCTGTTTGAGTCATAGGGATGCTAACGAGAAATTTAGCTCTGTAAGATGTTTTTTAAACAGCTTTCCATATGTTTCTGTTGTCAGCAAATTATTTCCCCTAATTTGAAGGGGAAATATAACTTTAATGAACCAGCTTGCTTTAAATAGTATATTATTTATTCATAAGCTTGGTAAATAATGATCCAACATTTTTGTAAAGGTTGTTAGGTTACAGATTTTTTTTAAGCATTTAGCAGCTTTGTCATTATACACCAGACATGTACTCGATCCAAACTCTGTTCAAGTCTATGGGATTTTTTTCAGTTTCAGTGATAGATATGATAATCTTCAATGATTAGCATGTCACAAAGCAGCATTTCCCAAAAATGTGTGGCCGTCCTCTTGGGGCAAATGTGAAGGACTCCACAGAGAGTTTGGAGGAAAAAAAAAAATGGAGCTCTGAGCTTTCATTTTAAGTACTTTAAAAAAAGTAAGGTAATGTCTGCAATGAGAGATGTAGCTAGATCAACGGAAGAATTCTTTTGTCAACTTAGTACTATCTACAGTTGTACTTTGGTCGACCTAACTACAATTTTTCACTTCAGTGGTGCTTTAAACCTGGGTTAGCTGAACTGCCCGGCATATAGGCTTAAAGCTGGTAGCCCATCCACCTTGCAGTACAGCTGAGCAAATAAGTCAATTGAAAAGTCTGAGAAAGTTAATTTGGGGTCAAATGAAATATTTCACTCTGACAAAATCAAAGTATTTCATTTAGATTTCAACCATTTTTAAATGTGTTGAGTTTTTTTAAACAAAATTAAAGAAATGTTCAAAGTCTTTTCAAAGCAAAAAAAATCAAAGTGTTTCATTAAAAAAGTTTAGATTTTTTTTTTCCAAAACAAACAATTCGGCCTAACAATCCTCCAGCACTTTCCCACAATGCTGCCTCCTCCCTCTGCCCAGAAGGATAGACAGGTTCTTCCACAATTCACCATGAAAGAATTATAGATCAGCTTTACTTGCTGGGGCACAAAGAACCAGAAGTCCTAGTGTTGCATATGGGGGGCGAGTGCAGACACAGTAACTCCAGTAGGGCTTTGCAGTAGGTGTACCTGATCCCCTTAACACCCCCCCCCCCACACACACACACACACATACAGTGAGCAAAGAACTAATTTGGGTGTGCAGGCTAGATGATGTAAAAATTGAAATGAGTAGGCCTTTATCACCACATAAAGGGGAGCTTAGCTTTCAAGAGTTAGGAAACACTGTCCTATCGGACAAATTCAAAGTCTGCTCCAGTGTGCTGAGCTCTGAGCAGTTGGAGAGAAAGTTCACTAGAGACCGAAATTAATCAAAACCTTCTTTCAGTTCGATTACTTCTAGGATTTTGTTCAACTAAACTACACACACATTAGCAAAGTCTCTAACCACATTGCCTTCATGCAGTTTAACAGTCAGTAAACTCCAAACATATCAAACAGCATAGCTGTTATATCTCCAGAGCAACCTATCTTTGCTGCTGGCATCTGTGCCCTCTTCTTTCATGAGGATAGTCAAGCCCCTTCATAAGATTCTGAAACTAACTAGGTTAGTTTTGGTTGCCCTGACACTAAATCTTTTTCAGCCCTATCTGCCCCATAGATTCATAGATACTAAGGTCAGAAGGGACCATTCTGATCATCTAGTCCGACCTCCTGCACAGCACAGGCCACAGAATCTCACCCACCCACTCCTATGAAAAACCTCACCTATGTCTGAGCTATTGAAGTCCTCAAATCATGGTTTAAAGACTTCAAGGAGCAGAGAAGCCTCCCTCAAGTCAACCATGCCCCATGCTACAGAGGAAGGCGAAAAACCTCCAGGGCCTCTCCAATCTGCCCTGGAGGAAAATTCCTTCCCAACCCCAAATATGGCGATCAGCTAAACTCTGAGCATATGGGCAAGATTCACCAGCCAGATACTACAGGAAATTCTTTCCTGGGTAACTCAGATCCCATCCATCTAATATCCCATCTCAGGGGATTTGGCCTATTTACCCTGAATATTTAAAGATCAATTACTTACCAAAATCCCATTATCCCATCATACCATCTCCTCCATAAACTTATCAAGTAGAATCTTAAAACCAGATATATCTTTTGCCCCCACTGCTTCCCTTGGAACGCTATTCCAAAACTTCACTCCTCTGATGGTTAAAAACCTTCATCTGATTTCAAGTCTAAACCTCCTGGTGGCTAGTTTATACCCATTTGTTCTTGTGTCCACATTGGTGCTGAGCTTAAATAATTCCTCTCCCTCTCCTGTATTTATCCCTCTGATATATTTAAAGAGAGCAATCATATCTCCCCTCAACCTTCTTTTAGTTAGGCTAAACAAGCCAAGCTCCTTAAGTCTCCTTTCATAAGACAAGTTTTCCATTCCTCGGATCATCCTAGTAGCCCTTCTCTGTACCTGCTCCAGTTTGAATTCATCCTTTTTAAACATGGGAGACTAGAACTGCACACAGTATTCTAGGTGAGGTCTCATCAGTGCCTTGTACAATGGTACTAAAACCTCCTTATCCCTACTGGAAATGCCTCTCCTGATGCATCCCAAAACCGCATTAGCTTTTTTCACAGCCATATCACATTGGCAGCTCATAGTCATCCTATGATCAACCAATACTCCAAGGTCCTTCTCCTCTTCCGTTACTTCTAATTGATGTGTCCCCAACTTATAACTAAAATTCTTGTTATTAATCCCTACATGCATAACCTTACAGTTCTCACTATTAAATTTCATCCTATTACTATTACTCCAGTTTACAAGGTCATCCAGATCCTCCTATAATATCCCGATCCTTCTCCGAATTGGCAATACCTCCCAGCTTTGTATCATCTGCAAACTTTATTAGCACACTCCCACTTTTTGTGCCAAGGTCAGTAATAAAAAGATTAGATAAGATTGGTCCCAAAACCGATCCCTGAGGAACTCCACTGGTAACCTCCCTCCAACCTGACAGTTCGCCTTTCAGTAGGACCCGTTGCAGTCTCCTTTGATGTTCATATTGATCCCCATCTTCTCCAATTTAACTTATAATTCCCCATGTGGCACGGTATCAAATGCCTTACTGAAATCTAGGTAAATTAGATCCACTGCATTTCCTTTATCTAAAAAAAAAGTTACTTTTTCAAAAAAGGAGATTAGGTTGGTTTGGCACGATCTACCTTTTGTAAAACCATGTTGTATTTTGTCCCATTCACCGTTGACTTCAATGTCCTTAACTAATTTCTCCTTCAAAATTTTTCCAGGACCTTGCATACTACAGATGTCAAACTAACTGGCCTGTAGTTACCCGGATCACTTTTTTTTCCTCTTAAAAATAGGAACTATATTAGCAATTCTCCAATCATTTGGTACTCCTCCTGAGTTTACAGATGCATTAAAAATTCTTGCTAATGGACTTGCAATTTCAGGTGCCAATTCCTTTAATATTCTTGGATGAAGATTATCTGGGCCCCCCGATTTAGTCCCATTAAGCTGTTTCAGTTTCGCTTCTATCTCAGATATGCAAAAAGAAAAGGAGTACCTGTGGCACCTTAGAGACTAACAAATTTATTAGAGCATAAGCTTTCGTGAGCTACAGCTCACTTCATCGGATGCATTTGGTGGAAAAAACAGAGGAGAGATTTATATACACACACACACACACACACACACAGAGAACATGAAACAATGGGTTTATCATACACACTGTAAGGAGAGTGATCACTTAAGATAAGCCATCACCAACAGCAGGGGGGGGAAGGAGGAAAACCTTTCATGGTGACAAGCAGGTAGGCTAATTCCAGCAGTTAACAAGAATATCAGAGGAACAGTGGGGGGTGGGGTGGGAGGGAGAAATACCATGGGGAAATAGTTTTACTTTGTGTAATGACTCATCCATTCCCAGTCTCTATTCAAGCCTAACTTAATTGTATCCAGTTTGCAAATTAATTCCAATTCAGCAGTCTCTCGTTGGAGTCTGTTTTTGAAGCTTTTTTGTTGAAGTATAGCCACTCTTAGGTCTGTGATCGAGTGACCAGAGAGATTGAAGTGTTCTCCAACTGGTTTTTGAATGTTATAATTCTTGACGTCTGATTTGTGTTCATTCATTCTTTTACGTAGAGACTGTCCAGTTTGGCCAATGTACATGGCAGAGGGGCATTGCTGGCACATGCCTCTAGCTTTCATCCAGATCATACCACTTGATCCATTGTCTACAGCCAAGCGCTACGATATAACCGCATTTGCTCCAACCCCTCAGACAGAGACAAACACCTACAAGATCTTACAACTACAATACCCACCTGCTGAAGTGAAGAAACAGATTGACAGAGCCAGAAGAGTACCCAGAAGTCACCTACTACAGAACAGGCCCAACAAAGAAAATAACAGAACGCCACTAGCCATCACCTTCAGCCCCCAACTAAAACCCCTCCAACGCATCATCAAGGATCTACAACCTATCCTGAAGGACGAGCCATCGCTCTCTCAGATCTTGGGAGACAGACCAGTCCTTGCTTACAGACAGCCCCCCAATCTGAAGCAAATACTCACCAGCAACCACACACCACACAACAGAACCACTAACCCAGGAACCTATCCTTGCAACAAAGCCCGTTGCCAACTCTGTCCACATATCTATTCAGGGGATACCATCATAGGGCCTAATCACATCAGCCACACTATCAGAGGCTCGTTCACCTGCGCATCTACCAATGTGATATATGCCATCATGTGCCAGCAATGCCCCTCTGCCATGTACATTGGCCAAACTGGACAGTCTCTACGTAAAAGAATGAATGGACACAAATCAGACGTCAAGAATTATAACATTCAAAAACCAGTTGGAGAACACTTCAATCTCTCTGGTCACTCGATCACAGACCTAAGAGTGGCTATACTTCAACAAAAAAGCTTCAAAAACAGACTCCAACGAGAGACTGCTGAATTGGAATTAATTTGCAAACTGGCTACAATTAACTTAGGCTTGAATAGAGACTGGGAATGGATGAGTCATTACACAAAGTAAAACTATTTCCCCATGGTATTTCTCCCTCCCACCCCCACCCCCACTGTTCCTCTGATATTCTTGTTAACTGCTGGAATTAGCCTACCTGCTTGTCACCATGAAAGGTTTTCCTCCTTCCCCCCCTGCTGATGGCTTATCTTAAGTGATCACTCTCCTTACAGTGTGTATGATAAACCCATTGTTTCATGTTCTCTGTGTGTGTGTATATAAATCTCTCCTCTGTTTTTTCCACCAAATGCATCCAATGAAGTGAGCTGTAGCTCACGAAAGCTTATGCTCTAATAAATTTGTTAGTCTCTAAGGTGCCACAAGTACTCCTTTTCTTTTTGCGAATACAGACTAACACGGCTGCTACTCTGAAATCTCAGATATGGTAATATCTACCTCCATATCCTCCTTCCCATTTGTCATGCTACCATTATCCCCGAGATCCTCTTTAGCCTTATTAAAGACTGAGGCAAAGTATTTGTTTAGATATTGGGCCATGCCTAGATTATCTTTAACCTCCACTCCATCCTCAGTGTTTAGCAGCCCCACTTCTTCTTTCTTAGTTTTCTTCTTATTTATATGGCTATAGAACCTTTTACTATTGGTTTTAATTCCCTTTGCAAGGTCCAACTCTACTCGACTTTTAGCCTGTCTCACTTTATCCCTACATGTTCTGACCTCAATTAGATAGCTTTCCTTGCTGATCCCTCCCATCTTCCACTCCCTGTATGCTTTCTGCTTCTTCTTAATCACCTCTCTAAGATGCTTGCTCATCCAGCTTGGTCTACAACTCCTTCCTATGATTTTTTTCCTCCTTCTTGGGATACAGGCTTCCGATAACTTCTGCAGCTTTGATTTAAAGTAATCCCAGGCCTCCTCTACCTTTAGATCCATAAGTTCTTCAGTCCAATCCACTTCCCTAACTAATTTCCTTAATTTTTGAAAGTCATCCCTTTTGAAATCAAAAACCCTAGTTGCAGATTTATTTTTGTTAATCCTTCCATTTAATTTGAACTGAATTAGCTCATGATCACTTAAACCAAGATTATCCCCTACAACCATTTCTTCTATGAGGTCCTCGCTACTCACCAAAATTAAATCTAAAATGTCATCCCCTCTAGTCAGTTCAGCAACTACTTGATGAAGGAATCCATCAGCTATCGCATCTAGGAAAATCTGAGCCCTATTGTTATTACTAGCACTGGTCCTCCAGTCTATATCTGGGAAGTTAAAGTCTCCCATGATCACGCAGTTTCCATTAGTATTTACTTTATTAAAGACATTAAAAAGGGCTCTATCCATATCCAAATTAGATCCCAGAGGTCTATAGCACACCCCAAGCACTATGGTAGGAGAGGTTTTACTAGTTTTCTTCCCCAATGTAATTTTTGCCCAGACAGACTGTCTTATTCATTGCATTGCTTCTTATTTCTTTACATTCTACCTCATCATTGATATACAATGCTACTCCACCACTTTTACCTTTGTTTCTGTCTTTCCTAAACAGCACATACCCTTCAATACCTGTAGTCCAGTCATGACTACTATTCCACTATTCTGTTATCCCTATAATATCTGGTTTCACTTCCTGCACCAGTAGCTCTAGTTCCTCCATTTTGTTACCTAGGCTCCTTGAATTGGTGTACAAACATCTTAATTTTTGCTTTTTGGCCTCGCTCACATTTTGTACCCTATTAGGCACAGTCATTCTACAGCCAGTATAACCTATTAGACTAGTATTCACACCGCCCTCACTCCTTATATACATTCTCCTACCCACGGCTGTATCCTTTCTTACTTCGTCTTCTTCCCTCTCAATGCTAAAATCTGGCGTGGAGATTTCCTGGACATCTCCCAACCATCTCCCCCTAATTCCTAGTTTAAAGCTCTCTTTATCAGTTGTGCCAACCTTGATCCTAGAAGATCCCATGCACGTTCCCACCAAATTTAGCTTGTCCCCTTGTCCAAGGAAACCACACCATTTTCTCTGACAGCAGCCTCTGCAGTGTGGAGATGGGGACATAGATTTGCCCCATGGAATGAAAATTTAAAAAGATGGATCAGGCTATTGTGCACACAAATACAAATAAAAGGACACAAACACTTTGCAACAGATAGTGCACAAAACCTAAATAAAAACAGGAGTAAGAGGGTCCCTGAAGCACAATAATTTTGGCTGTGGTGCATTATCATTGCTAAACAAAGGTAACTGAGGATGCTCCTGCAGTAGTTTCAGATAAATATCTTGGAAGTCTCACTGAGGGTGTTGGAAGGAAAAGCATTATCACAACATCAGGGTGGATTAAATGAATACACTCACTTTTCAAAATTTTGGAAGATTATTTTATCAATGAATTCAGTTTGTGCCATTTTTATGGTGCTGGGTTTTTAATTAAAAAATTGTCCATCACCCATCTTTCTAGCACAGGTTTTGTTTTAACTCTGCTTGTCTTGAATCCTTTCCCATGGTTCAACATAGTTTGGATGGTAATGATCTTATGACTCAGCCTTACGAGTGTCCTTGCACGGCAAGTACTTCATCCAAATACTGTTCCTGCAATGAAGCAGAAATTCAGCCTTGATTAGTTCTATGTGTTGGCAGTGACCAGTCTGGTGGTCTGCCAAAGAAGAGCCAGAGCAGGCAAGCCACGTTATCAACCAAGAGCAAGGAGTGGCAAAGTCCCAGAGCCTGATCTATTATTCTTTCCAAGAGGTGCTTCTTCCTCACCCATCCCCTTGCCATACTTCCTCTTTCCATCCTCCAGAGGAAGGGAAGAAGTAAATGATTTTATCAGTAGCACATGAAGATGCTAGGCAAGAATCAGTACTGCACCTTACTAGATGGAGGGAGCTGTTATGTATTATGGATGTCATTAAGAAAACTCTGGGGAGCAGGAGACAGACAAGCAAGAGACAGAGAGAGCAGGAAAAAAATATGTCAATAGTAATACGAAGGCATCTTGTAACATTGAGATGTAATTATATAAACCAAACACACTGTGCAATCAAATATTCACCAAAAAAAAAACTTGACTTTATAACTTTATGATAAAAAAAGAAATATTCTAAAGGGATACAGCTTAGCATTGTGTGCAGTTCCTTGCTTGTAGGAACAATTATGTGTCGCAACAACCCAGCCTAGTGCACTCTTCTCTCATCTTTTAAAATAATCCTAGTTAAATTAGGTTACTTTAGTTCACCTAAAATGATAGTAAAGAATCATAGAATCATAGAATCATAGAATATCAGGGTTGGAAGGGACCCCAGAAGGTCATCTAGTCCAACCCCCTGCTCAAAGCAGGACCAAGTCCCAGTTAAATCATCCCAGCCAGGGCTTTGTCAAGCCTGACCTTAAAAAACCTCTAAGGAAGGAGATTCTACCACCTCCCTAGGTAACGCATTCCAGTGTTTCACCACCTCTTAGTGAAAAAGTTTTTCCTAATCCAATCTAAACCTCCCCCATTGCAACTTGAGACCATTACTCCTCGTTCTGTCATCTGCTACCATTGAGAACAGTCTAGAGCCATCCTCTTTGAAACCCCCTTTCAGGTAGTTGAAAGCAGCTATCAAATCCCCCCTCATTCTTCTCTTCTGCAGACTAAACAATCCCAGCTCCCTCAGCCTCTCCTCATAAGTCATGTGCTCTAGACCCCTAATCATTTTCGTTGCCCTTCGTTGTACTCTTTCCAATTTATCCACATCCTTCCTGTAGTGTGGGGCCCAAACTGGACACAGTACTCCAGATGAGGCCTCACCAGTGTCGAATAGAGGGGAACGATCACGTCCCTCGATCTGCTCGCTATGCCCCTACTTATACATCCCAAAATGCCATTGGCCTTCTTGGCAACAAGGGCACACTGCTGACTCATATCCAGCTTCTCGTCCACTGTCACCCCTAGGTCCTTTTCCGCAGAACTGCTGCCGAGCCATTCGGTCCCTAGTCTGTAGCGGTGCATTGGATTCTTCCATCCTAAGTGCAGGACCCTGCACTTATCCTTATTGAACCTCATTAGATTTCTTTTGGCCCAATCCTCCAATTTGTCTAGGTCCTTCTGTATCCTATCCCTCCCCTCCAGCGTATCTACCACTCCTCCCAGTTTAGTATCATCCGCAAATTTGCTGAGAGTGCAATCCACACCATCCTCCAGATCATTTATGAAGATATTGAACAAAACGGGCCCCAGGACCGACCCCTGGGGCACTCCACTTGACACCGGCTGCCAACTAGACATGGAGCCATTGATCACTACCCGTTGAGCCCGACAATCTAGCCAGCTTTCTACCCACCTTATAGTGCATTCATCCAGCCCATACTTCCTTAACTTGCTGACAAGAATGCTGTGGGAGACCGTGTCAAAAGCTTTGCTAAAGTCAAGAAAAAATACATCCACTGCTTTCCCTTCATCCACAGAACCAGTAATCTCATCATAAAAGGCGATTAGATTAGTCAGGCATGACCTTCCCTTGGTGAATCCATGCTGACTGTTCCTGATCACTTTCCTCTCCTCTAAGTGCTTCAGGATTGATTCTTTGAGGACCTGCTCCATGATTTTTCCAGGGACTGAGGTGAGGCTGACCGGCCTGTAGTTCCCAGGATCCTCCTTCTTCCCTTTTTTAAAGATGGGCACTACATTAGCCTTTTTCCAGTCATCCGGGACTTCCCCCGTTCGCCACGAGTTTTCAAAGATAATGGCCAAGGGCTCTGCAATCACAGCCGCCAATTCCTTCAGCACTCTCGGATGCAATTCGTCCGGCCCCATGGACTTGTGCACGTCCAGCTTTTCTAAATAGTCCCTAACCACCTCTATCTCTACAGAGGGCTGGCCATCTCTTCCCCATTTTGTGTTGCCCAGCACAGCAGTCTGGGAGCTGACCTTGTTAGTGAAAACAGAGGCAAAAAAAGCATTGAGTACATTAGCTTTTTCCACATCCTCTGTCACTAGCTTGCCTCCCTCATTCAGTAAGGGGCCCACACTTTCCTTGGCTTTCTTCTTGTTGCCAACATACCTGAAGAAACCCTTCTTGTTACTCTTGACATCTCTTGCTAGCTGCAGCTCCAGGTGCGATTTGGCCCTCCTGATATCTTTCCTACATGCCCGAGCAATATTTTTATACTCTTCCCTGGTCATATGTCCAACCTTCCACTTCTTGTAAGCTTCTTTTTTATGTTTAAGATCCGCTAGGATTTCACCATTAAGCCAAGCTGGTCGCCTGCCATATTTACTATTCTTTCGACTCATCGGGATGGTTTGTCCCTGTAACCTCAACAGGGATTCCTTGAAATACAGCCAGCTCTCCTGGACTCCCTTCCCTTTCATGTTAGTCCCCCAGGGGATCCTGGCCATCTGTTCCCTGAGGGAGTCAAAGTCTGCTTTCCTGAAGTCCAGGGTCCGTATCCTGCTGCAGATGAGACAACCATCCTAAGTCAATGCAAAATAAGAAATGTTAGCACTTCTGTGATTTATTCTTGAACATATTGTTAGAAAAAGACTCTTGCAGGTATCATGGTCACTCAGAAAATTGCCAGTTGCCTTAGATAACACAAATACCAAGTTTATTTATTTAATAATTTCTTAGTAGTTAGTTATTTCAGTTATTTCTGTGTCATAAGTATAAGGAAGACTGCAAATACTGCAAAATCTATTTACTATAGCAAAATTAGCAAGTTTTCAAGCATGACTATTTTGTGCATCTACATGAATCTTATATACTCTTCTACTAAAAGATGAAGAGAAAATAGCAGTAAAATAAGAAATTTTTTTTACTGGAGAAGGAAGTATCATAGAAATTAGGAATGGATAGACTTATACATTGGAGTAATTCTTCTTGCTCCTGCAGAATTTTTCCTTAAAATATATTCTCCACTGTTTTGTCCTATGGAGTGGAACTTATTAAAAAAAGTGATCTTAAAGTTGATTAAAATATATGATCCTGTTCCCATGTGTCACAGGGTCCACTCACTGCTAGGACACCTCCTCCTGGTCACTTTGGGGATTAGCTCCTCTCCAGGTGCAGTGCTCTCCTCTGGAAGTCTCTCCACCCCTTTCTGCAAATCCATGTGCTTCTTCTTCAAGACTTGGCCCTCTGTCCAGATCATTATGTGCATGTCTCCCTTCCAGGGTTTGCCAGCCTGATCTCTCTCCTCCCTGAGAGTAACTTTGGACTACCCTCTATTATCCCAAACACACCTCCTGTCTCCCAAACAGAGACTGCAGACTCCTTCCCTGAAGCCCCTAACTGCTTTCAGCTTCTGGCCTTTATTGAGTCCCCTCCTGTTCCCATCCAGCTGAGCCTCATCTAATTAATCCCTACTCCCTGGCTCCTCCTCCAGGTGCAACCTGGGCAGTTAATTGGCCCCCCAGCCACCTTAACCCCTTCAAGTCTTGTGTGGAGTGGAAATTTCATCACTACGAGTGAATTTTTAAGATATAAATATCTCCTTTGATTATTCTAACAGTACCATTTTGTTTTCATGCAAGCTTTGCTAGCAATGCTATAACATGATGCTCTAGTGGGACTTTTTAATGGTTGATCGGGGTTTTGAAACCATTTGGAGTTAAGTCAACAAAAATATCAGGATAGCTATAATATCAATCATTCACTGGTTGCATGATTTTAATTAATCAATTACCCATACCATGTTTTTATTAATTTGTTGAATTTTGGCATTGTTTAGCTAAATTCTGAATTAGAATTCTTATACATTTATAAATATGATCAATAAAAATAAAATTAAAGTTAAATAAGAAATTACAGAAAACAAATTAAAGATGTACAAAGTTTACAAGTTAATTTAACATATATAACGTCAAAACTCATCAGCAATTCAGTAAAATCAATCAAATCTGAATAAATAAAAGTAATTTCATACATTGGCACATTTATTCACCACTACTATGGGTAAGTCATTTTGGTACCCTTATGGAATTAGGATGCCATTATTCAGATCCTTATCAATTTGCCAGTGAAATTTTATATCTAAATTAAAAAGTTATGGAACTGCCAGTGACATTTCAACCAAGAATAATAGTAAAGTTAGAAATCTGAAACTGTAAACACTGTCTTAACAACTCAAATCTATTTAGTTCCAAATTATCTTCCCAGAAAATGATAATTCACAGCAAAACACCCCCTCTTTCTTAGACATGCACTCAGAAGTATGCATTCAAGAATAGATTTTGGATACCAGTGGACATTCATGTAAAGACTATCCAAAATTGCAGGCACCATACTTGGGGGAGCACATAGCTAATACCAAGATACTTCCCATAGGGAACATGATGCCCCCACAAGGGGAAAGAAAGAAAGTGGCATTAGTCCATGGTTCCTTCCCAGAACACTCAACCAGCTGCACAGGGTGAGTACTGCTATAGATCTTTAAGAGGTGTAACTGTTTGTTTCCCCATCAAGCAGGTGCTCCCTGTGGCAGGGTGATGCTGAACCAGTACAGCTCTATGCTGCCCCCAAGGATGCAAACTGAAATCAGGGAAATTATTTGAACATAAAATTGATCTAATAGGGAAAAGAATTGGATCCTTGAAATTTACAGCATGCTTTATTGTATAGTTTGTCCGCATTTTGATGATTTTATAATCAGCCCATTATACGCCACTGTAGACACCTGAATAATCTGTTCTCCAACAGCATTATCTTCTTTCATTCTTAGTAAAACACTAACAATGAACCATAATATAAATCTTTAACTTTTGTATCTGTACCTGCTCATTCTTTTCTTATGGCACAATTGGAACTCTGGCTATGTGCCTGCACAGGGGAAGAAAAGGACATGAGACACCCCTTTCCTTCCCTGTGCAAGCAACAGATATCTCCAGTAGTAGTGCAGGGAGTAGAATAGTCTATGCTGACCCACTGAATGGGTGAGAAGTGGGTGAATCCTTTGCCTGATTCCTCTACCTACATACAACTAGCATAGCGGGAAATAATTTGATACAGGTATAGGTCTGGCACAGATTACTTCCCCCCCTGGAGCAAGGGGAACCATGAGTCTGGGACCAGATTGTGACTTGCTAGAATCTGGTCCCCGGTTTACTCTCAGAGCATCATAACTATCTGTTGCTGCTCACTTGGGGCAAAGTCAAAATTGAGCCCATAGTTATGAAGTTAAGTCACGTTATCTCTACTTCTGAGCTGTGTGTCTATATACTTCAATCAAGCAATTAACAAGACATGTCATTCAGTTCTTATGGCACTTGTTGGTTGGATTTACCATGAAGATTTGCACTTCACATTGGCTTTTTAACTCATCAGTTAAATGTTTTGCTCAGTCTCTGATATATATATTTTCATTGCGTTGTGTGCTCATTAACCAACATTTCATATTTAAAATAAAAACACATCATCCTGACACTTTGTGCTTATGGTGTCCTAGGAATGGAACTCCCTCTTAAGATAACCCTTGTCATTTGTGAAGGTCTGTGTCCAGACTGTTTTAAATACTCTTGATTATCCAGATAGTTTCTCAGACTTTAATAATTTATTGTCTTTTTATAAGTTTGATTTCTTATCAAAAGTCTCTTAATAAGGTAATGATAACGTGCAATAGCATTAAACCATCATTCTACAAGTTAATGTTAAATCAGATCCCATGAAGGTAAAATGAGCTCCTCATTCTCAAGTACCCCAGAAGTTTATGGTTAGCAGACTAGTTGTCAGCCTAGAAACTTATCTTCTGTGCAAGCTAGAAAATAGCTTCTCTGTGCTGCATCAGAAGGGTTCATTCCCCATATTTCATTAACATTAAAATCCATATTTTATGGGTGTTGTTATCCAATGACCATAACCATGATCACATTATGAAACATTTTTGTTCTCAGAAATGTTTGATGATGGTTTCTACCTGAAGTTCTCACAAACAACAAGATGTACATGTAAGGGTTAACATCTTGACCTAACCAGTTCATCTATGCTCTCAAATGAGAAGGGGTCTCTTTGACCGTTTTGCTGCTAAAAGAAGCAACTAATATTTGATGAAACAGAGTGACATTTTACCAATCTCAATAACACCTGTTAAGTGCCTCCTGTTGACAGTAGTACTGTGTTTTAATGAACAAATAAATGGCTTGTTTACCATTCTTGGCAAGAAACCTCAGCTACTGAGGCAAAGCACCAGCTCTCCCAGTGTTACTTGGGCTAATTGACTCTTTGGATGAAGTTAAATCACACTGTCCCCAGTGGGATGTATGTTTGCCAGTAATCAATAGCTCAACAAGATCCACATGGCAGGTAATTAAGTGGAAAGTAATTAATACCCATCAAATGTTTTATTAACTGCCATTCCTTCACTCAAAAGTCCCACTGTACTGTAAATAAGGTTGTGAAGAAAAGAATAAAAACTGGGTGCATTTGGTAACAAGCTAAATGTACTTGCTAAATTCCTGATTGGTTTGTCTAGCATGCAAGCATGGCATCATCCCACAAAGGATTATATGAGAACAGAGGAACGGCCATTCTGAATAAGAGCAATGGTCCCTCTAGTCTATCCTATGTCCCGCATTGGTTAGAATAATACACTTCAAAGGATGCAACAACCCCCCTAAATGTGTAATAATGCAATAACAACTAAGAGGCAAATTTCTTCCTAATCCCCAGCAGTTAGTGATTGCCTTATTGCCTGAAGCATATAGAATTTTATCCAGATAGCGAAACTGTGGGCACATTGTTTTTCATACAAATGTCTAATCCACTATTAAACCTTACTGAACTCTAAGGCCCAATAATATCTTGAGGCAGAGAGTTACAGGGATGAAATATGCATTTTGTAAATAAAGGATATTTTCTTTTATCAATTGTAAATATTGTCCTTATAATTTAACTGTATGTGCCTGGGTCTTGTATTATAAGAAGGCTTGATACTCTATACTTCTCATTATTTTGTTTATTTCTATTATGCCACCTTATTCTTCTCCTCGCTAAAATACACACTTCTAATTTTTTTTAATCTTTCCTCATATAGGAATCTTTCCATGTCTCTGATCATTTTGATTGCACTTCCTTGGACCTTTTCTATTTCTGCTATGTCTTTCTTGGGATTGAATGATTGAATGACTAAAACAAAATTCCATATGAGGGTATATTACTGATGCATATAATGGCATGATTATGTTTTTAGTAATATGTTCTGTTCATTTGTTAATACAAACTAACATCTTGTTTGCTTTTTTCAACACTGCAGCATATTGAATGGATATTGAGCTGTCCACGATGATAGCTAGATCTATTTCCTGAGTGGTTACAGTTAATCTAGAATTTATCAGTAGGTATGAGTAATACAGATTGCTCTTTCTAATATGCATTACCTTCTACACTGAATTTCATCAGCCCTCTTAATGTGAATTTTATCTGTGCAATGACGTGGTAGAAGTCTATAAAATAACAGATGGTCAAGAGTGAGTTCTTTTACAAGAATAAGGGGATTCTAGTGAAATTAAAAGGCAACAAATGATTAATGGAATGGACTGAGACTCTGTAGATCTGGCTCCAGTTCTTGACTGCTGCAGATTTCTTGGGTGACCTTAAATAAGTCACTTGATTTATCTGTGTCTGACTTCTCCATCGATAAAAAGGGAATAACAATCCCTCCTTTCGCCAACACTTTGTCTCTTTTTTGTCTCGGTAGATTGTAAATTCTCTTTCTAAAAATTTGCATAACACTGAGCTCAATGGGACCCTGAGCTCATCTGGGGCATGTAGGTGCTATTGTAATCAAATAATTTCATCAGACTAATGCTATGGATTGATATAAATGTACCAAAGTGCTCATATAACATACGGGGATGAGTGGAATATAAATACCATAATAAAATAGATTGTATCCCAATTCTGGATCTTTAAAATCTGCTCTTGGTTCTCCTCCAATTAGAGGATGGTAATGCTATTCTAGAAAGTACTGTGCCGGCTACTGCTGCGGGGACACAGCGAGCCAAAATGGAGCTTAGCCTCAGCTCTAGGGGATAGGTGCAAGCATGAGTCTGAGTGTGTTGTCCCTGTAAGCCTGCACTGCACTTAAGAACTGGCAAAGGGAAGGATGTACCTTAATCCAGAACTAAGGCTCTGAAGCTGGATGGGCCAACAAGACTGTGACTACTGGAAGCAGCATTCATTTGAGATGTTTTGTATGTACGTTATACTCCCACCGATTAACTTCAATACACTAAAGAAAAGGAGTACTTGTGGCACCTTAGAGACTAACAAATTTATTTGAGCATAAGATTTTGTGAGCTACAGCCCCCTTCATTACTTCACTGGGGCTCTGTCCATGCTAATAAAGGTGTTGGGATAGATCTGTGCATTGGAGTGATTCCTGGGTGAGATCCAGCTTCCCCAGAAGTTATGAGTATGAGTGACATTGTCCATTTCTCCTTTATCCATTGTTCTTTCCTATCATATATTCTCATCTCGATATATTATTTCTCTTTAATTCTTGCTTCAGTCAATTTAAGACATGCTCACTGATCTGTAATTCCCAGAACTTTTATTTTTAAAGATAGGCATGTGATTGGCTACCTGCAGTCCTATGGTATGTTGGCTGATTTTAATGATAGATTACAAACTTTTGCTTAGCTGTTCAGCTGCTTCATTCTTAAGTTTCTTCAGAACTCTTTAATAAATACCATCCTGCCCAACTGATTCAATTATTTTAAATTATCATTTTGTTCCACCACCCCTTTTGGAATGAACTCCTTCTTGTACAGTGCCTCATTCTTATAACCTGCCAAAAGTAGCTGTGCATTAAGCATCTCTCCAGCATCATAAATTCAATCTAGTTCGTATTAGTGAAACCTGATGGGATGATTTGCACAACTGGAATGTTAAAATCAATGGTGATACCTATTAAGGAAGGATCAAGTGGGCAAAAGGGGTGGGGTAGGGTGTCAAAAATGGTGTTACCTGTTTCCAAGTCACTGATAACTTGGAAGAAAATTATCTTGAATGCTAATAAATCAATGTCCTAAAAGCATAAGATGGGGGGGTACTGGCTGATATCTACTATAGACCATCAAAACATACTAGGGAACAGTATGGCTGCTTCCATTCACACCTGTCTATAACGTGTAGGGGGGAAAACATGTGACCATGGGGGACTTCAATTTGAGTGACATTTGCTAGAGGTCTCATGCTGCCAGTATTAAAACATTCTTGGAATCTCTAAATATTATAGATGACAACTTCCTAAATCAAAAGGGGAATTCTATATTAGATCTTGTCCTAACAGATAAAGAGGAACTATATATATAAAATACACACACATACTGAGTGGTTTAAGAGGACCAATTTCACAAAGCTGAAAACAACCATCAGCCAAATCAACTGGGAAGAAGAATTTAATCAGAAAAATGTGAATGACAATTGGGAATCATCTAAGAACACCGTACTATATCACCATAAAGACACAATCCCATAACTGAGGAGAAGGCTGTGCTGGTTTAAAAACAACTGACTTAGAGGTGAGTGAAGGCAGCTGTAAAAAAATTTAAAATATAGACCAAAGGGAAGAAAGGGGAAGTTGATAGCAATGAGTATGAATCAGAAGTTAGGAACTGTAGAAAATTATTAAGGGAACCAACGGGATATCAGGAAAAATCTATCACCAGTAGAATTAAGGACAATAGGAAGGAGGGGTTTTTAAAATAATATTAGGAATAAAAAGAATCCTGACAATGATAGTGGTTCATTACTAGATGAAAATGGTAGAAATAGAAATGATTATACAGAAAAGGCAGAAGTGTTCAATAAATATTTCCATTCTCTAGTTGAGGTGAAAACAGAACAGAGTCTCATCAGAATTTTTTCCATTCCACTAGTTTCTCTGAAGGATGTTAAACAGAAGCTACTATAGTTAGACATTTTTAAATCAGCAGCTCCAGTTAACTTGCATCCAAGAGTTTTAAAAGAGCTGGTTGAAGACATTGCTGGACCATTAATGTTGATTTTCAATAAGTCTTGGAGCACTGGGGAAGTTCCAGAAGGCTGAAAGAAAGCTAATGCATCAAAAAGGGTAAATAGGACTACCCTGGTAATTATAGGCCTGTCAGCCTACCATTGATCCAGGACAAGATAATAGAGCAGTTGATATGGGATTCAATTAATAATGAATTAAAGGAAAGTAATGTAAATAACACCAATCAACATGGGTTTATGGAAAATAGATCTTGTCAAACTAACTTTTTTGATGAGCATACAAGTTTGGTCCATAAAAGTCATAGTATTGACAATGTACTTGACTTCTGTATCATGTTTGATGGTATGGCCTGTGACATTTTAATTAAAAACTAAAATGATATAAAATTAATGTGGCACACATAAATGGATTAAAAATTGACTAACTGATATGTCACACAATATAACGGTAAATGGGGATTCATCATAAAGCATGTCTGTTTCCAGTGGGATCTCACAGAGATTGGTTCTTGGTTCTACGCTAATTAACATTTTTGTCAATGTCCTGGAAGAAAATACAAAATCGCCAGTAAAAGTTTGCAGATGACACAAAAATTTGGGAAGTGGTAAATAATAAAGAGGACAGGTCATGGATTCAGACCAATCTGTATCACTTGATAAAATGGCACAAGCAAACAATATATGTTTTAATATAGCTAAATGTATACATCAGGGAAGAAAGAATATAGACCATACTTGCAGAATGTGGGACTTTACCCTGGCAAACAGCCACTCTGAAGAAGATATGGGGTTGTGGTGGATAATCAGCTGAACATGAACTCCCAGTGTGATGCTGTGACCAAAAGAACTAGTGCAATTCTGGGATGCAAAAACAGGGTACTCTTGAGGAGTAGAGAGATGATCTTATTTCTGTACTTGGCACTGTTGCTACTGCTACTGGAACACTGTGTTCATTTCTGATGCCCACAATTCAAAAAGGATGTTGATTAATTGGAGAGGGTTCAGAGAAGAATTACAAGAATGAGTAAAGGAGTAGGAAACATTCCTCATAGCAATAGACTCAAAGAGCTCTTTCTATTTAGCATAAAAAGAGAAGGTTAAGAGGTCACTTGATCACAGTCTATAAGTATCTACCTGGGAAACAAATATTTAATAATGGGCTCATCAATCTAGTAGACAAAGGTATAACGTGATCCAATGGCTGGAAGTTGAAGCTAGACAAATTCAAACTGTAAATAAGGCATAAAATTTTAAACAGTGAAAGTAATTAGCCATTGGAACAATTCATCAAGGATAGTGGTGGTTTTTCTATCACTGAAATTTTTTAAATCAAGATGGGATGCTTTTCCAAAAGTTATGCTCTAGGATTTATTTATTTTTTGTAAATTCTAGTGTCTGTGTCATACTGGAGGTCAGACTAGCTACTGTTATTTCTGTAAACTAAGGAGCTAAGACTGAAACCCACTCTCTGTGACAATTCCCAGAGCAGCTGCTGCTAACCTGACCAAACTTCCCAATTGCCAGCAAGTTACAGAACTTTCCTATCCATGCTGAGACCCAAACAAGATCTGTACATTAGTCTGGTGATTTCTGAGCACATAGCTAAAACATCTCTGTTAATGACAGAAAGAGAGAGAACTGAACTAACTTTGGTAAGTGTAAAGTAATGCACAGTGTAAAAAATAATCCCAACTACACATATATAATGATGGGTTCTAAATTAGCTGCTGCCACTGAAGGAAGATATCGGAGTCACCATGGATAGTCTCTGAAAACTTCAGTTCAGAGTCCAGGTAGCAGTCAAAAAGGAAAACACGTTGGGAACTATTAAGAAAGAGAGAGGGGAAAAAAACAAGACAATATCATAATGCCACTATCTAAATCCATGGTGCACCCACACCTTGAATACTGTGTACAGTTCTGGTGTCCCCATTTCAAAAGGATATACTGGAACTGGGAAAAGTTCAGAGAAAGTCAACAAAGATGATCAAGGGTATGGAATAGCTTTCATACAAAGAGAGACTAAAAAGATTAGGACTATTTATCTTAAAAAAGAGATGGCTAAGGAGGACATGATAGAACTCTATAAAATCCTAAATGATGTGGAAAAACTGAAGAGGGAATTGTTTACTCTTTCTCACAATACAAAAACCAGGTGTCACCTAATTAAATTAAAAGGCATCAGGTTTAATACAAACAAGAGGAAGTACTTTTCCACACAACACATAATTAATCTGTGGAATTCATTGCCATGGGATGTTGTGATGGCCAGAAATATAACTGTGTTCGAAAAAGAACTTGACAAATTAATGGAGGATAGGTTCTATGATCCTGGCAGACCAGGTGCCAGCTCATGCCAAGATCCTGGGTCCCACTGAACACTGACAAATGCATAGCTGGAAACCAGTCTGGCTCACCTGGGTTAGTATAGTTAAAATAGTATTAGTGTTATAAGAATGTGTTTAGTCTTTATGGAATGCTTGTAGGATGCTGCGTGTATTAATCCTACATATAATATCTGTATCCCAGAGTATAAAGTCAGATTGAGTGTTTGCATTGTAAACCTCTGAAACTCTGTAAATCACCAAATAGGAAAGTAAGCATTAATTAAGGTAAAGTGCTCATCCCACTCAGAAGATGGCCCATTGAAGGCAAATGAGGCATTGGGTAGCATCAAAGGACAGAGACCTTGCTGACTGCATTCCTCACTCCCTCCACAAAGGAGGGGCTTGCAGATGAACTCATCCCACCAGCTTGGATTCCGGGATAAAAATCCCTGACCAGGAGAAACTGAGATCTTTATACTGTCTGGACTCTGAGGGGCAAAGATTCCTAAACATAAACTCATGTTACTTGGCATGGGTCAGCCGGAAAAGACATATAGAACTGCTTATTGTAGAAGCTTATGGTACCTTTTTAAATCGAAGACTAACTCATTTGTGTGTATCTGTTTCAACCTTGTAAATAACTCATTTCTTTTTTTAATTAATACTTCTTTAGTTAGTTTATTACAGGATTAGCTACAGGCATTGTCTTTGGTTTGAGATCTAAGGTGCAAATTGACCTGGGGTAACTGGTCTTTTGGGATTGGGAATAACCTGAATATTGTGATTTTTGCTGTAAGGTGACCATCTACCACATAGTCCAACTTGCCTGAGTGGAAAGATAGACTGAAATGCCCAAGGGGACTATTTATGACTCCATGGTAAGACTGTTATAGTGCTTTAGGAGTTCACATGTTACTGGGTTGGTGAAATCTAATTATAGAACATACAACCAGTTTGGGGTTTCCGCCCTGCTTTTTGACAATCTGCCCTGAGGTTGGCACTCCCGGTGTGAAACCACTCTAGCAAGTGTGACAGGACTCATCAATGGCAATTAGCCAAGATGATCAGAGATGCAACCCCATGCTTGGAGCGACCCAAAACCTCTGATTACCAGAAGCCAGGAGGGGAAGACAGTGATGGATCATTCAAGTACTGTACACTCCACCTGAATTTCTGGTAATGGCCACTGTCAGAGACAGAATACTGGGCTAGATGGACCATTCTTATCTATTTGGCTTGTTTTTTGAGCAGAGATTCACAATTGGCAGATGAGAATTTGGCCAGATTGCCAGCCAAGAAGGCTGCTCTTTGGGAGAGGTTGAATGTCTCAGAGAGGCAGTAATATCAGAATTTTCAATGAGAAACCTATTCCTCAGAGTTAAGGCCATGCACCTTTACTGGAGCATGATAAATTGCATAGCTTGTGGGCTCCAGCTCAAGATTCAGATGACAAGGAAGCTACTAGACATACTAATAACAGAGCAATACTTGAAAAGTCTGCCTGGCAGGGTGCATATTTGGATGTGCCATCAGCAGTCACCCACAGTGGCAATAAATCAAGGACTAGAGGCTGTACTGCCAAGGAAACCACCCCAGTCATGCCCTAGAACTGCAGGACAGTCACATGTACAGAAGAAAGAGCCAACAAACAGAATAACAAAGGGACAATGGAACTCCAAGAAAGAAGCCAAAAAGGACAGGAATACTAGCAAGGTGCTCAAGTGCTCAAATGGGCAGTGGATTTAGGAATCATAAAGTCAGATTTCTTGGAGGTTACAGATCTATGGTATAAATAGCTCTTTCAAATCCATCCCACCCATTCCATGAATTCACCAAAATCCCGTGTGTTTGTTGGGACAACATAACAAACAGAAAGATATATAAACTGTTTTCCTGTGGAATTTTCTGCAGGAGGGGATGAACAGGGTCAATGTAATTTTTATTTGACTAGCCCGCTGTCTCATTTCCTCACAATTAAACAATCAATAGCTACCACTGAAACTGTTTAAAAGAGCTTCTCTGCTCCAGGTCAGGGTGCTGAAATCTCCAATTTCAGTGCCTCGGCTCTGCTCTCTGCAGTTCAGCAAAGGCAACTTCATTGAATCTGCCTTAACGCTTCACACAAGAATACTAAATGATGATTACTTACTCTGTAACTTAACATGTTACCAAAAAGGATGTCTTAAACAAATTTAAATACAAATCCTTGACTCTGAGAACTTGGGAATATTTTGACAAAATATATTACTTTTATTAAACCCAATTCTCAAAGCTTCCCAATTGAAGAATAAAAAGTTAAAACAATATAAACTCAGTGGCACCAATAAACTTTTAGTCCAACTATATGAAGAAAATGACAATGCCTGGTGAAGCTGACTGCCCATCTTCCAGGGGAAATTTTCATAGGTAGCAGTCTTGCCCAACATTTCTTTAAATGAGTTAACCAACTACCATTCCCTCCCTCCCCCCACTGTTCCTCAGACTTTCTTGTCAACTGCTGGAAATGGCCCACCTTGATTATCACTACAAAAGGTTTTCTCCCCCTTCCCCCCCACCTGCTCTCCTGCTGGTAATAGCTCACCTTAAGTGATCACTCTCATTACAGTGTGTATGGTAACACCCATTGTTTCATGTTTTCTGTGTATATAAATCATCTCCCCACTGTATTTTCCACTGAATGCGTCCGATGAAGTGAGCTGTAGCTCATGAAAGCTTATGCTCAAATAAATTTGTTAGTCTCTAAGGTGCCACTAGTACTCCTTTTCTTTTTGCTAACACGGCTGCCACTCTGAAAACTACCATTTAGTAGCAAAATGGGTGCCTCATGTACCTTTTTGTTTCTGTTCCAAAGATCATGAAAATAGTTCCTGACAAAAAAATATTTGTGTGTGGTTGCTGTCTGTATTTCTACAGCTATATTTTAATGTCAGGGCTGGAGCTACTGTGAGAAACTGGAGGCAAATACGTGCAGAAAGCAAGCACAGAGCACCCACTAATAGGAAAGCTATTCAAGACTTAAACTATTCTGTTTTGGTGGAAGAGCTCTGTGAGGGGGGGTCAGTTGACTGGTCAAGTATATCAAATTGTGCTGGATCTGCATCCAAATTCGCTTTTAGCAGCATGAAACTTAAGCAACTTAACGAATGAATAAGAAACTCTATCTCAGGTAGAGGGCAAGTTAAGATGAATGGACAGGGTTTCAAGTAAACATTATCATGTGTGCGAAACTGTAAAACAGGAATTCTTAGTCTTTAGAAGATTAAATAATCCTCTGCATGTTGCTGTTCATGACTGTTGTTTAAGAGAAAACAGCATGTAACTTTTCTGTGAGGAGAAGGGCAAATACATTAGAAAGCACATAGGGGAATGGAAGAGTGGTACAGTGTATGTATGTGTGCCCTCTTTTTTACAGATGAAAAACATAGGGACCAAATACTATTTTCAGCTACAACACTGTAAATACAGAGTAACACCATTATCTTCATTGAAGTTACTCAGCACTTACACTGATGTATTTGAGAGCAGATGCTGACCCCTTAGTGAAATGCAAGTATTGTACTGTACTGGATCTGGGCACATCTTACGAGATCTGAACAATTTTACAACAGAAAAGTATTTAGGGAAACTACTGAATGCAATAAGCAGATGCTTGAATCTGTTTAATTGTAAAGGAGAAGATTCCTATTACATACTGTAGGTTTAGTTTCAAGTGCATTACTCGTACAAGAAGGGTGTTCAGCTGAGAAACTGGTATCACTTGCTCTGTAGCATTAAAAAAGAATGTGTTTTAGAATATTCCTCTGCATCATTACCAAGCTTTCTGTTTATTAGACTATTAGCTTTATGGTAAAAAGGATCTGCATTTTCCCCTCCAATCATCAATAAACAGGAACATGACTCTTTACAAACTGATTAGTAAAAATACAATCCTTAATTGAGAAAATGCTTAAAATACCTTGAATTGTCTAGCATGTCCAAGTATCCTGGACAGAAAATATTTGACTCCCAAGAGCATTGTAGGTGTACATGTAAAAGCCAATGAAACAAATGAGGCCCAAAAAACTCCAGCATAATTAAGTCTATAGTTTCAAGTGGACACACTATTTGTGTCAAACATTTTTAAGTTCACTGTGACATTTACCCTGAATTTTCTATAATATTGTGTATTACCTATGAGAATATGAAAAGGTGCACCTGAATCTGTCAAGACTGGAGTGGTCATCATATGACAGACTACATGGGGTCTAATATAATTGCAATGAACTTGGCTAAGAGGAACAGTGTGCCTATCACATATTAAATTTAGGATGCAGCCTGACAGCTTCTTCCTGACAAAATTCTCCTCAAAAACCTTGAGTGACCCTGCCAAAGAAATGCCCTGGCTGCCTCTTCCCAGCCAGCCTTGCTCATTTAGGGGGATATACTGGTTGCCTGCAGACCCACCTATAAGAGGGATTTTATACTTACCTAGAACTGCTGCAGCCCCCCGGGCAGACTCTCCACCACTGGGCTTTCTAGAAAGATGTGCATTATCAAATGCTGGCATAGACCTTGAGGAAATGGACATTTATATCTGTATAATATGGTTGAAACCCCTGCTGGCCCTTCTACTCTCAGAATGAAACTCAGCACTGACACCCTCTTCTACCCCTAGTCCCTCTCAGTTCCCAAACTAGAAACAAAATCTTTATTTTTAATCAAAACTAAAACCATACCCCCAGAAGAACTTTCACCTTGAAAAGGGAGAAGGGCCAGAGACTCCATGAAGTCCACTAGGGACTTTGTTGCTGCTATTGATTTTACATGGAAGGTGCTCAGATACTACAGTGTGGGGTGGCAGTATAAAACCCTAAGATAGAGAGAACAGGGTTATAATTGAGCTTTATAATAACACCTATCATACAGAAATATCCCAAAGTACATACAAAAGGAGTCAGATACCGTGGGTTACAGTGATTTTAAAGGGGGGCTGGTAGAATGGTCCCAATAGACTCCTCTGAAACTTCCTGAACTAACTCTTCTCTAAGACCATTGAATCAATTTCAAAGAATACATGTTGTGGGACCCCGTTGTCATTGTGTGTCATGTAGGTGAAGGGTAGCCATGGCAATGTTGAAACATGAATGAACAAGAGCCATCCCACCAACACTTTAGCACTGTGAAGGGATTGACCTACTGCTTGCACCTCCCTGTAGCTAGGCATGGTGTAGCAGCTGCCTCTCTACTGGATGTCTCCTGCTGACAGATGCTCCACCTCTGGAATGACCTGCATTTTCCTGTGATTTGGCCCTCCAGTCAGGTCACTTTAAAGCCTCTGCTCTTCCAGAGCAGTTCATTAATAAAAACGAAGGGGAATTAATGCAAATAAGGTGAAGTAATGAGAAATAGAGGGGAATTATTCCCTCTCAGAGTCAGAATCTGGTCCTCCGCTCAGGGAAAGGCCTGCAAGAAGTGGTCATCAGGTAAGCTCCTGCCTTCAGTCAGCCCTTGCCTCAGGGCCTGAAGGTCTGTTCGCCCCCACTCCCCTGATCTGCCAACAAATGAGCTGCTCTGCTCCCCTTTTAAACTCCTCCTCCATCTTGGGTATTGCCTTGCAGGTGTATCAGGGTGGAGCTTCCTGAGCCCAGAGCTGTTCCTTAATCCCTTGTTGTCCAGTGTGGAGTTTGGTATACTCCGTCACAACAACAAAGAGGAAGCATCTTTGTTGATGTTCACTTGCCGTCTGCTAATGTTTGTTCTCCTCAAGTCCTGCATGTGGAATCATTCCCCACTCCTCAATCTCCTAAACAACAAAAATGTAATGCATACTGTCAAGGTTCCCAACATTTGGCCTCTTTTTTCTGTGCTGATCTGCTTATTTATTCACACAATCCATGCAATTGTTCATATGTGGCTTGTTACTGAAACAAATATTCCAATTATTTTTTTCTAAAATTAAAGCGAATTAAAATCAACATTCAAGTGCTTGTGCTGAGCAATCCTACAACTGCAAACCAGTGTGTACAGCAGGAAACATATGAAAAGAAGTAGGAAAAAGAAAATTGCTTCAAAGAGTTTTCTGTAAACAATATAACATAGTAAACATTCCAGGAGTGTGGCTAGAAAATGCTCTGCTCTGCCTATCCTGGGCCAGCAGAGAGGTCCTCATGAGGCAGTTCCAGCTGGCACTATTAGAGTCACCCTGAGATTGCACTAATTTTTTCCAGGGGCTTAGCCAGTCCCCACTGCCTCAGAGAGATGGAAAGCCACCAGTATCCCCACCCCTCAAGTGCACCAAGCCCAGACCAGGCACACCTAAGGATTTGGCCAGCAATGGGCTCTGAGATGGAGATTGCATTGCCTGGAATTTGATGAACACAGGCGATATCATACAGTGAAAATCCTTTAGGGCTAGAGTCTGCCAGACTTGTTTGGTACCTCATTACATCAGAGGTCCCATTGATTTCAAAATGCCTCCTAATGGGGTACTCCAAGCACTAACTACATTTACTTCAGATTGAGTCTCAGCTTTCTCCATTTCAGAGCCCTTCGGGAGGGTGGAGGGAGAAGTCAGCTTGGCCTCTCAGCTTTCTTGATGCTCAGGAGCCATCAGTATTTTTCAAAATCAGACAGGCAGGACTGACACGTGGCTTTCAGGAGGGCTGTGCTTTCAGTAGGCAGTTTCCCAGTAACATTGAGTTTAGCAGCAAGAGCAGCAGGAGCATGAGAAGTGGGATCAAATTCTATTTCAGGTTTGCTTGGTGTTACAGAAACTGTGTGGGTTTTTACATGCAGGCTGCAGCCACTTTTCTTTGTATGATTTCCTTTTAGGCACCATATGTCTTCTTCTCACTTAGTCACTGAGCTTTGGTGTAGACCCAGAATCAAAGGGCCTTTTCTTCTGTTCTTGCCCTTGACTAGTCTTAGATCAGATCAAAATATATATTGACACAGGGGGAAAAAAAGTCTTTTTTCTCATACTTTTGAAGGAAGAAAGCACTGAAAAGTTTTATTTGGAGTGCCTTCCTTTAAGAGAGTCTTACAGGAAGTGCTTTTTAACAGAGGGCCTTTGGTCTTTGTTCTACCTGTGTGTTTATTTACTTCCTCCATTTTGTGCTGGCTTGAACAACAAAAAACAAAAAAACAGACTGAGTGTTTTGGGGTTCAGCCTTCAATTATAATGTAGTGTAGCAGTGCATGGAGAGCCATGATTGGTACATTACATATAGCTGTATGGGAAGAGGAGAAATAGAATAGAGGGATAAATGTAAAACCTTAAGTACCTGATGAGAGATGGAGAGCAGAAGAAGGGGGACCAAATGAGAGAATGGTGAAAGGAAGGAAGAGAACCATGGAAGGTCATGGAAGCTGAGTGAGGCGAAAGAGTGGAGGAAAATGGGACATTTTGTGTAAAAAGCAGTGAAGAGATTGATGAGCTTAAGTAGAGTGACACACACCATCCCTTTCTAACTGGCATTATGGGATGCCTTTAGAACAAATAATTCCCCTCTGTTATATAGAGCTTGTTCTTGATTCACTCTCCCTCTCTTTGACAAATATCAGTATGATAGACTCAAACTTGCTATGTTCCCACATCAAAATACCAATAACAATGACAAGAATGGGCTCGTGCTGATGTGATATTCTTGTTCTTAAAAGGGACATTTTATTTCATTAGTCCTGTTGGTTCCCACATATATAAAGCTCAGTGGCTGACATTGTTCAGTGAACTCAGAATGGGAGGTGTTAATATACATCTTTAGAAATAATTGTTACAGAACAGAATCTAACACAGAAACATTGAATGCTGATGTTCAATACAAAAAAATCAAGAGCAGTTCCACATGATGAAGAATCTGCCCACTGTTTAAAGCCCTTAATGCTAGAATTGGTTGAAAATATTTCTGGTGGGGTTTTGTCAAAAGCAATTTTTTTTCAATGGGAAAATGTCATTCAATTAAATGTTTTGGAACATTTTTACTGGAAATTTCACTTTGTTTAATTTTAAGTGAATTTTTCATTTTGGCTTATCTTTTCCCCTTTTTTCCCCCTCGTCTCCCTTTTTTGTCACTGAATTCAGCAGAGTAAGTGATGTCAGCGTGTTTTTGTTTTTTGTTTTCCCTTTTTCTACTCTAACTGCCATACACCTTTAACATTTCCAAATTTGAGAGAGGAGCAAAACTAAAACATGAAACTGTATTTTTGCCAAAGTTAAAGAAGTATTGAAAAAAGGAAGAAAAGGAGAAATGAAAATTCAAAATTTCTCAAATATTTTCTGAAAAAATAATGAAAACATGAAAAAGGTTCTATTTTAAGGCCTGAAAAACTGAAACAACTTTGAGATTTCACAAATTTTCATGAAATTGTGGGAGTGTTTTTTGACCAATTCTACTTAACGGGATATAACATTTATTTCTCTGTTTGGCTGGCCAGTTCTACCATGAATATGCCTCTTCTCTGCAAACCATAGATGTGTTAGAGTTCTTAGAAAACAAAATTGGGGGGGGAAATTCTTGGACAAACTTAATATAGGGGTTGTATAGAGAAAAGATCCCAAAGCCCTGTTACATAATAGCATCTACTTGCTCATTAATTCTTCAGAATATTAATCAGGGTTCACACAGGTTTCTTACGCTCCATGGCCAGATCTTTGATGTTATTCCCAGTTCTCTAGACTTATCATTATCAGCATGGTGGCTTGCCTTAAAGGCTTGAGCATGATTAGATGTTTTTCCTACAAGGAGTAACAGGAAGCTCCATGAAGCGGGAGGAAGCTCAGGAAACTGTAGGGAGTGAGAAAGGATCCCGCAGGGAAGACCTGACATCAGGGGAGTGTAGAGGCCAGAGCCGAGTGAGTCAGAGGCTCCTGTGAGAAACCCTGACTGTATCTGGACTTGGAAGCCAGAGACAGAAGTCTGAGTTTCACATAGGAAGAGCTGGGAGGATTGGCTGTAAGAATAAACTGGAACCAATAAGAATAAGAGCTCTGGTTGTGATGATGCCAAAGCTGAGTATGAATTCTTATGTTGTGATAGGTAACAGGGCACACCTTCACTCCTGTCCTCCTGCCCCACAGAAACTGCCCAGACTCCACTAGTTTTGCATTCACAGTGCCATTTCTTTTGAGTTTCCTCCACCAATATCACTACACTCCCCATGCAACAGTTTGTTTACTATATCTTTACTGCTTTGGGCCCTCTCATGAGGACCTGAGGGGAACAGAAGTCTCCCTTTCCTAAGCTCTCTATGTGACTGGGCTCAGCTAGCCTCATTCCTTACTCCCCATTCCTGTGCCTCTTTATCATATTTGGGCTGATGAGCTAACTAGATCTTTATCCCACCCAGCCTGCCAGCATGATTATCTATTTACCTCAATTAGCTTTCTCTAGTGAACCAAATGGTGTCTAAGATATCAGGATTCAGAGTAGCAGCCATGTTAGTCTGTATTTAAAAAAAGAAAAGGAGTACCTGTGGCACCTTAGAGACTAACAAATTTATTAGAGCATAAGCTTTCGTGAGCTACAGCTCACTTCATCGGATGCATTTGGTGGAAAATACAGAGGGGAGATTGATATACACACACAGAGAACATGAAACAATGGGTTTATCATACACACTGTAAGGAGAGTGATCACTTAAGATAAGCCATCACCAGCAGCGGGGGGCGGGGGGGAGGAGGAAAACCTTTCATGGTGACAAGCAAGGCAGGCTATTTCCAGCAGTCAACAAGGATATCTGAGGAACAGTGGGGGCATGGGGTGGGGGAGAGAAATAACATGGGGAAATAGTTTTACTTTGTGTAATGACTCATCCATTCTCAGTCTCTATTCAAGCCTAAATTAATTGTATCCAGTTTGCAAATTAATTCCAATTCAGCAGTCTCTCGTTGGAGTCTGTTTTTGAAGCTTTTTTGTTGAAGGATAGCCACTCTCAGGTCTGTAATTGAGTGACCAGAGAGATTGAAGTGTTCTCCAACTGGTTTTTGAATGTTATAATTCTTGACGTCTGATTTGTGTCCATTCATTCTTTTACATAGAGACTGTCCAGTTTGACCAATGTACATGGCAGAGGGGCATTGCTGGCACATGATGGCATATATCACATTGGTAGATGCGCAGGTGAACGAGCCTCTGACAGTGTGGCTGATGTGATTAGGCCCTATGATGGTGTCCCCTGAATAGATATGTGGACAGAGTTGGCAACAGGCTTTGTTGCAAGGATAGGTTCCTGGGTTAGTGGTTCTGTTGTGTGGTGTGTGGTTGCTGGTGAGTTTTGCTTCAGATTGGGGGAATGTCTGTAAGCAAGGACTGGCCTGTTTCCCAAGATCTGTGAGAGTGATGGGTCGTCCTTCAGGATAGGTTGTAGATCCCTGATGATGCGTTGGAGAGGCTTTAGTTGGGGGCTGAAGGTGATGGCTAGTGGTGTTCTGTTATTTTCTTTGTTGGGCCTGTCCTGTAGTAGGTGACTTATGGGTACTCTTCTGGCTCTGTCAATCTACAACCTATCCTGAAGGACGACCCATCACTCTCACAGACTCTCTCGTTGGAGTCTGTTTTTGAAGTATTTTTATTGAAGGATAGCCATGTGATATATGCCATCATGTGCCAGCAATGCCCCTCTGCCATGTACATTGGTCAAACTGGACAGTCTCTACGTAAAAGAATAAATGGACACAAATCAGACGTCAAGAATTATAACATTCAAAAACCAATTGGAGAACACTTCAATCTCTCTGGTCACTCGATTACAGACCTGAGGGTGGCTATCCTTCAACAAAAAAACTTCACAAACAGACTCCAACGAGAGACTGCTGAATTGGAATTAATTTGCAAACTGGATACAATAACTTAGGCTTGAATAGAGACTGGAAATGGATGAGTCATTACACAAAGTAAAATTATTTCCCCATGTTATTTCTCCCCCCACCCCACCCCCCACTGTTCCTCAGATATTCTTGTTAACTGCTGGAAATAGCCTACCTTGCTTGTCACCATGAAAGGTTTTTCTCCCCCCCCCCCCCCCGCTGCTGGTGATGGATTATCTTAAGTGATCGCTCTCCTTACAGTGTGTATGATAAACCCATTGTTTCATGTTCTCTGTGTGTGTATATCAATCTCCCCTCTGTATTTTCCACCAAATGCATCCGATGAAGTGAGCTGTAGCTCATGAAAGCTTATGCTCTAATAAATTTGTTAGTCTCTAAGGTGCCACAAGTACTCCTTTTCTTTTTAAGATATCAGGGTGCAGGCTCTCCTGTTCATTACTTGTCAATACCAAAATTTGTCACAGGAACATACTTGTTTTGACAAAACTTTCATTGGGAAAGGTTTCAGAGGTCCAGAATGGAATATTTGGTCAAAACCACAGAGAGAAACACACCCACCCCAGAACAGTCTGCTAGTCAGGGCATTCACCTGGCATCTTGGAGAGCCAGGCTGAAGTCCCTAATCTGCCTGGGAGACATTGAGGTTAGTGCAAACTTTACTAAGGGATAATATTAGAAAGAACAAAACTTGCCATAAAATAAAATCATACAAGCAAATAATCAAATCAGTATGACAGTAGGGTGCTTGGGGTGGACAGAAACATGGGGTGGTGGGTGAGACTATGGTGAAATGCTGTTTCAGGCTAACATTTAAGAAGGCTGTACATTGTATTAGCTGCAGCTCCAAACCAGTGTTTTCATAAACCGGTGTGCACTTGGACAATACAAATTTTGACACTTCTTATAATATGAAATGGCTCAAGCAATCATTACAATCAACAATCATTGCAATCAACTGCCTGAAATCAAGGGAAGATCCTTGAAAGACTTTTCTCCCAGCTTATCGTTCACTGAAGCAGCTCTCAGACCATTTTTTACCACTGATTAGATTATCTCTTACTGTAACCAGGATCCTGATTTCATAACGAATAACAAAATAATTCTTTGTTGTTACGGGTTTTGTTATTCTCATTGTTCCAGACATCCAGGATTTTACCAGCTTGTCAAGATCAAAGATGCCCAAGGGGCATAGCCATGTTGGGGGGTGTTTGTCTTGTAAATTACTTTCTCTTTTTCCACTGTAATTGCACATTGAAAAGGGACAGCCACACCCTGAAAAAGAAAGAGGCAATGGTTTTACACACATGTGCATACACAAAATATCTCATTGTCTCATTGCGACCTGTTGCCCCCATCTCTATTTCCAAACAATTCTGTTGTATCTGAAAATACACATTGGAGTCAGATTGAGCTGCTACTGGCTTGTATGCTGTACCAGTAACAGATTCTGCAGACTTTAGAGTTTCATTTATATACAAGGGTTTTAGCCTTTATAATTGTGAAGATAATATTCCAAATAATGAATTGATGTTGTGTTGTCTTCATAACTCTATAAAAAGATAGTGAGAAACAATGGATCTAATTTTCCTGTCAGAAACAACAGTTTTACGCTAATGTAATTCTCTTGACTTCAGTGGAGTTACTCCTGGCTTCTAAAAGGGTAAGTGAGAGGAGAATTGGGACCTTTGGCTTTAAAAGAAATGTAATCTGCTCACCCTCCATATTCATCACCACAATGTGTTATCTCTGAAGCCTATTGGCTGCAGTTTAAATGTCAGTGCTGTCACTTGTACCACTTCTGGTCATTTTCGAAGAAACATTCAGCTATTCTAGTAGTGTTGATGAAATTTGATATCAGAGACAGAATTTGAATAGAAAATCCCAATATTTTTCCCAGCCTGACTCCTGATATATAAATACTTTCCATCACAGCCACACATATCAATCAAACATGATACTGCACAGTATTTGAGTAGTTAAAATGCTAATTCCTATATATCTCTTACCCAGTGCGAAACTCCAAGAAGACCTTGATACAAATAATTGAAATTCAAATACATGCTGCCTAGTATATTTCTAGAGGTGTTTTGTTTTAATGGACCACATTACATCAGTGTTCTTTTGGATGGGGATTATTGCATATGTAGAAGAAGAAACAGTAAACAAGAGGATCTTTCTGATAGGTTTCTTACCTAGATGTAGTTTCCTGTGGGCTTAATTGGCATCCGTTTGCCTTAAAACCTGACTGCAGGAACATGCAGGGAAGTGCTAAGGAGAAAGATATCCCCCTTGGCAGTGCTTATCTCCAAAAGGTCACTTCTTTTTCTGCAGAGAGAAATCAATCTCATCAGATACATTTCATAAGTAATGACTGTCAACTCCATTGTTTGAGCACATCCTCCATACTGGATAGTGGAGCTGGCACAATACTCAGTGGTGGGGTGAGCGCATGTGGTCAAAAGGGGCTGCTCTGGCTTCTATTCCTCCAGAGGAACTGTTCTTTCATCTGGCATCATCCCTACTGCAGGGCTGTGCCTTAACAACTCAGTCTAGCCGTAACCATACTAGATGACAACATACAGTGGTGATCTTGTAATTTTGGGGGCCTGGTTTTCCTCTCCGATTGTCATACATACATCAAAATAAATGAAATAATATATTTTTGAAGGAACAACTGCATAGTAAAGTTCACTTCACCAGAAGAGTGCCATCTTCTAAAAAAATGCATTAGGAGATTTGTGCATGACTTGGACATGAAATGCCCTTGAGAATACTCTAAAGAGGACATGGTCTGACCATTAAATGAATACATCAGGAATAAATTTCTTGAGTACAATATATACAGTAGAGCTTGGTATTATTATTATTTATTATTTATTGGAATAAACAATGTGCATGAATCTCCTGAGATATGTTTTCAGTAGGGAACTATGTGTCACCATACAGCATATTTTTGATCATGTTCTAACTAATGTACAAAAATAAATGTCAACTCTATTTCCCATAAGAACTAGACCCAGTCCTCAACTGTGGCCAAGGAATACATAGTGCAGCCCAGGAGGACATTAGCCTTCTTTGTACTCCCCTAATCCTGGGCTTGCTGTGCCTAATTGCTGCTATAAATTATGCTGACTGCTAATGGCCCCAATGTGCCATTGCAGCAGCTGGAGATTATCAGGGTGCAGGGAAGCTCTGGTCTTTCTACCCAGATATGTCCTTTACATTGGAATTGAGAAAGAGGGTAGCGTAGGAGCCGTTACACCAGCTGTGTACCATTAAAGGGTCTGTCTATGTTAGAGTGATCCTCCTTCAACTGGTTATGCTGCCTTTAGAACCACTTATTATCAGTGGAACTCTGTGCACAGGCAGGATTGCCAGGCATCCAGTTTTCGACTAGAATACCCAATAAAAAGGGACCCTGGTGGTTATGGTCGGCACCACTGACCAGGCCATTAAAAGTCCGGTCAACAGCGCAGCAGGGGCCCGGGGCTAAGGCAGGCTCCCTGTTTGCCCTTGTTCCATGCTGTTCTCAGAAGCAGCTGCTAGGTCACTGCAGCCCCTAGGGGCTGGGGCAACCAGGAACTGGGAGACTCCGTGCATTGCCCCTGCCCTGAGTACCAGCACTGCAGCTGGTGTTGATGATCAAGAACACTTCTGTTTATCTGTGTCTGACATGGCGTTTTTTAGCTCTTCTTTGGGATTAGACCTCATCATGGTATGTATGCCTTTGTGACTTTTAGACTGAATCATTGCAATGCACTTCTATATGGATATTCTCAAAGACCATTTGAAAGCTACAATGCTGAATGTAGCTACCCCTCTTTGAGAAGCAGTAGCAACAGGGAGCCTATGATAGTAATTCTCCAGTGTCTTTCCATGCTTCCTGTTTGTTTCCAGTTGCAATTCAAGGTGTTGACTTTGATCCTTTTATATGCATCCAAGAACCCTAACCCAACATGCAAGCATTCTGGAGGGGATGTGACTGCAACTCCACTACGCAGGCTGAATTAACAACCATTGGGTTAGAGCAGGGTTTCAGGCTTATCTATGACAGGTTTCAGAGTAGCAGCCGTGTTAGTCTGTATTCGCAAAAAGAAAAGGAGTACTTGTGGCACCTTAGAGACTAACAAATTTATTAGAGCATAAGCTTTCGTGAGCTACAGCTCACTTCATCGGATGCATTTGGTGGAAAAAAACAAATCAACCTCAGCCTGGACCAGTCCACACAAGAGATCCACTTCCTGGACACTACGGTGCTAATAAGCGATGGTCACATAAACACCACCCTATATCGGAAACCTACTGACCGCTATTCCTACCTACATGCCTCTAGCTTTCATCCAGATCATACCACTCGATCCATTGTCTACAGCCAAGCTCTGCGATATAACCGCATTTGCTCCAACCCCTCAGACAGAGACAAACACCTACAAGATCTCTATCATGCATTCCTACAACTACAATACCCACCTGCTGAAGTGAAGAAACAGATTGACAGAGCCAGAAGAGTACCCAGAAGTCACCTACTACAGGATAGGCCCAACAAAGAAAATAACAGAATGCCACTAGCCATCACCTTCAGCCCCCAACTAAAACCTCTCCAACGCATCATCAAGGATCTACAGCCTATCCTGAAGGACGACCCATCACTCTCACAGATCTTGGGAGACAGGCCAGTCCTTGCTTACAGACATTCCCCCAATCTGAAGCAAATACTCACCAGCAACCACACACCACACAACAGAACCACTAACCCAGGAACCTAACCTTGAAACAAAGCCCGTTGCCAACTCTGTCCACATATCTATTCAGGGGACACCATCATAGGGCCTAATCACATCAGCCACACTATCAGAGGCTTGTTCACCTGTGCATCTACCAATGTGATATATGCCATCATGTGCCAGCAATGCCCCTCTGCCATGTACATTGGTCAAACTGGACAGTCTCTACGTAAAAGAATGAATGGACACAAATCAGACGTCAAGAATTATAACATTCAAAAACCAGTTGGAGAACACTTCAATCTCTCTGGTCACTCGATTACAGACCTAAGAGTGGCTATCCTTCAACAAAAAAGCTTCAAAAACAGACTCCAACGAGAGACTGCTGAATTGGAATTAATTTGCAAACTGGATACAATTAACTTAGGCTTGAATAGAGACTGGGAATGGATGAGTCATTATACAAAGTAAAACTATTTCCCCCTGGTATTTCTCCCCCCACCCCACCCTCCACTGTTCCTCAGATATTCTTGTTAACTGCTGGAATTAGCCTACCTTGCTTGTCACCATGAAAGGTTTTCCTCCTTTCCCCCCCCCCCGGCTGCTGGTGATGGCTTATCTTAAGTGATCACTCTTCTTACAGTGTGTATGATAAACCCATTGTTTCATGTTCTGTGTGTATATAAATCTCCCCTCTATTTTTTCCACCAAATGCATCTGATGAAGTGAGCTGTAGCTCACGAAAGCTTATGCTCTAATAAATTTGTTAGTCTCTAAGGTGCCACAAGTACTCTTTTTCTTTTTAGGCTTATCTATGTTATTAATAACATTTAGTATTATTTTTGTATTTATTATATGTCTTACTGTAACAGCTGGAATCCCAAAACAAAATTACCTAGATTTTATGTGCATTAAATTAATGTCACCCTTAATGAAGAAGACAGGAAAAAGAAAGCAGAAAAAATACTTGTATTGAAAGACAGTAGACAGGAAGACATGGCCAGTTTTGCTCCCTTTCCAGTCAGAGTGAGAACAGACCAAGTTTAAAACAATGCAAGAATGTTAATGTGTTATATTCACATTTCTCTTCTGAAGTAAGTGCAGTTGTCTTGCAGCAACTGATTTAACTTCAGAATTGTTTTATCATAACAACTGACAATGCTTTTTAGATTCCAAAATGCACACTTCACCAAGCAAAAATGGGGATTTGAATGAGCTTCATTTAAGTAAAAGTCCACTTAGCATAAAGTGGATGACTTTGTTTTATTAAATCAAGTGACTGAGTCATTGCTAAAACTTTCAAGTTGTAGTGGCTTGGTTTGATTGCATTTACAAGTATCTGATGAAAAAGTGCAATCAGCCAACTAAGACTATAAGGCTTCCTATTGAAATTATACAGCAAACTTGTAAGCATTTTTGTACTTGTCTTTATACCCCACTCACTATACAACAAACATATAATATGACATACTATGCCACTCCAAACTCTCAGCCCAAGGGAAGCAGGGGCTTTAAGCCATCCCTGTGCTCTTCCAATTCTAGGCTACTCTGGGTCTTAAAGAAGACTTCAGTGTAAATTATACAGTCCTAAGAGGATGTCTAAATTACAGCAGCCTCCCCACAGGCTGAGCAGTGGGCTGCAACAGGAATTGCTGTAGCCCTACCTCTGACACATCTCTCCCGCAGGACTTATGAGGGGGTCCTTGAAAAACAGCCTTATGGCTGTCTACTTCAATTCCTGCACAAGGGCATCCTCCCCAACGAGGAACTAGGGCTTTTAGAACCCTTTACTCCATTCTGGCTCTTTTGCATAGCATAAAGTGGGTGGAGCAGGGCTGAGGATCCCACCTAAAGACTTGCTATCTAAGGAATAGTTTGTTTTCTTTGTATTTGTCAGTTATTGAATTATCTATGGATTGTGACATCAGGGCCTGATTCAAAGGGGCAGTTTGCTCCCACAACGTTCATTGACTTTAAGGGAAGATGCAAGAGCTCAGGTCTTAGGACTAGGGCCATTGAAAGAAAGATTGTGAAAAGAAGGGGTTGTGAACAATTGCCTAAGCATGTTGAAGCATTTAATCACACAATGTTAATCAGCCCTATTGAATTTAAGAGTCTGTCAATTTTTTTTAATATAACACCCACATTATTTCTCTTTTGAAATTTTATGGTTCAAGCTCACAGTTACAAATCAGTCAGCTTTTACTTAGTCTACACTGATTTCAGCTGAAGTTTTCCTATGCAAGGATTGAGTAAAGTCTGGATAAGGACGGCAGGATGTAGTCCTACTTCCAAATATTAGAATGTTATAGTTGATGGATAATGCTCAGTATAATAGGAGCTATCAATATATTGAGAAAACAAACCAAAGTAAAAAATAAGAAGTGAGGAGGCAAGGGAATGTATAAAAGCCTGACCTCCCTCCACACAGCAACCCCACAGTGTCCCTTAAAGGGTCTTCTATATCCCTCAACCCAAATACTCATTCCCTCACTCTGCAGAAATGAGCTGAATTTCATTCATTCCTGTTTAGAGGTCCAACATAAGAACTATCCACCACTTAAGTTTCACATCAACCCTCTGTATACACAAGTCCCAATCAAGCCCTCCTTTACAGATGGAGCAGACACAAATCCCAACTAAATCTGAATAGACGGTACCTGCTCTGAAGAAGCCTCAAATTCACAGCATGTCAGCAGTGCGTGTTTTCTTCTCTTTTTTTTACTACCACTGTAGCATTTTGCTCATTCCATAAAGATTAATGAGACTTAAATAATGTCATAAAGTGGTCATGACAGAGTAAACTGGGTTACTCAGAGTATTATGGGAAGAAGCCATGCTCCAGCCCCTCCCTTACTTCCTGTTTAGTTAGTGGGAGTTTCCCCCTCATTCTGTTGTGATGCAGTTAAATAAAGTAGCAAGTTCCCAGCCTGAAGTCCTGTGGGTAGACTTATTTTTTGTTGCCCTGAGCAGGCCCTTTACAAAATGTAACTTAAGAGGCCTAGTACTTGACCACTGCATAGGACCAGATTTCACCACAAGTGAGCATTCCTCATCAACTTTCGTATTTAAAGATTTGAAAATTAATTCAGCGTCCATAAAAGGTGTCAAAAATGTGACCTAGGCCTCAGTTTGTCCACAAATCTGATACAGCACAGGAAATAGTAAAGAAAATGTTACCTACTCTGCCCCACCTGAACAGGGACTGTGACTGGGAGAAAAGTATGGCTGTGGCATTCATACAGCTCAGGAATCCCAGCTTCCAGAATGGTTCAAAAATTGACAATCTAGCATGTTTCAAGGGCAATTTTCAACCAGGCCTCCATGTGTGCAGATGCAAACTTGTTCATGCACATAACTGAACCCACACTTTGCAGGTGCAAATATCTGCTAAACAGTCCAATGGTATGTGTTTAATTTAACACCTGTGGGGGTGTTAGAATTTGCCTGCATAAAAACCCATTGGACTCAAGGATTCGGATGGCTCCAAACCCAATAGGGACTGCATGCCCAGAAATGGAGGTCACTCTTTGAAAATGCACCCCTCACTGTATTTGCCCCTACACAAAAAAATATTTTAGAAAAATAGATGCCAAAGCCCTGTTTCTGAGACATTACATCTTGTTTTGTCAGCTCTGGTTACTTCTTGTGTGTTGCTCACTCATCCTGAATGTGGCTTGGGAGAAGGAATATGCCAATCCAAGGCAGAAATCAGCAAAAGAAAAAAGAAAAGTATGCCATATTGTAAAGCAAATTAAAATGATTTAAAGAATAAAAATTCAAATGCATGCAAGCTTATGTATGCAGTATCATTCCTATTTGTCTGTCTGTCATAGATACCATGCAAGTGTGAGCTGTGCGCATTTTTCATAACAGAACCTGAAATCAAGCAAATCTCACTGCTCACATTTTGTTACAAACCTGAACCAAGTTTTTGCAAACTGGACACCATTAAATTAGGCTTGAATAAGGACTGGGAGTGGATGAGTCATTACACAAACTAAAAACTATTTCCCCATGCTAATTTTCCCCCTACAGTTACTCACACCTTCTTTTCAACTGCTTGAAAGGGGCCATCCTGATTATCACTACAAAATCTGCTGATAATAGCCCACCTTAATTGATTACTCTTGTTAGAGTCGGAATGACAACCCCCATTTTTTCATGTTCTCTGTGTATATATATCTTCCTACTGTATTTTCCACTGCATGCATCTGATGAAGTGGGTTTAGCCCATGAAAGCTTATGCTCAAATAAATTTGTTAGTCTCTAAGGTGTCACAAGTACTCCTCATTCTTTTTGCTAACACTAACACAGCTACCACTCTGAAACAAGTTTTTTTAGGAATCTCTGTCAGTTGATGATTGTAGACAGACACTGTGGATTATTATTTGTATTGTGGTAGTGTATAGGAGCCCCAGTCATGGACCAGCACCCCATAGTGCTAAGTGCTGCATAGACATAGAATAAAATGATGGTCATTGCCCCAAAGAGCTTGCAATCTAAATATAACAGTAAAATCTACAAGACAACAGATGGATACAGACAGACTGGAGGAAGAGTACAAGGAAACAATGAGACAATATTAGTCAGCATGAGAGGCTGGGGACTCTCAGCACAGCAGCTGCCTAACCATTGTCAGGTTTATTTGTAGGCATCCCAGCAAAGGAGAATTGTAAGGAGGGATTTGAAAGAAGACAGTGAGGTATCTTTGTGAACATTTAGAGGGAACTCCTCCAAAGCAGTGCGGAAGAAAGCACGCAAGCGCTTGGTTGAAAATGTAACAAGTGGGTAATGAAGGCTTCCATGGTTGGCCACTTGGAATCAACATCTTGATGGTGAATGAGAGATGACAGGTAGGACAGGGATAGGACATGAAAGTGAAGACAAGTAGCTTATGTTTGATGCAATGGAGAAAGGGGATCCAGCAAAAGGATACAAAGAAGGGATAAAATGGTCAAAGCAATGAGTTAGGAATATTACCTTTGCAGTAGCATTCTGAATGGATGTGAGTGGGACAAGATGGCATTTGTCAAAGTCAGTGCAGAAAATGTTGCAGCGAGATGATATGAGAATGGGCAAGAGTTTTAGCTGCGTGGATGGACAGGAAAGGCTGCATTTTAGAGATGTTGTGCCGAAAGAATGGGCAAGATTTAGATATAACCTGAAAGTGTGAGGATGTGGAGAGAAGACTGAGTCCAAAATGATGCCTGAGTTATGGGCCTCAGTGACAGGGAGGACAATGATGGTGTCCATGGTGATTGAGAAAGGTGAGACAAGGGAGAATTTGGAGGGGAAAATTAAGATTTAAGCTTAAACTGAGGGCTGGACATTCACAAAAAGATATCAGAGAGACTTATTTTTGTGTAGTTCCACCTTTTTAAGTTAAATGTTATTGTGGTGGGTTTCTTTGCCATTTACCCCCTACAAGGATGTTAAATTTAATTTCATTATGGTCACTATTACCAAGAGGTTCAGCTATCTTCACCTCTTGCACCAGATCCTGTGTTCTACTAAATCAGGAATTACCTCTCCCCTTGTGGGTTCCAGGACAAGCTGCTCCAAGAAGCTGTCATTTAATGTGTCTAGAAAATTTATCTTTGCATTCCTCAGTCAATATGAGGATAGTTGAAATCTCCCATTATTATTGCATTTCTCTGCCTTTGTAGTCTCTCTAATCATTCTGAGCATTCCTCAGTCAAAGTCACCACCCTGGTCAGGTGGTCAATAGTATATTCCTACTGCTATACTCTCATTGTTCAAATGTGAAATTTCTATCCAGACAGAGTCTATGGCACCGTTTGATTCATTTAAAATTTTGACTTTATTTGAGTCTATGCTTTCTTTCACATTTAGTTTCACTCCTCCATCGATGTGACCTACTCTGTCATGCCTATATATTTTGTACCCTGGTATTACTGCACCCTTGTCCTCATTCCTCCAAGTTTCTGTGATGCCTATTATTTCAATACCCTCATTTAATGTGAGATACTCTGGTTCATCCATCTTAGTATTTAATCTTCTAACCAGATAGGAGCCAGATTGGAGAAGATAGCGAGTTGGAATTGGAGTAGAAGAACTCCAGACAACAACTGTAAGGAGCATGTTCAAGAGTCTGAAGGGAGAAGGGAGCTGTGTCAGTAGCTGGAGAGACAAGTGCGATCAGGGTGGGATTTTGTTAAAATGGGAGAGAATAAAGCAAGTTTGTATTGGAAGGGGAAAGAGCAGGAAAAGAGTGAGAGGTTAAGGAGGAGGGTAAAGGAGGGGACGAGAATGGGCATAATAAAAGGGATGGAGGTCACTGGGACTGAAGGAGAGCAGATGAAAACTTCTGTATCTGTTAAGGAAGGCAGGGCACTGTGGAAGAGTAGGCAAACTGAGGGGGAAAGGAAGGTTATATCATCTTTGGACAATTTTCTCTTTGAATAAATTGGCAAGATCCTGTGCAGAGAGAAGTGGAGATAAGAGGATTTGAGGAATAAGTCAGAGCTGGCAAAATGGTAACTGGAATTAGGTCATAAACTCAGTTAAGTTGGAGAAATAGAGTTTTTTAGCTAAGAAGTTGGCAGAACTAAAGGAGGAGAGAATGAATTAGTAGCAGAGGAAGTCAGCCTGAGAGATTTCTCCCAGAGAGAGAGATTGTGCAGCTTGAGAGCAGGAAGAAAGAAGAGGATGTTAGGGTTGTCCTCAGGGTTGGCATGGGCAATGTTGCAATGGGTCAGAAGGGTCAAAGAATCTAAGGTGAAGGAGAGTGAAACATGGAGAAAATCAACAACTGTATCAATGGAAGGAAAGGAAGAGAGGAGGGGGCTGAGATCAGAAAAGAAGTCATCAGCATTGATGGACTGGAAGTTACAGAAGAGCTGGGTCACAGGGCAAGAGGGAGACTGAAGATGTGTGATGCTGAGAGAGACCAAGAGATGGTCAGAACAGGGGAACTCATCAAAGGAGAGATCAGAAAGATTGGTGAAGATCACATCAAGTGAACATCCTTTGGGGTGAGTAGGCGAATTTCATCAGAGCTGAAGGTCGAATGAGGCGTTGAGACAGAGGAGGCTTGTGGCTAAAAAATTGAAAGGTCATCAGCATGGAAGCTGAAGTCATCAAAGATAAGTGTAGGAGATTGTGATGAAGGGAAGAGAGAGAGCCATGAGTCAAGATTAGAGAGGAAGGCTGTGGGAGAATCTGAGTGGGTGGTAGATGACAGCAGTATGGAGGGGGAGAAGAGAGAAGGATTGGATGCCGCAGTGCTGTTCAAAAGAGGAGAAAGGAGAAATTAGTATCTATAAGAATCCAGGAGTTGGCGAAAAGAACCTCAACACCCTAATCACAGAATGAGCCAGGGCAAGAGAGTGTGAGAGAAGAAGAGGCCTCCATAAGAGGGAAGTGTTGTGAGGCAATGTCAGATGCAGGAAACCAGGTCTCTGGAAGCCAGGACGTGGAGGGAAAAAGATATGAAGAAGTTGTGGGTGGCTGTGATCTTTGGAACACCCATCTTATTTCTCAAGAGATAGCAGGAGAAAAGGAAGATGGGGAAGAAGGGGGATGGGTGTGAGGTTAGGAATGGGGACAACAAAGAAGTGGAGATGGGATTGGGAAATGGTGTGGGAAGTGGAGAGTATGCAGTCAGAGAGAATGCCAGGATTGCCACAAATGTCACCAGAGGAGTGGGTGTGAATCCTGGATTTGTGCTATTGGGAAGAGAGAGGCGACAGGGATGGAGACAGGAAGAGGAGCAGGTAGAGTTAGTAGGAACTGTAGGGGATGTGGGTAACAAGAAGGGGAGATGGAACCAGTGAGGGCAGAATGGGGAATGGAGGACGAGGACGGTTGATGCTCTGATGCAGAAGAGGGGTGTGCTGAGAGCCCTGGCTGTGTGGGAGATAGATGTGATTTACAGTTCAGCAAGGGAGCAATAAATGGGAATCAATAGCAATGAGCTGACAAGCAAGCAATCAGATGAGCTATGAGGTGAGTCAGTTATCTCAGCAGACAGACCTGTGATGAACGCAGATACAGGGAGTAACTGAGCTAGTGGTGAGGGAGCGGTAGGTACTCAGATGCTTGGGGCAGCTTAGTGAAAACAGGAGCTGGATCATGTCAGCAGTCGCACAGGGTATTACATGGAGCTGGGAACTCAGCAGAAGAGGCAGATGTCAGTGAGGGATAGTTAGAAGGTCCTGACCTTGGGGGATAGTAAATAAAACAGCAGAATTTGAAAAGTGTGATGAGGATGCAATGGTACGACTCCCTGGCTAATCAGCTGGAGAGTGTTGCTGCATCACAGAGGGAGTTGGGGATGGCAGGTGGACTTGTCTAACTCATGTTTAAAATAGGTGGTCTGGAGATGAACTTTACTTTGAGATCTGGGGTTTATCATAGCAAGTTCTGTTCTAATTTACAGCCCTGCAATTCCACTGAAGTCATTGCAAAAGTGTAACTGAGAACAGAATATGGCCCCAGGGTTTGTGTAACAGTAACCGGAGTGAATAGATAGGGTCCCTATCATGTGATGGGGTATTAATCATTGTAACCCTGACTTAGGTCAGGTGATTGGGGACAGTAAATGAATTTCATTCACTTTTAGGAGCACTCCTATGCACCACACCTTCTTGCTAATAAAACTGGAAAAAAGATTTCCACTGAAGTAAAACTGGCAATCTTCAGACACATGCAACAGTAAACATTTGGAGATATGCCAGCAACTATGTACTTGTCAAAGATCCAGCATTAATGCAATGTAGGTTAGCTTTTACTTTATAGCAGTTCTTATGTCTGTCTGGTAGAATCAACCCATGGCTTTGGTTCACTCTACCATTCTCAGGTCATCCTTAACATATGAAAACAAAAAAGTGCATTATTCATCCACCATCTCAGTCTTTCTCTGTCTCTCTCTCCACATGAATTTCAGAGTTTTGTATTGCCATCCATCACTGAGGTATATGAGTGTAGAGGTCTTGACATACAAATACACTTCATCGTAGGAGTCATGAGGTCGATAGCTAAATGATACAAAAAGAGACTGGTACTTCACAACATGTTTGTTGTTAAGAAATTTCACACTTTTAAATGGGTTTTAAGAGTTAAGCAATTGTAACAAAATATATTTAAAAAACCAGAGGACCACTATTAATTAGGTTTTTAATTTCTGCGATAGTTGACTTAACTTGGAAAAAAAAAACTTAAAAGATAACATGGCAAAATCAACCTATTTCCCATTAAAACAGTGGCACTGAACCATGAGCATCTGTGGATCTCTGTAATGCAAACAACATTTCATGACATACTTAAATCCAGTTCTGCAAACATTCCCTGATTTGTTGCCAGACCATCATTGAATTGAGTTATCTAGACGGATTACCATAGGGCCTCTATTTTTAGGGATCCGTCTGGTATTGTGGCAATTGCAGCTGATCGGATTACTGCTATATCCTAGCCATGTAAAATGCATTGATGCTGCAACAGAAACCTGCAATACACTAGTGTAGTTACAATGTCAGGCTGATAGCTGGAAACTTATATCCTAATTTATTTTGGAACACCATTGCATTGGACTTCATAATTAATTCATGAGAACTCATGTCAGGCTTAAGTTTTGCACTTTACTTTTTGACAGCCTGTTTTGTTTTTTACTGGGAGGGGAGACTGGCAAATGCAGGTTGAGTGGTTTATTTAGGAACATTATGGAGCCCCTCACACAATCCCTCAAACCTTGCTGGGGGGAAAAAATGTTTTCTGGTAAGAAAAAGTCTCTCTCTCAAGTATCAACAGCTACATCTAGTGGGGATAGATTATACAATCAGTTTCTCTTCTAGAACCAACTGGCTCTTAACAAATCCTTGTCTAGCAACACGCTTTTTATTCCATGCTAAGAGGAAAGGTAGAAATATTTTCATAGGCTGAAAAAACTACCTTGGTGCTTCGATGAAACTACCAATCTGCTGAAAAGCTTAAGCATATGCTTGAGTGCTCTATTGGCTTGGGGCTTGTGTACGTTTGTGTTTCATGCACTTGTACATGTGTATTTTTCTTATTTCAAACTTTCAATAAATATAATATATGAAAGAAAATTTGGTACAACATATTCCAAATTTTAAAATGTAAATTATAGCCATTGGAGATTAGATGATGCAATGCTGACTTATATCTCTTAGGCTTCTTTCTTTTTATGTGAGAGTTGTTTAGTTATGTTTGTTTCTCTGCTATAACCTGCAGATTAAGGATTAAAAAAAAACATAATTTAGGCACTCAGAACCCTAAGGACAGGTCTACATTACAGCTGAATGTCGAGCTGGGATCGACGCTCTAAGATAACGGTAAATCAACGGGAGAGTTTCTCCCTTCAACCCCCCGTGGTGTAGACCCCGCAGTAATGCGACCTAGGTCTCATTGAAAGGCAGTGGGACTTTAGACTCCTATGGATCCTAACGTATAATTTAGGCTTCTAAATCACTTTAGTGCTTTTGAAAAATTTACCTAGTGTCAGGCAGTATTAACTGAGGCCACAGTCCAGCAATCAGATATTAAAGATTGACCCTTGCTCCTATGCAAAGCACCACTAACCTCAATGGAACAGCACACAAGAGTAATCACATATACATCTCTTTGCAGGTCAGGGGCCTAAATTTGTAAGTGTGCATCAGTGTAAATACATAAACTCTGGATTAAGCTAACATAAAGGAACCTTTTTATAGAGTGTAATACTACATACAGTAAACTGATGTTTACTTGTAAACGTGGAATTGCTCCTAAAAACTTCCTTATTGATTTGTATATAAATTTGTTTTGTATTCATTGATTACTCTCACATAATTATTATAATTAATACTAACATTAAATAGTACCTACACACCCCATTCAGGGATCAGGGCCCCAAGGTACTAGTGATGTACAGAAAGATAAAGAGAACAGTCCTTGTCCCAGAGTATTTGCAGTCTAAGGATGGAATCCTTGCCTCATTGAAGTCTATGACAGTCTTATTATTAATTTTGATGGAGCTAGGATTGCATACCACAGGTCAGACACGACATGAAAGGTGGACAAAACAGGGTTTGGAAAGGCAGGAGGATGAGGTAACAAAATAAACAGAAAATAGTAGCAGAAAATTGTAAGTCTCAGCTCCCTGCCTGTCTAAGTAATGCCAGACAGTAATGATTTATAGTATCACATCAAAGGTAGGTTTTAAGGGGAGGGATTTAAAGCAGGATAAAGTGGTGGGTTTTTCCTTTTCATGGGATGTGGCATGAGATCAAGCAGGGATGTTCTTAATTAATAATAAATTTACAAATTTCAAAGTTTATTACTCTAGATATTTCAAATCACATCCAGACTGTGCTTAGTCAGGCTGCATCCATTTTATAAATTTATATATATATAAACCATTCCCATTTTTAATAAATAATTAATAATAAATAAATAGCAAATAATGGTTGAGTAATAATAATTTTAATCTCTGCATGCCTTAATAAAAGTAAACTAAAAACATAGCTGAAAATAACTGGGCATCCTGCCTGAAGAAGGCCCAGTGTGGGAACCAAACCTACGGGGAAGAAGGAACATTAAACAAAACACAAACATTAGGATCTGATCCTGCTTAGGAAGTAATGGAAGCAGCATCTGGCTCCAAAACTAGAAAGGAACCAAAAGTTCTTCAGTCTCAAGATGCAGAATGTCACCAATACACTTTAGCACAGGGATTTCCAAAGCCACAGGCCATCATCAGAACAGCTTCTGCCTCCCATCTTCTGAAAACTGGAAAGTAGGATGATAAGTAGTTCCAATACTCACAATATCTCACAATGGGATACATTGTAGTACAATGAGCAGTGCCCCAGGTGTTCAGTTCCTGTATTATTTATTATTTTAAATATTACTAATAAGACCTAAATCACATTCTCTGGACCATAGGCAGCTGGTGCAAAGGATAGTCTTGGTGAATAGTCCTGCTGCCACATTTGCTGATAGTTGTTGCTACTTAGAACATTCTTTTGGTCTGAAAATACTTTCAGCAAGAATTAGGAAAACATTTCTGACAAACTGGTTTCCACATTTTGTGATTAGCTCTAAGAGTGTTTTGGTTTTTTTCCCCTCAGGACAGACACAAATAAATTATTTATACACTCAACCAGCACTGAAAGCATAGAGCGCTAGGGCAAATAGTACAACCCAAAGAGAAGAATGAAACTTCCAGATAGCCCAGAGAATAACATAATTCAATTAAACCATCCAGAAGCTAATTCTATAATTCCAGGTAACAACCAAACACTGATAAAAGTATTATGCTGAAAACTATGAACCAAAATATGATATTGATGTAATGATTTGCACTAGTGTAGATAGTTCTCTAGGAAAAAGGAAGTTAAGAAACAGTCTAGATATCCCAAGTTTGAAAAATTACTACAGCATATTTAAATTAGGTGAGATGATAATTAAAAATAGAATTATAAAACACCAAATCAACAACACATGATAGGGGCAAACCAACATGACCTGCAAAGGAACTATCTCTCTCTCTCTCTCTCTCTCTCTCTCTCTCTCTCTCTCTCTCTAATTTATTAGAATCATTTGTATATGTCAATAAAATAGTAGATGAAGGAGAAACAAACATGTTCTCTGTGTATATAAATCTCCACACTGTATTTTCCACTGAATGCATCCAATGAAGTGAGCTGTAGCTTAAAAAAGCATATGCTCAAATAAATTTGTTAGTCTCTAAGGTGCTACAAGTACTCCTTTTCTTTTTGTGAATACAGACTAACACGGCTGCTACTCTGAAAACTGACATAATGTATTTGAATTTTTTAAAAACTCTATGACATGGTCCATCTCCAAAGGCTGTTAAAGAAACTATATTGTAATGAAGTGAGGACTAAAGTTCTATCAAGGATTAGAAAATGTCTAAAAGACAGAAAAAATGTATAAAAAAAGGAATAAATGCTCATTTTCAATATGGATAAAGATGAACAGTGAGGGATCCCAAGTTTCTTCACCAGGACTACAGTTGTTTAGCATATTCAGCAATGATCTGGAAAAGTGAAGTGGCAACATTTGTAAATGACCCAAATATTTAAGGTAGTTAAGGAGACAAGACTGTGAGGCAGACAGACCTAGCAAATTTATGTGAATGGGCAGCACAATTGTAGATGCAATTCATTGTTGACAAATATAAGGAAATGCACATTGGAGTCAGTAATTTGAACTATTCACACACATTTGGTTGGTAATAAACAACTGTAACTGCACTGAAAAAATATCTTGTTATCATTGTGAACAGCTCAGTGAAAACTTCTACTCAGTGTGCAGTGGTAGTAAAAAAACCAAAAACAAAAATAGCCAAATAAAACAAAAAATCCACCAACCACAAGACCTCATTCCTGCAACAAGTTATTCATAGGCAAATGCATAAGCAGACTCTGTTCACTCACAACTCATTGCAGGATTGAGGCCCATATGGCAAGATGTAGAAGAAATGAGACAGAAAATAATGCTGAAAATTTAATGCCATACACCCTCACCTGGAATACTGTTCCAAGTTCTGGTCTACCTAAGATATATGGCCCCCATTCCTGGAATATCTGAGCATCTCCCAGTCTTTAATATGTTTATCCTTGTTATAGATAGGGGAACTGAGGCATAGAGAGATTAAGTGATTTGGTCACACAGGAAATTTGTGGCAGAGGATTGAGTATCCCAAGCGCCAGGTTAGCAGCATAACCACTGGCCCATCGTTCTTCTCCATCAAAAACTACTAGGGCAGAAAAAGAGGGATTCAGAGATGAGCAATGAAAATTACTACAGGCTGGGAAGGTTTAGTTTAGAGAGGGAATGAATAAGGGGGGGATGAAAGAGGTATACAAAATATTAAGAGAATATAAATTAGACATTCTGTTTACCTTTTCCCATTATACGAGAAGAAGAAGTGAAAGGCAACAATTTTTAAATTCATAATAGGAAATACTTTTTTTACACAATACATAATTAAATTGTGAAACTCATTGCCACGAGATATTGCTGAGAACAAGAGTTCAATAGGATTCAGAAAAAAAAAAGATTAGATATTTACATGAAAACAAGACCATTCAGAGCTATAGTAAACAGGAGAAAAGAATGTGAATGTATGTAAACCTTCATGCTTGTGCAGGGCATAGGCTAACCACTAGTTGCTAAGGTTTAGAAAGAAACTTTAGCAATACACAAATTATTCTATAAATGTCTCACTGCACGTTTTCTTGTATCTTCCTCTAAAGGTTCTGGTACTAGCTGCTGTCAGAGACAGAATACTGGTCTAGAGGGACCACTGGTCGACCTAGACTGGCAGTCCTTGTGTTCCTAGATACCTATGCTGTTCCCCAATCATTAGACACGTCTGCGTCACAATTTCATAATAATGTGACTGTTGCTCATCTTTTAAACCCATAAAGCTATTCAGTTTTTCACCATATAAACCAAACACCAGGTCACCTGAGTGCACAGCCCCAGCTGGCACATGATCCCTAGGCAGCTCTTTGCTATGGACTAGAGCTCTGGGGGAGCCAAGCAGAGAATCAGGGAGCTGTAATCAGCTTCCTGACAACTGCAACCTCTGCTGTGGAGGCTGGTGGCATAGAAGCTCCACCTATTGGAGACTCCTCCCCATTGGGGAACCTCCAGATGGAGAGATGCAGACAATTTATGCTCCTTTTGCAATTCCTGAGAAGCACAAATTGAGCAAAGCAGAACTATGTCTTTTCCCTTGTGGCTAGATTCTGGCTTCTCATAGTGAAAATTCTCCTGAGCCACGATACATTTACACTGGGTTTTGTCATTACATAACTACTTTTCCCAAGCCATTTTCCTTTTTCCTATTTGCACAGTAAGTGCAACACTGGGCGTACAGCAAGATGTGGTTTACTTAGCTGAACACATTTTATATTTTATATACAAGATCAGGACACTGGCAGGTGCGAAGTGTTCTGAATAATATCATTTAACCAGCCCACACCACAATGAATGATTTCCAATGGTTGCATATGAAATAATGCTCATGTAGCAGAGGGGAAGAATAGGCCCTTTTAGGATGGCATGGATCTAGTTATAGCTCCCCTAGAAAAAGATTTTGGAAGTGTAGGGCACCTGGTGCATGCAAAAAAGCAACAACAGCAGAAAAAAAATTCTTCACAATTCTATTTCTGAGGTAGGGAGGAAAAAATGGGTTTTTTTCCAGAAGGGAGTAGATCTCCATTCATGCACTCGGATACCCACACACACACGAGACTATTTAGGTATACTTTGTCATCATTTTGGCATTCAACTTTCTATTATGTTAATTATTCTAAAATTAACTCTCTTCCGCTTGTTCCTATTACCCAAAACTCTAGTGAGAGCTGTCTGCACTTCCCTCCCTAAAATCCACCAAGAAATAAGCCCCATCCCATAATAACTTATCTCCCAAACACACACACACCACAACTCCATCTCTCAGATGTTCAGTGTCCCATGTGACTGAGGATACTCTCCATTTAGTTACAGCCAAATTCAGACCTGGTGCGAGCACAGCTCTACTAAGCTAGTATAGATACTCCAGGGTATATTTTGTTCCACAATAATTTATCTCTAATTTCCACAGCAGTTATTTTTCTTTACACCCATAATTGGATGCTGGCTATGTTTTATTTATCTAGTACTAGTTCACATTTTTTTTCTTCTTTCCTATTAAAGTGCATGACTATAAGCAAAAGTATTGAAAATAATAGAAATCATCAGTCACAATTTCTACAATAAGCTAAATATTTTAGTTGTCTGTCATTCAGATTGTATAGAAAACAATCAGTGTCTGAATCTGACGTTCAAATCTCCATCAGCTCTTTTGACTTTTAGAACACTTGTATTTAAATCTCTGCTCTAATGCATCCGATGAAGTGAGCTGTAGCTCATGAAAGCTTATACTCAAATAAATTTTGTTAGTCTCTAAGGTGCCACAAGTACTCTTTTTCTTTTTGCGAATACAGACTAACACGGCTGCTACTCTGAAACCTGCTCTAATACAGTATTTTCTTTTCTTGTTATGAAGACACCCCACTAGATGGCAGTACAGTGCAGAAAATGGGGAACACCTATTTGGAAAACCGTGTGCCTGGTTGTCTGTTGGCATTGCTCTGCCCCTTGCCTAGTGTAAAGTGAGTGCTACCATTCCGGTCCGGTAGTGTTTTGTGCTTACTTTGTGCTGGTGAAAATGACTGCTTAGGGTGTAAGTTCAATAAAATTAGTATAAGTTTGATTTCCTTTTTTTCATTTTGTTATGTAAGACTTGCCACCACATCATGCCATTGGGAGGGGGGAGAGGGAGCTGAAAATGTCTTTCCATAAGGCCAGCCAAAAATAAGGAAGCCTTGATCCAGATGGCTTAGCTAGCTCGTGAATCTCTGTAAACATGACACCAACACATAGTTTGACATATTTTTTCACTGCCTTAGCCTAAGGGAGATAAGAAAATATGTGAAGTTTATTCTAGTGACATTTTATATCAGCTTTCCTCTTCTTGCTGATTTTAGTGCTAAGATCTTTCTATAGCAGAATAGACTAATATCATAACATTGATGGGAAAACTATTTGTAGAAAACGTGCTCGCATATTGACTTGTAGGAAGTGCACATGCTTAAGTTAGGCATACACTTGAACATCTTGCTGGATCAGGGCTGTGACAGTCTGACAATTTCCTGCAATATCTTTAATGAACTTTCTTGAATTAAGTAAAACTTTATTCAACTAGGTGAATATAGGGCAGGGCCGGCTCCAGGGACCAGCAAAGGAAGCAGGTGCCTGGTGTGGGCAATAGAAAGGGGCAGCACTCCGTCCGTCATCAAGGCGGCATGTCCGGGTCTTCGGCAGCACTTCGGCGGCATCTCACCCGGGCTTGGTTTTGGGGTTTTTTTCCTTCGCCGGAAAAAGCTGGAGCCGTCCCTGCCTTTGGGGTCAAAAATGCAATTGTGGAATTGTATGTATTTCCATGAAAGGGTAAACAGGACAATGGCTGGGAGCGATTAGGTATATTCACTCAGGTTAGAATATCTCCAGAGAGGCCACCCCCTTGGAAAGGTTTGCATATACTCGTTCAGACTGGATTCTTCAGGGACTGACAGACAAGGAAACAGTTTTTGGATAAATAGCCTGGTTTTAAACTCACTCAGCCTTCTTCCTGATCCAACAAATGGACAGGAACCATGGTCCATGGAGGGGCCCAATCCTTTGGGTAGGATTGGCAGGACTGGGCCTACCAGAATCCATGTTTGGGTTGGGGTTAATTCTAGCATGCAGGTCCTGTTACTGTTTTTAATATATTTTTCTCTGTAATGATTTTTACCCTATGAGGAAAGTAGGCTTGCATAGGAAGTGCTGCATGGTAACTTATAACTGTTGACAATCATTCTGTTATCCATCTCTGAAGAGAAAGCAAGGAGATGTCCTTGGGTAACCCATCTGTGCTGGAAAAATACACAGTGAAGGCAGGGACCTGTGCAGCTTGGCAATACCCGAGTCAGAAGGGAGAGAGACAAGGGTCTCCATCCAGAAAGCAACCGCTTTGGAGCAGGAAGCTGAGAACTGGCGCCCTTGCTGGACCACTGAGGGGACATACAGGTGCCGTTGCCCTGTGTTGCAGCAAAGGCTGAAGATCACTGGCAGATGGAAAGATGGGAGTGAATGGGATTTGAAATTACTTTTGTTTGCTTTGGGTTAAAGATTCCCCAGCCACAATGATCGCCTTAGAAAGAGAGTCCTTTTTAAAAATCCACTTGGGTCATGCTGCTAGGAGTGGATTTTGTTCATTTGTACAGATAATTCTGTCTTGTTTTGCCCTTACCCTGATCTTTGTACAATGCTGCACCTTGAGGTTTCACAGTGACCACAAATGTTGAAATCAGATTCTTTTCCCCACAGACCTCACCAGCGCAGAGCATATAGATTGAGTTGTGCCTTGGTTCCCAAAACTGGGGTCTAATTGGGTGTAATTTCACTTTTCAAGCATCAAGGGACAATACAGGTTTCAACTCTGAATACACTACATTGGTTCAAGCCTCTTTATCTTATTGTATGGATGGCTGGGCCCCTGGGTGTTTTGGGACCGTGTACCAAAACATGAATATTGAATAACAGGCAATAAATCGTACTACCTTCGCTCACTGTAAATTACACATTTTTGTTTGGCAAAGAGGAAGTGGGAGGAGCCTAACAAAAAGAAAAAAATACAGAATGCCACCTTTATTTCTTCATGTTCATTAAGCAAAACATTTCCTGCTCATTAATCTATTGTTTGCTGTCACATTCAAAAGCTGTCACTTGCTGTATGTATACTGAAGAATTTGAGCAGTTGCTATTTGAAAGATGGTGTCTTCTACTGAACAGGCTACTTGGCAAACACACACTTATGTGTACACAGACTTTTGGGAGAGACTCCAACTTGTTCAAATGGGATTTTCATGTGTAGCTTCCATCCCCTACATATACAAAGCGTAGGTGCAGGTGTGTGTGAATACATGTTGAGGAATATTCTGTATCGGTTCCCCCAAACTATTGCAGCCCAAAGTCTTCCTACTCACCTTACAGAAAAGGGTAAGGTTCACCAGCAGAGCAAAATATTGGCTTCTCTGCAGCCTAGGAAATAAATCAGTTTCAAATACATTTTTTTGGACTGTGTCATAAGGGCTAGCCCTCTGAGGGCTCAAACACCCAGCATTCCTGTGATAGGCTCTGCTAAGGAGAATGTGCCATCCCAGATCCACCTGTGGATAATAAATGGCTAAGTGTCTGGTAGTTTATTACTTAAGGACATCTGGACTTTTATCACGGGTTATGATAGCTCAGGCAGGGACCCCACAACCCAGGGAGTAAGCTTGCAGGACAGCTGGGCAGGAAGCGACTCCCAGTGGTGCTCTTTGGAGAACGGAGGCTCCTGGAGAGAGGAACCATCCCCAGAACACAGAGAGAGAGACTGTGAAGATTTCCAGACAGTAGGGCAAGAGATACTCTGAGTTAGTAGAGCTGTCCAGGCAGAGAGAGATTGTGAGATACTCTTAGTCAACAGGGGAGACTGCAGAGCTCCAAGCAGTGGAGAAGCCTGGGGATTCACTGCAGAATAGCATAAGGTTTGTTTACAAACCATATTGGGTGATTGATTAAATAAACTAGATCCTGGGAGGGGTATTTTTCACTTTATACAACCTCATTGAATATATTGAAAGCCCACTAAGGCAGTGGTTCTCAAACTTTTGTTCTAGTGACTCCTTTCACATAGCAAGCCTCTGAGTGTGACCCCTCCTTATAAATTAAAAACACTTTTTTATATATTTAACACCATTATAAATGCTGAAGGCAAAGCAGGGCTTGAGGAGGAAGCTGACAGCCCACAACCTACCATGTAATAACCTTTTGACCCCCTGTGGTGTCCCAACCCCCCAGTTTGAGAACCCCTGCACTAAGGAAGCCTGAGGCAACAACTTAACTATGGTTTCACACTAAGCCACAAGGGGTAAGTGCCCACTCTGACAGACAGAAATCGATGTGGTGGAATTCCTGGCACCATTGAAGTCAACGGGAGTTTTGCCATGGACTTTAATGAGACCAGGATTTCATCCCATATGTTTCTATTTACATGCAAAGCACACTTTGCTGAAATCCAGTTCCATTATACAATTTAATTCCAGTACAATACTAATTTGCTTGTAGCAGTGACTTTGAAATATTGCATAGAAGGAATGACTCACCATGATGTTTTTTTATTTACAGTACTATTTGTAATGTTTTCTAAACCACGACAGGAAGCACCCCCTCTGCATCACCACGAGCCAACATCAGCTTGTTAGAGGCAATATCTACATTTCCACACACAAATTCATAATAGCACTGTAATGCGTACTAATTGCTATGACAGTTCAGACACAAGCACTTGGATTGCTCAGGTTAGCACGCATAGACTTGAAAATGAAAACAGAGCTGTAGCTACTCACAACTAAGGATCGACCCTTTTAACAGGGTGTGTATAAACTGTAAGAATAAGCCATAGCATTCTCAAACACTTAGGACCAGTAGGTTATTACTGACTATTGTGTGGGTGCCAAGATGGGAGAGAGGGCCCTTCTTCCTCCTGCTCCTCCAGACAATGTGGGGGTCCTTACGTGTGGGGGGGATTGCATTGACTGTCCCTCCTACCATTAGCAGGGAAGGACACAAAGAAAGGAGGGTGCGGAAGGTGGATTGGCTTTGCCCTTCCTTTACAATGGCCTGAGGAACTGGCTGGTGCACTCATCCTGTCTCCCAGGGTGCTCTGGGAAGGCTCGTTCCTCTAGAGGCACTATCCCTAGAGTTCTCCCTGGGACAGTGTGGCTCTGCACTGCCGTCAGCATCGGCTGATGTTCTGTGAAGTCAGCAATCATTGTCTTCAATACCTGTCTTGGTCTGTTCTTGTTACACAAGGGGACCTGGAATGGATTCACGGCTAGGTTTTGTTCACAGAAAGGGGATATTTAGAACAAACTAGGAGCTTTATATTTTGCATGTTGGGAAAACTCTGGAGTATCATTGTTTCATTTATCATCTTTCCTTAACACTTTTTCTGCCTGCTGTTCTAATCCTGATATTTTTAAAGAGGTTGGACCAGAGCTCAGCTGCAGCCTTAGCGTGCTTAGTATAGCTGAGGAGAGAGGTATGCAAAGGTGCCTGTTAGACACCCCCGGTCATGCTGTGCTTTAACATATGACAAAAGGCTCTTAGGAACTGGGAACTAGAGATGGGCAAAATAACCATAAAGCTTTTTAGATTAATCTTATTTCCAAATTTGCACAAATATTGCCAAATTGGAAGCAAATCTTTGAAGTGTGTTTTTTCACCAAAAAATGCATATGAAAATATTTTGCTACTGGGGACACTGAAAGCGCATGCACACACACACACAATACATTTTGCATTTATTTTCTTCACATTTGAGCTTCACATTGGTTGGCTGAGATTGGTCACAGAGTATCAGTTCTGGTTTCCAGACTGGCTGATCCTATTGCATGTGACCTAGAGGACAAGGAGAAGCAATTTGGACTAATTGTCAGTCAGAGTAGGAGCAACAAGGAGTTACCTTTAGATTGCTGCTCCCTATAGTTAAGAAGGGAAGGCTGCCTACACCTCCTGTCAGACATCTAATGTTTTAGATAGGTAACCTACCATCACCAGACATGAGAACCGTATGCCCTCCAAAGATTTTGAAAGACAGAAGCAGGCCAGTCTTCCCTCTACAAAATATAACATCAGATGGGTTTGAAGGGTGATTGTCCTAGTCACACAAAGGGCTGCAGAACTTGATGGATTCTTCAGTAGGTTTGGATTATTATTCAGTCTTTGAACTGTTTGAAGTTACCCATCACTAAATTTTTATGGAGGTTAGTTATGTTCAGGCTGATCTGTAGTTTATTTTACAAATAGTTTAGTTATAGCATTGCTAGTCTGTTTGATTTTTACCTTTAGCTATGGTGATACTGGTTTACATTGTGCTTTAATTTTATAGATGTAGTTCGACCCTGTTAGTGCTGGGATTTGCCTGGTTTCTGTATTAGTTCCCTTGCAGTCACAATGTTCAGGTGGACAGAATCAGTAAAGCTATGATTATACAGTGGTGAGATTTATTAATGGAAACTAGACTGGATTCCCTGTGGACATACTAAAATAACCAAAAAGGGGCCATGAACCTGTCTTAACCTGCTACCTATGGATTTTCTCAGGTCCAGAATTGGGGTTCCCCAAAGCGGGTGAAAGCCACCTTTGTCCCCACCTCCAATGCCACAGTCAGTGCAGCTTGACCAGACTGGAGGATCCAGTCTTAGTAGTTTATTCCTCCATTGTTTTTGGAAGGCCCCAGATCCCTTATCTTTCTGGTATCTCAGTAGGGCCTTGCAGGCTTGGTCCCTAAGGAAAAAAAAAACACAGAGAGCATCATGCGCCCCACCACCACTGCGTTTACGGAAGGGAAAGCTCTGACTTCCAGAGGCTATTACCTAAATGACTTCCAGCAGTCCCAAAGGCTCCTTGCTGCAGCACACAGTGTCTCACTGAATATTTGCTTCTTGAGCATGAATTGTCTATAAACTACTAAGGTCAGTTTCATCAAATGTTTTCATACTGACAAATATCTAAAGTACTGTCAAATACTTCCTGCACAAGCAGTCATGCTCAGCCACTGATAGACTTGAGGGCCTCTAGGTGTAAAGCGAGACCTGCACTGAGAGTATACATTGGGGATGGTGATGAGAGAAGCTATCAAGCCCACCAATGACAACTTTGGATTTATTATTTAGAGTGTAAAGCCCAGATCCTCAAAGATATTTAGGTGGCTACCTCCCATTGATTTGCATGTGTTAGGCATGTAAATACTTTTGTGGATCTAGGACTATATATTTTTTATGTTTGTAACATACCTACCACAATGGGCCTAAGCACTACTACAATATAAATAACAATAATAAATAAAATATTTCACCACTGAAGAGTTATACGCGTATAAAACTGGTTTAACACAGTGAAGCATCAAGCCATTCATGGGGTTTTTTGTGTTCAGCCTTGAGGTTCTACTATATGTAACTCAGAGTTATGAACACCTCGGGAATGGAGGTTTGTAACTCTGAAATGTTCATAACTCTGAACAAAACATAATGGTTGTTCTTTCAAAAGTTTACAACTGAACATTGACTTAATACAGCTTTGAAACTTTATCATGCAGAAGACAAATGCTGCTTTCCCTTTTTTCTTTTTTTTTTCCAGTAGTTTACATTTAATACAGTACTGTGCTGTTTGCTTTTTTTTTTTTTTTTTGGTCTCTGCTGCTGCCTGATTGCCTACGTCTGGTTCCAAATGAGGTGTGTGGTTGACTAGTCAGTTCGTAACTCTGGTGTTCATAACTCTGAGGTTCTACTGTAGTTGTTTATATGTGAAAACTTTGCTCAGGGCACAATTTTATGTTTGTTCTGAATTTTGAAAAAGAATCTAAGTAGCATTCCCCATGGACAGCCTTCACCATTGGTGACAGCAAGACAGAAGCAGCATTAGTTTTCATGATGCTGACATCTTTCATTAAAAAAAATACATTTCATTGCTAGTTAACCTTGTGTTTTGCTTCTGAGACTCATTTATATAATCCCATTCAATTCTGTTTTATCTATGTTGTGAATTTACTCGTGCTGCTGGAGGCTGTTGAATTTTTCTCCTTGTTTTAAATTCTTGTTCATTCGCATATGCTATATGCAACAACAACAGGCATAAAATGTACAGAAGCCATAAAGGACATATTAGATCTCTTCACAGGTTAATTTTATTTGTAAAGTTACACTTGCCTAGCTCAGAGAAAAACTGTACCTTGTATATGCTTAATCTTTTTAAAGCCAATAGAACCTTTAAGTATACTCTTTGGTTTTGGATAAATAGAAAAAAGGGATTAATAATGTCACACAGAATAGTAATATCAAAATACATTTTCCAGGCTACAAATTTTCCAGATAGTACATGTCTGGACCACACTCCAAACTAGAGATCCATCTCTGTTTAAAGCCATGTTATATTTTGTAAACAACTGAGATGAAGGGAATGATAAACTTGGTAACAAGGCTGGAACGCATCAGAACATCATGAAGCTTAGTTGTCACCACATAAAGCTACCAGAATGGTTTCATAGTCTCCTTTGGTTTCATCCTGTCAATTTAAGAACACTAAAATTATTATTACAGTTCTGACTAAAGATTCCTACTAAGATCAAGACCCCATTGTGCTGGACACTGTATATACACCTTCTAAGAGAGACAGTTCTTTTCCCAAACTAAGGCCACATGTGATTAACTCAATGAACTTTGTATGGTCCCACTGAGATAATGGGACTACTCAGAGTGCATAAAACTAAACACATGAGAAAGTCTTCAGGATCACAGCATATGCAGACAAGATAGACAATGGTGGGAACCAGAAAGGATTTGTTTTATAGATGGGACACTGAAACACAAAGACATTAGGTGATTCGCCTAAGTTGATACAGTAGGTCTGTGGCAGAGCTGAGAATACCCTGAGTCCCGATTGAGTGCCTTAACCTCTCTACAATGGGTGAAATGGAAAATCTTCCTTTATCAGTTAACATGAATGTTTATTTAAACTATAATTAACCCATATTAAGATGGGCTATTCCTAACTTGTGTTAAAATAGGTTTCTTTTGAAATAATTTTAGATGTTAGATGGAAAGCAGCTTTTTTCAATGCTATATTAATTTGTCCTATTTAGAGGTATATTTTTTTTAATTTCAGTAGTTGAATTAAAGAGACAAGGTGGATGAAGTAATATCTGTTGTTGGACCAACTTCTGTTGGAGAGAAAGAGACAAGCTTTCCAGCCACACAAATCTCTTCTTCAGGTCAGAACTCTGTGGCTAGAAAGCTTGTCCCTCTCACCAACAGTAATTGGTTCAATAAAAGATGTTACTTCACCCAGCTTGTCTCTCTAATATCCTGGGACCAACATAGCTACAACTATATGGCATGCAGCTGTAGAATTGGAGATGGAAAAGTGCTAGACTGGCAGCCCTGAAGACCAGAGCACTCTGTCTATCCCCAGAATCCTTACAGCAAAGACAGGAGCAGTGTAAGCATTCCTACCGTGCCCTCCCACTGAGTCTCATGTGGAACCACAGCTAAGGAGGAGAGAGTAGTTCAGTCTCTATGTTCACTCAAAAAGAACAGGAGTACTTGTGCCACCTTAGAGACTAACATATTTATTTGAGCATAAGCTTTCGTGAGCTACAGCTCACTTCATCGGATTCGCCACCGGGCTGAAACTGCCAAAGAGTGCTGTATATTGCCATTTGCAATGGCTTTTGTGACACATGCTTATCCACCAGGAAAGGACTCAGTCCAACCACCATTTTCACTGATGAGACATCAGCTAGTAACTATTTTTCAACCCCGCCTGAATTAAAATTGGTGACCTAAAGGATGGCTATAAGCCCATTACCAGCTTCCTGAGCCAGCCAATTACAATAACGTTTTACATTCAGTAATTGATATAGCTTCAGCTGAAAGGAAAAACATACCAAGATGGCCTGGCAGAGAGGTATGCCATACAGCTTATTATAATAGCCCTTGATCTCATTCATGTCAACCTCAGAACGTGAAACCATGATTCTGTTCAGTGTTTTGTGGTGTGTCCCAGAGCCCTGTTAAAAATAAATCATGATTACCTAGGCATACAAAGCATTATTCTTAAATCATGGTGGTACGTGTTTGTTTTGACAACCTGTATGATTTTTCACATCAAAAGGAATTGCATGTTAAACAATGGGGGGCAAATGGACTGTTGCAACATAAATCAAAAATAGCTGTGTATTCATCTGACCACTCCCGTCTGAAGGAGCATGGGGCTAAGGCCCCAGAACCTGCACTGCTTCTGATGCCTTCAGATCCTCCCCTTTCAACCCCCTGACAGTGTGGAGACATGCTGGTAAGGCTCCTTTGCTTTCTGCTGGCCCTGGACTGCTCCTTAAAGCGAGGGTTCTCTAGAGAAGCAGATTTCCCTCTGGTGTGTGGAGGTACAAGTCAAATCTGACTTATTTTCAATGTCAGGGAAAGCACAGGTTCTCTATTTATATTAAATAAAAACACGAGGTGTCTTGTCATCTTGATACAATTGGGTTTACATGCATAGCTCCTATTAATGCTAATGGGAGTTATGTGAGTAAACTCCTAACCACGGGGATGGGGAAACATCCTCATTAGAGTGGCCCTTATGGTCTCATGTGATCTCCAAACTTCTACAGTGATGAGGTCTTATAAGTTACTAGATAGATACAGCTTCCATTGGCATGCTCTTAAAGGTCATTCCGGGTGTAGAGACATTATCAGTTCTAGTAGTATTCCCCATTTTATATAGTGTTAATATCACTGAAACCAAATTAACTTTTTAACTGTGACCATTGTAGATAGGTAGATGCAGATGAGTTCCTATAGAGATAAAACCCTGAGCCCCTTATACCAGACAGGAAAGTGTATGGAAACTCACTGAATTCTTTTCCCTCTGGCTTCCTCCTGAGGGGCTTTTCATGGCAGGATGCTCTGGACCAGTTTGTCGTCTTATATTAAAAAGTTCTCCCTCCCCAAACAAAAGTTTTTCAGCATACTCTACCTTCATTGCCAAGTTGAGCTTTTCTGCAAAGAAAGCTGGTTTGCTTGTGGCACATTTCACTGCAATGAAACAATGTGACAGAGTTAAATATGACTCATAAGTAAAGCACACATGCAAAGTGGGGGAAGGGTACTGTAGTCAGTGCTGAGTTGGGATTTGCCAGCACGAGGTTAAGAAATATGCTCCAGTTCTCAGATGGCAAAGTGAAGCAGTTTGCTCACTGCATAATGTTTCTAAACTGGAATAAATTAACTATACCAATCATATGCCTAATATCATGATGTATTTTAGAGGGTGTTGTTTGTACTTTTCCATTTTTTGTGTGTGCCCAAATTAACCTAGCAAAGGAATAAAGCTAATTGGTGTGTTATGTTTGCACCAAACACTCAGAGCTGGGTTGGGAGTACAGTAATAATATATTTCACACTTATGCAGCACTTTGCATTCATAAGTCTCAATGTCTCCTGGAGCTCTCTGGTGCACAAGCGACACACCCACTTCATCACACCATAGAGAGAATGCAATTCTTCTGTATCACTGGCCAGATCCACTCCAGCTGGTGTGTGTGGAGAGAACATGGTTTTGCCTCATCCCTCCCTCCTTTGAAGTGGGCCCAGGAGATGTTAGAAAGGAGATAGCCTTGTCTATCAGCAATTTGCCCAAGTCACCCAAAGAGTAAGTGGCAAAGTCAGAAATAGAATCCAGGTCTCCTGACTCCCAGACCCATGTTCAGTCACTGAGGTGTGAGGTTTTGAGTGAGGATTGGTCAGCCACAGGGCAGTCCCCAGTATTGTAACTCCACCCAGGCTCCCATCATTTGTACCGTTCGTGGTGGATAGAAAGTTTAAAGGGCATAATAACAGACATGTGACAATAAACATCTACCTTGATTCTTTTCAAAGATATTCTCCTGAGAAGTGCCTTAGGCGGATGATTTGTAATATTTTATCAAAATGCAAAGTAAATCAGTGTGGAGAATAAAAACTCTACAACCCTGATTTGTATTTACACTGGAGCAACTTTATACCTCTCTGGAAGAATAAAAAGCCTTAAAGTGAGTTTAAATTACTTTTATGCTTGCTCTTTGGGCCTTTTACACAGCCAGAGGTATAAAGCAACTTTAGTACAAATGAGAATCAGAGTTGATAGGTGGATTTCAAGAAAAACATCTGTTTATGAAATGTGCATTTTCACACATTAATTTATATTTTTTATTTATTTGAAATAACTCCTGTTTACTCCATTTTTTCCAGTTGAACTTTCCAAAGTGTCAGATACCAAACTGTCATGTACAGTAGCCATGCTAGTTTTTAATGAAACACAATAGGAGACCAGGATCCCTTCCCATTGGGCAATGAAAAATAGTTTACTTCTGGCATTCATACAGTTAATATGGAAAGAAGCACAGTTGAGAAGCAATGAGTTTCTTGGCAAGGGGGATTACATACCAATCGCTGTCAGGCAGGTCTCAATGTCACCTTTCAGTTCCAGGTCCAGTGCCTTGTTCATGTCATGTTGGCTAAATTTGGTATATTTCTGAAAGACTAGACATGGATATCAAGCTTAGTGAAAACTGGGAAAATACTATGTTCTTGATCTCTTTATTTTATTAATGTTAGACAGTTCTCTGATGTCCACCATATGGAGTAGACAGTTAGCTAACAGTTTGAGGATGTCATCAGATCAGCAAGAGATATACAGTATAGGAAATAAGCTACAATTTGAAAAGCTTGCAGCAGTTTTGAGTTTCCAACTTCTGTCACAGGAATTAATGTACTAGATCACATGATGGAAAGTGTAGTTATGTACCAGGCCCATTTAGCCCGAAAGCCTGTCTCTGACAGTGGTTAGTATCAGATACTTCAGAGGAAATGACAAGAAATCCCATAATAGTTAATTATGTGATAACCTGCTCATATGGGAATTGTCTTCCTAACCTCAGTCACTTAGTGCATTGGATTGTTCCCTGAAGCACAAACAGTCCTCCAAAAAGCAAGTTAAGACAGATACACGTCTACTGCACTTACTTTAGAAGATCCTCAGAATGGGATGCAGTTCAACCCATAATGTGAAATGTCAACTTTATGCACCAGTTATTGTATACCAGCATCCAAAATGTATGTATTGGGAATATATTTCATAAGTGTAACTTATTTCAAGCCTTTGCTGAAATAACTTTCTCATGTGCATTTTTCTGTTCATTGGATTATACAGTATTTGATATAGCACCTTTAGAAATTGGGGCCCAGTCCAATGTCTTTTAAAGTCAATGGAAAGACTGTTTGATTTCAAGTAAGCACTGGTTCACATCCTAAGTTGTTTCAATACTTCTGACACCTGTTACTCAGATATACAAGAGGTGCATTTTTAAAATACGGTTCCCCTGAGGCCGAAAGCTTCATTCAACCTACCCCTTCGAAGATGTGGGAAGCTTCTCGTAGTAAGGATGGTAATGAATACATTGATATCTGTTCCTTTTCTTTTCTCTCCTGCTTCATATAAGGCCTATTGTAAAGCACAGAAGTTTATATATTATCCTTATAATGAGATGACCTGGAATACTGTACATCTAATGCTGTCACCCTCAGCCAAACAGAGGCCTTTGCACCACTGTCTTCATCAAGGACGAAGGACATTCCATACATAATATAGAATGCCTCACATTCCACAAACTTGTCCAGAGGATTATTATTCCTAGCTTTTCCCACTGTTATTGCATTCTTGGCTAAAGTCATAATAGTTTCACAGGCCATTAGACACCTGTGCTTGGCATTTCCAAACATTTTTAAACAGGACTGTTCCTGAGAGAAGTATGCTGCTGTCAATGTGGAAAGTACAGGATTGACTGGCTTTCTATTGCTGGACCCAAATAAGAAATAAACTCAGATAAGAATTCCACAGAAATGTAATATGGGAAAGCTACACACCAGATCTTCCTTTTCTTTGCATGAGGGCCATTAATGGAAAACCAGAAAAAAACAGACTCATCCTCTTCCTTTTTCCCCAGCTCTCAGGCATCCTCCACCCACTATAATCACCTTTGGGATGTGACCCCTTTATCATGGCTAAATCCATGGAATTGGCAATAGTACTCCCTTCAGAGCCCAACAACGATGCACTTAAATGGACCTATAGAGATTCTACTGAGTGCTGTAATGTACCCCTTCCATTGTAAAGGACGAATGTGCTGTCCTCTCAGACATGCGTATGTGTGTGTTTGAAAGCAAATACATGTTAGGAAACTGAACTCACATACTGCAGGACTGAGCTTTACAATGAGGCCAACCAGTTGACCTTTATATCAAATTTGAAGCTTTGAATTAAAGTAGTGATGACGTGATTTTACCTACAGGCATAAAAAGCTCAGGATAGACTGCTATTTCAGTGTTGTTGGCCAGGGTGTTTGCCCATAATAAAAATCATACTAATCTAGAAGCTGTACTATGGGAAATTTTTGTGGTATTTAAACTTTCATAAAAAAGATTTTAAAATCTAAAGTAACGACATACAAATAAGTATCAAGAAATCTTGAAAAGCCTATGCTTACAAAGCTAAAGCTATAGCTAAAAAGGGGAGTGCTACCAAGTTTCCTTTGGCTAGGATGGTGCAGGTGGTTCTTCTCACCCATGTACGCTTCTTTCCTCTCTCAGAAATTGGTAGATGTATTGGTTTTTATAAATGAAAGGAAGAGGTCATGGGAAACTTATCAATCACACTACAGACCAATACTTGCTCATATTCTAACAGCATTCTCCAAGAAAATAGACTCAGTCAATCCCTAAACTAATAAAAGATCTTGGGTGGGGTAGGGAGGACACCAGTATAGCAGATTATATAATGTCCTCAGCTAGAGAAATTGTGCTTGTTACAATCTATGTTGAGCATGGAAATAAAACAGACAAGAGAAAACATTTCTCAAATAGAGTGCAGAGCCTTTTCTTACCCTGGCATCACTGTCAGCAAGCTCTTCATTCACACAGCCATCTTCATTTCGGTCACCCTAAAAAAATTCATTTTCTCACGTTACCATTTTGTTTATATAACCCTGGAATGAATGCCATTTCCCATTATGCCATTTTAGCATCAAGTTTGATAGCACTAAGGTGAAGTTCCAATGGGTAAGTCGATTGCTCTAAGAATGAAATCAAACCATATGCAAACCAATCAGGTTTCCTTTGTTTAGGGTCAGATTTGAGTAGTGCCTTATTTCTCGAATAATCATAGGAACTTCATTGAGACTACTTGTGAAGTAAGGTACTATTCACCATAAAATAAGGGGTGTCAGAATCTAACCATTAGGTAAAAATTCAGACACTTAACTCATTTTAAGATAGACTTAATAATTTTCATTCTGATCAAGGATTTTATTTCACGTTGCTATTTTAAATTTCAATTCTTCATTTTGGGGGGGGGAAATTTCACACAGATTGTGACTTCAGATCCCTGAATCATGGAGTCTGATACCTGTTGACTTTACAGAAAGATTTTATATATCATGTCCACTACTGTTTTATTTAATCTGCTTTTAAATATCTGCATATAGGGCAATTTGTCCACCTTCCACACCCTCTGCTTTTATCCAGCTATATTACTATTAAAAATATTTCCTAATATCTAGTTGAAAGGTTTATGTTCCTATTTCTTGGCATTGCTGTTTAACTTGCCATCTTCTGAGATTAAATAATTTCTATCACTTCTATTATTACCTTCAAAATACTTATAAACTCTGATCATGTGAAAAAGTTTAAAAGCAAACAGAGGCCAGTAAAAATCAGGGATTTTTCTTGTAACGTCTAGTAGGATGAAAACATTATTCTAAATATCAACTTGTTTAAAGAGAAATTTTGCTTCACATAGTAAGATTTCTTTTTTGGTGGGAGGGGGGTTAATACAGAGTAAAAAGCAGTAAACATGTAAAAAGCAATAAACGTCCCCCATGGTTTCTCTGGCTGATGCACATATGTTAACCAGCTCAACCAAGACTATTAACTCCTTCTTAAAAATAAAGTTTATTGAAAGTATTTGAACATGGCATACCTTGGCTAGAGCAAGCAAAGCCTTTTGGAAGTCTCCAGATGTATCTGAGGCAATGTCTTTTGCAAGATCTCTCTTAAGCTCTACAATAAAACCATAACAAAAAAATCCCATGATAATTTAAAGAATTATTTCATCTCATTTATAGAAATATTCCCTCCAGTTCCAAATCTCCTACTTAAATATGTGTTTTTATCAATATTGGAATTAGTCATTTTGATTTGGGTCCCATTGTTATCTTTGTAGGAAGCTGTCTTTGAATAATTTTTATGTGCTCTCTCTAGTTTGTTTACTAATAAATTGAGATGAATTGTGAAGTCTGGATTCTGATCCAAATATCTAACCTTGGGAATAGACTCATAGACTTTAAGGTCAGAAGGGACCATTATAATGGTCTAGTCTGACCTCCTGCACAACGCAGGCCACAGAATCTCACCCACCCACTCCTGTAATAAACCCCTAACCTATGTCTGAACTATTGAAGTCCTCAAATCATGGTTTAAAGACTTCAAGGTGCAGAGAATCCTCCAGCAAGTGACCCATGCTACAGAGGAAGGCGAAAAACCCCCAGGGCCTCTACCAGTCTGCCCTGGAGGAAAATTCCTTCCCAATCCCAAATATGGCGATCACCTAAACGCTGAGCATGTGGGCAAGACATAGAAGGGAGGGATGGTTTCATCTCTTTTTATAAATTCCTTGAGTCACATTTTCCATAAGGAGTCTGGTTTACATGGGAAGAAGCAGGGGACAGTAAGGTCTCTCCTGCTGCTTTGGAGTGAAACTTTTAATGCCAGGAATGGAATTTCTCAGATGCATTGGCCATGGATGCTTCAAAATCACCAACACTAGGGAGAGAAACAGCTTGACCAAACATGCCTTTATTCCTTCCCCAATGATATGTTCTATTCATGTAATTTTACAACCTATGAATTACCTTCCCTGTAGACTCTGTTGATTTCTCTGATTTCCCTGTTGTTTCTTGAAGCCAGAATCTCAACTAAGGTATCTTCATCAGTTCCAAGCCCCTGTTGGAAAATGGTTGAGCAACTTTTGTCTGACCTTATATAACTAGGGAAACACAACATCTAGAAGCACAGAACCACGTGATAACTATAAAATCAATGTTCTTGATTACAGAAGCATAAGTTTTTGGAAGATTATTTCATCTGCGAGCCCATATACAGTGAGCCAAGCCTTCCAGTAAATCAGAAACAATAATAATTTTACACCATCCTATAAATTATTTTTACTATAGTTCCTCTTTATCATACTTAATGCTACTAATGTCTGAGACAGGTATTACAAAGACTGAGCAGCTTATAGGTAGGGCTTGCTCTAAGAAAACTGGGTGGAAGGAAATACAATTCCTTTTTTAAAAAAATAGTAGTTTAATAAATGCTATAGGGAAATGACAGAAATGAAAGAGCACCATTTGTTAAACTCCTATCAAGGGCTGCCTTTGCCAACTGAACTTTCGTTTATGGATTATATTTCCATATGTCTAGCGTTAAATACGTTTTCTCCATCAGAGTTTTTACTTGGCCTGACTATAACTTTAGCTTTAAAGAATTAGTCCATTCTGCTGCTTTGTGGTGGTGTTATATTTTTTAAAAGGTAAGGAGAGGGCCATTTGTGCTTCTTCTAATTCACCTGGGGCAATTCAGAAAGCTTTTTTTCTACATGGAATTTTTCTTGTTTAGTCTACAAAATGAACTGTTCAAGAACCAAATACAGTATTCAAGATGACTGTACACATTGAACTGATGCAAGTAGAATCAGATGTTAACAAACTTGATGAAATAATTATAGTCACAAAGCAAACAAAAGGAAATTATTTAGCAGATGCAAATCGATAACTTAGCTTTATTGCACCAGAATATTAAATAGTCCAGTTTTCAGAGAGTGAAATTAGAACTATGCATGCTCATACTTTTAACTGAATGGCACTTGCAAGCTATGGATGCATCTTACAAACTTTTAAATAAATAATACAGATGCTACTCTTGTCTGACAGTTTGAATTTATTGGTGTTCTTATTTGGCACTGCAACCAATTTTAGAATCTGAATATAACTGCAGAATATAAGCAAGGATAGCTGCAGAGGTTTTTAAGTTGGGAGTTGTGCTGAAATTTTACTGTCATACCTTCATAGCCGCTCTGAGCTCCTCAGCATCAAACTGGGCTGGAGTTTTCAACAGAGCCAAGACGACTTCTTCAAGATGACTTTTGAGGGCTTTTTTCAAAGCTTCTTCCAGAGGCTACAAGGAAGGATAAACAATTGTAAGCTGGCAAGCTTTAAAAACTCACAGTTCAGAAGTACCCAGAAAATGAATGAGTAATCCTATTCCACCTCCCATGAGCACCTTAGGAAAAATTCACCTTCCATTTTTGAGAATCATGTTTTAAGCTTGGGGTGCTTTGTCTGCTTTTTATTCATGTTGATGATTCTTTAACTAGCTATTACAAAGTGTTCAGAAGTGCTCTTTCTCCTGCATACTGCACTGAAGACAAAATAAAGCCAAAGCAAACTTTCTAGTTCTTACAAGAAGCTAATATTGTTATTGTGATCATGACTTGCTTACAAGTGCATTTGGGTGGGGGGAGAGGGGGCTTTTGTGTTTGCCTGGTTAGGGATAAAGAAGTTGGAAACTACCCTATTTAAATGGAGATTTTCCAACAAGCTTAGCACTGGCAAGTGACGTGAGAAATATTGCAAATTTAGGATTAGTAGTGGATCTTCACATATACTATATACCAATGCTTCCTAACTTAAATGTAGTTCTTGACATTTCAGTGTGTGCAAAAATTATAGCCCTATGCCCACCCCAAAAACAAGCCTCTAATAATTGCTTTAAGAATCTGTCACCTCTTTATTGATACACCAAGCAGGGGAACTCTGTTCTGCAAGTTAGGACCTCCTAAATCAGTGGGGTTGCTATGGGAGTACTATATTCAGTAGTTAATATCTGCTGAATTCTGCTAAGTTTTGATACTCCACCAGTCACTAGAGTACATAGGTCCCTAGAGAATATGCTTTTAGCATTTTAAAAATCTTTCATGTTGTCGAAATTGAAAATTAAATTTTAGTTTTAAAAAGGGGTGAGATGGATCCTAACAACTTAAAGTACCAGGCTCTTTGTGACTTTGAAACTGTTTTAACGTAGGCCTTAATAAAATAAGAAAACTGCAAAACTGGGGCTTCCTCTCTGGGACGGGGTAAGGCTATGTAAACCACAGTGAGGTTTGCTGAACAGGAAGACAGGAAACCTAGACCAAAAAGAGGCACTTTATTAGAACTGTTTTCTTAGTGGTTCCCTGCAAGCCACTTCAGGGTGAGTACCTTGATTGCTGGGTTCTTTGTGACTTAGCAGGGGATGTAAAGGCTCAATAATTTAGGTATGTTGATTGTTTAATATTTCAGTTTACAATAAAGTTAGTGGAGAGTTTGTTGTAGGGAGGTGCAGAGCTACACCCTTCTCAAGGAGATACAATGATCCCCAAACTCCCCTGAGCACGGGGGCAGTAAGGGTGCAGTCTGTAACATCCACTAAGATGGAGCAGCCTGTGCACCAGACCCACTCAATGGGCTGGTGTAGCAGTGAGGCAGGGCCATGATCCTGCCTCTTCCTTGCCCCTTTTGGAATGATACTCCTATCCTGAGCACACATGGAGAGATTCCCTCTGGTTCTCCAAGCACAGATATTGTGATTAGAATTGGCCCTTCTGTAGGGTTGCCAGTTTTTCTTGGACATATTCCTGGAGGTTTCATCATATGACATAATCTTTAATTAAATATTAATCTTTAATTCTGGCAACTCCAGGACAATACTCGAGAGTTGGCAACCTTACCCTTATGCAAGATGCACAAGGTTTCTTGCATCCTTCCCCCTGTATACCTGCACAAGGGTTAGCCACAGTCCTGCCCTTTATGTTTGCTTTTCTATATACTATTAGACTGGCAATTCATACAGATACCCACAATAACAAGTGAACACATTAGCTCCTCTCATGCTATGTTGGAGCATAATCCTACAAAGTACTAAATGCCTCCAAAGTATTAGTGAGAACTCTCAAGTCCCAATGGCTCTCAATGAGTCCATTGGGACTTTAAGATGCTTGATGATTTGCAGGATTAGAGCCTGGAACTTTACCTCAGAATGATGATGGCCATTAAGATTAATAGCCTTTGCGCATCTGAGCCTACAATGTAATTTCAGTACAACATCATCATTCCCAGCCACAGCCTTCAGCAACTACATAGAAAAGATTCCTTCTAATATTATGTTTTGGGAAGCTAAAACTGCATGGACTGTTAGGACTAGCTGCAAATATTGAAAAACTCAAACTGCATATTAAAGACAGCCTTGTTGTTACTGTACCTTTCCTTTAGACTGCTGGTATGCAGCTTTGATCTGCTGGCGTTGTCCATTGGTTCTTTTAGTCAAGATATCAATGATGGTTGCTTCATCCACACCTGAAAGTGATGGAAAACAAATCTTTTAAAATCATTTTCATAATCCTTCCATTTTGCTTGCCAGTCTCTCTAAGTTATGTAATCAAATCATGATTTATACATTATATTCTCTGAAATTTGTCTTGTTTACACTACTAGACATATTTACATTTATCCAAGGAGAAAATGTAGTAATTAATTTACTAAGTTGTGATTATAGCCAAGAAAGCAGATAAATAGGTTCCTTAAAGGTTGTTGAAATCCGTGTTTGCTATGGTGTCATATACAAGGTCACTGAAATGTTCTGAGCGAAGTACCCACACTAGGCCATAGCTAAATAGAATAATTACTATTAGCTATCATGCTCATGTTTAACTTCAGTAAGCCTAATTGAAAAAAATGTCATATTCTGGGCAAAGCGCCCAATGTGAAATTCATTAAAGACAAAAGAGTAATTGAAACAACACATAGCACAGTATCAGCAAACTCATGTCTTCTTAATCTTGGGGACATTTTATGGGAATCAAATCAAAATCATTAACTTGGCATGTAATAAAATTCTCCTTCAGTTCTCTAAAGATTAAATTTATAATACTGTTACCCTTTGTGCAATAAATGCAAGAACCGTTAGTGCAGCGTTACAGTCTGAAATTGAAACACAAAGTTAAGAAATCAGAACGTTCAGGTTTTTCCCATCTGATTTGATTCAGAATTCAGTAGTTTTGATAGCTCGCTAGTCTTTTAGATATGTATGAGTTTTCTCTGCTGAATGTTGTTACCTCTGGTTCTGTCATTTTATTTAAGGTTATTCATTCTTAACTTCCCTGGGGAAAAATCCTAATTCTGTAATTGTATGTCATATTTTTACTCTTCTTACCCTTAGCAGTTATAGCTTTGTCCAGTGCGGCAGCATCAGATGATGGATTGAAGTTAGGGTAGGTATGGACTGCGGATCCACCCTTCGAATTTTTCTAAAAAAAAAAGAATTTGGTCATTTCACAGAGACGATTTTTATGCCAAGAAGATGCTCGTGTGAGTTTCCTAATTGGGAAAACTGTACTCTCTGTGCCATTATCAAAGAAGGAAATGTAACCCCATTTTTAAAGAAGGGAAAGAGTAGTGCACAAGGCTATTTAGTTATATAATTACCAGCCCTACCACTGACTTGCTGTGTGACCTTGAGCAAGTCACATAGGATCTGTTTCTGGTCCAACAACACCAGTGTACCAGGAGCAACTCCACTGAAGTCAGTGTGTTACCACCAGTGTAAGAGCATACTTAATCATTGTATGCTTTATTTTACCCACAGGTGAAATGAGATTAAGAGTTTCTTAGCTCACAGAGGTGTTGTGAAGCTTTATTAATTAATGTGTAAAATACTTTGAAATCCTAGGATGAAATAAAATATATAAGTGCAAACTATTGGTATTCAAATCTGTTTGGGTGTGAGGTATGATAGCACGCTATACAACTACATCAGACGGGTCAAATACTAACATCTGAACTTTCATAGAATTAATCATCTGTTCTCGGTGTCTTCAGTCTTATCTCTTGCCTTTTCTCTCTTTACTGGGTATATTTTAAAGAACTTTAGAAGTGAATAATTAAGGAAGAAGATACAAAAAACAAGGTGTACGTGCACTGGATACATTGTATGCATAGGGCAAAATGAACTACTTAATATTCTTGAAGTGCTGATATCTCACTAAGCAACTGTTGATGGCCTACTTCCATAATTTTATCATTGTGCATGTTAATTAATATACACATGTATTTGGCCAAAGCTAGACTAGGGAGAGTCACGTGTACTTAATACTATTAAATACTATAAACGTGCACTAGGATCATTGTTGGTAGATGTGGCACATTAAGAGGAAGCACTGCCTACTTCAGTGCCCCAAGGTCTCAGATATGCCCTATGATTTAATTTTACTTTGGCTGCCATGGCGAATCTTTTGAACCAAAGCAACTGCTCATGAAAAGAATTCCAGGCTGTAATGGTGCCACTGGGGCTGCCATGCTGGTGAAAAGGAAGTCTGGCCAGAAGGCTGCTGTGCTCAGGCAGTCCCTGGATAGAAAAGCTGCAGGACTGGGGTGCCACAAAATGGTGCCACAAAAAGCCACCTCAGTCCATCATCTGCCCTGAGCACAACTCAGCCAGCACAGAGGAGCCTGACCAGAATTCCCAACTTCACACTATTACAATCTTTCCTAGGTTCCTTTCCTCTCCTATTTCGTCAAGGAATGTTACATTCTCCATATACTGTGACTTCTCACTGGTGTGTATCACTGACATCCATTTACCCATTGCCCTAATCAGCTTGGTCATCTTGAAGGTTCTCAACATCCTCCTTGGTGTATCAACAATGTATCATATCTCTGTATCATCAGAATTTTTTTAAATGACGCAGCACATTTCCATATTGCAAATCCTTCTGGTATCATTGATGAATCTAGGACCCAGTACTCATTTTCTGAGATCCCATTTGTTATAATATTCAGTGATCCTTCCCATCCTAATCATTTTTTATCCAAATCATACCATATCTGCATGAGAACAAAGAACTTACTTTGATTGAATCAGTTCTTCCTTCACATTACTAGTCTCAGACTCTTGGCTTCCTATGTTTGTTTGTTTTATTTATTTTTTAAATTTTCATGGCATTAGGAGTCCCTGTGTCCTATTTAAATGTCATTCCATCCTGATAGTCTTAGGTGTCCATATTCCCTTGTGTGGCAGATGGACTCGTTTTAGCTTTGCTTTTTATAGTATCAGTGGCTGGTGTCAGGGTTCCCTCCCCACTCTGAATTCTAGGGTACAGACGTGGGGATCCACATGAAAGACCCCCTAAGCTTATTTCTACCAGCTTAGGATAAAACTTCCCCAAGGCACAAACTCTTTGCCCTTGGATGTTACGCTGCCACCACCAAGTGATTTAACAAAGAATCAGGGAAAGGACCACTTGGACTTCCTATTCCCCCAAAATATCCCCCCCAAGCCCTTACACTCCCTTTCCTGGGGAGGCTTGAGAATAATATCCTAACCAATTGGTTACAAAGTGATCACAGACCCAAACCCCTGGGTCTTAGGACAATAGAGAAATCAGTCAGGCTCTTAAAAGAAACAGAACTTTATTAGAAAGAAAAAAGGTAAAAGAAGCACCTCTGTAAAATTAGAAAGGAAGCTAATCTTACAGGGCAATCAGATTTAAAACACAGAGGATTTCCCTCTGGGCAAAAATTTTAAAGTTACAAAAAGAAAACCAGGAATACACCTTCCTCTCAGCACAGAGAAAATCACAAGCCAAAACAAAAGTAAACTAACGCATTTCCTTGCTAGTACTTACTATTTCTAATGGAGTTGGATTTCTTGCTTTCTTGATCTCTCTCCGGCAAGCACACAGAACAGACAGACAAAAGCCTTTCTTCTCCCCCCCCCCAATATGAAAGTATCTTGTCCCCTTATTGGTCCTTTTGGTCAGGTACCAGCCAGGTTACCTGAGCTCCTTAATCTTTACAAGTAAAAGGATATTGTGCCTCTGGCCAAAAGGGATTTTATAGTACTGGATGCAGGAAGGTTGTTACCCTTCCTTTATATATATGACAGCTGGCTACACAGAACGACATTTCATTACAGTTACTGAAATGGTTGGCCCAAATGGGTGATGGATACAAACTGGAAACTAGACGTTACTGTGTGTAAATAAGAATAATATCTGTTATCTGATACTGACTTGCCATGATAGACATATGCTAGTAGTACCTAGTGTAAAATCCTAGCCCCAATGAGTTAATATAAGTTAATGAGAATTTTTTCATTGTCTTAAATAAGGAATGATTTCATCCCTTAAGTATATAACAAAATACAGATTGATTCCAACATTTTGGCAATCTGTGCTGATGTTTTTAACTGTGTTTCTAAAGTCATTTGTATGTGAAAGTTATGCTCTTGGGAGGTTGCAGTACTTACAATGCACTCCTGCTCCTCATTGTCCATAAACCAGGCCTGCTTCAGAAATGCTTGCACCATCGACATATTGACCCAAGTTTCTAGAGGGAGAAAATGAAATTCTAGAAAACAAAATTTGGTTTTGATCACCTTCATCCTCATGGCATCCCAAAGGATTTTGTAAGCAAGAGGCCCAATCCTGGAGTTGCTATACTCCTGTTGACTATAGTGGGAGGCTAAGTAATGTCTGCAAATTTAGGCAGAATGAGTTGAGAGTGAATGTGTGAGGTATATGTGGCAGCCCTTATGGCATTCAGCAATTGCTCACATGGAGCCTTAGCTATTGGAACATGTTTTGGAAGCAGAGGGGATCCTACTAGTGTTCCAACTGGTGTGGCATCCTGTTTCCAATATTGGTCAGTATCAGCAGTTTCAAATGAAAGAGAAAGAAACCCACAGAAAAATTTCTTCCTTGACCCCCCCACCCATTAGTTAGAAGTTGGCTTTGAGGGTTTGAGGCCTTTCAAAAGTTACTTTTCTTCTTCATATCCATATAAACCTCTAATTCTTTTATGATTTCTGCTAAGCTGGTCTAGAGGTTGTGATGCAGATAAGGAGAGGCCAGTCAGAGCACAGCTCTGCTCTGCAAATTTTCAGCCAGTGTAAGATCCATTCAGGACCATAGGTAGTTGATATAAATCCCTAGGCTGCTCTAATTTCCACCGAGGCTGAGTAGATATGGCATGAGATTCAGGTAGCCATAACTGATTCCCTCCCTCCTATGTCAAACAGATCTTGGTTCAGGAGAAAGTCTAGTCCTTCATTTCCCTTTTCCATGCAGACATTTTGGCAAATAAATCCATCCATTTTCTTCTAGTAAACTATTCACGGGATTTTCTTTATTCTACAAGGTAAACAGAACTCTGGAAGCATTAAATACCTTACTTTGGTTTGTTCAATTGAATCAGAGGATTAAGAAATAAATGAGTCTATGTGATGAAATTTCTTATCGCCCAGTTTAAACAAAGTATATTGTTTGGAGCAACATGATAGTTTACTATAAGTGATAAAAAAAGATTGCAAGAGTGCTGGAAGACACTTCCAGGGTCTCTGAGCACACTACTGAGTGTGAAAAGCCTAATTTAGTAGGAGAAGTGGGCTAGAGAGGAGCAGCAGCAAGAGGATTTGAATTTGCTATCAAGAGAAAATGGAGAAGCTGGCTGGACTCTTGCCAGGATCACTAAGGAAAGGTACCTTCTCCTAAACTTCCCTCCACTCCCAACCTCAGGCTGGGGCACCATCTATAAATGACCAAGATGGAAAGGGAGAAAAAGTGGCCAAGCTGCAGGTACCATGGGGGGGCGGGGGAGAGACATTTCTTCCTGCTTCTAATAAGTACTTGACAAGTTATTTGGCTGATTATCAGAAGTCTGGCAAGAATTTGTCCCACTATCCAAAAACTGAATCTCTAAAGTAATATTAAACAGCAGCCAAATACTTTTTAATTTTTGTCTTTGGAAACAAAACAAGAGATTGAATTTGATTTTACATTGTTTTTTATACTCCATTGACTTCAGTGGGATTACTTGTGATTTACACTGCTGTAAGATTGGCATCAGGCCAAACCTTTGCATAGCACACTTCATATGCGGGTTTGCCTCTCCAGGAACTATATTAGATGAATCAGCATGATGGGTTTTATAGCACACTAAGTTGGTCTTGAAAGAGAGTCTATTAATGTTGTTGAACCCCATTTGCAAAAAGTTTTGATAGTGTAGACATCAGAAGTGTTTGTGTACCTATTGTCCATGCCTCCTGTATGTTCCTGCCAACACCCAAGAAATAGTGCTTCACTCTTATATGTATCAAAAGCTTGAAAAGCCTGTCCTTGGGACATAAAAGAACTACGGAGAGGAGAGAAACAGCCACACCCATGGAGGAAACATTAATGGAAAGTCTGAGCAGATGAAGAACCAGATTCTGCAGCACTTACTCATACTAAGTTGCTCTTACATGAGTGTTTAATTATAAAAGCAGATTGTTTTCTTGGCTTCCTCATTAAGACTATCAATAAAGTTTCTTTTTCACTTATAGCTGAAGTTTGTGAAACAATGAATACTGTTTTTAAGCAGCTAACTATTGTCAAAGTAAAAGCAGTTTTAAATTTCCATATAAGGTATTAGTTTCCTGTTATTCATAGTTTTGCTGTAAAAATAGCTTTCCATGGTAACACATTAAAAAACAGAAACCAGGTAATTCCAAGCAAATGTGCTCTCCAATCCTTAATATTTATGCAAGATTTCTTGTGTACCTCAAGTAAAGAAAAATTGTGACAGTTCCCACCCCTGAATGTAAATGCAATACTTTAAGAAATGACAGTACCCATCTGTGCCTGTGCCAACCAACACAATCTACAGAAAACTGCACAAAATAATTTGGTGAATGTACTGTAGTACATATTTATTAAAGTTTGATAAATCAACACAAACCCACAAAGAACTAAAAAATGCATACCTTTTGCTTCACACAGCTAAAAAAGTGTTACTTCTCTGGAAGCTGCAGCCTAGAAGAGGAAAGCCTAAGGCTTGTGATTTTTATAAAGCCCTTGGGTGACCACACCTAGCAACCAGAGAATATTTCTACAACTCCAATGATTGGCTGATGTTTGTTTGAAGGCTAAATATGGACTCTGTCCAAAACACACACATACACACACACAAATGCCATGCAAAACCATTCACTGGAGTTAACTAAGAGCAGATTTCAGAGTGAAAGAAAGAATGACAGAAATGTCTCCAGACTGTCATTTTTTTTTAACACTTCTGGGGTCAGATCCTCTGCTGGTGTAAACTGGGCTAGGTTCATTAAAGTCAATAGATTTTAAACCAGTGTGAGATAAAAATAAAACTCAGTGCTGAATAAAATCTTAATCTTTTCACATTTTGACACATCTGATTGTACAGCTAAAAAATCAAGACAGAAAGCAGCAGCACTTCAGTCTGAGGAGTCTGACTAGCAGGGAGTCTGAGAAAGGGATAAGAACAGCAGATGTCTTCAATGCGAACTGGTGGCCATCAACCTTGCCTTCACTGGGGTTGATCTTAGAGCAGAAATGGGTCACTATCCATAGATGATTTTTTCCATCTCACACCTTATTAGGTGCAAAAGTGATGATATTGGCCATGGTCATTTTAGAGAACCAAGATGTGAAAACAGACAAGTTTAATGGACTTTCCATAAGTAGTATTTTTAAACAAACAAATGGGCCTGAGCTGCAACATTCAGATTTAGCTCTGGACTTCAAAGTGTGATGGATTTGGTTCTGCACACAGACAGAGGAAGCAGCTACAATGAATAGGCAATTGGTGTGCTGTGCCTACTGCCTATCCTGCTGACCTGTAGTGTCTCATGTCCTTATGATCCCCTGTCTGTCTGTTTCCACCTGTTTCTTGTTTTATATTTATTTATAAGCTCTTTGGAGGCAGGAACCATCTTTTTTTCTTCTGTGTTTCCAAGGCACCTAACACAAGGGAGTCTTGGTTCATGACTGGGACTCCGGTACCCTACTGCAATACAAATAATTGATAATAATGCAATTGAAATGAAATAATGCAATTGAAATGCAATTGATATCCATGTACAAGTTTGGCTTTTGACCTCAAATCCCTCTCACAGATTTGCCAGAGTTTGAATATTTTCAGATTTGTGTGTGTTCTGTTTTGGGCTCCGTCTTTAGTAAGAAAGTACATGAAGGATGGAAGAGTAGGGATTTTGTTCCGAGAGAACCCACAGTGATTCAGTGTTTTTATAAGGCACTAGCAAAATATTACCTAATAGCAAGTCAATCAAGAGAGAAATAGACATAAGCCAAATACTTTATGCAATGCAAAAATAAATACAGTGGGACACAATTTGAAATGTTTGTTAAAGAAATGTATGAAGACATGTGAAATGCCACCAAATCTATAATTTGCATATTGATAGATATTACTCATATCTGAAATGAGGCAAACAGGTCAGATACCTGAGACATGAACTAAATGAGATGGACTGTAATTAAATTTAAAACAGAAGCTATAAAAGCTAATATGGAAAGTTCAGATTATCCCTGTTGTTTATTTCTTTTTTAAGAATGAAAGAATAAGTTTCTGCTTTCCATCTGGATTGGAGGCTTTGAACCATAAAGGTGAACAGTTAGTAAAATTAGATTGTATTCTCATAAAACAGGCCAATTTCGGTGTAGGACCCACATCCATAATGCCTCATGCATATGAGATATAAAAATATAGGCTGTTGGTTAGAGTGAAGTGCAGTTTTCTTCTGAATGAGATCCACTGAAGCATGATTAGCTTTGGCGCTAGAGGCAGCAAGAAAGATCTGGATAGGCTTGGTGAAGGCATTACCCTTCAGAAAGGAGCAAAGATTTTCTGAATAAATCAACAGGGATATATGTGCTAAAACAAGAGTTATACTGTGATGTAGGATGAAGGAATCAAAGATTCATAGTCACTGAAATGTCATCTAGACGATTCTCCTGCCAGTGAATGACTGTCCCATTTCTACTTTCTAGAGTTTTATCCTTTGTATTTTTTAATGTCTCAAGATTCAAAGCAGCAACCCTATTTTGTAGCAAACATCTTTTCTACCCCAATATTCACTGACTGGTTTAGTCAGTTTTTCTACTCCTCTTTCCCCTCTATTTCATCATGCAGCTGAAAAGCCAGGAGAGCAAGATTTCAGAGCTACTGAAAGAGATACGTTCAATCTAAAAACAAAGAAAGAAAATGTGACCACCCATAGAGGAATCAAACACATACAATGTGCAGGTCCAGGTAAAAAAACGTAATGAAATCCCAACATTCTGGTTTCAGCAACAACAGTAGGTGCTGAGCTCTCCATGGGTCTCTCTGAAGTTATCACTGCAACATTTTAGACCCTCTCTACTTAGTCTATTATATTGGTGGGGGCAAAAACATTTCCATCTGGAAATTTTTGCTGCTGTATCTCAGAGGTTTGCAACATGAGCTATATGTGTCATTATAACTAAGGACAAAACTATAAATGGCCTTTTTGTGGCTGTGTACTTGGAAGGGGAAGGGAGTAAAAAGCCACTCCTTAACTTATGGGGCCTGTGTAAGGGCCAGCCAGAATCACAGTTCCAGTGCTCAGGGAAGTGCAGAGGTTGCTACCAAGTTCCTCCCATTGAGGAGCAACTCACTCAAAAGAAGACAAGAAATGAAGATGTCACAGATTACACTTCCACACCACAATGCACCAAGAATGCTCCTGCGGCAGCAATGCAAGTTAATTAATGCAACAATTTAGTCCTTAGTATTTAGGTTACATAGGATCCAGCAGTCTCAATCATGACTGGAGTCCCCTTAGGCTAGCTGCAGTACGGTCCCTCCTCAAGAGATCTCAAACATTGTACCAGTGGCTACTCTTTGGTATCAGAATACACAAAAGGCCCACCCTTAGGAGTTAATTCTGCTAGTTCTTCAAGGAAGGACCCATGGGTGGAGATTTCAGTGAGTTTCTTCCCAGTATACATACCGACTTCCAGCAACAGCGGGCACTACAGGGAACACAACATTTCTGAAGCAGAAATAAAGTCTGCTGCTGAATGCCCTAGAGCTTCCATCTGCATTATGTAGGCAGAAGGACTTGGGGAAATTCCACTCACCCCATTTAGCGCTGCTTCCTTTCTAGGAGTCCCATTTCTCGGGAGGGAGGGGGGGAGCAGAACTGAATCCTGAGTATCATTATCACTTACCACCAGCTTAGACGCAAATGAGTATAATTTTAAATGCTGTGTATTTGGTTGTATGCCAATATCATCTGTGAGAATAGTGTGTGTATTAGATGAGGATAAAAATTACAAGAGAGGGAGAACATTTGTGTTTCTCCCTCTGTAACTTGTACCATGACAATAATGCCTCATTCTGTGTATTGCAACTTATAAACAATCCTAGAAAAGGAGCCTTTGCACATGTTATAACATCTTCATTCTGGAAAAGAGTGATGATACCATTAACCAACCAACAAGTAATCTGTAAAACAAATTATTGCATTTTTTCATGGCCATGCTGACTGTACAGTACAGCTCTGTTGGTGATTCACTACTCCAATTTCAGGAAGACCGATGAGTCAGACAGATCCACCACAAAAAAGAAGTAATTGCAAACAGCTACTGAGAGAAAAGCCCAGCAAAATGCCACTGTTTTGATTTCAGTACTTTCTGCAACTAGGAACACAAGGTGATTGGACATTATAGTAAAAAAGAGGAATAAATGCTGGATGGAAAAGTGAAAAGCTCATGAAATTATTGACAGAGCAAAAGAAAAATAGTAGTCTTGGTTAAATGCCTGTACATGCCTCATCAAATACTCCCAAACTATTAGTTCCTGTTCTTACAGCCCTGTAGTAAAAATCATAAAATGTCAGCAATAAACAGAGTCTCTGGGCCTATTCCATTTTATTCCTGGCTTATTTCAATAATACAGAATAAAGTGGTCTGAGAACACAGACAATACACATAGATTTTCAGCTTCTGAAAATGACTCTAATAGCCAAGATAATTAATATACAATGAAAGGCATTCCTCGAGAGGCTGGAAAACAGAAGTTTTAGCCATAAACTGAAACCTGAAAATAAAAACAATAGTCCTACATTACAGGATTCAACTGACTTTCACACACAGTAATTAAATTAGCAATAGATAGCCCCTTTAATTTGGAAGCTTCATAACATGCATACTCATTTCTGTGGGACTAGAGTGTATGGGAGAAAGAGTGAGAGTTCCAGAGAGATGAGGAGAAAAAATGCCTTGTCTTTCTACCTTTGTTATTCTGGAGTGGAAAAGTGGTGTTATCCCAGGTTTGTGAGTGGAATAACTGCCCCTTACTCATCTGTCTACACTACTACATTAATTAACACTAATCCTCATGATTCACTTAATTGCATTAAATATATTCTGTACCTTAGATTTCTAAGAATATGAAGGTGTTCCCTAAGTCTTATGGTAAACCACAATTTGGCCATTGAGGATCACACAAAATGCTAGTGAAATTTCATGTATTAAAAGGAATAAATAATTATTAATAATAATTAACTAAAATCACCTATTTCCATAACAATGTGGGCTATGACATGATTGACAATCATCATCTTAGAAGCTAGAGGTAAAATCCTAGCCCAGTTTAAATCAGTGGGATTGTGATGGGGTGTGTACACCACACATGCCCTGAAAGAGTTAATGTGGGCCTGATTAGGCCAGTTAACATACCTGGCAGCACTGTAATGAAGCCCCGCTGGGGAGGGGCTGATTATAAAGCCAGGAAATTTCTGGCACAAAGGGTGCTTTTGGATTTGGGAATTGCAATAAATAATATAGCTAATAAGTGCAGCTGGGAAATTCATAAAGAAGACAGAATGGAAAGTGATCACGTCCCAGTGCTTACTGAGTACCAAAGCCAAGGAAATGTCAAAAACACAAAAAGAGTTCCTGGCTGGATTTTTCAAATCCAAAATGATTGGGGCCTTTTCAACTTTAAACGTGATGAATGTTTATGTAGTAATTGCACAAGTGACCACCGAGGAGAATTCTATAACAACATCATAAAAGGAATTACAGCAGCAGCTGATTTGACAATCTACAAAATATCAAACTGCCCCCAATTTAGAAATCCGGGTCCCAGGTGGAATGAGGATTGCAAATGAGCAATGAAGGTGTTGTCAGTTGTTGTTGGCTGTGTGTGTGTTCTCTCTGTGTGCTGTGCCAGATCTGCAGGTGCAGCAGCCCTTGATCAAATTGCCAAGAAGACTCGGTTCAGTAGCAAAGGGGCTCGGCTAGATTTACTGTTAACAAAGCACAATCGTAGTGCCCCAGTTCAATGGTTACAGATACACTAACACATTTATCCTCATTACAATGGACCAGCTCAGCAAGGACTTTCCGTTCTCCCCTCTGTGACCCTTCTTTTATACATTGATACAAACAAGGTAAGGATGGTCCCTCTGATACGGTTAGCCAGCACGCTTTACCTTGTACCTGTTGGTTGGATCAAAACATCTCTATCCATCACCCTGTCATCCTGACCTTATTTTTAAAAGGACTCTGTGGGCCCCGGTACCACCTTTGGGGGAGTGTGTTTATAACTATAATTTAGTACAGGGGTGTTCAGCACAATCCTTCTGGAATGGATTTATGCAAATGTCCAGTGCCTAGCACTTCTTAGGAGTGTTTGTGCGTTTACAACAGCAGCCATGTTCTTGCCAAGTTCATATTCCTGATAGTGAACCTTCGTGCAGGGGTGTTTTGTAACAGGGCTTGGCTTTTGCTCAGAGCCTGACTCTTGCTAACTTTGCATTATATCAGCAGGGCCTGATTTTCGGGCCTTAGGCCTTATACCAGGCCCCTTATATCAGGCCTGATGTCTCAGGCTCTATCTTTCTACTACACAAGGAAAGAAATAAGATGTACAACATGCAAAACACACAATGAATAGTAAAGATTTAATGAATTATAAAAGATATAAGGTGGTGGCACAAAGAATTGTCAAAAAGACCAAAAAAAGTTGGAGAAATGTCTGTGAGAAACTGAACTTGGAAAGGTCACATGATATCATACATAAGTGTAAAAGTAGGATGAACTTACATAAAAGTGTAGCTGGAAACAAATGGGATGCAGATAAGAAGGTATAAATGATGTCTAGAGCATTGAGAAGATCAGTTTTAGAGTATGGATGCCAAGCTTTTGAATCAGCCTCAAAAACAACTCTTGGGGTACGTCTACACAACAAAGAAAAACCTGCGGCTGGCCCATGCTAGCCAACAGGCTCATGCTGTGGGGCTGTTTCTTTGCTGTGTAGACATCCAGCCGTGGATTGGAGCCCAAGGTCTGGGACCCTTCCCCCCTGCAGGTTTTTCTTTGTTGTGTAGATATACCCTTTGAAACTTCTAACTTCTCCAGGCCCAAGTTCTGTGATTGACATGTGGTGCAATGATAGCATTATGCTTCAAATAGCCAATGGAGAAGCACCTATAAATCTAAGGATGAAATTATTAGATCCAACTTTTGGGACAAAGGTAAAAGGGAGTTGTGAAAACAGAAATACAAAGCAGATCTGTGAAGATTGCTGGGAGCTTAGCAAACACAATTATATGGATTGAACAGACTTCTGATGGCTGAATTAATGGGGATAATGTTGGCACTAAGCTGGGTAAGCGTGACTGGCTGAAGGAGCAATTTTATCTGATTCTTTGTCAGGCATTATGACAACCAGAACAGTAACTTTAGAAAGCAGAAATGACATAGTGAAATAATGTTCCTAACTACAGGAATAATGCAAGCAGGTATCTGTGTAACAATAGAATGGATTTTTATGCGTACCAGAATACCTGGAAATGAGATGGCTGACAAAGCAGCAAAACATGAGGACATTAAGATACCTGTAGGTAGACAAGAATTTAAAAGTGTAGTAACAAAGAAGCTTGTGAAGGAATGGCAAGAACTATAGACTAAGGAAACAAAAGGACAAAGGTTTTATGATGTATGCTCAAAAATCAAAGACTATACTACACTCCATAGTCATGACCAAAAAAAGAAGTAATAATTTTTAGTGTGTGAACAAGTCATTGTGCCTTAAAAAATAACTTAAACCTATTTAAAAAGACAAAAAGATGGCTGTGTAATGTGTGCAAAACCAAAGCAACTGTTGATCATGTTCTGTGGCATTGTGGACAATGTTCTATGGAAAGAAAGTTTCTTTATGAAAAATTGAGTCAGCTTGGAATCAGAGACTTTTCCCTGAGGACTAGTGAGAATGTCAGGGAAATGGAATGATGCAGAAAAAGCCTTGCTGTGTTTCCTTAAGGATACTAGACTGGGTGAAAGAAGATCAATATATATAAAAACGTTCGCTAAAAATGAAGAAAGTGGCAGTCATATCCCTATATGATGAGGCTGCTGCACCAAAAAACAAAGACGAAAAAAGAGTGAAGCAGGGAGAGAATCTTCAGTCATGCTCTGGAGGATAGAAGAGGAAATGGTCCAGGGAGGCAACAAGAAGTCTGAGGGAGTAGACTTTGGCTGCCAGTTACAGGGTCCCTGGACTGCAACCCAGAGAATAGGGACGTTCTAGATCAGGTGTGCAGACACTATATGGGCCCAGTTCTTCTCCCTTGAATTTGAAATCAATGGGACTACTTGAAGGGTAAGGTTCCATTCAGTATGTATAAGGGTCTCAGAATTGGATACTGAAAGAATTAGGCAGTGGATTTACAGAATGTGCAGGTCTATTCATGCTAGTATATTATATGCTTACTCTGGCAAATATTATACGCAGTGATAGAACTGACACTGATAAAAAGAAATATTGAAGGCAGAATCTGGCTTAAAATAACAGAAGAGGTGGGATTTTTTTATAGCAGAAGTTTCTAACCCGTTTTTCTTTGTCATTGTCTGCTCTGAAGGTATTCTAGAAATAGCTGAAAAATGAGGTCTAGACAGGTAGGCACAATAAGTTTATAAAACTTCAAGAGAAAACTAATAATAATAATCGCTACTAGGCACTAATTTGGACTGGGCTCTTTTGGGAAACAAGAGACCTCTTGTGACAGCTACATTCTACTGGAGCAACGGAACTGTCAAAATCAAGAGTGAAAATCTTGTGTACAGGAAACAAAGCTTTCTCAAGAACTAGCCCATGATTGTGGGACTCACTTCTTGAAGAGGTCAGCATAACCTCAAACCTCATAACAAAACACACAACCTACTTCTTGATGGAGCCTTCCCTCAATAACACCACCAAAATGATTGACACATAAAAATTGAGACAGACAGACAGAGATTCCACAAGTAGAATTATAGCATTTTCAGCCTGACTCCTTGTTAGGTTAAGTGTCTGTTCCTCATTTGAAATTTAAGATATCAGATCTCTTCTGACCTGCAATAAAGAATTTGGATCAAGAATACTTTTGCCACGCATCTTGATTCATGTATTTAACAGCATTTACTTCTTGTTCTGCCCATCAAGATAACAGAAATATCTCTTGTTTTTATAATTTTATAATCCTTACTCCAGACTGGAATACTTGATGGATATTTTTGCTTTGAAGGCACTAAAGGTGATACCAGGGTTCAAAAATATGAGTCTTTCATCAGAAAAAAAATTAAGTTGTGCTGATTTCATTTAGAAGAGAGAAAATGACCAGGGTATTTAACTAGAGATGGGTCATTTGGATCTGGATTTAACTCCAAATCTAATTTTCTTGATAGTACAGGCACATTTGGATTTGACATTGGAATTTCTCCTATAATAGAGATTGCCCAAGGAATGCAGTTCAGATCCAAATCAGGAACAAGATCTTAATATCCTCAAAGGAGAGAGGTTCAAATGTGGTATTTCAGGTCAGATTGAACTCTAGACTTAATCAATCCTCCAGGGATTACTTTTCCCAGGGACTCAAAAATACGATCAGAACTATTATTAATATTTTAACATCATCATTGTGATTACATTGTACCAAAAATAAGACAAGGTTCTTGACCCAAGAAGCCTGAATTCTTCTAATTGACACCAACCGTGCAGTTTGGATACAAAATATACCAAACAGTGTCATGTCCAATTTCAAATTGGTGCTGATGTTTAATTTTTTAAAACATCCCTAAGTGATTATTAATGAAAAACATTATAAAAGAAAGTGTGTTTTCAAGAAAGATTCGTCATTTGGCAAACAAAAAGATGGAGGCTGTTCCAAATATAAGGGCCAGCACAAAGAAGAAGAGAAAGAGAGGAAGGAAAGAATACAAAGGGAGTTGGTTGTCAGGTCTATCAGTAACAGTCTTTTTGCTTTGTTTTGACAGTGGCTAGCACAATGAGGTCTGGTCCATGACTGGGGCTGTTTGTCACTACCACAATAAGAGTGATCGAAGTGAGGTAAAAGGAGTGAAAGGCAAAGTTGGAGCTGCATAGCCCATTATTCCAGAAAACCTATCAGTAGTGACTTTCTATGGAGCCTTAAATATTTACGAAATATATTGAATAGAAGCCTCGAATCGCTTGTATTATATAAAATTCTGCGGGAAACATGAAAAAAATGAGAAAATTTCAGAAATATTTGTTTTGTAGTTTCAAAAGGACTTGATTTACTCAAATACTCAATTTTCACTGTTTCTGCTTTTTTTTCCCCCTCCTCCTTCCCTTCCCACCCTCTTTTCCCCTCCATTTTGCCCCTGAAAATGGTGGTGGAGAGGCACAAAGAAAATCAAAATCTGAAAACATTTTTTCATAAAAATAAAACTCAGACAATTTCAAAAAGTGAAATGTGTGAAAAAAATAGTTTTAGAGAATTGTTTAGAGAATGTTTTTTTGGTGGAGAAAAAAGTTTTCAGTTGAAAAAATTCAAACAGATCCAGTATTGTACTTTATTTGTCTCCTTCAAATCACACCCAATTCAGATATTACGAGATATTACTTAAAATAGGCTATTGTGCTAATGGAATGGTCTTGTGAGTTGTATCGTGTATTAACTTGTAAGTAGATTCCAGTCAAAAGTTTCTTCTGTTAATTAATGGTAATGAATCAGTTTCAACAATAAAAAACCACACTCTTTCAGATTATGCTATAAAGAAAACTTCTGCTTTTGTTCCTCTGAGTCACAAAGGTGGGGCAGCAGAACAATAGCAGCTATCTGGGGATGCTTGAGCCATTCTTCCTGCCCTGCCTAGGATGGTTCACAAAAGGCTGAGAGTGGCCCATTTTACAGTTCTCCTTACCACTATTCCAGAAGGGATTAATACATGCATGCTTGCCCCAGTGCGAGTTACTGGACAGCAGTATGAATATAGAGGGAGAGAGGATCTGGGCCCAGTCTTTCCCCAGGATGACTGAATATGCCCCCCATAGCAGCTCGCTGTCAGGTACATTAGCTGGAACCATGATGCTTGTGGGTATGATAAGTCTGCGTTCTGCCCTGATCTTTGTCAGCTGCATGGGGTTGGGGGGAAGGGCAAGAGGCCTGTGTACACGTTTTCCCCACAAAGCACTTTTGCAACACAGGGAAGTTTGTTGCTCTAAATCTAATACCAATTTCACACATTACAAAAACATCAGAAACTCAAAAGCCGTTTCAGATAAACATGTGCAAGCTTGTACATTTATCTGAACCATTTTTTATCTGAAATTTGGACCTGAAATCACCTGAAAACAAGCTGTCTCATGAAATATTCAGTGTTTCCTGGTTTCATCAGGTGTGGAATTGTAACAAGAATATCATATTTCACATTCTTTCAACAGAAATTAGGCAGCACAGACCTGCAGAAGATATTTGCAAACTGAATGTTTCTAAACCTCAAAAAGATTTGAGTTTAATTTTAAATGAAGGTTGCAGTTTGCATTGATTGCATCCAAAACAGTTCATCAATCTCTGATCATTTAAATTTCCTCTTTTCTAAGAATTTAGGGGGTGTCCTTTATTTTGCATTGTTGTCACACACTTTAGAGTTCCGTGTAGCATACTGGTGCCTGGGCAGGATGAGAGCTACATATACAAGTGAGAAAAAAAAGAACATAAAAGAAATAATTCTCAACTCAGTTGTTACTTTTCTTAGGGCCGGATTGTGATCTGCCCTTCTCCGGTACTTGGGGTTGGAGGTCATGTTAGACGCCTCCCTACCAACTCTTGCATGGACCACACGATGACCAATCACAATAGCAATTACTATAAGCAAGGACTAATCACTCCTTCTTTCCTCCATGAGAAAATTGCCTGAAAGGATGCAGGAAGAGGGCAGGACATGGCTCGACACACCCCTCCCACAAACTTCCAGACTAGGGCCAGAACGTGGGAGAGGAGAATAATCTACACCATCTGAATGGTGTGCACCCCTTTTGTATGCCAATGAAATTGGGGAGAAAGGCTCAGTCTTTGTAATTGATCCCTCAGAGCAATGGGGCTCTATGCTGGCCCATGTACAAAGCTGTGTGTAAATCACCTACTCTAGGCCTTTATATGGATATCTATGCTTTGAAGAATATAATGTGAATTCTTGACTTTTAGTCTGGACTGCAGGACAGCAGGTTTGAGCTGTATTTGATCGTTAAACTAACCGCCCGGAAAAAGCCGTCACTTGTAGCTTTCAGTGTAAGTAGCTACACAAATAAATGTAGGTAGGACAGACCATCAGAACTAATTTCCTTAATGGCGGGATCCCTGGCAGAACAAGAAACCTGATCCCCATCAAAAGCACTTCTTACTTCCCACTGAAAACAGTATCCTGTTCCCTGGCAATGCTCTTGCATTTTTTGAGATCAATATGTGCATAATGCAGGAGTCTGACATACAATAGGTTTAATTTTTACCTGTGTGGTGCCAGTCTCTGATCTTCAGATTGTTTACCATGGATGAAGGTAAATTTGCTTTCGGGTATTCTCTAGTGAAAAGAGGTAAAATGTTTGCTCAGTAGAATAACGGTACACAGCTTCCTGGGAGCACAAGGGGTGTGCAAGGAAAATATTATTTAACATATTTGATGGCTTGCACATGGAAGCTGAGTGCAGAGCTTGAAAATTGACTTACTACCTTTTCTTCGCTTCTTAGGCTATACAGCTACAAACGAAGTTCAGTAAAGCTAAGATGATCCAGATTTTGTAGCTGTTTAAGGAATGTTCAGAAAGAGCTCAGTTGTAAGTGTAGCAAAAAAATATGCACTGAAACCTGTTTCTGCTGATTGAGATGTGAAAGAACCAACAAACCTAATAATCTTGCGAGAGTAAGAATGTTTGTTTAACCTTTTATAACGTCCTGGTGGCTCACAGTTGTACTTTTGGAAGAGGAGAGATTTTGTGTTGTTTTCAGAAGGCTCAAGCTAGTGAGAAGATCACAAAAACAGAGCCGGATCTCATGACTTCTTCAAATGTCCCATTAGAAAGCCACTACTTGATTTGCAAATATTTTATTACTTTATTAAAGGTAACAGTATATACTATGTATCTTCCTTCTTCAGTCTGTGCTGCAGTCTACACCCCAAAGTCACACCATGAGACAAGCCTGTTGTATTTAAAGTGTGGTTTAATAATTGCAAATTGTCAACATCTGCAGAAAGAGAGGTTAGGAAATGTAGGGTAAATATTCTGAATGTTACGGTGATAAAACCCCAGCTAACATTAATAGTTTGCTTTAGAAATTTGTAAAACAACCATTTCATTCACAAGAAAACAAACTTTTAATGTGCTTTTTTTTTTAAATTGGCACTATCAAAAAAGTGTAGGTAATGCCTCTTTTGAACCTAGCAACTAGTCAAAGTTTGGGACCCAGGGCTTACTCCAGTTGGAAGTATTAATTGGTGATAATCGGGTATTTCTCTGATGCAGTTTTGTTTATTTACAGAGAATTTACAAAGCCAGTGTCCCTGAACACAAACGAACAAAGACAGCAGTGTCTTTACTTACTGCCTCAAGCCTTTTTAGCCAATACCAGACCCAAAAGCTCTCTAGTTTTTTCAAGGGTTACACAGTGCTTACAGGCTCCTGCTTGGCTTTTTTCCCATTTTTCCTCTGCCTCTCCCTGTTCTTGTCTGTGACCTCAGTCTGTGTGTTCTCTCCCCACTCCCCCCGCCACCCCCCCCAAAACAATACTCATCCAAAAAAGAGGGTGGGTTCACACCTTTTGTCTTAGGTGAGGTTTATGTTTAAAGTTATATTTACTGAAGGGTGAGTTCACCACCATGAACCTCAATGGGGTTTTAAGGTAACTTATAACAAGGTTTTACCCAGCTCAGAATAGGCTTTCAAAACAAACAAAAATTAATTAAATACAATGGGACACAGACATCCTTGGTTTCTAACTCCACTGACTTAAGCAGACTTACATTAGGAATTAATTTGGCCTGTTCATTTAGAGTAAGGGCTTGTCTACATGGGAACTTTTGTGTGGCAAGACAAAATGTGAATTCACTGCACATTAGCCTGCTAGGCACTAAGTTATTGTGTGTTCCCTGCTATTTTACACTAAAAGTTTCATCGTGCACTTTGACCTCTGCAGCAATACATCAGAGTGCACTACGGTATTTTTAGTGCATTGTAGCAGGATTCACACAGCAAGTTAGCATGCGGCAAGTTAGAGCACTGTAAAATTATTTACACCCCAGCTTGCCATGCAGTAAGTCTCCATGTAGAGTTTCAGAGCAGTAGCCGTGTTAGTCTGTATTCGCAAAAAAGAAAAAGAGTACTTGTGGCACCCTAGAGACTAACAAATTTATTTGAGCATAAGCTTTCGTGAGCTACAGCTTACTTCATCAGATGCATTCAGTGGAAAATACAGTGGGGTATTTTATTAAATACAGCCCACTGAATTTTCCACTGAATGCATCCAATGAAGTGAGCTGTAGCTCACGAAAGCTTATGCTCAAATAAATTTGTTAGTCTCTAAGGTGCCACAGGTACTCCTTTTCTTTATTCCTAACAGGGTCTATCAAAGCAGAAATGTTTAAACAAATGAATAAAATAAACCTCCTTCTGAGTGAAATTATAAATCCATCTATTAGACTAAGGAATGGAACAAATAAGAATATGGAAGGTAAAAGAAGGAACACAGGAAACAACTAAAAAGTAAGCAGGAATAATAAAAGAAAAACAAAGTTCGGCCTGATTCTGGTCTCAATGATGACAGCAGTGTAATTATTCCTGATTTACACCAGGTGTAAGCAAGAGGAAAATTAAGCCCATTTATTTTTCAGTGTGGTGCAAATCCTGTCCCCTATTTCTGTGGCTGTGGAGAAGCAAAATGCAATGGATCTGGTGCAATTCTGCTTTGCAGGAGGAGACAAATAATAATTAATATAAAAAACCCCTAGCTCTTAGGGGCAGAATTTGGGAAGCCTACACAAGGTGCCACTTGATGTCCCATCAAAATCTTCAGAAGCACATTCTGTTTACAAACAATTCCGCTTATATATTATGCATTCCATGCTTGTTCCCTCCCATGCATTTTATTATTAGGTATATTTGCATGAAAGCTAGAGCTTTGTTCACCAGTTCTTATGTTCCTGCTGCGTACTTCTCACCTGAAGTTATTAACTTGTTTGTAACATCATAATCATTTGCAAGACAAGTAATATTATTGTCAGAGGGGTCTGACATCAGGAGGAGAATATGAAATAGGAGCAGAAAAACTTTTTTATTGATTTTAGTAAATGTTATTTTTACTGGGTTTCCCTTTAGTGAGCTATAACTTGTCATTATAACATTCCACATAAAGCATATAACACGTGGCTCATGCATAGCACAAAAATAGAAAACATTAACTTCAAAATGTAGGAAAAATATTTGGTTCAAACAAGAATCTTATCTAGCAGTGGTCAAACATTTTCAGACAATTTTTTGCTGAAAAATATAGATTTGAGTTGATCAAAACATTTAATGAATTCATGATAAATTTTGTTTTTATTAAAAAATATTCTGGAAAAATTTCATTTTAACATTTTGAAATGAAATGTTTCTGTTTTTTATTGTAAACAACTTTCTGGTTTGAAATTAACTTCAATTTCATTTAAAAAATTTTGAAAGGCTAAAAAAGACAAAAACAAAACAAAACATTGTTCCAGGTTGAAAAAACATTTCTTTGAACCTGAAACAAATATTTTGGATCTTTTTGGTTTGCTGAAAAATTAGAGAAAAAAATCATTTCAGGTAGCCCTGAAACAAATGCTTTTGGTTTCACCAGTGAACTGAAAAATCAGTTGTTTGCATAGATTTGCTCTTGTTCTGCTCACAAATATACTTTCTTTAAATAAATTTTGCTCTGCAACACATGAACACTTACAAATAAAAGGTTCACAAAAAGAAAAGCACTTGTGGCACCTTAGCCCTCATTTTCAAAAGCAACTAGTGATTTGAGGGGTTTCAGATTTTGGATGACCATCTTGAGCTTTAAAGGAGCTTTATTTTTCAGATAGCAAGTGCTCAGCACTTTCTGAAGTTCTGGACTTAAGGTGGCTCAAGTTGGGCACCCAACAATTGAGGACTATTCTACAATGCCCCACAGTTTGGACTATGCGGCCGTGATTTGCAGTGCTTCCCAAAGTGCACGGTTACATTAATACAAACTAGGAACCTTTTAGTTTGTGCCCTCAGCGTCCACACAGCATTTTGGTGTGTGCTGCTATTTGCACCCCGTAGACCGAACTGTGGGGCAGTGTGGACATGTCCTGTGTCACTCAAAATCACTAGTCACTTTTGAACATTTGAGACTGTATGTTTATGCAAATATTGCTGAGGGAAAAGATAATATATCAGTAAAATTAGAGAGTCAAACTCAGAGAGCTTTTCACAGGCATGCAGGTGCACAGGGCCAAGGAAGAAGCCTTCCCTTCCCTTGTATGGCTGCACTGCAGCCTATAACAATAGCAGGTCTGTTCACACCTGCTGCACTCCAGGAAGCAGGATCCTGAACAGGGAAGAGGAGGAAGAAGCATGATGCCACTCCCCCATGGTTCATCAGACCTGCTCTGTGGGCTGACGCAAAGAGGGGAACAATCGGCTCCATCCTAATAGACCGATCGGATTGTGAATACACTGTAACACCCCAACACCCACATGCTCACCATTTCTATAAATAAAACATTTTAAAAATGATACATACCACACATCCATTAGCAAGCAAATTGCTTAGAAGTTTCTTATTTGCTAAATATGTCAAAGATTGCAGATACATGGCACTCAGGGTATTAATGCATTATTTCATGCTTGAACTCTCAGGCAGCTGAACATAAAACGGGCATGAGAAGTTTGGGATTAATATTTGCTTACCTGTCTCACAGTGTTGTGGTGAGGATTAAGCTCTCAATACCTGTATAGTGCTTTGAATATGTAAAGTAATATATAAATGTGAAGCATTGTTATAATATTAATGAAGTCCGTTTTTTCATTCCCCAATAACATTACACTACAACATATAATTTCCAAGGAAAGTTGTTTGGAGCTGTATTTCCCATCACTGCTATGGTGGTTTTGCTGTTCATAGCAGAAATATGTATAACTTTAATGGCCTGTAGTATTAATTGTGGATACTAGGCTTTCGATTGATATTTTAGCTATATTTGTGTATCTTTCTCATTATAAGAGAATTTAGGGAGATCCTGTAACTTGAATGAGTTTTAGTATCACAGAGCTAAGAAGTCGGTCAACTCTAATGACTCATATTTGTTTCAGAAAAATCTCAGAGACTAGGACCCATTAAGAAGAATGACGTTAGCAACATTGTTACTCAACTCCATTAGGCAATGCCTTGGGCAAGGCAGTTGCTCAAGGCTGAGTTGCTCAAGAACTGTCAATGAAGAAATATGGTTTGATCAAAGTGAAAGAGGGTGAGAGGGAAAGACTATATGAAAGAACATTGTGACATCTATGTTCAAAGATCTTCTCATATATTAATATTCCTTCGAGAAAAAACTGTTAAGATCAGTTTGTGATAATGTAAGCAAGTCATATTGGATTGACAGAAATCAAAGTGATTTAAATCACCAATTTTAATATGACTTAAGTCACCAAAAAAAGAAACTTATTTAAATAACTGATTTTAATCATGTTTGGCATTGGTACTTAAATTATTTTCTGGAAGAAAGGCTGATTCTCATTGATGGGGAACCATTAAACATGTTGAATCACAACTAAATATCACTTTTATCCTTATGTTGGTGCTTCTTTTTGCTAACCAGGAGAATACACTATATCTATACACATTTATTTAAGCAATTATATAGCTTAAGATACATTTATTCTGATTCTGAATTTTTACATTTTCATTGTGTTAGAAAACAGTGAATGATGATTTATTATTTACTAGCTGATTAATTTTTTACTTGTGATTTGTATCAAGCTCTATTTGGATGGAAATTTCCATTCAATTAAAATGCTCAAAAACAGCATTTTATTTTTATTATTAGTTAAATAAAACTATCCTAATTTGATAGATACATAAGAGACAAGTTTATCAAAACATATTTTGTATTAAACATAATTTATTAAACAAAGCAAATATTTGTAGTTAATGAATTCAACTGATTTCTGGTCACCATGTCCTTTAAGTTTTAGAACTAGCAAATCTCTTCCTCTCACACCTAGTTTTTATTTATAGATTGGAAAAGGAAAACAAGCTTTTCTGCTTCTGCTACTCCCACTAGTTTCTCAAGTTTGAATGATCTAGTCATTGAACTAAACTAGTTGAAAAAAATGAAATGTATAAAATATTTTCTCTGCACCTGCAAAAGAGGCTATTGCTGTCAAAAACTGGTTTAACTCTTGAACAATTTATCCAGATGTTAGCCAGTGGCTTCCACCAGTTCAGTTTGACTTTTTTAAAAACTTTGGCAGAAAACAAGTCCTGCTTAATATTTATCTTTAATTTAAATGATTGTAATAGAATACAGTAAGTGTAGGGTGGAACATAATGTGTCATAATTTCACAGTTAATTTTAAATGGATTTATTTTTATGTAACTAAATCAGATTTGTTTTTAAACACCATTTTTATCCACCCTGAGGCAAACCTCAATTGAAAGAATCATTAGGGTAATCTTCCAATGACTTCAGGGTGTAAAAGAAAGAGATGAAGGATGTTATATCTACAGCCATTCGTTCCCAGAGAGAATGGGGACTTGGTAATGCATATATATATATGCTCTAAAGAGGCCAGGGCTTGGGTAAACACTAGGCATAATAACCCTATGTCTTAATACCCTAATCTGATGTCTTGCTAATGCACAGCGTGGACCATAGAGGAACAGACTGCCTGCATGAGGCTGTCTGGTCCACAAGAGACAGGAACATAGTAGCTGCTCCATCCAGAGCCAAGAAAGAGGGAAAATGTCTTTCCCTGCTAAGGTTTCAGAGTAGCAGCTGTGTTAGTCTGTATTTGCAAAAAAGAAAAGGAGTATTTGTGGCACCTTAGAGACTAACAAATAAATTTAGTCTCTAAAGAGACTTAGAGACTAACAAATAAATTTATTAGTCTCTAAGGTGCCACAGGTACTCCTTTTCTGTTTTTCCCTGCTCAATCCTCATCACACCAGGCTGCACATTACAACACATTGGGACTCCATTCATGGAGAGAACTGGCTGGAGGAACCACCATGGCTGATGGTAGTCAGGGCAGCCAGATGCCACTTCCTTTACTTCTCACCTGGCTGGGAGGAACAATGTGGCTCTGGTTACTGGTGCCACCTCTGTTTGGGTTACTGGGGAACTGGATCAGAAGCCACTGACTGCAGCTGTTGCTGTCTATACTCACGAAGCTAAGCATCTCCCATCTCCTCAGCTGCCACTGCGGCTCCCCATTTTTCAGGCAGTCAAGGAGGAGACAAGCAGGCCAGGGCCTCCCTCCTCTCCAGCCCACTGCCACTGCTGCTGTCACAGTGTGGTGGTTCTACCAAGTCAGTGTAGACTTCTGCCATTCTTTGCGGCCCCCCCAGAGCAGACCCTGAGGCTGGGGACCCACCATCCTCATTTTCTGCAGTTCCACTGTGGGAGGCAGGGCTGCCACTGAGCATCAGAGAGAAGGGCCCTGTGTGCGTAGTGGGTGTCCTACCTCTGGAACAAAGAGTTTTGGGTGTCTCCACCTCATGCAGCCAAGGGACTGTGTCAACACTCCAGCCAATACAGGGCTTTATGAGAGGGGCATTTCTACTACTCTGACAAAGCCCTCAGGGTGAGAGGGCTCTGCCACTTCCACCACAGCAGAGCCCTTTGTTCAGTTGGTACGAGGGAAGCCCACACATACATATGCCCTCTGGTGAGTTGGCACACAGAAGACCCCTACACACACACACACACATACACAGCCCTCTGCTCAAGTGGCAAGAGGGGCCTCCCTGTAGAATTCTCTTTTGGAACAGAGGGAGGCATCCTTCCATAGGATCCTCCTACCAAGTGGCGTTATAGGCCCCATATACAGAACTGGAAAGAGGCTTCAGCGCCAGCCTGCCCAAAGATTAATTTCCTGCCATGATTGCAGATAGTTTCTCTGGGTTTCTGCCACTACCACACCTTGTGGGGGATGGTGCTACTTCTGTGGGGCAGGGTAATGAGGAATACTTACAAAGTCCCAGATGTTGGGGTGTGGCTAGGGCCTTGTGCTGTCTTAATTCAGCCCCGCCTAAATTGTTCTCCCCATAGGAAACTGAAATTACCTGCTTTCAGCAAATTCCTGATCTGCTAAATATTTGCCAGATAAGGAGATTCGTTAAGTTTGAGAGACTAATATCTGTTTGTACTTTTGGCAGTGATGCACATGAAAACACTTTAATGAAATCTCATTCTACTATAGATTGACTCACAATAAATGCCAACAGGAAACAGACAAATGTAACGAGTTGTGTTTGCCCTTCCCTTCTTTGGCAATGCAGATGAAATATCTAGATAGTTGTCAGAGGAAGTGACACTGATTAGAGTTTATTATCTCTAGTACTTCTCTTCATATAAAAATTTAGTTTTTTGCATAACTAGCTTAAACAATGTACATGCAGAATCAAGACAGAGGTACTGTATGAAGTAACCCCCTCTCCCTCCCTGCATACACTTCTTCCTTCAAATGTCAGGTGCATGTCAATGTAAGAAGGCAGAGCAGCTTGTGCTCCAGCAATCCCTGGCTGTGTAACAGGGGGCTGTTATCAGCTGACATAGGTTAGACCACCATATAAATTGGTCTAATTCACACAGGGGGATGATCCAGCCCAGGGAGCATCAGTTGGCTTTATGCCCCATTCCCTTCTCCACCTAATTGGGTCATGGACCTGACAGGGATTTGACCCTTATTCTTTTATCATTCCTACCAAACTGTTTGCCTCATATTTATTTGAAGTGTAAGCAATATACAGCATTTATAAAGGATATTAAAATGTCAGCAATTACCAAGAGTTACCTTACAGTAATATCAGAAAGAATAAAGATATATGCCATGGTGTGAATGGTGACTTATTCATGATCACTGTAGAGTGATTTTCATCTGTAAGACATTTTAAAGACTATAACAAATTAACACTGTCACCACTATGGGGAATTAAGTATTATCCCCAGGTTACAGATTAGAATTTGAGGCAGAGAACAAAAGACACTTTCCCAAGACAGTAGAGGAAGGCAATGTCAAAGCTGTATTTGAAACTCAGGAGTTGTTCTTTCCCCATCTTGTGCTCAGACCATTTCTCTATCTCTCTGTCAGTGAGTTACATGGGTAATTATATACTGTGTAAAAAAAGATAAAAAGAATCTTTTAAATGTATTTCTTAAATTTCACTGAGTTCCCCTTGCTTTTTTATTTTGACATATTGTAAAAATAGGAGTGCCCAAGTAATCTTCTGTATATTACATGCTATATCTCTGGCCTCTCTTTTTACTCTTTTCCTTTGCACATTAACTAACCCTAGTCTTATTTTACAAAAAAAAATCCTTACTATAACTTGAAATAAAAACCTCAGAGTATGACATTTTCTTTTTCACCTAGCATTGTATCTTGCTTCTGAAGAAAATATCCCACTGGCATCACGATCTTGGCTCTGGAAAAAGAAAAGAAATTCTGTCTTCCCTGCAGCTGAAAGCCAGAGCAAAGCAGGTAATGTTAACTTTCTTTCTTTCCAAACACCAATTAAATGCACCAACCACAGCTTTAACGACATTCCTGAAAGTACAGCCTGGGAAATAAAAACTTCTAGGAGCAACTGAGTTTTGCAATCCTGCTTGGCTGACACACTGAAGGGCATCCCTATTTTCCATAGTGCCTTATGGCTGTTTGCTCTAACCGCAGGTACAGTATGTATGCTGCCAGGGGGTGTCGGTTCCATCTGACTGGAAAATTTTGATGTAAAACAGAAATGAAGAGTTGTGAAAACATTCACCCATTTTCCCCTTTGTTCTTTGACCATCAGGAAGGAATAGCAGATTGCAGGTATTTTGATTCTAGCCCTATCTAGTGTATAAATACAAATTCGGCATCCCCCCATTGGTGTGGCTACTTTGTATTGCACTGCTGGTGCAATCTGGCTCTAAGGCTGGTCTGTCAATCCTAGAATGATCACCCCAGGGTAGGTGGAGTATTCTGGTGTCATTTTGCAGGTGGAGTAGCTCTCAAGCCATTCCCCCTGGCTTTCTGTTGTCAGTGTAGGAGAAAAAAGGAAGTATGATAAGAAAAAAGAGAGGTCATCATGGACAACACGCCCCTATGCTATACTAATTCCCAGTTCATACTCAGTCCCATGTCTGTTTTAAGTAAGCCCTGGGGTATCAGCATTGCAAACAGCACCAGTAAGATCAGGGGCGTGGAAAGTCAAGCTGGTCAATTTTTTGACAGAATATTTTTTAGTTTTAAAATGCTGATTGGTCAAATCTGAAGCTTTTTGCAAAAATATATCAATTTCAATTAAACTTATGTTAGGAAGGTTTCCTCATGTTTATGGGGAAGGAGAGAGAAAAAGAGAGAGAAAAAACCCCTCAAAATGTAACAGCCTAGTGGTTAGGGTACTGACCTGGTTCTCCCACATCCCAGGTGAATGACCTGACCACCAGGCTATTGGCTATACTAGCATGGGTCTCTTGCTTTTTATTGCATAAAAAATTGGAGAGGTCTTGGTTCTGTTCTGATGCAAAATAAAAGTGACAAACCTCAAAATTTTTCATGAAATGGGATTATATTTTTCCACACCAGCCCTATCACCAATATTAACTTTATGCTACTTTTGTTCCACCAAATCCACCTATTTTTATTTAACATTTTGAGTGATGTAGCCTTTATAGGCCACAACCATGTTAGCCCCATTGTGCTGGTATGCAGTTCTGTGCCCTCCAAACAGTGCTGCGCGCAGTACAGCTTTAACTGAGGATACAGCCCACGGTTTTTAAGCAACTTTGAATCATAATAGCAATGTACACAAAAGGTTGTAATCCTGTGAGAACAAGAATCAATGAGTAAGGCTTCATTCCTAAACTCAAAGCAAATGTTGAACTTGTTGCAACTAACGAACAAGATGGGTCCCTACTAACTGGTTTGTACAGAATATGAATGTACTCATATAGTATATGCAAACATGCAAAATATCAGTAATAACATTGTAGTAACCTTGTAGCCATAAGGGCTCTTGTTATTTAAATGCACGTGTCCCTGCCCTCTCTTTGAGGTTGCCCTGAGACATAATACTTCAGTGATCTCATCTGCAGAAAATGGACTGAGGTATCAGGGATCAACAAGAATGGATATTTTGTTTCCCTAAAGATATAGCCTCCTGTGACTTTCAAAGACAGGGTAGGGGAATTTTCTTTGGCTGCCAGGGGGTACACCTTTTGCTACATGCAGCTGAAAAAGTGTATCACTAAAGTTTGTGTATGTGTGAATATCTAAGAGCTCAGATGCTGCAAAGAGCTGAACATTCTCAACTTCTGCTGAAGCCAGTGAAGTCACTCAATACCTTGACTGATCAACTTATTTGAAGTTTTGTTCTGAAAAACCTCCCAAAGGGTCCAACATTACTCCTATTGGAGTCAGAGTAAATGTATACATTTATATGGTTTTTCATGTTGACACATTTTGATATTGACAGATATTAGAGTCACAGGAGAAATGTTACAGTGGGGAAGATCAAGCTATTCAGTATTTACTGTGGGCCACGTTCAGCTAACTTTAATCATGTTGGACAGTACATTACCCTGAAATGAATGTGACCATTTGTGGAGGAATGTGTTACTCATTAGTTTGATACAGTTCCACATGGGAAATTATTAGTTAAATTAGAGAAGGTGGGGATTAATATGAAAAGTGGATAAGGAATTTGTTAAAGGGGCAACTACAACTGGTCAAACTGAAAGGTGAACTGTCAGGCTGGAGGGAGGTTACTAGTGGAGTTCCTCAGGGATAGGTCTTGGGACCAATCTTATTACTGACCTTGGCACAAAAAGTGAGAGTGCGCTAAAAAAATTTGTGGATGACACAAAGTTGGGAGGAATAGTCAATACAGAGGAGGTCCAGAATATCATACAAGAAGATCTGGATAACCTTGTAAATTGAAGTAATAGAAATGGGATGGAATTTAATAGTGCAAGGTCATGCATTTAGGGACTAACAACAAGAATTTTTGTTATAAGTTGGAGACTTATCAGTTGCAAGTGAGAGGAGGAGAAAGACCTAGATGCATTGGTTGATCACAGAATGCCTATGAGCCATCAGTGTGATGTGGCCATGGAAAAGATTAATGCAGTCCTAGGATGCATCAGGTGAGATATTTCCAATAGAGACAGGGAAGTGTTAGTACCATTATACAAGACACTGGTGAGACCTCATCTGGTCATCCATGTTTAAGAAAGATTAATTCAAACTGGAACAGGTGCAGAGATACTCAAAGAGCTTGGCTTGTTTAGCCTAACCAATACAAGGTTGAGGGGAGATATGATTACTCTCTATAAATACATCAGAGGGGTAAATACAAGGGAAGGAGAGGAGTTATTTAAGTTCAGCACCGATGTGGACATAAGAACAAATGTCTGTAAATTGGCCATCAACAAGTTTAGGCTTGAAATTAAGTGAAGGTTTCTAACCATCGGAGGAGTGAAGTTCTGGAACAGCCTTCCAAGGGCAGCAGTGGGGGCAAAAAACCCTAACTGGCTTCAAACCTGATCTTGATACGTTTGTGGAGCGGACAGTATGATGAGATTGCCTACAACGGCATGTGGCCAACTGGCAACTGCCAATAGCAAGAATCCCCAACTGCTGCAGATGTGACACTAGATGGGCAGGGCTCTGTATTACTACAGAGAATTGTTTCCCAGGTGTCTGCCTGGTGGGTCTTGCCCACATACTCAGGATCTAACTGCTTGCCATATTTGGGATCATGAAGAAATTTTCTCCCAGGTTAGATTGGCAGAGACCCTGCGTTTTTTTCTCCTTCCTCTGCAGCATCAGTCACGGGGCACTTACAGATTTAAACTAGTGTAAATGGTGAATTCTCTGCAACTTGAAGGCTTTAAATCATGATTTGAGAACTTCAGTAACTCAGCCCAAGGTTAGGAGTCTATTTCAGAAGTCAGTGAGATTCTGTGGCCTGCAATGTGCAGGAGGTTAGACTAGATGATCATGATGGTCCCTTCTGATGGTAAGGTCTATGAGTCTATTATGAGGAAGAACCAGTCTTGTTATTAGCATTAGATCCTTTGCAGAGTGGTACTTCATTTTCTCTTGAATGACCTGGTGTTTTTGGCCTAAATAATGTTCCAAAGCAACCTCCTTTCCGTATATTCATTAGAATGTGTGTGACATGGTTTCCTGATGTCTGTTTGGAATTTTTATCTGCATTCATTTTGCATTTTTGTTTTGTAGTTATGATCTAGATATCCAATACAGAAAGCACAATTAAAGTTTTCTTTTATCTTCCTACCAGCAGATGAGGTATTGCCAGTTTTAGGATTATTTACATTGTAAGTATGGTACAGGGAACCATTATTAATATCTTGTCTATGGACACTTTTAACTGCATTCACTGTTCACATTTGTCAGAAATACCTTTCCTTTTGCTACATGTAAATTGCCTTGGCATTTGGAGCTATAGTCTTTCTTTAAGCTGTTTGGCCAAATAAATGCACCATAGCTTGCCTAACGGCTTTGAGGGTTAGGGGCATATCTGACTAAAAGATGAAATTCTCCTGAGATCTCTGATTTTTCCTTTACTGGGATGGCAAGAGGTAGTAGCACAGTGAAAGTGAAGCTTTCATCTTGAAGAAGAGGCAGGCCCTACTGTCTATTTGCCTGATGAAGCAGTATATTGAAGCAGCCCCTGCTTCTACATTCAGCTGGAAGTTGTATCATGGCACTGGTTTGAAACAGAGAGAGAGATAATGATGTTCTTGCCTCTGATAAAGCTGCAAGACAGAAAGCTCAGAACTTATGCGGCTTAACCCCTAGAAAGTGCATCCTAAAAGTTTTCAATGTGACAGGCAAGTCACAGGAAGAAGCTACACAGAAGTAGAGTGGTGATAGGTAAGTGGTGGGTAAGTTACCCTCATGCAAAGGTATTTGCACATGTTTTCTGCTGCTAAGTTCAGAGGTCTTTATTTTTACTCAGTCCTTACTCAGACTAGCTTCCCCGTGATATTTATGGGAGTGGCCTGATTAAAAAACAGAGCACTTTAAGATTTGGGTCTCATTACTAATTTATATTCCACTGATATTTGTATTATGAGTAGACCCACTGAAGTCAACAGGATAATTTAGGAAATGTGTTTTTACACAACTTGCGTATCAAACCCAATGAAACTTAGACAAAAAAATAATTGCCTCGGACTATAGCAAAGGTTCTATGAATATCCAGGGGTGACATAAATTGGGATCCTTAAAATTAAATTAATATCTAGCTATTAAGTAGACTGTGCAGCCTGTTTTAAGCAGAATTGTAGTTTATGGGCTCAGTAGCAGTTTGTTCCGTACATTTTTTTCTATTCATGTGAGCCTGGCATGATCAGTTGATCTCTTTGTGGTTTATTTCCTGTACTTTCCCCATAGCTCAGTGGTTTGAGTATTGGCCTGCTAAACCCAGGGTTGTGAGTTCAATCCTTGAAGGGGCCATTTAGGGATCTTGGGCAAAAATTGGGGATTGGCCCTGCTTTGAGCAGGGGGTTGAACTAGATGACCTCCTGAGGTCTCTTCAATGAATACAGTCATCTTTTTAATGTTTCTATGCTTTGAGTCATGTGGTGAAGTTTTATTATGATAAATCATCTTTATTTCCAAATAATAGATTTTAATCATATTGAGATCCGTTGATCCTGGCAACTGTCCTATTTTTATTTATTTATTTTTATTCCTGCAGCACACAGATCACTCATTTCATGTTCAGGGTTATTCTAAAACTGCAACTTGGAATTGTAATGAGCTGTGTGTAAGACACAGGATATAATTGCACTACCCCATGAGCTGACCAGGGACACAGTTGCGATGCTGTGAGATCCCAATGGAACAATATCTTCAAAGCCTGTAGTCAGGACCCTTTGGAATTTATGATGCCCACCAGTGCTGGTTCTGGGGATATATTCCAAGACTAGTAGCTGAATGCCTGTGCTGTCATATGGGTATAATTCATAATGTAGTGTGTATAAAAAAAAACTGAAAATGCCTGAGAATTTAAAATCCAACAGTAACAGACCATGAATGCCAGAGATGATTGAATCAGGGGGTATTGCTTGTAGCTGTTTCCATCATGTCACATTGACTCAACAGACATTCTAGGCTTCAGAGTGAGCCTTTTGTTGTTGTGTGGGTGATTGTGTTGATTTCTTTGTGAGTTATGTTGTTCTGGGAGAGTTGTATGGAGTGGCGTAGGAGGCAAATAAGGGGTGTGTTCTGTAGTGAAGGGCTATGTGTGTTTGCAGTTGTTGTGTGTGGTGGTCCCATGCTTCCACAAAACAAATAGTGGCAAAAGACCGAAGAATAGAAGTCTGAGAAAGAACATGAGGAACTGTAGTCAAAGAACACAATGAGCAGCTTCAGCCCTTTCCCAGGGCCCCACAAAATGTCCACACAAGTTGTCAGAACCCCAAATTAATTATCTCAGAAATACAAAGAGGCATGGAAACAAGCCAGACTAAATATGTTTGTATCTTTATCATCGTCAGTTCTGTTCTTATTTGTAATTAAATGCAAGCAACAAAGGATAAGCTGCATTCAGACAGTCCCATCTCTTTACAGCTAATTTACCTCAATACCTCCACAGTCTCTACTCATGCTCCACATTGGCCTTTCAGTTCTGAGAACAAAGATAATTCATCATGAGCAGACATTGTCCTTTGTCACACAATTGACATACATGTTATGTTCTTCACCAAGCATTTATCAGCAGTTTTGCCTACTGTACAGAAGCCAATTAACACTTAGAAGAAAGAATGGAGAAAAGAAAACCACATGCTAAACTTGCTGAATTGATCTTTCATCCCATGAAGCCCAGAACTGCAGGCCCCTCTGATGTTGGAGAACTAAAACTATAAAGGGAAATCCCAACTTTCATTTTAAAAAAATCACACATTCTGGCCCTTTAGCTTGCAAAGACAGCCTGGATAATGTAAAGCATTATACAATGATTTGTTCTCTTCAACCCTAGCTGCTGAGATCTACTTCTATATCAGGAGACTGGGTGGGGTAGAGAGGGAGGGGACTTAATCCTTCACATTTTTAATGTAAAATAAATTGATCTGTTATGTTGAGGTGAATCCCAAAGAATCATCTTACTATGACTTACCTAAATCCTTAGGCCTACACTGTGCATAGGGGTTAGATAATAGTGGACAGGAATTGAGTATGTTTGTGGACAATGAGCTAGGCAAGGTCTAGTTTGCAAGCCTATCCAAAAAATACCAAAGACAGCTGTGTTAATATGCATATACAATATACACTGTATAGAGAAATTAAGAGGATAAATAAAACCTCAAAGAACTTTGGGACCAAAATATTCTTCTGGGTTTACTATAAGCATCCACAGTGCGGTCTTCCCTCTGTTTTCCTGAATGACCGTTCTTCAGAAATAACTATAAACCTGTCAGAGTATAACATAAAGCACAGACATTTCTTTTACAGAAGTCACCAGTAGTGCTTGGATTCAGTTTCTTGAAAGAGGGGCCCAACTGTCTTTTAATCTGACCTGAGTTTTAGACCTCACTATTATTAGTTTAGATTGAGGTAGTTCCAAAAGTGTGCTAGGCACTTTCCAAATACAGAGGAAGACACAGAGTCAAGAGGTAACAATCTGAAAAGACATTCCTTGAACTACTAGGATTCTTTCATTAGTTTGCTCTCCAATCATAAGACAGAGGGGAACTTTTCTATGAACTACTAAACTGCATCCTAGTTGGGACAATCAGAATTGACTTCCAGCCATACTAAATCCTAATAAAGATGGGAGGTGTTTGGAGGAGATGGCAAGGGTGAAGATGTCTGAACTATTCTTGAACAAGATGAACAAAGCTTCTTATTGTTACCCCTTTTGACCTAAATGGTAAGCCAATATTCAGGATCTTGTTAGTTGGTTCTGTTAAGAGGAGAAAATGATGATTGTCAGGTATTTCTTTGATGCAGTTTATTCATTTACAAAGAATGTACATAAAGTCCTGTATCCCTGAACACAGTAGGAATCAGACAGGAAACCATTTCATTTCTCACTGTTCCAGGCCTCTTTCCAGCCACCATTCTACCCAACAGCTCTCTCTCTCTTAGTTTTTCTCATGGTCACTCTATACATACTTCTTTGGCTGGCTTCAGGCTTCCTTGCTGTTTTCTCTGTCTGTTTCTATAATATTTCTGCTGCTTCCTTCTCTGATGCAGACAGCTCCATCAAACAAATATACAGCCCCCTAGGTTTGCCTTCAGCCCCCAGTGAAAACCCTCTGCCCACATAGCTCAGCTCATGACCAGCCTTGCATATGTGCTGTGTTTTGGGTGGTACCTCCTATTGTTTCAGCTTACTCCAAAAAGGACCTTATCTGCTGCTTACATTTATCCTGACTGCAAGGTGGCTGTTCTGCCCACCATTTTCAATGAGTTTTCACCCAACATTGCTTGTTGGTCTATCATCTCAAAATGAACAGATTATTGCTTTGTGTGTTCATTATGAGCTGTGGAATAATTTAATTTGGGGACAAATTCATATATCCCCAAAGAAACATTTGAAATCCTCAGAGATTTCGAGAAGGGGGCAGTACACATCTCTGACCTTTTTATGTTAATATTATAAATATTTTTATAGCATCTTTTGTCAGCTGAAGGGTGCTAAAACTATGATGAGCCTGTCAGTCTAACACTATTAACAGTAAAGATGACCTCTAACAGTACTGGAGCAACAAAGCATGCTTTGTTGATTATTTTCCCCCTTACTGTGTGATTCTATAAGGGCTCTGAGAGAATTAACAAGAAAAATAGCAATGTAGCAGGCATTTAACTGCATGGTTGAGTCTTTTTGGAGGCAATGATGTGCTGACGCCCTGATTACGAAAAATTCTTGCACTAAGAATTTTGGCATACAAAAACAGATTATTAGCAAGTTCTTGCAAAAGGCTGATTTCTTCCACTTACAATAGCAAAGAAATATTCATGCAAATCTGCAAAGGAAGACAATGGGTGAAACATTAACTTATTTAATTCAGTTTCTTTATGTGGTAAACTTTTAGGTGTGTTTCCATTTTATAATCCTGTTAAACATATCTGGAGGCTTCTTGACATGCTATTATATTCTTTGTTTCCATTGAAAGTGTGGCATGGGAAATGTCATAGCCTAACAATGCACCTTGGATAACCAAAACTGAGGTTACATATTATTTTGCCCAGCTAAATGAAATTTACAGCCTCCGCCATGATAGGGCAGGAATACAACATAAATCTACGTTCAAACTGAAGTCAGGACTTCACTTTCTGGATCAGACTATATTATGATGGAGATTTGTAGTCACGACTAGTTACATCTAAAATAGGAAAGAGACAACTTCCTTGATATTTGGCATAACAAATACAGGGTATTTTTAATGGCTGCTGAGGTGCTCTGTGTTTCAGATGACATCCCAGGTGACTATTCTGTGGAGAGGAAAGTGCCCAGAGAAACAAAGAGATGAGTGAAAGAGCAGAAGGGAATCCAATACCTCATGAGGTCATCAGGGGAAAGCGCTGCTTTTAATAAAATAAGGCCCTATTAATAAGGCCAAACAGTGCCATTTAGACACATGTGTCCATGTCAAGTGGCACACCACTCACTACTTGTTTGGCACCTCCTGGTCGATCAGGGGATTAGCTCATCAGGTCCAACACTGATTCTCACAGTTGCACACCATCACTCTCTCTGGTCTGCAACCCCTCTCTCACTCCAGGAACCACAGCATCATAGAATATCAGGTTTGGAAGGCACCTCAGGAGGTCATCTAGTCCAACCCCCTGCTCAAAGCAGGACCAAACCTCAATTTTTGCCCTAGATCCCTAAATGGCCCCTTCAAGGATTGAGCTCACAACCCTGGGTTTAGCAGGCCAATGCTCAAACCACTGAGATATCCCTCCCCGACTCTTCATGACTCAGCCCTCCACCTTCAGCAGTCATAGGCAGTCTTCCCTTTCATTGCCTTAGGTGCCACTCCTTCAGTGGCTGGTAGGGGAACCCAGGCCTACTCCAGGTTCCAGTCCAAGGACCCTCAACCTAGCAGGTCTGGGCTTTCCTTTCCCAGCCCTCACTGCTCCTTCCCTTCTCTCTGGGTGTACCAGCTCCAAACCTTCCTCCCTCTTCCTACAGAGTGACTGGTGCCCTCACATCTCTACAGCCTCCTAACAATCCTCGTCCTTCCCAACAAGAGACTGCTCTTTCCCAGCACTCCCTGTCTGTTTTCAGCTAGCTGGCTTTATAGGCCCCACATATTCCTGCACAGCTGAACCTGCTTCCAATCAGTTCCCTACTCCATGACTCTTTCTCCAGGTGCAGCCTGTGGAGTTAATAGGCTTACCTGGCCACCTTAACCCCTCCAGTCCTATGTGGGGTGGACATTCCATCACAGTCCATCGTAGGTATTATGGAGCCTAAATGGTGCCCATACTTGGTACAAGGACCTTCTCTAAGAAGCGGAGAAATAATGTATTTGATTGTGGAGATTATTTTTTTGTGAATTAACCCCATGAATATACCTTCCTCATGGGTGAAATGAATTGTTTCCAGTGGACAGTTTGTGAAAAATTAGTATGTAGGAAAGCCCATTTATAAACGGATAAACCCACAGCACAGCTAAAATATAGTTTAGTCTTTCAGCATATCATATTTTAAACACATTCTATCCTCTCTGACTTAGTAGGGCAATAGCACAGTTCAGGTTCATTGTTAACACACAGTTTGTCCCATCTACAATTGAACTATCTATGAAATGTGTCAGAGGGCTTCTGTGTTGCAACTACGTTCCTGCAACATGAATATTTCTACAGTTTGGACAGGACATGAAAGTACATAACTGAATAATTCAACTTGATCATAACTTATACAGCAATGCTTAATTTGGTCTCACTAAATTCAGAATTAAATTGAAGACAAGCTGTATTTTGCTCAGACTGATGAGAAAACAGTATGACTGCATCATGTGGTATATACAATGTCTTCTCTTTTTTCGGTAGTTGTAAACAACCCATGTTAGTTTCAGTAATATCTTGCATAGGTCCTAGTTCTTCCCAGTATGTATTCATTTCTGAAGTGTGTTTATGTCTTTATCTGGGTATTTAAGGCAAGATTTTCAAATAGTTTAGGTGTGCTAGTGTATGCTTAATTTCCATGCACAATTATCATTGGTGCGCATTAAAAGTAGGTGGCTGAAAATGCAAATGATTAATTAGGCACATTTGTGAGTTCATTTTATCAGAATTGCATAGGCATTCACATTAATTGCCATCATAAATTAGGCCTGAAATTTCATGCACATTTTACACATGCATAAATTGTTTGAAAATCTGGCCTTTATGTTTTTTTTATGTGTCTTGTTTAATAGCATCTGTTCATGCATGGTTGCTCTCTTCACCATGATGAACTAGTCAAGCAGTGTCTTTCTCCAGATAAGATGTGTACCTGGCCATGCAAAAAATAACAGTATTTGAAAGTTACAAGGAACAGACCATTTAACTTATTTGAAATGCTTTGGAAAAAGAGAGCACTTTGAAGGGACGCAATATAAGATAGTCAGTGCCTGCCACTGAATGGAACTATACTCATTTACTGTAATGGAAGCCATAATTTGGCCAACAGATATTCATTGATTAATGTATTTGGGATATTTCAATGATGTTTTGATGAGACCTGTGTGAAACTCAAAAGTTTTTGTTTGTGGGGTTATTGGGAATGTTTGTCTGGTTTTCTTTGAATTTAGTTTTTTGTTCAGGTTCAAATAATGCTGAAAAGTCAAAGCAAAATCCAGCTGAAACTACCAAGTTCTGCATGCAAAGCTGCTGAGTCTCATATGACTTCCAAATAAAACCATAGGCCACTTGACACCTGAATTCAGCCCAAGTCTGCTTAAAATTTGGTCTAGGTTCTCTCAAAACTTGGTTGAGGTTCACCATAATGTTTGGGAACTTTTATAAAACTTTCAGCAAACCAGAACTCTGTTTTGGGTGGGTTCTTATTCTGTTTTCCTGTTTCTTTATAAAAATTTCACATAACATTAAGCCTTGACCAAAATATCTTCCTGGAGTATTTTCTTCTGTTACTTTACAAATTGTCTTTAATCCTATCGTTTCAGAGGTTTGGGTGCATACAGTTAACCCTTCAAGCTCTCAAGTAACTGAAGATTCACTGAGGAGTGATGCGGAACCTAAATCACAGGCAACCATTACCTCATCTGTTCCTCTACCGGGCAGCGTTAATGCTTACTTGGATGAAATGCAAGTCCATCCTTCATGTGCTATTAAAAGTATTATGACTGATGAAGAAATTGGACAGGGTAAGCCACCACTCAGTGTTTTAGAAATTACTAACTAGCTTTGGATTTTTACATTATTGTGCACACAAAAGAAGGCAGAAGGACAACAAGGTAGCTTCTCGGTACCAGTGCTACCAGAATCATTAAGATTTATTTTCTGCCATTGGTATTTATGCAGATTTGTACATGGATTCCAATGGAAAGTCCCATGCCATGACTCAACATCTAAGAATTAGTTGTAGTTAGTTGTAACTGATTCTCACATACAAAGGTGTGTACATCAGTAATAATTCTATTTAAACCAATGGAGATACAAAAACACAAAGTCAGTATGAGAGGAGAACCAGGCCAAATATGTTTTCTGTACCCTGACCTTCTGCAACAGGGTATATACCATGTCTGATTCCTAGGGAACCCTCAGACAGCTTGGCTTCAGTTATCCAGGTATAGCAAAACTCCACAACCCAATTTTTTTACCAGGTCTGCAAGAACTGGAACTAAACCAACAGAGGAATAAATGGCAGGAAAACTGATGCAGATGGTGCTTATTATTAAAGTCCAGGGCCCAACTGCCATGGATGTAAAGGAGTGGCTAGTAGTGGGGGGGAAATTCTGGTTTCATTCTGGGGGAAGAACATGATGGCACTACTACAAATTGAAGAACCTTGATTTTGTTGCCTGTTTGTATCCTGAAAAGAGGAAGAACTTTGATTTGGACAAGATTTAACACTGGAAAGAATTGAATTGCGAAATATTGTGTCTATTTTAGTGCATTTTGTGAGCTACTCTCACTCCTGAGGCAACAAAGCAAGAGGAAGGTTGGTCCAGTAGTTAGGGTGCATCTGAGGATAGGACAAGAAGCAATGGGCTTAAATTGCAGCAAGGGAGGTTTAGGTTGGACATCAGGAAAAACTTCCTGTCAGGGTGCTTAAGCACTGGAATAAATTGCCCAGGGAGGTTGTAGAATCTCCATCATTGGAGGTTTTTAAGAGCAGGTTAGACAAACGCCTGTCAGGGATGGTCTAGATCAGTGGTTCCCAAACTTGTTCCACTGCTTGTGCAGGGAAAGCCCCTGGCAGGCCGGGCCAGTTTGTTTACCTGCTGCGTCCGCAGGTTCGGCCGATCGTGGCTCCCAGTAGCTGCAGTTCACTGCCCCAGGCCAATGGGAACTGCTGGAAGTGGCATGGGCTGAGGGACTTACTGGCTGATGCTTCCAGCAGCCCCCTTTGGCCTGGAGCAGCGAATTGCAGCCACTGGAAGCCGTGATCAGCCGAACCTGTGGACACAGCAGATAAACAAACTGGCCTGGCCTGCCAGGGGCTTTCCCCGCACGAGCAGCGGAACAAGTTTGGGAACCACTGGTCGAGATAATACTTGAGTACTTGCCATGAGTACAGGGGACTGGACTAGATGACCCCTAAAGGTCCCCTATGATTGTATGATTCAAGAGCCTGCTTCACCAAAAGTTTCCTGTGTGACTCTGGGCAATTCAGGCCTAGATTCACAAAAGTACTTAGTGAAAAGGTCCTAAACCCCACCCTTAGACACCTAAATCTGTGTTTAAGTGCCTAAATCCCAACTTTAGAATCTATTGAAATTCCCAAAACTCCCAATGAAACAGTGGTGCTTATAGAGGCCTAAACTTGCTCAGCGCCTAAGTTTTTGCAGTAAAAGGTTCCATAAGAACCTATGTTCCTGCTCTGGGCAAGCACACTGCTGCCTCATTCTAGGTGTGTGGATGCCCACCTAAGTCGCAGACTGAATCACAAACCATGGAAGATATGCCTTTGGATGCCTAACTCACATGCAGGGTCTGATCTAGTAGTCATGCTTGGCATGGTTTTTATCCTAGTAGTCAGGCATTCACCTGGGATGTGAAATAGTCTGATGTGACATTTAATTAATAATCCAACGTATAACAGTTTCAACTGAAGAGATTGAGAGAGCCCCACTTCAGAATATCCCATAGCCTGGTGGTTAGGATACTCACCTGAGAGTGCAAGGGGGCACCTTCCCCACCTCCCAAGTTTCGTATCAGATATCATGCATGCCCCATCTCCAGGCGGAGCTCTTAATTGCAATGCAGCACAGCTAGGCCCTTCCTCCAGGAGCCAGGGTTCTCCAGCTATGGCTCCTGCCCATGGTCAGTTTCCTCCGCAAAGAGGACGGGGCTGGCTCCCAGTTTGGGTGGCTTTTGGTGCAGACATCTGGCAAAGGCGATGACCAGTCTGAGGGCTTGTCTACACTGGCAATGCTAAAGCACTGCCAGGGAAGCGCTTTAACGTGACTTGTGTGGTTGCGGCAGAGTGCTGGGAGAGAGCTTTCCCAGCACTCTAAAAACCCAGCTCCACAAGGGGCATAGCTACCAGTGCTGGGAGCCCACTCCCAACGCTGGTGCACTGTCTAAACTGGTGCTTTACAGTGCCGAAACTTGCTGCGCTCGGGGGAGGGAGGTGTTTTTTCACACACCTGAGCGAGAAAGTTGCAGCGCTTCAAATTGCCAGTGTAGACAAGCCCTGAGTGTGGAATGTAATGAGTTCTGCGGAAGAGAGCAGCCGCTCCCAGCTTGCGCCCCTGGGGCAAGGAGTCAGTATTTTGTTTATAAACAGATGTAGGGTGATTAAGATCAGAAAGGACTGATAATTAAATTAAACTAAGGATCTGGAAGTTGTTAGATGAACCTGAAAGCATTCCAGGAACTCCAGTTCCTAGATCTGTAAAACAGGAACCTCTCTGCACAGGGGTGTTGAAGAGACCCAGGGGATGAGTGGTATTATCAGCATAGAACAAATATAGCCAAGGCTACATTCAGAAAAGAGGGAGATGAGAGGAGGGATAGTGAAAAGAAGGATCCAAAATCAAGGAAACAGAAGTGGTACCCATCACCATAGTATCTGAATGCATCACAATGTCTAACCTATTTCTCCTCACAGCCCCCATGTAAGGTAAAGTAGTGTTATAATCCCCATTGTACAGTAGGGACACTGAGTCACAGAGAGACTAAGGGCCAGATTTTCAAAAGTATTTAGGCACCTACAGGGATGTTCAAAGTGCCTAGAAGTTTAGGTGCTTTGTAAACTCCACTAGATGCGCAGCTGCATTTTAGGATGCCTAAAAACCTTTGAAACTCTGTCCATATGGCACTGGCCTGAGGTCATACAAGAAGTCTATGGGGGAAGTAGGGAAATGAACACTGGTCTTTCAGGGCTAGCACCCTGTCCACTAGACCAGTGGTTCTCAAAGCCAGTCTGCCGCTTGTTCAGGGAAAGCCCGGGCCAGTTTGTTTACCTGTCAAGTCTGCTGGTTCGGCCAATCACAGCTATCTCTGGCCGCAGTTCGCCACTCCAGGCCAATGGGGGTTGCAGGAAGCGGCGCGGGCTGAGGGATGTGCTAGCTGCCCTTCCTGCAGCCCCCATTGGCCTGGAGTGGCGAACCACGGCCAGTGGGAGCCACGATCAGACAAACCTGTGGACGCGGCAGGTAAACAAACCAGCCTGGCCCGCCAGATACTTTCCCTGAACAAGCAGCGGATTGGCTTTGAGAACCACTGCATTAACCAGCCTTTCTCTCTGCTGCTTGCTGCAGAAAAAGAGGAATTTGATAGATGGGAGCAAAACCAAGAAGGCCAGTTCTCTGAGACTCCAGCAAATGGTCCCCAGGTCCTGGGAAGGATGTCATGGCTGACAGCATGAAAAGCAGCACAGAGGTCAGGAAGAATGAAGAAAGAGAGAGAATGAGAGTCATATGAGAGGAGATCTCATGCTGGGTTGTAGGGCAATGGCTGCTGTGCAATTTTATGATATAACTGAAAAATGTTTTCCTTTGTCATTTTTTGTTCTGAGTTGAAAAAAGAAGGGAATGAGAATGTGTCATATGAGTAGCAGATGTGTTTTATGCCTCAAGTTCTTAGGGTTTCAGCTAGATACAGGCCAATTTCAGAAAAAAGAACAGAAATTGCATCCAGAGTCCATAAAGTCGATGATTATTGTCATTATTTGTATTATTAACCGAGCATTATCTGTGTGCTCAGTACTGTTCAGAATACACCAGAAAATGTAGTCCCTGAGTCAATGCATATAAGATGTGTAGCCCTGGATAAGATAGCTCAGATATTTAAGTATGAAGTGTATACTTATTGAGCACATGTTAATATGGATGAGTGGAGGCACTGATGGCAATAGGAAGTTTTACTTGATTAAGGACTGGAAGATTTGACCCTCCACCTTTTTTTTTTTTTCCTCAAGAGGAAGAGCTGCCCAGAGCTTCTGTGCCTGTTTATTTTCCTTTCCTGCCTGCAGTGGCCCTGATATACCTCAGATGACTCAATTTTTTTCTTAACTTTTAAATGTAAAATTTTCCTGGTGTTTGATTTTAAATCTCCTGTGAGAACTGCAACTCAATCACTGTAATGTTGAGTTTAAGACCCCTCTGGAAAGTAACTAGCCTTTAAACAGCAGTGAAAGTGACTTGAAAGTGCCAGTTTCACTCCTGTTTAAAGTCAATTTCTAGTCTTTTATTATTTGTAGTAGGGTAACACTCCTAGAGCCCCAGGCTTTGCCTTAGAAGTTTCCAAAAGTTAAATGATCTATTCCAAGCTTGGTGAAGTGCAGAAAGTAAGTAGTCTAAATCAGTGGTTCTCAAAGCCGGTCCGCCGCTTGTTCAGGGAAAGCCTCTGGTGGGCTGGGCCGGTTTGTTTACCTGATGCATCCACAGGTTCGGTCGATCGCGGCTCCCACTGGCTGCAGTTCGCAGATCCAGGCCAATGGGGGCTGCGGGAAGCGGCGCAGGCTGAGGGATGTGCTGGCCGCCCTTCCCACAGCCCCCATTGGCCTGGAGCAGCGAACCGCGGCCAGCGGGAGCTGCGATCAGCCGAACCTGCAGAGGCGACAGGTAAACAAAGAGACCTGGCCTGCCAGGGGCTTTCCCTGAACAAGCAGGGGACCAGCTTTGAGAACCACTCGTCTAAATGATAGAAAGTAATCTAGATTTTTCTACAACTGTTTCAATTGTTGTATTCAAGAGTTAGTAAGAAAATCCATTAAAATATTAAACCTAACCAGCGTGCCTTAAGTGACTTGTCAAAAGATGTCAGAATATGTTCGAGTAGAGCTTAATGAATCCAATATTTATTTAATTTTCTTTCTTTATATAGGAATTTGATGTAGTGCTCCTGTCAGCTAATTTCTCAGTTATTAGCTGCAAAAAAACCTAGTTTTCAGGTGCCTAATTAGCCCCTGGAATCATAGTTAAAGTGCCCCCCCCCCCGCATCTGAAATGGTGCCCCTGCCAGAGAGGTGGCAGATATATTCAATCTCTTCTTCTTCTCATGAGGCCAGGGGGCAGGGACTTGAGCTGAGGGTCTCCCACATTCCAGGTGAGTGCCCTAATCATTGAGCTAAAAATGATAAGGGAACTAGTCCTCTGCAGTTTCTTGTAAAAAAAAAACACTTTAAGCACCTACCAAAGATTTCACAGCTGAGAATCACTAGCAGAAATAGATGCCTCCCTCCAGCCCAAGCACTGCACCTAAGCACTGCCTCTCCTCTGGAGATAACACACACCCCTGCCGTCAGCATCTGCCATTGGCTAGTTTAGGAGGCTCCCTGCCTAGTGTGCTGACTTTTGTGAATCATAGTCTAAGGTGCCTATCTATCCCCATTCATTATATAGGGAGCTGAAGTGCATAACTCAGGCTTTATGAATCGCAGTGTGTTGCTGAGACTTTTTAGGTGCCTAAAAGATACGTGTTACATACTTTTGTGAATCTAGGGCTCAGATACTATGGTAATCAGGGCTATATAAGAACCCAACGCAGAAGTCACACAGGATACCTTAAAACATAGCTTGAATATTCAAGAGTGATTCCTATGCAGTCTAAACATGTAGTTTGTCTACTTTTCCCCATGGAAAAAGGCATTGCACACACGGTCTCTGACAAATTACTGTTTTGTGATTTTTCTTAGTTGCTGCTACTTAGCAAGAGTTCATACTTGGTCTTTGGGGAGGCAGATTTATTACCATCTTCCTCTGGTGGTTGAGTTTGTTTCCATAACTGTGTCAGAAAAAAATGTTTTAGGAATGGGGGAAAAGGTATCTTCTGATCATGATGATCAAATAGTAAAGCCATGTCAAGCAAGCATAGAGGAGATTACATATAATAATATGCAACAGAATGGCAGCATGCAAGCAATGTATTTTGAATCAAAACTCAATGTGGAAACTATTACGTAAGAATCTGTATATTTTCAGGTTTCAGAGTAGCAGCTGTGTTAGTCTGTATTCACAAAAAGAAAAGAAGTGGCACTTTAGAGACTAACAAATTTATTTGAGTATAAGCTTTCGTGAGCTACAGCTCACTTCATCGGATGCATTCGGTGGAAAATACAGTGGGAAGATTTATATACACACACAGAGAACATGAAACAATGGGTTTTATCATACACACTGTAAGGAGAGTGATCACTTAAGATGAGCTATTACCAGCAGGAAGAGGAGGGGGGGAGGAGGAAAACCTTTTATGGTGATAATCAAGGTGGGCCATTTCCAGCAGTTAACAACAACGTCTGAGGAACAATGGGGGGTGGCGTGGGGGGGAGAAATAACATGGAGAAATAGTTTTACTTTGTGTAGTGACCCATCCACTCCCAGTCTCTATTCAAGCCTATGTTAATTGTATCCAGTTTACAAATTAATTCCAATTCAGCAGTCTCTCGTTGGAATCTGTTTTTGAAGTTTTTTTGTTGAAGGATAACCACTCTCAGGTCTGTAATCGAGTGACCGGAGAGATTGAAGTGTTCTCCGACTGGTTTTTGAATGTTATAATTCTTGACGTCTGATTTGTGTCCATTTATTCTTTTATGTAGAGACTGTCCAGTTTGACCAATGTATATGGCAGAGGGGCATTGCTGTCACATGATGGCATATATCACATTGATAGATGCGCAGGTGAACGAGCCTCTCATAGTGTGGCTGATGTGATTAGGCCCTATGATGGTGTCCCCTGAATAAATATGTGGACAGAGTTGGCAACGGGCTTTGTTGCAAGGATAGGTTCCTGGGTTAGTGGTTCTGTTGTGTGGTGTGTGGTTGCTGGTGTGTATTTGCTTCAGGTTGGGGGGCTGTCTGTAAGCAAGGACTGGCCTGTCTCCCAAGATCTGTGAGAGTGATGGGTCATCTTTCAGGATGGGTTGTAGATCCTTGATGATGCGTTGGAGAGGTTTTAGTTGGGGGCTGAAGGTGATGGCTAGTGGCGTTCGTTATTTTCTTTGTTGGGCCTGTCCTGTAGTAGGAGATTTCTGGGTACTCTTCTGGCTCTGTCAATCTGTTTCTTCACTTCAGCAGGTGGGTACTGTAGTTCTAAGAATGCATGATAGAGATCTTGTAGGTGTTTGTCTCTGTCTGTCATTATCGGGGATACTGTTCCTGATGGCTTGTAGTCCATCTTTGTGTGGAATGTTGGTGTAGAGGGCTTCTACATCCATAGTGGCTAAGATGGTGTTTTTAGGAAGATCACTGATGGATTGTAGTTTCCTCAGGAAGTCAGTGGTGTCCCAAAGATAGCTGGGAGTGTTAGCGTAGGGCCTGAGGAGGGAGTCTACATAGCCAGACAATCCTGCTGTCAGGGTACCAATGCCTGAGATGATGGGGTGTCCAGGATTTCCAGGTTTATGGATCTTGGGTAGCAGATAGAATACCCCAAGTCGGGGTTCCAGGGGTGTATCTGTGCGGATTTGTTCTCGTGCTTTCTCAGGGAGTTTCTTGAGCAAATGGTGTAGTTTCTTTTGGTAACCCTCAGTGGGATCAGAGGATAATAGCTTGTAGAAAGTGGTGTTGGAGAGCTGCCTAGTAGCCTCTTGTTCATATTCCGACCTATTCATGATGACGACAGCACCTCCTTTGTCAGCCTTTTTGATTATGATGTCAGAGTTGTTTCTGAGGCTGTGGATGGCACTGTATTCTGCATGGCTGAGGTTATGGGGCAAGTGATTCTGCTTTTCCACAATTTCAGCCCGTGCACGTCGGCGGAAGCACTCTATGTAGAAGTCCAGCCTGTGACTCTATGTAGAAGTCACCTACTACAGGACAGGCCCAACAAAGAAAATAACAGAACGCCACTAGCCATCACCTTCAGCCCCCAACTAAAACCTCTCCAACGAATCATCAAGGATCTACAACCCATTCTGAAGGACGACCCATCACTCTCACAGATCTTGGGAGACAGGCCAGTCCTTGCTTACAGACAGCCCCCCAACCTGAAGCAAATACTCACCAGCAACCACACACCACACAACAGAACCACTAACCCAGGAACCTATCCTTGCAACAAAGCCTGTTGCCGGCTCTGTCCACATATTCATTCAGGGGACACCATCATACTAATCAAATACATACACTAATCACATCAGCCACACTATCAGAGGCTCATTCACCTGCGCATCTACCAATGTGATATATGCTATCATGTGCCAGCAATGCCCCTCTGCCATGTACATTGGTCAAACTGGACAGTCTCTACGTAAAAGAATAAATGGACACAAATCAGACGTCAAGAATTATAACGTTCAAAAACCAGTCGGAGAACACTTCACTCTCTCCGGTCACTCGATTACAGACCTGAGAGTGGTTATCCTTCAACAAAAAAACTTTGTTTCACCGCTATTCCTACCTACATGCCTCTAGCTTTCATCCAGATCATACCACTCGATCCATTGTCTACAGCCAAGCGCTACGATATAACCGCATTTGCTCCAACCCCTCAGACAGAGACAAACACCTACAAGATCTCTATCATGCATTCCTACAACTACAGTACCCACCTGCTGAAGTGAAGAAACAGATTGACAGAGCCAGAAGAGTACCCAGAAGTCACCTACTACAGGACAGGCCCAACAAAGAAAACAACAGAACGCCACTAGCCATCACCTTCAGCCCCCAACTAAAACCCCTCCAACGCATCATCAAGGATCTACAACCTATCCTGAAGGACGAGCCATCGCTCTCTCAGATCTTGGGAGACAGACCAGTCCTTGCTTACAGACAGCCCCCCAATCTGAAGCAAATACTCACCAGCAACCACACACCACACAACAGAACCACTAACCCAGGAACCTATCCTTGCAACAAAGCCCGTTGCCAACTCTGTCCACATATCTATTCAGGGGATACCATCATAGGGCCTAATCACATCAGCCACACCATCAGAGGCTCGTTCACCTGTGCATCTACCAATGTGATATATGCCATCATGTGCCAGCAATGCCCCTCTGCCATGTACATTGGCCAAACTGGACAGTCTCTACGTAAAAGAATGAATGGACACAAATCAGACGTCAAGAATTATAACATTCAAAAACCAGTTGGAGAACACTTCAATCTCTCTGGTCACTCGATCACAGACCTAAGAGTGGCTATACTTCAACAAAAAAGCTTCAAAAACAGACTCCAACGAGAGACTGCTGAATTGGAATTAATTTGCAAACTGGATACAATTAACTTAGGCTTGAATAGAGACTGGGAATGGATGAGTCATTACACAAAGTAAAACTATTTCCCCATGGTATTTCTCCCTCCCACCCCACCCCCCACTGTTCCTCTGATATTCTTGTTAACTGCTGGAATTAGCCTACCTGCTTGTCACCATGAAAGGTTTTCCTCCTTCCCCCCCCCCGCTGTTGGTGATGGCTTATCTTAAGTGATCACTCTCCTTACAGTGTGTATGATAAACCCATTGTTTCATGTTCTCTGTGTGTGTGTATATAAATCTCTCCTCTGTTTTTTCCACCAAATGCATCCGATGAAGTGAGCTGTAGCTCACGAAAGCTTATGCTCTAATAAATTTGTTAGTCTCTAAGGTGCCACAAGTACTCCTTTTCTTTTTGCGAATACAGACTAACACGGCTGCTACTCTGAAACCTGTGATTATGCAAGGCACTGAATTTAGCCGTATAGAGTGGAAATCTGTCAACTTCATGAAAAAACTCGCACAGATACAGACAGACATCATCTTCCTCTCCAAATGCAAACAGATGGACATCATACCGAAAGGACTGAAGGTAAAAAATCCATTACAATCTACATACCACACAGACTATGCTGACAGCTTGTGCCACACACTCTCAAGGAAACTGCGGAACCACCTGATCAACATCCTCTACAGCAAACAGGGAAAGATTAAGAATGAGCTCTCAAAACTGGATACTCTCATAAAGAACCAACCTTCCACACAAACTTCCTCGTGGCTGGACTTTACAAAAACTAGACAAGCCATTTACAAAACACACTTTGATTCTCTACAAAAGAAAAAGGACACTAAGCTATCTAAACTACTATATGCCACAAGGGGCCACAACAATGGTTCCCGTAACCCACCCAGCAATATTGTTAATCTATCCAACTATACTCTTAGCCCAGCGGAAGAATCTGTCCTATCTCGGGGCCTCTCCTTTTGCCCCTCCACCCCCACGAACATGATACAGTTCTGTGGTGACCTAGAATCCTATTTTCGACGTCTCAGACTCAAGGAATATTTCCAACACACCTCTGACCAACATATTAACCCACAGAGACCTTCCTGCCAACACTACAAAAAGAAGGATTCTAGGTGGACTCCTCCTGAAGGTCGAAACAGCAGCCTGGATTTCTACATAGACTGCTTCCGCCGACGTGCACGAGCTGAAATTGTGGAAAAGCAGCATCGCTTATATACATATAATATACATATTATATACATATATATATACATATACACCCACCTTGCCTCCCATCCCAGGACAAAGTGTGAAGGAAGGGGAGGCTCCCTTGGGGTTGTGTTAAGGCTTTGTGTCGTTAAATTCTTTTTCATTGACTCTGTGAGAAAACAGTGTTAGCAAATCAGTCAGATACTCACTACAGCAGTTTCCCACACCAAATAAGGAGAAGAAGCCTTAGATGAAAAGGAGTACTTGTGGCACCTTAGAGACTAACAAATTTATTAGAGCATAAGCTTTCGTGAGCTACAGCTCACTTCATCGGATGCATTTGGTGGAAAAAACAGAGGAGAGATTTATATACACACACACAGAGAACATGAAACAATGGGTTTATCATACACACTGTAAGGAGAGTGATCACTTAAGATAAGCCATCACCAACAGCAGGGGGGGGAAAGGAGGAAAACCTTTCATGGTGACAAGCAGGTAGGCTAATTCCAGCAGTTAACAAGAATATCAGAGGAACAGTGGGGGGTGGGGTGGGAGGGAGAAATACCATGGGGAAATAGTTTTACTTTGTGTAATGACTCATCCATTCCCAGTCTCTATTCAAGCCTAAGTTAATTGTATCCAGTTTGCAAATTAATTCCAATTCAGCAGTCTCTCGTTGGAGTCTGTTTTTGAAGCTTTTTTGTTGAAGTATAGCCACTCTTAGGTCTGTGATCGAGTGACCAGAGAGATTGAAGTGTTCTCCAACTGGTTTTTGAATGTTATAATTCTTGACGTCTGATTTGTGTCCATTCATTCTTTTACGTAGAGACTGTCCAGTTTGGCCAATGTACATGGCAGAGGGGCATTGCTGGCACATGATGGCATATATCACTCCTGAAGACTCCTCCTGAAGGTCGAAACAGCAGCCTGGATTTCTACATAGACTGCTTCCGCCGACGTGCACGAGCTGAAATTGTGGAAAAGCAGCATCGCTTACCCCATAACCTCAGCCATGCAGAACACAGTGCCATCCACAGCCTCAGAAACAACTCTGACATCATAATCAAAAAGGCTGACAAAGGAGGTGCTGTCGTCATCATGAATAGGTCGGAGTATGAACAAGAGGCTACTAGGCAGCTCTCCAACACCACTTTCTACAAGCCATTACCCTCTGATCCCACTGAGAGTTACCAAAAGAAACTACAGCATTTGCTCAAGAAACTCCCTGAAAAAGCACAAGAACAAATCCGCACAGACACACCCCTAGAACCCCGACCTGGGATATTCTATCTGCTACCCAAGATCCATAAACCTGGAAATCCTGGACGCCCCATCATCTCAGGCATTGGCACCCTGACAGCAGGATTGTCTGGCTATGTAGACTCCCTCCTCAGGCCCTTCGTTACCAGCACTCCCAGCTATCTTCGAGACACCACTGACTTCCTGAGGAAACTACAGTCCATTGGTGATCTTCCTAAAAACACCATCCTAGCCACTATGGATGTAGAAGCCCTCTACATCAACATTCCACACAAAGATGGACTACAAGCCGTCAGGAACAGTATCCCCGATACTGTCACGGCTAACCTGGTGGCAGAACTTTGTGACTTTGTCCTGACCCATAACTATTTCACATTTGGTGACAATGTATACCTTCAAATCAGCGGCACTGCGATGGGTACCCGCATGGCCCCACAGTATGCCAACATTTTTATGGCTGACTTAGAACAACGCTTCCTCAGCTCTCGTCCCCTAATGCCCCTACTCTACTTGCGCTACATTGATGACATCTTCATCATCTGGACCCATGGAAAAGAAGCTCTTGAGGAATTCCACCATGATTTCAACAGTTTCCATCCCACCATCAACCTCAGCCTGGACCAGTCCACACAAGAGATCCACTTCCTGGACACTACGGTGCTAATAAGCGATGGTCACATAAACACCACCCTATATCGGAAACCTACTGACCGCTATTCCTACCTACATGCCTCTAGCTTTCATCCAGATCATACCACTCGATCCATTGTCTACAGCCAAGCGCTACGATATAACCGCATTTGCTCCAACCCCTCAGACAGAGACAAACACCTACAAGATCTCTATCATGCATTCCTATAACTACAATACCCACCTGCTGAAGTGAAGAAACAGATTGACAGAGCCAGAAGAGTACCCAGAAGTCACCTACTACAGGACAGGCCCAACAAAGAAAACAACAGAACGCCACTAGCCATCACCTTCAGCCCCCAACTAAAACCTCTCCAACGCATCATCAAGGATCTACAACCTATCCTGAAGGACGAGCCATCGCTCTCTCAGATCTTGGGAGACAGACCAGTCCTTGCTTACAGACAGCCCCCCAATCTGAAGCAAATACTCACCAGCAACCACACACCACACAACAGAACCACTAACCCAGGAACCTATCCTTGCAACAAAGCCCGTTGCCAACTCTGTCCACATATCTATTCAGGGGATACCATCATAGGGCCTAATCACATCAGCCACACCATCAGAGGCTCGTTCACCTGTGCATCTACCAATGTGATATATGCCATCATGTGCCAGCAATGCCCCTCTGCCATGTACATTGGCCAAACTGGACAGTCTCTACGTAAAAGAATGAATGGACACAAATCAGACGTCAAGAATTATAACATTCAAAAACCAGTTGGAGAACACTTCAATCTCTCTGGTCACTCGATCACAGACCTAAGAGTGGCTATACTTCAACAAAAAAGCTTCAAAAACAGACTCCAACGAGAGACTGCTGAATTGGAATTAATTTGCAAACTGGATACAATTAACTTAGGCTTGAATAGAGACTGGGAATGGATGAGTCATTACACAAAGTAAAACTATTTCCCCATGGTATTTCTCCCCCCCACCCCACCCCCCACTGTTCCTCTGATATTCTTGTTAACTGCTGGAATTAGCCTACCTGCTTGTCACCATGAAAGGTTTTCCTCCTTCCCCCCCCTGCTGTTGGTGATGGCTTATCTTAAGTGATCACTCTCCTTACAGTGTGTATGATAAACCCATTGTTTCATGTTCTCTGTGTGTGTGTATATAAATCTCTCCTCTGTTTTTTCCACCAAATGCATCCGATGAAGTGAGCTGTAGCTCACGAAAGCTTATGCTCTAATAAATTTGTTAGTCTCTAAGGTGCCACAAGTACTCCTTTTCTATTTCCCCATGTTATTTCTCCCCCCCCCCCACCCCATCCCCCACTGTTCCTCAGACGTTCTTGTTAACTGCTGGAAATGGCCCACCTTGATTATCACCATAAAAGGTTTTCCTTCTCCCCCCCTCCCCTTCCTGCTGGTAATAGCTCATCTTAAGTGATCACTCTCCTTACAGTGTGTATGATAAAACCCATTGTTTCATGTTCTCTGTGTGTGTATATAAATCTCCCCACTGTATTTTCTACTGAATGCATCCGATGAAGTGAGCTGTAGCTCACGAAAGCTTATGCTCAAATAAATTTGTTAATCTCTAAGGTGCCACAAGTACTCCTTTTCTTTTTGTATATTTTCAAAGTCCAATCGACCTACATATGCATCGTAGAAATTCCTTTCTTTCTTATGAGTAGACATGTAGTTGTGATATAGAGACCTTCAGAAAAATATTTCTACATAGACTATGCACTGTTACATATTCCCTGCTTAAAATATACAAGAAAGAAATTTAACAGAGATTTCTAGTTGACCAATTGGTTGCTGTGACATACCACATGCTACCAAAGTACATTATGGTGGGCTTATTAGTCTTATTAGTCAGTCAGTCACTGAGTCCAACATGTTGGAACTTTTTAGAGCATCAAAATTTTTACCCTTAGGGTTAACTAAGGGGCAAATTTTGGTTAGAAAAACTTTGATAGAACCATTTTCACTTGGCAAGTCCAATTCTGTCAAACTCTAAACACTTTACAAAATGGTGTAATTTTGCCAGAATTCTATTAGAAGAAAAACAAATGTCAAAATGTTCTATTTCAATATTTTTGGAACAAAATGTTTTGATATTTAGTTTTGGAATGCATTTTTGCTTTGATATTTTTCATTTTATATTATAATTGTAAAAAGTCAAAATCAAAACGTTTTGATCATTCCAAAACACTTTTTGAGGTTTTCTTTTGCAGTGAATTTCAATAAGGTTGGGTTTTCTTCTGATTCAAAATGAAGCTTAAATTTTGAAATCCTTCATGAAATGTGATTTTTCACCCTCCACACAGTTCTGCATGCATCCCTCAATCACATAATTATATCCAAGCTATTATTCAATCACAGGTGTTCCCTGAGAGAGAATAGAATATGGTTTAACCATTTGAACTAAGTGTAGTCTTTACCCTAAAAAATCCTTTCATCTCTTACAAATCTGTCACCAGAACTTGGCTATTAGAAAACAAGACACATGGTGATATATGAATAGAAGTGCCAAGACTCCAATATATAACTAAGTAGCTCATTAAATAGCATTCCATTTTTAATAGCCCAGATAAAACAAGTGTAATTATTTATGGGCCAGATCTTCAGGTGTAAATCAGCTCAGCTCCAAGGAAGACAACGAAGCTATATCAATAAACACCAGCTGAGGATCTGGTCTCAGATATTTTAGACCAGTTAGATTATTGGTATTTGCCTCACATACAAGGGATGGGAGAGTTTCTAATGCAGAAATGAGACTGAACTGCAGAGTTGGTTCTAGATCCAAAAAGTTCCCAAAGACTGTAGTTTTGAAATGGCCCACCTTGCTTGCCACCATGAAAGGTTTTCCTCCTTGCCTCCCCCCCCCCCCCGCTGGTGATGGCTCATCTTAAGTGATCACTCTCCTTACAGAGTGTATGATAAAACCCATTGTTTCATGTTCTCTGTGTGTGTGTGTATAGAAATCTCCCTACTGTATTTTCCACCGAATGCATCCGATGAAGTGAGCTGTAGCTCACAAAAGCTTATGCTCAAATAAATTTGTTAGTCTCTAAGGTGCCACAAGTACTCCTTTTCTTTTTGCGAATACAGATTAACACGGCTGCTACTCTGAAACCAGTTTTTTAGTGTGTATGGGACTTGGTTTGACCCATTACAGACATATAAGCCAACTGTACAGTTTTGATGTAGATCCAAATTTAGTATCATACCCAAAGATTTGGGTGTGGTCAGCTCTGATTTTGTTTTGGATTCATGTGAAGAAAACACTCTGCACAACGCAGTGCCTGTGGATAAAAAACAAATCAAATACATCTGGGGTAGCAACAAGATTCCGTCCCGTCCCCCCCGTCCCTCCTGGCCCTTTTGAACATATTGGATGACACCCTGGCCCCACTGAAGTAAATGGGAGTTTTGCCAGCCACTTCAGTAGAGCCAGAATTTCACCCGATATCTTTGCTTCCACATAGCTTGTTCAGTATGAATAAAAAGAAAAGAGGTAGTAATGGAAAAACAGATTAAAATGCATTTGCAGTTTCAAAAATTGGTTTAGAAGCCTCTGGGCATGCTGACAACATTAGCCAGACATGACAGGGGTCAAGATGGACAATGAGGGACCAAAGCTGTGGGAGAAACCCCACAGTTTCAGCAAAATTCTACTCTTGGATTCAGATTGAAGAATTTAGATCTCAACTGAATATTATGCTCTTGTGCCATGTGTAGAACACCCATTAATCTGTCTCCCCTTACTGCTATCTTTACTCTTGCAAAATTCCCATTGGTTTCAACAGAAGTAGTGCCTGCCTAAAACTGCAGGATCCTTCTGTTTAAGAACATGTTGGACATTAAATTATACTATTATGCAAATAAGTTACTGTGTTGGGTTTTCAGCTGATTTTGTGTTTGCATTTTAACAGTTGAAATTGGGCAAGGAGAATCTTGGCTGAACAAATTTAGAATCAACAGGAACAAGTTGGCATTTTTGAAGTGCCTGGTTGGGTGGAAAGGAAACAAAACAGCAGTGGAAAAAGGTATTTTGACAAAAATAGAGTTACATACTTTGTCATGCAGAACAAATATTATGCTACACAACTACAGCTGAATATGGTTACCTTCCTCATGCAAATTTTCTTTTTTCCTTTCAAGCACAACCCATCATAGAATATCAGGGTTGGAAGGGACTGAGTCATCTAGTCCAACCCCCTGCTCAAAGCAAGACCAATCCTCAATATTTGCCCCAGATCCCAAATGGCCCCCTTGAGGATTGAGCTCACAACGCAGGGTTTAGCAGGCCAATGCTCAAACTACTGAGCTATCCCTCCCCCCCCCATCTGGGTGAAGCTGCATTATGTGTTATGCAGGATGTCAGACTAGATCGGGCAGGCAAGCGTTTTGGCCTGAAGGCCACATTAGGTTTCCGAAATTGTATGGATGGCCGGTTAGGGGAGGCTGTGCCTCCCGAAACATCCAGGCATGGCCTGGCTCCCCACCCCATCCGACCCCCCTGCTTCTCACCCCCCTGCTTCTCACCCCCTGCACCCATGGGACTCCTGTCCCATCCAACCCCTCTGTTCCCTGTCCCCTGATGACCCCCGCCCAGGACCCCTGCCTCATCCACTCCTCCCTGTCCCCTGACTGCCCCTGGACTCCCCCACCCCTGACTGCCCCCCGCCACCCTATCCAACCCCTCCTCTCATTCCTGACTGCCCCCCAGGAGCCCTGCCCCATCTAACCACCCCTTCTCCCTGACCGCCCCCAGAACCCCTGCCCCTGACTGCCCCCCACCACCCCATCCAACGCCTCTCTTTCCTGACTGTGCCCCGGGACCTCTGCTCCCATTCAACCCCTCCTGTTCCCCGCCCTCTGACCACCCCAACCCCTATCCACACCCCCACCCCCAGACCACCACCCCGAACTCCCCTGCCCCCTATCCAACTCCTCCTGCTCCCTGCCCCCTTACAATGCTGCCTGGAGCATTGGTAGCACTACAGCCACACTGCCCAGAGCACTAGGATAGGCAGCCGTGCCACCCAGCTGGAGCCAGCCACGCCACCACGCAGCACAGAGCACCGGGTCAGGCTGCGGCTCTGCAGCTGTGTTGCCCGGCAAGAGCTCGCAGCCCGGCCGCCCAGAGCATTGTGCTGGCAATACAGTGAGTTGAGGCTGCAGGGGAGAGGGAACAGCAGGGGAGGGGCCACCCGGGCCAGGAGGTCAGGAGCCGGGCAGGAGGGTCCCGCGGGTTGGATGTGGCCCGGGGGCCGTAGTTTGCCCAGCTCTGGACTACACGATCTTATTGGTCTCTTTTGGCCTTCAAAATCTTATGAATTGCAATGTCAGGAACAAAACAAATAAGTTGGTAAAATAATATTCATGCTATTGTAAAGCAAGTGGCCTGTAATTAACGCCAATCAAAGAGATCTTGTATGCTAAATGTAGTGATTATTCATTCATAATAAAGGAAGGAAGAAAAAGGCAAGGAAGTTGAATTTTCAGCTTCCATAATGCATTGAGATGAAACAAAATAAATCCTTAAACAAACAAAACACCCATGAAAGGTAGTTCTGGAACATATTTTAAAGGTGCATATATTCAGTTGGGCTAAAGTCCAACTTCCCAGCACATGAGGGTACTTTTACCTGCATAATTTCCCACTGCATTTTGTAGTCAATTGGATTCCAGGAACAATCTGAGTAATGGCATGTCAGTTTGTTTTACATCTGACTAGCTGCCTGTACCAGAGTCTGCAATTCAAAGTCATTCTTCTGAAATTTAGCCCCTGGGTGATAACTTCCCTTATTTATCAAAAACAAAAAAATCAAGTTTAAAACATTGTATTTTGTCTGGGATGAAAATTGTAAAACATAACTTGTATATAGCTAGAGCTTAGGTATTTGTGCACTTTTCTCCTGCATTTTAAGTTGTTAAAGACATTTTTCAATATACAGTAGATCCTCCAAATGCTCCTGAAGTTTGCTCTCATGACAACCACAGACCGGCTGAGTTGGATGAATGCATGGCAAAAGAAGAACAACCATATATTCCATACAAGTTAGCTAAATTATATATTACCAAGGTAAAAAAAATCAAAAAGCAATAAATATTAGTTGAGTTGAATGAATAATTCACAATACAAGAAATTATCAAATGAATGTAGTATGTCTATACTCAGGCTATCACAAGCCAATTGCAGTTTCCCTAATATTTTAATTTTATTCAGTTAATTTTATTATGACTTTTAAAAAATGTTTTCCTCCAGAGTTTGGGCTCAAACACTTCCATTCGTTTTTCAATATGTGACATTCAAAATTTAAGGTAGGGAATGAGATACTGGTTCAGACCTGTATTCCATTTAGTCCTGTATCCTGTCTCAGACAGTGTCCACTACCAGATGCTTCAGAGAATGGTGCAAGAAATGCCCTAGGTGACAGGTGAGGAAAATACTGCTCCTTCACCCCATAAAGGTCTCGTTCTAATACTTAGAAGTTGGTTTATACTTGAAGTGTTAGGTTTTATTTTTGTTAATATCAACTATTATAACTCAGGAGATTCTTGCTATCCATATAAATGACCCGTCCCCCTTTGACTCTTGCTAAATTCTTAGCCTCACAGACATCCTATAGCAAGGAGTTTCACAATCTAACCTCATGTCTGTGGAAAAAAATATTTCCCTTTATTGGTTTCCAATTTGCTTTCTTTCCAGTTTCATTGAATGACCCCTTGTTCTAGTGTTATGAAACAGGGAGAACAGATGCTCCTGATCGCCCTTCTCTCTACCATTCATTGTTTTACATACTTTCATCATGTTCCCTCTTATTCATCTCATTTCTTTGGTAAACAATCTATCATTTCAATCTCTTCATATGAGGAATTTTTCAGGCCCCTAGTCATACTCGTCGTTCTTCTCTGAACTCCTGCAATATCCTTTTTGACATGGGGTAACCAGTACTTCATGCAGTTTTCTAGATGAAGGCCTATGGCTTATATAAAGACATTGTAACATTTTCCATACAATTTCATCTTACACTTAGCCAAGATCAGTCAGATTAATCAAATAGTAATATTTCTATTCCCTGATTAACAAGTGAAAATATTCAATTGTAAATACTTGCAGTGTGATTTGTCCTATTATAGCAATAGTGCTAATGCTAAGCATTTAAAAATCAAGAGTCAAGTCTCCCTCTCCCCCCCAAAAAAATCGTGAGTTTTTTTGTTTAAATGTTGGGTTCTTTGTCTGCTGGTTGGGTTTATTTATTTATTGAGCCTGTAGGGTGCACTTGCATCACATTTTGAAGCTTTATTCTGCAGTCATAAGGGCTAGAAATGTACTTTAAAAAAAAAGAAATGAAAGCTAAGAATCTCACCTAATCACATGCCTCCAGGACACAGAGCTTTAAGGAAAGCACCATTTATTGCCAGATGTAATAAAATCAAACATTCGCAATTCGTACAGACATATGGCCCATGTATTAAATCTAAATGCAGTATCAAGGTTTGGATTCTCCACACTCTCTGAAGTTTGGATCTTTGGTTTTGTTTAGGGCCCATCTCTAATTATGCATCTATACCAGGTGTAGTCAATTATTTTTGTCAAGGTCCATATTTCTTGGTCAAGGTATAGTCAAGGTCCAGAGTTCAGAGAAAATAATACAAAAAAGTAAGTAAATAAAAAGATTTCAGGGTCCATTCAGAAGCAACTAGTGGTCTGGATTTGGCCTGTGGCCTGCCTATTAACTACCCCTGATCTACACTGATCCTTAAGAGTTAACCTTGTCCATGATGGAATAGTGAGAAGGAACACTGACCTTTCTATCTACTAATGAACACTGGTTGGTCAGAATAGGATACAAAATCTTGTAGCAAAAAAGGTAACTTCACCAATCCTTCAGGTTTGCATCTGTTTTTATCCAAATCTGACAAATGCCTGAGGTGAGCCTTGTGTTCATATCTATTTTGAGGCATTTCATATTTGTTTACAAGATTCACAATGAAAGTAAGACAGCAGTCTGCACTACACAACAATAACTGGCTAGTGTCATCTTAGGCTGCAGTTGCCATGGTCCAGTGATGTGGACAGCTGATCATAGGCATCTGCACCGTCCATTCTTTTTCCATTTACTCCCAGTAACTACTACCATGGTATTCACTTGGTGTAATAGGATTTGCTATAGTGCCAATTATCTCCGTATCTAAGGGATGACTTTCCTGCCAACTCTAACTTATCTTTCTAATCATTTTCACATAACAATGCACTGGTCCATTTTTAATCTGGTAGCCTATAACACAGAAACAATTCTCTTCCATTGAACCAATGCAGCCTTTTACTGATGATAGCCGCTTCTGTCCTCCATTTTTTTTTTCACTTCCACGCTGGTGGCTACTTCTGTCCTCACTCCCTTGGACCTCTGTACAGCTCTAAACATAGACAATGTCTTCCTCTCAGACCACCACTATAGCTATGCAGGGCCTCTGGGCATGATTCTTACTTTCTTACATTGTTCCAGTCTTGCCTATCAAATTGCTCTTTCCCTGTTCTGGTGATGGCTATACCTCTGCAATGAGGTCAGTCTTTAGTGGCATCACTCAAAATTTCCATCTGCTCTTTGATCATTCCTTTCTGTTTTCCTTTTTAATCATCTTATTTCTACTTTAACAACCATGTTTACACTGATGATACTGCACTGTAAATATCTTTTAATGTCATTAATGACCTATCACTGTCCATCATTCTTGCTTACCCCAACCAGATATACTTGTGGTTTTGTCTCATCTTCATTCCGCTAGATATATGAAAGTCAAAAGTGCTTCTCTTGCATCTTGCAATCTCTTCCATCAGTTTTCTCCACTCAAACCTTCCATTTGTCTCTTTTGCTCTTGGAGCTGACTTTACTCTGCAATCAACTCCACCATTAGTTAGAATCCTGGCTTTCCAGACTTCAGTATGTGCAAAGTGCCACTGCCACCATCTCACATGTACAAAGAAGTGCAACTACTTCATCTCCAGCCTCAGATTGCTTTGCTGACTTCCTATTTACTTCAGGATCCTGTTCAAAATTGGTCTATTTAGGCCAAATTCAAAAGGGAAAAGATTGAAGCAATAGAGTGAATATTATTAAAATAAAGCCACTTGCACCACTCAACCAATTGAGTCATGTTGTCTGAACCCCCAGAGAAGTTGACTCATACTGTTACAATGGAAAGAAAGATCATAGAGATCCAGTGCTGGAACAAAAAAATGCCATTTTTAAACCACTAAATGTAATCATTTGCACTAAAATACTACACAATAATTGTTCTCATTTTAAGTCTTAGTTCTGCAATGTAGTGGACTGTTTATCTGAGTAAAGTTACTCATGTGTAAGTGTTTACAAACTCAGACTCTTACACTGTACTAAAGCTATAATTAGCATTTTATAAGAAGCACACATTACACTCTTTATTTGATGGTTCATATGCAGTTGAGGTTACTTAAGAGTGCACTGAGTAAATTGTCTCCTTTTGCATCTTCCACAGATTGTAAAAGATATGCAACAAATGAAAATCAGACACATGAAGGTAATCAAAGAATTGGACTGTATAAGAAAAGATAGCCAGGTAATTCTCTTGTAAGATTGTTAGTGTTTGGTTGGATCACAGGGGGTTTTTTACCATCAGTATTCTATGAAGGGCCAAATTCTGTCTTATTTGCATTCACGCAGCTCCACAATCTAAGTCTCCAGAAATATCACCTGTAACTCCTTAAACAAAACAGAACAAAAAAAACCCTGATTCTCTGGTGCAGTGAAATCTGCTCTTAGTTTTTAACATGTGATCACTCTCCTTGATTTGCTATATTTACTTTCCTTTTTCTATATTTACTTTCCTTTTTCTTATTTGACTGTTAAGTGCAGCAGTGTATACACAGGAACTTTCTCAACTTCCTTGTTTATAAAAAAGAAAAGGAGTACTTGTGGCACCTTAGAGACTAACAAATTTATTTGAGCATAAGCTTTCGTGAGCTACAGATCCAATGAAGTGAGCTGTAGCTCACGAAAGCTTATGCTCAAATAAATTTGTTAGTCGCTAAGGTGCCACAAGTACTCCTTTTCTTTTTTGCGAATACAGACTAACACGGCTGCTACTCTGAAATTTGTTTATAAACTTGCTTCATACTTTCTTAGTAGATGAGAACTCCCTTTAGTGACCAACTTTATCACTAAAAGCACTGAAATTATGTCAGAGAATATACATATTGAGCTAGATTGTGCCCTGTGCAAGGGGCACAAGAGTTGCACTGCCACATGGGGAGCACTGAAAAGCATTTTGGCTAGAAGTTCCTGGCATTCCTGGCATTCACCTTTATGGGGTATATACTTCTCAATCTCTACCTTGCACACTAATCCCATTCTGCTTCTGTTTTGAGTGCATGGATGTGTTCTTTTGATAGCTGAATTTGCAATGGTTACTGTGATGGAGGGGATACAGTCCCTGAAGAAATCATGTCTGATACAAATTAGTATTACTGTAAAATCAGGAAACATAATCACCTTTCTATTATAACTGGGACTGTAAAGGAGATGCCTTCTGTCTGACACTTTGGTCTGATTTACAGTAAAAAGTTCTACCAGCTCAACACTTTTTCTCAGCTGAGTTAAGCATGTGTCCACACTTAATTTTGACTCTTTCCAATAAAATCCTCAACTTTTGCCAGCATACACCCCTTGCTGATACAGTGCTATTAGCACAATGGCCATGTGGATGCATATGTATCTATACTAGTGTAAGCCGGTCTTGTAAAGCACATGCTGGGACCTTTTGCCTTAGCCATATCTCTTCACTCTGGTCACTATCTTTCTTGCAATCTCTAGCTAGTCCAAGAAAAGACAGCCAACCAATTCCTAGACAGATGGGACCATTAACATGCAAATAAACTTTATTCTATTCAAAGTGTACACAAAGAAAAAAAATGACATGTATGCAGGTTCAAAAAGGCTTTGGAAACACCCAAGGAAACAAAGATTACAGATCTAGTGTTGAGAGAGTTCAGAAAATGGCTATTGTTCCTGGGTAAAGAAAAGAATTTACTTAACTTAATACACCAGATACTTGTGCAAATACTGTTAGGGGGCTTATTCCTTCACCCACTTACTTCCCTGGTCGTTCTTGCTTGAACAGAGAGCAACAATACTCAAAGTCCAAAGGTGCAAACAATTTGATGTTTATTGGGGTGAACTTCCAGCAAGCATGATTCCAGTTTCCTTCCTTAGTGTCCCCCTTCCCAGCTTTGATACCACAGAGCCTTACACCTGTGTCCCTGTTCCCATTCCTGCCCTTAGCCAAACATGATTCCAATTTCCTCACCCCCATTCCCTGTTCCCATTCCCCACACACTTCCTGACTGACTGCCCACTATATAGTAAAACTTGAGTTCTGCTTAGCTATACCTTAACCAATCATTTTACTGAAATTTAACTACCAATCCTAACATACTGTAACATGATTATTTAACCAATTATATCCCACCACCTTAATTAGTTTACACCCAGCAAAATTAATTATACAGCAGACAGAAACAATCACAGAACCAGACAGAGATTATACAGACAAACAATAGGGAAATGGGGACTACATAGAACAAACACAGAAATGAGGATTTCACATCCCAGCTATTGATAAGTGAGTTCTTCCCAGACAGGACGCTATCAGACCAAGTTTCCTTTTACATCTTCTAGGCACTTCCCTTTCTCTGGAGGTGATAGGCACTATCAGGACAGGATCGTATTCCTAACAGCCCAATAGCCCCTTATTTCAATGTGACTAGTTTGGAATGTGAGGATGTGACCGGTCGCTTCCCAGCTTATGGCTGCCTCTGCTGCTTAGCCAAAGGCCTTAGCCTAAGAACAGGGCCTCAGACTGTCACAGTAAGAGATGGACCTTACGCCGGCAGACAGTGATTTTGATTCTTTCTTTTATACCTCTAGAACTAGCTAAGTGATAAGAATACACGTAAATTCTTAGAGTATAGGCCTTTACAGACAGGCCTGAATATCTATATCCTAACAAATACCATTTAGGAGTTCACATCTAATTGGTAAAGTAAGGGTCACATTCACATCTATCACTCTCAAGTGACTTCATAGATTCTTAGGAGTATAAACAGAGACGGTGAAAAAGGGGGGCAGGAAAACAGAAAGCTGGGAGTATCCCTCTGGCAGATGGCAAATCTGAAGCACAGCCAATGAAAGGAAAATGACCATGCTTAGACAGATAAACCAAAATAGACTAACACAAACACAGGGCGCCTGATGATCTCATCAGTTTCACAGCAGTAATAACTGCCCTGATTTTAATAGGATTCCTTTTAATTTACACCAGTGAGATCAGAATCATGCCCAGAGGCCCTAAAGTTATATAGATACTTTATTATCTGATAGGTTTCAGAGTAGCAGCCGTGTTAGTGTGTATTCACAAAAAGAAAAGGAGTACTTGTGGCACCTTAGAGACTAACAAATTTATTTAAGCATAAGCTTTCGTGAGCTACAGCTCACTTCATCGGATGCATTTGGTGGAAAATGCAGAGGGGAGATTTATATACACACACAGAGAACATGAAACAATGGGTTTTATCATACACACTGTAAGGAGAGTGATCACTTAAGATGAGCCATCACCAGCAGCCGGGGGGGGTTGGGGGGAAAGGGAGGAAAACCTTTCATGGTGACAAGCAAGGTAGGCTATTTCCAGCAGTTAACAAGAACATCTGAGGAACAGTGGGGGGTGGGGTGGAGGGGAGAAATAACATGGGGAAATAGAAAAGGAGTACTTGTGGCACCTTAGAGACTAACAAATTTATTAGAGCATAAGCTTTCGTGAGCTACAGCTCACTTCATCGGATGCATCGGATGAAGTGAGCTGTAGCTCACGAAAGCCTATGCTCTAATAAATTTGTTAGTCTCTAAGGTGCCACAAGTACTCCTTTTCTTTTTGCGAATACAGACTAACATGGCTGCTACTCTGAAACATGGGGAAATAGTTTTACTTTGTGTAATGACTCATCCATTCCCAGTCTTTATTCAAGCCTAAGTTAATTGTATCCAGTTTGCAAATTAATTCCAATTCAACACTCTCTCTTTGGAGTCTTGTTTTTGAAATTTTTTTGTTGAAGGATAGCCACCCTCAGGTCTGTAATCGAGTGACCAGAGAGATTGAAGTGTTCTCCAATTGGTTTTTGAATGTTATAATTCTTGATGTCTGATTTGTGTCCATTTATTCTTTTACGTAGAGACTGTCCAGTTTGACCAATGTACATGGCAGAGGGGTATTGCTGGCACATGATGGCATATATCACATGGCTATCCTTCAACAAAAAAACTTCAAAAACAGACTCCAACGAGAGACTGCTGAATTGGAATTAATTTGCAAACTGGATACAATTAACTTAGGCTTGAATAGAGACTGGGAGTGGATGAGTCATTACACAAAGTAAAACTATTTCCCCATGTTATTTCTCCACCCCCCACTCCACCCGCAACATCCTCAGATGTTCTTGTTAACTGCTGGAAATAGTCTACCTTGCTTGTCACCATGAAAGGTTTTCCTCCCTTCCCCCCCGCCCCGCTGCTGGTGATGGCTCATCTTAAGTGATCGCTCTCCTTACAGTGTGTATGATAAAACCCATTGTTTCATGTTCTCTGTGTGTGTATATAAATCTCCCCTCTGTATTTTCCACCAAATGCATCTGATGAAGTGAGCTGTAGCTTACAAAAGCTTATGCTCAAATAAATTTGTTAGTCTCTAAGGTGCCACAAGTACTCCTTTTCTTTTTATTATCTGATACCTTTATTGCTAGTAAAAGTGCAGGGAGTGTGGGGGTGTTTTGATTTGTTTTTCCAACTTAGGTGAGTCTGGATGTAAACTGAGACCTAGCTATGTTTTTCCTCTTTGTATTTATTTTTGTCTCTTTTGTAGATTTTCTAGTAAAACTATATTTGTTTAAGGTACTTTGATCTCAGTGCTCTTCTTAGCATAATTCACTCTGATCTGTTCTCAAAGACAAATATACTTCTGATATCTGCTGAGAAGGAGAAAGGGACAAAAGGCACCAGACCTGAAGCACTTGTTCAAAGGTTTTATCCCAATGGTGGTATCCAAAGATTAGCAGAAGTCAGTATGATGCACAGGGAAAGCTGATGGGTGACAGAGAGATGAGAATAGGGAGCCAAGGTTTTGTTTTTAATGAAACTTTTGGAAAGCTTAGGAATTCTTTTTCAGTTGCTTTTTGAGGCCAACTTTTTATTTTCTCAACAACTTTCTTTGTATAGGAGCAGGCCATAATTGTTCTAAAGAATCGCCACAGTGAAAAAATGAAGATCCTGAAAGCCCAGTTGGAAGCCTACCAAGAGTTGGTGGACAAGAAAAATAGGCAATGGCAAAATACAACTAAGGTAACTGAGAACGTCAAACTTCATCACAGGTCTGAAAATTGCAGACATGCTCACTGGGCAGTTTGTGACACAACTGCAAAGTGAAGCACATGGAACTTCGTAGACATTTATTCAATATACTTTCACCTATTGTACATTTTCATTGCAGAAAATCATGCTATTCAGAGCCTGATCCTCAGGCGGTGTAAAGGAGCACAGATTTGATGTTAATGTATCTATTCTGATTTACGCCAACTGAGGATTTCACTCTTCAATTTTATTTTTCACCCTGTCCTAAATATGCCGTCTTGATTAGCATTTGCTGTCACTTCATAAGATCTGCCCCAACTTAGGAGCCACAAAGCTGCTTGGAAAGCAGCTTCCCAAATGGTGGAATAGAACCAGGATGTTGCTGATTCCCAGACTAGGTCATCTGTTCTTCTCAGGGGAAGAGAAATCAAATGGAAACAATCAACTCATGAAATATAGTGATGGAGAGGACCTAGCATAACACTGTGGCCATCCCCCTGCCAGAGCAGGATTGTTATTTATGCTGTACATTTTCAAAGGCTTTGTTCATACCTGAGTTTATCTTCACCCCAGTTTAAGGGATTGACTCCCTGAGAATGGTTCTCCCATGCTAGCCACAATTGCACATCTTATCAAGTACACACCTGGTAATAGGTACCATTTTTCATGAATGTTAATAAGAAAGACCTAACTTACCAAGATATTCAGCTAATATATAAGTTGTATAAGTCCTGTTGGCAGTGGATAGATAGCCAGGGTTAATTGAGTTGTCTCTTCTCTCCCATTAAGGAATAGGTTCATCCATGTATAATATTTGCTTTAGGTAAGCAGGGTTTATCTTCTGAGTAATCAATGTCCATTTTATGTGTGTTTATAGCACACGAGCCAAGGGTGTCTGTGTCCCCCTGTGTGGCTGATCCACAGAGGTTGGGAGTCTGAACTACACTTTACGTTTCATTGAAATATATGGATAGGAATAAATGAATGTCTGTTTTACAAAATGAAGATCTGTTACAAAAGGCTTGACTTTCTACCTTATTGCCCTTTCTACCTTATTCCAATGCATCCAGAGTCTGAGAGAGAAAAACAGGCAACTGAGCCAAGAAAATATAGATCTTCTTTACCAGATAAAGCAACAAAATGAGAAATGGGCAGAAGAAAAGGTAACTAAAACAAGTTGTTGTTTTTTCTTATTTCAAGATTTTGGGTGGGGTGTTGAAAAGAGCCTAATTGACTTCCAGGAACATGAGTCTCATTGGCTTTTGAAACAGCCTGTGCACCTAAGTCACTTAGGTACTTTTGCAAATTCCATACCTTTATTTACATTACTTCCTTTTTCTTGTATCTGGATATAAAGCCATACTATTGCCTGTTCCTGTTCCCTTGTTCCTGAGAGAGAAGAAACCACAGAACAGGTTGGTTTTTATCCAATAATTTTCCTTAAAAATTAACAAAAATAACTTTTATTAAACAAATTGGATCAGATCCTTCATGCCCATTGCACTTGATCAGGACTGCTCTAATGGGGCTAAGCATCCAGAAACCTGCCAAGCTAAGGATTCCTACAACTTGGGGCGAGGGGGTTCCCAGGGAAAAAATGTTGTGGTTGAAGCACCCCTGATCTTGGACAATCTCTCATTGATGGAACAACCCCGTGGGTCTGTGGACAGGTGGACATAATTTAGAGAAGCCCTGAGACTGCTCCAAGTTACACCAAAAGCCTGGACAATCTAGCAGCTGCCAGGATTGGGCAGCCACAAAAGTGGCAGAAAGATGCTTTTATTCCTACCTCTCCTCAATTGTGCCAAGCATCACTTGGCCATAGGTGGTGATCCAGCCCATTTTGCTTTTCTAAAACTTTGTTCTGCACTGAGTCATCATCATATTGTTCTCTGTTTGCAAGAGGTAAAAGTACTTCAGTCACACAGTATGTTGTAAGACTGAAACAACTCCATTACATTCTGTTCTTGAGAGATTTGTTTATAAGGATGGCAACCTCAGGATGTAATACAATGCATTACAGTGTATCAAAAGGCATGATACATCACTGGCCTGATTCTTTTTCTTCATGCCAATTATACACTGAGATAAATGCATTGACTTCAATGGAGTCAGCCCTGATTTACACCAATGCAACTGTAAACAGAGTAAGGTCCACCAATGTGTTTATTTTCAACGTAGAGCACTGGGATTTATGTAAATCATCTTTAATGGGGTGGCTCAAATTTTCACATACCATTCACTGAGCACCCTACTGAAAATGTATGCTGTATATGGGCCTGATTCTTCTTTCACTTACACCAGTGTGAATCCATTTATTTCAAATTACTTCAATAATTATGCTTCTCTCTAAGTTATGTAATAATTAAGGCTACGTTTTAGTCACAGGTATTTTTAGTAAAAGTCATGGACAGGTCACGGGTAGTAAACAAAAATTCATGGCCGATGACCTGTCCATGACTTTTTCTATATACTCCTAATTAAAACTTGGGAGGGGGCAAGGGTTTTCTGGGGGGGCGGTCTGGGACCCCAGTTGCAGCTCCTAGGTGGTGGAAGAGCCAGGGGGCTCTGCACGCTGCTCCCGCAACAAGTGCTAGCTGCTCAGCTCCCATTGGCTGGGAACTGCAGCCAATGGGAGCTGTGTGGGTGGGGCCTGTGGGTGAAGGAAGCGCACAGAATCCCCTGGACCTTCCGCCTACAAGCTGCAGGGCCATGACAGTGGGAGTTGGGGAGCCCCCCCAGACCTCCCACCCCTCTGCCCTCAGCCCCCTCCCACAAACCCAAACTGCTGCTGCTGGCCCAGGGGCTGCCCAGCTCAGAAAGCCCCTGAGCCAGCACTGGCTGCTGCAGAAGTCGTGGAGGTCACTTGTAGCCTTAGTAATAATAGATCAATCTCAGCACTGACATGCCCCTGTGCAATCCCACCTCACTGAAATTTGCACTGAATGTTAGTCATTGCCAAGTTTGGCTTAATAAGTAACTTAAAAAGGCATTACCTGCTCTGGATATTCCAGGGCACAGCCATACAGTGATTAGGAAAAGTAATTAAATATGACAGCTATGTATCTTTATTCCTTTATGGATTCAGTTATCTCATAATGAATTTAACTCTTGGACACGATTTAATGCTCTAGTGAAATTTCTTTCAGTTTGTTTTACATACATTATTTTGATTACTTTGAGGTGCCAGTTTCATAACAATCATTCTAATGAATGGACAGCCAAACTTGTCTCTCCTTTATAAATGCTGAGGTACATTTTGATTCACAAATAGAATGTGCCTTTTGAGGACAGCTGGAACTGAGGGAGTTTCAGCCTTAGTTCTGAATTTACTTGTGCTCTGTAGGAAAAGGACAGAACATTCGTATACACAGTGACAGATTCTGCTCTCAGTTTCACCAAATTTACATGTAGGTAACCAAGAGCAGAAGCTGACCCTTAATTTTCTAAGATGAGTTTTGTTCTATAATTTTCTATGTTTTAAAGTAGATTTTGAAATGTACCAGTACTAATATTTCATATAAAGATGTTAAAGGGACAGTATTTCCCTCAGATACCCTTCATAATCCCAAAATAATAACTGAATCTAGATTAAAAAAAAGGCCCAAAATACATCTTATCATGGAAGCAGATGAAAACACTCATAGCCATATTGTGATCATTTACTCACATTGAGTAGTACCTTATTGACAAGAAGTCTCATTGACTTCAATAGGACTTGTGAGATAAAGAACTAGTCACCATGGGTGAGGATATCACAATTTGGCCTTTACTAAAGTATGTAGAGTAATGGCTTCTTCCAAGACTTTCAGGTCTATGGGGGGAAAGGAGGCCTGGAGCTCATGAGTAATTATTGCAATTTTATATGCAGAGTGAGCAACTACATCTTTAAAGGAATATTCAGACATCTTTATACCAAATTATTATTACTACAGTGTTCCACTGTATGGAAGCATTGACTCACAAACAGAACAATGAAAGAAACATTTATCTCAGATGTTAGTAATCAATGGTCCTTAATTTAATTTTTCCCATGTCATCAGATTTGACAAGAACCCACAGTTCTTGGGAACCCACAGGCATTCCCTAAATTATGATCACTTTTTTTTATTCAAAACTAACTGCATTTGCACTTACGTCTTTGAATAACACTAATATTGATCAGTGAACATCAAGGTTGTCTGGATCAGTGAAAAACAGGTGTAAGTGAGAGAATAATGAGGCTTAGCTTTCTTTGGTTTTGTTTAATTTCAGAAGCGCACATTAAAAAGGTGGACTTTCAGTTACACTTGGGCTGCAGATAAAGAGCCTTATAATTTCTAGAACTGACTAGAGAAAAAACATTCTGTTTTGCCACAGCTTTCAAGGTTTCAAAACATTTGTTCCAATGCAGAATGAAAGCAATCATTTCAGTAAAAATAAAATCGTCTTGGACTGCCTATTATTGGAGCTTTCTTATTCAGAAATGTTTTATGGGTGCATGTAACCTGGAATGTGAGAAACCTAGGTTCAAATCCTTACTATCCTTTTTCATCCTAGATCACTCTGATTCAGGGAGAGCAAAGATTTGAACTGTGGTCTCCCATATCCCAAAGCAGTGACTTAAGCACCACTACAGAGAATCTTACTTGCAAAACTTCCTGACCTAACATGTCTCCACAAAATATTTAGATTAAATTTCATTTTGTAGAAATGTTCCAACCAGCTCTAATAGACTAAGCTTTTTTTTTCCCCAAAAAAACCTCCCAACCATTACTGACACAGATGCAACTCCACTGGTGATGGCAGTGGCAGGAATTCTAATGTGGACAAACGTCTCACAGCCATGAGCAGTTTTTGAAACGTAGTCAACTAACCAGTGATGAGCTGCCAAAATCTTAACAACCAGTTCCCTCCTCACCTCACGAGGGGGTGGTGGCCCTCCCCCACCCCCCAGGACTCCTGCCCCATCCAATCCCCCACATTCCTTTACGCCTCCCCGCCCCATCCACCCCCCTCCTCTGACCCGAATGCCCCTGTAAGTGGAAAGGAGGGTCTCATGGGCCACCGTAGTGGGTGCCCACCCTGCCCCGCCCTAAGAGTCAGAGGGACCTGCTGGGGGGCAAGGTGGGGAGTCCCGGCAGGGCTTACCTGGGGCAGCTGCCGGGAAGCATCCGGCAGGTCCCTCTGGCTCCTAGGGGCGGGGTAGCGAAGCTAGGGCTGGAGCAGGGGAAGCAACCGACTCCGTGGGTGCTCCAGGGCTGGAGCAGCCTCGGGGAAAATTTGGTGGGTGTAGAGCACCCACCAGCAGCCTGGCCCCAGCTCACTTCACCTCTGCCTCCACCACCTCCCCTGAATGCACCGCCCCGCTCTGCTTCTCCGCCCCCCACCATTTCCCGCGAATCAGCTGTTTGCACGGGAAGCCTGGGAGGGCTGAGAAGCAGGCAGCAGCTTCGTGCTCAGGCAAGGGAGGTGTCCCTTGTTCTTCACATTACTTGTCTCTTTGCATAGGCACCATGTATGACCTGGGTGCAATTTCTGGATTATGTTCTGAAACATGGAGGACATGTATCCTTTCCAAACATACTGGGATGAAAGCCTAGCCCCCACTGAAGTCAGTGGGAAAATTCCCATTGATTTTAATAGGACCAGGATTTCACCCATGGTCTTCTTTGATTTTTAAATCCACACTATTATAACTCTGAATATTCTCATTATCCAGGTAACTGCCTCAATACTTTCTGGAATGCTGCTAAGACTCAATGTTGTCTTGTGCTAATGAGTTTATTTTGAATTTCACAGTTTTGTAGATACAGTTAGTGGATATTTGGCTAACAACAAAAAAAGATTGAAACTGAATTCTACTGTATCTGTCAATAAAGTACTGAACATCGATAATTAGATGTCACAAGATGTTTCAAGAAGTAGTTTCAGGAACCAATGATTACTTAATGATCTAGTGCCACCTTTTGGTTTTGTTCTGCATAGAAATATTTTCATATGTATTTTTAGGGAAGCTGTATTAATATTTTAGTAATGTAATATGACTAATAACTATGGCTTTCTCTAAGATGTTTTCAGAAAGTATTCAGGACTCCACAAACACAGGAGTCATCAGACTACACAGAGGAAGTAGGGGTATTTTAATATCCACAATTTTATTTAACAGAATTGTGGCACAAAATATTGAGTGGAATCCTGGCTCCATTGAAGTCAATTGGAGTTTTGTCACTTACTACAAAGGAGCCAGGATATCACCCATTGTCTAGTGCCCAGAATTCCTTTGAGCATACACAGATAATTTGTTTCATTGTGTTATCATGTCATGCCCAGAAGTGTGTTGATAATGCTTTTACACTGTCAAGAAAATCAGCAGCTCCTGTGCTGTAATATCATTCTCCAGTGCAATGCATTTGGAGATAATAGCCCAGATAGGCGGTTGTGACCAAGGAGCTCATAGTACAACTCTGAGGAGGTGATGAAAAAGTTGTTTTAAGCCATGTTTATGATTCCCTGAACCTGGGCTGGCTATGCACCTGACTAATTCCTTGCTATTAATTAGAGCAACCTGAAGTCTGCAAGAAATTTATATCAGCTGCCAATAGTGCTTTGGGGCCATACTGGCAGTTAGAGAGTATTGTGAACTCCAGCACTGCTCTATATGGTAGCCCTGGGGAGGTGGTGATGTAGCTTGTGGCTGGATACATGGGATGAAATCCTGGTCACATTGAAGTCAATGACACCATAACACAGGAGCAGCCCTAAGACAGGGGAAAATCTGGGCCAATATGTCTGTATCGTAGTATGCGCCTCCTGCCCCGTAGCACCTCTGGCTGAGTGAGTAAGTGACACTGCACGTGCTCCCTGCATCAGGTTACCTTCCCAGGAAGCCAATAATTTCACTTCAGGCATACTTGACTCAATGATGCACTCCCCTTTAGGGTATGTTTATATACTAAACCTCATACAAAAGGATCTGTAACAAAAAGTCCCAAATAAACAAAAGGTGCTTTTGGCTTTCATGGTTCCTCCAAGGTCTGCCCTCTAAGCTCTGTTCCCAGCCCACACAGGGTTCTGTCTTTATGCCTCTCTTCATTGCAGGAGCCCCAGCCTTCTTTGTGGAGTTGGGAAATTCAAGCAATTATTATTATCCCTCAGCTGGCTCCACTTAGTCCTCAGGCTCAGAGGGTTTAGCAACCTTCTCCTGCTGTGTCTGCTCCTTGCTACTCAGCCCCCACCACAGCATCTTATTACTTTTTTCAATGTCTGTGGACTTCTGCCCTGCCATAGGGGAGGAGGCAGCAATTATGCTGGTCCCCTTCTCCCAACGCTTCCCCCGGAGAGATGCGGTGTCTTGCCTCCTGCTGTCTGCAATGCTCCTGGCCTGGGACCCCTAAAGAAACAGTCCCAGGGTTTTCTCCCCAGATCAACTTACTCATGGGGCTGCTTCCTCTGTCCCAATATCTCCCAGGTCTGTGTTTCTATAATTGGAACTTTAATCTCTTAAAGATCCATGCCAGGTGGAGGGGTGAACTGATCAGTAAGTGCTTAAGGGCAGTATTGCCTACTTGTGCAGGACATAATCTGGTACAATCTGATGCATGACATAATAAACATAACAGTCTGTTGTAGCTACATAGTGGAGCAGGTAGCTGTCTAGCCACTCTGTACATGAGTATTCATTCAGAAGAATTCAAATTTTCAAATAAGTAGACCAGACTTCTCAACCAGTCTCCCTCATAAGAATTTGGTATTAGATATTTAGTCTATTTTTTATATCAAGTAACTACACAAACTCTTCTCATGGAGAGTTTAAAGTGTGGCTTTTGCTGTATGAAGCCCTAAATGGCTTGGGACCTAAATGCCATGCAACACTGCCAGGGAAATTTGCAAACTGAAGCCTTCTCAACTAAATGTTAGCAAGTTACTGGAGAGAATAGTTCCTTTAAGGAGTCCTGAACTCTGAAATTCATTCCCTCACAACCTTGTTCTGAAATAGCCCATATCTGTTAATCTTCCAGGCACACTGCAAAGCCTATCTTTTTCCTGGGTATTTGGGGAGGGAAGATGTGTTGAATGCTGGGGTTTGTGCATGGAGGAGAATTTGGTTTTGTTTTCCTTCCTGGTTAGGGGAAGTTGCTGGATTTTCTTTTTTTTTTTATGAGTATTAGTATTTTTAATATATGGCACAACACCTAATGTGCTGAAAAAGTGCCTTTTCTGTACATATCAATCAGGGTAACTTCAGAGGGGTGAAGGAGACAGCTCCAATTAATGTACATTTAATATCATTTTTAAATGATGAATAAAAATACATTAGAACTAAACCTATCAACCATAAGCAATGCACAGTGAGAAATAACCATAAATTAAAAAGACTAGAAAGGTAACATCATATTTCAAGAAAAGAAGTGATTCCATGATTACTTGTGTGAGTAAGGTATTGAAGATATTTTGGGGCAGGGGCTTTCTCCTACTATATGATTGGAGAATATGGATGCTGCTATAATATTACAAATAGTAATAACAAAAGAAGCCCATAATTTGTAATATACAATACGTGTCCCAACGATTGTATAAAAAAGGACACTGTATAATGTGACTTTGTTGATGAGGATAAATGCTACAGAAAAGTTATATCATGGCATTTGGGAGCAGGTTCTGATAAAATCAGCAGAGACTGATTGATCTTGATTGTAGATCTGGTATTCTGTTTCTAACTGTTAATACTTATAATGAAGTAATATTGCTTTATAGTCTACTTAGTAATACTGTTTACCTAAACAAAGCTAAATTGTGATTTATTACTCTGATTATCATTTATTATTTCATTGGGAAGAACTGGTGTTCCTAATTGCATTCCTATCATGTTTTGCAGACTTGGATTCTAGAAAGTTTCTCTCAAAAACTAGATCATCTGTATACTCAGCACTCTTTGAGTAAGTCTCATTTTCAGACACGAGATTGCTTAAATGAGGTAGATATACTTAATCTGTTCTTTATTCTCAATGGTTTGTGTAGCCTCACTTCTAATTAACTTTCTTGTGTCTTAATCCAAAATTAACATGGAGACTTTCCATTGGCTGCATTGGGCTTTGGATCAGGCTATAAATACAGTTGAAGTTGTAGCAAATTCCTTGCATACCTCCTGAGCCCTTACTCACTGATGCAAGGATAAGCACGATTACCCTTATTATATCATAGAAAACTACACATGTGAAGGGGTCATAAAACTATGCTGACCCTTTAAAAATCCAGCCATAATATTTGTCTCAAAAAAGTTTAAAAAATACATATTACAACTTTTTGTTTTCTAGAGAGAGTTTCATAAATTAATAAACAAAATATTTTTGAATAAAAATCACTTTTCTCCTATAAATCAAGGTTTATTCTGATCCCCAGCCTGGCAGTAAAGGACAATGTTTACAATTAGTTATTAATTCAGATATGTATTGCAAATGATTTTTTTTCTTTCTTTCTTGTTTTCCTCCCCAATTCAGCACTGCAGAAACTACAGAGTATCAGACTGAACATGGAAAAAGTGCAAGAGATTGTGAATTTACAGATCAATTTTCCTCGGCAAAAAGCCTTAGTTACAGCCGAAAAGGTAGATGTTTCAGGAGTATTGGAGGCTATGGCAGAACAATTGAACACAAAATGGAAGAATGGAAATGTAATTGGTTTTCTGATAGCATCATCTTTACAATTGTTCAAGCTGTTTCAAAGGCAGTCGGTCTGGTAAATGTTGAAATAAATAACGTGTCCAGCTGGTATTGGAACTTGTGTTGTCATGCAAATATGTGTATCATCTGAGAATGACAGATTGTTGGGGACTAGTTGAAAAACAACTGTAATCTAGATTCCATGTGGTTCTGTGACTATTGAAATAAGTGCAGAATTTATTTTTGGAAATGTTACTGTTGCTATAGAAATTCCACTTCTTTGAAAATGTGACTGTCACCTTCTTTTCTGCCTTAGCTCCTCACTGGTGCTTACTAGTTGAAACCTGTTATGTTCTAACTGATCTTCTCCTTGCACAGAGAAGATCAAGCTGTTTTCAGAAAGTATACTCCAGACTGAGTCTGGAATAAAGGTGCTTCTCAGGCTCATGTCTTTTACTAGGGCATTAGGGTGTGAACAGGCCAGCAGCACCTCAATTCAAGGTAGAAAACTGAAACATGCCCCCTCTGAACTGCTCGCTTTAAGGACATGACAGTCAAGTCCTTCTTCCCATTCCTACCTGTATCTGATCTGTACATCATTTGTGATCAATCTTGAGTTTAAAAGAAAAAAAATCAATGAATACTTTTGAATAATGCATATGTTCAACTCACAATCTGCTCAAGAATATTCAGTGAGCAGAAAGGAGACAAAACTGATCTGATAAATTATTCATTGCCAACTAGTCACACAGTTCTAGTAATAAGCACTGTACAAACACTGCACTACACTAATATTGTTGCAGTATGTTTATATGGGGTTTTAGTGTCCAGTACTGTAGCAGCTATAATAATGGGATAATGTTATTACATATGGCACCAGTAGCATTGACTATATTAAGGTTGCCTAACACTTCTCATTGTACGATTCCATTTTCAGTTGTTTATAACTTTGCCAAACTTTAACTGTTTGGGCTGAATTTTTCAATTCTAGTTGTTGGCCTTAGGTTGAATTTTTTATTTATTTATTTATTTTAATTTCAGCCAAAATGGTTCTGTCATCTCTGAAAATGAGATTGAGGAAAAACACATTTTTCCTCGTGTTAAAAATATTCTTATAACTGTTTCATTGAGGTTTAGTGCCCTCTGTTTTAGAGCAGGGATTGAAATTTGGCAATGGTGTCAGGGATGTGCCATTTGCCTTTCCCATGAAAATTCACCCAAATGTGGCCAAGTGATAAGCCTTTGAAAAATTTCATTTTGAATATGCACAATAGAGATTTGTTAGGATTTGGCAGCTAAATTATCAGAAGATTCTGTCTGCACTGAGCATGCTCCATTGCTTCACAGCTCCTAAATATTGGACTGTGCATGCACCATCCCAGGGCTGCAGGGACTGAACAGGCCCTTCAGTTGCTGCTCTGGGTCACTGTGGTGCCAGGCACCAGAAATGAGAGCAGGGAAACACTCTGTCCTGTGACTCTATGCTTCTGCTGCTGGCACCCAGGCAGGATGGAGGAGGATTCAATCTGACTCTAATGTAGAGAAAAGAGTCAGAGCTGAGGGACAGGAAGGCAGCCAAAGGAGTAGATCAGGACATGGAACTTGGTGGGGGGAGACTGGGTGTCAGGGAGGAGAGGGATAGGGGGGAGACTGAGACTGGACAAGGAAGGAGGGAGCAGGGGGAACTGGAAATGGGAGCCAGTGGGATGAGCATGTGTTGGGGGTTGGGGAGAGGAGAGAAAAATGAGGATGAGGAGGCAGGGTCATGTGGAAAGAATAGTATGTGATCATGTAATTAAAGATTGTCATAATGCATATACATGTGAGGGTAAACAAAGGTTGCATAAGGAAATTTAATTCTCAGATTTCCTAAATTTTGAGTGATTGACCTTGCAACCTAATGTTCAGTTAATGTAGATTTTGTTGTTGTTTAATGAAATACTAGATGTCAAAAAGCCATAGTCAGCTTTATTTCTTTCATAAAACTGTAGAAAATAGATTGGTAGAGAAGGAGGTAAATAAATACTATGCTACTGTCAAAGTACAAGAGTCACAGCATACAGAACCAGCTTTGAGTTCCAAATCGTTTGTGGAAAGCACCATAATGATGATAGAATATTTACAAGATTTTTTTCATATATGAATATGCTAATATAAATCAATTGGGCTATTCATACAGACCTATAACTGCATTTACTGTATATTCTGCTGTACAATATCACAGAGAGGGTACTTCTTGCAATGCAACTCACTCTTCCTAGGTAGTTCAAAAATGAATTCAGTGCTGGCTGGCTTTTTGGCCTTGGAGACTGAAGTCCCCTAAATCCATAGAAGAGGTACAACATAAGTATTAGCAATGCAAGCTTCCCATCCACCCTAACATTGGCCTGAAGACCCCTTCTAGGAAATCTTTATGGTCCATTCAATCCTTGCTATCTGCTAAGACTGACAACAGAATGCAAATTACAGATTGTACAGTAAATATATACTAGGAATTGCACTATTACCACAGTCTCAATTTATACAGGCCTCTGAACAGCCACAGGTTAAATGGTATTGGAGTAGCAGCTGTGTTAGTCTGTATTGAATGGTAGCTGCTTTCATGCATGACCAGCATGGGGATTTGAATCAATGACCTAGGAATAAAAGGATTTTTACCAATATAAATTCCTCAGCCTTTCAGTTATCCACATTTAACTATTTTTAAATTATGTTCGTTCCCAATGTAAAGTCTTTCTGAAGGTGAAAAACAATTTTATTTTGAATTAAATGTTTAAAAAATTTAATTTTTTGCAGTGCTTTATACTTGATGCATGTGATCTCTGAGGCTAATTCCATTTGAATGTAGATGAACTATTGCACAGTTAGCAGAGAATAGATTAATTCAGCTTCATTTAGCAGTGTCATAGCATGAATTACAACTTTATAAAATGCCGTATAACAGATATAGAGGAGTTCTAAAAAATTAGGGCAACTTCAAGATCTTGTTCATTCATGTTATTGAGGGAGTTTTTGTCAATGTATATTTATTAGTTTACAATTAATGAGCAATTAGCAGAATTGAATATTATTTGAGCAGTACACAGAGACTTATTTATAACATTTCATGCTTGACTCAATTGCAGAATGTTTGTTTTAACTGTCTCTTATACCTGTTGATCTATTTCCATAGTGTAGGCACATGGGGATTTTTAATGCAGAAATCTTTTTAGGATAGTACTGTCAAATTTATTTTATATTCCTACTTTATTTAGAACTTGCTAATCATGTACTTCAACATATTTTTCAGTTACATTATGCTCTCTTTAGATTATGTATGCTTTGGGTTTTGTATCTTTTTTATTAATTACTAAAAGTTTGATGCCTCAGTTATATTGTGGAATAATGTAAAGCATAAAAGAGGCAGACATTCTTATAAATGCCATAACAGCTGTTTTCTAAGCTATTTGTTTATGAAACTAAAGGAAATCACACTGTATTTTCCATTATTATGGCTTTATAAACATTTACCCCCTGGATTTCCTGTTGTGATTTCTAAAGTACAAGCCATCTCCCCCAGTATTACTGATTTTGCCCTCCCTGTAATTTTAGACAGCATAAGGCTAATTACAAAAATCTCCTGAAGTTTGCTTCTTTAAATTGCAAATCCAAGTTATCAGTGATCAAAAATAACACTTCCTATTTCTAACTACCTCTTCTGCTCTTTTCCATTTTTGCTCCATCTCTTGCTTTAAAATCATGGCGATTCTGCAACTATTGGGACAGATCCTAGTTCTGGCCTGAATACGATGTGACTTATGCTTTGTTACATTTCAGGTAGTTGACGAGATGGAGGAACATGAACATTTGCTGCAAAAAGAACTGTGGAAAGCACAGGCCATGCTGGAAATGGAAAAGCAGTCCTTATATAAACAAGAGAGAGAGGTGGCTGAACTTCTACAAAGCGAGAGTGGACACAATGAAACAATGCAATCTCAAATCACAGTTAAAATGTTATTGAAAACTCTTGTGAGCAAGGTAAATCTTAATTAGACCAATGGAAAATATTTGTTGGATTTTCTAAGATGGGGTTTTCTAAGACTAGAAAATATATGAATTTATTTAAGATTTTTATAGATTAAAATAAGAAAAATATTATACCGTATGTAGGTTTTATATATTCATTTTATGTATGTTTCTAAATTTAAGTTCTATATAATGGTTACAGCTGGGATTTTCAAGGGAGTAAGGCACTTAAACCCCACTGAAATTCACTATACAGAGGTAAATAGTAGTTCCAAAGGAAACTGATTGCATCAGGAATTCAGTTTAAGTCTTTCATTGGTATTATTTTCATGGCCAATTTTGTCAAATGAGAGAGCAACTGCATGGAAAAAATAACATTGGAGAGGCAGAAAAAAATGTATCTGAACCACACAAATGGCAAATAAATGCTCCAGATTTGAGGGAAATATGAAAAAATCCAATTTTTAATCCATACTAGGTCCACACTATATATTGTGATGTACCTGAGGCACAACAATGCATCAATCAGCTTATTGAGAAGAATGATGCTGAGAGGGCTAGTCGGAAAGAAGAATTTAATAATGTGCAGGCTGACATCCTGTCCTATAAAGTTATTTATGGAAATAAACCTACGGATTACAAAAGGTATATGGGATATTTAGTAAAGCAGGACATAAACACAATATAGAGAATACTGGGTTGTTTTCATACTAACACACACAAAAAGGATGTTTAAACAGAACGTATTGTGTCATATTTTATAAACTGTCAAAAGCAAAGTAATTCAATATTAAGGATAACTGTCCTTTCCCTTGCTCTGAATGCTTAGGTATTATAGTATATTATGTATACTCCATACGTACCATAATACACACTGATGGCATTCTATGTGATAGCATGGAAGAATGAGATGTTACATATATTTTATAAATATGTTTTGCAGACCCAAGGTGGATATGTCAATAGTTTCATTGGATGCTTTATTGTGATGTAAATCCATATTTAGGTGCTTTGGTCGGTGGGATCAAGACCAGACATTCTTGTCTATGGATTTTTCATGTCAAGCCCCTGCTTAGGGAGTGTTTATTTCTTAGATCAAAATAAGCTTCCAAGTTTAATATGGCAAAATAAAAGTAGAGACTATCTCCCTGGATGTTTCATGGAAGAAATGGGCCTGAGAGCTTAGCAAAGAACCAGCAATAAAAATACAGCAAATGGACTCACAGCTTGGTAGCTGTCTTGAATAGTTCTCATCTGGTATTTTATAGAACCTAAAATATACAAAGAGCAAACATTGCTGAAGTAAGCCTATTTAGCTAGGCTATGATATATATTCATAGAAATATAAACTTGAAGGAATCTACACCCTACCAATACTTTTCTGCCACTTCTTTTCCAAAATCCTTCCTCCAGTACACTCTGTGCTGACTACTAGAAACACAACAAAGAAGAAAACCATTCCTAATGACCTCTTGACTTTCCAAATAATTTATAGGGAACAGTTTTCAGTGAAGCTTTCCAGAAATCTTGTGAATGCAAAGTCTGAATTAGAATATGCTGAAACAGAGAAGATTGCATTGGATTGTATCCAGAAGGGGGAAATCCCAGACTGGATTAGCAAACATTGTCCATATTTAATCCTGACAGGTGAGAAAGCTTCCTTTTAATTCAGAAGAGCCAAACCGTTCTGAGCCAATTAATTTTAGAGATTGTATGACATGTTTTTCAGTGAAGCCAAAGGCATTTAGCATATTTTTGGTTATAACAAGACACTTAAGATTTATTATGCTGCAAGATACTAGGATCATGAAACAGCTAAATTACATGTATTTTAACCCTGTTCCTGAATCGTCCTGTAAAACTCAAGGCTATAGCATTATTTGGTAACACAATTAAAACATTAATTTGTGTCTTCTACACTTTCAAGACCAAAATGTGCTTCTGACACTACAATATTGTAACGAGGTTCCTCAAAAATGGAAATTTTTACAGGGGAGATGGAGCCTTAAATTGTCATTAGACTGCAAAATCATTATCTGACTTGATAGTTAATACCGTAAATGGGGGAATGGATGGGGAAATTCACACTTCTGTTAGCGCTGCTATTTCAGACTATCTATGGGAAGACTTTAAGTCTTGTGTCACTTTGAATTCAGAAACTTGCCCTTGCTTCCAAAGGAGAGAAACTAATGGGGACAGCAAAGAAGTATCACAATGGCATTCCTGTCAAAACGTTCAGCTCACTTATTCCCTGATTCTGCAACAACATGTAGGTGAAATGATGCACCTATGCAGAGCAATATGGTCGGAGGCGGGAGGGGAGGGGAGAAGGGAATTTTAGAACTCGGCGGAACACTGGCTATGTGCCTTGATTTGCTAAAGGTATATACTGTACTATAGTAATTTAACTGTACTGTAATCCTGACCAGATTCTGACCAAAAAACATATGCTGGTGAGAAAAGCCACCTTCCAGATGAAGCCAGGCAAACACTCCACAGAAAATCACAGGTAATGTGTTAAAATGTGTTTGGTATGCAAGGACAGGGAAAATGATTAAGAAAACATATAACCCATTTCTGATTACCATTAAGGGTTTGGATACTTGCTTTGTGCTGTATGCTCTGCCATCATGCAACATGTGCCTGTCCTTGAAACAGAGTTCTTAGTAAGAACTACACAGAGATCTAAGCAAATATATTATTTGTTTATCTATTTCCCCTTTTAAGATTAGTCTAACATCAACCACTAAGCACATTTATAATAAAAAACACCATAACACAAATCATATAATCTATCCCTTGGGGTCTACTGTGGTATACTCACTTATTCACTTTTCTCCTATGAATCTTTCGTATGCCCTGGTGGTGGTTATTCAGCCTTTTAAGTATTGGATACCCAGGGAGTAGATAAGGGCAGGACTTCTATAAACACACGTCTGACAATTTCAGTGGTTCAGACTGTCTATTTTATATTAGCATGAGGTACCAGTCTATACTTCATTCTAAAACAGAGAGTAGATTAGATACAAAATGTAGCAAAGCCTGACTGAAATGGGTTTGCTCTGATTAAAATGACCTGATGCAAAATGCAGAAGAGGAAAGGAAACCTCATCCCCAATAAGTGCTTCAGCGCCATTCATCTGTGCAACTCTAGAAACAAATGGACACTATTTGCTGCTGCATGACAAGTGGGGTTTGCTCCCCCACAAAAGTCATTCCTTCCTGTGGTAGTGCAGAGAACTGTCAAAGAGGCCCCATTGCCTGGAATCCTAGTTCAGCCACAATACATTGTTCACTAGGAATTCTCTCTCCCATAAATTATACAGAGGTGGCTTTAAAGACGACATTGTTAATATCAAACAAGGACTAACTATTAAGTCTCTAGTTCAGCAGTTACTACTCCAGCAGGGTTTCCCTCTTCTTATATCAATTTACTGTTAATTCACAGTAAGTCCTTCCCCCATGGCCTCACACAGGATTGCATGTATATTGCAATCCTACAGCTAAGTTAATTCTTCTAGAATTGGATTGGCTCCACGTTGGTGCCTGGTTGGGTTGCTGACTGACAAGTGATGAGCATGAACTGTAAAACTTTTATTGGTTAGTTTAATAATAATAATATTTTTAGGATGCTGATGAGACAAAGGAGCAGCAAGAGATGCACCAGCCTGGGGCGGAGGCCTCCTTCACAGATGAGAACATATTGTGTGAAAAGGGTGGAGCAGAGAAGCACATTATGAAAGAGCCCTGGAATGAAAACTGATTGAGAGAGTGGGCAAAACTTTCAAAAGCACTTAAATGACACAGAAGCCGAAGTCCCATTGGCTTTCAATGGGACTTGCTTCCTCAGTCACTTGGGTATTTTTGGAATTGTGACCCCAATTTTAGAAGCATTCTAGCATAATTTTTAAAAATCCATCCTGAACCCACAATGGGATTTCATGATCGGACCCCTTGTGCCCACCCAGATCCCCATTAACTTAATGGGGTCTGAGTGACCAAAGGGATGCATCCACACTGATTACATTGCAGCATCAGGACCTGAAGTATGTAACATTCCCATTTTCATTAACAGGAATAGAGCTGGTCAGAAAATGATTTTTTTTAAAACATTCCCAAGCATATTTGCAAAAATAAATGTCCACTCTTCAGCAGCACAATAGAAACTTTCCCACCTGCACTAAAGCTAGTTGAAATGCTAGAGACAATGTTTGCAATTTTTTATTTGTTTGTTTTTAAAGAAATTGTCTTTTTGTTAGCGAAAGAAAACCACAGTTCTGGCTGCTTCCCAAAAAAAATGTTAACATACAGATAAAAGTATTTTAAATTTTTGTATTTAAAAAAAGTTTGTCTAAATATTGATAGTTCCATTTGAGTTTAAATTCATGTTGGTTTTGGCTCCTTTCTGTGTAAATGTGACTGAGTGCTGCATGACTGGGGAGTGAAGCCAGGCATGGTAAATAGCCATCCAGTACTAATATACATGCATGTATTTCTCCATTGTTTTAAATGTCCTCTTTTCCCCCTAGCCTGTAATCCTCCAAAGTAATAAGAGGGAGAGAACCTTGATTCAGTTTTGTAACTTTATTATTTAAGTCTGTAGCATAAAGTCTGTTTATAAAGATCATGTTACTGTAGTGTTTATATAATATATGTACATGTTGGGGTGAAAGGAGCCCCTGCAATTTCTGACAGGGAAGGAGTTAAACCCCATTTCACCAGTCATCCAGCTCCTCCTAGATTCTAACTAGAATAACTGGATCTGAGAGAGGAGACTGCAATTTAGAGAAAAGTCAAGAGTCTCTTGTTCTTGCAGTCTGAAGAGTAATTGTAGGTCTAAAACAAGCCCTTTTTCTTTTACTCTAAAGATTGTAGCTGTAGAAAGACTTTTTTTTTTTTGGCAGTTAGTTCTCTTTTAAAGTAAACTGCATCAAAAATTGCTGAACTCGGGCCAAGTGGCACAGTGCCTTATTTAATTTTACAGAGCTCTGACTGGTGCTCTGCAATAGAAAATATGCTTCTGGGTGTGGACTTTTTCCCACTTAGTTTATTTTTTAAAATGGGAAAATGGAATACAATTATCTCTTCTCCCTGTCCAATTTTATAATTGGACTTTTTCTTCCACTGAGAGATGGGTGTGTTTAAAGTACATATAATCATGCCTAAATCTCAAATCTCGTAACAGGCTGAATGTTTTTCTGGCTAAAGGCTGTTCCTGGATCTGCCGAGGGATTCTAAGCCCCACTCTTGCACCAGGAAGTGTGTTCTCCTGAGCTCTGTGTGTCCACTGACTCTTTTCGGGGAACACTCCACAGCTCAGAGGGCAGCTAAGCAAAAGGTAATATTGGGTCATTATTAGGGCTCTGTGTTATTAGGGCTCCATGCGACCTCTGTGACTTCTGAAGCAGACAGTCTGGCTGACCCCAGGGCCACCCGAGCAGCTGATCCTGAGACCAGCTGCTCTGGCCGTCCTGGGGACAGCCACACTGGCTGCTGCTGGAGCGGCTCTGCAGCCAGTCACTTGGGTGGCCCTGCAGCCAGCCACACCAGCCACTGCTGGAGTGACCCTGGCCCCACTGAACTGGCCCCTCCTCTGGTGGCTCTGGAGACTACCCAAGCAGTAGCCAATGTGACTGGCTCTGGGAACCACCTGAGCAGTGGTCCCAGGGGGCTGGAGCAGTGGCTAGCTCTGCCCCGCAGCAGCGGCAGAGCCACCGCTGGCCCCCTGGGGCTCCCCCACTTCCAACAGTGGTCTCCCCTCAGGGCTTCGCCCCCGGCCACTCATTCTGTGCCCCCACCCCGAAGATTCAATCAGGGTATTTGTGATTTAAGTCATGGACAGGTCACGGGGCTGTGATTTTTTGTTTCTTGCCTGTGACCTATGACTTTTACTAAAAATACCCATGATTAAATCATAGCCTTAGTTGTCAATTATAGGCAGAATACCCTGTAGCATTTCCTTAGCTCGGACCCCTCCCTACCTGCCCCTCTTCATACAAGCACCGCTAGTTCCACAACTGTATTTTGCAGTGATTGGGGTTAATGATGTTGCATGCCCTCTGGAGGGCGGTTTTATCCCTTGGCCTCTCTATTAAATGGAATTTCACATTAATGTGGCATTCATGTTTTAAAATCTTTTAACATGCCCTTCATTGAAGAATTCATTACACCTCTGATGATGCTAACAGGGAGAAATCCTTGCACTTCACTGACCTCAGGGGTCTGGTGTAGTGTCTGATGGTTGTGCTCGTTAGTCCCTTTGCACCAGACCCTGACACTGACAATCTGGGCCAGTGTAAATTGTAAGGACAGAGGGACTTATATAAAGATGTTCCCGGGGGGGTGCCATTATTTACTTAGAAAAAATGGAAATACATTTGGTGGCAATAATGGAAAGAAAATTAAGATAAAATATATTTCCTGACAGTGAGTTGTGGCAGGGGATAGCACAGATAACCTAAAAGATCTCAGAGTCCAATGTCCTTGATTCGGTTAATATAACTTTCCAGCACTATTTAGGGACATGCTGTAAGGTGCTTTAAAATAAGCTGTAGGTCTCAGTACACCTACATGAAGTGTTGACTGTTATGTGCTGATGTAAAGTGCTGTACAAAGGAAGCCATTTGTAGTGCAAAAGAAGTTTTATTGATCCTACAGAACCCAGGAACTATATACTATGTATGCTTGAGCACCATTTACTGGCACCTTATCTATAACTCTCTCTCTCTCTCGAGATATATATATATATACACACACACACACACACACACACACACAGTTATGCTGGAGTGAAACCTCAATAAAGCTGAATGATATAACAGCCACTCTTCATTCAGGATAAATGTAAGAAGCAGTTCGTCTTTTTTTGGAGTAAGATAGCTGAAACAATAGGACCCATCACCCAAAACACAGGCCACATGCAAGGCAGTTTCACTGGGTCTGAATGGAAACACAGAGAGCTAGCTGGGCTTTGGTTTTGGTTGACCTGTATATGTTTGAACCAAGATGCAGCCAGAAACACCAAAGAAGCAGACAGAAGGCACCAGAAAGCCATGGAGAGCCAGAGAAGCACTTGTAACATGACCATGAGAGAAAGCTAAGATTGCTTTTTGGGTAGAGTACTGGCTATAAAAAGAGGCTTGGAATATTAAGCAAGGAAACTGTTTCCTGCTGTTTGATTCCTACTGTGTTCAGTGAAACAGGACTTCGTATACATTCTTTGTAAACAAACAGGATTGCATCAAAGAAATACTGACTCCATCATCAATTTCTCCTCTTAATGGAAACAACCCTCAGAACACTGACTATCTAATGACTTGGGTCAAAAGGGGATATCAATAGGTCTCTTGTAACACTGTCAGTTTGAAAATGGAGAAGAAAAACATGAAAATGTTTGCAAAATGCTGGCCTTTTTTTTTCCACCTGCATCAGAAAAATCTAACCAGCTCTATCTGTATCACTTCTGGGTTATTACTGATAAAGCACTTACCTCTGTCACAAACAGCCATGCGTCTCAGCGTGCCATGCTGCTCTCTGCATTATGCTATAACATGGTGTCAAAAGTGACTGGATGCCACCTCCAGCATGGAGAGAAAACAAGGAAGAAGGAATAAAGGGGATGAAGGGAGAAGAACTTGCATGCAGAGATGGGGGAAGCGTGATGGCTTCTCAGCCCCAAGCAGGCCTCGAAACTGGCTATGTGATTGGGATAGAACTGGAAGACCAAGCATAATTTGTTTACTGAATTACTGATTTTGACTCTTGAATAAATTCAAGGAGAGAATGAGTGGCTCGTGGATAGTTCATAAACAGAAAAAAAGGTTAAATGAACTGAACAAATTGTGAATTGTTGCCCAACTTTTGAATTTCATCAATATGCAGCTAGCCTTTTTAGCATGAGCGAAGGCATTAAATAAGGCCTGGTCTACGCTTAAAATTTAGATCAACCTACCTACGTTGCTCATCTCTGAGTATTGTATCCCTGTGGGTATGCAAAGGTCTTCCAGGGGTACATCAACTCATCTAGATATTTGCCACATTTATAACAGGCTACAGAAAAAGTACTAGCAAAGTCAGTACAAACTAAAATGTCATACTGACTGATTTGTTTATACTGCTCTATATACTGAAATGTAAGTACAATATTTATATTCCAATTGATTTATTTTATAATTATTTGGTAAAAATGAGAAAGTAAGCAAATTTTCAATAATATTATGCTGACACTTTTGTATTTTTATGTCTGATTTTGTAAGCAAGTCATTTTTAAGTGAGGCTAACTTGGGGGTACACAAGACAATTCATGTTCCTGAAAGGAGTATGGTAGTCTGGAAAGATTGAGAGCCACTGTCAGAGATAAGCCAACCTAACTTCCAGTGTAACTGCTGCTAGGGAGGTGGTGTTTCTACAGCAACAGACATACCTCTTCCATTGCTATAGGTGCATGTACACTGTAGGGTTATGCTGGCATAGCTATGGTGGAAACATGACCGAACTTCACACTGATTCTAGCTTTCAGAGTAGCAGCCGTGTTAGTCTGTATTCGCAAAAAGAAAAGGAGTACTTGTGGCACCTTAGAGACTAACAAATTTATTAGAGCATAAGCTTTCGTGAGCTACAGCTCACTTCATCGGATGCAGCACCCAAATCATCAGTTCATGCTACAACTGTTGGCTCAGCTGCAGTAAAGTACAAAATGTTGTGGTCCTTTAGTAGCTAAAAAGTGAATTAATTAACATTTTTGTAGAATGCTCGGCTACTGTCAGTGTGGGTTAAATCTGGATTTTAACAACGGTAAATATGTTTGTTTTATATAATATTACAGATGTTAGTATTTTGCTTTTTAGTTGTCATCTATTCATTCCATTATAAGATTTACAGCTGCAGGCTTCCACAACATATGATAGCACAGAATCTATCACTCTCGATGTAGGGAAGTGTCTGTGACTTTGACTGGTAGACTGTTTATTTGTTACTGAACCTCAAGGTGTAAGGAGCTATGTTTTAACAGCACCCAGCAGATGGGGCTGCAGTACAGGCTCAGACACTTATCTTACACAAATCACTTCCTTAGGTCATCAGAACTACTGGTATATGAAAACACATTTTAGAAAGTGGTCTCCTTTCCTCAGTCTAATAAACAGCACTTACTTGATTGGGACTACTTGGATGTCACACAATTTCTTAGCCAAGACTAAAACACTAAGGTGTATACACACACTCACCCATGGGCCCTTTACCTTTATGTATGCAAAGTACTCTGCAATTTACTGCAGGGTTATATCTCATTTATTAGAGGGTTTGGTTTTTTTTTTAACCTTCCCACTATAAAAACCATGAGCGCTCACTAGAGCTCTCTGTCTTAAGGAAGATGTAGGAAAATGACAAATTGCATTCCTCCTATCTTACTGCACTTCCAACATCTAAGCTGTCCTTATGTCCCTTTTTATTTTTTTGACGCATCCATCTTACAGCAAGTATTCCTAAAACAGCTCCCTCTCACTTAGGCAGGATCTCATGCCAGGTACATTGAGAAGGCACTTTCAAGTGTAATGTCCCTGCTTATATTGGACATCCTTTCTCTTATCTATCTGCTGAATGCCCCCAAAGACTAGATGACATGACACTGGCACGATTTTTGGATTTGTTGGCTTCTAAAGGCACTACTAGTGGGAATGAGAACAGGAAGCATCTTCATCAGATCTATGAGTTAAGGCAGGCAGCAGTGTACTTTTTCCATCTATAGATCAACTAAGAAAGCAGCCCCATATTTTGTGGGACCCAAGTCTCCATTATGGGCCTACTTGTGTTATACCTTACATTCTTTCCCTTGTCAAGTGTGTTCTATTAATACTTTACAAGAGCAGATTTCACAGTTTCCTTTTCAGACTTCCATTATTTCCATTCTTTCCTTGGGAATGCATTTTCTGATGAATCAAGCCTGTTAGAAAAATGAAAATGGTACCAATTTTGTTAAAAGGGAAAAATTGTTCTGATAATAAAAAATGTCAAGTATGGCAAAAATCAACTGACGAAAGTAAAATGCCACAGCTTTCATGTAAAATTGCGGCTACCAAACACAAGAAAGAAAACAAACCTATTAAATAATTAATGGAAAAATATGCTTATTTCTGAACTATACATGAAGAGGACCTCTTTTCCCTGTACTGGGCAAAATAATGCTACCATTAACTTCAGGGGTTATTAAGGAGAGGTGTTAGCCATACAACCATCATTAAAAGGCCAGGAACTTCAGAGTTAAGATTAACCTTGTAAGTAACCCAGGAAAAGTATGGAAATTAACAATTAAGGGAAGTTGTCCATACCATCTTAACTCTGCCCTGATTGACAATATTTGGTGTTTTTCTTAAAGCCCCAATTCCTGAAGTAATGTGAATATATGAAAATTTCAGCATTCTTTATTTTAAATAGAAGTTTCAAACATACATGGTTGTGGAAAAAATCCTGAAAGTGTGAACCCTAAAGGCTCAAAAATCAGAAAGCAGATTTAAAAACACACAAAAAAAGACATGATTTTGATCATTCTGGGGTAGGGTTATTCTGAGTACCGATGTGATGGGGTGCCTGCTCCACACTGGGCTCTAAGGGGTTAATAGAGCCTGTGGGAGGCTGTGCAGGAGGCAGCCAATCAGGGCTGGGCTGGCCATGTAAGAAGGGCTGCAGAGCAAAGCAGCTTAGGTTCAGGCACTCCCTGGAGCTTGAGGAGGATTGGCTGCCTTGCAGGCTGATGACAGCAAGCACCCTGGACAAAGCAGTGCTGCAGGCAGAGACCTGGGGAGCTAAAAGTAGCTCCTGGCCGGTTGCAGGTATCTGCAGGCTGAGGCCTTGAGGCAAGGGCAAAGAGGTTTCTGGGGCCATGGGGAACAGACCCAGGGAGTTCTATAGAGGAGTCGGAGGGGATGCAGCAAGTGGCAATCAGCTACAGGGTCCCTGGTCTACTGGGACCCACAGTAGTGGGCCGGCCTGGATCTTCCCCTACCCTTACTAGCTCCTGAGAAAGTGTCTGGACTGGGCTGTGTCATGAAGAGGACGCTGTGGTCATGGGAGTGATGTGGGTCCCTGGAGCAGAAGTGATGGTGGTGAACCGTCACCAGAAGAGGGTGCATCTGCTACCAAAGCTGATTGCCAGGACATCCAGTAGGGGGTGCTGCAGTGGTGAGTCACACCCCATCAAAACCTATAAAGCTAAGTAGATTCAGAATTAAATGCCAATGCTGCATACTTAATGCCACCCCTTTTATACTACATTGAAAACAAGTCTTTTACTTCAGCACTTAGATAGAGCAGTGTAGGAGGCAACAGATAATCTTGCATTAGTTTGTTACTGCGTGTACAAAGTTTTGAAAAGGTTTAAATCCCCCCTTGGAATTTAAATGCTAACCCAAGACATACAAAGACATGTCTGTAAAGAGGAGACACGTGGAGGAGATAGTGCTTTACTAGGAACATGTTTATAAGTGTATTTAAAGGAATAAAATTATGAACTTATGTTTATTTCTAAAAAAACCAAACCACTAGCAAGTGTCCCTCATTATGTCATCTTTGCCTTGTTCCAAGAGAATAATCTTTTGTGCTATCAGCTCACTTTATTGCTGTAAGACTCATTGGAAGGGAATGCAAAAAACAAAAACAAAAAACAAGCTATTCTGTTAGTTACCTGAAGCAAGCAGGGTAAGTATCCTTAATAATGAGGTTCATTAAAGCAATGCACCTGAGAAGAAAGTATGGGGACATGTATAACTAAAGAAACTCTCCAGCTGAAAAGAGTGCTGCTGTGTTTTCACCATTCAGTGATGCACATGCCAATCCTTCTGATACAGCAGAGCTAATCACAACCACCACACACACACATTTAAGCAGAGAATGTTATAGGAGCACTCCTGGCATACTCACTAACCCATGAAGTTGGAACAAGAAAAATCCTTATTAAAATTATATAAGAACGGCGTAAAGGACACAAACTGCTGAAGGTAAAGTCAAGAAGCACTTGGAACAACTTTGCTGGGGATGAGGAAAGGGGAAAAGGTGGCTTTAAGTCAATTCTCTCAATTTTGCAACAGGCCAGTCCCCTGCCACAAGTCAGAGCAGATTTTGGATTTGTGGCACATCTTGCTATATGCAGCTCTTACCCATTAAACATGCACTGATTTTTTCTGGGTACAGCAGAATAAAATACACCGTCATGAGCAAACTTCAGTATGCAAAGAAATAGTAACTTCCCTATTATTTACTGTTTAGCCCAAGTCTAATGCAAAATTGGTCCAGGAGATCTGACCTGTTACCACTTCAGGGCTACTCCTCTCCCTGCGTCCTTTTAAGCCTCTATATAGGATATCAAAAATGTTTTATACTTTTATATTACAGGATACTATTGTTACAGCTGAGCAGGTATAAAAATGGCCATCTCATTTTTCATTTTCAGCAAATAATGGCTACTGTAACAATAGTGTTTACCAGCTACCTCCTGCTGAAGTGCTTACACCACTCTATAACAACTTTAAAAATACAACACAGAAATAATAGAAGTCAAACATTTAGACAACAAAAGCCAACAACCATTGTCCATGACTTCCCTATCCCAGCATGCAGTGCATGCAGCAGCAGGAGAGAGTGATTACTTGTGAGACATGAACTTAAAAGTAATGACTGCAGCTGATAGCTTGTAGCTTCTCTTTAACTTCTTATAACCAGTAACCACATAAGCTTCCAAACAAAACATTTTATAAGCACAAGTAATCCCCCTTCCTTTCTTACTTTGGGCTTAGTTTAAGGCCCACCAAAGTCAATAGAGAGACTTCACTGGAATTAGGATCAGATCTTTTATGAAGCTACTAAGAATACTGATTTTCACATATGCTTTCATTAGATTTTACTTTTGGAGAAAAAGGATGGTCCAGTGGTTACCGCACTGGCCTTAGCTTTAGGAGATATAGGTTCAAATCCCTACTCTGCCACAGATTGCTTGTGTGAGTAGGGGCAAGTCACTTAACTTCTCTCTACCTCAGGTCTCTGTATGTAACTGGAATAATAGCATTTCCCTGTGGCACAGGACAAATGCATTAAAGATTATGGGTTGTGGGCCATTCAATACTTAAGATAGGTTTCGGAGTAGCAGCCCTGTTAGTCTGTATTTGCAAAAAGAAAAGGAGTACTTGTGGCACCTTAGAGAGACTAACAAATTTATTTGAGCATAAGCTTTCGTGAGCTACAGGTCACTTCATCGGATGAATGTAGCTCACGGAAGCTTATGCTCAAATAAATTTGTTAGTCTCTAAGGTGCCACAAGTACTCCTTTTCTTTTTGTGAATACTTAAGATGGAGTTCCTGCTGCCCCTCTTTATGCTACTTTAGCTCCCAATGAGCTGTCTGCCTCCAGTGCTTTCGCTTACTGCAGTGATTAAATTGTCAGCCAGGCTATGCCTCAGCCTGGAATGAATCAGTTTTCCCCTTCCTGCTTGTGAAGTGAAGCTGATGCTAATGATCCCAAAACAAATGCACCTGGCAGATCTGCCCTATAGCCTTGCATGCTGTGTTGTTGTACACAACTCCCTGGCCCCTTCAGGCAGCTGTTCTAGTTGTTTACTTGGTGTAACGACCACCATCTAAGGCTTCAGAGTAGCAGCCGTGTTAGTCTGTATTCGCAAAAAGAAAAGGAGTACTTGTGGCACCTTAGAGACTAACAAATTTATTACAGCATAAGCTTTCGTGAGCTACAGCTCACTTCATCGGATGCATTTGGTGGAAAAAACAGAGGAGAGATTTATATACACACACACAGAGAACATGAAACAATGGGTTTATCATACACACTGTAAGGAGAGTGATCACTTAAGATAAGCCATCACCAACAGCAGGGGGGGGAAAGGAGGAAAACCTTTCATGGTGACAAGCAGGTAGGCTAATTCCAGCAGTTAACAAGAATATCAGAGGAACAGTGGGGGGTGGGGTGGGAGGGAGAAATACCATGGGGAAATAGTTTTACTTTGTGTAATGACTCATCCATTCCCAGTCTCTATTCAAGCCTAAGTTAATTGTATCCAGTTTGCAAATTAATTCCAATTCAGCAGTCTCTCGTTGGAGTCTGTTTTTGAAGCTTTTTTGTTGAAGTATAGCCACTCTTAGGTCTGTGATCGAGTGACCAGAGAGATTGAAGTGTTCTCCAACTGGTTTTTGAATGTTATAATTCTTGACGTCTGATTTGTGTCCATTCATTCTTTTACGTAGAGACTGTCCAGTTTGGCCAATGTACATGGCAGAGGGGCATTGCTGGCACATGATGGCATATATCACATTGGTAGATGCGCAGGTGAACGAGCCTCTGATAGTGTGGCTGATGTGATTAGGCCCTATGATGGTATCCCCTGAATAGATATGTGGACAGAGTTGGCAACGGGCTTTGTTGCAAGGATAGGTTCCTGGGTTAGTGGTTCTGTTGTGTGGTGTGTGCTTGCTGGTGAGTATTTGCTTCAGATTGGGGGGCTGTCTGTAAGCAAGGACTGGTCTGTCTCCCAAGATCTGAGAGAGCGATGGCTCGTCCTTCAGGATAGGTTGTAGATCCTTGATGATGCGTTGGAGAGGTTTTAGTTGGGGGCTGAAGGTGATGGCTAGTGGCGTTCTGTTGTTTTCTTTGTTGGGCCTGTCCTGTAGTAGGTGACTTCTGGGTACTCTTCTGGCTCTGTCAATCTGTTTCTTCACTTCAGCAGGTGGGTATTGTAGTTATAGGAATGCATGATAGAGATCTTGTAGGTGTTTGTCTCTGTCTGAGGGGTTGGAGCAAATGCGGTTATATCGTAGCGCTTGGCTGTAGACAATGGATCGAGTGGTATGATCTGGATGAAAGCTAGAGGCATGTAGGTAGGAATAGCGGTCAGTAGGTTTCCGATATAGGGTGGTGTTTATGTGACCATCGCTTATTAGCACCGTAGTGTCCAGGAAGTGGATCTCTTGTGTGGACTGGTCCAGGCTGAGGTTGATGGTGGGATGGAAACTGTTGAAATCATGGTGGAATTCCTCAAGAGCTTCTTTTCCATGGGTCCAGATGATGAAGATGTCATCAATGTAGCGCAAGTAGAGTAGGGGCATTAGGGGACGAGAGCTGAGGAAGCGTTGTTCTAAGTCAGCCATAAAAATGTTGGCATACTGTGGGGCCATGCGGGTACCCATCGCAGTGCCGCTGATTTGAAGGTATACATTGTCACCAAATGTGAAATAGTTATGGGTCAGGACAAAGTCACAAAGTTCTGCCACCAGGTTAGCCGTGACAGTATCGGGGATACTGTTCCTGACGGCTTGTAGTCCATCTTTGTGTGGAATGTTGATGTAGAGGGCTTCTACATCCATAGTGGCTAGGATGGTGTTTTTAGGAAGATCACCAATGGACTGTAGTTTCCTCAGGAAGTCAGTGGTGTCTCGAAGATAGCTGGGAGTGCTGGTAACGAAGGGCCTGAGGAGGGAGTCTACATAGCCAGACAATCCTGCTGTCAGGGTGCCAATGCCTGAGATGATGGGGCGTCCAGGATTTCCAGGTTTATGGATCTTGGGTAGCAGATAGAATATCCCAGGTCGGGGTTCTAGGGGTGTGTCTGTGCGGATTTGTTCTTGTGCTTTTTCAGGGAGTTTCTTGAGCAAATGCTGTAGTTTCTTTTGGTAACTCTCAGTGGGATCAGAGGGTAATGGCTTGTAGAAAGTGGTGTTGGAGAGCTGCCTAGTAGCCTCTTGTTCATACTCCGACCTATTCATGATGACGACAGCACCTCCTTTGTCAGCCTTTTTGATTATGATGTCAGAGTTGTTTCTGAGGCTGTGGATGGCACTGTGTTCTGCATGGCTGAGGTTATGGGGTAAGCGATGCTGCTTTTCCACAATTTCAGCTCGTGCACGTCGGCGGAAGCAGTCTATGTAGAAATCCAGGCTGCTGTTTCGACCTTCAGGAGGAGTCTTCAGGAGTGATATATGCCATCATGTGCCAGCAATGCCCCTCTGCCATGTACATTGGCCAAACTGGACAGTCTCTACGTAAAAGAATGAATGGACACAAATCAGACGTCAAGAATTATAACATTCAAAAACCAGTTGGAGAACACTTCAATCTCTCTGGTCACTCGATCACAGACCTAAGAGTGGCTATACTTCAACAAAAAAGCTTCAAAAACAGACTCCAACGAGAGACTGCTGAATTGGAATTAATTTGCAAACTGGATACAATTAACTTAGGCTTGAATAGAGACTGGGAATGGATGAGTCATTACACAAAGTAAAACTATTTCCCCATGGTATTTCTCCCTCCCACCCCACCCCCCACTGTTCCTCTGATATTCTTGTTAACTGCTGGAATTAGCCTACCTGCTTGTCACCATGAAAGGTTTTCCTCCTTTCCCCCCCCTGCTGTTGGTGATGGCTTATCTTAAGTGATCACTCTCCTTACAGTGTGTATGATAAACCCATTGTTTCATGTTCTCTGTGTGTGTGTATATAAATCTCTCCTCTGTTTTTTCCACCAAATGCATCCGATGAAGTGAGCTGTAGCTCACGAAAGCTTATGCTCTAATAAATTTGTTAGTCTCTAAGGTGCCACAAGTACTCCTTTTCATCTAAGGCTTCTTCTCCTTATTTGGTGTGGGAAACTGCTGTAGTGAGTATCTGACTGATTTGCTAACACTGTTTTCTCACAGAGTCAATGAAAAAGAATTTAACGACACAAAGCCTTAACACAACCCCAAGGGAGCCTCCCCTTCCTTCACACTTTGTCCTGGGATGGGAGGCAAGGTGGGTGTATATGGAAATGATTCAGGCTTTGAAAGAATGAGTTAAATGTCCTATATATCAGAATTCCCAGACCCTCCTCAGAGAATGTGGTGTTCCTGAAGGATTCACGGTCAAAGGGATCTTACTGAGCTCATGTGCTGTTTCAAGGCCTGGCTGCTTGATAAAGGCAATACTACAGTATTTTGTATCAAAGCCTGGAACTGAGCAAGATTAACCAGATGGGAAGGTAAGTGATAGCACAGTGAATGCAGCTGCTACTACAGCTCAAGGGCTGTAGTAACAGCTGCAGAGTTGCTACACTGGTGCTTCACTGCCTGGGGAGATCATTTCAGGCCACAGTGCAGACCACTTGTGCAAGGTCTATTTACTTGGGCTTTGGCTTGGGATCCAGAGTTTAGCCTCTTAATGCCAAAACTGCAACTGAATGTATCACGCAGAAAATATCATGACACCTTGACAGATAAGACAGATTCTGTTATGTTCTTTATATACTGAAATGTTATTGTAGATTGTCCCAGTTTAAAAACACTTCATGCAACTACAAGAATCTTCCAGTTTAAGGCAATGAAATAAAAGAGACATCAGTCAGAGGGAACATGGAATATTTCCATGTGGGGGAAGATTTCACTGAACATAACAGCTGACTTTCTTAATTAAAACCAAAAAGTATTTTTAAACTTTTTTTATTTTAGGAAATTAGTGAGAAGAGGTGCACTAAAATAGTCAGTTACAAACAAAATTAATTCAGCTTATTCACAGAGTTCACAATAACATAACCTGCAGTTAACTGATTAGCACAATCAGAGAGAAGGTGATTTAAGAGATTGTGTTTATTGTTATACACCTTTCATTTAAAAATGCAATACAGTAGATTAGGTAATGAATAACCTACACTATGGATAATGGATTTCCCTACACTAATTTACTGAGTGATAATTATGTTCTGAAGTGCAGCTTCTCCACATGCACTGTGCCACTTGAATTTGGTATGGTTTAGGTTTCATGGATAATTCATACACTGGGGTCAAATCTAGCTGGTCTTGAAGGCATTTCTCAAGCTTCAGCTATTGCAAAATGGTGGTGAGAATAATAAAAATCTCATTACGAGCTATGTCTTCTCCCAAACACTTTCTTATTCCCATTCCAAAAACCAAAACTTTTTCAATGAGGCTTTTGTCAAGTTCACCGTTTTCATTCAGAAATCTCTCTGGTCTAAACAAATTGGCGTTTTCCCATAATGTTCTATGGCAAAAAGAAATTTAATTTTTAGAAGCCCTTACAAGTATCATAAGTACAGAAAACAAAGATGGAAATACAGAGCTTGTACTTCTAAATGAATGAATATGCTTATGGCCAACCACAGCATCTGAGTTCTTGAATAAGTCAAAATGAAAGTTGCATTGTTTTTCTCAAAAATTTCCCGGATTATGTAAAGAGATCATGAAATGGAATTTTGTTTCATCACTCATGACTCAACTGTACTCCCTTGATTCATGTATGGACTCGATTCCAAAGAGGGCTGTCCAATGGGTGAACCTTGATGGTAGTGAGCAGTGCTGGAGGGATATATGCTATATCTGCCTGCACCCATTAGAGACTGCAGTGGAAAAGTAACAGCGCAATGCAGAGGCACAGAATCTCCAAATGGGTGATCCTGGTTATCCGAAGATCACAATGTGGGGATCCCTGCTTCACTGACAGAACAAATTGGAAAGAAACTGCACAGAGAGAACCTGGCAGAGATGTTCCCTCCCTCAGATAATGATTAACAAAGGGAGCCTGCCTCTGCTCTCACGGATGCCAGCATAAAGGAGGAGAAAGTCCAGTAAAGTCAGCAGGATTACAGTGGGGTAAATTCTGTTTCAGTGAGATCAGATTCAGGGCCATAGCAAGCAAAGCATGAAGTGGATCAGACCTCCTGCTTATTTAGCTGGTGAAAACCAGTCTTAAAGCTAGTTTAACTCTGCATTTGGGTACTCCCTAGGTAGAGTAGAGGCACTGCAGGGACAGGGATGGGTGTAGCCAGGATGTCCCTCTGCCCCAATGATCCCCAGCTGCTGGACTGACTCCGTAGGCCATAGATAGCTGGTGTAAAACAGAGTAGCCTTGAGTTGTGCCAGAGCCCAGCCAAATAGCCCCAGGATTAGAGGAATGTATCAGTATCCAAAACCCACCTTACCACCCCGCACTCAGGTGCACTGAGAACTCTTTAGCCTCAGCTGAGGATTTAGACTCTACCTTTATAAGAATACGAAAAAACATGGGCAGTTGTACTATCTAGGCTAAAATTACTACAGTTATCAGGCTTTGTTTGACAGCAAGAGTCTGGAAATAATCTCTGCACCATATCACCCAATACTATTCATTGATAAGGCGCATTTTGGGGCTTTTCCAGGGAGAATCTGGTATTGGCCACTGTTAGAGACAGGATACTGTGCTAGATGGCCCAATGATCTGTTTCCAAATTTCTGTTTCTGTTCCAGTCATCTTCCCAAACTGTTCTGAGGAGAATAAGAACTGCATTATCCTTGTATAGATATAAAATAGTAATGTACAATGTATGCAGTGTGTCCAAGGGAACACAATAAATCATTTTATAAACATAGTGAAAATACTGACTATTATAAAGTGCCAAATGCCATTATGAAACATATAAACAAAATTGGTGGATACTTACTCATCATGATTTACTTGATACATATTAACAAAGATACAGGTATCTTGGGGAATGAGGTACCCATTGAGAATACTTTTTTTTCATTGCACTAGAAAAGGAAAATGTATCATATCAACATATGCTCATTATCTGAACATTCAGGGAAAAAATAATAATCCTTTTTTATCCCTATGCTTATATCTAATGAGTTTGATGATCATACTTTGTGTTACTGAATGTTAGACCATGTCACAAGTCAGCAGGCTTGATCCCCTTCATCTACGACAGCAAACTGTTCCTGCAAACCAAAGGCCTAATCTGATTTCACACCCATTGACACTGGTGTAACACAACTGACTTGAGTTACTCTTGCTGTACACTGGTATAAATGAGATCAGAATCAGGCCCTTAATGTCTATGGTATAATACGAAGACAGTTGGTGTAAATAGGTGTAGTTCTATTTTACTTCCATGGAGCTCCATGAATTGACACCAGCTAAGTATCTGGTGTTCATTTTAAGCTATGACTGATGTACTGTCATAATAGTATTAGAATTCCTTAATTTCCTTCATGTATTTTACCTTTCCTGTAGTGGAAAAATAGACAAATTGAGATTTCAATCTCAAATTCAGAAAGAAAGCCTGATCATTATTTCTACAACTCATTTTATTTAGACAGAAATAAACTTTTGCTTCTTACCGGTGGGGAATGATAAATGGTATAAATGAAGTATGCCTTAAGATTTCACTTATGAAAGCTTCTGTATAATGCAAATCTTTCCTGTCATCAAATCTTGATGACCCGAGTCTAATCTTTCCATCTTCAAAAAAAAAAAAAAGGAATGTTTAATGTGCTTCATGAAAATGACATGGGGCTTCATTTTTTGAAAAAATAAATACTTTACCAATTTCTTCTTGAATTTTTGTCTGAATGTCTGGGTTGTTTATTAAATATAGGAAGATCCAAAATAGACATGTTGATACTGTATCAAACCCTGCAAAATAAATGGGTAACCAGAATGCTGCTTTAATAAAAATAGGATTAAACATGCACACACACGAAACTTAAGACCTGATTCACCTCTTATATTGGCCAGGTACTCAATGAAGTTGCATTGGTATAAAACTGATGTACGGGGGAAAAAATCAGGCTCAGAATACATGCGTGTTGAAGTACACTGAAAATCTCCCAAAAGTGGTGTTTAAAAGATTGGTTGGATTTTTTTTTAATACCTACCAGCTCCAAAGATGTCATTCACAGTACTTATTATTTTATCATTAGAGAAGGGTGGAACTCTTCCATCATTTCTTTTGTCATTGCTTATACTTATTAGAGCATCAATAATGTCTCTGAGATGATTCTAAAAAGAAACAAAAATGACATATTTTCATCCAACATTCTTTAACACAACATTCTGTAACCAGTAATATTCTAACCTGAGATGCACAGAGCATGTATCTTCATGAATCTTGGAAATTCCTGCTAAAACTATCCTTGCAAGTACAATTAATATTTTTTAAATATTTGCCATGACACATGGCAATTTATCTTAGAAAAGAACTGACCTCTGTATATTTCTGCAAAAGAAAATTAGGCTACCAGTCAGTAGTAGCTCAAAAAAAATGGTCCAGGTCCTGCTCTCATTTACATTCTGTAACTCCAGAGTAATGCCATTCAATCAATAGAGTTACACTGTATTTACTCTGGCATCAAAATCTGACACCATTCTATCAATTGTTGCCTGAAAATATGTACTACTTACTAGTAGAAACAGAAAGTTCCTTTTATTTGATTACTCCTGAAATGGAAAAATCAAGATAATTGAATTAATCTGAGTGCTTGTTTAATAATATGCAGATTACATTACAAGAAATTACTTGGTAAAATGAGGGACAGAAATACTAAAAATCTGTAGATTTACTATGGAAAAACTTGGCTGTCTGTCTATCCTTCATGTCTTTGAAAATATCCATGCCACTCTTCATTATAAAAAGCATGGGGCCAAATCCTGAAGTACTATGCTACTGATCCACCCAAAGAAGGGTCTTCCACTAATGGATCTTGCCTTTGTCTGCCCCGGGGTAGGAAGAGAGCAGGCAGGGGCATAGGTGGGCTGGGGATTTAGCTGTGGGAGATACCATCATCACCTCACCAATCTTGCAAAGAACCAACAGGAAAATGGGGCTTTATTACAGTGGAGCTGTATTATGATTAGGCTTGGAAAGATTAGATTTTTTTTTAAATCAGTAAACATCAAACACATGCAAACCAATGAAGAAAAGTCCATTAAAATAATTGAAATGTATAGACAGGCAAAGTAAGAAAAATGTTCCTTGAGAACATTAGAGTTTAATTTTAAGGATATTTACTTTGTATATTTTGACACATGGTGTTAACAATGTATGTTTTAATGGTTATAGAACTTTAACTTTGTACATCTCAACATCTATTGTCATTGAATAATTATTGGCTGATTCACCCCACCTCCATAATCTCCCATAACTGTGAAAATTCAAATAGATAAAAATTCAAAAAGATGCTTAAAACCCATAATTTTGTGCAATTCTGAAAATTTAAATAGATAATCAAAACTGCTTAAAAATATCAATATGTCACAATTATAAAAAATTTAATTCTGCCAAGCTGAATTATAATGGAACTGTATTAAATTTTTCTTTAGAACCCCTCATGGTGGGAAATCATGGAAAGGGGAGCTGTGCTGACAGGCTGCAGAATGGGATAAGAGGAGCTGGGGCAGAAGAATGGAGCCTCACTACAGACAGCCAGGAAGGGAGGAGGAACCTAGACCTCTGTCCTTGCTCCTTCTTTTACTCAGGCTAATCTCTTATTGAAGTAAATGGGATTTAACTGAGTAAAGACTCAAGAAATTTCCCCACAACAAAGTGTAAGGAATGTCCAGGAGCCTGTGTAGGGTTTTCCTCACGCACACGCACACGCACACACACACGCGATGGGGCAAGGCCAGATGGCTATAGAAAAGTAGTGGGAGATAGATATATTAGCTCCAGGCTAAACAAATCCTTGATACCAGGTTAAGTGAAATGGAAGCTGCTCCAGGTCAATTAAGACACCTGGGGCCACTTAAGAACTTTCCAGAAGGCAGGGAGAATGCTATGTTGATTGGGACACCTGAAGCCAATCAGGGGCTGGCTGAAACTAGTTAAAAGCCTCCCAGTCAGTCAGGTGGGTGTGCATGTCAGGAGCTGTGGGAAGAAGTTGCGCGGTTGGAGAGGCTGAGTAATACACTCCATATCAGGCACAAGGAAGGAGGCTCTGAGGTAAGGGTGAAGTGGAACTTGAGAAGTGAGGGCTGCTGAAGGGGAAGTAGCCCAGGAAATTGTACATGTCATGTTTCTAAAAGGTCAGCTACCATAGCTGATACTATTAGGGTCCCTGGGCTGGAGCCCGGAGTAGAGGGTGAGCCCGGGCTTACCCGCCTCACCCCACCTTTGCCCCCTGTTTAATCACTGAGACTGGGAGACAACAGAGACTGTGCAAAGAAGGATAACTTCTCACCTCCCTTGCTGGCTTATGATGAAAATGGCTCAGTAGACTGTGACCCTTGTCTCTAGAGAAAGAAGGGTTACGTGGAGGGTCACAGTGAGCCTCTGAGGCTAGCGAAATCTGCCAGGAAATGCGGGACCCACGGAGGCAAGGACAGAGCTTTGTCACAAAATATATCTATCTATATATCAATATCTATATCTATCTATCTATCAATCTATCTATATATCTGGAATATCACCACTGAATTTCATGGAACTGGGTCCAGTGTTGTAAAACCAGTGCAACTGATAGGAGGATCAGGTCCTTACATTATTCAGGACCAAAACTCTTCATTGTGAAGAACTTTAAAAAATAATCCTGTAAATGTTGCTAACTATTTCCTTTAAACATATCTCCCTAGAAGAATCAGACATCAGGTTTGCGAAGAACTTTTTAAAATGGCGGTGGTGGTGGTGGTTGTTATGTATTTAGTGATTGGTAGAAGTGGCCTCATGGAAATTTTTCTTCTGGAAATAAAAAAAATATCCGCTCCCAAGCACATTTGTTTTCACGCTGATTTAATTTCCTTTGTATGGGCTTATACTTCTAGGATGAAGTGAAAGATTCCTCAGTACAGCTCTTAACTATTTCAGTCGTGACAGGTTTCTGTAGCCTTCCCATTAGTCCTGGTCTATATCACATATTAAGAGTTGCTGAATTAATTTCCAGCTTTTATTAAAAGTTTGTATAGATCAATGGGCCTGATCCTCTGCTCTGTTATACCAAATTTAGGATTAATTCCATTAATTTTAAAGGAGCTATGCCAGCATAAAACCAGTGTACGAGCAGATAATCATGTCAGCATTTTAAACAGAGCCATAAAAATTCAACTTTGGACCCAGATCTTACTTGTGCAGATTCTCTACCTAGCAGCAATAGAGAATACTCACTAAGAAACTGCTGTTATTGGTCTAGTTTTGAAGCCTCACCTTATCATATGTGGTATAATGATCTTCTACTCATTGTGCAATGAAGTTATTTAAGACCTCATAAAACCCCTGGGCAGCCTTCATAGCAGGGATTGGAAGGTAACGAAAACAGGGTATAAAGTCAGCTAGGTTGACAACACTTGTGGCTTTTAGAAAATCTGCACTGATCCTAATCATGCTAAGAAACTCTTCATCATTGTATTCATACCTTTTGCCAAAGCACAGGGCGCAGGCAACATTTGCAACAGTACAAGTGGTAATACCAGTGGAGTCAATAGCACCTTTATCTAAGGAGAGCTCCAGGAACATTTTCACCATTGCTAAAGCTTCTGCACATACGTGCTCTTACAGAAGACAAGAGCAAGTAGATGTTTTGGCTTCTGACTTTGAAAAGGATCTTAAAGCTTTACTGGCAATTTTCTTGTGGCGTTTCCAGCTCTCTCTCTAATCTACAGAAAATGATAGACTTTTTCCATCAGCAAAGAAAGAAAAGGTGTGCACCTTGGGCCTTCCAGCAAAACTCTCTCCATCTCTAAGTAACACTTGTTTCACTCTATCTGGATCATTCACCACCACACAGGTACCATCCCCAGCTTTAGGAGAAACACGTCCCCATATTTTTTTCCTCATTTGGATAAATGAAAGGTGAGGATGCTCTCCAAGCTGAAGCAGATTCCCCATAATTGATAATGACCATGGACCTGGAGGGAGGATGTGCTTTCTGGTCATATTACCTATTAGTCTTAAAGAAATTAAAATGAATATCGTAGTAAAGAGGGCAGCCATCACTTCTGAAAGGGAAATCTTTGCCTCAAACATCACTTCCAGAAATAAAAGCACCTAAAAGAGAAAACATTGGAAGCCTTAATCACTAGCATTAACTAAAATAGCAAAAATAACATATTCCGCCCCCCCTCAAAGACTTGACATTAAAATGTGGACTTGAATAGAGATGGGAAATATGGCAACATAAATTGAAATACTTCACAGCAGCATTTTCTTACATTTAATAAACTTATTTAATTGCATTTCAGTGTCTAATTTACATGGCAATAAAACCAGGCACCCGTTTTTCTTTTGTTTTCACAACTTGGAGACTACAGAATTCTAGAGCAGAGAGTAAAGTGACTATAATATGCAGAATGTCTCATATCAGACCTTGACATACACATGAATATCTGTTAATTAATATGAGACCAATTAAATAGCCCCAACCTCTCCTCTTTGTGTTCCTCGCCCACACAAACACAAGAGCCTGAAAAAAACTCTAATGCTGTGTATTGAATGTGTCTAATTTTAAACCAAAAATATATGGGGCTAGATGGTTGCTTTAAGGCAAAGAGTCTCAGTGTTTTCCATAACGTGACCCCCATTTTCCATACCATGACATTCCCTGTTTAGCTGGGATCTCATCTTTTCTTCTTCCCTTTAGCAATATAGGAAGGGCAGGATGGTCGCAGTCTGGGATCACAAGCCCCAGTTAAGAGTCCATGCTTTAAAGCAATAGATCTGTAGCAGAGTATGGGGCTTGGGGGGACGGACTGCCTTCAGGTGGCAGTGACTACTCCAGGAAGAAGTCTGGCTATTTCAGCCAGTATTGCTTTTGAGACTTGGGGCCACTGTATATTGTAGCAGGAAATCTGCCTTTCTTTGACAAGACCTCCCATGCAGAGGAGGGGCAATACAATGCCTGTGTTCCCAGCCAGACTGCAGCTGGCCCCTGAGCTGGGATACAAGATGAAGGGAACTCTTTAGTGGCATATCCCACCCTTGCACACAAGAACAAGCCAAATCTGGCCCAGAGCTGCTAGCCTCTCGCTAAAAGACTGATCATAAAATAACACACACTAAAGTATTCACTTAGCACCTTATCTGATGAAGATGTAGTAATTAATTTGCAGCACAAAGTTTGCACAGACGATAGTCACACAGAACCCTTAGATGATATTTGCACTATTTCTTGCTACTTTAAATCAAAATGAAATTCAGAAAAAGAAACCAAGGTGGTTTTGATAGTCATAAAATATTTTATATTATAGTTTTATTTCATGCATCAAAAGTCATAATGCTGAAAATAGTGATTTTTTTTAAATACTTTTAGAGGTTTCTTGGCAACTCAACTGTAATCTCATTATCCCATTATTTGTGCATGCCCAACTAATATGGAACCAACACAAATACAATCTGAAAAAATACACATGCTCAGAAAGTTTTAAACATGCATTTCTGAAGAGGAATGATTCACTGATGTTGCTTTTGCAAAACTTCTAAGATTTCCGAATACAACAAAATATGTAATTGTTTTCTCTTCAGTTTATTCTCCCAGTACTTTGAGTCCCTGAATTTTGAGGAAGATGCTATTACATACCTTTTGTGGCTGGTTCCCTGGGATGTATTTTTAAGTTTCCCTGGGGTCCCCTGAAGTCTAGTTAATTATTGGAAGCCTTCCCTCGCTTTACAATTCCTAGAATAAGTCCTGGAGCACTTCCCACATGTGTTGTTTGCTAGCTGATCAGAAGTGAAATACGTTCGCTGCTTGTTTGAGGACTCTTGTATAAATGTAAGGCCATCTGTTCAGGGCTGTGAATTTTAATCGATAAGATTTTAAAAACATCATATATGATTGAGATTTAAAATGTTTCACTCGGGCACTGCAAAATGCTTCCTTGGAAGAAGGAGATGGTTTAAAATCTGCTTTAAACTTAGTCTATCATGGGGCCTGGGGATGTTTTGGGAGGGGGGAGGTTGTCTCTCTCCAGCAAGTGAGGCTTCAGATCCCTCGCCTGCGCAGTGAGAGCTGAACAGCTGTGCACTGCGAGTGAAACAGCCCAGCTCGGGCCGGGAACCTGGAGCTCGAAACCCTCCGCCACGGTTGCTTGGAAATCTAACTCTGTTCTCCCAGGAAACTCCCACAAACTCACCTGTCCTGGAGCAAAACTGAGGTTCAAGTCCAGCAGCATCTTCACGCCCCTCAGATCCTCCCAGCGCCTGGGCTGCACCCTCCCTTCAATGCAGCGCTGCAAGGACACCGCCCGCCGGTCCCCACTCCCCGCCGGGCACTAAGGAGGGAGCAGTGCGGCAGGAGGGTGGAAGCAGCGGGCTAGCCAGGAGGAGAGGGAGTGTCAGAAAGTTGGAGAGCAGTGGGAGTGAGGGGAGAGGCAGAGAATTTCATTCTGAATTACCTTCAGAGTCTTTTCTTACCTATGGCTTCCTGACATCATTTCTTGGAACCAACTAGCCCTTAAACAACTTTCAGCCATTACCATCCTCTACTGCTCCATTCTCCACCACCCAGACTCTCCCAAAATATTTCAATACATGGACCTAAAGCTCCTGCACTTCTAAGGCCCAGGTCTGTTGCTGTTACATAAAACCAACTCTCCTTGACAATGATGTGCTGGAATGCAGTGGTGAAATAATCAGGTCCCCAATATTGCCACCATGCTATTGTTTGCAACTGCAACCATGCATTTTCCGTTTTGTAGCTCTCTCGTGTCTCTTCCCCCCCAACTCTGTTTCCTAGTAGTTCCCTTTCCCCAACACTAAGAATATCAACTTCCTCTGCCTTCCTTTAAACACTATAGCCCTGACCCTCTTGATACACATACTTTTCTTTTCCACAGTTTCTCTGCACTCCAATTCTGTGTGCACTCAACATCTTCTCTGTATTTTCCTTAAACCTCTACAATTCCAGCAACGGCCTTGTTAAATATTCTGTCCAGACCTTTCTCACTCTAGCAGCTTATCTCTCCAGATTCCTGTGTGCTCCATAATTTGCTCTTCCTTCCCCCAGTTCTCTGCACCCATCTCCTTTTCCCAACTGTTTCATACTCATGGGTTTTCCAGACATTCATTAATGGACAGTAAGAGAAGTTACATTTGCAGAAACTTAAACTTCTTTAATTAAAGCAAGGAGGCCATCATATAAATAGAGAATCCATTATTGAATCCTACAAAGTTGGTTGCTTCACTAATATCCTGTGGCAGCGTGTTCCACAGGTTAATTATTCAATTTGGAATAAATATTTTAATTGCTTTCAGATGTATTTCCTTTAAATTTTCCTTTAAATTTCCAATAGGTGACCTATGTAGTCTCATTATAAGAAAAAGTGCCCAGTTGCCTAGCTATATACCATTCCATGTTTTATATATCTTTCATTATGAATGCTCTTAACAACTACCTAAGATAGATGGTCCTACTCTTTTTTTTAATTTCTGATCATGTGAAAACTTTTCTATGCCTCTAATAATTTTTACTGTCCTGAACACAGTACTTGAGTTCTCTGTTGCTACAAACACTGATATTTATATTCTCAAATTATCATTGTATCATGGTTGGAAGAAATGCTCATATACTGTACTGGCATTACATAAAGAAACAGAGCCCAATCTTTTTATTAATCACAAATCTACTTTATTGCCTTCCCCTTTATACACAATAATAAAAATAATTGGTTCACAAGCTATTTCAGTGCTTAATGTCAACATAATACATATTGAATGTTGTTATTCCACTGTCTTTGTCTGCACTAATAATAATAGCTGTTGATACAAGGCTATTATTTAAACACATTTCAGACAGGTCCTTTTGTTCAATCAGTATGGACATCATGTATGCTACATTGGACAAGCCTGAAATTTTGGTTCTTTCATCACAAATCTCCACACCTAATTATATCCCTGATCCTGCAAACACTTACACTTAAGCTTAATTTTACTATCATGAGTTATTCCATTGATTTCAGTGGGTCTATTCACATGAGTAAAGAGAATGACAAGGACAGGAACAGAAGCAGGGACATGTGTGCAGGAAAGTAAGGAGAGGGTGGTTAGGGATCAGATGGATATTTTGGCTGGGTGGTGAAAGAAGGCAGGGCCTGTGGAAGAAGGACTTCAAAGTTGAGTGGAGGGGACTTGCTTTGAGTTTCTGCATCAGCACAATGCATCTATGGCTATGCCCCACTAAATGACATCCAGATCTAAGGAATTATTTCAGTTTTTGACAGGGTAATGGGAAAGCAGTGAAGTGGGTAGATCTCATTTGTGAATGTTGAACTTCACAGCATAAAAGAGGGAGATTAATTTGGCATATTGTGAAGTGTAACATAAAAAACATCTAGCTTGAACCTCTTCTCACTATACAGGTGTAGACTAGGAATGACTTTATTGGAAATCAATGAATTTACACTAAAGCAGAATATACATAAAAGTATAATCAGGCCAAATATATCCATTCCTTTTATCCCCTGTATTAGATGGAACAGAGAGTCTAGCAGCCAATGGTAGAGAGGGGAAATAAGTTGATTGTGCTAATGACTCCCATCTAAGTAGTACACAACTAAGACTGCTCTGTATAAATCTCAGAAATTACCATAAATACTAGCCAGGCAGTAACTGCTTGATTACTAATATAGATCCTGAACCTGAAAATACTTACTTATATGCTTAGCTTGTCCACACAGAGCAGCAATGCACACTATGGGGTGTGATTTCTAAGGCACACTAACATGTTGTGCATTAATTGGTCCATGTAGACCCTGGTGGTACGCATTAAGGGTTTCTAGTGTGCTTTCATATAGTAGTGTTTGAAACAGCACTACATTCAAGTACACTAGGGAACCAGCCATGTTTACACATACCAATTAACACAGAACATGTTAGTGTGCTTTAGAAATCACACCCACATTGCTGCTCTGTGTACACAAGCTCTGATTTAAGTCCTTTTTTAAAAAACAATTGTTAAACTCCCCCTATTGTTTATGAAGGCCCAGGTTTTTAAAATGGGTATGTCTCCGATTCAAATTTGGGACCAAAATGTACTTGATATGTATGTGTAGAGAGATGGCAATTTAAAACTGTTTAGGTTTCATAGTTAGTCCAAAATAGTAGATCTAGATCTATTTTCTGGCCTTTCGGATGCTTGATGTTCAGTCAGTGTAGTAAGATTGTTAGGAAAATGAATATTTCCATGTGAGCAAAGCTTTCTTCCAGACACCTCCTCTTGCCAATCCTGAAGATCATTACTTTTCAGCTAGGTTCTTGATTTCTTGTCTGTCTTCATCAAGAAATCTTTCAGGGCTAAACAAACCTGGGTTCTTCTATAATTTTCTAAAAATAAACATCACACTGTTAGATATTTGATAGTTTAATATCTCAATTCTATGAGGTGCTGAGCACCTGTAACTCCCAATGAATTCAATGCAAATCCAGGGTGATCAGCTCCTTGGAGAATCAGGCTCTAAGATAGTAAAATTAGTTAGCATGAAAACACATCTCTGACTCATGTATGGATCTTTCTTCAGAACAGTAGAAAATATGTGCTTTTTTCATGTACTAGAAACATGTTCAGATGCTGAGAATCCTGCCGCTCCCAATGGGCTCAGTTGTATTCCAATGAAAGCCAGCAGCAAAATTCCTATTGACCTCATTGGGACCCAATTTGGGAAAGCATCTCTATCAGGAAAGTATTTCAGCAGGTTCTTAACTTCAAGCATATACGTAAGCCCCACCAAAGTTTAAAGTTAAGTATGTGGTTAAGTGCTTTCCTGAATCATAGCCTGGAAGCCCATTGACTGTGATGGGAGTTAAGGGTGCTGAGGATCTGTCCCTAATAGTCACAGAATAACAGAATGTTAATGTTAGTAATTTTAAAAAGTAAACCTCTCAATATTTGTTTAGTCAAGTCTATTATTATTTATTTTGCAAGACTGATTTGTATTAGAACAGTAATGTTCTTTAATAAACCACAGAAGAAACACAGAAAACAACAACTGTGAAATGCATCTGATACTAAGAGCTAGTCTACACTAGAAGCGTTACAGCTCTCCTATCGGCATAATAAAACCACCTCTGTGAGAGGCGGTAGCTATCCCACCAGAGCGGTGTCCACACCAGTGCTTAGTTTGGTGTAACTTATGTTGCTCAGGGGGGTGGCTAATTCAAACCCCTGAATGACATAAGTTATACTGCCATAACCTGTAGTGTAGACAAGTTCTAAGAGTTGTGGGGAGAGAGGGACTTAACAAAAATTTGTATTTTTATATTATTATTCTAACATAGGTCACAATTATTTAGCTTTAAGTTAATGCAAATGATGATCACAGAGCACATAGGTAATAATTAATGGCTTATATGAGAACATAAGAATGGCCCTACTGGCTCAGACCAAAGGTCCATCTAGCCCAGTATCCTGTTTTCCAGCAGTGGCCAGTGCCAGGTGCCCCAGAGGAAATGAACAGAACAGGTAATCATGAAGTGATTCCTCCCCTCTCACTCATTTTCCAGCTTCTGGCAAACAGAGGCTAGGGACACCATTCCTGCCCATCCTGGCTAACAGCCATTGATGGACCTATGCTCCATGAATTTATCTAGTTCATTTTTGAACCCTGTTATGGTCTTGGCCTTCACAACATCCTCTGGCAAGGAGGTCCACAGGTTGATTGTGCGTCATGTGAAGAAATACTTCCTTTTATTTGTTTTAATCCTGCTGCCTATTAATTTCATTTGGTGACCCTCTAGTTCTTGTGTTATGAGAAGTAGTAAACAACACTTCCGTATCTATTTTCTCCTCACTATGATTTTATAGACCTCAATTGTATCTCCCCTTAGCCATCTCTTTTCCAAGCTGAGAAGTCCCAGTCTTATTAATCTCTCCTCATACGGAAGCTGTTCCATACCCCTACTTATTTTTGTTGCCCTTTTCCAACTTTTTCCAACTCCAATATATCTTTTTTTGAGCTGGGGTGACCACATCTGCATGCAGTATTCAAGATGTGGGCGTACCATGGATTTATATAGAGGCAACATGATATTTTCTGTCCTATTATCTATCCCTTTCTTAATTATTCTCAGCATTCTGTTCGCTTTTTTGACTGCCTCTGCACATTGATTGGATGTTTTCAGAGAACTATCCACAATGACTCCAAGATCTCTTTCTTTCTTATGACTGATCTTTTGTCTAGTTTTGATCTTTCAAAGAAGTCACTACATGTAAGGGATTAATCTCATAACAGATATATAGATGCATAGATGTTAAGGCCATAAGGGACCATTAAGTCATCTACTTTGACCTCCTGCATAACACGGGTTGTATAATTTTATCAAGTTACCCCTGCATTGTGTAAATAATGTGTGTTTAACTGAAGCAGGTCTTTATACAGATTTCATCATGGAGAGTCTGAATATTCAGTATACATACAATCTAAAACTTGTGATAACCTTGCATACTGGGCAACAAAATACAACTTACTCATTATAGTTGATTTGATATTGATGGATGAAAACACAGGAATCTTTGGCAATAAAATACCCGCTTAATACAATATCTTCAATGGTACTGCAAGAAAACAAAAGGATACTAAAAAATCAACCATTTCATGTAGGGCTTGATGCAACTTCCATTAAAGTTAATAGGCTCCCATTGACTTTAATGGAACTTATATGATTCTTAGTCAGTTTTTGATTATACAAATTAATTGTGAAAAGAGAAATGTACTTCTAATAAAAGTTCTTAATGTTTTAAATTATAAATAAGCTTTACTAAAAAGAAAAAATGTCTTGTAGATAACTACATGTAGTACAAATTATTTGTAAAACACTCACAGAATGAGAACATTGTCATTTCTTTGCATTTTGTTCCTATCTTTCTTTTAATGAAAATGTTATTTATTTTCTTAAGCAACAAAGATATACCATATAAATCATAGTTATATCCTAATATAAAAATATGTATATTTAGGTGAATCAGATAAACGTCCTGTAAGCCAGTGAGATCTGCTGAGTGCTTAGCATGCTTCAAAATCAGTCGGATGTCCATCTCTAGATTTAGGATCCTAACTTTAGGCTCCAGTTTTTAAAAAAATATTGCCCTAAATAAATAAAACTCTTAATATGGTGTAATATCTTGAAAAGTTACTATCATCCTTATTCTGGAAAATTATCAATGTAACAGTTTTTTACAATACAGACTGAAAACTTTTTGCTAAATACTTACCAATGAGGAATCATGAAAGGCACGTAAGATGCATGTTGAACACTTAGTAAATTAAAGCTTCAGTGTAGGGCACTGAAGACCTATCTTCAAATCTGGGCAGCCAGCTCTACCCAATTTTCTCATCTGCATGTGCAGAGACAAAAACGAATGTCACTGAAAGATATCACACCATACTAAGAAATAGACTTTGATGAGTGCAACACTTTACAAGATGAAAACATGGCATATTTCAAAACACTCTTAAAGAGAAATTTTCAAAGGGGCCTCAACTGGCCTCTTAGACTGAATGGACAGAGCAACTAAGGATGAAAAAATGGAAATACATAAACCTGACTGTACAACTTACTAGTTGCAAAATAGTTATACCAGTTACAGCCCTAGTGCAGATGCAGTTATAGAAAGTGTTTTATACCAGTATAACTTATACTGGTATAAAGCTGAAGAAGAGTGCTCTGTGGCTCAAAAGCCTGTACCTTCCACCAACAGAAGTTGGTCCAATATCTATCTATCAATCATCTAGACACTTTTTGGAATCATTGAGCTTAGAGGCTGGTCTATGTGAAATGCGTGTGATGGTTCCATTCCAGTTCCCAGTGGACTCCACATAATATAGGCATCACAGCTGGGATCTGTCTCACCAGAGAGGGTAAGCACTGAGGGCCTTGTTCCCTGAGTTGTGGAGTGACTTCTCTGAGCAAATGAGAGTTGAGGGCACTCTCCGCCTAACAGGAGGTGCACAGCCCTGGTGATATTAATATGGGCCTCTACCTCTAACTTACTCTTTTTTTAAACACTTGTCCAGGTCAACAGTAACCAAAAGTTTTAAATACCCCTATCAGTTAGGCTTGAGGCCATTATAAAGGTTCTGTGAAGAAGTTTCTTGTGGCTGCTGCCTGAGTTATATTTGGCCTTTTGATTCTAGCCACGTTGATCTGGCGCTTTTCAGGGTAGCTAAATTAATTCACTGAAAACCAAATGATTTAAAACATCAGATTTAAAACACAGAGCAAACTGTAACAGAAAGTGTGTTTAAGAAAAAGTAGTCCCTGAGTAGTTTTTCCCCTCATTGAGTGACTGAAGTGACTGTGCTGCCTATTTATAAGACTGCCAAGCACTACCCAATTGCAAGGAGGGTGGGTGGCTAAAATGAGCAGCTTTTAGATATTAATTTTTAACTATCTTTTCTATTGTAAGCAATTTTGAACGTTGTTACTGAAAACAGGTTGTCAGAACTTTTTAAAAGTATGTGAAACTAAAATAAAACACAAAATTTAAAATTTTCAGAAACATGATTGGCATTTTTTGATCAGCTGTAATAATAAGTAGACTTGGAGCTGGCCTTCAGCATATAGGTGAATTTCATTCTGTGTGTCTGTCTCTGTGGTACATGAGTACTAGGAAGCACTGTGGTTGGATAGATCTTGAGTGAGAGATTTATTCTACTCTCATTTATCCCAGCTTTACACTGGTGAAAATCCAGTGACTTCAGTGAACTCACCCGATTTACAGTGGTGTGAGTGAATGATTTGTCATTTAGAAGTGGATAATGTTTGATTTTTAGAGGACAGCTTGCCTGAATTTTTTTTGCTTCTATTGATTTTAGATGAAAAACAAAAACATATCCTTTGCATATTTATGGTGGCAACTCAATGGTAGCATGGTTATTAAATCTATTTTCCCATGTAATATTAAATGCCTCATTTATATTTTGCAACAGTTTTATAGTTCTGTACATTAGTAATGGCAAATACACTGAAAAATCAAGGAAGACTTTAAAACAAACCTGCTATTGAGTGTTCTGGAATGTAATGTACTGCCAGGATGACAGAAGAGGTCTGTAGCTTCTAGCATTTAGCAGTAAAATTGTTCTAATGTTTTGTTTACACAATTTCATATCTTACCTCTGTTATATTCTAAGTTCTCAAATTCCACTGAATAAAAATATTCTGATTCACCAAAGAAACAAAATTTAAAGACTGGCCTTCCTAGAAATATTCTCTTGCTGCGCTGCAGAAAGCGGGTGCTGATACAAAAAATAAGCATCATAGATTCTTCTTAGTTGTAATACACATTCGCTTGTACAGAGATCTTCTGTGTCTGTCCGTCAATCAACATTTGAAAGTTTATCTGAGCCAAGAAAATGAAATCAGCGTGTAACAATTAGTGAAAGAAAATCAAAGATATAATGTAACAGAGAACAGATTTCTCTTTTGATTTGGTTGCATGTACCAGGCTTGTGATACATTTTGTTACTTTGTGTTCTAGACTTGACTAGTCACAGCAAACAGCTTTGAAAGGTTGGACTAAAAGTCTTGATGTTGTTTTTAACTGGGAATTTTATCTTCTGTAATAAACAGCCTTAATATATAACCCAAAAATACAGAAATAAAAATCTAACAAGATTGAGAACAACTGGAATTAGGTCATTTGGAATCATTACAGATTACTAGAAATGAGAGGGGGAAAATGGTTCCTGGATAGGACTGGCATGGGGGCAGTCACCTTTGCCCCCTTCTTGGCTCCTACAATGAGCAAAACTCTGGTGGACCTGAGTACTAAGCCCACCTTTTTCACTTTTGCATTGAAATTACTTTATTATTATTATTATTTAAATTAAACTGTGTGGGCAGTGATCTTTGAGGCTCTGATAGGGCCATGGAGGACACCCCCTTGTGGAAAGAAGAAATATAATTTACATTTGGCTGTTTGAGTGGTCTGACTGGGAATACAGTATGCTGTCTCATGGCAGAGCCTGGTCTGGGAGCCACATTAGGGCTTCTACTCAGGGTAACAGAGCAGAGTCATTGTTCTTTGCTTCTGAGGAAGGCAAAAGCTATTTATTTATTATGTTTTGAGTACTGCTACATAGAGAGTAGAGCTGGGGACTGTGGGATTCAATATTGAGTAAAATGGCTGCGCAGAATGAAGTTTTCTGTGAAAACCCAATGACTCAATTTATAACTGACAGTAATACGGATTGTCAGTTTAGGAATATGCTTGGGGTTGGGTTAGGGTCAGAGTCAGGGAGAGGGAAAGGGAGGGATAGCCCTGCTCATCTGCTGGAAACCTTGGGGTCACCCACCTACTGATGATGACCACCTCCACTAGAACAATATCAGACAAGGCCTTTGCTTGCATAGAGCTAAGCACCCTGTGCTCCCATGGGCCTCAAATGGAGGGTTAGGTCACTCGGCACTTTTTTAACACCAGGCTCTCAATGACTGTGTTGTTAAAAAAGAAAAAGAAGCAGAAACCTGACAGGCTTCTATATATTTTTTTTTCTTGTAACATAATTCAAACAGGCTCTTGCACCATTAAAACACTGGCATCTATGCAGTTTGGATGCCATCCAAACTCATCTTCTGAAAACTAAAATATTTCCTACCAACAAGTCCTGACAGTTTTCTCAGCTTTCTATGAATTTAATGCACAAAGCCTCCCACACTTAATGTTGATTAGCACCTGTACGTAACTCATGCAACTAAGAGCTTTGCTTAAAGAAAAGAAAAGGGAGTCAGATTTCATTGGTATTTTTGTCATGTATCTTCTTCAGATTTCCATAGGTTAGCTGTCACATAGCCTATTTACTTTAAAGATGAAACACACAACAGAACTGATGTAGTCTGCAGAACTTTTAAAAAATCTCAGTTGCCAGTGAGGTTTAATTTGAGCTTGAGGGGGGACAAAAGAAAAAAAACAGATGTAGAATGGAACTGGGTTGGCTGTTAAATAGCTCAAATAATATTGAGGAATTCAGACAATTATTCAAACCTCTCTGAACCTTTTTTGGGCTGGAAAACAATCAAGGAGTCTCACACGAACAGAAGGAACAGGCACAATCACACTCTCACTAATAACGTCAATGGGAATTTTGCCATTGATGTCGATGGGATAAGGATCAGGCCATTGGAAGAGGCCCTTGAGTGCTTCTGCTTTCCTTATCAGCCAAATTGTAAATTAATGTCTCCTAGAAATACATTTAATTTTGCTTTAATAAGACAGTTATTGTCCTGTAACCTAATAAATGCCAATTGACTGTTTAAATTAATTGAGCTTTAATAAATCAATTTAATGGATTTAAAACTTCATTGTCCAGACCATCTTGAAGCTACATAGAGCTCTTCCTCCGGTCTCTTACTTTTTAATCATACATGTATTGACATTTGAGATGTGCAGGGTTTGTTTGTACTGCACTGGAATATAGAGACAAAATCTATAACTTTTTTAAAATAACATGCCATTCTAAACTGCAGTTGCATTGAGGTAAAAACTAGTAAAACGTTTTTTTCTTAATGAAGGGCTCACTTGTCAAATGTATTTCAATTTTGTAAACTATTCATGCCAGAGCTCTAATTCTAGAAATATACAATACTGAAGAAAATATGATTAATCTAACAGTACCACTACTAAGAAACAAGTTATTAAAAAAGCAATTTAACTTTTAAAAGGTTATAAATGCAAACATACATACTGTGATACAGAATCCTATCCATCAATTTTACCCAATCTGAACATTATTAAGTGCAGTCTGTACTTTCTTTACAATGCATGCATTTCTTTAAAAAAGTTACTCCTGAATCTATTCTGCTTCTTTTTTTGATGGTAGAATCTGTTTTGGGGGAAAAAATTCTTTCAAAGATTTTGTTTATAGATCATAGTGAGGATGATGGACAGATGGGTATTTTGCAGCCAGTACTGTGTGGAGCTCCTGCAGCAGTTTGAGGCTGGAATGAAGAACTTTCAGACACTGTTGTGCTTCTAAATTTCAGGGGGAGAAGCAACAAGGATGATTTGATGTTAGAGAAGCAAGCACTAAATTTTAGACAATGGAGAATGTAATTCACACAGCTACATGTAAAATATCAGTGTGTTTTCTGAAAAAAGCTTCAAAGAATGTGTAAGACTGTTGCTAAAACCTTTTCCCCTCAAAGGAACCACTCTGACTATACAGCAAATGCAATACTTTACAGGAGAGTTTGAAGTTTCAGCTTCTCTTTTTGTACTCTGCCTCCTATTCTCTTTTCTCCTTAGATTCTTATAATGCTCTCGTCGCTGTAGAATCTGAGCAAATTCCCATAGTGCATAAGCAACATGACCACACACACACACCCCTGCCACCTCCTTGCTGTTCATTCTTTCACGCATCCTCTTCCTAGGGACTTAAGTGTATGCTATGTTGTTTAGAGTTTTTTTCACCCCCTCCTTTCCTTTCTATCTCTCGTTCTCCATCAATCTGTGTTCTAAACATTTTCATGACCACTAGATGAGAACTGCAAATATCCCAGTGAATCCATAATATATGGATTTAGAAATAACATCATACCAGTGATAAATTGTCCTTTATTGGTTAGCCATTCCCTGTCTTCTGCAAAGAGCACTAGAAAGGACAAGGAGATATGAAGAGAAGGCATGGGAACATCAACCCATACTGAATATTACAAAGCATAGCAAAGTTTTAAATAAAGAGGCTTGCTCTTTTCACTGAACCAACAAAACATTATATTATACAAGATTTGTAGTTATTCATAATTTGCTTATTGTATTATTATTTATAGTTTGTACAGCAATAACACTGTCCTAAATACTTCTAGACAGACACTATAATCCTTCTGCCCCTTCTATGCTCTCTCTCTTTTCGGCAGGTCCACAGGATTACGTGAAAGTCCATTTCTAGTGCAGTAACATATTGTGTCTGCATAGCAGATTATTTGTTCTGAATTCCTCATGATCTGCCATGGTCACTGCACTGCCATTAAATTCTGCCCTCTGCTTTTGCGGGGTGATTTGTGGTATAAGGGTGCTATTCAATATGAGGTAAGGTTACTTCACCTTCTTTCACTGGAGTGAATGACCCTGGCTTTAGTGGAGCTACACTGATTCACAACAGCTGAGGATCTGGCCCTTGTCCTTCCCTTCAAATGCCATCATAACTCTTTCCTCCCTACATATCTGATCCAGCCTCTTATCTTCCTCCCCCCAGCCTTACTACTCCACCAGTGATGCCAGCCTCAATGCCATGTTCATTTCCACAACAAACATCTCTGTGCCTCCTATCATGAAGCCCCTTACTCCTGGAATAAACTCTCTTCTCTAGTCTGCCAAGCTACTTCCTTCTCTTTTAAATCCTTAATGAAGAAAAAAGACCTACTTATTTTGTACAGTCTACAATAAATGGCTTAATTATATCAGCTCTTTCATGTATTTATTTTCCTTATTTTATGTATAGTATGCTGACAAATTGAAGAGGGCTCAGAGAAGAGCCACAAGAATGATAAATGGATTGGAAAACATGCCTTTATAGTGACAGACTCAAAGAGCTCAATCTATTTAGCTTAACAAAGAGAAGGTTCAGGGGTGATTTGATCACAGTCCAGAAGCACTACACAGGGAACAAAATAATTAATAATGGACTTTTCAGTCTAATAGACAAATGTATAACAAGATCCAATGGGTGGAAGTTGAAGCTAACCGATTTCAGACTGGAAACAAAGTTTAAATTTTTAACAGTGAAGATAATTAATCACTGGAATGATTTACTAAAGGTCATAGTAGCGTCTCCATTGCTGCCAATTTTTAAATCAAGTTTGGATGCTTATATAAAAGATCTGTTCTAGTTCATCAAACAGGAATTAATTCAGGGATAGCTTATGTTCTGTGTTATGCAGGAGGTCAGACTAGATGATGAGAGTGGTCCTTCTGGCTTTATCTATAAAGCTATATCAAATAGCAACAACTAACAGAACCACCAAGCTGCTCACACAGTTATTCTGAATAATCACAGTGAATGGAATCTGCCTCTCCCCTTCCTGTGTTAGCAATGTTGGGACCCCCAGTATAAATGGGCCACCAGTTGCCAATAGCATTTCAGCCTTGCATCATCTAACTCTGCTGGCAATAATCTATGACGAAATGCTCAAAACACCTATTCTGCCTTGATTTAGAGAGAGCCTCACTCTACTCAACTGCCTACGAGCAAGTGGTAAGAATGTAGGTTAACACATTTCTGTCACAACCCATGAATCTCAAATCCAGGCCCACAAGATTCATGGGGGAGGCCAGGCTTCAATCTGGCAGCCTGCTGGCAACAGCTTACCAGAGACCCATGAAGACCAGCCCCAGTGTGAGGCTCCACCTCTGATGTGCAATTGGCAGAGTTTCCAGAGCAGTTGATTGGTCTGACTTAAGCCAGCAGTAGGAACAGAAAGCTATCTGAACAACTGGACTCCACCCTGTTTTGGACTGTGTGCTTTCTGTCACCTGCTCCTGCTTCCCCGGCTTGCTCTCCTAGCATTCAGATCTGGCCTGACTCCTGACGCTGGAATTGTGGTTCCTGACCTCTGAATCATCTCCTGCTTCTTACCTCCCGGTATCCCGACCCAGCTGAATCTTGACTCCTCTCTCATGACTGTGGACTCCGGCTCTGATTACTAGGTCTGGCCACCCACAACCCAGCTGTGACAATTTCCTGCTTTTAGTTTTATTTGTTTCCCCAATCAATAGTACATGAGTTCAAAAACTCATTAACATAAGAGTTTTGTCTAATGCACAATGTTCTAACATACATTGTACACACAGATATATGCCCTGAGCATGGCAATAGATTTTATGCAGACATATAGGTCCTCTGCAGTATCCCATACATACATAAAACACGAGACAAATTTACTGAGCCAAGAAATACAGGAGTCAGGAGTATGGCCTAACTTGTTGAGGCTAAATAATTGGTTAATTATTAGTAATACAAATCAGCCTGAACCAAATGTTCTAATCTGAGCAACACTGAACTTTTAAAGCAGAATTCAAATTGGTAACAAACCCCAATCGGAATTTTGTGATTAGGATTTACCTCTGCAATATCTCAAATGGGCACTCAAAATCCAAACACTGCCAAACTTTGAGGTTATTCAAAATCTGTACCTGAACCTGGATAAAGTGTGGTTCTACCTCATTTCCAATTATTATTGTTAGGAGTTATGAGAGACAAGGTTATGTCCATATTTAGAAAGACTGTGGTGCCCTCTGATGTTTGTTTTTTGAAACTACCATGAGAGATTTATTTAATATATGTTTGCTCACTTTAGAAACTAAGCTCAGTTACCAATGTCTCTGAGCACATATATTGTTAAACACAACCCTTTTTTTTTTTTTTTTTTTTTTTTTAAACAAGCAGTCATTCTGACACACCAGACTCTGACATTTAAATCTGGGAATTGTTTGCTGGGATTCCTAATCTGATTTCAGTTGTAGTTGCTCATGGAGAGAAAAAAGGCCTCCCAAATTCACCTCTGCCTCAGTCAAAAGTGAACCCTGACCTCAAACTACAGGAGGTGATGATCTGACCAAGACATTTGTAATTTTCACCCCCTTAGTCCCCAAATCTCATCCAAAAGCAACCCGCAGAGTGTGCCCATCTGAATGCATAAAACCAGAAATCATCTTTGGACTGACATGGTGGTCACTATTGTGATCTAATCCTGATCCCATTGTCATGTTTTCAGTGTTGTTGTAATCATATTGGTCCCACCATATTAGGAAGGCAAGGTGCATGATATTTTATTTGGCCAACTTCTGTTGGTGAAAGAGAAACGCTTTCAAACTACACAGTGCTCTTTTTCAGGTCTGGGAAAAATATTCTGTGTCACAGCTAAATACAGTTGTTTAGCACAAGCAGTTGACACATTTTAAGGGACCATTCAAGATGAAGTGGCCTGTTAACACCCCTACAGTCATAAGACCAAAAAAAAATGACTTGTGAAACCTTTAACAAACAAACCTTTAACCTCCATGCCAGAGGACAGTTATACGGTTCCTAAAATCCAACCACCAGATAGTGATCAAATCAGCAGACAAAAGGGGTGCTGTGAGGCCAACCAGCAATTCTCCAACAACACCTATTATAAAGAAATCAAAATCCCACACTGCAATTCACCCAGCACTTTAGGATATCATGAAATCCTTCACCAAACATTACTTCAAGGAAAAAATCCTACAATCTCATTCTCAATCCCATCTCAGGGATCTTCTACATGCTTCCAAGATACACAGGTAGATCCATCATATCTGGCTCTTACTGAAAGAATATCAGAACTCATAGACACCGTCCTCAAACTACTCACCACACAAAGGGCCAGCTTTCTCCAGGACACAACCGACTTCCTCCAGAAACTCTGCAACATTATCAACCTCCATCAGAATGCTATCCTTGCCACTAGGTATGTCACCTCCATATACGCCAACGTCCCTCACAATGGTGGCATTGATTCCTGCCTCAAATATCTTGGAGACAATGGACAACACTCAGATATTCCCCCATAACACATTGTTAAACTCCTCCATTTCATCTCACCCATAACAATTTTACATTCAACAACAAACACTTTGGCCAAACTATGGGAACAGCTATGGATAGGAGGATGCTTTCCAATACGCCAACTTCATGGACAAATGTTCCACAAAACCAATGATATACCTTAGCTACCACAATGATATTTTTATCCTCTAGACAGATAACCTAAACTCCCTCATAGATTTCCACCATCATTTTAACAACCACGAGTCATTCATCAAACTCTCGTTAGAATATTCCTGTACCAAGATCAGTTTCTTGGATGCTATGACCAGCTTCAATGATGGAACCCTATATAGACAACTAATACAAGGATACCACAGATCACAGATTCAATAACTACCTCAATCACACCAAGAAATCTGTTATCTACAGCCAGGCCCTCATATATGACAGAATAGGATACAAGGAGAAAGTCCAGGAGCACACCTTAACACACTTAAAACTGCCTTCACCAAATAAGGATGCTCCACCAGAGAAGTAGATCACATCATGGAATAAATACCCTCAGAAAACCTGCTTAAACACGGGGGGGAAAGCCTCTGACCACACATCCATAGTTGTCTTCTGCCACCTCCCCTGGAACCCATATGGGGTATCCTTAAACAATTACAACTTATACTTGATGTATAGCAAGCATATATGTATATAGCACTCTGATCTCACTTCCACCAGTTTTACGTGTTGAGTTACATTGAAGTAAATGTCGTTGCACTGTAACTCAGTACTGCCAACTCCAAACATTCTAATACCATGAGCCAGGTGCAGGGGGGAATCATGAAGTGTGCTTAAAAATAAGATTTTTAAAAAAAAATGTTAAATTTGGGGTTCTTTTTACTTGCCTTCTGGGTTTTATGCCTTTAGGATTCACATTTTTAAGTTTTTTTTTCTCTGCAACCTTGAGGTTTAGAAATTCTTATTTATTATAAAATGAGAGCTGCATTCTCATGTAATAATACCATTCCAGGAGCTGAGTCAAAAGGAAAATACCAAATATCATGAGACTCACAATAAAATCAAGAGAGCTGGCAACAGTATGGGAGGAGTGGCTGCAGAGACCAAAGGTGATCCCCCATCTTGGAAGGCAGGGTCTGGATTGCAAGGATAGATCAGCAAAATGCAGATGGTATCAGGCAGTAGGTGCTAGTTGCTATAATATAAAACTTTTTTGAATAAAGGAATAATTTTTAAATACAAATTCTCATTGTTTTAATGCAAATAGAATCCCTGGTGACTGAGGCTGTTTGGAAGTGGCCATGAATAAGCACATCTCCCCGTTATCCTGGCTCCATCCACTATTTTGGCTACACCAATTGCCTCAAAGACTTCTGCTCTAGCCCAGTAGGGGAGGACTTTTTAGATTGCTTGAACCACTGTGCCTTCCTTTCAAGCAGACATTTTCACCAGGGGGGTCTTGCAGCTTGCCATCTACTATAGAGAAAATCAAGCCCTAGGCATTGCTTTTATAGGTCTGACCTAGCATTATTTTGTATTTTTTAATCTATATTATATGATGTATTTCTTTTTCCCTGAACTCCTCTCCTATTGCATTAATATTGATCTTTTTTAAATTGGCTGTGCTGTAAAAGCATGTAGTATGAAGACACTGCCTGGATAATTTTTGCTTCATAGAGCTTTTCACAAGGAAAAGAAATGAAGTTAGCCTTATTGCTTTGGTTTTTTTGTCAACATTTGATTACTCATGTGCTAAAAGCTTTGTCCTCAAATGCCGATGTTATTGATGACCAAGATGCAAATGGGTTTGGGGTGATACCATTAACATTCATCTCCTAAAAATATGTTGTGGGGCGAATACTTAACCCTAGGAGTTTTACATCTACTGAAGCATTTGACTCCATAACTAATAAACCACTCACATAGATTATATTAACACGTTAACAAACAGGTTGCTCACTGTTTATACAGTAAATCAGCATTAAAAATAGTGTTACCAGTGTTACCTAAATGGCTGCTAATTTATGTGCAGCTGTTTGATTAATCTAAAATGCACACCGTTAGAGATGACCAAACTGGTTCAGATGAAACAAGAACCGATCCAAACATTTGAGTGTACTGCAGTGCTGCCAGCTCTCATGATTTTATCACCCTCAAGCCTCATGGCATTTGGTTTGTGGGTTTTTTTTGTTTGTTTGTTTGTTTGTTTGTTTGTTTGTTTGTTTGTTTGTTTGTTTGTTTGTTTGTTTGTTTGTTTGTTTGTTTTTTAAATCCCGGGTCCTTGGGCCATGGAAGTAAGAGTGTCTCTGGTTTCCTTTTCAAATAAAAAGTTAAGTTTCTAGCCCTCACGGGGTTGCAAAGAAGAACCTGAAAACATGATCTGAGTGCATCCCAAGGGCTCAGAAATGAGAAAGCAAATAAAAAGAACCCACATTTTGATTTAAAATCATGGTTTAAGAAATTAATCTCTTGATTTTTGACTCATGATTTTTGAATGCTTTGGGTTGGCAATACTACTAGTGAAACAGAATCAACTAGTACCAGGGCCCAGGGAAAGATGAAGCCGATTGGCTCTGGCAAGGCTCCCACTTCCCACTCTATAGTTAAGTATTACCAGTCGTTCATCCTGCTGAAGGCTGCCCCACCCTGCCCTGCCTTAAAGCCAGTGTAATTGTCAGAGCTGGGTATCCAGGCTTGCTGGAGTATTTAACCACATTGCCTTTCTGGGTCTGAGAGGAATTCTTCCCTGTGGGCAACATTTACAAATGTCTGGTTGTTTTTGTTTTTGCCTTCTTCACAGCAGCCAAGAGGCCTGATAATTGTGGCTAAAAAGGATTAGGAGTGTTCAAAAAAAAAAAAAAAGTTGGTGGTGGGAAGGGAGCTCTGGTAGTGGTAAAGAACATCACTCTTGTCAATCAATATTGTTGCAAAGGGCAACCTTGTCCAGTGCGGGTCAGAGGCGTCAAGGGGCCAACTCTCAGGGAAAATCTGAGCACAGCACCTAACAAGGACTGGTATTCTGAACCATGAATTTGATAGTGGAAGTTTTGCTAGGAGGGCAGCAATTCCTTGATTGTATGATATGAGGCCATTTAGTCTGACACTGGACCCAATTAATACCTGATAGTTTCAGGAGAAGCACTGAGCCTCTTTCATAATACAATAATGTTGTGTCCTGGCACTGTAAATCTATTCACATACCTGTTTCTTCCATGCTTTGATCAATGTACCATGCACATGGTTTTCTGAAGTTTAAATGTTCCCCAAATTATCCAGCTGTACTGTCCATAAACAGGAAAGTGGCTGAAATAATTACCATCACTGCAAGTGTCCTTCATGATGGAGAATATTGACGTTCAGCCGCTGTTACCACATATTGAGCTATGTGAGTCTCTTCCAACTGAAAATTCCTCTCCACTAGTGCTGTGTCCTGCATACTGATGGCAGCTCATTGAACACAGTGAGGTGTGCTCTCAGAAAAGCAGAGGGAATGTTTGTGATATATGAACAACAACCCAAAACAGCTGAGTATCACAACTGGGTTAATTTTAAGTCTGAGGAGGATGGAATTCTTACTTGTAGCAAAATTTCTGGGCCTGAAATATATTCCTGCCACCATGACTGCTACTAACCAGAGGAATGGGCATCCATACACACTACTGAAAATGACTGCTCTAAGTTACAGTCTTACTTCTAACAGAGACAGTTGAGAATGGTCAGAGGTAAGGGAATCCTTAGAATCTAAGAGCCTGGTTCAATGCCCACCAAAGCCAATGAAAGGCCATAAGGGCCGAAATCTCTTCCCATAGTAATTCCATTGAAGTCTGTGGCATTTCAATAGCATAAAGCCAATGTAAGTGAGAGAAGACTCAAGCCTTAATGTTGTTCACAACCTAATAACAAAAAGAGCAATAATCTGTCTCAGGCCAGTGAGTTTTTGGCTTCCTCACTCCTAGCTCAGTCAATTGACATCATTTCATGGAACCAAAATTCTGTGAGTGCAGCAGGAAACATGAGAATTGCATTCAGTTCAGTTAGGAGTATCAATTCCCACCAACTCATACTGCTACTGGAAGGAAACCAGGCAGTCCAAAGATATACTACAAGAATTTGAATCCCTTTATGTTAACTTATGCACATCCTCCCTAATAAGAGAGAGTCATATGAAAGTAAAGTCTGAGACCCAAAAGCAGCTGGTGCAGGATGGGGTAGAATAAGTGCCTGAGAACAGAAGTGGGAGGTTCCACTGTCATGCTCCAGCCATTTCAGCAGGACTGAGCTGCTCTTTTTTGTTTGTTTGTTTGTTTTTTCCCCTCTCTTCTGAACAGTTTCTTTGCATCTTTTTTTCACCTGGCAGCATCAAGAGATTTTGGAAGATGATCCTGCAATGAAACCTAGGCTAGACTGGATGGAACTGTGTCTCCACTGATGAACAAGGTATTTTTGTTCATTTTGCATGCAGTTCAGATCCATCTAAATTAAACAATACTCTACCCACATTTAAAGTGAAGCACAAAAAAGTGAGCTAAGAAGCTGATATAGGTCAGGGTCTACCCTTATGGAGGCCACCAGTGGTGGAAATTCAGTTGGAAGAGGACAGAGCACTGTTGGCTGGAGCTGGAGCTTCAGCTGTGATCTAAAGCCATTCTTTTTGGGTGAAACCCCGACGAAGAGTGTTACCACTACTGAGCATGGCTTCCATGTATTCCATGGCACCATTGGAATACAGGTGCCAGGCTGGGGCCTAGATGATGTAACATATTCCCTGGAATGGCAACCAAAGAAGGTACTATGGAAAAAACATCTTTATCACAAGTTATCCTCCTTGTCTAACTGAGATCAAGAATTTAAAGGAGAACTCAGAATTCAGCCTGGTCCTGCTTTATATCAAAAACCTGCTTAGCTGAAATAACTCGTAGATGTAGAGTTAGGCTGAGACAGAGGTGATGTGAGATCTGACATCACAGCTGATACTTTTGTGGCACACATCTCATTTGCAGTATGGAACTGGAAAAAAAGTGGTATTGGTTAACTTTTAGTTGATGACGCTGAGACACTGATACTAGCCATGAGCCAATTTTCTCCCTCTCACCCCATGCACTTACAGAGATATCCAAGAAATACCAGAACCTAATTTAATAGCACATCTTCGGCAATGATCTGCCTTAATTGTATGGACACAGCACATTAATTGTTTCTAAAACAGAAATGGACATTCTACCATTCAGACAATAGATTTCATTTCAATTTACAGCTGGGCCAATCTTCTAATCTTTTTGAGTAAAGCATAGGATACATATTAAAATGAATAACATTTATTATTTTGTTTTGTTTCAAAGAGGGAAAACTGTCTGTCCACATTAGAAGTTGGTAATTTTTTGTTTGCCACCAGGAGGTGCAATTGATCTTTCCAATGAACCAGCAGCTACCCCTATGCTGTCTTTCTTGGCTTGGTACAGTTTCTTTTCAGTATCAATAATGATTTTTGCTTTGATAAATGTTTTTGTCTGTAGTACTTCTTTCGTGGCATTTGATGGAGGTGGAGGATGGACAGTAAACTTTCACGTCCTTTGACTTTTGTGTTTGCTGAATTTTACTCCCTCTTTGAGGAGCTCATCTCTTTCTTCCTCATCCTCCCGCAGCTCTATCTTCAGTTTCTCAGCTTGCACTCAGATCTCAGAGCCCAGGTAGTATTCCAGATCTGGACAATCCCCTTTGCTACTGTTGAAGCCACAGTAGAGACAGACAGAAATTTCACCTGCAGTGAGGAACCTCCAGTATCACTGTCTTCCCGGCAGTGAGATTTATTAGCCTGTAAAAACTGCCTGAAGGAAAGTATGGAAGCCCTATCATTTATGACATTTAAAACTACTATATCCAAAACCCTAGTCAATGTACAATGGAGAGCAATCCTACATTAGAAGGGAGATAGACTAGATGCCTAAATGAACTTTTCCACCTCTAGAGTCTATTGAGCTAATTAGTGAAAATCTGCATTAAATATGTTGGACTTGATTCCTTCCTGCCTTGCCCTGTGTGTATTCAGTAATACCTTTGCAATCTAGATATAAATCATTCTGAATTGGTAGGGTTTAATGTCCACTTTGTGTTCACTTTGAACAGTGTAAATTACCACACAAGGTGCAAGACAGAGGAGAATTTTGGTCTGATTTAATAAGAAGTGGTATTTACATGTTTTAAGAGCCTATGTGTGAAATCTGCCATATCTGCACTCAGTTGTACTTTCATATTTTTTTTCTTTTTTGAGGAGCATGGCAGATAAAGTTGCATCCTGTACTGAGTTCTGCAGGACATTCCTGATTTTTCTGAGGCTATCCTGCTAATTACAAAGCTGCCAATATATTGAAAACATCCCCAAATATCTTTGCGGCTAAAACATTATGATCTGACACATGAAAGGCAATATTTAAAAGATGGTAGCCTGTCTAGAGTTCTTTCCGTTCTCTTTTCGCTGGGCCTCAGATAAATGCATTGTCACTAATAATGCATTCTTTTTCTATATTTTCCATTTTTGTTGCACTTTTGAAATTTCTTCTTCGGGTTCCCCCATGTTGATTTTCAAGGGCACCTGTACGGTTACAGTTCCCTTCCATTCCTTCAACAGTTGATCAGCTGTTGAGATTTTCCCTCAATAATTTCCTCTTACTTTTTTGAACTATGGTAATTTGGGGGGGGAAACACTTTTTTTCTTTTTCTTTTTTTAAATAGAGATTATTGACTAGCCAATATATACTTCACAGGACTATGTTTACAGTTTATGTTTTAATATATGCTGTCAGATACGGAAAAGAACTTCAGTAACAAACAAACAAAAACATACTTTGTTTTTATTTTTTCTTCTTTCCTTCAACAGCCCAAAATAAAATCCTCCAATATGTGTATTCTCCAAAAAATGTACTTGAAATGGGCTCAGTCAGTTCTTTTTCTCATGTTCTTATGCTTAAAGTAAGAAAATGATTTTTTTAAGAGTCTAGATTTTTAAAGACAATTTAGTTTTCCTGAAAAATGTCACCTGTGTGATGGATCAGTTGAGATTTGAACGAGTAACTGCTTGTAGACATAGCATGACCCTTTCTGCTAGAAGTCTGAACTTCAGTGAGAAGGAATAGTGCACATTTTGTTCTCAATTATCAGTGATCCAGAAGCAATTCCTTTTTTTGCTGAGAGAGTATTTTTAGACAGTTTCATTCAGAAACATTTTGTGAATTACTGCCTTCTCTGGTGTGTGTGTGTGTGTGTGTGTGTGTGTGTGTATATAATGATTAGAATGTTTTTAAACCTCAATCAGGAGCACTATGTTGTGGGAAAAGTTGAGGAAGGAGCTTGAGTTGCCCATTCCTTTAATTTTGTGTATGGTAGTTTAAAGGAATACAGAATGTCACTTTGAACAAAAAGAAAAGGAGTACTTGTGGCATCTTAGAGACTAACAAATTTATTTGAGCCTAAGCTTTCGTGAGCTATAGCTCACTTCATCGGATGCATTCGGTGGAAAATACAGTGGGGAGATTTATACACACACACACACACACACACACACACACACACATAGAGAACATGAAACAATGGGTTTTATCATACACACTGTAAGGAGAGTGATCACTTAAGATGAGCCATCACCAGCCGGGGGGGGGGGGAGGAGGAAAACCTTTCATGGTGACAAGCAAGGTGGGCCATTTCCAGCAGTTAACAAGAACATCTGAGGAACAGTGGGGGGTGGGGGGGTGCGAAATAACATGGGGAAATAGTTTTACTTTAGAAAGCCTTTCATGGTGACAAGCAAGGTGAGCCATTTCCAGCAGTTAAGAACATCTGAGGAACAGTGGGGGGTGGGGTGGGGGGAGAAATAACATGAGGAAATAGTTTTATTTTGTGTAATGACTCATCCACTCCCAATCTCTATTCAAGCCTAAATTAATTGTATCCAGTTTGCAAATTAATTCCAATTCAGCAGTCTCTCTTTGGAGGCTTTTTTGTTGAAGGATAGCCACTCTCAGGTCTGTAATTGAGTGACCGGAGAGATTGAAGTGTTCTCCGACTGGTTTTTGAATGTTATAATTCTTGATGTCTGATTTGTGTCCATTTATTCTTTTACGTAGAGACTGTCCAGTTTGACCAATGTACATGGCAGAGGGGCATTGCTGGCACATATCACATTGGTAGATGCACAGGTGAACGAGCCTCTGATAGTGTGGCTGATGTGATTAGGCCCTATGATGGTGTCCCCTGAATAGATATGTGGACAGAGTTGGCAGGGCTTTGTTGCAAGGATAGGTTCCTGGGTTAGTGGTTCTGTTGTGTGGCGTGTGGTTGCTGGTGAGTATTTGCTTCAGGTTGGGGGGCTGTCTGTAAGCAAGGACTGGTCTGTCTCCCAAGATCTGAGAGAGCGATGGCTCGTCCTTCAGGATAGGTTGTAGATCCTTGATGATGCGTTGGAGAGGTTTTAGTTGGGGGCTGAAGGTGATGGCTAGTGGCGTTCTGTTATTTTCTTTGTTGGGCCTGTCCTGTAGTAGGTGACTTCTGGGTACTCTTCTGGCTCTGTCAATCTGTTTCTTCACTTCAGCAGGTGGGTATTGTAGTTGTAAGAATGTATGATAGAGATCTTGTAGGTGTTTGTCTCTGTCTGAGGGGTTGGAGCAAATGCGGTTATATCGTAGAGCTTGGCTGTAGACAATGGATCGTGTGGTGTGATCTGGATGAAAGCTAGAGGCATGTAGGTAGGAATAACGGTAAGTAGGTTTCCAATATAGGGTGGTGTTTATGTGACCATCGCGTATTAGCGCCATAGTGTCCAGGAAGTGGATCTCTTGTGTGGACTAGTCCAGGCTGAGGTTGATGGTGGGATGGAAATTGTTGAAATCATGGTGGAATTCCTCAAGGGCTTCTTTTCCATGGGTCCAGATGATGAAGATGTCATCAATGTAGCGCAAGTAGAATAGGGGCATTAGGGGACGAGAGCTGAGGAAGCGTTGTTCTAAGTCAGTCATAAAAATGTTGGCATACTGTGGGGCCATGCGGGTACCCATTGCAGTGCTGCTGATTTGAAGGTATACATTGTCCCCAAATGTGAAATAGTTATGGGTGAGGACACTTTGAACAAAGGAGGTATGTGATTCATACGCAAGAATGTGCAAAAAGTGAAGACAATTGTGTTTTCAGATTGCATGAGTTGGGCACATTTAGAAGTCTACTGCATGTGCAGTCACCTGGTTTGCAAGCACAACTGAAGGAACTGACAGGTTTCAGAGTAGCAGCCGTGTTAGTCTGTATTCGCAAAAAGAAAAGGAGTACTTGTGGCACCTTAGAGACTAACAAATTTATTAGAGCATAAGCTTTCGTGAGCTACAGCTCACTTCATCGGATGCATTTGGTGGACCAGCCGATGAAGTGAGCTGTAGCTCACGAAAGCTTATGCTCCTATAAATTTGTTAGTCTCTAAGGTGCCACAAGTACTCCTTTTCTTTTTGAAGGAACTGAGCGTATCTGTTTGTGCACAAACCTCAGGCCTCTTTTCTCAAAAGTGGGCCCTTACTACTTTTGCCAAATATCTCTGTAAAAAAAACCCACAGTTAAAATGGGAACATAAATGCCACTGATCACTAGATGTTTTCTTCAACAAACCCCTTTATTTTTCCTAATTTAAGGGTAAAGGGGGAGTAGATGCTGCTTTTCATTGTTATAACTGACTTTCATGGCACCTATTTTCTAAAGATGTCAGCAAATTGATCTCAAAGGCTCCAAACCTGCAATCTGATCCACTAGTGTGAAACCCTGGGCCGATGCAGAGCCAGACTCGGGTCTGTGCTAGCAGATCTGATTGCAGGAGCTGGAACTCAATATATACAGGGATCATTTCACCTATCCCTGAATGGCTACCTGTTAACAGCACATCACAGCTCTGCGCAACGCTATATTACAGGAAACAAAGAACACTTTCTCCAGTTAAGACTAACAAGGAAATTTTAAGTAGCAAAAATGAAATCCCCAACAGGAATTTAGCCAGGTACCACCTCTAAAACCCCCACTCTTAAGAAAAAGTGCTATGGTACTGTGGATCTCAATTTTGCATCTCATCTGAAAGGTGGCTCTTTCATCAGCTCAGTTCTCCCTAACAATGTATTGAGGCATGCCTTATAAACACTGGCCGGTGTTGGGATAGTGCTGCACTATTCTGTCTAGAGGGCTCCCCAAGAGGAATTCTGCTTCAGTGAGACAGCGTTGTCCTTCGAGCTCCCTACATACATTAGAGATGCACTCACTGCTTCAGAGGGTGCAGCATATTTCTTCCTGTATACTCAACAAGCCCCATTTCTTCTATACTTGCCCCTCCCCCGGTTCACCTTTGCTGAGAGGGTGTTGAAAAGAAGCAGCCCCTGCACTTTCACAAAAGTGAACTTCACTTTTTACCTGGCCACTGCTCAAGAGTACAAGGGAAGGAAGGTTTTTTTGTTCCCTCCCCTCAAACACCTCAGGAGCAGCCAGGCACAATCAATCCTGCAGTTCTGACTGAGAGGGGATAGAATTGCAGCTGCCTAGGGTTTTGTTTTGAAATCTGCCATCCAAGGACTGATTATCCATGACCTTGCTAAGCTTGTGTTTTGATCTTACAAGACCACAGCCCAAGGCTGCATGACTGCCAGTTAAGCAGATAGTGGAAATTTAATGTTATCATTTAAAGTCAGATTACTTTACAATCTAAGCCATTCTCTTCAAAAGCCTCTGTTTCAGGAGCCCTAGTTTCTACTGACTTCTTGTTATGTTGCTATCTTGGTTTCTTATGTACCTGGTCCTTCCACAGCTGTCCATTAAGGGCTTGAGTCAACTATGTTACTCCAGTTTTATGCTGGTGTAATTCCATGGCTACACTGGCAAAAAACTGGAGTAACACTGGTGAATCAGGGCCTAAAAAGTTTTATTATTTATTTTATTTTATACCATTTTAAATCCAAAAGTTTGAATAATATCACACAAAGCATGCCATATAACAAACATAATAAAAATACATAGACATGACTTACACGTCCAGCTCTGTAATCATTATATCACAATGAGCCATGCTGTGAGTAGAAATCAGTGCAATAACTTTGTAATGCTTAATGAAATGTAATGGTATAATGAAAAGCAGATGCAGAAGAAATTTTAGCAAGCATAGCAAAAGAAAGCAAATTATTAACAGTTCATGAACTTGAAACCACTTTATAAGCTTGAGGAACTCCCAGACAGAATCAGACAGATGAAAAACTGATACAATTTTATTCTTTCCAGATAGATAACAACGTTCATTTCTATGTATATTATGATCCGCTTAAATTGCCACTTAAATTACTGAAATATCACTTCATTTGCATAACCACACTGATCTGTTGTTTATGAGCAGATGTGGCTGAGATCAGAGTTTCCAGATACTTATTTCTGCTAAATATAGTCACTGTTCAACCTACACTTCAACACATGTAGGTAGCTTTACTAAGTAATTTCTCAACCAGACATGACATAAAGACCAGCATAGTAAGTAACTATGAACATGTGAAGAACAATCTTCAGGTGAAATTTCAACATACAAATAGCTTACAAATAGGAATAAAATACTGGTGATAGGTGTCACATTTTACATCTTCTTTTCCTGGAAGCAAAAATCAAATATAGCCCAGTGATTCAATAACATACTTAACAGGGGTTGTCAAATTTTTTTTTAATTTTGATAAAAACCCATCTGCTGGCCTTGTTACTCTATAAGGGGCTGAGCACAAACATCCAGTTCTAAGGTGAAGAGATGGGGATTTGGACTAGGCCACTCCCTGGAAATGGTATTCGGCCTGTGGCTCTTCATCACCATCCTATTGTTATCTTCTCTACATGGAATAAGATATCGTATAATGTCCTAAATGATGATTTGGCAGTTGGCCCACTGAAAAAATGGTAATTTAAACAAAAATATAGACACACAAATGGAAACCCTCTCACAGAGCCACTGCACAATGGGCATGCCAACCCCATTGCTGGAGAGGCCTGCATAGGGCTTTGTGTAGGTCTTTTATAGGGTAGACTATAGCAGGGTTTATGCAGCAGCAACAGATCATCTGTTCACACCCTGGAATCTTCTCCATTCCTGATTCACTCCTTTTTCCAGTATTCTGACTGCAGGTGACTGACATGGAGTAAAGATCCGCTCCACAGATCGGATGTTCATGTACATGAAGACACCCCTCCAAATGCCTCTTTCTCCCGCCCCACCCCATAGCCTCCTTGCCCCATTCTGCTAGAAAGGCTGTCAGTGTTGTCTGAAATATCCCACCCTGATAGCAGGTGTTGATCCTGCTGGGGAATAAGTGACTTCTGTTCAATCACTGAAGCAGGTAGCCTGTTCTAGCCTATCCAAATATAAGGAAACTGGAAGAGGCTTTTTAGAAAGAGAAGACTTATGGTATGAGCTGCGTAAAGCTGGTGTGGAATTCTCTGATGGAACCTACTTCCATTTGGAAAATCATTAATAGTGAGAGATTGAAACAATTGGGAATGCTTACTTCAGAAAGGAGATGAAGAAGAGGGGTGTGATAAAAGCATATAAAATAATGAATGATTTAGAGGAAGTACATCAGGAACTTTCTTCCTGTCTCATAACACATGGGGATATCCAATGAAACTGAAAGTTGGCAAATTCAAAACTGACAAGAAAATACCTTTTCACATAACACATAATTAAAATCAATGTCACATGATGTCACTGAGGCCAAAAACTTAACAAGATACAAAGGGGACTGGATATTGATATGGATAAGAATATCTAGACTAGCATTAACTATTGTGACCAAAAAAAAAGTTTTGGAAGGGATATGAAACCTCTCATGTTGAGGTTTAAGACAAGCTAACTATTTATGATGAGATGTGCATAGGGAGCAGATTATCTCATAACTGAATCATTGGGTGCTACTGATTGTCAGAGACAGGATACTGAATAGATTGACCACAGGTCTGATTCAGTATGGCAACTCCTGTTTTCTACGTAGAGTCAAGCACTAATAGCCTCTGAGCTCAGAGCTGTAAGTCATATGAACCAAAGCAGAATAATCGGGGTATAAGGGCTGTACAGCTATACATGAAATCTCAAATGTAGTTCCACTGGATCCTGCCATCCTTTGAAATACCCAGACCTGAAGAAGAGCTCTGTGCAGCTTGAAAGCTTGTCTCTTTCACAAACAGAAGTTGTCCCAGTGAAAGATATTACATCACCCACTTTGTCCCTCCAATATCCCCTGAAATATGCATTTAGGACAGCTACAGCTTTTATATCTGAGCTAAAACAGACCCTCGCTCGGAATGTGGTTTGAACCACAGCTGAGAGGTCTCTGACTTCCATCTATTCATATGCCAACCTCTAAAATTGTCATATAAACAGTAAATTTATTGAATGCAAGTTTGTTTACCACACAGTAGAAATAAACAACTCCCATGACACCAGATCCAATGCCTTGGGAAGCCACTAGCTGGTAATGCCTCTCCAAATCTTTCCTTCAGACTCCCCAGGCTCTTCTCGCTCCAATGAATAATCCTGCATCTTCCAGTCCCTGCCAGCAGGTGGAGCTGTTTGCTGCCATCCTCAGTCTCCATCAGTCTCTGTCACAGCTGGCTGCCTACTCCTCCTCCACTGCAGATGGAAAGGAGAGGTCCTCCCAGGTACCAGAGGCTGGAGGAGGGATATATACATACATACATATGTGGTGTGGACGTTGTTACCTCGTGGGCCTTACCAGCTGCTGTCCCTTGGTAGCGCAGGGCAAATGGATCCCTTGGCCAAGAAGTGGCCATTCAGTAGTGACTGCCAGGCCCCATGTGTCTGCAGCAACCCGAGGTCAGGGCCACGCTGCAGAAGACAGAGTCTGAGAGTGGAGCAGGCAGAGCTGGGCTGGGGGATGCTGTGGGCTGGCCTGGTCACGTGCACTGTGCCTTTTGCTAGAAGTAGGCCTCGAAGTGGCACTGCACATAGTCCAGGTACCCGAAGTCAGTAGTGGAGATCTTTGCTTGCAGGATGGGACTAGAGGCCTCAAAGAAGTGAGAGGCCAGAGCAAACCTGTTGATCTCAGTGATCCTCAATGCAGGCCTGTTCCTCATGCATAATGTCCCTGGGCCTCCCCCAGTCCTCCCAGAGGTAGTGCTGAATGAACTGCAGCTGCTGCTGGCAAGGAGGGTAAGGTCTCCATGGAGGCCTTGTACAAGGGCCACGTGTCATGGGTGTAGTCATAAACCCACTCACAGAAGTGATTGTCAATGTCGAAGCCTCTGCAGTTGTAGCAGCTGTACTTAAAGTCAGTCAGCATCAACTTGTCAAGGGTGAGCGCGACTGGCACCCCACCAGCAGCAGGATGTTCCCTTCCTGGATGTCATCATGGCAGAAGACCACGGGGGGGACGGGGAGGGGCGTGGACTCCAGCAGCTCCCTGAGGCTTCTCATTTCCTTCTGCAGATTATAGGCTTTGAGATGGCTGAACTTCTTTAGCTGGGCTTGCTGGGTGAAGGTGAGCTCGGTTTTAGGTACCGTTCCATGGTCCCAAACAGCTCAATGGCTGTGAGGTTGCTGAGGTGGTCTGAAGGGCTCTGAGGATGCAGGAGTGCTGGGGTTCTGTGAGTGCAGAAGGGCTGCGGGAGAGCAGAGGTGATGATGAGCGGTGGGAGGCAGTTCGAGGTGGCAGAAGGGCTGGGGGAGAAGTAGGAAGAGACACATCACACAGTGTGGGAATGGAGATTCCCATAGGAAGAAATGAGAGAAACCCAACGTCGGGGGGGGAAATGGGAAAAAACAAATGGCTTTCCAGCAGTGAGGGGGAGAAAGACAAGTGTTTGCTTGCTGAGGAAGTATCCGAGCGTGTGTTTGCTGGGAGGGAGCCTGAGTGAGTGTCTGATTGGCTGCTAGCCTGCAGGGGGCGGGCATTAGGGTGTCTGTGTGTTTGCGTCAGGGAAGCCTGGCTGTTTAAAAATAGCCGGAGCCTCGCGAACCAGCTGAGCGGCAGCGGAGCAGCGGGGACAGCAGAGCAGCTCACAGCAGGAGTTTGCCTGGGAGTTCGCCTGGAGTGAGCCCAGTGAGGCTTACATCTTGCCAACGTCTCTGAGGAAGCTCCGTAGTAGGTAGGTGATATGGAAGGGGGGAATTCAGCTGTTGTGACCTGCACTGGATGTGCCATGTTTGTCTTTCTTCCACAGGACAGAAGCGACTTTGTCTGTACAAAGTGCAAGCTGGTCTCCATATTGGAAGAGAAGATTGAAGGTCTGGAGCAACAGGTAACGACCCTGCGTTGTATACGAGAGACTGAGGATTTTCTGGACCAAACTCAGGATAGCCTCCTAGGGGCACAAAGCTCTAAAGATGTAGAGCAGGTTGCACAGAGGAGCCAAGAGGCCAGTGAAGAAGCTTGGCAACATGTGACCTCCAGAAGAGGTAAGCGGAATGTCCGGGTTCCAGTAACACAGACACAGGTAACTAACCGCTTTCATGTTCTCTCCACAGGTACCAATGCGGAGAGTGGACCAGATGATATGTCTGGGGGGAGAAAGCAGAAGGAGACTCCGCTGGTTGGGAGGCATGAGATGCGATGTCCTGAGGTTGGAGGTTCCACGACCACCACTCCCAAGAGGAGAAGGCGGGTGGTGGTGGTCGGGGACTCTCTCCTCCGGGGGACTGAGTCATCTATCTGCCGCCCTGACCGGGAAAACCGAGAAGTCTGCTGCTTGCCAGGGGCTAAGATTCGTGATGTGACGGAGAGACTGCCGAGACTCATCAAGCCCTCGGATCGCTACCCCTTCCTGCTTCTCCACGTGGGCACCAATGATACTGCCAAGAATGACCTTGAGCGGATCACTGCGGACTATGTGGCTCTGGGAAGAAGGATAAAGGAGTTGGAGGCGCAAGTGGTGTTCTCGTCCATCCTCCCCGTGGAAGGAAAAGGCCTGGGTAGGGACCGTCGAATCGTGGAGGTCAACGAATGGCTACGCAGGTGGTGTCGGAGAGAAGGCTTTGGATTCTTTGACCATGGGATGGTGTTCCATGAAGGAGGAGTGCTGGGCAGAGACGGGCTCCATCTTACGAAGAGAGGGAAGAACATCTTTGCCAGCAGGCTGGCTAACCTAGTGAGGAGGGCTTTAAACTAGGTTCACCGGGGGAAGGAGACCAAAGCCCTGAGGTAAGTGGGAAAGCGGGATACCGGGAGGAAGCACAGGCAGGAAGGTCTGTGAGGGGAGGGCTCCTGCCTCATACTGGGAATGAGGGGCGATCAACAGGTTATCTCAAGTGCTTATATACAAATGCACAAAGCCTTGGAAACAAGCAGGGAGAACTGGAGGTCCTGGTGATGTCAAGGAATTATGACGTGATTGGAATAACAGAGACTTGGTGGGATAACTCACATGACTGGAGTACAGTCATGGATGGTTATAAACTGTTCAGGAAGGACAGGCAGGGCAGAAAAGGTGGGGGAGTAGCACTGTATGTAAGGGAGCAGTATGACTGCTCAGAGCTCCGGTACGAAACTGTGGAAAAACCTGAGTGTCTCTGGATTAAGTTTAGAAGTGTGTGCAACAAGAGTGATGTCATGGTGGGAGTCTGCTATAGACCACCGGACCAGGGGGATGAGGTGGATGAGGCTTTCTTCCGGCAACTCACGGAAGCTACTAGATCGCATGCCCTGATTCTCATGGGTGACTTTAATTTTCCTGATATCTGCTGGGAGAGCAATACAGCGGTGCATAGACAATCCAGGAAGTTTTTGGAAAGCGTAGGGGACAATTTCCTGGTGCAAGTGCTAGGGGAGCCAACTAGGGGGAGCGCTTTTCTTGACCTGCTGCTCACAAACCGGGTAGAATTAGTGGGGGAAGCAAAAGTGGATGGGAATCTGGGAGGCAGTGACCATGAGTTGGTTGAGTTCAGGATCCTGACGCAGGGAAGAAAGGTAAGCAGCAGGATACGGACCCTGGACTTCAGGAAAGCAGACTTTGACTCCCTCAGGGAACAGATGGCCAGGATCCCCTGGGGGACTAACATGAAAGGGAAGGGAGTCCAGGAGAGCTGGCTGTATTTCAAGGAATCCCTGTTGAGGTTACAGGGACAAACCATCCCGATGAGTCGAAAGAATAGTAAATATGGCAGGCGACCAGCTTGGCTTAATGGTGAAATCCTAGCGGATCTTAAACATAAAAAAGAAGCTTACAAGAAGTGGAAGGTTGGACATATGACCAGGGAAGAGTATAAAAATATTGCTCGGGCATGTAGGAAAGATATCAGGAGGGCCAAATCGCACCTGGAGCTGCAGCTAGCAAGAGATGTCAAGAGTAACAAGAAGGGTTTCTTCAGGTATGTTGGCAACAAGAAGAAAGCCAAGGAAAGTGTGGGCCCCTTACTGAATGAGGGAGGCAAGCTAGTGACAGAGGATGTGGAAAAAGCTAATGTACTCAATGCTTTTTTTGCCTCTGTTTTCACTAACAAGGTCAGCTCCCAGACTGCTGTGCTGGGCAACACAAAATGGGGAAGAGATGGCCAGCCCTCTGTAGAGATAGAGGTGGTTAGGGACTATTTAGAAAAGCTGGACGTGCACAAGTCCATGGGGCCGGACGAATTGCATCCGAGAGTGCTGAAGGAATTGGCGGCTGTGATTGCAGAGCCCTTGGCCATTATCTTTGAAAACTCGTGGCGAACGGGGGAAGTCCCGGATGACTGGAAAAAGGCTAATGTAGTGCCCATCTTTAAAAAAGGGAAGAAGGAGGATCCTGGGAACTACAGGCCGGTCAGCCTCACCTCAGTCCCTGGAAAAATCATGGAGCAGGTCCTCAAAGAATCAATCCTGAAGCACTTAGAGGAGAGGAAAGTGATCAGGAACAGTCAGCATGGATTCACCAAGGGAAGGTCATGCCTGACTAATCTAATCGCCTTTTATGATGAGATTACTGGTTCTGTGGATGAAGGGAAAGCAGTGGATGTATTGTTTCTTGACTTTAGCAAAGCTTTTGACACGGTCTCCCACAGCATTCTTGTCAGCAAGTTAAGGAAGTATGGGCTGGATGAATGCACTATAAGGTGGGTAGAAAGCTGGCTAGATTGTCGGGCTCAACGGGTAGTGATCAATGGCTCCATGTCTAGTTGGCAGCCGGTGTCAAGTGGAGTGCCCCAGGGGTCGGTCCTGGGGCCCGTTTTGTTCAATATCTTCATAAATGATCTGGAGGATGGTGTGGATTGCACTCTCAGCAAATTTGCGGATGATACTAAACTGGGAGGAGTGGTAGATACGCTGGAGGGGAGGGATAGGATACAGAAGGACCTAGACAAATTGGAGGATTGGGCCAAAAGAAATCTAATGAGGTTCAATAAGGATAAATGCAGGGTCCTGCACTTAGGATGGAAGAATCCAATGCACCGCTACAGACTAGGGACCGAATGGCTCGGCAGCAGTTCTGCTGAAAAGGACCTAGGGGTGACAGTGGACGAGAAGCTGGATATGAGTCAGCAGTGTGCCCTTGTTGCCAAGAAGGCCAATGGCATTTTGGGTTGTATAAGTAGGGGCATAGCGAGCAGATCGAGGGACGTGATCGTTCCCCTCTATTCGACACTGGTGAGGCCTCATCTGGAGTACTGTGTCCAGTTTTGGGCCCCACACTACAGGAAGGATGTGGATAAATTGGAAAGAGTACAACGAAGGGCAACGAAAATGATTAGGGGTCTAGAGCACATGACTTATGAGGAGAGGCTGAGGGAGCTGGGATTGTTTAGTCTGCAGAAGAGAAGAATGAGGGGGGATTTGATAGCTGCTTTCAACTACCTGAAAGGGGGTTTCAAAGAGGATGGCTCTAGACTGTTCTCAATGGTAGCAGATGACAGAACGAGGAGTAATGGTCTCAAGTTGCAATGGGGGAGGTTTAGATTGGATATTAGGAAAAACTTTTTCACTAAGAGGGTGGTGAAACACTGGAATGCGTTACCTAGGGAGGTGGTAGAATCTCCTTCCTTAGAGGTTTTTAAGGTCAGGCTTGACAAAGCCCTAGCTGGGATGATTTAACTGGGACTTGGTCCTGCTTTGAGCAGGGGGTTGGACTAGATGACCTTCTGGGGTCCCTTCCAACCCTGATATTCTATGATTCTATGATTCTATGACATATTAAGGGTAAGAAAAAATGGATGTGGAAACCAGGGGAAGGTACCAGCAAAAACCTGAAAATTGTGCTCTTTTAATCTTTGCCTCAAATGAAGTTTCCAAAGGAGATTGAGGACAAGTTTTCGCTTCTGCTTTATTTAGATGTTACTTGATGTGCAAATGGACATCTAGGTATACTCCACAGTTGATGGTTGGGTTATGTACAGTAGCACAGAGCTTAAAAAGAATATTTTAGAATATAAACAGGATATATGGTATTATACCAGTAGATACACCCAATCATCTCAAACTTACCTTTCAGTGCTAAATGTCTGTTTTATGATTGATTTGGTGTCATTATTTTACTTGATCATTGTACGGGCCCTGAAGATGAAGAAGGAATATTAGAGAGGTCAAAGGATGACGTGAATGGAATTGAAACGGAGGTTACTATTGCCATTGGTTGAAATTTTCTATGCAACCCTTTTTTTTTTGATGAAAAATTACCTCTTTTCTAAAATGAACATTTTCCCAGAAGGTTTTTTTTCTTTTGAAATGTTCTGAAGGAGGAAAAAAGGAGGAGAGAGAGTGGGGAGAGAGCAAAAATCCAAACACAAATATGTTTTGGAAAAGTTGTGTTTTTTCATTGAAAAAATTTGAAATTTCTTGAAGAAAATATTGAAATTTGTGTGGATTTTTGTTTGTGAAACATATCTACTATGGGTATGTCTACACTGCATTGTAAGTCCAGGGTGAAGGGGGAGGGCCCCAGAGCCCAGGTTCCAGCCCGAGCCCAAATGTCTACATTGCAATTTTACAGCCCCACAGTGCGAGCCTGACGTGGCTGACCTGGACCAGCTGTATCACAGGTCTTTTATTTTATTTATTTTCCTTTGTGCGTTTTGAGATCTTCTGTTCAAGTGTAAAAAATCACATATTACCTATGTTTATTTAAATATTTTGATGCTTTGTATTTACCCATTATGCCCTTTTGTGTAGGTGCTTGGAATCATATGCAAAAGTCCAATTTTATCAGCCCAATTTTTTAACTAAGATTGTTCAGCTCCTGGCTTCATGTCATAATCTTTTGTAAAGCACTATCAAACTCTATGAGTTAGCAATACTCACTACTGTGTTCATTTAGCTCTGGTGTGACTGAAGAAAAATTATTAAAAATAACAAACCCACATCCAAAATCAATTTAATATTATATCCATTTAATAATTTAATTTTCATTAATGAATATTAACAAAGTCTATGAAATGAAAGATATTTTAAATACTTCAGTAAACAGGAATGTATAGAGCAAAACACTCAAAAGGCAAATATTATTGTGGTAGCACTGTGAACTCTCACATAAACAACAAAACATCTCTAAACAATCAGTTTTCAGAGTAGCAGCCGTGTTAGTCTGTATCCGCAAAAAGAAAAGGAGGACTCTAAAGTGCCACAAGTCCTCCTTTTCTTTAAATAATCCATGGCTTTTTTTCCTTGGTCTTTGGGACAATGAACCCAGATAGATTTATCGATAGGATGCATTACATCATTTAATAAGCCAAATTTTACTATCCGTCACACCAGGGTTAATCAGCAGTAACACTATTGAGTTAAGTGATGTACCTTTGTATAAATAAGAGCAGGAATTGATCCATTCATTCTTTTTTAAAAAAAGAAAAGTGCAAAAAGTTTCCAAAAAGTAGATCATTCAAAAGTGGCAGGAGGAAGATATGAATGTTTTGGCTCAAAGCCTCTTTCAGCAACTTACAATTCAGTAAAAGATATTTTTATTTCAAGTGTCCAGTCTATCAAGGCTTCAGTTGTACTGAAGAAACTAATGTTCAGCATGTGTAGGAAAGAGGGAGGAGATATTTAAATATGCGTTTTGGTATTAACATTAAAGTTCTATAGAAAACACATAATAATTCTGAAGAGAAAAATAGGAGGAAGATGAATTGATCTCATTAATTTCTGTCTCCACAATGAAATAGAAACCTGTATTTAAGAGTGGTTTGTGTGTATGCATGATCAAACCTGTACATTGAGCTTCGACAAATGGGAACAGAATGGTCATTCATAGAGAAGTTTTTTGATAAAAACAATCAAAGTGACTAGAAGGAAATGAGTATTAAACTGGAAATGAGTACATTTCAAAATTAGTGTGCTGGAAATATTTCCTGCTGAAACAATTAAATTTGAAAAATGCATAGTTATATATGTGTGCTATTGATGGGAAGGGGAAAAAAAGAATAAAATCCAGCAGTGCAATATAAATCCTAAACCGGCAATTCATTAACTTAATAACAATTATGGTATTTATTAAATTTCCAAAGAAATAGTATTTCCCGGAACTGATTCCAGACACATTAGCAGGGAGTGAGCAAGAAGAAAACCACACAGAAAAAGAAGTTGCGGTATATTTTTCTTAAAAATATTACCACATTTTATTAATCACAAATTAATTCTGAAATATTTTTAAAAGATTGCTCCCATCTCCTAACAATAAAATCAGGAATATGAAAACCTTGCTTAAAAATGTTTACTGTGCATATATATAAATGTATACTGTGTGTATAATTTCCATTCTTATGCTGAAGTTTAGTCCCATATTAATTCCATAATAAATTATTGAAGCATATATTAAGTAATCTATTCAGTGATTTTCCCAACTTTTTTGGAATAAATTTATTAATATAAAATGTACACAATAAAATTTTAAACTGACTTATCAGTTTGGTTAATGTTTATAAAAGGAAAGGAGGGAGTCTGTGATTATAGGATATAAATGGACTCTGCCCCAGATAAATATTTTTTCTTGTGTTTTATATCCAATTTATGTTAGTCTTTCTAAACATGACTGCTTAAATAGTTGCTTTAGTAACACTTGTAAAATCATCAGATCTTTTAAAAAACATTTCCATTAGAAAGGAATAAATGCAAGTAATGGCAAACATCCTAATCAAACACTTTATAGTTTACAAAATCTAGGTAGAAGTCTAACAGAGACACAGACAACACAGGCTGAGAGGGTTTCTCATGATCAATAATAATGTCCATCACACATCCAGAATTGTAATCTGGCTTTTTCATCATTAGGTGTAACTCAGCTCAGATCCCAATGCAGATCAGGACCACACAGTCAAAGACCATCATTCAGATAGTGATTCTCTTCTCACTTGCACCAGTTTTACACCCATGTAGTTATGCCTGATTTCGACCTGAGAGGGGACTCAGCACCATCATTAACCTCCTACCCCTGCCCTCCACTACTTCCATCATATCTTCTTCTGTTAGATACCTCAGCAGATAACTAGAGGAATATTTGGGGAGGGGGAAGCATTTAAAATTAAGCAAAGCTTGAGATTCTGCTAGTAAATCAGGAATTTTAATAAAAGGATCATATTTGCTCTTTGGCTTTCTTCTTAATAGGAAAATAATTCAAACTTTCAGAAGAAATAAAAGCAGCCCTTTTTAAAAAAAAAAAAAAAAAAAAAAAGACCTGCAATTACTAATCATAGTTCTTTGTAAAATATATAGTGATTTATACCTGGTAGAGATTAGGCCTTTGCTCCAAATCCCCTCTTAACAGTGGATGCCCATAAGTATTATTTGAAAACAAAACTGGGATATAATATGTTTCCCAAGTCATGGCCAGAATCTAGTGAAACTTTTAGATTTGAAAATCTTACCCCAATCTTTACATACTTGCATTTTAATAATATAATATAAACGCTCAGCAATATCTGCTTCCACTACCTAACAGCCTAAGTTCTTGATTCTGATCTTATTTACATCAGCTCTAAAATGATATAATTCCATTGACTTTAGTGGGGCTACTACTGATTTGCTAAGTACTGGTATAAATGAGATCAAAATTACAACTGGGCAAAATATTTTGGACAATTTTTTTTTCTGAAAAAATCAGATTTGGATCAACCGAAACATTTCCAAGTTCATGTCAGACTCATCAAATTGTTTCAGTTGAAAACAAACACAAAAAATTCTGGAAAAAAAAAATTCATTTTGACAGTTTTGAAATAAAACATTTTGATGTTTTTGATGCAAAATGTTTCATTTCAAAATTTTCTTCAATTTCATTAAAAAAATTTAAAGATGTAAAAAAGTCAAAAACGAAATGAAACTTTTTTAGGTTAAACAAAATATATCAGTTGACACACAACAATTTTTTAAAAATGTTTTCTGTTTGCAAAAATATTTGAAAAATGTTCATTTCAGGTTGACCTTGAAACTATTTTTTATTTTATTTTGGCAAACAAACCTAAAGTTCAGTTATTCACATTACTCTAATCAGAATCAGACCCTAAAGCAGTGTGGTGTCCTTACTTCAGATGGAGGAGTTACACATACAGTACTATCATGACTAATATTGAGCATTTCACACGATCAGTATACTGTACAAACAATAATTAGCAGTATAACATTTATCAAAACCCACTCCTCTGCATACACTGAGTAGATTTAATGGAACAAAACTGCGCAAGTTAAGTGTCAACTCCAGCAGTTTTTAGTCAATGGAAGCTTACCAATAAGTGCAAGACTGGCTTCTACAATATTAATGATATAACATGTTTTCAGGAATAAACTGCAATGAGATTCTAAGATTAAAACAAGGACTGTAACGTAATCTTTTTTAACAATTCAATAACTAGCTGTTAATGTATTTGTTTCATATCACTTAAAAGAAAACCTAGTTTCAGTACAACGATCAGTTGAGTAGTCATTTATACGCGTCATAATGGCATACCAAATATCCCACAGCATCATTACATTTTCATCTGTTGATGTACAAATTATCAATGAAACAACACATTTCAATCATTTTAAAAGTCTTATTATTTACAATGACAGTTAAGTACAGAAAGCAACCTATTTAAGTATAAGTCAACGAGCATTACCGAGTAGATATGCCTAATAAATCCTTTGGACTAATTCAGTATTCATAGAAATTAATTCAATTAATTTGCCTACCTGGCAGCAGTAAAACAGCTTTCAGTGCAGGGGTTCCTTTATCAGGCAATGTAGCTGATTTGAGCAGTCCAACTCCAGTAAAGCTTTTTTAATAAAGCATTTATCCCAAGAACAATCCCAGTTCCACTGCAACAAGGGCAGGGTCACACATGCATCAAAAAAAATAAACAAACAGCAAATTCATTGACATGGGATTGCCCCGCAAAAGCTAAACACCAGCTCGATTCCATCCAATTTTCTGTGATTAACAGGAGAAAAATCAGGCCCTTCTCATAGCCAGTTTTTTTTTTTGCTGAGCAACCCTGTTAACTTCAAATAAATCCATTATGAAAAAGGCAGTTCTTCACAGAAACAAGCTTCATTATATGGAAAAGCAGAGAACAGGCCTTCAACTGACAGGTCTCTTTCACAGCCAGCTCAGCCCACCTTCACTTCAGCCAAGTTCATCATGAAAAGTCACAACAGAGCCTCTCACAGCCAGCTCCTATTCTGAATTTAAAAAAAACAAGATGCTGGAACCAAAGATGTGGGGAAACCTAAATCATGTAATCAAATAGAACACCTCCAGGTGCAAGCACACGTGCACACTTGGCCTTGGTCATCTTGATCATCCAGTTCTGGGTCCCCTGGTGGGTAATCCACCTGAGAGCTGGTCAGTTCACTCCACAGCTCTGTGTGATCTGAATAACTGTACATTCCAACACTTCCATCTTGAATTTCTTCTATACCTGGGATTTCATAAACTACACATCCTTTTGTGACTCTAATTTCTGGAGCTGTCTTTTTAACTGCGAGGGCATGCATTGTTGGAAGCAATTCAGTGACTGAGAATAACTCACTTTCTGCTAGATTATCTCTTGTGTTATGTTCCAGCAGCTGACCGTGACTCATCAGTTCCTTTTTTTTTTTAGGGGGACAATTTTCAAGCAGCATTTTTTTACAGTACTATGTGATTATAAACTAGAGTTAGAGATTTGTTGCTTGGCAACAAGTTTAGCAGTATGCTAACTAGAATCATCCTGGAGAGCTTCAACTTAATTTATTCCTTGAATTCAGCTACATGAGGGATTCACAGAAAATTCTAAGTTTGTGTATATTCTCTGGTTTAATGAAATCTTGCCTGAAAATTAACCAGAAAAAATGTGGTGTTCTGGTTATTCACATTATCTGGTTCCCCTTTAAGAGTAGCAGAAGCAATTCGTTGTTTTTCAACTTGCTTAAGATTTTTGTTCCAAGTAATAAGATAACCAACAAGATTTCCAACATGTACCAGGTTGTCATAAAATGAGTATTTAATACCAACAGTACAGAAACTTTATATTTGTAATATCATCTAGTTACACAGCAAATGGACCTTCATTTCCAATTGTTTTGCTTAGACTCAGATAAACTACTTATCCTCTGAAAGACAGGATGTGATTCATCTTATGAGGTTATTTTCTCCTATAACCATTTTAATACTAGATACAATTTTAGCAGCTCATCTGAAAGTTGGAGACATTTGCTTCATTGTCATGGCCATAGATGTGACCAAAATGAAAAACCTTCATAAATTATAGGCTCAGTCATGCTAGACACATGGTTCAGAGGATGGTCTTACTAGTGAGAGCATAGACCTGATTTGGCTACTTCTAGTGAGCTTTTGGCTCCACGGCCTTCAGAAGAACAAGGATGGAAATTGATGGACAAGTGCTAAATAGTCCTTCATCCCGCACTGGTCTGAAAATGACTGAGTGAAAGGATGATATGTAATGTGACTATTTCATATCTCAGCAAACCTAATTAAATCAAAATAATTTCCCCACTGCATACTGTATTACCATCCACAGGGAAATCTTCTTTAGTAAATCTTCTCTTAGATCATGTTTGTTTTTCTCATGTTCCAGCTGGGGAACCTGAAAAATACCAGGAATATAAACGGTATTAAAATATGTGCAAATTACTAAAATGAGTATAATCCAAACACCAAAAGAAGAGTATAAAATTTCACCATTTTTGACTCTTAAGGCCTGATTTTGATCTAATGCTGGTCTAAATCTTGATTTGAAGTCAGGGCAGTTATACGGATGCAAAACTGGTCTGAGATAAGCAACAGACCTGTGTTTAACTGCTTAGAACTTTTTCACAGCCCTCTGTGCCCCAAAGTTTGAAGAAGAAAGGTATAGACAGGGCCCTTGTACTCTATGGCACAACCTTTACGTTTTGTGGCAGCATTCGGTGAGGATGTTACCAGGAAATGCCCTTATCTCCCTCCCACAAACCACACACGATTGTGGCTCATGGCTGGAAATCCTCATTGACATAAAATTCATCAATAATTATTTTCAACAGTAATTTAGGAGGATTGATTTTTTTTGGCTATAATTACCAGGTGGCTCAGCGCCAGTCCCTTGCTGTTGGCTCCCCCAGTATTGTTCAGGCATCTGCCCAAAAAAACTCCTTTTGCATGTGTGCCAATTAATTCCCTCTTATGAGGAAAGCTGGAGAGCAAGATGCAGCCTCAGGCAGGTTCTGCCAGGTCAGGGAGCCAGAAAACAAAATGTCAGTCGCCTAACTGCAGCAAAATAAAAAATTCCATGGTAAAAATATTGTATTCTGTGGCATCTTGGAAAAATACCAAATTCTACAGCTACTGAATCATGAGGCCCTAAATGATGTGAGGCAATTCACCTATCTCAATGTGATTGTTTTAGCTCTCTGCAGGCTCAGACCATGTGTTGCTGTAAGGTCTCTAGTGCAGACAGCTGTACAGAAGCAGCTAAGCTGCTGTAAGATTTCCTGAGTATCCACTCTATGCGAACAGGAGAGAAGTCTCCAGTTGACATAATTAAACCACCCCCAACAAGCAGCAGTAGCTATATCGGCAGGAGAGCATCTCCCGCCGACATAGCGCTGTCCACACCGGCTCTTCTGTTGTTGTAAATTATGTTTCTCAGAGGGGTGTTTTTCACACCCCTGAGCGACATAAATTATAATGACAAAAGTGCTAGTGTAGACATAACCTCAGGCAGTCATCACTGCATACTGTACTCTTGGTTCACAGTTTTAAGGATGTTGCGCAATCAAAAGGAATAATAACATGTTATTTAAATGTAAGCTGAGTTTCTCAAGCATAATTCTGCAGCATAGGGTGAAATAGAGTATAAAGTTGGTGGCTGACTAGTCACTAGATTCATGGGCCTTCAGGTATAGAGTAGTGGCTTGCAAGATGGAAATTTTTTTTTTTTGGTTACGATTAGTCTTTTAGATAATAGCTTCTTAAGAGGCTTAATGTTAGACTGTCATTTGAAAGCAAAACTTGCATCTTAAATTATGATCTGTCTGATAAGTATATGGCTAATTTATACATTGGAAAGATTATTAATGGCTTGACATTGTCACTTAACTTCTTTTCAAGAAGCAGGCTTCTTGCTTGAACAGTGATAATTACAGTCTGAGAGCCTATAAACTCCACCTGTTCTGCAGGAGAGAGGTGAATGCCAGGAGTTTGCATGGGAACTTGCTGTAGCATAACAGACTGTTCTCTACTTATTTGTTTGTCATAGGAGGCTAACAGAAATGGAGAAAGTGACAGCAAAGCAAATTGTATTTAACTTTTAAACAAAATTTGTTTGTGCTAAGTGGCTAGCGTCAGATTCTGTTCTCATGCTGGTATAATTCCATGTAATGTGAATGCAGTTGCTCCTTATTTTGATTTAAGTTGTTTGACAATAAAGGAGACTCGGGCCCTTCATTCTGTCGACCAGATCATTACTAAAGGCACAGCCCTGAGCATTGGATTGTACATAAATTGCACCATGCAGGAGTAACCCAGGAATCATTTTACGGAGGTAGTCATATTTTTTTCCATTTACAGTTTTTCTTTTGGCAAAAAAATCACTGTTTTAAAAAAATGGAAAAAAATCTCGAATCTTTGCATGGTTTTTGAAATTTCTGGGGTTTGGATGAAAAAACAGAAGAAATATCAGTTTTCAAAATCAGAAAGTTCTTAGTTTTCAGTTTTTCAGTGAAAAATTTCCCCTGAAAAATCTAGGGAGAAAAACTAACATTTTTCATTTCTTGTGTGTTGTGGTGTGGTTTGGTTTGGTTTGGTTTGGTTTGGTTTTGGGTTGGGAGGTTGGAATATACTTAACGTTTTCCAAAGGTAGAGCTTAATCTCTCTTTTGTGCCTAGGCTACCATGTATGGCTACTCTGGCCAGCAAGAAGGGGGAAGGGTCATAGCCCAGGGCCCACCCATTTTTGCCCCTCTCCATCCACTTTCTCACAGAGGAGAATATCCTAAGAGTATGGCCTGTGCTCCAACCAGACCTCAGGTCTTGATAGATCAAGCAAGGGTGTGGTTGAGGAACAAGCGTCCCTACTTAGCTAAATAGAACAGGAGGACAATGTAGCTCTAAATGAAATAGTTGCATATCTGATTATTGTATCTGTGTATGCTACACTGCAAGGATATCCTATATACATAGAACAGAGGAGCATTTTAGAGCTTTCCTATCATTTTGCACAGAATGGTCTCACATTACGCTAATATAATCATGGTGGGGCAATCATCATTTTTGTCCACCATTTTGTTTGCCTTTTTTCATGAACACATCCATTTACATAACTTTTTTATGTCCCAGTAGGAAGGACAGTTTGCTCAGTGAAACTATGAGAAATTATACATTGTGAAAAACATAATTTTCATTGAAAAAATGTTATTTGGTTCATAAATCTAGCCTCTCTCACGCCCACACCATATCCACATGGCTGCACATGCACGTGCACACACACACAGACCCCTTTCCTTCCTATTCATTTTGGTAATAGTTCACTAACAAAAGAGATTTCCCATCCATTTTTTTCAAACATATTTAGATTTAAACATTGACGTGAGCAATCCTTTGTTGGGCAATGAGACTGTGACGTGAGAAATAACTCCAGCAAATGATCATACGGTTAACTTTAGTTCATTTTCATAATCCAAAACTATCAAGTACAATACTGTAAAACTTACTTTGTGCATTTCCCCCTCATATTTTAAGAGAGTCATATCCTGGCTATAAAATCACAATATTACAGGATGGTTTTTCCAAAGGGCTCAGGCCTGATCTCTCTTCCCCCGCTTTCTGTAGGAACTAGCCTGATCAATTTTTGAAACCTGTTTCTTTTATGGGGGGGGTGGAAATAATGAAAGTACCTACAATCCTGCCTCAACTAGACCTCCATTATTTGTACTGCCAAATGTGGAGGCCAGTATCTGTCTTGCCTTAAAAATCACTGTGTCTTGGATAATTATCAGTTACTGAGAATGTATTTTTAATATATTTGCATATATGGAGAATACGAATGTTGGTATAAAATGGTCTAGATAATAGTTAGGCCTTGCCATGAGTGCAAGGTACTGGACTAGATGACCTCCGGAGGTCCCTGCCAGTCCTATGGTTCTGTGATTGCTGCACAGTGTTCTAAATTTCTTGGTATAAGAAAATGCTGAAAGAGTTTGATTAGTTTCACTGGGCTGAACCAATGGCCATTGACTCCCGTTGATTTTAGTGAGCATTGGATCAGGCCCAGCTGTATACTTGTCCTGGCCATGGTTTCTGTAACAAACTAGTGACAATTAGGAGTTTTCCACAGAAAAATCCTGGGGCCTGAATATACACAGCCTTGTACTTGTTTAGTTTTTTACACCTGGGAAAAATGAATGTAAAATGAGAGTAAAACCAAATCAGAATGGTAGCATTTTACACCCCTTTTCCACAAATGAAAATGACCTCATAATATACATGGCAGTGGAGAATCAGGACCATAGTGTTTGTCACACTTTTTATTTTTTTTTTTTTGGCTATACAGGTTTGTTTAACGATGATAGGAGATCTCTAATGTAGCTGTAATTTAGGAATGTATAACATGCTTTATCAGATCTAAGTAGGCTATCTTTATTTGCTTTTAAACTATTAATGGCAGCTATTTCCACTTTTCAAGTGGAGAATAATTTAATAATAAGTGCCACCAACTTTCACGTGTTAAACTAAAATGATTAGTGTTCGTTCTCTCTCTCTCTCTCTCTCTCTCTTTTTTGCCATGTCAAACAACCAGCCTTATTAATGGTGTATATTTTAACTCAAACACAGCTTTCTGTGAATGCTCAAATGCTGATGACTAAAGATGTGTTCAGATGTAAAGATGTTTCCATGAGTATTTGCACTTACTAATTAGCAGCACACACCTCCGGATGTGCAAAGTAGGTATATAGTTACAGATATATAAGTGCACACCAGTGTATAAGTCCATGTATACTTACAGGATCTGACAATCAAGCTGTATGTCTTCCCAGACATGTCTTTGGGGGCAAATTTACTGAGCGCATTTAGAAAGAAAACCTTTGTTTTCCCTCACAATATTGCATGCAAAAAAACCTGTTGAAAATTGTACCTGGATGAGAGACATCTACTCAGATATATTTTTGAACTACGTGAAGGGAGAATGAATACAGTCTCTTCAGCAAAATGTTTCCTCTTGGGAAGTTCCAGATCCCAGAGACAGTGGCTGTGGTGTAAGTGTACTTTGTATTAGATCTGAAAGGAGGTGATCTATAATCTCACTTTCCCTTTTCCTTCCGCAACCCCTTCTCCCCTACCCAAAGTCTGGTCTCTGGCTTTGCACCCCTCCGCTCCCTCCCTTCTCTCCACTTGCTCTTCTGAAGATGTCCGGGATGGTTAGGATTCATCAGGTCACACCTCAGCCTGTCAGGACACGGCGCCTCCTTTGCCCTGCTTCAGCCCATCGCTTCATTTCATCTGCAAAGAGGCTGGCGACGAGCTGGCCTCGTTAGACACAAATAACCACAGTGAGCCAAAGGCAGACAGCAATTTCCTTCTCGGTTACCTGTCACATCCCCTCGGCTTTTGCAAAACCAGCCAGTGCTTTTATTAACCCCAATCAGAGCCATGGCAGAGAGGCAGACACACAGACAACAAAGCTTCGGACAAGAACTCCTACTATCAAGCTGATAATAACTTGAAACCTGAGGAACCCAAAATCTGGTCTTTCCCCTTGCCCCAGCCTCATACCCATTCTGACAAACTTTTCCTCATCTAACTTCCCTTTCTCCCCTTTTCTGTCCTGACAACTCACTCCTCCACACTCCACCTCCTACTGAAACTCCTCCCTCTGCTTACACAATGGCTCAGATTTGACCCCTCTCCTGTTCTTCTGAATGGTTGCCTTTGTAATATTTCCCCCCCCCCACTCTCCTAGCTTGACCCAGGACACTACTCTTTACCTCTCCCTTTTACAGCTTAACTTTCCCTTCTCACCTGCCCTTCTTCACCTTCTCCAGCCTGAAACTGTCTTTGCTGCATGCTCATTAGTAGTCTGACATTTCTTCCTGCATTGTAACCCCTCCTTCCCAAGCTTGGCCTGGCCCTCTTATCACTCAGTGCTCTTATTCCCCCTTTCTTGGCTTGATGCTCCCCGTCTTTCCTCAGCCTCTGCTTCCCCAGTCTGAACATCTTCTCACTCTGTCTGATTTCTCCTTTAACCAGTTTGTCGGTGGTGTGTGTTGAGGGGGAAACTCTCCTGTTTGGTATGTGGTATTGCCTGTGTTACAACTGCAGTAGAGACATTCACTGTCTCCTCTTCCGCTTGCCATGAGGCTTACATTTCTGGCATTGGACAGAAGAGAGAGGGAATACCAGAAGGCCCAGCCAGAAAAAGTGTGTTAGGTAATTTGATGCCTCCACTGAAGTAGAGGCTGGACACAGAACATGTTCCTGTTAACACCCACTGCACACACATATATACACGTATACATATTGGTCCTGATTCTTGTCTCAGACCAGTATAAATCAGGAGTAGTCCCTCTACAGTCAATGAAGTAACAGCAGTGTAGAACTGGTATAAGTGAGATTAGAATCAGGGCTACTGTGTTTAAGATCACCAGAAACTTGAATTCATGCCTGGACCTAGGAAGGCCTTCCAAAGAAGTGGCATCAAAAATATATGCTTTCATATAACTGTTTTATATCTTATACAAAACTATCAACACATAGAGATATAATTATAGTAATGAAAGTTGAAGATTAAGATCTCTCTCTCTTTTCCACAAATATGTGCGTAGACATATATGTGTACACATGCTCTTGTAAGCCGCAAATTGTGCCCACTTACATCTTAAAAAGCATTGTGTGTGAGCACTGCAATTAGATCCTTCCATCCTGACTTTGTTATGTTGTATATTTTAAACTGGTATCATAAGGAAAGGTCCATTTAATTTTTGGTTAGAATAATACAAACCCTGCCATTTTGCTGGCAGTTGAGAAGAAGTTTAAAAAAACCTCAACAGTCAGATACCACTTCCTTCCATGAACATTTAGCAACTATAAGTAGTATTTTGGTTGTCAAAAATAACTGCAGCAATAAATCATGTATTTTTTTAGAGGTGGGTGCAAGGTAGGAACAGCTGCTGATGGGATAGCAATATCCAGATTTTGGAATCTGAGCTGTTCCCCTGTGGGTGCTGAAATACTTCCTAACAAGAAGCAGGAATCTAACACAACGTTGGATTTTATATATTTATTTAGTAATTTTACAGAATGTCATAATCTTTTCTTGGAAACCATGCAAACATCCCACCCCAACAATGCAGTCTAACAGTATCTATCTGTTTTCCCCTTTCTCCGTCCCCTTCCAACTCATGATCTCTCTTCTCTTCCTAGCTTCCCCCTCCCCCCTCTCTCTCATTAGTTTAACTTGAGTTAATTAGGAAGGGAAGGCAGCCCTCAATCTGTTATGTGTTAAAATAGAACAATCCAAACAGAGAGGCACAGACACAACTATGTGATTTCATTGTCTACGGGAGACAGAAAGCCAGTGGGGCTTCTCTTATCAAGGTTAACATCTTCCCAATGATTAATCTAACTGGCTTTAAAATGTCCCACAAATGCAGATCTAGGATAACAATCTTTCCATGTTTCCTTTTTTTCCATTTCATCATAGGCAAGAATGAGTGAATTGGATTGACGTGGAGGTGATGGAGGAAAAGAAATGGTCTACACGTCAAAATGACAATGTACATTACATGGTTAACAGAATGAGTGGTACGTGCAATGGCTGTGGGTATTTTCATCTGCTCTGTCATATAACAAGCTGCTTTCCCCCCCCCCCAAGTGTATCATCAAGATCCCTCCCAATTCAATGCAGATTAAGTGTTTGCTTGAAGGATCTCTTTCTATGAGTAATATCACTTGATAAATGTGGGATTGAAGTAAGAATCTAAGTGTTCACTTGTTGCTATTACTGCTTTGTGTATATATAGAGGTCATGCCTGGTGCTGTGACTGGACTGTTGATCACAGACCTGAGGGCAGAGTGTGCTGTGGAAGTGAAGTTTAGCAGATCTGGAAAATCAAGCTTTGGTTGTAAAGGTAAGGCCTTGGAATCTTGATTATCTGAGTATGGTACATTTTGCATTTGATAAGATGTATGTTCCAGGAAGAAAAGCATAACAGTGCACATACAAAGAAGAATGTTTATAATGCTTTAGCCCTCAAAGAAATGTTATGCCATATTATATGGGCTACCAATATTTAAGTTTATAGCAATGGTTAAATAACACTGACAGCTTTGTGTGAAGGTGTGCAAAATATAAGATTGTAATTAGTGTTAAAATTTATTTGTGAAGTACTAAAATGCTTAATGCAGATACAAGTATCTTTGAAATTTAAAAACATGTCAATAATCTTTGACATATGATATGCAGGACACAGAATGAAAAATCGGGACCTTCGCTGAGAAAAGAAGAGAGAGACCTTAATTGTTTAGGAAAAATATTCTGCTTCCCCTTCCCCCCCCCTTGCCCCCAACATGATTTTTGAATGAGCCAGAGCACCAGAATTTTAAATTAAGAACAAAGTGCAAGCTTCATAATCAGACCAAATAAGGGCATTAAAAATAGGGGAGTGGAGTATCTCTTTTGAAAGGCTTTCCTGGAAGTTTGCTTTTTCTGAAAGAGTTTCAGGCTAAGCGGAATGCAGTTGGCTTCAGACAGGGATATACTGTCTGTACATGTGCTTTGATTAGATTTTTAAATAAAATCATATTTTCTTACAAAAATTAATTTAAGGCCAAAGTGTGCTCACCTTATTGAGGAGAACAGGATTTGCCCTTTAAATTTACCTGATGTTTTTGTGCTTTATACAGTAATTCAAAATTAGTCCTCAAAAGCTTTTTCTGTGTAAAAGATTTTATATATATTGCTTGAAGTATTTTCTATTAATAATTATATAAAATTATTATTAAGAGAAAATACTTAAAGTAATGGCTCTTGACTCAATATTAGTAACCAGTGGCAGATGGTATTATGTCTAGTATTTCCATTTGCTCTTTTCTTACTGTAAATGTCTTAGATCACAGTGTGAAATATTTTTAAACAGGCAATTAATTGAAATGTTAGAAATTACAACATTTTGCCTTGATTTTTAAATCAAGAAGATTTGAAACAATAGAGTAGGTAAGATTAAGAATTGTACACATTATTGTTATTTGATATCTTATCAATTCCAACTAAATGTCAGTATGCTGGAAGTTTGTAAGGATAGCCATAACATACAGATATATGTATGTATACTTTCTTGCTTTACTCAGAAAGTACAATAAGAATTAAAATATTAATGTTTATTTACCAATTCCAAATCTCTGGAAGAGCAATCAAGGTTTCCCCTTTTGTATGGACTATACTTGTTATGTAAGACTAATATGCTGTGGGTCCCCCAAAAATTGACTTTTACTGGAGTAGATAATTGGCACCATGTGCAGCAGATTAGACCCACAAGTCCCATTACTGTTCATTGCCTTTGCCCATGTCAGACTGTCATGCAAGACACCTGAAAATCTACCATTCAAAGCATAGCATGCATCTCAGTATAACATACAGAATCCTTGGCTCCCAACAGCCACTGAGGGAGGGGTATAGGGACAGCATTGCAGTTGGAGGAGAACAATTTTAAAACATAATTAGCTAGGGCAAATGTTTGTTTCTAGTCAGTTAAGTGGAGCTACTGTAGAAAAGTGTTGTTTGAGAGAGAAATGACAATCTAAAATATTATGTAATTTATTTACTATAAAATTTAGGTCTGATTCTGGTTTCTCTGCACACTTGCAACTCCAGCTGAACTGAGTCTGGGATTGTTGAAGACATACAGAATGCAGGATCATACCCTTTTATTTGTAATAAACATATACTATACTAATTTCAGAATAATGTTTGCATTTGATTAGCGATATATGGTTTGTTTGTGTACCAGAAGAATCAACTGTATCGGCAGATTTGTCCATTGTCTAACAGCAAAATCTAGAACGCTTAAAGCTCATGTATTTTATAATTTTTCCTTCGCATGCCATTATCCTATTTATACTGCTTTGTACCAAAAAAACCCCAACAACACACTTATGTCTAGTGGATCAACAGATTTGCTAGTAGAAGCTGCTTCAAATGATTCAGTTGTGCTGGTTGGTTACCCCCTATGACCCTAAAGCTGATTAGTGTATTGCAGTGGACTTTACTGTAACATTAGATAACGATCAAAACAATGATATTTTTTGTACCTAGTGTTATGCTACAAATTAAGCATTGGAGAACTAAAATAGACAGTGATTAGTGAGTAGAAAACAGTAGTTATTTTGCTTTTGCTGAAGTGTGTGTGTGTGGGGGGGGGCTGAATGTTAAAAAACAACATACATATACAGTGTTAACACCCACAGAATTTTGTAAGTCTAAGTCAGGTGAAAGGTATTGAAAGCACAGTAACAACTGAGTCTAGTATTCAAGTTGTAACACCATATTTCTTAAGAAAAATGAATATTTTATGTTAATTGTGTAGTACCTCAACAATAATTAAGAGATTCCACTTTATGCTCCACTTCAGGCATGTACAGTATATTTACCACTGTGTCAATTTCTTCAAAGGGCAGAGATATAGCTGGCAACCTTAATGACTTCACCAACTTTTAAATATTAACAAGTATGCTGTCAAGGGGTTTGAAAATTCAAAGTTTTCCATAAACCATTTCCTACAAACTGGAATATTTTACATTGATTTGAAGTGTTTTATCTTCAGCAGTGTATATTTCATCTTGCAACCTATTGTCTTTGGCAAGGATTTAATGAGGGAAATACAATCGTAAGTTTAAAAGCAAAGGGCCTGATTGTCCACTTTATTGCACTGCCATAAAAGTAGCGTAAAAGAGTGGATCATCAGGCTCAAGGATCGTCAGACCATTTCCCCAAAAGTCCAGTGTATTTTCTTAGAAAACAGCATTGGGTACTCAGTTTTAAACATGAAGTAGACCTCTTGTTAGTCTTTGAATCTGTTTTCTGCTTGCATTTGAGTGGTGTTTTCTTCATATCTAGAGGGGGATTACAGACTTGGGAACACAAATGGTATTTTATGATCTAACAAATAAAACAGTGATTGAAAATACTGAAAAAATGGCTGCAAGGTATGTACATGGACGGGAATAACCACACCCTAGGCAATTGCAGTTCCACTATACTGACAAGTGTGCAGTTCAGGCTAATATCCATATTTTACAATAACAGTGACCTCACATGGTGGGTAACTTCTGCAATGCATACTACTTTCTTAAAACAAACCAATACCTAATGAAATTTTAGTTTTTAGGACTTCTTATGGGAAATCTGTGTTAAACAGACTTATTTCTAATTTTAAGCCGTATTTAACATAATGTGATTATTAGTTTTTTTACCACTTGCTATTTAAAAAGAGAAATAGATTTTTTTAAATGATACTTCAGTGAAAAGGGGAGTTCTGGGTGGTGTGTTTGTTTGTTTGTTTGTTTTCCTTAATGGTACAGTGGAGATGAAGTAAAGAGAAAATCACTATAAAGTATTTTATCAAAGGGGAATTTAACTACTACATGTTAACTGTGCAGACAGATATCTGACAATTAATTAATTTGTAGGACAACAAAGCAAAGAGTTTCTTTGCCCATAATGGATTTTCACACTCACCAATGTACTTTCCTTTCTTGAGCTTCGTCCACCACATATTAACAAATGCCAAACAGACACATGTTATGTAACATAAAGTCCCATTACAACAAATGCTTACTACAAGGCATAGCACCTACTACCATGACTGTGAATGCTGAAGTTCCTCACTGGCACTTCAACTGCAGGCACACACCTACATGATATTTCAGTACATAATAAGTATCTTTAATTGATTGCCATGATTATATTTAAATCCATTCTTGGGCACGAGGATCTAGACTTTCCTGTTTTTTAACACATGCTACCATTACTAATATGCTTCAAATTACTAAGTAAAGTTTAAAGAAAAGGAGTACTTGGGGCACCTTAGAGACTAACAAATTTATTTGAGCATAAGCTTTCGTGAGCTACAGCTCACTTCATCGGATGATGTAGCTCACGAAAGCTTATGCTCAAATAAATTTGTTAGTCTCTAAGGTGCCATAAGTACTCCTTTTCTTTTTGCGAATACAGACTAACACGGCAGCTACTCTGAAATAAGTAAAGTTCAGTGATCTGAAAACTTTTTTCTTTTCAGACTGGAGAAAATACTACATTAAACTATTTGATTTTCTGATGTGTGATTAGATTAGTGAGAAATTATTAAAATGATTCACAAAGATTGCATTTGGCAAATATTGTGAAATTAACATGTATTTATGAAAAATATTCCTCAGATACTTAAGAATTTCACAACATTTTCCAAACAAGATATCTGTGAATCATTTTAATTATTATTCTCCTAGTTCTAACCACAACTCAGAAAGTCAAACAGTTTGATATTATACATAAAAATGTCACTGAATGAGTCATCTGTGTGTATTATTCAACTAACTTTACTTCTTAATCCAGTATAAAATGCAGCATTGAGTATTACTTTGACCAAATGAATTTGAAACTTGTTATTAAAACTTTATTGCATTAAGTTCACAGTTATGGTTCTCATTCTCTAAGTTAAGGACAAAACTCTCATTGACTTCAAAGAGAGCAAGATCGATCCTTCTATCTCCATACACAAATAAATATTAAAAAAATAGATGCATCATTGACTTTCATTTAAGTGAATTATTTTTACAGCCACGGCTGCACTTAAAATGGACCATATACTTACTACAATCCATCTGATATAATGTCCATATAATATCCTTTTATATGTGGTACCACAAACTGATTTACAGAGGGAGTCAGTCATATGATTAACATTGTTAAATACCATATACACTCTGCTTTTCAAAGGGTCTTATGTTGATTATCCTTCCATCCAAAATCTGTGATCTCTGATGAAACACTTTTAATTGCATTAGGTGAACCAAAAATACATGATACAATTCTCAAAACACTGAATGCTCTTGAACTATGAGTACTATATGCAGCTATAAATTTGCCTAGTCACAAAGTAGCATCTTAATAACTTGCCCTAGCTTGGTATGAGCTTGCATGACTTTACTGGTAGATGACACTACTGCCTAGTTTTACAATTGTTCTTCCTCTTCATTGCAAATTATGGCACTTGAATGTTGTAATTTTCTCTCAAAGAACAGACATTTTGTAGTTTTACTATGTACAATCTTGAGTGGGTAAGAGGGAACAGCAAGGAATTCCATTACTTATTTCATAGACGTGATGGTATTCCATTGATACTATTCTGTAGGACTGATAATCCTAATGAATTAACAACAAATTGTATAGAGGGAAGAAAATATTCAGTGCAGAGAATTTTGGTTTCTGTATGTGATTAACTGCATCATATAGTCATACCTGTGTAAAAGTATTATTATTGTTATTTCTACAGCACCATAAGGAGATAGAGCCCCTTACAAACACATAAATTGAGAGGTTTCTGCTCCTGAGATGAGATTTTACATAGTAAGGGATAACAAATTGTGAAGTGGAAAAGTGGCGAACAATTATGAGAGTTTATGCTAAAATAAATTTGTTAGCCTCTGAGGTGCCACAAGTACTCTAGTTCTTTTTGCTGATATAGACTAACACGTCTGCTACTCTGAAACCTCCCAAATTGTTGGGAATCAAGAGAAACTTTGAGCACTCTAACAACCTCTGTCTCACTTTTGCCTCTCTGTTTGCTCTACAATTTGCTGATTCTGCAGGTAAATATCATCATCATCATGACCAGGGGCTATGACTTTGGGTTATAATTCAGGTAATGTATAATTTTGATAACTATGGTTATAATAAACATAATTATTGTATGTACAGTATAACATTGTCTGTCACACACACACAAACCATAGAGTTAGTAGAAGGAGATAGTGTGGATTTGACAATAGACACTATTGTCAGGAACTTAAAAAAAAAATCATATGCACTGAAACTTTATAAGCATACACTGATTTTTCTTGGGATATGTGAACCAAATATTAAATGAAATGTTGACATTTCCAGTGTACAGCCATCATATTCTCTCTTGTGTACAATGATGGAAAACAAGTAGGCATTAACTACTTTATTAGCTGATAAATTTAATAATCAAAAAAAAATCTCTTTTCATTTAAAACTTTTTGAAGTATAGTAAGTTCTTAAAGGATTTGTTTTAGGATCGGAGTCTTTCTCCTCTTAAGATATTTGGGCAACCCCCAGCCAGATAATGTTACACACGAGTGGCAATAAAAGGATTTAATTTACATTCTTGATTATATAGATTACGAGTGGCCTGAATTCACTGGTGACCAAAACTTGCTTCAGAGCATTATTCCAGACAATATTATGTACAATTTAAATAGAACAGAATGAAATATACAGTGCGAGATAAAAAGGTACTCTTATTGTATAATCATGTATTTTTGGAGAGGAAAAAAAAGAGAAAATTATATTTTTTAAAAAGCAATTATAAAAATAAAAAGTGAAGGGGAGAAAATATTTATGTTGCAAATAAACAGCTGTCTTAACATTTGGTAAATGTCTGTAACCATACTGGTTCTTGTGAATGAGTGGACTAGGTAGATAATGTATTACCTTTTGTTTGACCAATATATTCATTAAAATATACACATTTCTAAGCTACTGATTGCTAATACCTGGAGAAAGGGCTTTTTTTATTTTCTTTTTCTGGCTACTTCCCTAATGGTGAGATTAAACATTAATGTGAAATCATAGCTGCATTCAGTGATGCTACTATTCTGTATCTGTGAAATATTCTTGCAATTAAAAAAAGAATTTTAAAACAGGAAAGGGATTTGTTTTGTGCTAACTCTAATTTTGGATAAGATAGTTAATAGTGTAACTACACAACATGCAGAAAATTCAAACAGCCTAGCCTGCATTAAAAAACCCAATATATCTCTAGGATTTACTGGTTTCAGAGTAGCAGCCGTGTTAGTCTGTATTCGCAAAAAGAAAAGGAGTACTTGTGGCACCTTAGAGACTAACAAATTTATTAGAGCATAAGCTTTCGTGAGCTACAGCTCACAGTAGGCTGTAGCTCACGAAAGCTTATGCTCTAATAAATTTGTTAGTCTCTAAGGTGCCACAAGTACTCCTTTTCTTTTTAGGATTTACTGTGTACTATAATTGGGTTTGCTTTATACTTCTGCTGACTAACAGTATTCCTCCAACAAACGAGCAAATTAATTCCTAGATTTTTAGTTGATCTCTTTGATTTTTGGTTTAGGAATGTTTTAAATTTCTGGGTATAACTGGGTGTTATAGGAATGCCATTCCCTGACTGAGTATTAGAACTGGGCCTAAATATACATTCAATGTGTGTTCATATTATTTGCCACAAAATAGATTAATTTTTAAAAATATTTATTTAATTCAATGAGACTGTCCTACTCCCACTGAAGACAATAGCAAAACTCGGATTGACTTCATGCGGAGGAGGGACTAGCATCTAAATTAAACTGTATTTCCAAAAACTGCAATAAAGTGTTCTGCTTTGTTTATTAATTTTTGCTTATCAGTGTTGCAGATGACTTGGAACCTGTACATCACTGATTCAGCAAACAGTATACATGGGATCACAAAACAACCAAATACATGAGAAACTGGTATTTCAGATGATTTAATTAATGAAGTCAGTTACACTGTATTTAAATTTGAGGATTAGAGGTGTACTACAGAACAATGGGATAATGTAAATTCTACTAATTACCTTAAAAATAAGGTACCTCTCAAAATCCAGGTGTGGGAGTTTATTTGGTCCATGATAAAGTTAGCAGTTGGTAGTGAAATTTGGATCCGAAATCCAAAGTTTGAGTGTGTTCAGATCCACAGTTTTGGTTCAGGCCCATCTTTAAACAAACTGCTCTGGACTCAATGAAATGCTCAGCAATGCTTTACAAAATGTAAATGGAATAATGTTTTCATTTTTCTTTTCTTTTGTAAACCCCCCACTTTCATTATACAGCTAAGATAATACTGTACTGTATGGCAAGTGAGTACTGGATCTCAAACTGAGATCCTGTAAATCAAATGAAAACAAATCTAAAAAATGGCACTGCAACTTATACTCTTGATCAACTTTTGCTTCTAACAATGCCATTAGTAATAATAAAAAGTGGTAACAGGCTATCTTGGAAAATGCATTTGGGTATATAATCAAAAGATAAATGTGATGGTAAGTAGGAGAACAAATGTCTCACCATTACCTATCCTATATTATCAAAAACTTCGAACTGTACTACATTTAAGTGTTTATAAAATACTCCCTCAAACTCAAAAAAAGGAGAGACATTTTTACATACAAGACTTTCATAATGAAGGACATAATCTTCTACTGACACACAGGCTTATAAAGCACACAAAGCAATTATGTAAAATCAGTTGAGGCTGTCTAAATCTTGGCTTTGAAACAAATGTTCATGTAGGGAATGCTGAAAACTACTTGGCAGCAATTGTTATTAACAATGCAGGTTAATAACTAACAACTTTGGGCTTGATCCTGGTCTCACGCAAACTATTTTTACTTCACTGACTTCAGTTGAATCACTCCTGATTTACTTCACTGTGAGATCAGGTTAAGGTCATTTATCTGCAACCTGTGGCATAGACCCATCTGTTTGTTCAGACCCAATTATCTGAGAAAACTTTGAACCATTAAGCAAATTATTACTCTAGCGTTACTAGCAAGTTGGGAGCTGAACAGAATTATGTATCTTAAATTCTTTAAACAGTAGAAAAATGGGAAAAAATTGAGTTCCTTCTTCAAGTAAAACTTCCTTATATAATTCAACTGTCATATAGAATTTATAAGGATGAAATCAATAGTGTTCTATAGAAATTAATCTAAATCTTTATAATGTCAAATTCGGCTGCCATGACTGCATGGAAGTCAGTGGAGTTACACCAGCATAGAATTTACCTCAATAAGTTTCATAGAGAATACTATTTTATTTATATTACATTATCCCCTATTTATTATCCTACAATTATAACATATTTTCTATAAGTTTATTGAACTATAGACATTTATAACAGGGACCCATTTGTCTATTAATTCTAGAGGATAACTATAGGAAACTAGAAAGCTTATACTGTTCTATTAAAAAATGTAATCCTGTTGACAGCAAAGATAATTTGTTTGAGTAAATGCCACAGATTTTTGTTGGATTGATTATTAATTATAAATCTGCTGATTTCTTTTCATGTGTGTGTGCTTGATCCTGCAAACACTCAATATCAGTCATAGTATTTCAGAGCATGAGAAATCCCATTGAAATAAATGGGGTTACTTGGGATTATATGATGTATACCTTTTGGTAAGTGTGTACAGGATCAGGCCCCAATTTAAGATTCATACCTGCACTGCTGATTGGGACCAGGGCTGGCCTTAGGTGTGAGCCACCCGGGTGACTGCCCAGGGGCAACATGGTCAAGAGGGTGCTATGTGGCAGCACAGAGGTGTGCCCTGCTGGTGTAGAGTCAGAAACTGCTCCCAGCTGGCAGGGAAGCGCTGTGGGGGGGAGGGCATCCAGATTTCTCCCTGCTTCCTTTCGGCAGAGGAACATGGGTGGGGAGCAAACGGTGATGCACATATACTGTCCCCCCCACCTAACATCCCTCTGCACCCCCCCTAGGGCTTATGTGAAGGGGGTAGTGAGGAGCAACACCAGGGCTTCCTGTATCCAGGTCACTTTCCCCATCTGGGCTGTGCTATGAGGCATCAGGAGCTGCTGGTCTCCTGCCCTTCCTTTACTCAGACCAGGTGGGGAAAGTGATCTGGATGCAGGAAGCCCTGATATTGCTCCTCGTTACCCCGTCTCTCCCCACCCCCACAAAAAAACCTAGGGGTGCTCAGAGGAGCAGCATTTGAGGGGGGGAGCAAGCTGCAATGCCAGCTGCTCCATGCATCCAAGTCATTTTCCCCACATGGGTGCAGGAGGGGGGGTGCTGGGGTTAGAGGAGCGGGAGGGGGGCAGAGATTAGGCGCACAGGGGGGGAGTGAAGGGTTTGAGATGAAGGGGGGTGCCTAGATTCCTTTTGAAAATGAGATTTCAACTCTTAAATCTTTAGGTGCAGCAGCACCTAAATACCCTTAAAAAGCTTGACCTGGGTCCCTGTTGACTTGTAAATTCTCTCTTCTTACATTAATTATTATTGGCGTTGTTATTGCTGTTGTTATATAATTATTTCATGCCCAAATTTGCTAGGCATCAAGAAGACCCTGGTCCCTGCCCCAAACAACATACAATCAAAAATTAGATAAAACAAAGGAGACAAAACATAGTAATTGTCAGGGTAATAGACAGAGGGATAAATGTCATAAGAACACATGGTTGCTTAGACTGGTGCACATGTTTCTAATGAAGCAGATTGCTCCAGCTGAGCACAGCTAGTTTTTACATAAATATGCCTGGATGCCAAGTCAATCTCTGCAATGAGCAAAGACTCTCTCTGCACTCAAGAAATGTTAATCCTCTCTCTTGGACCTGCTAACCACTGACAGGATTTGTATCCCCCTGGGAAATACTCTAGCATTATTAAATCCTAATCACAAAATATTACATCTACCACAGAAATATAATTCCTAAATCTTAAACTGGAAACCACTTTCCTGGGGCAGCCCCCTAGGGCCTGATCTTGATGGACCATCCAGTCATGTCATCTCAGGCCAGTTGGGCTGAGGTGTTGGGGGGGGGTCATGACTAACTGGGCAAAGATAGCTTCCAGACTGGTTCTCTTCAGCCACCTGGACTATTGGTAGGGTCACTCAGTTGTTTGCAGCCCCTTTTCCTTCCTGGACTTGTAGCTGAAGATTACTTCTACTGCCATCATGTTCAGAATATGGTACACAGGAGGCTGGGAGTCCCCCAGCCTTCACTATGTTTGGCTCCATTTTGTCATTTCCTACACATAAGTGTCTATTTTTAAGGATTTATGGCAATAATTATAATGACTAGTTATTGCTGTATTTGTTATGACTTTGTGCCTACTTCTTGCCAGTGCACATAGAATATAGGAAGTGGAATGGGAGATTCACTTTCTAAAACTGTGCACACAGTTGGGAGAAATAAAATAATGTCATCAGCAGGGCTAAGCTTGATCGACATGGACGACATGGTATTCTTCTGCAGTGGCTCAGTTTGTAACAAGCACAGGCAATGGGGCAGAAGACACACTTGTTTTGTACCTTGTGCATGAAGTGTGTTAGGCTCGATGTGAAATTACTAGATTCTGGAAAGGTTTCAACAGGATTAATATCTAAAAAAAATAATGGCATCAACACCCTGCTGAATAAGTTAGCTGGAAATCAGTTAAGGTGTTATATAATGTCACCAGTACTCCAAAAGTTTCAGCCTTGCATTTTCCACCTATCCCATTTCCTGTACCCTTCATTGTGATGTATACATAGCAATACAGATTAAATTAACCATGACTACTGCAAACTCTTTTGTATAAATAGAACAAAAAGCCTGTATTACAGCATTTGCTTAGACTTGTTAGTGATGAAGATGTTGTCAAGAAGTATTTCTTGTGACACTGCCTCATATGTTACATTTTGTGTAGTAATGGTAGAATAAATAAAATGAGAACAACCTGCAAACCTAGGTACCTAAAGCTGCCCACTCCCCTACTTCTATTTAGGCACTTAAGTAAGTGTGCTGACTTTCAGAAGTGTGGAGCACCTAAAATTCCTGTTGAAGAAGAAACTGCTCAACTGCCCATTTTGGCCTGAATTCCTAACTCTTAAAATGACTGTTAATAGACCTTTTATGTTCACTTCAAATCCACTGAGAATTCTTACTGGCTCAGGTGTTGGTAAAGAGCTAATTCATTTTTCATATCCCTTCACGTCTTTGCCTTCTCTGCTCAGACTGCTAATATTGGTGCAAATTAGTACCTCTATAATGGTTTTCTGATGGGTATTCCTGTCCTCTGGGAACTGGATAAAGACCACTAACTCATTTTGCATAGGCCATTTATTAGATGTCCTAGATTTTCAAGGATGCTTCTAAACCCCTTTGGCATTTTTAAAACTCTCCCTCTGGATTAACATAACTTTCTGTCAGTGCCAACGAGGATAGGTCTGAAGCACTGACAGCCTCCCTTTATCTCCTGGCCATCCAGATTCTGAAGAAACATCTCTGTTTGTCACAGTTTTGAACAAAAACTGATATATCTCGTGGAACACTATTCAGATATTATTTTGCATAACTTAAATATGTGCTTCAACATATTGATCTCTTATCTAACTTCAGCATACATGATACAGACCTATTAATAAAACTGCTTATCTTGTGGACTTGGTGATGAGTTACAATGAGGCTGAAAGAAATTGTAAAAGGGCTATTCACCTTTTGAAACAACAACTTTCATATATAGTGACAAAGTTCCTGCTCTACCTTGGTGGGTATTGCACTTATTGGTGGATTTGCTCACCTTGGAGCTTCATAGCAGCCCTCAGCTTGGCCATTTTTCTGAACCCACAGTCCAGGTTGACTCCTCCTGTGTCTAACCAGGAGTTGGGAGGATTTGGGGGGAACCCGGGCCCGCTCTCTACTCCGGGTTCCAGCCCAGGGCCCTGTGGAATGCAGCTGTCTAGAGTGCCTCCTGGAACAGCTGTGCGACAGCTACAACTCCCTGGGCTACTTCCCCATGGCCTCCTCCCAACACCTTCTTTATCCTCACCACAGGACCTTCCTCCTGGTGTCTGATAATGCTTGTGCACCTCAGTCCTCCAACAGTCCGCATTCTCACTCTCAGCTCCTAGCACCTCTTGCTCCCAGCTCCTCAAACGCACCACAAACTGAAGTGAGCTCCTGTTTAAACCCAGGTGCCCTGATTAGCCTGCCTTAATTGATTCTAGCAGCTTCTTGATTAGAACACCTGCAGCCAATCAGCCTGTCTGTCTTAATTGTCTCCAGAAGGTTCCTGACTGTTCTGGAACCTTCTTTGTTACCTTACCCAGGGAAAAGGGATCTACTTAGCCTGGGGCTAATATATCTGCCTTCTATTACTCTCCTAAAGCCATCTGGCCTGACCCTGTCACAATATATTTTTTCTTTATCACACTTTTTAGGAGATTGTAACAATTGTGAGGCTCAAGAGGAATTAATTCGTCTGGGCTTTTACCTGGTCAACAGCTGCCAAAAAATGTATAATTTGGAGCATTCTCAGAACATTTGAATTGAAACAGTTAAAGATGGGGAACACCTACTCTCCATTTTCCTGCAATAACAATATGAACCCTGTGTTGTTTTATATCTAGGGAACTTTGAGTGGAAATATGGATCATCTTATAAGTTCTAATAATTTGGAGTGCGCATGTAAAGGATGCTAGCTTGACTACTGCAATGAAAAGTTGTAACCAGTTTATGTTAAGGGTGAGACTATCTGGGTTTTCCCTAAGCCCATTGATTCTTCATATAACTTCATCTTCAATTTTAGCACATAACTCTCCTTTATATTTGACATGGATATGGTGCCAGGTTTTCTTCCTTATTTGGTGATGTTTATGCAACGTTGTATATGTATGAACCAAAAAAAAAAAATCCTTCCTGAAATCCTGAACTTCCTTATGGAAAGACAACTCAGATTAAATAGTCAGTGAAGAAGTTTACCCCTTTCTTGTCCATCCCTCCTTTATATGTTGGGGCAAATCCAGGGTACCTTGCATTTTTCCACCAATGCCATAGTATTAATAAAATGTTCAGGAACTTAAAAATATTATTATGGACCATTGGCCTGATCCTATACTCATAGAAGCTCCCATTGATTTCTATGGCATGAAATCAAGCTGGGTATGTTTAGGGAGAGGTATTTCTGGCCCTCATAGTTAATCTTCAGATGTATTTTACCTTGTAGCGTAACAAATGATTAATTTTATTCTGGGCATAAAATAAATTACTTATATATATAAAATAATCGTTATTTTAAGAATTGAGTTATTTTAAGGGTTAAGAAAAAAGTCGTATTTGGAGTTGTGATATACTTGGTTAAAGGCAACCTTCAATTTATGTCCCTTACAAACAGAGTAAAAACAGGCAGGGCATAAGTAGAGATAAAGTACTTACGCAAGCAGGGCCCTCCGCGATCAGAGCTACTGTGCCTCTTGATTCATGCCAGCCATGATCTTTTAAAGACCAGTGTATGGGAAATGTGCTGTTTCTGGAAAATTAAGAACGTTCAGTGTGGTCCTAATTACTGTGAGTTCTTACATAAGGGAGCAGTGTGATCTTCCTATGATCAAATGGATATTGTCTTATATGTCATTATCCTTTGTCTTCCTTCATCTTCTTGTTCCTCTTATTTTGTTATTGGTTTGGTGCATAGTGGATCATTATCTCTGTTCATATGCACCCGAAAAAAATTTGCAATTCAAGTTTAGTGATGACGCAGTATTTGAATATCAGGATCAATAATGGAAGATTATGGTATTTCTGACCTCCACACTTGCATCTGACCCTCCTCCCTACCCTTCAGGATCATAAATACTGGACAATGGTACAGAATTATAGTCATCCCTATAACTAAAGACAAAACTTTATATGAGGATTATTCCCCTCTGTGGAAAAGTTTGAGTGAAGTATCAGTAAAAAATTGTTTTTGAAGTATTTTCCCTCATTAGTTTGTTGTTGTAGTAGTAGTAATTTGTCTCATTTTATTTAATCACAGGTGGTATATATGAACTGGCCTACCCAGTCCTTTTAGATGCAGAAGGCAACTGTGTCTAGGATAGGTATTGCTTGGATAAAAGTGATTTGTATTGCAATCATAGTGTCAACTTAGATTTGCCAGAGAAACGGAAACTACCACATTCAGAATTTAATAGTCAGTCCTGCCATCTATCCCTTGTAGATAGAAACCCAGATAGGTCTGATGAACCTCTGTTCTTTTATCATTTCAGGACAGTTGGGGGTAAACAGTAAAAATCACAATGAAAATACATAGCCATGTATATTTTAACATCATAGAGATTATTTGGTGTAAGCTCTGAAGCAAAAAGGCCTAGTAGAGGGCATTAAACCAAGAAAGAACAAACACACAGACACACACTGTAGTTGTCTAGGAACATTTTTGTCACTTTGTTGTTTTTTGTAAAAGCTTCACTCCCATAAGAGGGTGCTGTTCATAATTAGCATGTGAAGATCACATTATGAAAAAGAGAGGAAGAGCACTTGCTGATGATGTAAGCATTCCCTTTTCTGAGCTGCTGGCAGAAGTAATGCAAAGTAAAATATTTAGATATTGTCAAGTTTCTCAGGAAACCCTAAAGAGTGAGATGTTCTTGCCCCAGACTTGGGGTATGGGGGCACCTCTCCTTTCCATATAACCAAATTTGTGATAATGGTGTAATGTAATCCTATAAAATAAGATACGTATTTTACATGCTGTCCGCATAGGTATCAGATTCACAGTATGAATTTCTGGCCAAGTCCTTTATGCCATCTTCTAAAATACACTCATCTTCTGATCTATATTATCCACATTTGAGATTGTGGATCTCCATAAAGGATTATACCTTTGCCTTGAATACACCTTGAATAAGGTTACCAGAACTGAAGTTCTTGCATTTGTAATCTGATCACATTTAGATATCCACAATAAACTAAACCTGACTTTGGATGGCTTGATAGCTTAGAACTTTAGTTAATAATGAGTCATATGATTTAAATGTTTTTTTTAAATCTTTCAATATTTGATCCTTAAAATTTGTAAGTTTATAAGTTGGAAGATTAAAATTTCACTGAATAATGACACCTACAGTAGTAGAGAAAACTTGGTTTAGTTGTGGAAAGATGCAGTGCCAACTGTGAAAGACCTATTTCTAGTTGATCCAATAGTTTGTCAAGGAGGAGAGAGATAGAAGCAAGAGGATTTTGGCTGCTAGAAGTAGTTTTTTCTGGAACATTTTACCCAGGGTAGGAGGAGAAAGCTTGGAAGGGATCAAGATGGAAGTGTTTGGGCTGGAGGAAAGTTTTGGCAACTTGAATGGATTGAGCTGGAGAGAGTCAGACAAGAACAAACAACTTGAATTTGAATGTATTCTCAAAATGCGGAATTCATGTCTACTTTCATGAAAGATTCAGAATGGGTATTTCTTTTTCTCCATTTATGAAGTAGTTGGAAGGCTCATGCTTCTGTATTATTGATAGCTGAAGGGGAAATACTATATAGATTATATAGCTTCCAAATTATATGTAGCCTCTGAGGAGCACTGAAGGAAACCAACATTAAAAAAAAACAAAAACAAGTAGAGCCCTTAATCTTAGTTGGTGACAGGTTTATTCCAGTCTACACCCACAGCACAGTAATTGCATTGGTAGAAAATCACAAAGCATGTTTACTAAAAAACTTGACATCATACTCTGTGCTGCTTGTTATGCAATGAGATATATCAAGTGACTAATTTTATTGATGATTCTGTGAGGCATGAGGCTGTTGGCAAACAGCTCAATGCCAAGCTTGTGTTGCAATACATATAACTAAAGGCTGAGTGATTACAACCTTGGTGATATCTCCCAATGTTACTATACCTGAGGTATGTAACTGGGCACTGTGAAATGCCCTGTTGGTGGTTCTCTGTTTGGTTGGTTGGTTTTTCTTGTTTTTAATCTTTGTGAAGAAACCAATGTAATGCATTACAATATAATTGATGTTGTACAGCTTCTTGCACGTAAACAGTGTCTCAGAACACATTAAAAAGTTTTATAACACAATTGAAAAGTTTTTTTTAAAGATAGCACTAGAAGAAAAAAGAAATCAACAGGCTTAGGCCAGGAAGAAAAGTTGTACTATCAGATAGCATTTGAAAATAGATGGAGAATCTAGTTACAGAAAATCTCTTGTAAATTGTGGATCTGCCTTTCACGCCAGCAGTGGTGAGATAACAGTGTAAGATGAAGTAGAGAGGCACCTGACCAATACTGTTGTGAAAGGAAGAGGAAAATTTCCATACCTTGGAGGTATGGGTGAGATCCCAGGAAGGCACCAAAGATGCAGACCAGGAGGACAGATTGGATGTCTGAATCAATAAGGGAGATAGAATTAGATTCGAGGATGACACACTTGCTTCCATCTTCAAAATGTTTTGCAGAAGAAAGTTGTCATGAAGTTTCAAGTTTACTTAACTCCTCCATGCAGAGAGAGTTGAACAGGGAAGGGTCACTAAAGATGTCATACAAGATGCTCAGATGTTATATTTTAATTGAGGTTTGAGGTAAAGATAAGATGATGATTGAGATGGAGAAGGTAGATAGAAAAGAGCAATTGGTTAAGGACTGCACATTGGACATTGGTATAGAAGAGCAATCTTTCCACACAGAAGGAATCTCCCCTGTTATGAGGAAAGAACCTTTTGACAAATGTGTAAGTGATGAGATTTGCCTGCCTAGTTATGGAGGAGGTCCAGGACGATGTTGTGGTCTGCTGTGTCAAAGATTTCACAGACTTAAAAAAGAATGAGAAGGGGGAAAGAATTGATTATGGCGAAAAGCAAAAGCAGGAGGAGAGCATGAAAAGAAGCAATTTCTGTGCTAAAGCCTGAGTGAACCCCAGGTTAAAAATGGTCAGGGATGTTGCTGAATGATAGATGACTAGGCAGCTCATGGAAAGCTCCCTAATGAGGTGTTTTGTTGAGAAAGGGCTGTAGTTAGAATGTCAGGTAGAAAGGAGAAATTTTGAAGAGCCCGGCAGTCATAGAAAGCAGAAAGTTGGGGAAATTTAAAGGTATTATTGACAATAATAGTAATGTAAGGCAAAAAGTTTTAGCAGACAGGATCAAATAATATGAGAAGTCCGGGGATCAAGATAGCAGGTAATCCTTTTTTACTGGACTTCACATTGTCAAAAAGGTCCAAGGATGGTAGGGAGGAAGGAATCAGTACACGTCTTGTAGTAAAAGTAGCTTAAGTCAATCCAAGATTGAAAGAAAAACCCAAATTCCTTGCATCTGGTCAGGGAACAGTTTGGAAGGGAGAGTAAACTATGTGTGGAAAGGAGAATAAATGGCATGAAAAAGGAAGCAAGGATTTCCAGAGTCTTTCCAGGATCTCTAAATAATATCTGATGAGATTTTGCAGTCTCGTAACATATAGAGAGGTGGGATATGTGCCTGGAAATGAGAATGTGATTCAGGAAAATGTCATTTGGGAACGGCACATTTTTCATAAAAACCAGGTGAGGCCATTGATCATTATGTTGCAGACCTGAGTGATAAAGCTAAATCATGTGACTTTGAACACTTAACAGATTGGCTAACTAGAGACTGAATTATTTTCAGGAAAACTGATAACCAAATCACAGCAAAGTTATTACAAAGTATGGACGTGACTTTGCAAAGTCTTTATTTGTTGTGCTATTGAAAACCATGCTTCCCAAGTGAAAGTGGTAATGAAAACTGCTTCCCATATGAAAGTGGTAGCAAGCAGTAAAAGGCCTGAAGTGTCTCTAATTCAAGTGCATATCAAGACATGAAGAGACACTATAGAGGGAAACAGATTGCATATACCCGGTCATCAACGCAAACTGTTGTACAGTGCTTCCTAGTGGCTAATCTTTCCTTTATAGATCTTGAATGGAGAGGGTTCACTTCCTTCAGGGATGTGGAGGGGCCAGAGTTGCAATACAGCTGGGGAGCACCCAAATTAGCAGTGTAAAAGATCATAGTGCCGCAGCAGTGAGCACTGTGTTCATATGGGTATGTGGCTAGTTGGCATTTGCTGATGATGACTCACTTTTAGCTCCTCCCCTGCCAACTTCATTGGCATAACAAAAGTGTGGAGTAAACCAGCAATACACTTACATTTCACATACAAATACAATACAATTCACATACAAACACAACAAGACCCAGGAGCAATAATAAAGGAGAAGCAATCTCTCTCCTGCCTACATCAAATAAACGCACTATTTTCTCCCCCTATCTGAAGAGATTTTTTTAAAAGCAGATACTTTAATAATCCCTCCTCTGGGACCTACATTTAGTTTGGAATGCCCTCGCTAGCCACCTATTCAAATTAGCTGAGGACTGTTCCTCTACTTCTGCAACCCATTCTGCCCTTTTTTGCCAGGATAAGGTAGCTCTGAGGATAGAACTGACTTTCATTTCAAAAATTAATTTGGTCTTTCTTAAAGCCAGAAGATCATGCTACCTTCTTTTGTCCAAAGCCAAAGCTCCACAATGAGAAATTGTGGCACATATTAGAAGTCAATGGGGCTGCTAAGATATATACAGAAAGAACCAAATGGATCAGAAGATCAGCTTAACTATATGGCCTGTATCATTGATCGTGAGAGGCAACAAAGACTCTACCTTCTCCATTGCAAGATAGCTCAGATGAGGCCTGATCACAGCTCACTGAAATCAATGAGACTTTCCATTGACTTCGATATGCTTTGGATCAGGTCCAGGAGGCGTATCAGAAGCTTAGAAAATGAACAGAATAGTGTCTCCACAAAAACTCAATGCTCATTCTTCAAGAGTGATGGCATCCTCATGGGCACAGAAGTTTCATGCTTTCTATGAAGAGATGTGTGGAGTAAACACATTTACTCCACACTAAGTAATAGAAACTACACATACACAAGCATCAGTGGGCACCTCCTTCAGCAGACGGAGGGTACTGGATGTAATAGTACTTCAGCAGTCCACTTTTCTTAATGAATTACACATTGTTATTTGAATAAATTCAGATACCCTTTCTAGTGGGCACTGCTGAAAAAATGCTACTCACAATTTGTGGAGCTTCCTCGGAAAAGAAATAGGGAATTTTTTGTTTTTATCTCCAAATTTTCTTTCTTGGATCAGGCAGGTCCATCATTTTGTCCCTCCCTTAAATTACTTGGTATTGGTAAGCGTATGAGGACCTTATATTAATACATTAGTTTTCATTCCACATGTTCTACAACAATAAGTGTTATCAACAGGAATTGTGATTTGTTCCAAGCATATTAAAATCACAGTTGAGTACTTTACAGCTCTGGAAGTTATTCTGCCTGGCTCTCTCGTGCGAAAGGCTTTGCCTGCATCCAGAATTAAAAAATTTGTCTCTACCTCCAAAGCTGAAGAGCCCAGATTCGAATTTCTGGACCTGCCTGATCTAAGAAAGATATTTTGCAGGTATGAACAAGAAATGTTCTAATATTTGCAAACTTTCATAATGTCTTTCAATACAGTTTATTTCTGAAGAATTTGCATCATACAGATTTCAACCTAAGTGAAAACACTGGTGCCCTTGGTGTTAGAAATAAGTAGTGTCATTTTCTTTTTGCAGTGAAACCTTTCATCCAATCATAGTCTTGTATGCAAATATACCATAGCCAGTTCAGACAAAATAGCACAAATGAAGCTAAATGCTCAGTCAGGACAAAATCACTCAGCTACTCTGATTCCTCATTTCACCTGTGTTTCAGGAACTAACTAAACATGTCAACTGAAAATAAGAAAAAACAAATCCCAGATAGCAACTCTGCTCCAGCTCTGCCTGCACCACTCAGTGATCTGAAAATTAAGTATACTAAGGTTAGTATGCATGTTTATTAACTTGCCTTAGGCATTCATATAAGACTATATACATAATTACCGTAAGTAGTTTTGTTCAAACCATCGAAATAACACTAACTCAATTATTGTTTGCAGTGTTGTAGCCATGTCGGTCCCAGGATATTAGAGAGACAAGGTGGGTGAAATAATATGTTTTCTGAAGAGCTGTGTGTAAGCTTGAAAGCTTGTCTCTTTCACCAACAGAAGTTGGTCCCATAAAACATATTACCTCACCCACCTCGTCTCACTAATTCAATTGTGTATTTACAAATCTTTTTCTAGATTTAATTCTTATAGTGTAATTCTGGAAACAATCTCTGATCTCTTCTGTCTTGAGAAACTCTTCCAAGGAGTTGGTAAGTTTTATACTACTATTTTTTGGTGTGCTGTCCATATTTTTTTCAGAAGCTAAGACCTGTGGTCATAAGTATCCTGGAAAGTGTAAATGACCCAGAGAAGGAAACATTTACATCATTTCAATGAACAGAAAGAAAATAAAAGATAATTGTAGAATATGTTAACAAGTAGTCTAATTTTTAAATAAACTGCGATATTTACAGACAGATTTTAAGAATTATGCCAATGATGTTGGTCTGGAGGAAGGTTTTGTTTTGTTTTGTTTTTTAATAAAACTAAAGCAAGGGTCCTCCTGCATTTGACATATGTTCCCACAGATAATAAACCTGTTTGTCTTGCTAAGCAAGTAACTATCAATAAAACAGCTAAAGTCCACCATTGCTAATTAGTCAGCATTACCAGGGACCTTGTACAATAGCAAATTCTTTCCATACTCATTTAAAAACACAGATAAGGTAAGCATGAAATGGATCCTCTGGGCTAACCCTAAAACTAGACTTGTATTCCTGTCTTAAAAAAACACTTTGTGTTTCATACCACAATGCACATAGAGTTGCAAGAGAGTCTGAACTTTGAACAAACAGCAAAGTCATTGCTAGTTTCTGCAATCTCAGACTTTCAGGTAGTGTTTGGTAGAGCAAAGTGAAATACAGCAATAAAGAGAAACTGAGAAACTTCTGTAACAATTGTAGCTTTTGCTGGCCATGCCTATCTCAGATTCTGGACACACACCAAAATGCCACATAGTATGTTACTGCTATCCAGAAAAGTTCCCAAGTAAAACAATCAAGAAAGTGTTCTTGTTGCGACTTCGTGAGCTAAACTTCAATTTTTCCAAAATACAAATATGCATGGGATTGAATTTTAACTTCTCACTAGAGTCAAAACTTGACTTCTTTTCAAACATTAAGGTATAATCTGGAGAGCTCAGTGCCACTCAAGGTCAGCTCTTTTGAACCCAACTCTGCACCCCATTTTCAGGGAAACCCCAAATTGATGTTGGTGTCTATTTTTCATGAATAAAGACTTCAGGATTGGGATCTCATTTTGTAAATATTTAACAGGCTGTTAAAACTGTGCAAGTGCAGAATAGTTCTGCTATGTGATAGCTCACTTCGGCTATTCCTGTCTCAGAGTATAAAGGGCTTAATCCAGGAAAGATATTTTAGGAACTGCAATGATGCATTTTCAACTGCTGAATTAAACTACAAACAAAAAGTAATGAGGACAAGGTGATGCCCCAAGTTATTGAAGATCTGAAAAGCATAAATTGGAATATTCCTCCCCATTCCCCACTGCTTTCTTTCTTAGCCAGCATAAGCTCACTTAGAAAAAACTTTCATTAATAGGACAGATTCTGTAGGTAACCACAGAAGAGTCGTCATATCAGATGTTTTTACATTGCCATCTAAAAAGGGTATTAATAGGAATATATTTCTTGAGTGTTTCATCTTTTTTCTGAAATAACTAATGCACAAGAGCCTCGTCAGAGACTTTGCCACGAGGAAGGTGTTTCCCTATATGTAAAGGTGTACAGCTTTCAACTAATTCAGTTTCATGTGCATTATTGTGTACTCAGGGATTGAACAAAGGGTCAAATCCAGCATATGAAAAGATCATTGAATATGTAAATAATAATGGTTCCAATCATGATTCACAGCTGTACGTGTAGAGGGAACCAGATTCACCTCTGCCCTTCATAGCACTTTCCTCCTTTTCCAAAATCTCACTGAGGACTGTCTATGGACCAGGAGACCACATAAAATGAGATGGTGAGCTGGGATGAGGGGACTAGGATAGGGCAGGGGGTGAGAAGCATACCCAAGGTTACAAATACATCATCCTAATACCACACTACCAACTCATGACTAATTCTTTGACAAGCTAATATTGCCTAAGGCTGGACTGACTCTTTTAGCACTCCCCCCAAGACCCTTTATGGGGCTTCAAGGAGAACCAGCTGATGGTAAAGCCCAGGTAATATGGCATTATTGAAGTTAAGCTTCAGGGATCCACAGAAAGACCTGAGGGGCCTAGAACCAGTGCAGTTGTACAAACTTTTCAATCTTCAATCTCCTTGGACTCCAGCAGATTCTCAAATATTTGTAGATTCCAGGGACTGGACTCCTGTACAACAAACTGCACCCCCTGCCCTTCTTAGAACGATCTAGGGAAAACTCTCCAGGGGACCCTCATGGACTTTTCCTCACACCATGGGCCCCTTTCACAGGTTTTTCTACAATCAGGAGCAATGTGGCCCTAAATAAATTAATCCATTTAATCCAGAGGTATTTCTATGATGATATAAGTATTCCCAGATCATAGTCTGTACCTTTCTCATAAAGCATGAACTAAGCATTCTAAAGAGATATTTAACACACTCGAGTCAATTGCCAGAAACTGGGAATGGGTGACTGGGGATGGATCACTTGATTGTCTGTTCTGTTCATTCCCTCTGGGGCACCTGGAATTGGCGACTGTTGGAAGACAGGATATTGGGCTAGATGGACTTTTGGTCTGACTCAGTATGGCCATTCTTATGTTCTTAATTTGGATGGATTAATTTTTAAATTGTCAAAGAGAGTTTGGATCCTGAATTGGGGCATGATCTTGAATTCCTTCTATACCCAAAACTCCTGAAGAGATGTGTTCAAGAAATTAGTGAGTATTTTAGGTATGTAAGATTGGCTCATATGTACTGGTAAATATTTTACTTTGTTACACTAAAGAATTAGACAATGATTGTTTAACAAATTATTTCTGTTGTGATGCTTCTGAAAAGAGCAGTTCCTATGGCACTCCAACAGCCAGGTATCAAAGCACAATTAGTTACTTATCAGGTAGTTAAATTGCATAAGGTAGCAGAAAAAATAATATTTCTCTTGCCACCGCTGATCTTTACAGTGTCTGAGGGAAGAACATGGTGTGTGAAAAGTTAAATCACTTATGGTAAATAAAGGAAAAGTGAAACATAAATATAAAATGTATTTTAATCATTACAGCTAGAAGCAAAGAGGAAATAATAAAATGGTTTCAAATTTTTAAAAAAGGATCAAATCCCTACTCAGCTGCCACCTAATCCTGTAGGTGCCTAAAATCCCTGGGTGCCTGATTTTCCACCTTACAGGAGGTGTGTTTCTGCCAGTGAGGATGCGCACAGCCTGCTCGTTCTAAGGCACCTGGGCACCTATTTTATGCCTCAATCCCAGCAAGATCCTCAGACTAGGCATTCCCCTGCCTATTTCATCTGATCCAGTAGGCATTGCCATGCAATACAGCCCCGGGGCAGAGGGAGAATGAGGAGGATTCCTCCATCTCAGCCTTTAGCTTGTGGCTAGATCACTCACCTGGAATGTGGAAGACTAGGGTTCAGTGTCCTCCTTTGCCTGATGTGGAGCAGGGATTTGAACTTTTTTTCCCCCACCTCTCAAGTGAGGTCCTGATTAGCTGATTATGAGATGTTCTAGTCTGCAGGTCTCTCTGTGTCTCCTACTGCAGCTGTTCTAATGTGTATGAATAATTAAATATGCACTGGGCCAATGTGAGAGTGGGAATGACTCTAAGGCCCAGAGATTGGAGTATTCCCCAGGTTAGTGAGAGACCTGTATTCAAACCCCATTCTCCACACCCGACAGAGAGGAGAATTCAACCAAAGTCTCCAATGTCCTGGGTGAGTGCTAAAATGTATAAGAGAGGCCTTTTTCCTCACTTGCGTGCCTCCTTGGCATTTCTTGCAAAACATGGCTTAGACACCTAACTCCAGCAGACAGTTCATGGCTGAGAATCCCAGAATTTAGGCACCTAATTCTCAGAGAGGGGAAGGGTTTACGTTATAGCCATCTCCTCATCATTTCTGAGTGACTAGCTTAGATGGCTCCCCGTGCAGCATGCTGGCTTTTGTGGGTCCCAATCTTAGGTGCCTAATTCTCCCTATGCATTGTATAGGGCCTAGGCGCCTAATTTGGGGCTGTGGCTTTCACTGGGTGGCAAGATGCCTAAAAGAGAAGCACTGCAATGCTCAGCATTGCAATACTTAAGTCGCTTTGTGGATCTAGCACAAAATAAGTGAGGCAGAATCAGACCCTGCAGATTCCCTTTAATAGTGTTTCAGGTTTAATTGACTGATTTTTGATGGTCCATAGAACTCTTTAGGTTTAGCTGAATTGGTGGGATTTTCCATTCATACCACATCAAACAACCACAAATGTACAGGATAGGATGGCCAGGTGTCCGGTTTTCGACCAGAATGCCTAATCAAAAAGGGACCCTGGCAGCTCTGGTCAGCACAGCTCTCTGGACCGTTAAAAGTCCGATTGGTGGTGCAGTGGAGCTAAGGCAGGCTACCTGCAGCTCCCAAAAGCAGTGGCATGTCACCCCTCCAGCTCCTATGTGTAGGGGCAGCCAGGAGGCTCCGCATGCTGCCCCCCCCAAGCGCCAGCTCTGCAGCCCCCATTGGCCGGAAACCATGGTCAATGGGAGCTGCAGGGGAGGTGCCTGCGGATGAGGCAGCATACAAAGCTGTCAGGCCATGCCTCCGCATAGGAGTCAGAGGGGGGACATGCCGCTACTTCCGGGAGCTGCTTGAGGTAAGCGCTGCCCGGAGCCTGGCCCCCTCCCACACCCTAACTTCCGGCTCAGCCCTGATCCCCCTCCCACCCTCTGAACCCCTCAGTCCCAGCCCTGGTCCCCCTCCTGCCCTCCAAACCCATCACTCCCAGCCCAGAGCCCCCTCCTGCATCTCCAAACCCCTCATCCCTGGCCCGACCCCAGAGCCTGTAGCCGAAGCCCTCACCCCCTCGTGCACCCCAACCCCCTGAGCCAGCCCGGTGAAAATGAGTGAGAGTGGGGAGAGTCAGCGACAGAAGGGGGGGATGGAGTGATTGGGGGGCAGGGCCTCAGAAGAGGAGTGGGGCAGAGCAAGGGTGTTCGGTTTTGTGCGAGTAGAAAGTTGGCAACTCTAGTACAGGACTATAAACTTGGAGCAACTATCACAGTCGGTAAGAGTGTATATGAGTGGATACCAGCTATTTTTCAATATTGTGTTTCAAATTTTTGATTTAATGTTAGTGTAACTAGGTACAGTGCTCCTATTACGGACCTTGAGCCTCTTAAGAGCAGGCGTTCTGGGAAATGTAGTTTCCCAAGAAGGACTGCAAGTCTTGAGCGCACATGACCAGGGAGTCAGGTGACCACCTTTGGAACAATATAATGGGTAGCCTAAGTAGTGAGTGTACTGTGGGGGAATATGATGGCTCCTAGAGAGAAGTCTCTCCATGGCAGGAATTATAGAATACCTAGAAAAGGTTACTTGTAGAGAAGAATGTGCTCTTCCCCTCCCAACTTACTGAGACCTGGTTGCTGGGTTCAGGTGTTTTAAGTTTTTTTTATGTTGTTTGAGTCTTTTTGTGATGATAAAAGCCAGCCCTGAGGAAAGAACCTTGGATTGAACTGGTTTATTATTTGGGGGGGGGTTATTTTACCTTCCCTGGCTGGCATATGTGCCCACTATCTTACAGCAGGCAACAATTATATCCAGTTAGATGGAAATCTTTCTTGCTAAAGGATAAACATGGGGTAAATCCAATTTGTAGAGGCCAGTTTGAGTAACATGGGTGCACGCTGAGGATTGCTGCAGAGCTGGGGATGAGGAATTTCATTTTGAATCCATAGAGTAGTTTAGGAACCACTCCTCAGTTGCTATTGAAACTTTTGGGACCTGAAGCCTTTGCAGAGTAGCCAGCTGCCAGTTGGGGACCAACTGCCAGAGGATTCACGCAGCAGATAATCCTGCCTTGTTCCACTCTTAGAAACCCTTTTTCACCCACATAAGGAGGTCCTGCAGAGTGTATAGTAGATGTGCACACTGTGCAACCCCATGAAACCTTCTTCTCTCTTTCTGCAGAGCTGCAGTAGGTTCCACTTCACACCAAGCCCTCTGTGGATCAAATGCTGTCTGTGTGTGATAAATAACAATAGTAAGATAATAGTACTCTTTGTCTTAAGGGTGCCTTGAAAACACTAATCAATTTTCACAATATACCTATGGGATGGAGAAATATTATCTATATTTCCCAGATTGTGAAACTGAGCCATAAAAAGAGCAAGGGTGCCCAAAGCCATAGAACAAATCATTCTCAAAGCCAGGATAAGACCTCAGGAGTTCCTTGCTCCCGGTCCTATGCTCAGACCATGAAAGTAAGCAAATAAAATCCCCAGACAAGGACCTTAAGACTTCAATATTGCCTAAACCTCACAAGGCTGAAGCTAAACCCTTGCAGAGCTGCCAGTTTCCCACATTTCTGATTATCTGCAATGACTTGGAGAATTTGGAGAATCAGGATTTTACTATACTTTTATCATTGAAGATGAATGCCAATCAAATGAGATTTTGCTTGCAGCTGCCATAGAGCTAGCCATCTGGGTCTGTATTTTGAAATACAAAGCTTTAGAACAGTGTCAGAATCCATTACAACAAATGTTGATTTCTAGTTCTATGGTCATTATGAGACTTGCCATCTTACTTGAAGATCTCAGTGAAAACAATAGCTCTACCATGCACACCATAACATTTCTAAGTAAAAAGTTACTTGCTGCAAAGATTTGACTTGTCAAAAACTCTTAAACCCAATGAGTCGTATCCAATCCTTACAGGTGAACATAAACACCCATCAGAGTAGCAGCCGTGTTAGTCTGTATTCGCAAAAAGAAAAGCAGTACTTGTGGCACCTTAGAGACTAACAAATTTATTAGAGCATAAGCTTTCGTGAGCTACAGCTCACTTCCGATGAAGTGAGCTGTAGCTCACGAAAGCTTATGCTGTAATAAATTTGTTAGTCTCTAAAGTGCCACAAGTACTGCTTTTCTATAAACACCCATGCAGCATGTGCAACAGTGGGTGAACATCTGGCAAAAGAAATACCTTACTATGGAAGACCTAGATATCTGACAGCAAACTACCACAACATGATGCAAGATAACTGCTACTGCTTTTGCAAGCATGGGCAACGAGTGTACTGCAATTCAAGCAAGCCAGAGGCTGATCTTTGTTGCAGCATCTGTTCACGTTGGCTTGTGCACTAGCTGTTTCTGTTTTCATTGCACCACAGCCCATGTGTCCATGCAGCGTACACTCCAAAGGAGCATAGCTGCCAACATACTCTGGAAAAAATAGCTCCCAGTCTTACAACATACGTAACATTGAGTATAGGTTGGATTTGGGCTTTTTGCACCATTTTCTTTAGTTCATTCCTGTATAAGCAAAGTCATAATGTATCCTAATGGAGCTGTTGGGATACTGCAGTTTTCAGTGTTCTTGTACATTGTACAGGTTTGTATATAGTGAAAGGTTAGGATTAGGAGGAAATGACATTAGGAATAATAATAAGTAAGGGACTCTAAAATAATACCATTGTGTTAGTACTCTAAATGCAGTACTTAAACCAATATTTGCAAAACTTCCCAAAATAGTACATTTTACTATTACTCCTTTCACAGACAGACATGAAATTGGCATACTGTTGCATCACACAGCACTGTTATGTTAATCTTTACCTTTTACTTTGTCTCTTTTCTTGGCAACACAGCTAGTGACTACATAGGATTTTTTCTTGTTAACCAGCTGACTGCTGTGCATCTGTGCCCCCTCACAGCATCCACAATTTCATATGGACTCCTTAGGATCAACCATGTGAAATTGCTAGGAAGTCGTATAGTACTTTATTATCTTTACAACTTTTGACAAGCCTGAGATTCAGGCACTGTTGGCTGCAGGCATCAATGTGGCTGTGCATATATCTCTTTGGATACCTATACAAATACACCTCTACCCCCAATATAACGCGATCCTCGGGAGCCAAAAAATCTTACCGCATTATAGGTGAAACTGCATTGTATCGAACTTTCTTTGGCCTCGAGCATTTCCGTTATTAATAGTCACTTCCCGCTGCCTGACTGACCCCTCAGAACCTCCGACCCATCCAGCCCCCGGTTCCTTGTCCCCTGACTACCTCATCCAGAGACCTCCCCCGCCCCAACCACCCCTCCCAAGACCCACCCCGTATCTAAGCCCCCCTACTCCTTGCCCCCTGACCGTCCCCTCCAGAGACCCCCGCGGCCCTAATCACCCTCAGAATCATAGAATCATAGAATATCAGGGTTGGAAGGGACCTCAGGTCATCTAGTCCAACCCCCTGCTCAAAGCAGGACCAATCCTCAACTAAATCATCCCAGTCAGGGCTGGATCCCACCCTGACCCTTATCCACACCCCCACCTCCTAACAGGCCCCCCAGGGCGCCAACATCCCTGTTCCCTGTCCCCTGACTGCCCTGTCCCCAGAACCTCCAAACCATCCAACCCGCCCTGCTCCCTGTCCCCTGATCACCCCTGAGACTCTCTGCCTTATCCAACCGGCCCAGCACCCTTAACATACTGCTCAGAGCAGCGTGTCGGAGCCAGACACACTGACGCGCTGATCCACCAGAGCACGCAGCCCCGCCCCGCCTAGAGCATGGCTTTACCATATTATATCTGAATTCGTGTTCTATCGGGTCGCGTTATATTGGGGTAGAGGTATAATCTAAAATGTGTACAAAAATATAACCGTAGGATAGTAGGCATCCCAGTTTAGGAACCATTTTTGTGGACTTGAGGTTTTCTTATCAAAATATCCACCTTTACCATTTTTTTGGTCACAGTCAGTTTAAGTAATATATCTAGTTTTTGAGGAAAACAATCTCCATTCTCCCGAATTAATTTAAATCCTTTGTTGCACAGTATATGTGGTGGTGATATCCACATGCTAAATTGCAAGACCATGTGATAAATACATTTATTCTGCTGTTATAACTGCCTTACCTGCTTTCTGCCCTGTGGTAAATCAAGCAAGTTAAAACAAATTCCTACTAGGCTGAGCTATAGAACAGTGTGATATTGAAAATGGGAATAAATCTTTCTCATGCTCATTCTGCTGCAGCTTTGTCTTTCTGCACCCTCTGAGTTTGGCTCCATGGTGGTAATATGAGGGACTGACAGAGGAGCTTTGTGCCAGAAGGTGATGGTTTTAGCTATGATCATAGAGATATGCCCACTAGAAAACCTCCACTACGAACGACAGTGGTAGAGTTAGAGCTTGTTGTAAAATATAATGCAGAGGGTGAGGGATCTGGATCCACAGATGACAGAGAAGACTTGATAGTGGATGGTACTTATTTTTACTATTGTGGTCTTATATAATAATGCCCACAATAAAGACTAGCTAAGGTAACAGCAAGCACCAGTGTGAGCACTAATCTTTTTACCCACTAGGGTATTTCTTACTGATGTTTTTCCTACTTCCTTTTCTAAACCAAACTATATGCTGCTTGTGAGGCATTTCACCAAAAAATGTTGACTTTTTGTGAAAGAAAAATTAGCTCTTCAGAGCTGGTGAAGAAATCTTTAATGGAGTATGGATCTAGCCCAGTTAATAAACAAAACCTTTTTCTAGTTAACATTTATATAGAAACCAATACCTTGAATTTCACCTGACTGTTGAGTGACTTACTTCCCGCTGGGCTCTTTTAAAATTCAATATCAATGTTAAAATTTTACAGGCACTCAATAGTTAAACCCTACAGATCTGACATATATGAGGAGGCATTTTTCCTGTTTTACTCCCTCAGCAACTGCTGGACCAGTCCAGTTTTGCACCACTCTCAAAAAGAGGCTATGTCTTAAAGGCACAAAAGAGATCACAGTATTTGATGCAAAACTATTATAATCTGTTTACCAAGGTATAATGTTCACCATAAAGAAAAACACTTACCCTAATTTACCATGGTGACTTGTGAGATGTCAAATTTTCCTTATAGTTACAAAAGAAAATAACTGCAGTATCTCCAACACCACTTGCTGGTAATTGTAGGTAAATGTTGACTTTTTGATAGCAACTGCTTTGGTTTCTTTCACAGCATTTTATAGGGAGATGTTGTTTATACCGGCTGTACAGGGACTCGTACTAACCTTCAAGCAGGATTTACAAGTAACTGAACACGAAGGAGAGAGACAGAATTACCCATTTATGAAATCCTCATTTTGTGTAGTTTTAGAACATATGCAGTCAGCTTAGGGACGATCAGTGTGGCCTAATACCAAGGGGAAGGAAAGTGCCATATGGAACAGACTACAAAATTCAGAGTAAAAAGCAGATAAGATTGGGTGGCGATTTTATCCCTGCCAATCCTGAAACTTCTCTGCTGTCTTTGAAGAAAGTGCTCACATTTGACTCTGTTGTCATCCAGACATTCTAAGGAATTCAGATATTTACTTCTTGCGGGGGATTATTCCAGAGTGAGAGTGAATTTGCTAATAAGATAATCAAATGTTTTCCTGTGTGAGTGACGTGATTTGTGTGTTTAATGATACTGATGATGGATAATGATATCCATTCCATCTAGTTTTATTAAAGTGTGCTTCTGTGCCAGGATATCTCAATGTTCCTATCTGTGCGTGAGGGTGGTTGTTCCAGCTATAAAAAGGAACACTGGCATGTGCTGCTCTTTCTGCCTGTATAAAGGTTAAAGCTACATATGTAATGCAGTTCCTGGCAAATATGAAATAATCTTTGGATGTGATCTCAGCAGTTTTAAGGTTGCTGCATAAACCAGTTTGATTATCTTTGCTTTGCCACAGTACATTTTTTGTTTGTTAATTGCCAACAACATGCTCAGTACTATATAAGAGCTTAAAATCGAAAAGACAGAAACCAATAAGACGGGATACCCAGAGGGAAGAATAGCTTACTAGTTTGGTTTGGTTTGTTTGTTTGTTTTTAAATGTCACATACTAGCCCACTTCTAGTGTGGACCATGCAAGAAGTTAGTCATTAGAAATCATTGGAATGAGAACCAGTTGCTGGTTTGGTTACGTGGGATGAGGAAGGTATTCCAGGCAAAGCAAAAGCATGGAATAAGGCACAGAGAAAAATGTGAGAGAAAGAGATACATGGAATATCAAGTCTGGTGTCATTTATAGAGGGAAAATGGTGAGACAGACGTGATAAAAGATTTAATCAGAGATATAGGATGGAGTGAAGTTGTGTAAGGCCAAGAAATGCTAATCTGATGTTGTGGATGACGGGGATCCAATGAAGACACTCAAAGTGGGTGGTGATGTAATCACACAAAAACTACGGTATATCAGAAAACCTTAATTTTTTTTCTCATTTCCTATGATTGGAAATCCCCTTTTCACAAAATATATAACACTATAGCAGATACGTTTTAAAATACACACACACACACACACACACACACACACACATACACATAATTAAAAGAACATTAAGGTTGCAAAGTGGAGCTCTCCTGGGAACTAAAGTTGGTAACCATCTTGCCTAAAAATACTATGTGGTTATGTAATTTAAAGACCAAGCACCAAGTTCCTTGCTGGTGTAAATTTGGTGCTGCTCAGCACCAGCAGAAAAATAGGCCCATACTATTGTAATGCATACATACAGCCTTCACTTTTGTGTTGCCAGACTTTTGAGAGCTTCACTTTGTGTTTGTGTGAACTTCCTAATGTTGACAAAAAGAAAAGGAGTACTTGTGGCACCTTAGAGACTAACAAATTTATTAGCGCATAACCTTTCGTGAGCTATAGCTCACTTCATCGGATGCATTTGGTGGAAAAGTGAGCTGTAGCTCACGAAAGCTTATGCTCTAATAAATTTGTTAATCTCTAAGGTGCCACAAGTACTCCTTTTCTTTTTGCGAATACAGACTAACACAGCTGCTACTCTGATTCCTAATGTTGGGTTTTTGTTTTGTTTTGTTTTGTTTTGTTTTGTTTTAAATGATAAAACAAACATAGGTGCTGGAACTAGGAATACTGGGCGTATTGCCGCACCCCCTGGCTTGACGTGGTTTGCATCATATACAGTGTTACAGTTTGGTTCAATGGTTCTCTGCACCCCCACTATACAGATTGTCAGGGGGGCTGAAACAACAAAGAAATTCTGTCCCACACAAACCTTTGCTAGACAACCGTAGGATACTCTCAGTGTGTGTGCAGAACAAGGGAAGGGCTCCTGCAGGATGATGCAGGGCTGCTCTGAAGCCCTTCATCATACCCTACATAATTTCAAACACTGATTGGAAGGATATGGGACTCCTTTTGAATGAAAACACATAGTCAACCTTAACTATCGACCTTGTTTCACAATCCACCAGTAATACTCTAGAATTAACATGGAAATGAGTTACCGTGCACCATTTTCTGCTCTCAGTTCATGGTGCAACCTACTGAAGTCAGTGCGGTTTCCCCCACATAGCTGAGAATGCAATTTGACCCAGTATATTTAAAATATATCTCAATATTGAACAATGTTTTCACTTAAATAACACAATAATGTATAGTATTATAACAGTTTTAATAAGTTTCCAGCATTGTTGCATGCATTTTGAAATATATGTGCAATGTGTCTTTAAGATCTAATCATTACAAAGACAATCCATGTTTTGGCTAAATAAGCAGTGTCATTTTAGTAAATGCCTCTTGATCTGTGGATACTCCTCCATGAAATGAAATAGATCCTTTAGTTCCTGTAAAAGATTAATAGCATTACATTTCTGCTTTTAAATAAGTTTTTTATTAGGATCATATTTAATGAAGCACCAGTCCGCAGGCCAGAGGGATTTGGAAATAAAATCACAGAGATTAGTGTTCCTTTTTATTTTTCTCCTGTGATATGGAAGTAGAGGAGTGTACAAACCATATTTTCTTGCTCTTGCATTATGCCTCAATGGTTCCTTCTTTGTTGTAGATTTCATTAAACTGACTGCAGCACTTTAGTGTTGTCTTTCATTTCAGAGACACATGTTGTTTGAAAGGAAATGAAAGAAGTTAGATAAATGGTTAAATAAAATTGCTCTTTCCAAAACATCTATAGGGACTGCTCTGACCTAGTTGTTTGTCATCTTCTGTTAGGTGACAAATCATCTGCCTCTGAGACACAAAGGCTCCCGTGGCAGTAAAACCTGTGTGGTTGTGCTGGGCAAAGGGGAGATAGGATTTCAAGAGGGCTATACAGGGAGTTTACATTCCCTGTGCAGCATAGAGCTCAGATCAAGGAGATCCCTGTATGCCTGTAGAGCAGGACAGGAGAATATACTGCTACACCGTTCCATCTGCCGTCCCTACCATGTTGAAGGGGTTTATTAATACTAGAGGAGCTGCAGTAGTTGTGAAAGTGGATAGAAGTGAGAGAATGTCTGCATTTTTAAGTCATTGGTGACTCAAAACAGATAGGTGAATGTTACTGAAATTTTCAAATTCTTTAAAATTCCAAATTTATTTATCTGTATTTACTCTGCAGAAATCGAAGGGGCCTATTCCCCATTGATGCCTAGGGACCTAAAACAAAAAAGGATTGTTGGATAGCTCTCAGCTATCAGATGATACTATACTGATATTTCATTGCAACAGGTAATAAACTACGATGATATCTGTGTTATTGATGATGTTCCACTCTTGGTTTCCTTATTTCCTTGCAGATATTTATAAATAATGAATGGCATGATGCAACTAATGGCAAAAAATTTGCAGTCTATAACCCTGCAACTGGAGATAAAATTTGTGAGGTAGAAGAAGGAGACAAGGTAGGTTTTTAAAGCTTTGCCATGTCACTGCTTTCTTTGTATGCAGTCCAGCACTTGCAAGGCAATGGGACATATGCTGTGCTGGTGCCAATTGACACAGTTCCACAACTTCAGTGGAGCTATACCAGCTTCCCCCAGCTGAGCATTTGGCTCCATGACAGCTTTGCTATTGATTACACTGAGACCAGGAGCAAGACCTTTGTATTGGCCACTACTCCAGTGTACAGTAGTTTGTGAATCTGGAGAAGGATTTAGTTGCTCAAGTAAACTTGAAAAAAAGAGAACGTTTTAGAAACAAAGTCCCAAACCCTGTGTTTGGCTAATTGCTTTCTTCATTCATCTTACTATTATTCTGGTTATTTATGTCTGAATTCTTTCCTTCCATACTGCCCAGCTCCTTGTTCTGATTGTTCCTCCAGTGAAGATATAATGATATACCTGATACCATGAAAATAACTGGGATACAACGTATTCATCCCTGACTGATTTATTTCAAAGTTTTGCTTACTGTGAAAGCCTTTCTTAACAGTTCTATTCACACTAAGTGCATGTACTATGTAAGGACAGTTACAATAATCAGCCACACTGGTATTTGGCCACGCTAGCCACATTAATCCCTTAACTCTTATATAAAATGCCAGGGAATCTTTGCTAACAAGTGGTCACAACTCCATATGTATGTCTTTTGTGAATGATGATACTTCCAATAAGACAGTGCTTCCTTTCAGCACCAGTGGATCATTGATTTAATTCAGATTTGCAGTGATGAATGCTGCCTGCTGAATCACCAGCACCAGTTCCTGTGAAACGGATCTGACTCATACATTCCTAATTGTTAAGATTTGATGGGAGGACTGCAAAAGGTGGTAATAGCTGAAAAGAAATGTGTACTTTATTTTGCCATTTATAAGACCACTTGGGGTGGAAAGATACACTTACATACAGATTTCAAAAATCTGGAACGGAACCCGAAGAACTCAAGAGCAACTTTCGTATATTTTCATAATTTTGTATAATTTTCTGTTTGAAAAGATTTTGCTTAATAATACTATCTAGTTTCAGTGCACATTATCAAGTACAGAGTGATATGTTTATATATAGCAGGCTCTTTTGTTTCCATAGTTTTAGAACTGATGACCAGAAACATTTTTTGGATGAACTATCTAAATGGAAGCCTGAGATACAAGTGTTCTATTTCTAGCTGACAACTGTAGACAAACTTTTAACTAGACCTGTGGGAAAAATTTCTAGTTTTATCTGTTAATGTTTTCATTCATGCAAATATTTGCCTTTGTGTATGTTCTATTCCCGAGCATGCATGTATACACAGGCACATGCAGGCACACATTTTTTCTGTTTCTATAAAGTTTCCTCATTTGTGACATCATTTTTGGCCTCAAAATTGGCCCGTTTTTGCTTAGAAAAGTTTTTGCACACAAATAATGATTTTTATGTATATAGATGGGTCCATGGTGAAATTAATAACAAAATGCAGAAAACACAATTTTTCAGGGCTTTTGCATTTCATTAAAAACATTTTGCACCTGTTTTAATACTAAGTACCCAGTCCTGTTTTCATTGTATATTCATAACTCCCACTAAGTCAACAGCCATAAAGAAATGCTTATTGGGCTGAATCTTCAAATGTGATCACACCACAGTTACCCTAAAAAAGTGAGATGGCCAGAGGCTAGGTCAGTCCCTTTTGTGACTTTGAGGATGAACAGGATAGGACACTACTTCCACCAAATGACACTGTCATCAACAGAGTCACTGTCCACACCATTATTCTGGAGGACTCCATGTAACCCCTTTGGCCTTGACTTATGAAACTGTACCCTGCTTTCAGAAGCCCTGGCAAAAGATGTTTTAATTAAGCTCTCTCGGCTGGTGTAGAATGGTTGTTGAAAGTGCTTTTGGCAGATTGAAATCCCATTGGAGATGTTTATCCCATTGGCAAAGTTGCCCTTCCCAGTCATTCATGGGGCCTGATTGCATGGGCCACCCAGCCATGGAGTTTTCCCAGCTGTTTCTGGACTGCATCACAAGGCACGGTGAAAGAGAATCAAGCTCTGATGTGAGTGATTCAGCAGGAGCTGATACTCTTGTGGCCATTAATGATATCAGCTGCTCAAGCAGTTCTTTCTGCTAAGCTCCGTCCTCCACCTTTAGCCACCATTCCTGTTCCAGGAACTGCAAAACAAGTGACAGCTCCCATGCTGAAATCCTGCCCTCAAGCCTGAGCCTTTCCTCTTGCCTCTCGCCATGACTTTCCTCTTCTGTAAGTCCCTCCATCTTTGGTGCTGGACCTGCTTGTTGGCCCTCTCCAGAATTTCAACCATATGTTCATCATGGAAACAGTCTGTGAAGGTGCAAGGTGAAGGTCCAGGCTTCTGCTGTAGTATAGGTGAGCGATGGAGGTGCTGCAGCCAGAAGAGGTCGAGGGGCCTGGAACAGGACAAGAGACAGAGGGATATTGTCTCGGATAAACTCAGAGCAGGAGCATAGACAAACTTCTTGTGGTATTTCAAGGGCTTAAAATGTTACTTTTCCAAGCTTCAGACCACAGAAGCTCCCTGGACACAGCCTGCTTAATCCCAGCATTAGAAGTAAAGGAACAATGGTAAGTTAATTTGAAAGTTGGTTTTTTCTTTCTAAAAATTGTAGAACTACTTGGCCTTGCGAGGTGGGGGCATCAGTGGCTGAGTTCGAAAAGCTTTTTCTATCATTTCAGGCCTTCCACATTTTGGAGGACATAACAGTCCTTTTTGTGCCCAATTGACACAGAGAGATGTTATTCCAACCTGCTGCTCAGAAACCTGCAGTGTATGCAGCTGAAGTATTCATACGTATAGTGACTGAACAGCACATCTATGAGTGGAGTTGGCTGGTCAGCTACCAAGGTGGCCCAGGAAAATGCTTCCTTTTCTGAAATGTGACTACCTATCCGGGGGGAGAGTTCCTGTTTCAGGAAAAGTTTACAGCTATCAGCAATTGGAACTGGGTCATAATTCATGACTGAATCAACAGGATGATTTCTTAGCTTTCACATGGCTTAGCCTGTTATGGCTGCCCACAAGCACATAGAACTCCACAGCCATCCCCCTTCTCCTCCCCAGCCACATTTCTGGACAAAATTTCAAACTACAGTCAAATATGGCACAAAGAGTTCTGTCACCTATGGACTGCATGGACTAATTCTAACTGACATGGAGTAGATTAGTAAATGGAAAACATTTCCACTTCCCCTTCCCACAGTTCACTGTTTTCAGTCAAACTCATAAAACGGGCATGAAGTCAGTGAGTTGCCCAAGGTACAGTTCTGGTCCCTGGTTTGAGACCAGAGTAATATAGATGACTTCAACCTCCCTGGTGAGAGGGAGAGCATCCTGGCTTATGCAGATAACCTGGTCCTGACCGTGGACGACCCAGAGAACTTCCAACATAAGCGAGATGCCACCAGTCGAGCTGCCGATTGGATGGGGCTCCTCTTCAATGCAAAGAAGTGCGCATCTCTCCACATCGATGGCAGCAAAAGGGACTCGGTGCAGACGACAGGGTTCCAGATCCAGGGCGAGCCCATCATCCCCCTGGCAGAGGGGCAGGCATACCGGCACCTCGATACGCCGACAGGTTTCCATGTCTGTCAGACACCCGAGGACACCATCCAGGAGATCTTGCAGGATGCCGCCAAGATCGATGCCTCCCTGCTAACACCGTGGCTGAAGATAAACACCCTGAACACCTTTCTGATCCCCCGCATCTTGTTCGTCCTAAGGGGATCTGCCGTGGCCAAGATACCCCTCAACAAGGCAGACAAGATCATTCGGCAGCTGGTGAAGAAGTGGCTGTTCCTTCCCCAGAGACCCAGCAATGAGCTGATATATATCACCCACAGGCATGGCGGTGCCAATGTCTCCCACATGGGTGACCTGTATGACGTCGCGGTGATCACCCACACCTTCCACCTGTTGACATGTCCCGATGCCATGGTAAGGAACATCACAGCAAATGCCCTCCATGACGCAACAAAGAAGCGGATCGGCAGAGCCCCCTCCAACCAAGAAACCGCCACCTTCCTGGGTGGTTCCCTGGATGGCGAATTTGGATGGGACGCTGGCGACATCGCTTTACTGTGGTCCCGCACTCACAATGCCATGTGTCGCCTGGGGAAGCTCATTGGCTGCCGCTGGGAGTGGTGCGAGGAGCGCCAGGATCTGGGAGTCCTGCTGCCACAGATCAGGTCCGACGACAACACCATCGTCACCCCGAGCGCCAGGGGCATGCTGGAGAGGACCCTGAAGGTGGCCATCCACTTGCTGTACATGAAGTGTAAACCGGACCAGGGTAAAGCCTTCGAACTGACAAGCAAGTGGGATGCCAGCAACCACTTCCTCGCCGGGGGTGGCTTCACCCGTTTCGCCGACTGGCGGTTCATCAACTGCATCCCGCTCAACGGAGCCGTCCGCCACGGGAACCAAGACAAGCATTGCAGGAAGTGCGGCTACTCTGAGACCCTGCCCCACGTCCTGTGCAGCTGCAAGCCCCACTCCAGAGCCTGGCAGCTGCGCCACAATGCCATCCAGAACTGCCTGGTGAAAGCCATCGCACCACGCCTGGGGGAAGTTGCCATAAACTGCGCCATCCCCGGTACTGACAGCCAGTTGCAACCTGATGTGGTTGTCACCAACGAGGCCCAGAAAAAGATCATCCTCGTCGACATAACAGTCTCCTTTGAGAACAGGACCCCGGCCTTCCACGACGCCCGAGCTCGTAAACTGGAAAAATACACCCCCCTGGCTGACGCCCTGAGAGCGAAGGGCTACGAGGTGCAGATGGATGCTCTGATCATCCCTGGGCGCTTGGGCCCCTGCAACAAGGGTGTGCTGCAGACCTGTCGTATCGGTTGATGCTATGCACGGCTCATGCGGCGCCTCATGGTCTCAGACACCATCCGATGGTCCAGGGACATGTACATCGAACACATCACCAGCCACCGACAATACTAGGAGGTGTGAGCTGGTACGACATCGTGCATCAACTATGGGAAAGGGACTGAGAGACATTTTCCATTGGACCATATGAACTGGAACCATAAACTCACTGAACATTAAATCCCACCAAATGAGAGTAGATCCATCCTCATCATGGTATCCGCTCATTATAGTCCACACCTGAACATAGCCATTATATGGACAACATACCCCCATATCTCAATGTCTGTACTTTGACCCGTTAAACTTTTACCCTCAATAGGGGAGATTGCAGATTATGTATTCCTTACGCCACACGCTCCTAAACCGAATTTTGCATGCTTTGATAATCTGTACCTTATTCACTGATAACCAGAAACTTCTATGCCTAAACTCTGTACCATTTTCTTTTTACTTCAACATTATCTTAATAAAATTATTAATCCACTCCATGAACTGGTCACCGAGCCGGTAAATTTGCAGTGCTGCTATTTGCTGGTAGGTGTGGTCATTCTAAGTACTCTGACTAAAGTACACAGTTTTGCGGGCTTTATACCAGAGATTTACCCAAATCTGGCTGTGCTCCCATGACCATAAAGCAGCACGCTTTGCAAAAGACTTCTTCTGTTCAGCCTTTATTGCAAACCCAGAAGATATCTCATGGTGGGTTTGTAGCTCAGCGTAGGGAAGACAATGAAAGGGTTAAACACTGACCTACCAAGCTGCTGCATTACACCAATGGAGATTCTGTCTGTTTCCCTTGAGTGTATTGGAGATGCTAAGGACAGAGTGGACAAAGGAAGTTGGCCCATGGAACTATGGGATACTTTTGGCAGACTCTCAGGACCAAGTCAGAGGAGGCTGCATACACTGTAAAGCAACAGAGCTTAAATCCTGGGTCCTGGCTTGACTTGGGCTCAAACCCTCTGCCCCTGCAGGGTCCTAGAACTTAGGTCTGAGCCCAAGAGATTTGTGTGTAAACAGAAGAGGGTTTGGGCTAAAGCCTGAATCTGGGCCTGGGCTTAATTTGCAGAGTAGACATACCCAAAGTTTCACTGTCACAAAAAACCCTTCATATTCAGCCTAAATGCCCCCTTTCTTAATGTTCTTGGAGTTCTCCCAGTTTTAAAGCTTTTTACTAGACCAAATCATTTGTTTACTTTGTTATATATTCAGCCTTTGAATACATAGGAGCACAGTTCAGTGCCCAGTTGCTCAGGTTCCCATCCCCTTCCAGTAATCATTTAACGTTAATATGGTACTGATCCAGATCCAGCATAAAATATTCTGTCTGCAGCATAATTCTGTGGATTCTAAATTACAGGTTTCAGCACTTTACCAGATACCTATACCATGGATTTGACGACGGGATTCAGGTCCAAGTGTTATTGTCTGATAGGTGTCCAAGCATAAGAGCTGATTTGTAAGATACCTGGCAATGTTTGGAACATCTTTGCTATACAAGTTTGGATCTATTTCTTATAAAATAGATGGCTAGATGCCCTGATCGAGAATGGTTTCCTATGGTTTCAAATATCTCGGGAGGACTCATGATATTGGATACATGACTGCATTTATTGAACAAAAACTCCATGTAATGTAAAGCAAATGCACATCTATAACAAGTGTTATAGTAACACTATAAAAACCTAGTAAATCTGGCTCTATGAAATCTGGTCTTGGAATTTTTCATTCTTGTCCTTCTCCAGTCCAGGTTGTCTGTAGCTGATGCTCAGTGTGACTTTGTCTTCATTTTTCATTCCTTTTGTCCTTACCCAAAGAATTTCATAACCATTATTGATTGTATCTCACTGGCATTGTAGGTATCTTTCATGTTTCATATTTCAAGATATTTCATATCTTTCATCCTACTCTGAACTCTAGGGTAGAGATGTGGGGACCCGCATGAAAGACCCCCTAAGTTTATTTCTACCAGCTTAGGTTAAAAACTTCCCCAAGGTACAAATCCTTCCTGGTCCTTGGATGAGTACTGCTGCCACCACCAAGTGAGTTAGACAAAGATTCAGGAAAAGGACCATTTGGAGTTCCTGTTTTCCCAAAATATTCCCCCAACTTCCTTCACCCCCTTTCCTGGGGAGGCTTGAGACTAATCTACCAACAAGATAGGGAAACAAGGCAAGCACAGACCAGACCCTGGGGTTTTTAGAACACTAAAAACCAATCAGATTCTTTAAAAAAACAGAACTTTATTATAAAGGAAAAAAAAGTAAAAGAAGCACCTCTGTGAAATCAGGATGGAGGGTAATAAGACTTAAAACACAGAGGATTCCCCCCTAAGCAAAACTTCAAAGTTCCAAAAAACAGGGATAAACCTCCACCTTAGCACAGGGAAAATTCACAAGCTAAAACAAAAGATAATCTAACGCATTCCTTGCTATTACCTACTATTTCTGTAATATTAGATGTATCATTTCAGTAGGAGCTGGATTACTTGCTTGGTCTCTCTCTTTGTCTCGGAGAGAACACACACAGAGCACAAAAACAAGGCCTTCCCAGATTTGAAAGTATCTTCTTTCCCCATTGGTCCTTCGGGTCAGGTGCCAACTAGGTTAATTGAACTGATTAACCCCTTACAGGTAAGGGGATTCTGTACCTCTAGCCAAGAGGGATTTTATATTACTGCATCCATAAAGGTTATTACCCTTCCCTTTATATTTATGACACCTTCTACTACTTCTCTTTTTAATCTTTAAAAATCAAGTTACATTGCAAATCAGGTTGGCCTGATATTTGATCATCCTCAAATTAAATTACTCATGACCTGCAACTGTTCACTTAACATTTGAAACTCTTGTAGCTTTCATTCTTTACAAGCAATCTAACAACTCGTTAAATAAAGAGATAATGCTGTTCAGCATACAGGTTTGCTTCATATGCAGTAATTTTGTAAACTAATGTGTAATGACAACTGCTATTAATTAAATTGTCTAGTGAAATGTACAAATCTAATAAATTACAGTCATTGTAAACCGAATATTCTAGAGTCTAGTCTTTAGCCAAGAGATTTTAGGAATTTAATTTGTATGTACAATAGAGTTAACAGAGAGCTGTACACTGCCTTTCAGTGTGTGTTTTTTAAGTGAAGATTACAAAGTACAGACACACATGTGAATGGGAACGGTTTTCCTTTCAGTTAGATGGCTCTTTTAGGCTATGCTCACTAATCCTGAAGGCCCCTAGTAATAATAAAGCATGACTACATTTATTTAACAAATGATCAGTGAGATGTAAAGTAAATGCACATTTTATAACAAGTGTAAAAAAAAAAACACCTAGTAAGCCTGGCCCTGTCCATAATTATCTGTCTCTGTCTCTTGGTGTAGATTTCTATGTTAAATTAAGTCTCATACAACTGACAGAGCAGTTTTATATTTTATATTTTTTGCTCAAAGGACTTAATTTGTTGAATTTAAGTTTTGCGTTCTCATTTTATGGATTCTAACTATCTATTTTTTACCGTAGAAAAGATCCCTGCAAAAATAAGCATTTGATCATATATAGACTAAAAGCATCTATTACCCTTAGGCCAATAGGCACCATAAAATTAAACAGTATTAATTATTATTTTATACAGTTGTTCTGGGTCATTAATATCTGATAGAGTGCATGGGAGAATTTTGAAATTTCAACAAGTATGATGGAAAATGTCTTGAACATATTTGCATTTTTTTTACAACCAGATCTGCACATTCTATTAATTGTATGATACTGGAACCACAGTTAATTAAAATGAGAATTTGAGACAATTTTAAATGGTCTAGCAACATTTTCACCCTTGGTGCCTTAAATTAGGCACTTAAATAAGTGGCCTAATTGTCAGAGGTGCTGAGCACCCACAACTCACTATTGGCTTATGTGTGGATAAGATGGGTTGTGAATTTGTGGGAGTGAGGAAGAGGATCTGCCACTGTGCAGACCATTCAATCCTCTCTCTCAAAGCAGGGCCACATTAAGGATATGTGGGGGATACTTCAGCCGTTGAGCTGAGATTGCTTCTGCAGAGCAGCTACAAGGCTACTCCATTGGCTTGTGGGGAGGATGTTCCCTCATTTTGCTGTGCATTTCCCCTAGTATTCATGCTGAGTGAAGGGGTGGGGCATAATACCATAGACACATTGTGTACCATTGATTTTTACACTCGTAGGAAATTATTATGTCTAAATCAGTACGTGGATTACATTCCATCATACAGTGTATATAGTTGTTTCATCCGTGACAGATAAAGCATAAATGTTCAATTTGGGATCAAATCCTTATCCCTTCACAATGTCCAACTACATGGTCTATGCATGTGGTAGCTTCCATTTGGGGAAGGAATCATCTCCATCAGGCTACAAAATACTAGCGGAATATTAGCTTTATTGTAGCCTCAATATTCCCCACAGCTACCGTGCCTTCCCATGTAGGTGGGGTTGGTCAGCAGAGCTATATGGTCATGAATCCACCTGCTCCACACACTCCTTTCCTTCATCCTGCCCCCAAACCTCATGATGACTTGGACACAGAGAGCCACTGTGGAGCTGTCTGTGCTGTGATGGTAAGTACCCACTGTAGGACGATCCTGCCTACATAGCAGGTCTGCACTGGTCCTTTTGCTTTCTAGGCTCTCTGTGACGTGATTTGTCCCTCACTAAGTCATTGAAGGATAATTCAATTTCAGTTATCAATATTGATTAAAAATATTGGGCCTGATTCTGCTTTCACAACAATTTTACCCTAGTGTTGAATTCAGTGGAATTACTCCTGATTTACACCATTGTGAGAGGAGAATCGGGCAAATTACAGTGTGGGACAAATTTTCAGAAGTTGCTGCTTAAATTGTACATGCAAATTGCACAGAAAATTGTGCTACAGATATTTCTAGAAAAAGTAGGAATCTATTCTTTCAAAAAAGCCAAAGGGCTGAATTGAACCTCCATTTGTATTTTACTTGGAAAAGGAGCAGCAGGATGTGTGAAGTATGACAAATTCCCAAATACTGAAAATCATTTCTAAATAGACCTTTAATTGCTTCTTTTGCATCCTAGAACACCCTCCATGTAGATACAATTCCCTCACAGTGAAATATACATTGCTCCATTGTTGTGAAAGCCAAAAGATTAATAATAAACAGTATTATAAAAACTGCCATAGGCTGACAAGTTAACATGTTTAATGTAGAGACAGTGCCAGCATTGTGGAGTGCTTAGGATTGGCAACTAAAACCTGGTCAATTAATCAGATGCTTCCATGATTTAAAGTGCTTAGGTCCTGCACTTCCAATTAAAAAAACAAAGATTATTTGTTTGCCAAAGAATACATCTGTGATCATCATATGAAATATTTTGGGACATATTTTTAATCTGGCCTTAACCAAGCCTTTGGGCAGTTTTATGTCTAGAATTTAGGCTACATTAGATGTTTAGATGCCTGATTTGTGGGTACAGGCAGTTGGACATTGAAATAGATTGTTACACCTGCAAATAACTGTGGGTGCTAAAATGGGTGGTAAGTTTTTGGAAATCTAGACTTAAAAGTGGAGTTCCTTAATATACTTTTATGTATGTGTTTTGAGACTTCAGCTGTTTCCTATATCACTTCATATAACTGGGAAACTTTTCAAGTAATAGTGAGCATGTTTGAAAAAAACTGATGTAAAATGAGTGTTCTCCTCTAATTAGACTGTAAGTTGCTTGCAGCAAGGTTGATGTCTTGTATTTATTCTGCAAAATGCCTAGCAAACTTAAGGTGCTGTACAGATAGAAAAAAACAGGATTATATAACAGAATCAAATATTAATCAAATAAATCTCCATATTGTTCACACACAGGAGGACATAGACAAAGCTGTTAAAGCAGCGAGAAAAGCTTTTCAGCTTGGGTCGCCATGGCGTACAATGGATGCTTCAGAACGGGGAAGGCTCTTAAATAAACTAGCTGACTTAATTGAAAGAGATCGTCTACTCTTAGCTGTAAGTATAAAGCATTTACAGAAAGAAGGGAAAGAGTGGTCTTTTACTGATGCCCCGATTTTCACAGGACACATCATCAGTGGGAGAAGTTGGTGCTCAGCCCTTCTGAAAATCAGGCCATGTCAGTGCTTATTTTCAGCCAAGTCTCTGACTGGCTTGTTTTGTATTACTAATTGGCATGTTTAAATGACCAGCACTTTTGTACCCTCATTCAGCAAAGCACTTAAACATATGCTCAGCTTTAAGTCATACTCAGATCCTACTAGCATCAATGTAACTTCAATGGTATTTAAGTACATGCTGAAAATTGCTAAATCAGAGCCTAAAAGCAAAGCTCTGCTCTTAAAGATGGAAAGAATTTTGGATTTCATTAATGCACCATTTTCATCACTGCCACTGCCGCCGCCGCCGCCTCCTCCCACCCTCTCCCTTATATCTGACAAATTTTGGATCAAAGACCAAAGGCGCAACATATTTGCTGTTGACAGTGAGAAGGTGAGAAAATAGAGGACCAGCTAACTCTGCATATATAGTAGAGTGCTCCTTATTGGAACATTTTAACAGTCAGATGGCTGACAACTTGCATTAATGCATTTTAAAACTTTATAGCAGTGCTGCAAATAGCTGTGTACATGGTCCAAAATATTTACCTTCACCTTTCTCTGTAGCCCAATATTGTTGTTGTCATTGAGACATTCACTTTGCTATTGCAAGCAGTGTTAGAGATGGGATCTTACAGTTACATAAAAAATAACCACTAGGTATTGTAATTGTTCACAAAATCCTGATCTGGGACGTGTTTTTCTGCCAAAGATGCCAGAAATTTAGCCATAGCATCAGTGTAGCTAACCTCCAAGGTAACACAATGATTTAACCATGTTACCCAGAATAATTCAATCACAGCATTCAAACTATACAGCCAACAGCTGCAGACAGCACCAACAATTTAATGTAATGGAACCAGCATACTTAGCCTACAAAAATACATAAATATCTGCAAAGAAATCTTCATTTGCCCTTCTCTTTCTTTCTGGCTATAGAGTCTTTTTAAATAACACTTGCCTGCATTCCGAAAGGCTTTTTAAACCAAAAATGAAGATTTATAGGGGCTGTGGTCAGTTGCTCACACTTGAGAGTTGGCAACTGCTAGTTTCTAGAGCAGCTTATTTTTCAAAAATCAGATCTGAACATATATTTTTCTTCAGCAAAGTACCCACTTTAAACTAGTCCTGTCAGACCTCACAGAAGAACTAGCTGTCACGCTTCTTGGGAAACACTGGGGAAACTACATTGTGAGCCTTCCCCTATTTGAACTAGTGATTTAGCACATTTTAAAGGAGTCATACTTTTGATGTGGATTTTACATACCAATTTTAATGATGACATATACTGATTTTTGTATCTTCGCCATACAGTACAGACTATAGAGGTGTAAGAGTCAACAGTGTAACACTTGCAAAAAAAGCAAACATTATTCTGGTGTGTATTAGCAGGAGTGTTGTAAGCAAGACACAAGAAGTAATTCTTCCACTCTACTTCATGCTTATTAGGCCACAACTGGAGTATTGTGTCCAGTTCTGGGCACCACATTTCAGGAAATATGTGGACAAATTGGAGAAAGTCCAGAGAAGAGCAACAAAAATGATTAAAGATCTAGGCAACATGACCTATGAGGGAAGATTGAAAAAGTTGGGTTTGTTTAGTCTGGAGAAGAGAAGACTGAGAGGGGACATGATAACAGTTTTAAAGGATGTAAAAGGTTGTTATAAGGAGGAGGGAGAAAAAATTGTAGTTCTTAACCTATGAGGATAGGACAAGAAGCAATGGGCTTAAATTGCAGCAAGGGCGGTGTAGGTTGGACATTAGGAAAAACTTCCTAACTGTCAGAGTGGTTAAGCACTGGAATAAATTGCCTAGCGAGGTTGTAGAATCTCCATCATTGGGGATTTTAAGAGCAGGTTGGACAAACACCTGTCAGGGATGATCTAGATAATACTTAGTCCTGCCTTGAGTGCAGGCCACTGGACTAGATCACCTCTTGAGGTCCCTTCCAGTTTTGTGATTCTATGAAGAGAAAAGGAAACTAAGCTACTTCCACAAGACAGCTGAAGCAGTCAGTTTTGTTTTGTTTTGTTTTTTACTTGCCAATCCAATAATATCTAATTACTTCTTCCCTCCCCTACTAAATCCTCTTGTACATCTCTGTTTTCCTTAATTTGTTTTTATTTCCCATACCTTCCACGTGATATTGGATTCCTCTTCCATTTTAGATAGGAAGTGTTCATAAATTCATAGATTCCATGACCTCTGGGATAACCTCCTGTATAACAAAAACCATAGAACTTCCCAAAGTAATTCCAAGAGCGCATCTTTTTTTTAAAAAAAAAAAATCCAATCTTGATTTAAAAGTTATCAATGATGGAGAATTTACCATGACCCTTAGTAAATTATTCTAATGGCTAATTACCCATACTGATAAAATTTACACCTTCTTTCCTATATGAATTTGTCTAGCTTCAACTTCCAGCCATTGGATATTATATCTTTCTCTGCTAGATTGAGGAGCCCATTACCAAATATTTGTTTTCCATGTAGGTACTTAAACACTGTGATCAGGTCATCCCTTAACATTCTCTTTGTTAAGCTAAATTGAGTTTCTTGAGTCTATCACTATAAGGCATGATTTCTAATAATTTAATCATTCTTATGGCTCGTCTCTGAACCCTCTCCAATTTATCAACATCCTTCTTGAATGGTGGACACGAGAGCTGGACACAGTATTCCAGCAGCAATTGCACCAGTCCCAAATACAGAAGCAAAATAACCTCTATACTCCTACTCAGGATTCCCCTGTTTATGCACTAGCCCTTTTGGCCACAGCATTGCACTGGGAACTCATGTTGAGCTGATTATAAACCATGACCCTCAAATCTTTTTTGGAGTCACTGCTTCCCCAGATAGAGTCCCCCATCCCGTAGGTAGAGCCTACATTCTTTGTTCCAAGTTGTATACATTTATATTTAACCATATTAAAAACAAATACTGTCTGCTTGTTCCCAGTTTATCAAGCCATCCAGATCACTCTGTATCAGTGACCTGTCCTCTTCATTATTTACTGCTCCCCCAATTTTTGGGTCATCAGCAAACTTCATTAATTATGATTTTATGTTTCTTCATAAACATTGATAAAAATGCTAAATAATGTAGGGCCAAGAACCAAACCCCATAGTACTCCACTAGAAACCCATCCGTTTGATGATGATTCCCTGTTTACAATTGTATACTGCGACCTGTTAGCCACCTTTTTAGTCCCTTTAATGTGTGCCATGTTAATTTTATATTCTAGTTTTTTAATCAAAATGTTGTGTGATACTATGCCAAATGTCTTACAGAAGTCTATTACATCAATACTATTACCTTTATAAACCAAAATTTATAATCTCATAAAAAAATCAAGTCAGTTTGACAGGATTTATTTTCCATAAATCTATGTTGATTGGCATTAATTAATTTTTATTAGTCAAGTCCTCTATCAGACACTCCATTACCTTGATGGGATTGATGTCAGACTGACAGGTTTATAATTACCAGGTCTTCCTGTTTACCTTTTTTTAAATGTTGCTACATTAGCTTTCTCCCAATCTTCTGGAACTTCCAGTGTTCCAAGACTTATTGAATATCATCATTAACAGTCCAGCAAGATCAGCCAGCTCTTCTAAAACTTTTGGATGTAAATTATCTGGACTTGCTGTGCAAGTTTATGTGCAACTTTAGTCGCTCCTGTTTAACATCCTCCTGAGATATTAGTGGAACGGAAAGAGTATTAGCATCATATGATATGCCTACATGATCTGTTTTTCCCCCCTAAATACAGAACAAAAATATTGAACGTCTGCCTTTTCTGCATCATTATTATTGAATGCAGTGCCTTCCAGACCCCATCAATAAGAGATTTTTCCCTTCCCAAAGCTGAACCAATTTGGATAAACTCAGAACACCCCTGCAAACACCATTGATCAAAATTTAAGGATAATCCAAAGGGTTTTTTTGTTTTGTTTTGATTTTAGTTCAATTCATTTTTTAAAAAAATTTTGAATAAATTTGCACATTTGGCCAGGACCAAAAACATAAATGCTGAAACTCCGAAACAGTACGTGGGGATTTTTTGGAATTTCCGACCTACCTAGGAGCAGGAAATACTAGGTGCTTCTCTTACTGATGATCCCCACAAGAGCCTTCAGACAGTTTAAGACCCCTGGTATCTGTTTGCATAGGGAGACATGAGAAAAACTGTTCTAACAATATTTCAATCTCCAAGATGTTTCTGAATAGTTTGTTTAATCCTCAGCTTAGTTCTGTATAAACATGTATGCCTTTGATTGCTTAGTGAAACATCCCAACCTTTAGAGGTTTAACTCCATAATCTGTATCTCAGCATGGGAATCTGCCTTACTAGCAATAGGTGTTTCTGAGAGATTACTTGTACATTCTGGATGTAGTTAGGTCAGAAATCTCAAAAAGCAATAAGTGTACAGCTGGATGAATGTGAAAAACACAAATCAAAAATGTTTTAAAAGTTCAGTTCCGATCTATTTTGAGCTATGGGCAAATGTTCAGGTCCATTCTTAAATTTATGTTAACCTACTTTCCAACCCTAATTTTAACTGTCTATTTTTTCTATAACATCTTTGCTATTCTGAAAAGTTTTAGTAAAATAAAGTCAAAACATAGTGGAACGTGGGATTTCTTTAATGTTAACTCTTGGGCTGGAGTACTGACAGAAGTGGGCACCCATGATCAAGGGGAAAATTACACGTTTGGAATCACTGACTTGTCACTCTGAGAGTTAATGTTTTGGATGGCTATTTGCCAGGGGTGGAGGGAGGGCTTGAGTGCAGAAACCAAGTTAAAGGATTTTATTCATTCATTTACCACTATGTAGCTAGCTAATAAAAGACAATCCATTGTTTAGGAGGTGTTTATTTTTCCATACTGAAATGCCCTTCATCAAAGGCTTCTCATTTGTACAGGCCTTTCATATGCAGACTGGGAGACTTTGGTTTGGTTTTGGATGCCATACTGCCCTAAGAGCCCTCCACAATGGAATCCTGCTCATATTATTTGTAGATTATTCACTCTTTCATTGAGGTTCCATGGAAGGTCTCCCACAATACTGAAGAACCACAGTATCCTACTGCAATGACACCTAAGTGATATTGCCATTGCTGGGAGCCTCTGCATCCCTTGGACATCATTGAGGAGGGTTAATCAGCTCTGAATTATCTGTTGCAGAGTGTGCAACCTGAGAAGGCCCACTGGCTCAGTATTTATGGTTCCATTTATATCATCTGAGCCAGGAGCTTCCAGTTGTAGCTCTTTTTATACACACCAGTAGATTACTCGGTCTAAACTGGAGCAGCTTCACTTACTCAGCTAACAGAAATCTGTTCCTCTCCCCCCCCCCCCAAACCTGCATCTTTAAAATGCACCATTATCAAATTATCTGCATAAATCACTGAGAGTAAAGCCCTAGGGAAACATCTGGTTTACAGATTTCCAAACTGATTTTTCAGTGGCTCTGCTTCTTTCAGAAAGTGGTTGATTTGCCTTTTAGAAAGTGAATATACCAGAGCTGCAAATCTGTAATTTGGGCAGCCAATAGCAACATAACAAGTGATTAGATATAAAAAGTAACTGCCATTATTAATACATAGTTGATATGTTTTCTTCTAGACACTGGAATCCATTGATGGTGGGAAACTTTTTTCCACTGCCTACTTCATGGATTTAGGAGCCTGCCTTAGAACTTTACGCTACTGTGCAGGCTGGGCTGATAAAGTTCAAGGTCGTACCATTCCAATGGGTGAGTAGCTTTGAGAAAGTCTTTTTTTCAAGCCAGAACTGATGCACGATATGTGATATGCCTTTGAACTGCCTCTTGCTAAAAATTCTGTAACGTGGAAAAATATCTTGCCTTGGAAAGATTTCAGATAAACATTAATATGGGTTGGTTAAGACTATCAGATGCCTCTTTTTACACATTTGGCACAGTTAGCATAACTTACTTATTTACATTTTTGGTATTTATTCAACTAAACAATATTGATTATTTACTAGAGAAATATTAGTTTCTACATGTGAAAGTAAATATGAGGAGTCTTTTTTAAATGGGCAATATAAGTGGTAGAGGTTACACATAACAGTGTAACAGTATTGGAAACAGATTTTAAAAGACTTTGGTTCAATAAAGACTAAGACCTGGGCCATAAGAAAGTGAGGTGCCCTACTATTCTTTGATTCCATTATTTGAGGATGGATGAGGAAGAGTTTGACTGGAAGAAGGGAAGGGAAGAAATTCACCTGATTTAGCTCAAAGCCCATTCTGTTGTCCCTTCCATTGATCAACTCTAAGGAATCTGACTGCCCTACCTTCTCTCTAAGAAAGATAGATTTGTACTGAAGGAGGAATTAGGGTAAGCAAGAGTGATAAATACTTCGGCTTCAGAGATTTTTGCATCACACAGACCTCTATACTAGGCTTACTGGAACACATGTTTATTTGAAACCAAGAGGATTTTATATTTAATGGATTTCATGTCAGCTAAAATATAATATTAAAAAATGTCTAAGTACCTAGGATTGTGAGTAGCTTTTTAAAAAAAAACACTTTTTTAAAAAAAAAACAGGCAGGGGGGAGAAGAAGGAATTAAAAATACCTGAGTGGGCATGCTTTACACACCCCATCAGGAGGCCTACCCACCACACAGACAGAAGCAGAGCTGCCACTAGGAAAAAATCAGCCAGGCTGGGCAGAATCAAACACTGAGGCATGTAGGAAAGGTCCAGATTGAATCCAGATGTACTTTTTTGTTGCATACTTAAGATTTTGAAAATATCGTTTATAAGTACAAGAGTATGTAGCTATGTTTGGTAACTAAGTTTATCTTCTTTATACTTGAGCTGTTTCTCACAAAAGTTTGTGTCTGAGTGTACTATTTTTTCCTCTTGTTTAGATGGAAACTTTTTCACATTTACGAGACATGAGCCCATTGGTGTGTGTGGCCAAATTATTCCTGTAAGTTGGAGCCTTTACATTTAAAAAAAAAGTTTTTTATTTAAAAGGAGTTGCTTTCAAAATTATCTCTGCACAAATGAATGTATGGCTCTTTAATCATCAGAACCTTCCTTCTCAGGCCAGACTGCTTGTGGACCTGATCCTGAGAGGAGCCATGCTAAAATCAGAAGGTGCTTGGCACATGAAGGGTAAACCCCTCACAAAATGTAGCACTGGTTTAAAATATGTACAGTCTAGAATGTAAAATAAATTATTTCCTTACCATAGTGCCTAGGAGTCTTAGTCATGGATGAGGACCCACTGTGCTGGGTTCTGTACAAACATAGAAAAAAAGATGGTCCCTGCCCTCAAAGAGTTTACAATCTAAGTATGAGACAAAAAATAACAGATGGATACAGGCAGACAAGGAGTAAACAAACAATCTGCATCATCTCTTATAATAAGTTGTAAATCTCCAAGTACCTTTTGGTGTATTCACTGGCTGCTTCACCCCTCACAGATCTTCAGAGATGGCCAGATGGTACATTGTACCTTCCTCTGTCCCTGGCTGCAGGCACAGAGACCAACTGCCTCCTGCCTGCATGAAGTATTTTCAAAAGAACAGACAGTTGGCCCACCTTGCCCCAGCTGCATAGTCTGCAGCAGCATGACTAGGAGATTTCAGAGTAGCAGCCGTGTTAGTCTGTATTCGCAAAAAAGAAAAGGAGTACTTGTGGCACCTTAGAGACTAAAAAATGCATCCGATGAAGTGAGCTGTAGCTCATGAAAGCTTATGCTTAAATAAATTTGTTAGTGTCTAAGGTGCCACAAGTACTCCTTTTCTTTTTTATGACTAGGAGATGTTTCTCCAGTGCTGTGTAGATGATTTAAAGACTCTCTTTATGAATCCTATGATAGCAGTACATACTAACTCTAGCAGAAGGTAAACCTTTTCAGACACCAGCAGGAATAAATGAACATTTCACAGTCCTGCTACAGCAGATTGTGGGGTGGAGGGACAGGCTGTTAATGATCCTGAAGCTATTTCCTGTTGATTGTGAGACAACAAACCAACAGTTGACTCTCCAGAGATGCACAGCAAGGGGAGCAAGCCAACCAGCTGCTCCTTGAAGACTGGTTCTCTCATTCTCATCAATCAACCACTCACCAAAGCCATGCGGAGGTGAGAGATTGCAAGTTACAATCCCGTCCCTTTCAGTAGGCCAATTCAGGTGAGGAACTATAGAGAGAAGGAGATGGCAAGACTCACCAGTTTCATCACTAAACTGGCAACTTTTGTCAGGCTTTGCTTGAGTTGCATTAGGTGTTTTCAGCCTCATCTGATCTCTAACTGCCAGTTTGAGTGCACTAAAATCACATAAATCCAAATCAGTGGGTTTTGCACAGCCCATGTGGCAGTTCATGCTTCTGTTGAAGGGAAAGCAAATGCAATACAATGGTGTATTAGAAATAGGATACATCTTCTCATCTGTCTTTTAGTGGAACTTCCCTTTGGTTATGTTTGTCTGGAAGATCGCTCCTGCTCTTTGTTGTGGAAACACGGTGATCGTCAAACCAGCAGAAGAAACTCCACTGACTGCTATTTACATGGGTTCTTTAATTAAAGAGGTGAGTTTGCCATAGCAGACTAGTATACTTTTCTAAGAGGCCAGAACAATAGTAAGAACTAGTTTGCACTGGGCCAAAATAGCAAATAGCATATCTAGCCTTGTACTATGGAATTTACTGCAAACCGCTAGCCTACTTACAATCTAGCCTACTGAAAAAAAATCACACCACATTAGCAATCTAGTAAACTAAATTTCTTGGCAAATGACTGTGTGTTATAACAGCATCATACCTTTCAAAGTTCAAAGCAAAAAAGAAACTCCTTGGAGATGAGTGGTGGTTAGTTTATCATCACGGTTATCTTAGTAATAGATCTGTTTTGTGCAGGCGATTTGACGGAACACATATTTTTTTCACCTGGGTTTATGATTAATGAGAATAAAATTAAGCTGCTTGACTGACTGCTGCCAAACTTCATGTACAATATGTCCAACTATAATACACTCCCTCTGCTTCTGAATATCTCAAATACAGTAGTCCTTAACATTCCATTGGTTTCAAAGTAACGTTGCTGGGTGTCACCAAGCATAGAAGGGACACCAGAGAAGAGTGGTGAAACAGTTAAACTGGCTCTCTTTAGGGTCAATAAAACAAACTAAAAACTTTATCTAGATGTGATTACTGCCACCAAGGTCAATAATCACCAGGCTCAGTAACTTCCCCAAGTACTAGCAACACTGACTCAGCACATTTTAGTGTTCTGCCTCATAACAATTACTCATCACAAATGCAGCCCATAGTACGTTTAGGGCAAACATAACAGTATGACGAAGTGGACAAGGTTCACAAAAGGGCCAAATGCTGCTTATAGTGAGTCACAATGGAAAACTTTACTAGAAAATACAATTTGGGGGAATTGCTTTTACTGCTCAAAGTATTTCATCTGTTCATTTTAAACAGCAAAATTAAAGATGATGGCTCCATTGAAAAGCAATATAAAAGAAAAATTAACTGAGTTCTACCCTGACTTTGATGAAGTACCCATCTCTCTCTAAATATAAGATTAACATTCCTGCAATAAGGAGTCAACTGTATTCAAAATCTCAGTGCTGTTGTTCAATAGAGTATAACTGATACACTTTTATGTAGAAATGAGCAAAGGAGTAGAATTACTATTTTTATTTAAAAAAAATCTAGTTTTATCATTTTTCATTTTGTTTCTGTTTTCTTTATCCAAATTTCATCTGTTGAAAGTTCAGGTATATCTGAAATTTGAATATATCCGGATTGAATATTTTTGATCGATGCTCCAGTATAAGTTATAGGGCATTAAAATGTGCAAATTCTTATTAAAGTTGTCAAATTGTTTCTGAGTCCAAATTTGTGAACCAAAATTAATCATAGTTCTGCTTTTGCATCTGAATTGCCTATTGAAATCTGAGTCTAGTAGTAGTGACAAAAAGTTGTTACTCTGATAGCCGCTGTATGTGAAACCAATTGGTGATCTAAATTCATGTCTTTATGGACAAGCGTTCACATCAGAATACAACATAGTCACAGTTGGCACTAACTGATACCCTCATTGGCAGTCTCATTACGGAGACCAGTGATGGTATAGATTTATAGACCCTACACTGTCATTTTTTTAACCGTAATGTTGGTCCTTTTAGGTTAGGGATGAAACACAGCTAAGGCAGCATAGAGAAAATTTCATTGTTTTATCACAGAATGGGTCTGCAACAGAGGACTTCAGTTGCCAATGATATAAATCTGGTGCCTTTAATGAGCACTTAAAAAGACTGAGTTTAAAAAATTAATTAAAAAACCTGCTTATATTATATTATATTTGATATTATAATTTAACATGTATATTGTAGTAGGGCCTAGAAGCTAACTAGGGTCAGGGTGCCATTATGTTAGGAAATATGAAATAACTTTTAAAAAATATATACAATATGTGTATGAGTCTCAGCTATATGGTATTCTTAATTAAACACGTCTATCTGGGAGTTATATTTCACTATTAAGTGCCTCAAAGGCTTCTTATTTCAAAGACCCAGTTCTACTCTAAAAAGGGACTCTGTTAAAGTGATAAAATGGGGAATCCCTGTTTATTACCTTCTGTGATTCCATGCCACATTTGTTTCATGTAAAATAACTGCCTTCATGAAGTTAGAAATAACTTCATCTAACTGCCAGCCCTGCAGATCCATTCTATAAAATTGAGGCCCACCTTAACTACACTTACCTTGCACCTCAATTGGGTCTAAGTTAGCAGTGAGGATTCACAAGCAAGAAGTACCCAACTTTACTCTGAGACCCTAATGGGAGTTTGCTTGGGTGGAAACACATTCTTTTTGTAAACTGAGCAAATTTCATCTGGAGTCACCAAGAGACAATGGATTTGATTCATGCCAAAATCTGTACACCAGGGAGGAGGACAGCATTAAACAGAACCTTTTGAAGGGAGGTTAAACGGCACATTTCCTAGGTACACAGGACATGCCTCCTCACTAGCCAGATCCACTCACTTTGTATTGGAAAGTTCCTTACTAGCAGTCCCTCCAGGAAGTCTTTCCACCACCAAAGACCTACAGCTCAGGTTGTGCCAATGGAAAGAAGCAAGCCATTCCGTGTGGCACACCACAATGTCATTTTTACAGTCACTTTCCAGAGCAGAATCTCACTCTAAATCACCAAATGAATGGAATTGGCTTAATGAAGTTGAAACAGATATTAACCAGTTTTCACGTCATTAAACATTTTCTGACTTGGGGAGGGGCATATTGAATTAATGCTGTTTCACCATTTGACAAAAGCGTTGAAATAATGACAAAAACTGAGTCTGCTTTTCCAAAAGAATGTCTGCAATGGATTGGAGCAAGATACCTAGTCTGCAAGAAAAGCAAAAAAGACAGAACTGTCAAATAGAAAAATATTTGAGTTGGAGGTCGGAATGACTTTTTGGGTGGTTGGGGAAAAATTACTGGGGAGCTGTAGAACAGAAACAATTTAATGAGAGTAATAGACATGCTCATCCATTTTTCATCATTAACTCATAATTCTAGTGGTTTTTACAATGTAGGCTGGATTTCCACCAGGAGTAGTGAATATTGTGCCAGGTTTTGGACCCACTGCTGGAGCAGCAATTTCTCACCACATGGACATAGATAAAGTGGCTTTCACAGGCTCTACACAGGTATTATTCTGAATGCAAGTAACTATAAACTGGAATGCTCTGCTCCTCCGATTCTGAGTAATGATTTAGTGTCTAGCTTGCTTTATGTAATTATTTTAACTTTTTTTTTCTTTTTTGGCTGCTGTTTTGTTAAACAAAGTCTGTGTAATGATTTGTTAGTTATTGAAAACTTCAAACATATCTAAACAATGTTTGTACTGTAGGAAGGCCTCTTCAGACAAAGAAATCCAATGAGATACAACTGGTTCTAACTTAGCAATACTATTTTGAGGCTTCTTTTTAAAAATATTATTCTCATATCTTTTTTGAGGGGTGTGGTTGTCTTATATATTTGAAAATTCAACAAATGGAGCTTTCTGCTATTTAATTTCATCAATGGCATTTTGGTAGGGAAAACTACCTGAAATCTATGCCCAAATCTTGCAAAGATTTATGCATATGTATGCACGTGAGTGATCCTATTATAGTCAATTGGACTGTTCACATGTGTAAAGTTAAACTTATGCATAAGTCTTTACAGGATGGGCCTCTGTTTAGATCAGGGATTCTCAAACTGGGGGTCATGTCTCTTCAGAGGGTTGTGAGGTTGTTATATGGGGGGTCATGAGCTGTCAGCCTCCACCCCAAACCCTGCTTCATCTCCAGCATTTATAATAGTGTTAAATATTTAAAAAGTGTTTTTAATTTACAAGGCGGGGGGAGGAGGGGTGTGGCACATAGAGGCTTGCTGTGTGAAAGGAGTCACCAGTACAAAAGTTTGAGAACCACTGGTGTAAATGATCATTCATGCCATAGGCCTTTATCATGATCATAAATGAATGATGGCATCGATAACTCGTATATCAAAGGAAATTTTCTTTGAGAAGAAAAGTGTATTTGATAATGTTTCCATTCAATAATTTAAAGAGGGGTTGCAAATAATTTCCTGGAAGCAGGAAGATCTAGGTATTATCAACTCCCCCAAATTATCCGGCTGCAATAAAAGTCAACAGGGATCTTACTACACTATCCCTCACACTGAAGCTGGCATCGCCACCCTATCTTCTCCAGTCTGGTTTGCAAGGGAGTCCCCTTAATAATGCAATAGGTGGAAGGGAAACAGAATGGTGCCATGCACTGTGTCTGCCCTTCCCATATTCTCTAGTCCCCTCTGGGCCTCCTTACCTCATCCCACTGAAGAGGTAGAAGCTGGGCCAGGGAAGAGTGGGCTGTGCAGACAGAGTCTTGGTCTCCACAGCTCCCCTCCCATGTATGGTGTTTCAAAAGGCTTTCCCACTACCTGAAGTAGAGGAAGGCTGCTTGAATGGGAGAAGGTCAGAGATCAGAGCCCTGGTGCCCACTGTGGCAGCAGCTTTTCCTGCCCTCTGCCTCAGAATGCCTGTGTAACAAAGGCGGGGGTGATGTCAGTGCTTGGTGCTGCTCCAAGACAGGCACGATTGGTGAGGGAGGTACTGTGTCCACGTGAGGGAGCCACAGAATAACCCTTCAGAGATAAACCCTTCACAGATACATTAGAAGGAGCTGGGCTTATCTCTGGTTTGGGGATGGGGGAATTCCTGGGGGACATAAAACTCAGGGACCCATCCTACCATCTGATCCCCCCCCAAAAAAAATATTTTTAATGATTCTCATATTGGACAGCTACTAACCCGACCTTCACTTTTTTGGGAAAATGAGAGCTGGGGATAGAACAACACTTTTAAGTTTTATGGGTTTTTTGTTATGAAAACGATGAGATTAAATTCTATTTTGTGCTACATTTTAGGTTGGCAAACTGATCAAAGAAGCTGCTGGAAAGAGTAATCTGAAGAGGGTTACACTGGAACTTGGAGGGAAAAGTCCTAATATTATATTTGCGGATGCGGATTGTTAGTAATTCTTTTTATCTTTTTTCCTGTTATAGCTACCTTCCTCTTTTGCTTCATGGTCTTAGACAATGTATCTAAATCACTGGTGTTTTGTTTCTTTTTTATGTGTGCAACATTGTGCATTTGTCCAGTACCTGTGTGGGATCCTTCATTCTTTTCTAGTCATGCCTCAGGACCTTTAACTTAATTTTCACTTAAAAGCTGAAAAAAGGGACCTTGGTCTGACATTCATGGAAGGACAGAACTTCTGTCAGTGTGTCAGCCCTTAATATCATGTGGTAATTTTGTACCCAAAGTTGATACTAACTTCTGTTATGGGACATGAATCCATGAGATTCTAAACCAATGGCAAGGGTGCTGCTAACTCAGGCAGATGGATAGCTGAAAGCTGATAATTTTCAGCGTACCATAACTGAATGCTCCTTTTGGCACTGTTGACCCAGCATCATGAGAAAATATGGAATGAAAATTCTGTACCATGTAGTCAAAGGTGCACTTGTCTAAGTATATCATATTTAAAAGTCTTTTGAATAGTAGTGTTGGACACATGTAAGAGGGCTCATCTGTGCCTTAAAAGACCACATAGTGGAAAGTTTTACCAATGAGGTGGCATGACAAAGGGAGGCAAGGCAGATTTTCCAAATGTTATGGAAACCAGTATATGTAGAGACTGTAAAGAAATGAGATTTGACGAAATATTCATTTCATTGCAGTGGACAGTGCTGTGGAACTTGCACACATTGGTCTGTTTTACCATCAGGGTCAATGTTGCATAGCGGGCTCTAGGATTTTTGTGGAAGAACCTATTTATGAAGAGTTTGTCCGCAGGAGTGTTGAGCGAGCTAAGAAAATTACCCTTGGTGATCCCCTGTCTTGTGGTGTAAATCAAGGTCCCCAGGTAAGTTATAGTTACCTAACTTTTTGTGGTCCTGTAATGCTATGGCAAAGAGTCACTGGGAGGGGGTGTACTCCCCACACTGGCCCCGAGGCGGTATATAAGGCCCAGTTAACCTATAGGCAGCATCTGGAGGAGCAGCCAGGGAGCAGGGAGTGATTAATCAGCTATGAGGCTCAACTGAACAGGAACAGGAGGGACCTATATCAAGCCAGGTAGTTGGCAACAGAAGGAGGCTGTAGGGAAGTAGGCTGCAGTCACTCCGTGGGAGAATGGAGGTGTGTTAGGACTATAGAGGACAGTCCACTTATTCCCTAGGAGGAGAGTTGGGTGGCTGGCAAACCCAAAAAGGGGGGAAGTTAGGAAGATAGGAGAAGACTCAGAGGAGCAAGGAATAGGAGTGTAGACCTTGGCTGCTGTTTAGAGGGTCCCTGTGCTGGAACTTGGAGTAGAGAGTGAGCTCGGTTTCCCCTATCAGCCATTGGGGACATGGCACAGACCAGGCAGAGGACAGTGGACTACCTGGGACAATTTGTTCTGGAACATCTTTGTTTCACCCTCCCACCCTGCCCTGGAAGGGGAAACACTCATAGTAACCTGGCCGGAGGGCTGAGTCACAAAGAGGAGGCTGTGGTTCCTGGAGTGAGTGGGCTTCTGTGACAGGCACCATGCTTTAAAATATATTCTATTATTAATTAGAGTCCTGGCAAGGATTACATATCAGGAGACCTGCATTTTATGCCTTACTACCTTTAACTAAATGTTCTTGAGAATATACTTCACCTCCTTGTCTCAGTTCCCTCTTCTATAGAATGGGGATAATACTATAGTACCTACCCACCCCTAAAGTGCTTTGCGAAAACTCAGATGAAGGCCATTGTAGAAGTTCAAATTACTATTACCCATCTATACTAATAAGAGACCTCTAACAATAATATATTCAAGTAGTATCACTGTATTATAAGTGAACAGCTGTGCAGAAGTCAAAGTTACTGACATTTTTCCCACTCCTCCAAGGCTCATGTACTTCTCCAGTTCTGCTCCCCAAAATATTGCAGATTTTAAAACACATTGTATCACAATTTGGTGGTGACCCATTTTGCTCTGCAGAACCTTAGCCTGTTACATAAATATTCAATTAAGCATATTTTAAAATATAACATCATGCAGCGGATAAGGATTCTTTTTAGGTAACTTTATAGCACTGTTAAATTGTTGTCTAAAGTCTGACTAAAATGGGAGTCGGCACTGTAAGGTATGTACTGTAAATATACCTTTTTTACTCACTGTGTACCTGATCCCTATAGAATAAAAGTATCATCTTAGAGATGATAAAGCTAGAGCTGAACAAAGAAAACTCCCCAAAATTAATGGTTTTAAAATGTTCCTCTTCCTGGCAACTGTACTGACACTTGGAATAATCAAAGACATCACAAAAGATGGAAAAATACATCCAAAACCATGCTAGCTGGGGAGTTTGAAAGGTGTGCCCTGTTAGTGAAGTAACAACCCATATCCTGGGTTGAATAAACACCAAGGCCAAGGAATGTGATGTTCATAACAATGAACTTCAGAGAACTAAGGTGTGTATGTGTTTCTTAGTCTAGTGTTCAGAGTAGCAGCCGTGTTAGTCTGTATTCGCAAAAAGAAAAGGAGTACTTGTGGCACCTTAGAGACTAACAAATTTATTAGAGCATAAGCTTTCGTGAGCTACAGCTCACTTCATCGGATGCATTTGGTGGAAAAAACAGAGGAGAGATTTATATACACACACACAGAGAACATGAAACAATGGGTTTATCATACACACTGTAAGGAGAGTGATCACTTAAGATAAGCCATCACCAACAGCGGGGGGGGGAAGGAGGAAAACCTTTCATGGTGACAAGCAGGTAGGCTAATTCCAGCAGTTAACAAGAATATCAGAGGAACAGTGGGGGGTGGGGTGGGAGGGAGAAATACCATGGGGAAATAGTTTTACTTTGTGTAATGACTCATCCATTCCCAGTCTCTGGTATTTCTCCCTCCCACCCCCCCCCCCACTGTTCCTCTGATATTCTTGTTAACTGCTGGAATTAGCCTACCTGCTTGTCACCATGAAAGGTTTTCCTCCTTCCCCCCCCTGCTGTTGGTGATGGCTTATCTTAAGTGATCACTCTCCTTACAGTGTGTATGATAAACCCATTGTTTCATGTTCTCTGTGTGTGTGTATATAAATCTCTCCTCTGTTTTTTCCACCAAATGCATCCGATGAAGTGAGCTGTAGCTCACGAAAGCTTATGCTCAAATAAATTTGTTAGTCTCTAAGGTGCCACAAGTACTCCTTTTCTTTTAGTCTAGTGTGTGATTAATACTGAGCTAACATGAAGCCACTCTCATGTTGTTGTTGCTGTATTGAGTTTAAAATTAAGTACTCCTGCTTGATATGAAAGAGGAAAACAAACCTACAACAATCAAAAGGGCTGGTCAAACTGCTGAAAGGTACATTTCTGAAGAGGTTTAAATGGAAAATAAAAAAAACCTTTTCTCCCCACTCCCACCATCTCCCTCTCATCCTCATTTTCATTCTTAGCTCACCAGCACCCCTTACCTTCCTCCCAGGCGAGCAGAGCTTTTATTCCTAGAATCAGTATACTGTCCTTTTGTTTACACTGTTTTTCAAAACTGAATTGAAAAAGGGATGGAATGGGATTCAACTGAACGTGGTGAACAACAATTACTATTGTTACTGTCCTGAATGTGTGTACTGTTTAGTAATTATGTCAAACCCTTTCCTCTTTTCTTTACATTCCTTGAACTATTCTGGCCCTCTTCTCAGTCCAAAAGGCAGCACCAGTTTGTGATGCAGCAGTTTCTTTCAATGCGCCAATTGAAATATTGACTTTTTTTGTACTGGAAAGTGAGTTAAAAGTGATGGACAGGCCAGAAACTGGAGTTGAAAGAGTAGCTGTGCACTTTGGGGGAGGAGGTGCTTAAAACTCTCACTTTTAGTTCTGCCCATTTCCCTCCTACTCTAGCTGCCTCTCTTCACTCTCTCATGGTACTTTTATTTTTGTTGTTTCTCCTCCCCCATATCCATTAAATATAATGAGAATGGGTGGGTGGGGGTGGGGGGGGTGTTTTGTTCTTTACATTATTGAGGTACCAGGACCAAGATATTGCAAACTGGGTGCTTAAAGTTTGTAAGTCCATTTTTAGATACCCTAAGAGGGTTAACTTTGAAAAGTGCTGAGCACCCAGCAATTCCCATACAGGCCACTAATTTTGGTGTATGAGGGGCCAGTTTGGAAAATCTTGGTCTCACTGGGCTCCACTGGAGATTTGTGTGCAGGTGTGATGTCATCAAAAGGACCAATCCAAATTTAGACAATCAGTGTCTCCAGCCAAACTCTAACATGTAGGAGACACAGGTTCATTTTATTTTATTTTTTTAATGGATCTGCGAGAGAAATATTCTTTAGCCAAATATCCAGGATTTGCAAGATTGCTATCTGAGATTCTATGTGCAAAAGTCATATCATTTCCAAGTATGTTCTCAAACAAATAGCCGTGTAAGGCTAGGAATGAGAGCTTTATCCTATGGGGAAGCAGTGCTTTCCAGCTTCTCAGTGAAACCTGTTTCTTACTCTGGAAGGGCCTGGTCATGACAGTTTTATTTCTGTTGTCAATGTTATGACACTGGATGTTGTTTTGGGAGGTGAATTACATGCATCCTGATTTGTATCTCCCTCTGAGTCTTGCACAGTGGTACTCAGGGGAGCACACTATATCACATATTCATTCATATGTACATGCACACTGACTCACACATCATCATCATGTATTATTATTTGGGTATTATAATAAGGTCCAGAGGCCTCTATCAGATTACGGCTCTATTGTGTTGGGTGCCATCCAAACAGATAGCATGAAACAGAGTCTTTCCTGAAGAGCTTACAATCTAGTTTACATTATAACTGAAGTCGCCAAAGAGTTAATTTGGAAAGTGGACACAACTGACAGCAACATCCAGCTATTTCATTTCAACATTTTCCATTCTTCATGATGTTGCAAATATCAAAGATATTTTTCCCACCAGGATAACAGTAACCTTATATATCTATTGTGTACAATAAGGCAACTGTTTAAAAGTATTGCGGGTGGCCAACGGGGGGGAAATAGTTAGACTTTAATCCTCATAAATAATTTCAAGCTTCTATCATAGCTTTTGTTGAACCACTGGGTAGCTTGGAACCTCAAAAGAGACCAAAATGATCCAGGGTTCTCCAAAGCCTTTTAAAAATACTGTTTTATGGGAATGAGTGTGATAATACTAGAGCTGATTAAGATGAAGTGTCTAGCCTCCTGCCTTGTCCTTCTGTTTGCTTAGTCAACTCTCCTGTCCCCTTCTCTACTATGTGGAAAAGGGATGAGGTGCAAAACATCTATGGTGAATTATGATACCAGACCACAAAGAATGAAAAAGAAGAAAAACTGCTTCCCAGATAAAGCTGTCTGTGTATACTTTATTAGCGAATCCTTACTTAGCAACTCCAGCAGTAAGGTTTTAGAACACAACCCTGATAACTGTAAACAATGGTGTTAGCAGTTGACAATTTTAAGAACTGGACAAATCATGTGAGTATTACAGTGAGATTTGGCTTGAAGACAAATTCTGTAGCAAGAATTTAGTTATCACCTCCTCTCTCTAAGGTGTCATCTTAAGCAAGAAAATAGAACTCCCTCCCCCCCTCAGCAAAATGATATAATAATGGGGAAAACTGCTCAATAAGAATGCTGATAAATGCTGGGCGAAAGTAAACATAGTGTGCCTACCTGAACTTAATCAATGGGAGTTTTGCCACTAACTTCACTGGAACCAGGATTTCCCCCTGAGTGTTGTGCTGTCCAGAGTAAGGACCCTATCCACACTAATGGATAGGGGTAAGCTTACTCATGGGAGTAGTCTCATTGTCTTAATGACTGGGTGTTTGTAGGGCTGAACCCCAAAAACACACAGAAAAAAATCACTGAGAAAATGGACAAGATAGGAAGGTTCTCAACTTATAAGAAACAAGTTGTGGTGTTGGTTTTATATTTTGAAACATATGCAGAGTTAATTGTACAAAATTTCCCTACAGGAAGGAATGGACAATAGTGTGTTTATTTTGCTGCCACAATAATAACTTTCTAACATGGTACAACTCTATTTTCTGTTATCAACTTTGCCATTTTGTTGGAAATGTCTTGTCTCGGTTGCATTCGCATTGTAAATGCCTGCTCCTTCCACATCTTGCTCTGATGGACCTGCCAAGCTGATATATGTTTGGTGTTGCTTGCATTTTGTTTTTTGATTTTGGTGTAACACAATAAATAAACCACCATTCAAGCTCAATGCCAACAGTTATTCTGTATTCCAGCAACTTCCAGTGATAGAACAAAATGAAATAGTACTGAATACAAATTCTGCTGTGTTTTTTCCCCCTCTACTAGTGTTAGTAAAAGAGTGTGACCAATCTGGCAGTTTTTGGGAAGGCTTGCCTGTATACTTGATCCCAAACAATCCCACTGACTTCAGTGGCTGCTACATCGGGCCCTATATTAGGACTGCAGGATCAATCTCTGTGATGCCCACTTGCACAGGCCAGTAGTAATCCCACAGATTTCAGAGTACTGAGAGAAGTTTGCAATTAATGTATTTTATAGAGGAGAATCTTTATTTTTTATGAAACCAGAATATCAACTTGTCTAGAATTTTAACCCCTTGTACTGTGCTTATATCTCTTATTACTGATATATATGGGGAAAGCCTGTAAAGTTTTGAGAAGTTAAAGACAAAAAAATTTGTGGGGCTTGCCAGCTGTTTCATTTCAACATGTAAGATTTAATGAAGCTACAGCGTTGTTAAGGAACAGTTAATGGGTTGGGAAGGGATTGCTATCAGTACATGCTACTTTTATCCCTCCTGCAATATATTTTCATTTAGATTAATAAGGAGCAGTTTCATAAAATACTTGACCTAATTGAGAGTGGGAAAAAAGAAGGAGCCAAACTGGAATGTGGAGGAGGTCCATGGGGAGACAAAGGTTACTTCATCCAGCCCACGGTTTTCTCTAATGTTACAGATGATATGCGCATTGCCAAAGAAGAGGTAAATAAATTCATGAGAGTCTGTACTTTCACATGCAGTTCTCTGCTTAAATGTCTGTACAAAATATCCATTTAAAAGGTCAATTTGGTAGATAAAAATTTTTGCAATAAATCTTTATTCTAGGTTGGTTCAGTTTAGAATCTCTTTCTTAGTTACTTACATTAGCTTAGTCAACTCAATGAAAAGTGCTGGAAAGGGAGAATAATCTCCCTGGCTAAAAAAGGTTCCAGTTAGAGTGTATATGAGACAACAGGTACAGTGGTTGGAATTTTTAGTTACATCACCCTGTACTGCCAGAGCTAGGGTAACACATAACAGAGAAAACAAATCTTTCAGGGACAGCTTGTGAACCCCTTGATCCCCTTGATGAGCAGCTATTTGCTGCAGTAGTCCTATTGATTTCAGTGGAACTATTCTGTTGAGTAGCTGCTCCCCCGCCTTCCCCCCCCCCCCCCCGCCCCGGAAGCAAGGGGTTCACAATTTGGCTGTCAACAGATTAATTTAAAGTGAATAAAAAAGTCCTAGTGCCTCTAGAATGAATCCTGAGGGATCAGGAGCAACAGGAGAGCGGTTTAAAAATCCTCACCAGATTTACTGGTTTCCGTTAGGACATCACTCACACAAGAATAGCCTCTCTGTTATCTGCACTGATCTAGATGAAATCAGGATGAGCAGAGACAATTTTAAAATGTTCAAGTTTAATTTACAATTTTGAACCTCAGAGGTTGACTTTCCATTTTAATTTGGGGGGAATGTTCAGGTGGCTGCTTCTTTTATCCAAACCAATTCATATAGCCCTAGTTGCAAAATTTGAACTAGATGCCATTTCTAGTAAAGTCATGCACAAAGCTCCCATTCATTTCGGTGGGAGCAAGACTGAGCCTAGGTGGTACTATTCCTCTATCCCTAGTTACAGAAGTACTAAATAGTGCAGCATTGCAATTTCTGGCCGAGAACACAGAGCTAAATTAATTGCCTAATAACAGAAGAAGAGCTAAGTCTAATGGAATATTTTCCTGTATGATAGTTAACACCCAGAAGGAGAGTAGAATTAGTTATTTGACTTGGCTTCCTTGTTTAATTGTGCAGGCACTTGTGGAAATAAAATGCTAATAAAAGGTTTATGAGAGGAAAAATTGAATGTATTTTTCAATTTTAAAAATGGAGTTGACCAAAAATAAATAATTTAAGAGTTCACTGGAACACTGTACAGATGTGGTAACTTGTGGTAACCTGTAACTTCATGTTAGGTATTAAATGATCTTCTGTTTCTCTTTAATTATTTTCATGTTTACAATCATCTTACTTTAATTAATTGTCGACTCCATATTATTCTAACCTCACTTGCACTTAGGGTAGTAGTGAACATTTAGTTATCATGCCCTAAAGTCTATGTTCTTGATTTGACTAATAACCTAGGAATAAGGCTCCTCTGACAGAAATAAATACTTTAGAAATAAATTATTTCAAACAATAAACCATACTGAAGTTTCCACAGATTTTAACCACCTTTTTTTTTGGATCTGAAATAGATTTTTGGGCCAGTGCAGCAAATTATGAAGTTTAAAACTGTAGATGAAGTTATCAAGAGGGCAAACAATACTCACTATGGATTAGCAGCAGCAGTTTTTACCAGAGACCTTGATAAAGCATTGACATTTGCAAGTGCTCTTCAGGCTGGAACAGTATGGTATGTAACAATGATTTAATTATCCCTCATTGATAATATTTATACATAGCCGAGGCTGAAATAGGAGGCCATTTCAACAACACTTTATTGGGTGACTTACGATATATGTTTTTTTCTTCTAACTCTTTCTGATCTCTAGGGAGGCAGATTCCCTCCCTTTGCCCTCCAATACCTCATTTGCTATTATGAAGTATTTCTCATGAATCTGCCAGTTAGAAAGTGCAGGTGACTTGATGGACTCTCCATACACAATACTGTGGTGGCACAATATAAACTTAGTTCATAAAACTCAGTTTCCCACGTTACCTTAAAAAGCCCATTCTCTTAAAATGCTTCAGACATCAACCTTGGTGGAGTGGCACCCTGGGGATGAGCTGAATGGAGAGAGAGACTCAAATGATTAATGCTGTTCTCCACATTGAGAGTGACCGTGGTGCATCAGTAAAGTGGCACATGGTAGTCAAAGGGGTAGACAGATTTTTCAAGGGCCCAAAGCTTGGCCTTATTTTGTGTTGAATCTTAAACAACACACAATTAGCACCATTCTCCTGTCCAATTAGACTTGCATTATTCACAAAATAATATATGGTTACCGGTAACCCAAACAAATGCACCTTCTTACAAAAGTAATTTTAGGGTTTTGATTCAAGAGTAGGTATTTTTCTTTAGATTATTTAAAATTGTATAACCCCTTTAGAGAGAGAACCAGTGTGAAGCATCCCAGTAGTCAATAACCAAAAACATTTGAAGAGAGTAATTTAAAAAAAAATATTTTCTTGTCTCAAATAAATGTTGTTCTCTGTTGAAATCTCTGTTTTCTTCCTAATCCTCACTTGCCAGTGTTGAAGTCAGTGGGACCTGGCAGTGAAAGAGAAGAAAATTAGAAGCAGTAGAAATGAAGAATCACTCAGTTGAAAATGCTGGAGGACTGAGTCAACTAATCAATTGAACCAGTAGAAGGGTCCCTCTGCCCACACTATTAATTCTGCTAGTTTCCAGCCCCATTAAAAAATTTTGTCATAGGTATTACATTTCTACTGAGGTTTCTTGTCCTCAGCTGTAAATAATGTAGAGTATTGGAACTGTCATGCAGAATCCAACAGAATATCCTGAGTAAATAGTGAAATGACCCTAGACTTTGTTTCTGAGAACAAACCTGAAAGACACTGACTGTTCCTTGGGCTCTGAAAAATAGTGCCAGAACTTCACAGATTTTCAGTAGGAGGGAGATTTGTTATAGTTGTCAGTTACAAATATAAAATTATCATTATCCCTTGAAGACCCTAAATTGTATTACAAATCCAATATCTACAACTGTAAATGCAAATATTACTGTTTCACTGAACTGTGAACAACATACCTGGTAAGTATATTTAAGATCTTCAGCTGGTGGAAATCACCATAGTTCTGCTGATATCAAAGGCGCTATACTGATGTTCACCAGCTGAGAATCTGACGCATGATGTGTAAAGTCATATTTCTTTTTCAGGGTTAACTGCTATAGTGCAATGTCTGCTCAATGTCCTTTTGGAGGATTTAAAATGTCAGGAAATGGACGAGAACTGTAAGTAATGCTTTAGATCTGTACACTGGGATTTAGCTGCATGACATTCCCAGGAATTCCCAAACTCAACTTTGGGGGACCACTTTCATCATTTTTCACTAGAACTCTTTACCTAGGGTCTGTAGTGTCATATATTTCAGCTGAAGTTCAGAGCTTTCCTGTTATTACATATAGCGTCAGGCAAATCATTTAATAAATGTCAGTAATTAAATTGTTGACACTGTAGCCAGTTTCTCAAAGAATGGGCACTTGTGGTGAGGTATAAGGGCACACGTGTATATGCAAAATTGGTATTTGTGGGTACAGTTTTCCATTTTGTATGCACACATGAATGTTTTAATGCAGTTACCTGAATGCTCATGTATAATTTGAGGATTCCACTTTAGGTGCTCAGTTTTTGAAAATTCAACCCATCCTGCATATTGTAACTAGTGAGACACAAATTTCAAAAGTTTTGGAATTTCATTTTAGTTTAGATGAACATTTCCAGGTGTACAGGCTCATGGCAACAACATTTTAAAAATGCTTCCCAGTTCCAGTTTACTCAAAAGTAGCCACAGAAATAGCCTTTCACAGTCTCAGTCCTTCTACCTTTGGTTTTGACCCAAACTACAAAGTGCAGAGGTACATACAAATGAAAAATGAACCAAATGCTTTTGAATCTCTGAAGTTTGGTTCATATTCCATTTGGACTACTTGTTGGTTTATCTGAGCCAGCTCACTCATCCCTACTTGTAATATTAGCAAATGTGATGAGTCATGTAATGAGTAATATCATGAAACACCTGACATCATGTAAGACTGTTGCATTAAATAGCATTATGCCTTCTGATTTTCAGAACATACATTGAAAGCAGCCACCTGCAAGTTTCTAAAGAACACCAATATATCACAGCAGCAATGTTCCATCTACGTTAATTTATTAACTGAAGGGTAAAGCAAAAACAATAAATATTTTCCCTTTTGTTAAGTCTCAAGATAGATACTTGCATCGAACAACAGAATTAATTTGATAAATAACATATGTACAGGTGTACTGCATCTGAGTTAATGCTCTCTTTCTAGAGATAAGGGGTAGGATTTTTCAAAAGCACTCAGCATTGGCCTCAATCTGCTCCTTTTGGCAAAACTAATTTTGAAGGGAACAGCCTGGTCTAATCTAGGCACTTCTGAAAATCCCACCCAAAGAGAACAAATGATGATTTAAGCCATTGCTATCAAAGACTGTTTTAAATTTGGTATGTCAGATACTTGAGGCAGTCATTTATGAACCACTGTCTTTAGAAACCAAGGGAAAAAAGCCCTTGCAGAAATCAGGAGATACATACAGTTATTAGAGAGAGATTTCACCACTGGAAATTGTACAAAAATAACGTAAACACTGGTAGTAAGGATTTTTAAGAAAGTTGAGCACCTAATTCCCATTCGTGCCTTTGTAAATCTCCTCCCTTATGTTGTGTAGGAGTGCATCATCAGAGTTAATGGAGTGACATAAAAGGACAGTTAGAAGGCAAAGTTTCCTTTGGCTTAGGTGTCTAACTTAAGAATCTGAGCCATAAGTAAACCAAACATGAGAGAGAGAGAGAGAGAATGTATGGAGAAAAGTCTTATGGAAAGGAATAAAATTTTATGTTAAATTTCTATACACAATATTTGGCAAAAACATTTTCAAGGAGTAGACACACAAACAAGCAAATGTGTGATAAATAAAACAGAGAACAAGAACGTAAATGTGTCGGGCTATATGTAGAATTAAAACTAAAAGAAAACTTAGTAGGTAACCATTACAGTGAAGGTTATACAATTTTGCTGTTACAAAGTAAATAAATGAATATTATGAATGGCCAAGATGCCTCATGAAAGATTTCCAATTATCCTCGGTAAAGGATTTCTCAGTGTAGGGTCCTGATAGTTGATAAATCTCAGCTTTTCTCATATACATACTTAACAGTATGGTTATAGGAGCCAAGATATAATTAGATTGTAGCAAGGCCTAACTTAATATGCTGTAAAAACAATCAATTATTTCTAAACAGTGTGGCATAAAATGTAAAACATCTAGGAAACTCGAATTTAAAGCATACAGGCCATCCTGATTTCACAATGTGAAATTTAAAGGGCCACCATAAGAGATTAAGATCAGTCAGATTTAACTTTGTTTCCTGACCTCTGTTAGTTTATGTCAAAGCCTGAAAAATATTTAAACATACTGTTGTAGACAGTTTCTTTACTAACTAAAAGTTCCCATAATAGGTTAACTATGTGTTTCATTCACCCAAGAATAAGGATCTTAGGAAAATTCAGACAGCTGAGGAAGGCCCTGCAAAGTGTATGCGGTTGTATGTCGTGACAAGTTCCTGATTTGGGGCTCAGTTTAAAGATGTGCTAAATTGCTTCAGTAACATTGTTTCATACAAAATGGACATCAACATCATTCAAAATGGAAGCCCTTTGACACATTTTTCCTGGGAAGCAATTGCTTTTGTGTTAAAAATAGCATCCAGCGGTAGCCTAGCTACACTGAAAACTTCCAAGGAGGCCAAGAAAATGTAGCCAGTTGTAAAGTACTATAGGAGATCCATTCTGAGACATCACTAATATGATCAGCATTGCAGAGAATGCTATTGTTGTTTCTCATTTATCTAGGGGAGAATATGGCATACACGAATATACAGAAGTTAAGACTGTCACAATCAAAATTCCACAGAAGAACTCATAATGTTGCTCCAAGGCGGAATTTAGCATCTTCAAATGCTAAGCAAATCTGCAAAAGTTAATTGTGCTGTGAAAAACTTTACATCCCAAATTATTCATTAACTTGCAAACAAGGAATTTGCCTACATTAACATGATCGAGATTAATGTAGAAATTGTACATGTAATTAATTGAGAGGGAAATTTTAATGCCTGGAACATAGCTAACAAATTTTGAAATTCTTATTGAGAAAGGACTAACTGTTTTTTCAATGGAATATATGTGCTATGAAAATCTTTTTTTTCCAATACATACAGTTTGTGCATTTTGATTTAATGTGCTATTCTAAATATTAGATGGCAAGCTGTCTTTACATTTTTCATCATGATGTTAGCAAAAGCACTTAGAAATTACTATCTAATCAATATTCTTCTCTGTCTCTTTGGAAAATCATAGATTTGTTCTAGGTACATTGCTGAGAATGTTGAATTTGTTCATCATGTTAAGTACTCCACACATAATCTGGATGTAAACCTTATTAAAATCTATTTTCAAATCTAATATTGTTTCTTTTACTGACATTTAAAATGGCAATAGTTTTCACTGAGCACTGTACAGTACACTTTGGATGCGACAGAATAGGCAGTACTCTCAATTAAATGTGCTTAAGTCATTAGAAATATATTAAGTTGGCTCTAGGAAAGCTAAACTACCTAATTCTTTGACAGTTACTTATAGAAGAAACCTGTAACAAATACATAGGTGCACAGAGACCAGGATAATCTGAGTCCAGCATTTAGGGTGTGTCTACACTTAGAAGTGGAGATGTAAATTGCAAATTGAGGTGACGTACTCAAACTAGCTCTAATTGAGCTGCCATGCTAAAGATAGAGTGTAGCTACGCAATGGGAGGGGTTAGCTGCCCCAAATAAGGACTGCAGTCATAAACATGATATAAACCCCTAGAAAGACAGACAAGAAGTAGAAGCAGGGTTCCCTTGGGGTGGGACACCTGCATTCTCTCTCTGTCCTGTTTTTCTTCTCCACTTTGTATACACACACACACTCCTCAATGTTTTTTTCTCCAACTGTTCTCTTTAACCTCATCTCTCCACTGTTTTCCCCTCCTCTTCTTCCTGATCCCTCTTGTTGTTCTTCATCTCCTTCTCTCAGCCTCTCTCTCTCCTATTTTTACTCTCACACAATAGGGTTCCTCATACTATGTGGTGGAGGCACAGTGTGCTGATATTATCATACAGCACCTCTGCCCACACCCTCCCATTGCAGGCTGCCTGCAGCAACACTAGCAGCCATTAGCTAGACCTGAAGTTGCACTGTGAGGCACAGAGAGTGCTGCAACAGCACAGACCCGCTATCAGAGATGCTTAGTGGTCCTAGACCCTGCTGAAGTCAAGACCCAGGGCAGTTGCACTGGCTCCCCCTCCCCATTGACAGCCCTACAAATAAACTCTGTCCATTAGCCAGGATATGGTACATGAGTAAACAGAAAATATATACAATACAGAGGCTTTTGCACCATACAGAATGGAAGAGGATTTTATTTATTAGGGGTGTATCTACACTAGAGTGTAAGCCCAGAGTCTGAGCTCAGACTCAAGCCTATTTCCCCTTCTGTCTACACACAAATCGTGCTAACCCAGGGCTCAGACCAGGAATCCTGTGGGGTGGATGGTCTGAGCTTGAGTCAAGCCAAGACTAGGTTTGAGCCCTGTTGCTTTGCAGTGTGGACTCTTGCTCTTGGAGTCTGCCAAAAGTATCCCACAGGGCAACTTTCTTTGTTCTCTCAACAGTCAAGTTTTCCCACACTGAACCACAAACAAAGGGCTATAGCAGCCATATTTTGGGAGGACGCTAGGACATCTGAGATATGGGTGGTTGGACTTGGGCCTGCATAATGCAATGTAGATTCTGGAGCCCCAGGTTGGGACCCAGGGTTCACCAGTTCCTAACCTGGGGTTACAGATGAGTGTAGACGCTGAAGCCTAGCTCAGGCAACCTTTGGCATGCGACCTGTCAGGGAAATCTGCTGGTGAGCCAGGATGGTTTGTTTACCTGCAGTGTCTGCAGATTCGGCCGATCGCAGCTCCCACTGGCTGTGGTTCGCCATTCCAGGCCAATGGGGGCCGCAGGAGGGAGTGGCCAGCACATCCCTCGGCGCGCACTGCTTCCTGGAGCCTTTATTGGCCTGGAACAGTGAACCGCAGCTAGCTGACGCTGCAGGTAAACAAACCATCCCAGCCCGCCAGCAGATTTCCCTGACAGGCCACATGCCCTAGGTTATAGAACCAAGGGTCTGCTAACCTGACTTCTGCTAAACTGACTTCTACTAACTTTGGGCTTACGTTGCACTGTAGCCATACCTTGTGATACATTTGTCAGCGCAACCAAAACCCAGATCGGAACTTCACATCTGGCCCCTTCTCCAGATACTAACAAACTCCCCTGGACTTTGGGGAAGATAAGATCAGGATCCAGTCTTCATGGCCAGACCCTACACAGGATTCTATATTATCCTTTTTTTGGAAGGTGATACCACCAAATCAACTCACTCATGCTCTAGAACAGTCTCACCACCACCCACATTTGGAGAATAAGCAGGATCCACATTCCAGCTCCCATCACCAGAAGACTAAGGAGCTGTAGGAGAAATTGAGCAGAAAGCAAAATAGAGGGGGAATCAAAAGTGATAGAAATGCAAGGTTATAATGGTAGAAGGAGATTGTACAGAGGGGGAAAGAGCAAGAGAGAAACCACTGATGGTAAAATAGAGGCCAAAAAAGAAAAAAAAACCTTCTTGAAAGAAAGAAGAAAGGAGGGAGAAATGAAGCAAAACATTTAAAGATGACAAAATATATACTTTTGTAAAAAAAAAAAAAGTCTTCATAGAAAAATGGATACTAAAAAGAATTAAAGACTTGTTAAGATATACAAGGCAAAGTGGAGTCTTGAGGTGGGATTTTATAAAGCTATGATTGTTGGCTCCTACTTAAGCCAGTGGCAAAAGTCCCACTGGAGCAGAATTAAGCCAGCAGTGACCAACTTTCTGAAATTTCACCTTAGGATAAGAAAAAGAAAAGAGCCCTCTGTTTCTATGCCTTATCGGAGAGGCTGAAATCTGCCCTCAGATATATGCATGTATCTCTCCTGGCCTACATATTTTTTAAAAAACTGATAGAGCTTTATGCAGTATTTTGAATCTGGTTTTATTGGGGTTTGGCAGTTTCTAGCACAAAAGAAACCTGAACATGTTCCCATTTTGCAGATGGAGAGTGATACTATTTGCCCTCTTTCAATGACTAAATATCATTTGAAAATTGGATGCATGCAGCTAGTTGGCATCTCACACTGGCTTTAAGCTCCTGTCTTTGCAAACATCTTGGGTCATATTAGTGTGTATGTTTATGTAAAGGCAAACCCTGCCATTCAGCCAAAGAGGAATACACAATATTTTCCAGCAGAGCCATGTCTAACACCGAGTTAATCTGATATCATGCTGAAGTTGTTCTCAAGCGCTGCCAGTGTAAAGAGATGCACCTTTTAGCAATTAAGTAAGGCTAAAAGACTAAACATGTTTGTCCAAAGTATTTGAGCTACGTCTGAAAGAGGCAAACCAAGGTACTGTAGCCCAGGTAACATAAGAAGGTCAATCAGGTCTAATTGTCTGACACAAACATTCAACTCAGGAGAGTTTCAGAATATATGGAAGGACTTATCCATAAAGGTCCGAATCCTGCCCCAACCTGCAGCTTGAGTAACTCAGCTGGGTACTGGAGGAGTCCTCTCCAGAGTACAGAGCAGAAGTAGAGCCACTTTGTGGGCACTACTACAATTTCCCTGGCCTTTGTACCTGCACTCTCCACAGCAGGGAGAGGGGTTTAAACTGGAGGATGTTCAGAGCAGTAGATCCTGCAGCCACAACCCACCCTGCCTCTAAAGAGCTCCTAACTGTAGTCACACTAGAAGCCCTGATTGAGGCTTCACTCTGTGAACATATAGGGGGCACATCCCCTGAGTCAACTCCTGGTATTCTGTCCCTCCCCACCTATGCAGCAGAACTGCAGTGGTTATAACCTGTCTAAGGCTGTCCTCAGGAGCCTGGGGGAGGTGAACTGGGAATTGGGGGCTACATTAGAGCATAACACTTTCAATGAAATGTTCAAAGGGTCCCCTTAACTATGCCTGATGTTATGGACTCCATCTATCCACAGGCACAATCTTTATCAATGGCATGTTCAAATAGGTATAATGGCTTTACTTACTTAGTTTGTGCATGCATAAATGAGGGCTTAAGCTTACAAATATTGCAGATGCAATTTAAGAGGCCTCATTCACTACTGTTATTTCTGGTTTTTGCCAGTGCAACTCTACTGAAGGCAATGGTATACAACAGGAGAAAGGCAATGGCTGATCAGGCCCTCTCACTGGTATCTATTGTTTAGCAGGTTTGTGAAGTTGTAGCCACCATTTTAGAGTAAGGTTCACAGGAGAGGTGGTCTAGCTGCCTGTTTTCAAAGCTGAAAACTGATTGCTTCTGATGCCCCTGCCAAATGTATTTTATATATTAGATTTAAATAATAAAAAGACACCCATTTAACTGTCACAGAACAGCTAGTCTCTCTGAGTAGACCAGGCATAGCTCCCTTGTGTCAGAATTGGTAACCAGGTTGAGCTAATTAAAGGGGAAGGGCTACTCCTGGGGCTATAAAGACCTGTCAGAGGGTAGAAAAGGGAGGAGTAAGTGGGACAGGCTGTGCTCGGGGAGTAGAAACTACAGAGGTGTAGAGTTAACACCTGTGGTGGGTCCCTGGCACTAAGGAGGTAACAGAGCTGGCTGCCACTGGGAAGCTGTAAGACTCAAAGCAGGATCACCAGAAACCCTGGGTGGGGCAGCTGTGAACCATTCAGACAGTTGGTGAGTTAAGGGAATGTTTTTATTTGCTTATGTGTGGACAATAAACCTTGTTAAAGGAGACTGGGCATGGCAGTGTATGCTTGGGCTGGCAAGAAGCCCTGCCATGCCACACCATTAGTAATACAATAAAATTGTAGCAGCATTCAAGTAATCATTTGAACAGGAACATAGCCAGCTAGCTTCAAAATTCCTTTCCACCCTTTTTTCATTATAGGAAGCATACCTGCAGCCCTCTCAAAAAGCTATCTTTTGTGGTATGCCTGAACATCACCAAATTCAGACTATTTTAGACCAATGGGGGAGAAAGTTCCAGAGTCCCTGCAGCCTGCCAGAAAACACCTTGCCAGCTGTCCCCTCTTTTTTATAATGAGGGGGATCTAGCTTGGCTGCTGCTGACCACAGATGTGGCAGTATGGCATGGCAAGAGAGGCAGGCTAATTAGGGCCAAATAAATGGAGCTGTTAGAATCCCCTGGTTACCTAGCACCTGAGCTGATGGTTCAGAGCCTAAGATATAAGGCGGGTCATGGAAAAAATCACTAAAGACACTGAGGGTGCAGGGGTTACTGGTGTAGCTAAAAAGATAATTTCCTAATGAAGCAGGGTTTATGGAGAGATTTGAAACACCAGAACTTAGCAGCTAAAAAGGGGACAGGAGGGAGAACTGATCTAGGTGTAAGAGGCCATACAAAAGCCCATGTGGGAGAAAAAGAAGGTGAGAGAAATTGAAGGAATGTAAGAAGCAAGACCAGCAAATGAGAACAGAGATAAGGATTAGGGTGAGATTATATAGGACTTTCAAGGGGAGGATGAGGAGCTTGAATTTAATGCTGTAAAAGATGAAGCCATTAAATTGGCTTCTCAGCAGTCCCCAGTACCATTCCAGGAGAGGTTCCTCCTGAAAAATTCTACCTGTTAGACCTGCATGATTGTTGCAATGTCCCTTCTTTTCATTCAAGCTATGGGCTAGTTCTACTGGCTTGCAGGCTGCCTAATACCCATTTGCTAAAACCTGACATTTAAATCATTCCTTTTAAGGAAAAGCCCACTTTAACATCACTGTTAGAGTGAAAGCAGGCTCTCTGAAAATTGGGAATGATAGTTCTCTGGGAACTTAGTGGGAGGCCCTAAAGAAAGTTCTTAGAGGCTGAATTACAGCATTTGCCTGGCAGAGAAAGAAACAGTGGCTTGATGAATAAACTCTGGAAACAAAAAATTAAAGAGCTGGAAGCCCAACATAAATGGATTCAGTCAAAGTGTTACACAGTCTTGTAGGAAAGACATAAATCACTTGGTGTATGAAATATTGGACAGGCATACAGGTCCAATAAACAGACCTGGGAATAGAATGGATTGACTGTTGATATTCCAGCTAATGAAACAGTCCTCAAAGGGCAGCAATGAAGATGATTCACCCACAGTATAATAAACTGACCTAGAAAGCAGAAGAGACCACAGCTGCTTTTGTACATTACTACCAGATCTCATACAGTGAACAGGGAAATTTGGGGTATGTGCTAGCCAAAATACAACAGGGGTTTTGGGATGGATGGTGGAACACAGATAAAGTAGCAAAATTTTCCAAAGAGGAAAGCTTTGGAAACAGACAAGCTTGAGGAGACAAACCCCTTGGACATGTTGGTATGGAGTTGACTTCAGTGAGACTTACCTACCAGAAATGGGTTTGAATGTGTTGAGGGCTCTTTCATGTTTCATCAGAAACAATTACTTGTGGACAGGACAGAGAAATAGCCACCATTCTGATATGACCGAAGAAGAGTAAATATTTGAATTTATGTGCTGCACCAGCCTTTGCTCAATATAGGCTATTATGATGATGATTAAATAATAACAAACACCTTGACAATTATGACTGAATGCTTGATGCACCCTGCAGAAAATTTTAACTTTACAGAAACTCCATTTTCCATTGAACAAATTTAGATGGAAAATTCCTAACCAGCACTAACCTAAAGCTTTTAGAAACAATTAATAGGAGAAATAATTGGATTATTCTTCCCTTATTTTCAGTCAGGAAAAGTGCAGTGGTGAAAATAAGTTATTTGATAGGGGTTTTATTTGTTTATCAAAATTTGCCTCTCTTGATCCACAAAGAAATCTTATCAATTGATAAACATCCCCAGATTCTTATGGGGCATGTGAGGAAAAGGAGGATTAAATATAGACTACTCCTGACAGAAAATGGGCTTGAGATCTAACTTTTCTTAGCTCTCTCTTAAGTACCACTAGATAACATAGCTAAAATACCTGTTTGATTGGGTTTCTAGTTCAGATGAATGGGCATGAAAATTTATTGAGCTAGTGACCTTTTCTCACTTGTACTTAGGTTCAGGTCCATTTATTGATTTTTTTTCAAAGATAAATGTGCAAGCCCAATTTAATATCTGAGTTAATAGCACTACAGACATCTGGCATCAAGAGGGAAAATTAATAACCTTCCATTATCCAACATAGTAATGATTTTTGCCATTCCTGACATCACTCCAGGGTTCTCATGAGATCTCAGAGTCAGAATGGAAAGAAAATACATTACTTTTTCTAGACTGGTATTTTCAAGATGTGTATGTAAGATCTCACAAAGTAATTTAACAATTTAATATAGAGAGGAGAGACTTCAACCAAAACTTTCATCTGCAACATTGCTTGTTTGTAGACATGATGGGAAGTGAAACGAACAAATAGTTTGAGTACACACTGGGGGAAATCAGATATATGAGCAGGTCCAAAGGACAAGTTGCATGGATAGACGGAACATAGATGGATGGGACTGAGTAAACAAAGCTTTGAGCCAAATTCTTCTCATTTGCACCAGTGTAAATTGGAGTGTTTCTGTTAAACATAGGAGACAAGAACAAAGGGATATAAACCGGCCATCAACAAGTTAGGCTGAAATTAGACAAAGGTTTTTAACCGTCAGAGGAATTAAGGTCTGAAACAGCCTTCCAAGGGGAGATGTGGGGGTAAAAAACTTGACTGGCTTCAAGACTTAGCTTGATAAGTTTATGGAGGGGATGGTATGATGAAACTTCCTACAATGGCATGTAGCTGATCCACAACTGCTAGCAGCAAATATCTTTGATGGTGGGTGATGGGACACTAGATGGGCAGGACTCTGAGTTACTACAGAGTATTCTTTCCCAGGTGTCTGGCTGGTGGGTCTTGCCCACATGCTCAAGGTCTACTGATTGCCATATATAAGGTCAGGAAGGAATTTTCCCACTGGTCAGATTGGCAGAGGCCCCAGGGATTTTTCACCTTCCTGCAGCAAGGGCCATGAGTTATTTGCAAGTTTAAACTAGTGTAAATGGTGAATTCTCTGTAACTTGAAGTCTTTAAATCATGATTTGAGGAATTCAGTAACTCAGCCAGACGTTAGGGGTCTATTATAGGAGTGGGCGGGCAAGGTTCTGTGGCCTGCAATGTGCAGGAGGTCAGATTAGATGATCATGATTGTCTCTTCTGACCTTAAAGTCTATGAAGTACCAGACTGGATCAGATCCATGGTCCGTCCAGTTCAGCATCTGTCTCTGAGAGTGGTCCGTACGGATGCTTCAGAGGAAGGTTCAAGAATTCCACAGGAGGAAGATTCTCTGCTCCTTGAAGTCTTTAAACCACGATTTGAGGACTTCAATAGCTCAGACATAGGTGAGAGGTTTTTCGCAGGAGTGGGTGGGTGAAATTCTGTGGCCTGCATTGTGCAGGAGGTCAGACTAGATGATCATAATGGTCCCTTTTGACCTTAGTATCTATGAATCTATGTGGAATAACCTGCTATGCAAAGTATGCTTAATAGTTAGAGACTGCCTTAAACCCTTAAGCATGAGGTTTATTATCTCATTGAAATCAATGGAATTACTCCACATTAATACCAGAATTTGAGCCATTCTATAGTAAAAGCAAAATAAGAAATGGATTTCTGAGAAACTACCATGCAGAGGGACTCGATAAATTGTAGAATTTAGAGAATTTCACAATAATTGCCTACAAATATTCAATCAGACTGAAAAATGAATACTATGGAGCCAGAGTCACATCCCCTTTTTGTTTTTCTGTGAATGATCAGTTTTACTCACAATAAAATGCATGGGAATGTATGTTAAGGTCATGCACTTGAGTACTTGAAGACAGGCAAGGTAAACTCAAGCATGAGAGTAGTTACACTGGGTGTGGTCTAATTTATGGGATTGGTTGCTGCAAGGGGAACTGGACAAGATTTCATGGAATGGAGACTGTCAACTGAGTCAGGCAAGGATCTGACTGTCCTTTGCAGCGAGGATTGTGCAGGTACATGGAATTACTTTGTGTGATTGAAGCTAGAAAACTAGATTTGAACGCTGTACCCAGACAATACTTATACTAGTCTAATTTTTCTAAGAATGATGCCTCAGGGATGCATGATTGGCACAGAAAGGAATCCTTAATCCTGTTTATCTGCTACCTTTCCCTGAATGTCTGCCTCCCCCTGAAGGCCCCACTAGCTTCTTCAGGCACTCCAGGTCATCAAATCAGGAAACAGAAACAATGCAAGTTGGCTTATGCAATCAATCATTACTAACCAATAGAGTACAGCTTTTCAGTATTGGGTTCCAAACATGTACAGCATGGTTAATCCACAGGATAAAAATAATTTAATGAATACATTTGAATGATGAATAAATTAAAGGAAATCATGATTGGTTTGCAGACATTCCTCATGAAGAGAAGGGTTCTAAATTCATAGAGGAAATTACTCACTGCAAATTACTTGTTCAGTTCTAATACACTAATTACTATATATTGTCCCCACTCTATCATTTCTCTTTTGGCAGATGTTTTAGTGAGAGACAGGTGAGTGATTTTGTCTCTGCACTACAGATTATCAGAGTTCCCATGATTTTTAAAAAAGGAGAAGCTTAAAGTTAAGCTCCTAAATCTATATTCCGACTCCTAAATAAAAAACCTGAGATTCAAAATTATTGACCACCCACTAGCTCCTGTTAACTTCACACTAGTAAGACATATGTTCAGACTAAAGTTTTTCTGATCCTTGGTGCACAGGAAAGTTTGAGTGACAGGTTCAGAAACATTGGTGCAGGTAAGTGTAAGCTACATCTCCTTGCACCTGCAGGGGCCCATATGCCCCAAAGGGAGATTTGCCCTGAAGGAGAGTAAGTGCAACCAGCTGCCCTCAGGGTTCTTACTGGCAAGGGGAGGGGGGAACAATGCTGAATCTTGTCAGAGCTCCAGGGGATCTTGATGGGTGGGAGTTACTGGGGGGAGATGTTGGATAAGAACACTCCATGGCTACACCCTTCTCAACTAACACGGCCTACTTTTTAAACTATGCTACCTCCCTTATGGTCCCCATTGCACAGGGGAAATTGAAGTCACTTTCTGCCATCTCATGTACCCTTCCTGATGAGCTTGCTTCCTATGGGCTGTCACAGGTAGTATATATTCCATAATTTTCCATTTTAATGTGGTTGAGGAAAATATACTATTAGTGTTATTAAAAGGGGCAACCAAGGGATATGCAGAATGTTAACTTTGACTGCACAAAAATGCATTGGACTCATCTTACTAATTATGGCTGGGCAACTGTATGGCTGCTCTTGGTTACAGGAACTTCACAAGGGCTAAGAAACACCCCCCTGTATCAAAGTGCATATCAGGTCACCTCAGACTTTGTTTACTAAAAGATTGATCTTCATTAGTTCTCTATTTACGCCTTAATAGATAAATAGAAACCATCAAATGAAATGATTTGGAACCGTTATCATTAAACAATATTATCATTTGTGAACCTAGGCTCTATAATCAACAAAATATGAATTGTCTCTTAGAGTTTGTGCTTCACCCCCAATCAGTGCTCTCATCTTGTGCTGAGTCACTGTGTTCCTCTTCAGATGTGTCCTAGTTTCCTGCAGCAAAAAGAAAAATGTCTGCCTATTAGACTATGCATTGATGTCAGACTGATCATGTCTGATCATATGCTCCTGTCTCAATAATTGCATGATGTTGCTTTCTTTTGTGTGGATGCTGTACTCACCATAATTAATCAAGCAGAACCCTTTTTAAACTTTGATGTTTTATCTGTCACTTCTCCAGACCTTGTTAAATACCAAGCCTGGAATGACTGGGCATTGATGCCTCTATTGTGGTTCCCAGGTGGTTACTTTGTGGCTAGGGATAGTACTATTGGTACATGTAGCATCAGAGATTTCTCAGGTGACTCTTTTTTCAAGATATTCCCTTCTTTAGCTGAAAGGCTTTTTTAAAATTAATGTATTTATTGTACTATCTTGTAAAGGGTAACATACACAAAATAGATGAAATGTAGAATAAGTACCGATTGCCTGTGACCCATGTACACATTGTAATTTATGTATCAATAATCCTTTTACCTATCTGATGATATGGTATGTTACAGATACAGTTTCAGAGTAGCAGCCGTGTTAGTCTGTATTTGCAAAAAGAAAAGGAGTAATTGTGGCACCTTAGAGACTAACAAATTTATTTGAGCATAAGCTTTCGTGAGCTACAGCTCATTTCATCGGATGCATTTGGTGGAAAATACAGAATGCATCCGATGAAGTGAGTTGTAGCTCACGAAAGCTTATGCTCAAATTTGTTAGTCTCTAAGATGCCACAAGTACTCCTTTTCTTTTTATAGATACAGTGGAATCTATTTATCAAAACAGAATGGGATGACATATAATTTATCCTGATAATGTGGCTTTGCTAAAAAGGAAGTGTTTGTAATGATGGACAAATGGTGAGGGGGAGGGAAACAGATCTTCACTTCACCTCCCACCCCAGGGATACCTATTAGGGCCATGACATTTACTGCAACCTCAGATTGTCCTTCCTTCCCCTTTCCACTTCCCTAGCTCCCAGATCAGCTGCTTGGAAGGAGAGCTGGGTGATTGGATTTGACCCAGAAATTTAAATTACTCTTTTTGCATGGTTTCAGGGTAGCAGCCGTGTTAGTCTGTATTCACAAAAAGAAAAGGAGTACTTGTGGCACCTTAGAGACTAACAAATTTATTTGAGCTGTAGGTCACAAAAGCTTATGCTCAAATAAATTTGTTAGTCTCTAAGGTGCCACAAGTACTCCTTTTATTTTTGCATTGGAACACTTATATAAAAACTATTACAGATCATTAAGAATGCTCTCTGGCAGTTTACTGTATTGAATGCTAGAAGTTTCCAAATTTGTTTAAAGCACCCATTTCACCAAATGCCCCATTCTGCACTCAGAGAAGTCAATGGAGATACTGCCAGTGACATCAGTGAGTATTGAATTGGGCACCATCCATGACTAGGCACATGAGTTGGGCTGATATAGGAACATGGGAAGTGCCATACTGAAACCAGCCCCTGGTTCATCTGTCTCCAAAAGTTGGCAGATCCAGATGCTCCAAAGGAAGCTGCAACAAACTGTATCATAGGTAGATGTGTAATAATCTGCTCCCTAAGAAGATCTCGTCTTAGTCCTTAATAGTTAGAATTGGTTTAAGACCTGACACATGATGTTTTCTTCCCTTCCCAAACTGTTGTTAGAATTAAACTGTAACAATTCTGGATATCCATATTTTTCATATGAATATCCAATCCCCTTTGAATCTTGCTAAGCTCTAGGCAGAAGAAGGAACTGTCCACCAAGTTCTGTTGCTTCGTTGACTTTGGAATGTTGCTGTTTTACATTTTAAGAAGCATATTTCATCTGAAAGGCTTGGAATAAATTGAAATGTGAACCAACAAGATTCCAATTAGTTCTCTTTTTGTTAAACAAACCAACAGATCATCTTTAAAACAAACCTTTCTTTTTGAATGTTGTGTAGAATAAATTATTTTGAAGGTGAGACTTTTAATAATGGCATCCAACCAGGGAAATGTATAACAAATGTGAGGGCAGAACAAAGAGCACAAGAGTTGAGAATATCCAGAAACAAGTTAAATATTTAAAACTGAAATTCTCATTGTATAAATAAACCATTACATGATTAAACAGAAAATATCTGTTTAAATTTTACTCATTGAGGCAGTTGTGAAATCACTTGCTGCTCTGAAATACCAATGCAAAAAGGCCATTGCCCCATGAGAGAAAGAGTGCACACCTGCACTTTTACATAATAAAATGCACAGAATGAGTGCCAAATCCTGCTCACCTTATGCATGCAAGTAATTGGCTGAAGTCAATGGGATTTCTGACATGGATAAGATACACAGGGCGAAATCTTGTTCATATTTTAACAGTCTTACTGGCTTTAACAATAAAGTTGCAAAGTAAAAAAATAATAAACAGGAGTGGTTGAAAGAAATCGAGACTCCCTACTGTCAAGGGAGAAGATGTTTTCAGATAAGCTTTTAAATTCAGTGGGAAATTGATAAGGCAGAAAGATGTTCCAGGAGGTAGAAGATGCAGTAGAGAAGATTTACAAGTCAATAGATTATGTAAAGTGGCAGAAAAGGAGGCCAATGGTGGTCTTTTTAAACGTGCAATCACACATGCATTCTCTCTCCCTCTTCCTTAACCCGCTTTATCAGTGGTGTCATCATTCAGATGTGTTACTAAATTACAAGATTCACCTATCCCAACCTATAATAATACTTCTTCACATGTGTTAACCACCTTCATCCAAAAGCTCAAGACCTCAAGATTTATAGATTCTCTCTCTATAATCCCAGAGAAAACCTACATTAAATGGAAGTACAAATTAAGCATACAGATCAGTAAATGGGGGGGGGAAGGGGAATTACAGGGATGTTGTAGTAATCTCCAAAACAAGCATTATAAACTTGGGAAATTCAGTATTAAGGTTAAATTTAAAAGAAATCCTGACATATTAAACTATGGAAATGCAACCAGATAAGGCACCCAACCACTCTTAACTGCTTTGAAGTGCTATCCTGCAATAGCCATACAGTTGTGACAATAGCATTTTCTAGTGTGTGGTGCCAGATAAGATTAAACTGAATTTTAAAGACACGTTCACATTTTGCATATGTCTTTCTCTGGCTGTCAGTACAGGAGAAAGACCTTCATTACACAAGAGATTCAGTTCATCTGCCACTAAAATGAAGCTAATATTGTGACCAGGTTGCATGAGACATAATGTTCAGGGCACACAGCACTACATAGCAAAGAGGCTTTCAAAGGGGAAATGAGCCGAGCAGTGACTTGTCCAGTTGCAACTTGATTCCAATCCAGGACAAGCTGATTTTATTTACCATTTACTCTATATACTCTTGACTTTGCCACAATTCAATAAAAATGCATTGCTCAACAAAAATGCAGCAATAGTTAGAGACAGATCAGTAGACCAGAGGAATATTTGCAGAAGGATTTATATAAAAGTAGATCTTAGCTTTCCAGCAGGGGATTGTATGACATTACTTTAACTTGTTTGGTTTGTAAATGCCATGCATTGGAAATGGGGATATCATTACTTTTGGAGGCAGAAAAGGACTTTCCTTATTTAAAATACAAATATATTTAATACAGTTACCCCTTTAGGGCAAGTTTATGATGTTTTAGAGCAAGGGTTCTCAACCTTTTTCTTTCTGAGGCCCCCCACAACATACTATAAAAATTCCATGGCCCCCATGTGTCACACCTGTTCTTCTGCATAAAAAAGCCAGGGCCAGCATTAGAGGGTAGCAACCAGGGCAGTTGCCTGGGGCCTGGTGCCACAGTGGTCCCTGCGAAGCAACATTGCTCAGGCTTTGCCTCAGCCCTGGGTGGCGGGGCTCAGGGCCCTGGGCTTCTGCCCGTGCAGTTGGGCTTCTGCTTTCTTCCCTGGACCCTAGTGAGTCTGATGCTGGCCGTGCTTGGAGGACCACCTGAAACCAACTCGCAGTCCCTTAGGGACCCCAGACCCCTGGTTGAGGACCACTGTTTTAGAGCACAGGGCAGAGCCACGCTGCACCATTTAACAGGAAATCTTCATATGCAATTCTTCCATTTCCTACCCCACCCCCAAACTCGCATTTCTGGATATGTGACCCCCTCCCTTACATTCCATCCCTCCATTGAGCTGTACCCCTAGGGTAGCAGTTATTTGGGGCAGATGTGGGGAAGGGAGAAGTGTATGCACTGAATCTTGGGCCATGCAGCTGAGAATACCAACAGGATGGCTTTGTAGGGGCCTTGGAACGAGAAACAAAAATGCAAAGATACCATGCTTCAAACAATGGAGGATAGCTTCAAAAATGCTAGCCAGGACTGTAAGCATGGTAGAAATGGCCACTGCTTTGGCAGAGATGTAAAAAAACAGGTGATGGGGTTTTGTGATGTATCTCTGGCGCATCATAAACCATGTAAATTACAGCCCCATGTAAAGACTAAAATGGAGAAAATAATAATAAAACAGTTATCTTAATATCTCAGAGTTCCCCCAGTGCTTCATCTGTTAATAATCAGGAAACCTATATTCCTCCTGTTGAGTGTGGGCTGCCATTCATACCCTGCTTTGTTTGTCCATCCACCCTTCTCTGGGTTTGTTTTTGTGTTTTTCCCTGTTTCTTATTGCAAGATTTCCCACTCTGCTCTGGATTTCAGCCAACACCCTTTCAAGGGGCTAGGAAGGACATTTTCCACATTGTAGAATGACAGCTAGCTGGGGGGGGGGGAAGGGTATTAGTCTTCCTTACAGCACACAGGAAGTTTGGTTAGAGGGGATGGAAGGGGTGTTTGTTTTTTGCAACTGTTTGGCAGGTGTCTAGTGTAGGTTTCCTGAGGTAGCAGGGAGTTAGAGTTGCCAAGTTGGGTGGCATATGGCTGGAGTCTTGCCATATATTGCATGACAAGGCAAGGGCTTCAATGTTCAGTTTCAGAAAGAGGCACTTCACATTTCAATACTTATCCCTTGAATGAGGAAAAGTAAGGTGGAATCTGGGGGGTCTTGGTCCTGATCCCTGGATAGATTTCATAGGAAGGGACTGGAAGCTGCCTCCTCTTTAGGATTTCTCTGCCTTGATGATAGTTTGTTTGAAAACTGGACTAGGCTCTTCTTGCTGGGTAGTTCATATGGGTAGGAGCCACTTGGCTGCTGTTCTCCTAGCTTTGGTACATCATAAACCTAATAAAAGTTTCAGCCTTCACTTTAATCAATCTCTTTGAGTGGTGTTTTGTTTATTGTGATGTTTGGGCCACTGGGAACAGTTAACTGGAACCAGAACACTGCTGTGTTCTTTGTAGAACTTGGTGCATAAGTCATAAGGATGGGCCTACGCAATGAATTTCATCTTTTTCTCATTATGATTTTTCTGAGAGCAACTTAGTTTTTGTTACTAGAAACTATTTGCTCAATCATTTCTAGGAATGATTCTTAGTCTGTGGTTGGTTGGAGATGAGGACTGGTCAGGCAAAATGTAAAATTCAAGCTGAACTGATTGGTTAATTTGGACATTGGTCAAGTGGCATATTGTTCCTCTTCCCTCACTGCATGAGTGTAATTCTTAGAATCAAGTTGTGAGTGCAAAAACTCATGTTTATGAGTTTGAAAATTTACTTTCTGTGAATATTTGCCAATATTTGCTTAAGGTTTGCTGTTTCTATTAACATTACACATTACTGGGATCAATATAGGAATAATTAGATGAAAGTCAACGGCCTGTGTTACACAGGTCGGACTAGATGACCTAATGGGCCATCTGACCCCTGTGAATTTATGAAACATTGAGGCCAGTAAACTCATTCCATGGTGAACTCATCAGAAATTATTTCATTCAAAATTCAAACAAATGTTAGAGGGAAATTGCTGTAGAATTTGCCCAGTTCTAGTGATTAGGTTTGTCACATACCTTTTCGGTTCCTTATTCCTCAGTTTCTTTTTATATAACCCTAGAACAATAGTGTCAGTGTGCTGGTATAACACTGAACACTATCAACAAAACCCTGACATTTCTGTTAATTAACTATTTGTTCTGGTTAACAAAAACATTATTTAAAAAAACCTCTTTTAAAACAAATACAAGGTAATGAACATAAATTATTTTTAAATGGTCAGGTTTCAAGTAAACAAATCGCATTGGCTTTACCTTTAATATTGTAGCTTCTATGTTATGACTACTGTAATGTGTTGTGTTTCTGTGACCTCTGCTGGCAAAAACACCAATGCACATGTATTTTCACTCTGAGCCAGATAGTTTTTTTTTTAATCAGCAAATATAAAAGAAAAAAATGCAAGGATTTCTGCTGTACTTTTCTCCAACATATATTTTTCCCCAGGGCTTTCTCCTGTGGATTTAGTTGTTAGACTGATAGGTTTCAGACTAGCAGGCATGTTAGTCTGTATCCGCAAAAAGAAAAGGAGTACTTGTGGCACCTGAGACTAACAAATTTATTTGAGCATAAGTTTTCATGAGCTACAGGAAAGTTTATGCTCACATAAATTTGTTAGTCTCTAAGATGCCACAAGTACTCCTTTTCTTTTTTGTTAGACTGATGTATTTTTTACCCACACTTGATGACATGCTATCAGAATATAAGTAATAGCTAAGTATTCATTCACTAGTGTTAATTTTAAATTGCCTGTTTATTAGTCTTTTATTTTATTATTGCAGTATTAATCCTCCCAGAGTCTGAATTGTCTCTGTCTTGGGGTTGCTAGGCATACACTTAGGGCACAGATCCTGTATCAAGTACCCCTTCCTGAGAATACAGACCATGCCCAGCACCCTGGAATGAATGCTGACCCCTTAGATATCCGTGTAGCATAAACACACCCTCTCCCAGAATCCTACCAAAGATGTGAGCCTTCTGGATTACAGTTTAATATGCATGTGATAAGGCATTGCACGTAACAAAGACAGATAGGCAGACTTTGCATAAGATTCTAAACCACCATTGCTCTTTATTAAATAGCAAGAGAAACACATAGTTCTATACAAAAATAATAAACCCTGTATACATTTCCCTTCCTCAGTTTCCTCAACATTCCAGAGAATTCTTTGGGTTGGACTCAGAGTTGTCTGAGGCCATGCAGGGTCTTTCTGTTCACCACGTTTGGCTTTGGTTTTGAAACATGGTGCTTTCCTCCCTCCAGCTCACCTCCTGTACCTTGGCAGGTCCATCCCCCTCCCCTCTCCTGAACAAACTTCCTGTGTGGTTCTCTGAGTCTTCCCCTTAGGAGTCCTTTTCTATCCACTTGCTTTGGTACCTGTCTTTGTCCTGCTTGAAGAATTTTTGCCCCTAGTCCCCTGGTGAGGGAAGATGGAGAAAGCTGGTTTCCCCTAGGATACAGTTACTCTTTTTTATTCTCCTCAGGTAAGGCCTATGCAGGTGCTGATAGTACTTAACAAAAGACTGTTGTCAGCTCTGTATCACTACACCTTGGCATTTCAGTCCAACATGGAAGCAAGGAGACCACGGAGAGGGTAACTGGCCCACACATTCAAAAGGGAGTTTTCAGCTTGGTAAAGATACAAAGGGAGTTCACAATCTTACAAAGAATTCATAAATTGTATAAACAGATTCTCAAATCATCACACCATGCTTCAAAGAGTTTACAATCTAGTTTAAGACAAGATATAATCAATGAGTTTAACAAACAGTAGCGAGAGAGAGAGAGAGAGAGAGAGAGAGGAAAAGGGTCAGAGTAATAAAAAGGTAAGTGTTCATAGGCTAATTCAGCAAAAATGTAAGTATGTGCTTTACTTTAAACACATAAGTAGTCTCATTGAAGTCAGTGGAACTACTCATTCCTTACAGCGAAGCACATGTTTACATGCTTTGCTGGATTAAGGCATAAGGCTGGATTCACAAAGCTACGGAGGCACCTTAATCCCCCACTGTGATCCACAAAATTCCCACCGAACCCAGTAGGCATTGAAACATGTGAAGAGGAGTGACAGGATTTCAGCCACCTAACTAGCCCACCTTCTCTGTATATCATTATATTGCAATACAAAGCTTTATTATTCCAGGACCTTCCAGGGCTAGAAGAATTGTTGTTTATCTTATTTGGTTGAGACTCTTTTTCCCATTTCAGTGGTGTAAAGTAATGGTGTTTGATCATTTATTACTAGCTTAGCCCCTTTTGTAGATAGAGAATTGGTGAAGAACTGCTTCTGATTTCTATAAGGGATGAGTGCCACAGATGTACCTAGAAAGTTAGATAATCCATAAGTATTAGGAGAATAGCTCTGGTGAATAACTTTCAGCCTACGAGGTGTTTGAAAACTTTTTGCTTTCCGCATTTGGGTTTTGGCATTTGAGATTTGTGAATGGTCATGTAGGTCACATGGAAATGTTTCTGCATTCTGATTTAGATGATGGAAACTTTTTGAAGAATAAAATAATGGACACTTTTGTTATGAATTTTTGGATGAATAAACATGGTTCCAGTACACAGCAGATACATTTGGATACTTATGAATCATGAGCACTATGAAGCCATGAACTTGTCATTTTTATTTGGGAAAATATTTGAAAAATCATTTTTATAAGATTGAATCAGCTGTAGAATAAATATTCTGTTTTTGAGTTCTGATGGGTTTTAAGATATTTCAGTTTAAACCATCACTGAATATTGTCTTTCCTGAATCTCTGACTAGTATAACTGTGGGAAGAAATTCTATACTTTGGAGAAGGAAAGAAACAGTTTTCTGGCTTTCTTTTTTAAAGAGGTTGTTGGAAGCTGCACAGACTTCAAAACAGTATAAGTAATCCCAGCAGAGATGAATTAATGGACAGAGTATAGATGAGGCAATCCAATGGTCATAATAAATGTAATTTATCACAAGGCTCTGTAACTTATTAAAATGAATATCAACCCATGAGAGATACAAATGGATTTAGGTTGAAAAATCAGCCACTGAATTCTGTAGGAGCAGTTAGGCCAATGCTGATCACTTTTGAAAATCCACCTTTATTACACTATTGAAATATTAAAATAACGACACTTCTTAAATCACAAATGCCTATGAAGTTAACTGTCTTAGCTGATCCCAGTGACGAATACATAAAAAAAGAAAACGGAAGCCAGGGGCAAAAGAAAACCTCTGATATGGCACATTTGCGTGTGCAATACTTAAAGCAGATATTAATCCACCACGTTCTATCACTGTCCTATTCTGAGATGCTGCAGGTCTCCATTGATCTCCATTTCAACTATATGGAAGGAAATTCTGCTGCAGTATCTGAGCTTTGTTTTTCAGATTTTCAGGGCAAGAAGGGTGCAGACTGTTTATGTATGGGTCACTATATACAGCTGTTCTCCAGACTAATGGCTGGCTGACTTTTATTACTACACTGAACTCTTGCTGTTAAATGCCAAATATTTCTCTGTTGTTGACATTCACCTAAAAATCCTCTCTCATAATGTAAATGCAAGCAAACACGTCTCATTAAAACATCATTCTGCAAGGATGATGGAGTAGCAAATCTGAGAAGAGCTTTCCACTCACCCTCCTCCAATAGGATCTGCAACTTGTGCCTTCCATTCTTTACACATTGATTAAGGAAAGGAACAACGCTGTCCCTGGACACTGACATGGGTTTTTCACACACAGCTGTTAATTATTTCAACCACTCTATCACTAACTAGTTACCGACAACCCCTCTGAATAAGTTTATTTAGAGAGGTTTCAGAGTAGCAGCCGTGTTAGTCTGTATCCGCAAAAAGAAAAGGAGGACTTGTGGCACCTAAGAGACTAGCAGATTTATCTGTAGCTCACGAAAGCTTATGCTCAAATAAATTTGTTAGTCTCTAAGGTGCCACAAGTCCTCCTTTTCTTTTATTTAGAGAGTTATTTAAACTGGCCCAAATCCTCTCTTCTGCACAAAGCCCATGTAACCTATCTTAGCACAGAGTTCTACGGGGATCCAGGAGGACAAAGTGCTTCTCCCAAGCTGTGGAGTGCAGGCAGAGCTGCTCTGCAACTGCTAGATGAGGACATAGGTTATAATAATCCCATCTGCTACAGTCAGCTTTTCTTCCCTAGCCCATCTTGCATGGAATCACATCTGTGGGCTTACTACAGAGAGCGTAGTGCTAGCAACAGGGAATATAATAGCCCTTTATGTAAACTCCCTGCATAAGAATTGCCTCAGATCTGCTGGCTATGGTTAACATCAGGCTTAGATGGGTTCTTGAGGTAACCTTTGACTATTCAGGACTATATTGTGCCTGGCTTTGTACTGGTGTGCAGTTGTGCATTCAGAGGCTGAGCACAGACTCACTGGGGCATGGAGGAATGGCTCACAGCTTGGACTACCAGGGATACTAACCTCCCCAAAGGGATCAGGGAGAGGGAGAGTGATTCTATCTCTCTGCTCTGGTCTGCAGAGCAGGGTTGGCTCAGTTGAGAGCACAAGCTGCATCTTTTCAAAGGAAGGTGGAGCTGCTGCTCCAACATGGGCAGCTCTGGATTCCGAGTGAAGTTCTGAGGCAGCCAGAATTCCTTCTGGTGTCCCTCCCACAGTGCAGCCCCTTCACAGACCCCAAAACGCTGCAAGTGGCTTAAACCCCACAGGCTGGGCCTTAAGCTGAAGAATGGTACTGAGTTATACACAACAGAATATTGTAGGGAACATCCAATATTTAGTATATAGTACAGCAATATTCATGTTTCTCATAAGCTATTGCGGTGGAAGCATGACTCTGAATCAGTGTTCTTCCCTTACAAACCTGAGGGCTCAGTCATGGCTTAGACATCAGCCCTGAGCAAGAGGCGGTCTCATAAGCAGCCCAAGAAGCAATGACTCTGAGAATTACCGTCTGCTCTGCAATTTCCCCCTGCTGCACTGAGGCAAAGTACCCCTGTTCTTCAGTGCCGGTGTACTATGGGAGGCATGCCTACACCTCATCCCACCCTGTCCACTCCTGCAACTCACATGGGATGCAGAATGTATTCTCTCCTAGAGGCTGCTCTCATCCCCTACATGTTACGACTTGCTCCTGCTACCTGGATTATGGGTACTGGGTGTGCAGCTGTGCAAGCCAGCTCACAATCTGACCCTATGGCCAGGTCTACACTATAAACTTACATTGGTATAATTACCTTGCTCAGACATGTGAAAAATGCACATCCCTGAGCGATGCAGTTATACCGACCTAACTGCCAGTGTAGACATCACTATGTTAACTGGAAGGCTTCTCCGGCAGACATAGCTACCGCCTCTCACAGAGGTGGATTAACTAGGCTGATGGGAGAAGCTCTCCCATAGGCTTAATAGAGTCTTCACTGAAGCAGCATTGTAAAGTGTATGTTTTTTAATATAGTTACAGATATTATTGGCAAATGCATGATTTTTTTTCCTACTCAGTGGACATTAACTAGACTAAGGAATGCACCTATAAACACTGGTGAGGGGTCCACAGAAATAGCTGGAGAAAATAAAATATTCATAGAAATGTTAAAATGTGTTTGCTCAGGGATCTTTTTACAGCCTTCAGTCCAGTTAGCAGAGATCAGGCTTCTAGCCCAGGAAATAATATTAACCCACTAATACTACCAGATGGACTAGGTACCCCTACACCCCATTCTTGTCCATCACCAGCAACCTGAAGTAACAGATAAAAACAATAATGCCTTGCATTCTTATAGAATGTTATATCCCAAAATGTTCTTTAGACTCAGGATCATCTTTCTTACTGTATCCTAAGGAAATACTATCTATCATGGGTACTCTTGTGGCCGTCATTACCTTAGTATCCAAGCATCTCAGGCTTTCATGTACCTATTGACCCAATATCCCTGTGAAGCGGGGTTACTACTGTTACTGTGGTGTTTGCTGTATGATTATGTGAGGTTAATTGAAACAGTGGTTAGACTTCAGGTATTCTGGACAATAAATTCAGGTGGCCCCCATGCACTGATACTTAACTGACAATGCAGGTGTGATCCACTTTCGAAGTTTAACTCTGACCATGCTGAGTTCAACATCTGGTCTTGGCACAAGTGAGGGGAAAATCCGGGTGGGAGACTAGAACAAAGAACTTGGTGTTGGAGGCAGAATGCAAAGAACTTCAGCCTCTGAAGCACGCGGAAGAGAGAAGCAGAGACTATTTGAAAGCAAACTGATCCCCAATTTCCTGGAGGTGGAGTGCCTAGGTTAATCTAAGCCAATTTAAACTTCAGGTAAAACAGATATCCATGTAGTCTATGTTCTTTCTTGTTCTTCTGTGTTCCCATTGTCATAATTAAACAATATCTTTCTTTGGAAAGGCTGTGTCACTATAGTAGCTGTTGGTCATGCTCCAGAAGGGGTATCTTGCAAGGCAGCCAGATCCAGTGGCAATGAAGGGCTCCAAAAGTGTGTGTGGGTGATGGCAGGAGAAGCAACCAAAATGGGCAAAATTTAGTGAGGCCGCTTATCCGATCTTTTTGGCTGGCTTTTCCCCCATCCAGTACTGGGACAAAACTGGACGTGCGTTTGACCTGTATTAAATGGGAGAATGCCATTTTGAAGAGTATGCTGCCTCATCCCTGCAACCTTTCATGCAGGGGTCATGCTGGTGGCGGTGGAGCAAGGCAGTCTTGAGAATTGAGTCCCCCATGTGGTGTGACCTCACATACACAGTAAGTGCTGTTCCCAGAAGGGCCAGAATGTCTGGAATTTCATGAATGCCACCATAGCCAAATCTCAGTGGTGTTTGAACCCTGTGCACCAGCTCACCACACCACTCACTTCCATCAGGGAAGGGCTCCCCCTTAAGCTACCGTTAAGCACCGTTAAGCCAAGGGGGTGGGAGAGGAGGACTGGGTCCCCTGCCCCTCCCTCTTTGTTGTCTCTGCTGAGTTCAAGTTCTAAAAAGTGCTGAGTATGCCCCCCACTAAAAAAAAAAATGTAAAGCATGGGGGGAGGCAAAGGCCTTTGGTGTCCCTCCCCTTCACCAGCACCGATAGCCAGATCCAGCCAGGCCTGCTGAATAATTATGCTTAGGACATGGTGCTGTTGCCCAGGGACCTGGTCTGAGAGAAGGAGAATTGCAGGGTTCCACACTAGGACAGTAAAGGCAAGAAGCCTGTCAGTTGGAGGGGCACTCTCTGGGAGACTTGAGAGGGGTCAACTGTGCAGCTAGCCCTGGACTGTGACTGTTCTTACTAGTTTATGGGAAAACTGAAGAACAGAAAATTAAAGGACTTGTCCAAGGTCATACAGAATGTCTGTGGGAAAAGAGGGAATTGCAACTGGGTCTTCTGAGACCCAGGTTAGCTCCTGGACCACCCTTTCTTCCACAATAATAATCACTCCCATAGAAAAACCCATCAAAGGAGATTTACTCGCATGAATTTGGAAATCTGAGTGTCAGCCATAATTGAACTTCATTACATTTTTCCTTAAATTATTCACAGAATGCTAATCCAGAACTGCATGAGTACAGCAATACAAATGCACAGATACAGTGTCCATTCCAATACCTCAGTCTTCATGAGGGAGGAAAGGAGCCAGTTTGTAAGCAGGTGAGAAAATGAGGGGAAACCCAAAAGTAGGAAGACAAAGGGTTTGGCTGGCTAGAGAAGTTGATAATTATGATACAGACTTTCACCTCTAAGGTCACTATTCACCTATGAGGGCCATCCAATGGCTGTTGAAGTCAATGGAGTTATGCTGAATTACACCAGCTGAGGATCTGGCCCTTGGTTTCAATATTCTAGAACAAATTCAGCCCTGGGTCAAGGGGGCACGGCTCACAGATTTCAAGGCCAGAAGGTACCATTATGATCATCTAGTCTGACTTCCTGATTTAGTTACACCATAATTAAGGGTAGCCTAAATTGTTTCATGATGTCACAGATTTACCCCAGGCTTTCCCTTATGAAACCTGGTTAACATTTCTTCTACACTACAAAACAGAGCTGCATTGACTAACCTTTTTTACATTTTTTTTTTTATAGATATCGTGTGTCAAATTCTGGCCAATGCAGTAAAGCTGTGTAACTACTCCCAAACATGTGTATGTAAATACTTGGGCTATGACCCCCTGTTTGTTCTGTGTTTGGATAGCACCTATCAAAATGGGGTCCTGGTCCATGTCTGGGGCTCTCAGATACTATCACAATACAAATAAATAATAATAATTAAGCCGTAATAGCAAGTGCCCATTACCTGTCCCTAAGACCCCCATGTAAAGCACTCCAACCTTGGAAAGCATTTTGGAGGTGGATACTGAAGGACAGGGCTATGTGGTTTCTTTTTGCATATGAAATGCTTTTTTAAAAAATGATGTAACAGGGCAGCTTGCCCCATGGGCTGAAATGTTTAGGGCTAAGCCATCCCTGCTTACAGGGTCAGCCGAATCTGGGCTGAATAAGGTGATTCCCAGGATTAAAAAAAAAAGAGCAAGGAGTCGCTTTAAGAGAGTGGGGGCTGGGGAAATTGCAACTCCAGGGAGCCAGCAGATGTTTGTAGGTCCCTGATTTAGCAGTGGAAAAAACGGCTGTAGAAGCAGGAGTAAGTGAGAGAAAGGCCTTCAGAATAGAAGGCCTGTGAGGGACTCAGTCCAACCAAAGGAGATCCTGTAAAGGCCAGCTGGGATGAAGACTCTGTGAGTTTGTGTTTTGTGTTATTTCAGGTTAATCAGGAGAGCGATACTGAACTGCTTGGGGCCTAGAGGGCCAGTAACTAAATAATCAGGAGTCCTTGTGGAGTTGTTTTGAACCACCTTTGAACTGTGAGTTTTTAAAAGATCCTAAAGAGATTGAAACAGGCAAGGTGCTTGGGGAGCTGGCTGTATGATATTGCATATGGTAAGAATTATTACTGTACTGACAAGAAAAATAGGGATTTTAATAAAATTAAAAGCTCAGCTGCATAATTCATAGATTCATAGATACTAAGGTCAGAAGGGACCATTCTGATCATCTAGTCCGACCTCCTGCACAACGCAGGCCACAGAAGCTCACCCACCCACTCCTATGAAAAACCTCACCTATGTCTGAGCTATTGAAGTCCTCAAATCATGGTTTAAAGACTTCAAGGAGCAGAGAATCCTCCCTCAAGTAACCTGTGCCCCATGCTACAGAGGAAGGCGAAAAACCTCCAGGGCCTTTTCCAATCTGCCCTGGAGGAAAATTCCTTCCTGACCCCAAATATGGCGATCAGCTAAACTCTGAGCATATGGGCAAGATTCACCAGCCAGATACTACAGAAAATTCTTTCCTGGGTAACTCAGATCCCATCCATCTAATATCCTATCTCAGGGGAATCGGCCTATTTACCCTGAATATTTAAAGATCAATTACTTACCAAAATCACATTATCCTATCATACCATCTCCTCCATAAACTTATCGAGTAGAATCTTAAAGCCAGATAGATCTTTTGCCCCCACTGCTTCCCTTGGAAGGCTATTCCAAAACTTCACTCCTCTGATGGTTAGAAACCTTCGTCTAATTCCAAGTCTAAACTTCCTGGTGGCCATTTTGTACCCTTTTGTTCTTGTGTCCACATTAGTGCTGAGCTTAAATAATTCCTCTCCCTCTCCTGTATTTATCCCTCTGAATATTTATAGAGAGCAATCATATCCCCCTCAACCTTCTTTTAGTTAGGCTAAACAAGCCAAGCTCCTTGAGTCTCCTTTCATAAGACAAGTTTTCCATTCCTCGGATCATCCTAGTAGCCCTTCTCTGTACCTGCTCCAGTTTGAATTCATCCTTCTTAAACATGGGAGACCAGAACTGCACACAGTATTCCAGGTGAGGACTCACCAGTGCCTTGTATAACGGTACTAAAACCTCCTTATCCCTACTGGAAATACCTCTCCTGATGCATCCCAAGACCGCATTAGCTTTTTTCACAGCCATATTACATTGGCAGCTCACAGTCATCCTATGATCAACCAATACTCCAAGGTCCTTCTCCTCCTCTGTTACTTCTAATTGATGCGTCCCCAGCTTATAACTAAAATTCTTGTTATTAATCACATGCTTCAAACACTAGGCTGCACAGTATCTCTGGGTATTTAAAGGTCATGCTTTGGCTATTGAAAGGTAGCCATATATTTTCAGGCTAATCTAATCTAAACTAATCAGGTGAATCTCACTTCTCTGTAAATGGCCAGCACAAGCTGTGTGCACTGCTTAAGTAAAACTGACTCAGATATAATTTCCAAACAATTATATTGACAATTGCCTGTGGTTTTAAAAATAAATGAAGTAACAATGAGATGCTACAGAAACACACTAAGAAACTTATGCAAGAATGAACTAACATTTTCATTCTCATCATAAATATTTATATACTTAGAAACACTTTGACACTCATGGCAACATACATCCTTCCAAGACATTCAAATTAACAAGAAGACTAATGCAGTGGTTTCTGTTAAATATTGGTATTGAAGCCCCCGATCCTGAAAATACTTAGGCACACTGAGCAACTTCATGCATAGGAGGAGTTGCATTGAAACCTCGCTGGTTGGCTGGATCAGGGCCATTGTTTTTGCCAGGATTGTACCATTTAATCCTGTAGCTCACTTTTACTATTATCTATAGTTAGGAGTGCCCCTTGCCATTCTTGGCGGTCCTCCTGGAAAACCTTCCAAGCGTGGATTTCTGGGGGAGTAGCCGGGCATGCCATATCCTCTTGGCATTGGTGGTCGAGTCACAGCTATGTGTGGGGGCGGAGCAAGGCTTCCTCCTCTGCCATGCAACGAATAATGAGCATTTGGGCCAGGGCCATGCTGCTGAGAGGGGCTTGTTTCCTGTCGATGGCTGGTCTTTTTCTTAGACTCTTTGTCACCTCGTCCTTTCTGGGTACCTAAAATGTATTCAGAAAACCAAACTGAGCCATAGCACAGAGATTACCTGTTAGAACAGTGCTGTGGCACATCAGCCGCAGACTGTAGGAGCAACAGCAGGTTCAGCACTTTCCCTGCCAACCCCATCTCTTAGAGGGAGGTTATGAGGAGTGGTCCAGCAGCTCTCCCCTGAAGTTTTCCAGTCAGCCCTTCCCATCCTCCAAGACCTTAAGTAAGGAACGTAGAAGCCCTGCCCCCCCTTACACAGGCAGCACCAAGTAAGTGGAGGTAGTTTCTAGGGCTACTGGAGGAATTAGGGCGGTGTGAGAGAGATGGCAAAACTCAGCAATTTCATTATAAAACTGGCCAATTTCAGCAGGCTGCACTTGGAATTCCCCACATAGCTCTGCTGATGTGCCTCATTCCTGACCTACAACCTCCCTAACATTCCAGCCCTGACTTCTCCTGCTGCCAATCATGCCAAACGGTGCGCTTGTTTTTGCGGCATGGACAATGAGGACAGTAGTGCCTGAGTGCAGAGGGGAGAGCACACCACACCCTCTTTAAGGCAGGTAGGGCTGCCACATACGCAGCCCGGGACCATGCCTAGGCTGACTGAGCCAGAATTCTTCCTGAGGATTCCTACTGCATCATGACCTTGCTACTCCCCGCCCCCTTGCAGGAGTCTGGACTTAAAAGCCACAACCTGGTCCTCAATATTCCAATATAAAAATTACTATAGTATTCTGCAGTAAAATTTCAGTCTAGCAAAACACTTATGCTCATGCTTAGTTTTTTAAGTGTGCAAATAGTCCCACTAACATTAAGAACCTGCTTAAGTGCTTTGCTGGATTGGGGCCTAACAGTCCAAAGTAATACAGCTTGTAGTTTGTTATTACTGTAGGCTACTGGATTGTTACTGAATGAGACTAATATTTCTTATAAGGGAAGGAGAAAGACCAATGCCATAAAGATTAACCTGGTGACTTCAAGCTTCTGTATTGTGGTTAATTTGCACCATTTAATGTTCATGACTGTCCCTCTCAAGGTGTCACTGTACAGTAAGTAAAGAAATTGAGACAGTGTAGAGGGATGGTAGCAAATATACAGACATCTTCAGAGCAGTCACACCTTGATCTGCTGCTTGTTTGCTTCCTTGCTGCTTGGGTTTAGCCTCAAGGGAGTTTTCTTCCATCTCCCGTGATTGTTGTGCTTTTTGTTTGTTTCTCTTTTTGTTTTCCTCAGCTTGCTGGTCAAAGGGGAGAGAGGGAAACATATCTTAATTACTTAAATCATTTCTCTACTGTTTCACAACAATAAAAAGTAACAGTTCTACCCTCTTTATTGCATCCTTACGCTTTGTAGCTTCTTTTTGAGATCCAAGTTAGCTTCCTTGTAGGATTTGGATGTAGCATTGAGATAATAGATACTCAATCTAAATTTTAAAGGAAAAAGAATATATTTTGTTAGGTAACAATTATAAAATCTAACACAATTCTTAATAAAGCCACATAACAATAAATAGGTTGTCCCTATCCTCTATAGTGTGTTAATATGAAGAGTGGCTTTTATTCCACTACCCTGTCTTATTAACACTAATGTTTTGACAGTTCAGTTATGTGCTTCTTCACAGGAGAAAGAAAGTACATCTCTACTTGAGATCCCAGAACAACCCAACTGAAAAATTCACTTTCCCTATCTAAGAACCCTCCTTTCAGTTATGGTAGTTAAGGAGGCAGTTCCAGCCAGCTGTTGTTCCATAACATGGATGTTCTGCAAAATTGACTTTTAAAAGATGTATAATATGTTTTTCAAATGACCAAATGTTGTTTATAAAATCCTTAAACTTGCACAACAATAGGCAAATTCAAGTGCTGTAGTGAGAGCAAAGACAAAAAGCAAAAACATGGAAAACTAGTTGATTTTTGTTCTAAATCATAATCTTCTAGCACACAAAATCACAACTACATGGCATAATTTTCTTTGTTAAATAACTGTAAGAAATTAGCACATTTTCACCCCCTACTTTAACTAGAGATCCAGCTATGTGATGTTTTATAATGATATTAACAGTATGTTATGCTCCTGATTGAAATAAGTGATTAATCTTCTCCCTATTTTACCTTGTATTGTCTTTGGTTTGCCTTGTATTGTCTTTGCCTTTGTTTTGGGCCATAGTCGCCTAATGCAAAATATGAGTTGCTCTCCTTGAAATCAGCAGGAGCTACCCATATTCTTCAGTGAGAGTCTTTCTGTATGTAGTATGATTGTCACCAAGTCTTTGGCAAATTTCATCTCAAAATTGCATTCTCCCTGTGTAAATTCCGTCTACAGTTTCTATTTCACTTACTGTTTTTCACTTCCTGTTCTAAAATATTTGGCAGTATAACTGTGCTATGTCAAATCATGACTGAATTTCATCCAAGAGGTAGCTGCACTTTTGTGTGTACTAAGTGATCCTATAAAGTGATCCTTTGTAAAGTCCTTTGGGATTAAAGATATCAGGTTTATTATTCTTATTCAGGACTGATTTATGGACAAATGTCCATTCGTAGTCCAAAGCCTCAGAAAGTTGACTTAGACAGGGAATTTCTAGTACAAGGGGGTAGCAATCATGGCTTTCTGCACACCTCTTACACTGGGGTTTTAGCCAAAGAATCTAGACTGGAAGCCCTCTATGTGGCTTCTCTGCTACATGCCCCCAATTCTTACCTCATACCTAGTTTAGCAAAATGATGGTAGTTTTTCTCTTTATTATTATACAAAACCCAAGATGCCCAGAAACAGGCTTCAAGAAAGCTCTTTATCAGGGGAATAGCACTTCTGAGAGTTCCCTCCTAAACATGCTAGGTTTTCTGATGTGCAGTTCTGCCCAAAAGACTGATTAAATTTGCTGTGGTTTGGACCCCATATAGTTTTTTTGCTTCTTAATTATTTTTGTTGTTTTGGTAACAAAACAAAACAAAAATTAAGCCATTGAACACGAGAGAGAGATTGGGAAGCCTGCCCTTTGTGCAACTACACATTAATTATGATCAAGCAAAAGAGTCATGAATACTTCAAGGCCCTCACCACAAGGAAATCAGTGTTGTACTTGACTGTTTCCAGTGGACTATGGTGGTGGAGGCTTGACATGAAAGGAATTGGATAGAGATTCACATAGGAAAGCTTTGATCTGAGTTAAGATACTGTACTTACACCATAAGCAATATGAAGGGCAGGATCAGTCCAGGGTTAGAAGCATAACTAAATACTTTTCCAAACCAGGACGGGAAGTCATTCTCCAAGGTTTCTGAAATGACCTCAAACATTCTGGTTTTCCCACTGTTAAAAACAAAAATTAACACTGTATCATAAACCCTGCCATGCCAGTGTAGCATTGAGTATCAATATACAACATGATTATATCAGACCAGGGATGGGCCCAACAATAAGTTATTGTCATTCACATTATTTAAATGTTCTTTACTGAGCCAATTTTAAGAAAAACATTACTTTTTATGCATGTTAACAGATTAAAGCAGCACAGAAAAAGTTAACAGTAGCTTGTTCACGCAACTTCATTCCTTGGGGAGCGGGGCAGAGGAAATCTTACTGAAGCTGTTCTAGTTTATCTAATCCTGAATTACACATGGTCCAGGATTGCAGTTACAGAAAACAGTCCCCAGATGTCACCTTTTATGTCTTCTATGATCTGATTTACTAAATGAAAATTGTCAATCAGTATCACCTGCTTTGTATCAGTTCTGTGAAATCCAGCCAGTTTCATGTCACAGCAGATTTGCTATTATTTCATGCATTTCTCCTGTGATGGTGAGTGTGACACAATACTGGAAAACATCTCCTGAATGGTTTGCCTATACCCAAAGGAACTTTTAGAACTAAGACGTCAAGACTTCTGTGTCGTTAGAAGATGCACTGGGATCACTTTACTAATGAATTTTTCAAGCCCTTCACTGGAAACCAGATCTCCATTTTACTGCTCTTCTCCTTTAACTCCATTAACACATTTTTGCAAGCAGATATCAAAGACTCAAACATGTTAAAATCTAAATGTCATGTCTAACTACTGCTTGCTTACTAGTGTAATATGTCACACTAAATGGCAAACAGAGATTTGAAGATTTTCTCCCCTGATATTTCACTTCTGCAATGCACAGGGTGAAGAATAGGGTGTGGGATCAGCTGGTTCTTGGATGGGCAGATGTCTTCTTAGCTATATCCCCCTCTGCCGCTACCTACCTGCAGGAGAATGTAGGCCATCTTTTTCAAAACCAACTAGTGATTCCGGATGCCTAACCTGAGACACCATAAAGACTGGTGAAGAGTTGGTGTTCATCACCTTCTGAAAATTCCCTTTCAGGTGTTTCAAGCTGGCTACCCAAAAACTGAGGTGCTCACAATCACTAGTCCCTTTTGAAAATGTAGGCCACGTTATCTGGGATATTGTTTATTCTTATTTCAATATGCATGGATTTACACACATAATTGCTGTCAACCCTTTCTTTCCATCATTCCTGAGAATGTCAGAGGATGACTCACAGCACCAGAAATATATTATAACAGTGCTACTGAATCTAACTCCCTGAAGTACTGCAGAGAGTCTCAGAAATTTGAGATGGAAAAGTCCTATTCAGTCATCTAGTCTTCCCCTCTGCTATTGCTAGATCCCTTTCTGCAGTACTATTCTAAATGTTCTGTTTCCCAAGCAATGAGTCTATTCTACACTCTAACAGATCATCTCAAGCAGGTAGAGAATGTATCTCTAACAGAATGGTTCTCTATTCCTTACATATAATTTCAGACTTGATCACACTAGTAAGACACTTTATTTAAAAAAAGAATTTCTGTCTTACCAGTTAGTGAATACTTTTTAAATAATTAATCATTTCTCTCACATTTAATTCATCTTCAGAGATTATGGTCCTATGCACAAGTAAAATTAGCATAGTTTATAAAGTGCCACCACTTAGTAAGGAAGTTGATTTTAGTTATGTCATTCACTGTACAGTACTCATACCATGAGATAACCTATTTGTTAAGAAAGAGATGGATATAAAATGTGAAACACCTGAATGGGCCGCAGTCAAAGGATGGTGGGATAGAGACAATAGTGTACACAGCAGGCAGAGTAGAGAGGAAGAGAATAAAGAGCAGCATGGCCATGTAGAAGTTATTGGATCTAGAGGCTTTGAAGACCCTCTCGTGAGGGACATTGCAGCACATCACAGCCCAGCATTGCAGATACATCGAGATGTGGAGACGGAACACATTGATAGCTGGCAGGCATGGAGCGTAAAAAGAACCCATCCTAGAAACAAACAAGAAAGTGCTCTGTAAAACTCTGCAACCTTAGATACACCATAACTCTTCACCCACCCTGGGCTTTCCTATCCTCTTGTTTTGCAGCCACACACAATGCACTCCATTTTGTAGCTTATGAAACCTTGTTTAACTCATTTTATTGGTCTTGGCTCTGTTCCTTCCATTGACTTCTTGGCATATGGCTAAAATACTCTAAATCAACTCCTTCCAAGTCTCAAGACTTCCCCCACCCCCACTTTTCTTTCTCCAAATGACTTTTAACCACCCAGTCAAAAAACTGTTATTGATTTCCCCCTTTCACTTTCTTCTTCTTTAAATGGTTCTTTCGTTTTTAAATCCGTTCAGATAGATTGTCACTCATTTGTAGAACGGATAATCCCAAACGTTATACCCCATCATTTCTTGCAGGCTTGATGAGTATCTTATTTTATCATAATCCAGCATGGTCTTAATTTAATTTGCTATTGTCTTATTAATATTTTTGCTGTTTCCTGAACTGACATTTATTTCATTTATTCTGTTACGATGTTGTGACCAAGAGCACTCCTGTATTCACAGATTATTGTAATAATCTTTGTGGAAAATATGCCTTGTGGGGTATCATTTAAAAACTAATAACAGACCGATCATTAATATTCCTGTGCAATGTACCTATGGAATGTGTAGTAAGAGATATAAACATAAACTGAAATTATTATTACAAAGTGTTTACCAGACATATCTCGCTAAACCAATTTCACAAAGACAAAGGACAAACTGACGCATCTAGCCTGGTATCATCAAAGTTGATTCGCAATCACTGGTCAAGCGGCCATTCTTTGGCAACAAAGGAGACAGCAACAGATTGATCTGTATTTTAGCAAACAATAACAAGGAACCTCTTTCACTCCATGTCTCTTTCCTCACAGCTGGAATGAACTTCATCTAGGGGTAAGCCTCAGGAAAATGCATTTCAAAGGGTGATTGGACTATAAATGGGGGGGGCAAAAACACAGCAGGTTCTCTCTCTTTTTTTACCTAACACAACTGAACCATCCCTTTGACTTTAGGGGAGAGATTCTGACTTGAGAATTTGGGCAGCCCAGTAGCTGGGAACATGTATTAAGGATTTTACCTTGAACCAAATATAGCTTGTAAAGTTTTGGCTACTAGGAAGCATTTTATCTTTATTATTCTGGTAACTATTTCTGACTTTAATATCTTATACTTGTACTCATTTAAAACCTCTCTCTCTTTGTAGTTGCACCCAAATGTGACACACAGTTATTTAGTGCCTGATTCTAATTAAGTACCTATTGATTCTGATAAATGTTGTTAGTTGTTTATAGTTACATGTTTATGACTTTAAAACACTGGGCACTCATGTTCTTTGGCCTGAGCTCACTCTTCCTGCCCCTCTGATTTGAGGATCTAATCCTATTTACCAGTGTGGCTAAGTGGATGGGATCCAGAAGACTTGATTCTATTTCCAACTCTGCCATTGGTCCACTAGGTGACCTTGGGCAAGTCACACCTCCTCTCTATGCCTCAGTTTCCCCATGTTTAAAATTGGGATAATAGTCTTTCCCTTTATGGAGTGCACTTGGAGATCTGTGGATGAAAAATGCTGTATAAGAGCTAGATATTACTATTATATTGTAATTTTACCCCCTTCTTCTTTTCATCTGTTCTTAATGGAAAGAGACCATACAGACTGTGCTAGTCCTTGGCTGAGGGCACATACCTCACCTTGTGCCCCTGATCATACTCTCACTGAAATCAGTTGCAAAACTTTCACTGACTCCAGTCAGTTGAGGATCAAGCTAATTTGTGCCCATTATCATCATCTTTAGGTACAACATTTTGAAGCAATGCAGAGTAAATTTTGCAGATGGCTCACTGATCTGCAAATTCACATGAGAAGGTTTACAGTCCATTCACTTCGCAGAACAGGAAGCCTTTCTATAAAGAGAGGAATGAGTCTCCCTACATACACATGCAAATTTACACAAACGCAGGCCTCTCAAATCCTCTCCCGATACATGCTAGACACAGCCACACCAAAAGCTCTCATGTCACTACAGTTCAAGTGAGTACATGTGTGTGCAGCTTGAAATAATTCTAAAAATATACAATAACTAATTATATATTAAAATTTTTACTAAAATAGTTATTCATTATTTTATTGCTGTAATTTTTACTGTCTCTCTTAATTTCACTTGAGATGATCAAATGTTTATTATAAATGATAAATCACTAAAAAACATAACCCCGCTCAAGTTCACTGCTTGATATAGGCAACGTTAGCTAACATGTTATGGTCTCGCTCCTACAATATGTAGCAGGCAGGTGTACTGCTAGGTCCATGGGGATCCCACATTGGGGACCAGGCTATATTAGAAAGTGTATATTGTGACAGAATATAGAAGTGTATAGTATCTATATGTTAATCAGGTATTAAACATGAAATGTTCTGAAAGTAATCAAAAAGAAACCCAATCTGATCCCGAAACCAACCTCCCAACTTCTCCTAACCAAAGGCTGACTTTCAATCCCCTCCCATCTTCCCTGCCCCCCAAAAAGTACTTATTATGGTGGTGAAATGAGAGTGCCGTTCATGGTGCATAAACTTGGGAGTGCATTTTATACTACAGCTGTATCATCTTGATGAACAGTGGAGTGAGTGCAGCAGAAATGTTAAGTATGAGTAACTGGGGTGTCAGTTGCTGCTGTCTTTATGATCACACAATAATATGCTGTTTTGCAAGCTAATTGGTTTGTTTAACCTTGAGTGCCAAGTAGACACTGGCCCTGTGGATTTTCAATGTACCTAGGGCCAGATTAATCAACGGGCCCATATTTCTGTTTCTCTGTGACGTATGTGATTAGCAGACTGGCTGCAGCATGAGGCTGGTGCTCCAGGCTTAGATTAGATGCACAGGAGGCTGGATACACATGAGTTCCGCTGTGAGTCAAAAGGCTGCTCCAGTTCTCCTGGTGGCCAGGAAAAGGGGACATCCCCAGCTGCTATCTGGGTAGCCAGAGGAAGACTAACTCCCCCTAATGCACTAGAGACTTGGGCCCTATGAGCCTGATGCTGCTCTCATTTGCACCTGTATAGAGACTGAAGTCCAATTAAGTTATATCAGAGTAAAAGCACTGTAGAGCATAATCGGTCCCTGTCTTTACAAGTGAGGGTTGAGAGGCATGCCCAGCAGTATATGTCAGTATAGGTCCCAATAATGGAGCGAGGGATCATTCCTGAGTGATGTAAATCACTCCACAAAAGGACTTAGCATGCTGCCCCACAGTGGTCCCAGCACTTACTAGCTCAGTTCATGAAGACCAGAAAGGGGTCTCAAACTCAGGTCTGTCATATAGCACAGCTGAGCACTACCACTAAGTGATCCATTAGTTCACACTGGCAGATTTATTTAGGTATTTATTTATCTCTGCCATTTTTTCCCATAGGATACAGGGGTAAGGAAACAGCTTTTTGACTGAGAAACTCTTTGGATTTGTGCCACATTAATACATTGTTCCTTTTCAATATAAAACAACAGATCAGAGTCTCCAGAATGCTCCGTTGCTCCGACAATGCACAGCAGCTATAAACCTAACTTTACAGCTGCTGTGTGTCATCAGAGCAGTGCAAAAGATAGCGGAGTATATTGCTGAATCTGGTCCCATAACCTTAGCCTGGAACTGACTCACCACTGTTACCCCAATTCTTTGCTGATTTAACTCCACTGATTTCAAGGTATCCAGTTTGATACCTATTGAGCTACAATGGCATAAAACTGGAGTAATACAGTGGTGAATCAAGCCCAGCATTTCAGAAGTGGCAAATATGTGAATTTCTGTGTTTCATGCTTGATTTCACAGCAATGTGAAAAAATTCACACAGCCCTGCTGGCTAAGTTGACCTAGTATACAACAGTCTGTTAATACCATACATGTTCTCTGCCACACCTACCAGATCATGCCTTGGTTAAAGATCAGTCCCAGCACATTTCCACTTATATCAAACTCTGAATAGGAAGGCTGAAAGAAAAGGCACAAATGCTTTCATTAGGCTTGCAGATAATGTTTTAAACTGACACAGAGGAGTAGATTAAAACTGTCATCTACAACAGCAACAACATATCGGCAATGTCTTCTCAAGACTCTTCTGTTGCATATTAACAATGATTCATGAAACAAATGAATATGACTCAAGACCAATGTGTTGCCTTCAGTACAGCCTGCAATATTTCATTATAAATCTTATTGAGCTTTTTGAAGAGGTGAAGGTAGTATTGGAAAGTACAGAGTTCCATTCTTATTGGATATGATTTGAACTTTTAAAACAATGATTCATAGATTCTAAGTCCAGAAGGAACAACTAAGATCATCTAGTCTGACCTCGGGCATAACATAGGTCGTAGGATTTCCCTGAATTAATTTGTATTTAAATTAGAGGATATATCTTTAGAAAATACATTCTATCCTGATTTAAAATTGTCCAGCAATGGAAAATCCACCACAACCCTGGGTAAATTGTTTCAATTAACATTTGCTAATTACCCTCACTGTTAAAAATGTGTACCTTATTTCTCCCCTGAATTTGTCTAGCTTCAGCTTCCAGCCATTGATCTTCTTATCTGTTTGACTGTTAGACTGAAGAGTCCTCTATAATCCGCTTTTCCCACCATGTAAGCAATTAGACTGTGATCAAATCACCATTAATTTTCTCTCTGATAAACTAAATAGATTGCACTCCTTAAGCCTATTGCTAGAGGGTGTGTTTTCCAATCCTTTCATCATTCTCATGGCTCTTCTCTGATCTCTTTCCAATTTATTAACAGCCTTCTTGAATTGTGTACTCCAGAACTGGACATAGTATTCCAGTAATGGTTACCTTTGGGCACTTATCTATGTATAAGTGTGTGTGTGTGTGTGTGTGTGTGTGTGTGTGTTAGAGCTAGTCAGAAAATGTTGGGGGAGGGGGGAAACCAGGGGAAGGTTTCTCTGGAAAAGGTTGCACAGGCAACCTTAGGAAATACTATAACCTGTGTACTTGACTTTGCAACCTTTATGTTCTCTTAATATAGCTTTTTTGTATGAAATATACATGTCTATATATAGTGCTGTGATATGTATGTTGTTTATATAGCCTTTGCTCTAAGTAAAAGAATACTGCTAGCCAATACAAATTCTCACTATTTTATGGATAAGTAAAGTGGATTTTAGTTTACTTCATACAATATCAACAAAACCCTCAGTTTACTACTAGTGATAATGGAAGAGGCAGAATGAACACAGCTTGATTTTTTCCCCCCCAAATTAAATCGTGTCAACAGGGTAGGTAGTGGGAGAATCTGAGGCAGACTCGCTAGTAAATTCTGGCTACTTTGTGTGCTTCAACAGCATCTATAAACCTGTCTTAATTGGCTTGGATTTTGGCTGCTTTACATTTCTAGGGCAGCACAAGGTATCTAGATTGCACCGGTGAATCTGGACCCTTCACTTTTGACTTGTAAACTGAGCAAATCTCTTAAATGTGACCTTGTATTATCCATAGCCTAGTTCATTTACTTCATCAACCAGTAAATGTATTAGTGACACTTAGTGAATAATAATCAATAATAAAAATAAGGAATCCACTTACTCCCAAGTAAACATTCCATAGCTTTCATTAAACATTTTATCTGAGCCTCCCATTTGCTGACTGCCCTAGGATCACTGACAATGCGTATTCCCAGGCATGCAATCAAGAGTGTGCGACTATCCTGTCAAAGTGTAGCTGTGCATGGCAGGCCTGCTCAAGTGTAAAAGGTATGAGACACGGTATTGCTCTTTTAGTCTATACTTAATTGGGGCTCTTGATTGTCCAGCCTATGCTTTATTGATGTATTTGTTATTCTTTTAACATACAAGAAGGTAGCTAAAAGCAATGGGGAAGCAGAAATTAGGCAGTGGTATGAAATACTAATTGGAGAAACTGAAATGCTAAATGGCTGAATAGATCTCCTGCTTCAAGCGTAAAAACTAGAAACTAAGACCAGCCAGTTTAATACTTTAAATCCAAGTGAGTAAAGCAGTGTCTATACTATTCTGAGGGCTAAATGACATCTTTTATGAGTCAGGGAAAGAGGGAGGAGGAGCATGCCCAAAGTAGCTGGGTCAAGAGGCATGATCTCTTAGTCGGGTGCAATGGCTCTGGGGCACTGAGTGGAGCACAATGAGCAACAGGACTTGCTTCGAGTTGAGGGCCCATTCAGCAATGTACTGAAGCACACACCATTTTTAAGTGTGAGTAGCCTGTTGACTTTAGTAAGATTATTCCCATGCTTAAAGTCATAGTTTGGCCTAAGTCTATATCACTTCATTGACACTTGTTCTTAAACAGTACCTGTAACATCTTTCCCGGGACAGTTTTATATTTTGGGGTAATGATGATGATCTAACAAATGACATTTCTTACTGTTAGCATTTGGCCAGGCTTTAGAAACCAGGAAGCAAATTGGCATTTTTTTTTCATCTTTTTTCTAAAGCCAACAACATTCCCTGCAGAGAATAATAAAGGAGTTCCTGCCACTCTGGTTCAAGGACTGTGATTATCATCCATGCAGTAAGATTTATAGTACATCTGCTCCCATGGCCTTTGGTACAAGCAATATGTAGATGATACTCAGCTCTATATCTCCTTCACGTCAAGCTCTGACACCTCCACTTTTCCCAGGGCTTCAGCAAGATAAGCACCTTCGTGAAGAGCAGCTGGTTGCTCTTAACATTGGGCAAATCAGAGGAGCAGTTTGTAGGAAGAGGGAAACAGGCGAAACCTATAACATCACTCTAAATGGACGGCATCTGCTCTCCAATTATTAGAGTGGCATGAAGGCTTGGAGTCATTCTGGACTTTTCAGTGCTCCTGTATCTCCTAATAGCCATAGTACCCCAAAATGCCTGTTGCTACTGTTGGCCAGTGAGGAGACTGTGCCCCTTTCTGTCCGATGTAAGATTGGCCACAATGATTCATGCGTTCGTCACCTCTGGGCTCAATGGCTGTGGTAAATCTGAAGACTGACGAAGCTCCAGCTGGTCCAACATGCAGCAGCCCATTTACTAAGTAGCACAGAGCAGTGAGAGTACATCATTCCAGAGCTTCACATGGCGCACTGACTCTCTGTCCAACAATGAGTTTCATTTATGTGCCTGGCTTTGACATTACAGAGACTGTACCTGGTTATCTCAGGAACTGCCTTTCTCTTGAGACCAACCACAATAGCTCCATTTGTCAGGGGGATGCTGGTGTTAACAGAGCTAAGGCTGAAACTTGCCACAACAGAGTACTTTCTCAGTGTCTGGCTCATAGCTATGGAACTCTTCCACCAGAAACCAGAATGGCAAGCATCCTAATCACCTTGCACTAGCTGTCCCTGAGTAATAACCCAACTGAATGGCTTAGTGTCATTTTTTTCCCCTGAAGATAGCTCCTAATATAAGTAATAATAAATCCATGCATACTTTCATGGCATAATAGGAGGAGAGAGGGATGGGTGAGAAACGAAAGGAGATTACAGTTTTACACACTGCATTCTATTTATTGTGTTGGTGTTAAATATTACCAGGATGGCTGCATTAGAAATACCAAGAAATTAACTGTGTAAGGGAACTCTGTTTACACTTAAAACTTTTCTACACTATGAGTCCTTTACCGGTATAGCTATCCCTGTATACTCTAACCGCAAAAGCACTCCTAGTGTTGGCACAGCTTATATCAGCAAAACTATGCTTTACCAGTATACCCCTTCCCTGAATAAAGCAAGCTATGTTGGTAAAAGCATCATTTTGTTGGTATAACTGTATCTACACTAGGGGCTTTGCAGGCATATCTAGTCAGACAGGGATCACAGCCCCGACAAACATAGCTGTGCCAGAAGAAGTCTTTAGTGTAGACATAGACTTAAGTTTACATCAAGTTCAATTCTGAATGCTTTCTATCGTTGGATAATGAAACCAGGAAAGAACTGACCTTAGAAAACATTATACAGACTAAGGATGAAATCATTGCTCCATGGAAGTCCATGGGATTTTGCAAAAGACTTAAATGAAGCCACAGGCTTTCATTCTCAATATTCCGAATACACCTGTCACCAAACAAATTGAGTCACTGATTAAATCAGGTGAATGTTATATGATCATGATTAATTTTAGTTAAAACAGCATTCCAACTAAAACAATTTCTAGCGTATCTAAAACCAGTTCTTTGGTGCTTTTTCCCCATCCCACTGGCTGGCTTAGTCATAAAAGAAACCATTTAAAGCCTGATCTGCAGCTCACAGAAGCCTTTCCAGTGACTTCAGTAGGATATAGATTAGATCCTTTAAAATGGAAATGTGTATAAACAAAGCAGAGTAGCAAGAGAGACAAAAGGAGAGGAGAAAAAATAATATTTAATGTTGTTCAGGGATTTTGAAGATGATGGGTCTTGTCTTTCCTAAATTTGGGATGCTCAAGATTAAAATATAAATTACTACCAACATGTCAAATGATAATGTGACAATGGAATTGAGAGAGAGATACTTACAAATCCATACTCCAAGTCCCAGCACCAGCAGTAATTGAAAAACCTGACAAAGACGGCTCTCAGGAAATCCCCAATTACAATTGTGATGTATGTTGTCATAGTGTCAGAGATTGTCAGTCGCACAAATTCCTGTTGATGCAATGTTTTCTTTTTTTAAGACAAAGTTTAGGCTAGTAATAAATAAATAATACTGGGAGACATCCCCAGATGTGTTCAGCACATTTTAGAAGAGAGGGGAACTTTCTACCTCTTTACTACCCCTACTGATCCCTGGGTATTGCCAGGGGCCAAATTGTCCCCCAGCATGTTAAAGCAGACTGAGGACTGCTGTAACGTGGTGAATAACAGCCTGCTAAGTGACCATTAACAGCTGGGACTGCCAGAGTATAATCCAGTCCCGTAGATGATATCCTAAGTCCCCTTTTTACCCCTGACACTAAGCATTCAAACATGTAGGGTGGAACGTCCTCTCTTTCCTCCCGCCAGTTCCCACAGGAGTTGGAGAGGGAGGAAGATGGAAAATCTCAACATAAAAGTTGCTTCCTGCCCACATCCCTCTGGGAGGCCCCAGTAGATGCTTTACCCCTTATCAGGCCTCACCCCAGACCTACTCTTCCCTCAATTTTTGGTCCTATTATTGTGGTTTCCAGAAAGTCAGTCACTGTCACTGATTGGTCTCAAGCGCTGCTGAATTAAAACCTTTGTTCCTCTGAGGCACACAACAGATTGAGTTCCACAGCTTGTAATTCTGCACCAGTGCGTCCAGCAGAAAGCCTGCAAAACTGTTAGTATCTTCCAGGCTAGCTGCCCCCTACTGGTGACATCTCCACTGGGCTTTTTGAAAGGACTGTAAGATTTCCCAGTGAAGATCCTGATTTCCAGACGGGGAAATTGGCAGTGTGACTGGAGCATCAAAAGGATTCAATGGAGGATTTGGTCTCAGAGAGAGGAAAAAGGTGGAAGTTAAGAGAGAGAGGATAAAACTTGGTCAAAAGGAGGAAAACAGGCTGCAGGGAGATCATAGAAGCCACATAGAACATGGATACTGAAGATGAATATGTATGTTCAACCGAATCAAACAGAACTGCTAGGTACACCCATCACTAAACTGCACTGCCTGAAACTGCCCACAGTCTTAAATTGCAGCAATTGCACCTGTTCCATAAAATATGGAGAAATAACTTCTTAAATGCAGTGATGGCTATTCACGATTTTGTAAGACTTGTCTTGTTGAATTACACATGTTGTACCTTTTAGTACACTAATTTTGCTGTCACAAATTGGTCCTGGGTAATCAGAATTCCAATCAAAATGGTGCCAGTCATCTTCCACATGGTAAATTCATCACCTTTCATGAGTGCTAAATATGCTGTATAAGACAGAGAGAAGGCCGAGAGAATAGAAAAGCAGAGGAGAAAAGAAATGTTTCTAGTCATCATTACAAGCTATAGTCAATGTGTGAGGGCAATGGGAACTTTGAGGGCCTCCGAGGATTCAAAAAAGGAATAAGTATTTCTCTGCCAATTAACTAAGGAGTGACATGGGACCCTGTCTTCCCCCAATCCCCAGGCCTTTTCCTATTTTAGGGAAATGCCACGTGACAACAGAAACAAAGAGTGGTGCTGATGTAAAATCCTCTGAGAGATTCACTATTATCCTAAATGAATTGCATTACCTGTCCTACCATTGTTTCCCAACATGGCCCTCTAGGGACGTCTGCAGGATCCACCTGTATTGGAGGAGCAGTGGCATTTTCTGATATCGTACCATTATAGAGGCTGGCTTCCCATATTGTCATGTTATATTTCACTATCTTCTCTTCTTCCAGCTAGAAAAAGAAATCCCAAATGTGTTTTTACTAAACAGCAGATCAGCTGTGTGAACTTAACTCAGTGGTTCTCAATCTTTCCCATTCCTAGCCCTTCCCAACACCCTAGAACTTCCCTCCCTTTAACTGGGAGGGAACAACATGGGAATGGTGGAGTGGTCACTGCTAGAGCTGGTGGTGGGGAGGTGTGGAAAAGTTACTTATCCTGTGAATTAAGATTTGAGATTTTGAGATTTTGAAAAAAAAAATCTTGAATCACAATGAAAAGTAAAGATCTTGGGGAAACAATTGCAAAATAAAAATGAAAAATAATTAGGTTTGCATCAATCAAAATGTTTTGTTTTGATTTTGACCATTTCTTTAAATTTTTGACTATAACTAGCTTAATTTTCTTAACATAAAGTCAGTTCAAATGAGAGATTTGTGTTCTGAAAATGTCAAAATGAAATTTTGACAATTTCAGATTTTTTTTTTAATTTTTTTTTTTTTGAGTTGAGGTAATTGTTTAAACCAACTCTTTTTCCAGTAAGTTTCAGGTTCAACAAATCAGCATTTTTCTGATGAAAAAACTTTTTTTTATTGAAAAATTCCTGCCCTGCTGTAGTCACAACCTCTTAATGCCTGTTTTGTCTCCCTGTAGGCCACAGTCCCATCTTGCGAAACCTTTACTTCAGCCATTAGAAGTTTTTTAAAAAACCACATTCAATGGTAATGGAATACTTCCTGGTTAGCTTGCCTTGAGATTGATCTCATCCATCAGGGCAATGATGAATGTGTATAGATTGCCCAAGAAGAGAGCAAAGATGCGCCCCAATTGCCATCTCAGAGCTATTCGAGGGTGGTAATTTTCCAGAGAACTGATTACATCAAATAAAGTCGGACAGAACATTCCCAAGAGAGACATGACCATGTTCACCTGCAAAGAATCACACAAGAAAAAGTTAGATATGAGTCCTGGGATTTTGCTCTTCCCCTGCCATTTTAGCTGGCATTTCACCAGTGCATAAACAAAACTTATTGTGGGAGTTCACATAAGATGTTTTTATGGGGGATGGAGGTGGGGAAAAATCAGCTGTAATCTACTGTAAATGGATAATTGAGGAACTTTTCTTAATATCTGTTTTTAAAGTTCTTTTTAACCACTAGCACTGAAAGGGATAATAAAACAGTTACTTTATTCTAAATGGCACCTATTTTCAGGCCTAATTCTGTATCAGATTTGAGGGATTTTCCCATTTCCAATAATTTTTCATGTTATATCCACCCCTCTTATGTGTTAAGGTGAATAGATTGCCAAAGGGATCTGGGTTTAAACAAAACGAGGTATTTTTAGAACAATGCACCACTAACTCAGTATCTGGGCCCTTATATAGCCCTTAAATTATCTGTAATTGATTGTCCACATTGCAGGTGCAAACCCAGTCTGTCCTCTTTCTACCTTTTGTGATTAGCATTCTGTAACTGTATTAACTTATCTATATAACTGTATGGAAGTGTATTGTGTTGAATGGTCCTAGAGCATAAAGCTATCTGCTAATAATTTTGAAACTCAGTATGGATTATACATTCCACAAACTGAATCTAATTCCATTTGGACTCATAAGGAGTTGGTTGCTGGAGTGTAGGTGAAGTAGATTCTTGTTCTTTTGTTTGTTTTTTCCCAGATATTTTGGGAATTCCCTGAAATTAACCTCTTTTGTACCTACTCTTTCCAAAACTTAAACAAAATATAATACATTTACAACATCCTAATAACGAAGGGTAGAAAGTTGAGGTTACACTTCTGTTTTCATATGTAATATGACACCAGAAAGGGACTATGCAGGCAAGAAAAATTACCCTCTGGCATTTGCAACTACAGAGCATTGGTGTCTCATAGAGTTTCATCAATGAGAAATAAGAAATAAATGGCATTTCTATTTGCTGCTTTTCTATTTTTGGATTTTAATGAGTGCTAATTACTGGATTTTCATATTTATAGACAACCAGTAGCATATTCTGTATGGGGCTTGTAGCACAATGTAAACTCTATGAATAGCTGGAGGCTTGTTATGATGATAGAATTTCAAAACTGTTTAATTAAAGGTGTTTAATTATTGCTATTTAAATAACTAATTCTAGTATAAAGAAATCACATTTACTTGTTAAATCTGAACAAACATTCCCTGCAGCTTCTGTCTTTATAATTGAAGAAGGCGAAATCTATTTACCGCTGTATGCTATTAATTTAACAGATGATGGTTCTTAGGTGCTTACCTATTTGGTATACCTAAATTTGATAGAAATCCTGAACATTGGTTCTTATTGTTTTGCATTATTGTGAGGTGTCCTTACTTTTTATTGGTGATGTTGCTGTTGAACAAAACAGGCATGTGGATAATAATAGACTATCTAAGAGAATCTCAGAAGTGCTTAAGAAACTTTACACTCCTGAGTCAGTACAGAATCAATGAACTAATCTCTATAGATAGAGAAACACATGCAAACACATGTAATAGGTAGATTTGAATTACCATATTGTATCAGACTTGTGGCCAGTCTTGTCCAGCATCCTGTCTCTGACAGTGTCCAGCACCTGATGCTCCAAAGGAGGGTGTAAGCAACTCCCCAATAGGCAGTTACGGGATAATCCGGCACCCAATGGAATCTCATTGTAACCACTAATAATCTGAGGTTGGTTTAACCCTAAAGTATGAGGATTTATTTACCTTCCAAAATTCTTCCCTCTTTTTAATGTTTATTATCATAACCGTGTACTCTTGTTAATCACATAGATGTCCAGTCCCTCTTTTTAAATAGTGCTAAATCTGACCTCAATGTCATTCTATGGCAATAAATTCCAAAGTCCAATTATGTGTTTTATGTTAAAAAGTATTTCTTTCTGTCGGTTTTAATTTACCACCTTTCAATTCTATTGACTGTTCCTTTGTTTCTCTATTATGACACAGGATGAACAAACAGAAGTTTCTGAACTTCCTTCTCTCTACCATTCATTATTTTCAATACTTTTATCATGTCCACATTTATTAACCTCTTTTCTAAGATAAAATACCCCATTCTTTTCTATCTCTTTGCATGTCAGTGCTTTTCCATGCCCCTAGTCATTCTTGTTTCCTGTCTCTGAACCCCCCTCTTATTCTGCAATATCCTTCTAGCTAATTGCAACCATCAATGAAAAACAGCCATTTGTGGGATGGAAGGTGTAAGTCATAAAACAATACACAGCAACACTATGACTGTTTAAGTCAGAAAGCGAAGAATATGGTGTGCAATTGAAAATGCAAAAAGAGATTTAGGTAGGCAGAATGTAATTGTTCACCAAAAAAAATTTTTTAAAAAAAAAGCCCTCTGGAAAATGCCAACCTTTTCAGTAAATGTCTTTGAATTTTTTTCACTTTTTATAATTGAAATTCATAATTTCATTGAACACTTTCTTCAAAAACTCAAGTTCAGTTACATCTAATATACGTGTATGGAGGGAGCAATGCTTCACCCTGCACATTTGCTCTGCTTCAGGGTCAGATACTGGGGCAGATTCTCTCATATTGTTCACACCAATTGTTTTCCTTTTCCAAAGAATGGGCTCAGTTGTGCATAATCCAATTGCTACAGCCCATAAAAGGAGCCAATTGTGATCTCACTACTTCTGAGGACCAGTTCTGCACTGGGCCTGGATTATGCCAGTGGCGAATAGCAGAAACACAGTAATATTCGGCCATGCCCTACCCCCACTTTGCTGGGGGCTGCCAGGATGGATGGCATAGTTGCTGGTTCTGCCCAGCTGGGGATCCATTGTACCAGGGAATCTTTGTACCCCTTGGCCTTTCTGTACCACCAAACTGGTGTCAAAAGGTTGGATTGCAAGAGAGAATCTGGCCCCACCTTTTTTTACAAAGAAAGTGATGAGTATTATATATCACTATGCCTAATACAGCGTCTTGTTCATCACTCCTTAATCACCCCTTGCTCTGAAAATTCTCCCAATGGAGTCAGTGAGAGGTTTACTGTAATGAGGTACTGAACCTTTCATAATAAATCATAGTTTACAATTCCTTGCTAGGTCAGGTGCTGTTGTGTGAATGTGACCTGTGAGTTAAACCAGACAACATTATATAGAATAAACGCTATAGAGCACCAACTGATGCTCTTCCCTTTTTGTGGCAGAACAAAATTTTTGCCTCAGCTACCTGTAACAAAATCTGTTATTTTAATCTCACATATACCAGTGTAAATCAGGAGTAATAGTAAAGACAGTGGAGTTACACCAATATAGAATCAGTGTAAGCAAGAGGGCAATCAGGCCCAAATTTTATTTGGTCTGTACTGTGGGGAAGTGCGCTCCATTTGTTAGACCCAGACTTGTGTGTGTGTGTTTGTGAATGTTACATATCATGTTTAACCAAAGACTTAATGGAACTCTCCTATGTCCTTGAATTTACTTTCATTTTGCTTGAAACTGTGATTTATGACTTCTCTTTTTGCTTGTATTTACCTGCAGGAACCAATAACAAAGGCTTAAAACAGAAATGTTAGTGCTAATATTCAACCCCATCCATCTTTCTGGCTAACCCGCACAATGACATCAACAGGCTGTATTAATAAAGTAGGTGAGGCCCTGTCACTAGTTACTTTGAATGTGTACAAGAAATTAGACAGGTTTAGGCATGGAGGAGTTTATAGTCAGGGCTGGAATTGAAGTGGGGGAGCTCGGTGTGAAAAGCTATTTTAAAAAGCAAAACAAAACATGACTGTCTTAATGAATATGGGAAACAGAGAAAAGAAAGGGAAATCCCTTATTACACATTTACCATCCAAGCCCTAATCAGAAGACTACCAAAAAAAAAGCACCATGGAGAGCAGAGAGAGAGAGAGAGAGAGAGAGAGAGAGAGAGAGACCTGTGGCTTCAAACCACATCTATTTCATAAAGTGTGCTGGGACTAACTTCATTTCTCTCCCACCAGCCATAGTTATCCAGGCCCTCCAGGGCAAACTTCTGGGATCTCCTCACAACAAAATAGATGAGATAACCACTCCCAGCCAGTGTGCACAGGGCCAGGAAGTTAGCAAGAACTCTCAGGAATCGGGTTAGGTGAATGTTTTCTTCTTTTCGGTTCTCCTGCTCCTCCACAATAGCTTCCTGCACTTATTGGAAACAAAAGTGTAGCTGTAAGTGAGCAGCATGAAAAGCATCAGGCTCTATACTGTCTGTGCAGCTACTAAATAACAGAGTCTTTTTAAATGAGTTGTGATGAATGGACTTTACTCCTGGGCATCGGGTTTCTTAAGAATCAAAATCTCCATTGGAGCTGTGGGGCAATGCTGGATTTGGCTTGCATGGGTATCATCAGACTCATTTTCTATGGTTCTGTCCCCATTGAGTTTCATTTTGAGATTCTCTTACACCTGAACTCACATGCCAAAGCTGTAATTCAAAACAAAGCCAGCACTGACTATGAATTCACAAGGTGCTGTGAGTTTGGAGACCCAGAAAGATAAGTGTATGACTAGTTGTCAGAAATCTTTTTGTTAAGGAACTGGGAAACTTGAAAAATGTATCTCTCCAGAGACAGCAAAGTTTCATTTTGAGGGTCTGCAATTCAGGGGGACTTAAAAGGGTGTCTGTAAAGGAACCCCAGACTAGACCAAGGCTGGATGATTTCAGATTTTGAAATGAAACATTTGCACAACATTACTCTGTGTAGAGTGCAGATGAATTTCAGGGCTCTTGAGTAACTAACCCTACTCACATCCCTTCCTAGCTTCATCAGCATAAAGAGCTCACACTGTCATCAAGATGTTCTTGTGGAGGGAGAGTTTAGTTACAGCTTCTTTCTTTACTGTACATAAATGTATCAATCGCCCAGTAGGGCAGCTGGATTATTGTCTTCTTATAACTATGTGGCTCTGCTTTCTTTACTCCACTTTTGTCTATTACATAAGGAAAACAAGAGCAAAAATTCTTGGTGGAACCCTGACCCCACTGAAGTCAATAGCAAAACTCCTATTGAGCTCAGTGCAGCCAGGAATTCAAGCTTTGACTAACTGTTCAGTTCCCAGCCTGTTTATAGAAATGAAGGTAGGATGGTTGCATCATGGGATATCCATCAAGAACTTTACTCTCTCTCTCTCTCGCTCAAGTGATTTTCACTCTTTTCATGCCGGTTCCTGGCTGCCCCCGCGTAGGTGTAGGAGAATGTGAGGCGAGGACACAGGCAGACCTTCACAGCCCTCTAACCCCCGTGGGAATCTGCACAAAGAGTCACTGTTGCTTGAGCTCCTTGGGCCTTATTCTCCACCCACAGGACCTGAGTAACTTCCAGTGAAATTACTTGCATGGGGGAGAGATGCCCTTTATGCATAAAGTGGAGGGGATTATTAGCACCCTGGACAGTACTCCAGAAAGCTCAGAGGGTGTGGCTGGCTGAGTAGTGTGGAATTAGTGGAGCTCTTGTCCCTCCAATTCCTTAACACAGCCCTAGCCTCCTGCACTCTCCACACCAGCAATGGAGGAGAGTGCATGCTGCATCTCCAAAATGAAGTGCATGGTAGAAGCGGTTCCTGAATTCACTCCCCCTAGTGTCCTAAGGTGCCTGTCTCAGCACTCCAGAGGCAGAGTGCCTCCAGCCAGTGCAGCTGTTGCACTACTCCTCACACACCCATGAGCACGCCAGAGATTACTGAAGTCACCAGACAGCCCTAAGTCTAGAGTCCAGTCAGTGAATGTGCTGTATTGCACAGGGAACTGGGCTGTGTTTCCCTGTTCACTTGAAAATAAAACATTTGTTGTTGTGAGAAAACACAAAGTGACCTTTTTTTATCTAACTGAAATGCAGGTGTGGTGTCAAACTTCTGAATCAATTTTTTTTGACATGCCAAATGGGCCCTTGTGACAATGATTTTGCTGTCTAATGGTATCTCTTCAGAGCAGCAAGAGAATATGATAATGTCAGTGCTGCAAAATGTCACCAGCATTTTTCAAACAAAACATTTTTTTAAATAAAAGCACCATAGAAACTGGAAGCTAGGAATAGTGAGGAGAAGAAGAAAAACATGTTTTGCACAGGAATCATTTTACAAGTACATGTACAGCAATCCCACAGCACACAGCCATTGCTACTAGTACTGCTTCCCTGCAATCCTAGAGGGAAAGAGCCTGGATACCACAGTTCCACTCTCATACTGGTTTTACAGTGATATATTTCCATTGACTGACTGACTTTGGTGTGAAGGGAGAATCAGGTTCCCACTCTCTAGTGAGCTATATCTTACCTTAAAGCTCGTTGTGATTGAGGCAAACTTATTATCGGCTGTTTCAGGATTGCCGATCAGGTAATCCCAGCTAGTGAACATTTTCCAGCTGAAATTAAAACTTGTATCATCCCCACCACCTTCCTCATTTGCATTTCTTGCCATTCTGTAAAGGCCAAAAAGATGCACAAAGAACCCAAGGTCAGAAAGAAGCAGCTGGCTCTGTTAAGTGATTTAGATTTTCAAATGTTCCTAATGTCATAGAATATCATGCCAAGTCATCCCAAATCAAAGAAATGCACTCCAATCCCATGATGATGATGAAATGATGGATAGATCATATCCAGTGGTGTCAATTCATTTTCTCACCATAGAATTTCTTATTTGTTTCTTCAGTAGCACATTGGAGAAATTCAGTTGGATGAGAAACTCAGCAGGAAACAAGATATCAAGAGGGAGGACTAAATTATCTTAAACCGAAAACTATAGAACACACTACAATGCTGCTGATCAGATCCTAGGTGTGACAAAGAGAAAAATAAATTCTAATAACTAGCCAGGAAAAAAATCTGGTTGCACCGAATAAATAAATCACAAATGCTGCTTTCTTTTATACTGCTAGTCTGTTATGTGCTTATAACTGGATTTATAATAGCATCCACCAATATCAAATTGTTTCTTAAGTGGCTTGACTTTGCCTTGGACTGCTAACTTCCCTATTTCAAGGTATTATCAGCCTTTTAATGTTGATGGTCAGGTTGCTGTATATTTTATTACTTAATTCAGATCATTAAGCACAAGGAAGGGATACATTACTAGGGAATGATAAATTTAGCCTTCGATACTTCATTAATTTCATGCTCAGGGAAAAACAATTTCTATTTTAAGGTTATGCTGTGGAGCAGAATCATATTAATAATAATAAACAATGTGAACCACAAAACTCCTAAGATGCACAAGAAAGCATATATGCATTAACCCAGGGTAATTGTGTCTGCTATACAGCATTCCTGCTTACTCATCCGTGGGGACGAAGTTGTCTCTGGCAGCTGAGCTGCTGTGGAGTTGATACCACGGGTGGGAGTGGTGGAAGATACTAACAGCACAAAGAGCTTCTGAATGGGCCTTGTGAAGCTTCTGCCCTGCTACTTCTCTGAGACATTGTAGGAGGATTCATTATCCCAGTTCCCAAAAAGAAAGTTGGTGAACAACTCAGTGTATGGGATATATGTAGGATGGAAGGATTTGGTCCAACGTGCAGTTGGCCAATGTACCATGGGAATTTGGATATTAAAATGCATATTTTGTGTGTGCAATTACTGTTTTGTATCTATATGCATTATATTACATGTGAGTCCAGGCAGCTAACTTTGAGTCTGTTACCATATATGTATCTGAGACGCAGATTTCTCAATGTACTGTCTCTGCTAGTCATTTCAAGTTGCATGAAAATAACCTGTTGTGAATACCTCTTCTGACACCTCTTGTCCTCATCATCCCCTACTCCTTTGGAAATCATCTGGGAAAATACTCTCCAGTATTATGTTCCACAAGCATTTAAAGAATATAGAAACACTGCATGGTCATTATTAAAGCAAGCAGCAACTAGATAGTGGATATATATACCCACTGTTTACCATTACAGAGAAGAAAAAGAGGAATGAGGGAAGGCAGAATAGTCTCGACAAATCCAATTGCTTCCTTGTGTCAATTTCTTGAATCTATCATATCTACCTTTCTGTAATTTGATTCCTGACCATCCAATCCAGATGTAGCCATTCTTGTATGGAGACAGGGGGCCCAGAGAGTAACATGGAGCTTCTGTGCCTGGGTGAATGCCCAGATTCTTCTAGGATGCCCCAAGAACTGCAAAGAATGCCTATGGATTTCAGAATAGTTGTAGGTGTGGGCAGCCATATCTCCTGTCCACTCCTTGGATAGGCAAATCTGGCCCCAACTGCATGATGCACCAGAAACTCCTTAAGAGTTTGAAACTAAAATTATCTTAAATATGTGAATTCTGCAACCTTAAGGCTGTGGATTTTTCCACTGAGTGTTGGGCTGGTGAGTGAAGGAGTTGCTGTTTTGTGCCTTAACTCAAAATGGCTTCTATAAACTTAATTGTCAACTCCTCTCTCTCTCTCTCTCTCTCTCTCTCTCTCTCGTCTACCCTCAACCACCAACAAAAACAACAATAACCCTAATGACACTAGGTTTTAATTTCTGTGCTTATTGTATTGCAATGAAAAAATGGCCTTAAACAAAAGATTATATAGGTTTACCTAAATGTGGATCAGCACTAGTATCTGTGTCCAGATGGAAATTTAGCACATATGGTATATGCTTCTCCAAGGATATTCCCTTTGTTTTGTCCTCAGAGATTCTGTGTTATAAGGATTCTTTTTTCTGGTTGACAGCCACTCAAATATAATTCCCTGAGAGGATTCAGTGAGAAGAATCTTCTAATCTTCAGGAATATACCATCAAAGAAACATTTTTAAAGGCTGTTCTAGGTCAAAAATTATGCCTGCTGCATCAAGGTGTTTTGTTCTTTCTTCACACACACACACATTATTTTAAACAAAAAGAATGAGGCCATTTTTTTTTGTTTGGGAATGCTGCTTACCTTATCTAAGAAACCATGTATTGTTTGAGTTAATCTAGTGTTTATGAAAGTGAAAAACAAACAGCCTGATACAGCACATGAAGGATGTGTGTGAGTTTCTGCTACACAGCTGTACTAGGGCGCCGGATAATCCTGACTTGCGATGGTCTGACTTTTCCAATCCTGAGCTTGTTCTAAAGAAACACTTCAGTATGCTTGTTCAGTTATTGATCTTTCTTATGTTAAGGGGTTTTCTAGTGTGTTCAAATAAGTACTATGGACCAAATCACCACTGGCATACCACCAATGGAGTAGCCCCAGTTTATACCAGTAATGAATTTGGTCCTAAAATAAGACAACCAAACTCATTTTCACTCTGGATCTAAGCCAGGATTTAAACCCAGAATTCCAGAAGTGGAAGTGTACTAGTGTTTAGTGCACTAACCTATCTAGCCTCCCTTTCCTTTTGTCCACTTACCCATATTCTTCCTACTGTTTTTAGTATTGTGCTCCAAATATAATTTAATGGAAAAACACAACTGGAAACTACTTTGTCTGTCATAGGACACTAATCCTTTACCTTGACCAATGGTATTAATTCTGATACACCACTGTGCAAATGTGAACTAACCACTATAGTCTTGCTGAGAATCATTTACTGTTCACTGACTTATACATGTGAATTTTTGGGCAGGTGTTTTTCCTCTTCTTCCTTTTTTTCTTTTAATTGACTTCACACCAGGTATGATTAAAAGAGGAACAACTGAATGGCCTGAATGTTATCTGACATTGTGCTAGATGCAGACTATTATAAAAGGAGGGGTTGACAGCTTTGTTCCGTGCATTATACATTCATTTTACACCTTTAAGGTGCAGAGGGAAAGTGCTATGTTATTTCAGTAAAGATTTTTCCCCCACCTCTGCCAAACACAGACATGCTTTCTGGTACAAATAAATAAATTCTGGCCTAAGAAATTATAAATGGCTTTAACATAGTCCAGCATTTCCTTGTAGCTTTGCCCTACCACAGCTACATCTATTCCGCTGTTAAAACTGCTACATTATTATTTCTGATAGTGCATCCTTTTGTGAAGGGAATTGCATTTATTTTAATTCATTCTTTACTTCCCTAAAGACAGAAGGAACTTACGTTCGGATGACAACCATGTAGCTATAGGCAATGGTCCCAACTCCCACAAGGAAATAGGAAAGAGGCATCCTGAACTTCAGCCATCCAATTGTTCTCTGGTTGTTGTAATAGCCATAAAAGAGCACAGAATACTGTGCAAGGCCCTGAAAAGTACATGGCAGGTAACAGCTTAACTAGCCTGTTACATACATACGTATACACACCACGTCATGAAACTTCACCAAAAGCAGTGAATACCAAAGAGATATTCATTCTTATGTCTTCATGACATTCTCAGACATCATTATGGTAAACCTGACAGCTAGGGCCTGACTATTCTGTGAGAATTCAGAACAGCTCTATTTTGGAGTCTTTAAAGAAATCTTTTTCAGATCCTCATGTTGATTGTCAAGTCCATAACCTGTCAGGTATTTTATAGGTTGAGCAATTCATCTACAACATAGCAGCTGAAAGCTTTTTCATCCGAGTGGTTTTTTGGTTGGTTCTATGCGTGTTTTAACAGAAAGTGGCTTTTCAACAAAACCAAAAATTTGGTTACTTATGTTCCATGTTCTTAAAATTTCCCTCCAGTTCCAGTTTGGTATAAAATTCTTCACTTCTGTCCTAAAGTACTGGGTAGTGTTGCTGTGTGCTGGTTAACAGTTGATAAATTTCATTCAGCAGATAGCTGGGTTTCATTGGATACTGAAACGATTCTTGTATCTACAGTTTACAAAACAAATTATTAGGTTGGTATTGAAAAATTTGCATTTCTTTAAAAAATCATACGAATGACGTTTCTATTGGCTTGAATTGTTGTTTTTTCAAAATAATTTAATAGCCAATTACTGGAGTCTGAAAATAATCAAGATAGTTGGCTTAGCCTATCAAAGACCATTTTGGTTAGAATAAGAATTTACCCTTGTAGGAGAGCAATGTATTTAAATCGCTTTGATGAACAGCATAGCACATGCAGATCAGCAGCAAAGCTCCAAATGGGCACCATTAACTCAAATCAAACACTAGAGTTCAGCATGCCAAAGTGTAATTTATCAATATACTGTTGATGAATCTGAAATGTGCTGATTATGAACTGACAGTGCTAATGCGGAGTTCTTTAGTCTTCCTAAATTAAAAGGTCCATTTACTTTCCTTCTGTTTAGCTGCTGGTACTTCCTAAAATTAATCCATTCATAGATTATAATGTCTATAGATTAACATCCTTCCTTCTGTTTTGTGTAATCACAAACTATGCATTTGATTTATTGGAGCTTTTAAAATGTCTGAAATGAGTCACACACAGTCTTCAGAACCTCATTTGCAATTCTTGTGAAAGTGAAAATGATATATTAATATATGGTAACTAAAGGTAATATTCACAGATTTCTTGGTTTGGTATCCCCTTGTTTGTATTGGTATCAGAACAGCTTTAGAGATATGCATGCAGGAGAGACAATATTAGGCATCTGATCCTAGGCTAAAGGGAATATTATTATTTATTTGTAGATCACCAAAAGTGAGAAGAAAAGGAGTACTTGTGGCACCTTAGAGACTAACAAATTTATTTGAGCATAAGCTTTTATGAGCTACAGTGAATACAGACTAACACAGCTACTATTCTGAAAAGTGAGAAGGTTTGTCTTTAGTTATTATACTTCTATTAAGAAATGGTGTAATTTCATGTAAGAATTTATATGGGGCTTGGATTTTCTAATCTGTAGTTGTACAGAGCCTCATACATTTCTGGATGGCTGTTTAGATCACACTACATATTAAAATATCTTTAAAGTCACCATGCTCTGCTAAGTCAGTGTTGTCATAGGTGTTTTAAAGCTTTTAGATGAGCCCTACACTGTGAATAATTGAGGATGTTGTTTCCTGGGCTTTGCCCACTGTATTTAACTGTGAAGCCTGATATATTTTTAGCTGTGAAGCGATAGCCATAAATATAGGGTCTCCCTCTACACCCTTGCCACAGCCTAACATAAGACAGATAAACATATTCTCTTTAGCTGCATGTGTGATTAAAATGAGCCTTGAGATTTTGATTGCTGTGGAGTAGGGTCTGATCTGTAGATTATATATAAATATAAAAAATTCAATTCAAGATTAAAATACAAAAGACAACAGCAATTTAGCAATTTCTGCAGAATGAAAATAGCCACATTGCCAAGGATGATTGGGGCAGGCACAATTTCCCCCTCGACAAGTTTTGCTAGACATTTTAGAGTCCTTTTTATTATTTTTGAAAAATGTTATTGGGAAATTACTCAGAATGCAAAAAAAATTTGCTTAAATATACACATTAGTTTATCATTTTATTTTAGATCTGAAAAAATTATTTTTGCCTCTAAAATTATCTCAGCTATATAGTCCCCACTCCTATCCTTGTCTGGATAAAGTTTTCATTGACCCTTGGGAATGTTCTTTGGCCTGATATTTCATTTATCAAAGTTCTGTCTTCCCTACTACTTCTTGGGATCCATGTCTTTCACTATCTCTTTCTTTGCTTTTATAGCCAACTGTTTTTCTCTACTTCCCATTTGCTTCTTTTGCTACCTGGTACTCTGCAGTTATCAAGCCTTCATGCTATTTGCTAATCTTTCTCTTTCAGAGCTGCAAGATTCTGTTTCTTTCTCAGTTACTAGGAGCTTCCCTTCTCCTGCTGCCATCTCTTTTCTCTCAAGTGTTCTCTCTTTCACCTTCTCCATACAATAGTATAAACATCTCTTACCCTTCTTCTAGGATCCACTATTCTTACAAGGGCCTCCCTGTTGCTATAAGGTTCACTTTTCTCCTCCAAGGTCCCTCTCTTCTGCAACACTTCTTTCTTTAAATGGGCCTCACCACTTGACTTCACTGCTGTGTCTCCTGCTACTACCGTTCAACTATTGTCGCTCCTGATCATCCAAATCCAATGGAGTTCAACTGACATACATCAGTGATTGCAGAATGCTATTTAGTTGCTTCTTGTCATGGGCCAGGAGCTCACCCAAAAAAGAACATTGGCCTCCTTTCATGGATCTAGAGAGGGGTCATCACTTTATGACTAAAGGAAATCAGATCATCTGGCCAGTTACCATTTTACATCAGGCAATGTGGAGAGAGCTAAATGTGTTACTTTGAACACTTTATTAAACTAAAATTTTAAAAATTCACTGGGTTTCAGTGAGTCAGCCTGGAAGTATTGCATTAAAAGTCAGGAAGTCAGCATACAGATCAATGTATCCAGTCTGGTATTCTGTCTGTGTGCTGAGAGTTTAAAAACCCAACATTTCCTCCACAGGTGGCTTGCTACCAGGCTGAAACTGTCCAAAGAAGTAAATGAAAGGTCCAGAGTTCATTCCAGGCCAGTGGTGCAGCCCATCAGGGTAATCTGGGTAATCGCAGGCCGCGAGACATTTTGCTGACATTGACCATCCGCAGACACAGCCCCCTGCAGCTCTCATTGGCCAGGATGGTGAACCGCAGCCACTGGGAGGTGTGGGGGATTGTGCCTGCAGATGGTCAACATTGGCAAAATGTCTCACAGCCTGCAATCTGTACCCTGATGGACTGCATGCGGCCAGCAGGCCACAGGTTGCCCACCACTGTTCCAGGCACTGTACAGGAGGAATAAGCCATGAGCCAGAGGTAAGGCCCCTAATAAAAAAACATCCACCTGGGGTTGAAGTGGCACAAGGCAGGAGCCCTCTCTAGGCAGCCAGCACATGCTTGAAAGTGGGCAATGTTTGATGGGAGGAATGGCCAAGGGCTGAGCTAATACAGTGAATCCCTACCACAGCCTCTGTCTGCATGGCTCCTAGGATGCTCCAGAATTTACAGCTGCCCTCAACTGGCAGAACTCCCTAGGGTGAGGAATGGAACAGTGCCCACATCCCTCATCACCCTTCCTGGCATCAGCAGTCCAGATCAAGGAGACTTTAACTCCTTCTTCCTCTGAGTAATTTTTAAAACTTTTCCTAGTGCTTATGAGTATGAAGAGAATAAACTGTTCTATGAGTTTGCCATGTCTGGCTGTAAATTGTCCAAAGAAACAGAGTCCCAGTTTCACCTCCCACATCTTCTATCATACCTACCTTTGCTGAAATCCATAACAAGTGCTAAAGTTAACCATGTTGATAAAGATTTGAAGGATTGAGGCCTAAATGTAGAAGGGAGATAGTACAGAAGCTTCCGTCAAAGTCACCCTTATCTGAATGCTGTTCCCATTAATCTGGAGAACACCTATAACTGGATGATTCCACCTTTTTCGTTTGTGCAAAATCCTTTACAATGACCTCTGAAGCTGCCTGACAGATAAATGCAGAGACTTTCATTGCCTTTCAACCGTTTTCTGGACTCATTGTAATATGGAATTTATCCTCCATACAGTCATCTTAAATTTATTTCATGTTTACAAAAGTTTCCCCTGTGTGAAAGGTGGTGAAAATATTGTTTCAATAAATAAAAGTATTGTATGGTATTTAGAAGTCTACCTTCAGACTTTCAGTTGAGGAGGTTCATCTCTTAAGGATACGATGAACCTTAAAGAAACAATAAGGGATTCAGCCATCCGTCCCACTACAGCTAAAATATTTGCATATTTAAAAAACAGAATTTTGCTTCTAGTCTATCTTTAAAAAAAGGCCTAAAGTATGAGGTTTTGTCTTGCATGGAACTTACCGAGCATCCCCAATTTGAAATCTAAATGCATATAATCACAGAGGGTCAAATTCATCCAGAGTCCAACTCTACTGAAGCAAATGGAATTACACCAGAGACTAAAGCAGTCTAGACTCTTATTCCCAAATTCCTCTCCTTTTTTATTCCTAAAGACACAGTAATGGACATGGAATATTCATACGTTCTGTTTTTAGATCAAGAAACATCTATACTTAGAATTAATGAAAAGGGGATTTGAATTGATTTCTATCCATTTGAATGATCTCCTGACATTTCATATTAAACTACTGAAATTGAACAGTGAAGCACTGAGCACTGAAATCAAAGCCTTTTAGAGCCAAAAGAGTCATGATAATATGCAGTATTGCAATAATGCACACTTACACTAAAGTCCCACAAAGTTGCAAAATTCATAGCAGTTCTTTCTTCACCTCTCGGGACAGTTTTTCTAGGTAACGTGCCATATGGTTTCCCCATCAGTACCTGTAGCCAAAATATGATGAATGTAGATAACAGCTCAAAACATAACACCAACAACCATAAAGTGCAGATGAGACCAACTGCACTGGAGATTTTGCTTTGTGTTCTCCTTAACTCCCTACTGATAGCAATCCACCTCTCCAAATCCTCTGCCTTCATGTCGTTTATCATGATTGATGCTATTACTGAAGTATTCCATGCCAATTTTTTATTAAATGGTAGTCTACTAAAAATCAATGGAATGTTAAGCTGTACCTCTTATATTCAGCAGCAATAAAGAGGTTAAAAATATTCATCAGATCAGTGAGTTCTTTCAGTGATGCAAATTCATTTTCTTGTGTTGTTGCTTTTGTTAATAGAAAATATATTGGGTCATTACATGCATATAGTTTTCAGATGATGATAGCTAGGATTCTGAAAGTATTGGAGCCTCTGGTGAGATGTTTGCACAACCACTGAAAGTACTAGGCTAGATTCTACTCTCACTTGGGTCTTGATATTGTTCCACTGCACTCACTGGCAGTTTTTCTCTTGACTTCCATGGGAGCAGAACCAGGCTCTTAAGGTGGTATAAATCCAAAGTAACTCAATTGGCTTCAATTATTCTACTCTAATGAAAGCAGAATTTGGTCCAGAATTTTGTGGGCTTGATGTTATCTGCTGCACTCACTTACATGTACACACTGGAAGTAAGTATAATCAAGAGGATATTCTCTATAACAGAAATTTAGGGGCCAGCCCAAGACCTATGTAGCACTTAAATTCCAGTTAAGTCCTATTTTGAGCCCTGCTTAAGTCTTATACTCGTCCTTTGCATGGGATAATTTCAATTTGGGTTGAATTCCACCTTATGGATGAGATTCTGTGCTGCATGTCTAAGGATATGTCTATACTTCGAGCTAGAGGTATAATTTCCAGCTTGAGGAGACATGTACTGCAGGCTAGCTCTAAGCAAGCTAGCACTCTAAAAATGGAGTCTAGCCATGGCAGCGTGAGCAGGGGGAGAGGCTAGCTGCCCTGAGTACAATCCCATTCAAGATACTAAGTACATATGTGGGCTGGCTAGCTGTGCCTGCTCTTTGCGCTGCTGTGGCTACGTCTTATTTTTAGCTCATCACAGCTGGCATGAGGTATGTCTCTTCAAGCTGGAAATAATACCTCCAGCTCAAAGTGCAGACATACTATTAGAGGTGCAGCACGGAACTCACAGTCCAGGGGATGGGGGCTAAGGTAGCTTTAAACCACCTTTGTGCTCCCCACCCCTCTTCACTGCCAATCCTGTGCTGCTCCAGGTATAGAGTGGCGATGCCGCTGATGTAATTTAGACAGACTTCTTGGACTGCCCTAAGAGTCACAGCACTGCCTGGAATATCCCCAGCACTGGAAGATGCAGCCCTGCTCCCCACACTTGTCTCACACTCAGCCCTGCTCTGCCATGTCCCCCTCCCCTCCATGCCAGGGGGTGTTAAGTTCTTGGGAGGCAGCCTTATAGCTGTCTTCTGCAATGCCTGTGTCAGGAATGTGCCCCTGGGCAGAACCAGGGCGTTTAGGTCTGTTTTACACCATTCTGTCTCTTTTCATGGCTTAAAGGAGCTGGAGCATTGGTAGGGATCTTGCCCTAAGTGTTCTAGTAACAAAGGTAAAAGTTTTAAGCAACGTTTCCCAATGACATTTTATTCTCCTATAGAAATAAGAAATGCAATTTAAAAAAATCCCAAATCACCCATTCTCACCTCAGGCACCATTACAAGGCCAAATGTCAATCCAAAGAGAATCATATTTATTCCATACATCCAGCGCAAGAATATGAAATAAGAAGCTACTGAAGAGCCGAAATGACCTATGAAAACATTTGCAGTGACAAAAAGACAGATCAGTCAATCTTCTTGTCTTCTTACTTTGAGACAAGATTATCTGAGCATTTTCATGAGTGCTTAAGACACAAAAAGATCAATTTTTTCTTTATTCTATATTAATACCTATTATTTTATCATTTCAGTAATTTTTCAAGATTGCAGACTAGCATTCACTTCATTGACATGATTTAAAAAACAGAAGCCAAGACACCATCTACCAAAGATTATACCTTTATATTGAAGGAATATAAATAAGATGACACCAACACAATGGAATAGAACTTCAGGATGATCTCCTAGGGCCAGATTTTCAGAGGTATTTGGTTGCCTAAGAATGCAGATAGGTGCCTAGTGGGATTTTCAAAAGTGCCTAAACAGATGAGGCACATAACTCCACTAAAAATACCTGTGAAATCCTGGTCTCCAGAACTTATCAGTGCCTTTCTACATATGCTTTGTTTCTGGCCTACTAGCCAGGGAAAAAAATAAAATGTTGCTGGAAAGATAATTTCCTGAATTTAAAAACACACACCCATGCTATTCTACAACAGTGGTCCAAAACACTAGAATGTGCAATGGTGGTACTACTGTTGCTGTTATTGTATAGAATACAGTGGTATTTTTATGACTGGTGTCAGTCACAAAACCAGATGCAGAATACCTCGAGAACCAGGAGTATACAGTTACTCAATACAAAAGATTCTTCACAACAGGCTGATTAGTCTATGCATCACGAATATAAAAGTTTTAGCAATGACAACAAGAGATGGTTTAAGATTCAGGTTTAGGGAAACAAGTATATACGGTGTGAAAGACTATTATTGTAAATAGAAAAGATTTAGTTAGGAAAGAACAGGGGAGGTAGCATGATCAGGGGGTCAGAGTATTTAAACTGAGAGCTATGAGCTAAGAGCTCAATTCTACCACTGACCAGCTGTGTGACTTTGTTCATATATTTTGCCTCTCTTTTCCCTCCCACCCTTTGTCTGCCTTGTCCATTTTGACTGTAAGCATTTTGGGACAAGAATTGTCTCTCTCTGTGTTTGCACCTCGCCTAGCACAATTGGGCCCTGATTTTAGTTAAGGCCTCTAGATACTACTACTATATTAATAATAACAATAATTAATAATAAAATAATAGCAGTTCAGGTCCTGATTCTGCAATACTTATGTGAAGAAACCTTCCACTTAAATTAAGAATCAAACGCTTTATGATTAAATGAAGACTTTTATCCTCACGTGGCTCTGGAGCTGGAGCTGCCGTAACTGAAAACATTGGTCACATGGTCTTTTTATTTACTGCTAAAGTGGCTCCTGTTGGTTTGGGACATGTGAGCATTTATTGTAATTGATGATTTCATAAACTGTTTTGTTACTATGTCACTTATTTTCTCTGATAATGGCCCTCTTGATGCTAAATCAGTTAAGATTAGCTTTGTACCCCAGTTAATTCTAACATTTATTGACCTGTAGTTATTCATTAAAATTGTCACTAGATGGGATTGAACTGGGGAGGGGAGAATCATCCCAGGCCCTTGTTGCAGAGGAACTGAAATACCTAGTCCTGTTTATGTGGACTTTGAGCTTTTATGTTAGTATTTGCAATTGGCACTGCTTGTCCAGCACATTGAACTTTTCAGCTCCTATGAGAGGAAGCCTTTATACATTCTGTTAGTTTCCCATACACTTCCACTAGTAGCTCCATTTAAGTAGAAAATTGTAACAAGACAAAGGGATAGGTTTTGCCTCTGACCTGTTCTTTACCGTTTGTGCCTCAAAACAGACAGAAATCTACCTTAACTGGTCCCCCTCAATATAGGAGAATCCTCAGCTTGTATGCCATCCTGTCCTATATTCCAGCACACAGGTGCATAGCTAGGGTGACGAGAGAAAGTGTGAAAACTCAAGACAGGGTGGGGGGTAATAGGCACCTATAAAAGACAAAGCCCCAAACACCGGGACTGTCCCTATAAAATTGGGACATCTGGTCACCCTATGCATAGCTGCAGAAAAGAGAATCAGTGCTAGGAACCACTAGGTGTGGTTGATTCCTGGCCGATATAAAGGACTTTAAGTTGCACATCATCTGATTCCCAGATGTTGTAATGGACCTAAATGCACATTGGGACTGGTCAAGCACCCAGTGGCCCCAGGATGGGTAGATGGGCATAAAGGTGTCTTAAAAGTAACCTCATGTCCACCCATTCCCTGAGCTGTGTTAGATGGGGGGCAGCAAGTTCTGAAGTTCTAACTCAAGCATTCCATATGGTTTGCTTTGCTGATTTTCTAGGTTTAAAAGTTAGATGTCTTTGTTTGGTAAGGGTTAGGTAGTCACACACGCTGTCCATGCAAACCTGTACAGTAAAAACACATTAATTTGCAGTAGAGTGACCATTCAAGTTAATGTTGCAAAATAGTTTTCTTTTGAGCTGATACATGTCATGCTTGGTCTCTATCCAGACTTGATTTTTATTTTTTATTATTTTTTACGAAGATAAAGTTCACAATCCTACTTATTGAGGGTCATTATAAAGGTAACATTTATACTGTGACATTCTGAGTGTCCAGGCATCTTTAAGCTAAGGAAAAGAAAAAGGAGCTTATTTCATTATAGGAGAGAAAAAAACTGTACATAGACACAGTATCAGTTAATTATCCTGGTCTATTTTTACGTACTTATCCTGCTAATGTAACTTGAAACAGACATGGGTTTTAATGGCAAAACAACACAGTCCAGGCCCATTTATTTACCAAATATAACTGAAGGATCACTCACATGTGTTCTCAGAATGAATTCTATTCTGTTACCAGCCCACCAAAAGAACCACCTGCCTCCTGCTGCTCAATTTGATTTAACTACATTTATTAAACAGCTTCTTCTGCATGCTAAATTAAACCTCAGTGATTGCATAGCCTGCTTTGTTCTCTGCTGATTGTGATGCCATGTGTTTCAAGTTATTATGTGTTGAACTACCCTTTCTTTTTGGCCTACTGCCGCCTTGTCTAGGATTGCTTTGCAACACAAAATACAAATCAGCTAAAACTCACAGTTGATAATTTTCCTGGTCATGGCCACCTTGACACTGTCTATTGCATGCTCCAAAGCTACCTTCAGTAAAGCTATCTTGTGCTATAATTAGGGCTGAACAGTGGCTAGGCTCCCACTCAAGTCCTTGTGATGTTAAGCCAAGTTTGCTTCATAGGGGATTTGTTGGTAACTTAGCTCATTACTGGAAGGCCTTTCTCCCTGTGAAATATAAAGCTTACTTTATGATAAGACCGTTCTCAAATTTTGCCACAACTCTCATCACAAGTATTGTGCACTTTTATATATGCACAGTGATATTCATGATCATATTCTCTTTTTCGTCTTTATTTTACATGTTGTGATTTGAGAATACTTAAATAGCATATTATAGGCAAACAACAAAGCTAGCCTATAAGCTGTATCCCAAGAGCACTTTTCCCGAGTTAATTTCAATACTGGGTAATGAAAAAGGTTTAAACTTATCCGTGGCATCTATACTGGGCATTATTATTACGGTAACTAAGACTTTAAAGGATATTTCTGATGAATAGCTATTAATGCCTTATAAAGCTAAATAAATTTTCACAAAAGACGACTGTATACAATGTAGACACTTTACAATGATTTTTTAAAGTATTTTTAGATATACCTATCTGTGTTTCAGAATCTCAGTTTAGTGAATGGGGCTAGTGACCCAGCACATGGTTCCCAGAAAGAATCCCATGCCCGGAGCAGGTCACAATGAATAAAAATAAAACTCCCATTTGAAAGCAATGGACATTTCACAGTTGATGTAAAATTAAAGTACAAATAAAACTGTAAAATAATTTTAGTATTATCTTTTAAAAGTCATGGAAGATGGGTGAGATTTCAGAGGACTGGAAAAGGGCAAATACAGTGCCAATCAATAAAAAGGGTAATAAGGACAACCTGGAGAATTACAGACCAGTCAGCTTAATTTTGGTACCAGGAAAGATAATGGAGCAAATAATCAAGCAATCAATTGGGAAACACCTAGGAGATAATAAGGTGATAAGTAACAGTCATCATGGCTTTGTCAAGAACAAACCATGACAAACCAACATAATAGCTTTCTTTGACAGGGTAAACAAGCCTTGTGGGTAGGGGGAGAAGGTATATCTTGACTTTAGTAAAGCTTTTGATACTGTCTCACATGACCTTCTCATAAGCAAAGTAGGGAAATACAACCTAGATGGAGATTATATCAGGTGGGTGTATAACTGGTTGGAAAACCATTCCAGAGAGTAGGTTTCAGAGTAGCAGCCGTTATCAGTGGTTCACAGTCAAGCTGTAAGAGCATATCAAGAGGGGCCCCGCAGGGATCAGTTCTGGGTTCAATTCTGTTCAATAATTTCATCAATGATTTAGAGAATGGCATAGAGGGAACACTTATAAAGTTTGAGGTTGATACCAAGATGGGAGAGGTTTCAAGTGCTTTGCAGGAGAGGATTAAAATTCAAAATGATCTGGACAAACTGGAGAAATGGTCTGAAGTAAACAGTATGAAATTCAATAAGGACAAATGCAAAGCACTCCACTTAGGAAGGAACAATCTGTTGCACACATACAAAATGGGTAATGACTGCTTAGGAAGGAGTACTACAGAAAAGGATTTGGGGATCACAAGCTAAATACGAGTCAAAAGTGTAACACTTTTACCAAAAAAGGGCAAACATTATTCTGGGATGTATTAGCAGGAGTGGTGTAAGCAAGACACTAGAAGTAATTCTTCTACTCTACTCTGTGCTGATTGGGCCTCACCTGGAGTATTGTGTCCAGTTCTGGGTGCCACATTTCAGGAAAGATGTGGACAAATTGGAGAAAGTCCAGAGAAGAGCAACAAAAATGATTAAAGGTCTAGAAAACATTACCAGTTGGGATTAACAGTTTAGGCTGGAGAAGAGAAGACTGAGAGGGGACATAACAGTTTTCAAGTACATAAAAGGTTGTCACAAGGAGGATGGAGAAAAATTGTTCTTGGTAACCTCTGAGGATAGGACAAAAAGCAATGGACTTAATTTTCAGCAAGGGTGGATTAGGTTGGACATCAGGAAAAACTTCCTAACTGTCAGGTTGGTTAAGCACTGGAATAAATTGCCTAGGGATGTTACGGAGTTTCCATCATGGGAGATTGTTAACAGCAGGTTAGACTAACACCTGTCAGGGATGGTCTAAATAATACTTTAGTCCTGCCTTGATTGTGGCGTGACCAGGTGTCTGATTTATGACCAGAACACCCAGTAGAAAAGAGATCCGGGCGGCTCCAGTCAGCACTGCTGACTGGGCTGTTGACTGTCCGGATTGTCAGCACTGTGCAGTGGCGCTGGCAGGTTTCCTGCTAGCCTCTGTGCTACGTGGCTCACAGGAAGCAGCCGACATGACCCCTCCGGAACCATGGCCAATGGGAGCTGCAGGGGCAGCACCTGCAGATGGGGCAGTGCGCAGAGCAGCTGGCTGTGTCTCACTGAAGGAGCTGGATGGGGGACATGCTGCTGCTTCCAGGAGCTGCTTAAGGTAAGTGCCACCCGGAACCTGCACCACTGACCCCCTCCTGAGCCCCAACCCCTGTACCAGCCCCAGCCCTGATTCCCCTTCCACCCTCCAAACCCCTCAGTCCAAGCCTGGAACATCCTCCTACACCCCAACCCCCTTATCCCCAGCCCCACCCCAGAGTCTGCACCCTCAGCCAAAGCCCTCACACCACCCTGCACCCCAACCCTCTGCCCCAGCCCAGACCCCCTCCTGCACCCTGAACCCCTCATTTCTTGCCCCAGCCCAGAACCTGCACCCCAGGCCAGAGCCCGTACCTCCTCTCATATCCCAACCCCTGCCTCAGCCCAGAGCCCCTCCCATACTCTGAACCCCTTGGTTCCACCCCCCAGCTTGGAACCCCCCCCTCTACTCCAGACCTCTCATCCCTGGCCCCACCCCAGAGCCCGCACCTTCAGCTGGAGACCTCACTTTCTCTCGCAGCCCAATGCCTCAACCTGGAGCCCCCTCCTGCACACTGAACTTCTTATTTCTGGCCCCACCCCAGAGCCCGCACCCCCCAGCCAGTGTCCTCACTCCCTCCCATACCCCAGCCCTCTGAGCCAGTCCAGTGAAAATAAGTGAGTGAATGAGGGTGAGGAGAGCGAGTGACGGGGGGGGGAATTGAGTGAGCAGGGGCGGGTCTTCGGAGAAGGGGCAGGGCAAGAGCGTTCGGTTTTGTGCGAGTAGAAAGTCGTCCACCCTACTTGAGTGCAGGGGACTAGACTAGAAGAGCTAGACTAGAGTAGAAGAGTCCCTTCCAGGCCTATAATCTGTTCGTTAGATAAGCAGCTCTTTCTCTTACCATATTGAACTTCTTAACAAATTTGAAACCTTCTCTTTTCCAGTTCTTTCAAGTGGGATTTGAATTCTCTATCTGATTCTGCACTACCAAATCATCAACATGACAATTTTATATATGATCTCTGCAACTAGATGTAGTGGTGACAATACTGTTTATGGTACACTGGAGTTGTCCTTGAAAATAAGAGAAGAGCTATGCAGTCAAAATGACGGAAGTGATAGTTTGGTTATAGGCTACCTGAAAAATACCCTGTTTCCACAAACACCAGCACAGCAGTTTAGATCAATTGATGTTCTTGAGAGAACAAGTTATATGAATTTAGTGGTACTAAAAAGTGCCAGATTGAGAGCCCTAAACACAGAATTCTGTTTGTTTTTTACCCACACAACAGGTGGAACAAATATACCAAAGGGCCTTAGCCCTGACTGCAGAGACCCTTTTTTAAGGGTCAGAGGAGTGTTTAGTCTTCAGGTCCAATCAGTACATTGCCTTTTGGCTTGCTCGGTGTGCTTTTTTTATCCCATTTCAAAGAGGACTAGATCAAAGCATGTTAACAAACTGTTAATACACATCAGCAGAGTCCATGTGGATCGTGCCTGTAAGGGCCGGGGGTGGGGGGAAGAGAGATACTAGTGGAAGGAGGACACTCAGGCCTAAGAATAGTAAACTATGCTTTATTGAAGTAAGGAAGGAAAAATGTACGCTCCAATCAGTGCAGGGAGCCCCTAGGACGCTTTGGATGTTAGTCTGGGGCAGGCTAGTGTGAGATAGATTCACGCTCCAGCTTGCTGCAAGCTACATGTTTGTGTAGACAAGTTTTGACTATGAAGCATAATCTCTTGTTCAGACTGTGGCTGTGCCCTCTGCCATTACTGCTAGGAGGGGTGTCAGTGCTCTAGAATAATGATGAAGAGGCCATTTTGGGTTCACTGGAAATTAAGAAGGCGGGTCCATCTTCTCTTCTGAGGAATAAAACACTTGGAAAGCTATTTTTAAAAGCAGTGAGAATGTTCTTGGAATCAGGGGAGCCTCTGGGAGTACACCTGCTGCTAAGTGCTAATTTTATTGTTTTTCCATAATACTTACTTTCAATTTCTTTGATTTTCATTTCCCATGGTATGCAGGCTGTTTTAAAATTCTCAAAATCTCGTTGAAATTTCATCCATTTCTGAAAAGGTTCACAAAGAAAAAGAGGCCACATTCTCAGTGTTCTCATATACATTCTCAGTCACTCCTCAGAGATCCAGCATCAAACTGAGTGAATCATTTGGTATCAAAGACTTAATTTGCTGTATTTTGCCTTTTTTTTTTTCTTCCTGTTTGTGGAATGTCTGAACAGATTGTGATTTTTCTTGACTATTATTTGACTTGAGAACTGTTTCTGATCATTTAATGTATTTTATTCCAAATCTGTAATTCAAGCTGTATTGCTTAGTTGTGGTTAGTCTAAATGGTGGTGGTGTCTCTGTCCCTCAATTGGATAAGAACAACTATGCTAATCCAGCTTTCCAGGCATATTTCAGAATATGAAAGCTGACAATTTGTGGGGTATTTTTGCGAACATTAATGCTAGTAAAATGTGGTTCCACAAATGTCTATAGAAAATGAAGCCAAATTAGTACTGAACATGGTTGAAGCAAAACTTGTTTAAAAATTTGAATAAATATTTGCAGAGATTTTTTGCAGTATTCTCTCAGCTCTGAGGCAAAGGGACAATCTGTCCAAGTACTGTATAAGGGAAAAGGGAACTGCAATCTAATATGTAAAGTGCAGGTTTGCCGTATGCCAGTTTTTCTGCTACAATGGAGAGAGTGGAACATTTTGAATCTTCTCAAGGAGTATGATTGTCATTGGCCTTCTTTATACTGGGCCTAACCCAAAACCCAATTTTAATCTCCAGAGGATGGAACTCTTGGTGGAGCAAATTAGAAGGTTCTTGAAGATAGACCCCAATCAGCAGGTATGGGTTTGGTTAATGACCTCTGCTTTGGGATCATTTGGGGCAAAAGTGGTTAAAAATGCAATTGAAGAATGGCATGGTATTTATGAGGATGTGGTGAATGATAGTCTACAACAGTCTATTATTTTGCATTGTATGAAAGTGATGAAATAAAATCCTTACCTTTGTCATCATCACTTTGTACGCATAAAACTTTTTCCCTTTTCCTTTTCCAAGTGCACCTTCAAATTTTTCCACAAAAAGCTGGGCTTCCCTGAGAAATAAGAACAAAGAGACATGCATGTGATGATATGGTAACACAGGAATTCCTGCCACTTCAGGCTGGAAAAACATGTCCTATTACTCCACGTTGGATGTTCATATATCTCTGTTCTCTCAGTGATGCTCTTATCATTTGTATTTCCCAGAAACTTTATCATCGTTAGTGCAACCAGAAGAAAATAACTTGAGTCATCTAGGCTGAGCCATCTGCATTTTCCAGAAGTGATGTTTACTTAATTCCTGCTAATGTTATCTAGCCTGTTCTTGAATACCTGATGTCGTGGTGTCTTGTTTTGTAATCTAGCCTATTCTCCAGTAGTATTTTCTCTTAAGAATTATTTCCTTTTGTTCAACCCACTGGTCCTAATCCATTCATCCACTGGAACGAAATTAATTATTCTTCTCCTTCATTTTAACTGTTACCTTGAAGATATTTATAGACTGTAATCATGGTTCCCTTGTGTCAGCTCTCTTCTAAACTATATATATTTCACTCCCCTCAGTGCCTCCACATAGGTCTTGTCCATTGTACAGTCTATGAATCATTTTCTCATAATTGTGGCTTCAATTGGCTCCAGAAGATTACAGTTTTTATTGACAAAATTATTAAAGTGTTCCCTTGAGACAGATAGGACATAAGAGTGAAAGGAAAAAAAGAATGAGAATTCCTTTAAAATGTTTTTAAGATTTTGTGTAACATCAGCCCTTTTAAATGATGATCAGATGAGACCAGTCATTTACTAGAGTCCTCTTCACCCCCATTGTATTCTCCTTTGTGAGCACAAATTTTAAGACACCAGTGTATGTACTTTTTTTGAGGAGAGGTGGCTGCTTTAGCTGCTGAATGACCATATCTAAAGTACTATATCAAAGAAACAAGACTTCTTGAAATCCAATGTTTGCACAGTGATATCAAAAACATATTGGTTGTCACCAGATGACACTAATACAGAGCGCCTTACACATTTTGATTAATTGCCTGTATACGCATTTGGAGACTCGTGGGCAATTGGAGAATTGCTAACTATTAGTTGTGGTGCAGTTCTTTTCTGGAAGCTGTGCAAATAGATTAATTGTCTGAGTCCATCTGACTGGAGTTATTTCTTATGCATAGATCTGCTGCCCACAGCTTATATCCACACAAGCAAATAAAAACATTACAATGTGTCAAAACGTTTTTTAAAACTTCAGATGATGCTTATGTAAGAAGAATACTATTAATCAGCTCAGAATTGCCACATGAACCAAAGCTAATCTCTCTTATTCTTATGAAAAATATTGTGGGACTTTAATGACTGCAAGCATTCAGAAGTAGCCCTGATCCTTCTAACACCATTTGTTCAATTCAGAAGGAAGACTGTCACCTAGTGAATCACCATCAACACCACTTACTGTAGCACTAGTTGATTTATGGAGCCTTTACATCCAAGCACAGGGCCTAGATTGTGAAAGGGCAGAAGAAATCACAACATGCAGTGGCATGGCTAAAATCTATTCTTTCAGCCTTTCATCCACTTTATTTTACTGTTCCAGTCTTCAAAATTAAAAAATACACTTCTCAAAGTGAAACAAAGAGATTAGAAGGTCAGCAGGATAATATTCAAACAAAAGCCTGACACAATGTCACTAATGTGAAAAAATGTCCTCCTTATTATACACATCATACATCCATAGCTGGGCACAGAAATTCTCCAGAAACTTCTCTTTTCTATTATAAAATTATCATGAGTTTGGCTAAGCCAAAACAAAGAAATTATTTTCCACAGGCAGAGTTTATAAAAACATGTCTTTTATATCATGAATTCAACCCCTCAATTGAATCCAAGGATTTAAACTGGGCATGCTTGTTTGCAATGCAATGAATGTCATATCAAATGCCTTTTACGTGTTTTCCTCTGCATTAGAATATAGTTTTTTTTATTCCTCTCTGGGTCCTGGATTCTCTGACAACGATAGGTTTTCTGTTTCTATCTGCAAGCTGGTTGCAGGTTTCTAGTGCAAACTGAATTCTTGCCCTTTGGATGTACTGATCTAGGTTTCCTGGACTACTGCTGGTATGTTCCCATGACTTCCCTCATTGAAGTTCCCCTTCCCCTCCCTCTTTCATTTGGTCCCCTCCCCCCATTCCTATTGACTGTTAGGCTTTTCTTCCTCTCCATATCTTTTCAGGTTTCTGACTAGAAACCTCTGGTGGTTCCCCGTGTATGTTACAAAAATCCCTTATCTGCATGACAGTATTTAATCTGTCTATATTTGTTAAGGGCTTTAACTTTCACATTGGGCCAAATTAATCATCTAGTCTAGTTACTATCCACTTATGCAGATGTTCTGTTTTAAATAGAAAGTGACCCTTCACTTTAACAGGGCTCAACTGTATATTTAATACTGAACTATCTGCCTGTCATAATCTAAGTACCTTTGCAAAGTATGAGGCACTTGAATACAGTACTGATAGCACTCACCATTCCTGTTAAAGAACCACTTGGAAGCTTCTCACACATTCCACAGCAAATGAAAGGAAATACATACCACAAGGTATTATTGGGTAGATGGAAGAAGCTTGCCACTATTCAGCATCTTGGGTCAGAATGAAAGCCCTTTATGTGTCAAAGTTACACTTGATGTTCTACATAGGTACCTTCTCCTTGAGTAGGCAGTGCAGGTTTGGTTATAGCTGACTTTTAAACAGCATTTTTGTACACTCGTTATAGATTTAAGAAGACACAATGAATAACATCCTCGTGGGGGGACCCTGCCACATGAAAACCTGTAGAGAAGCCATTCTGTGCTCTGCAGCAGCCCAGCTGCATCCAGGAATAGGAATACTTGCATGACTAATTTCAAGTCCCTATTTAATTGGTAGTTGAGTGCAAGTCTCAATAACAATTTAATTCCATGAAAAATTCCCACCGCAGTATTTAACAAAAGATATGACAAGCATATCTAGTGGTGGAACAGAGCATGAAAGAGGGCCTGTGGGTGATAGGCAGAGAATATGTGTGCAGTTGCATTCAAGGAACCTAATAAGGAAACCATAAGCCCCATGTGATGCTGCAGCTATCAAGCAGCTACTGCGAAGTGCTCTTTTCCTTGCTCCTGCTCATCCCTCCTTCACCAGAGAATCTGAATGGCTTTTCACTGGGATACACCACTGAATTAAAATTAGTTACTTCTGATTTTCTTGCTGTGAGATCAAAGTCAGGCCTTCAATGATTTGTAGGTCAGGGTAAACTAAGGAAATTTCCCCCACTCCCTCCTAAACTTCCGGTGTCCTGGCTGGCTCTAACCGTAGAATCATAGGACTGGAAGGGACTTTGAGAGGTCATCTAGTCCAGTAACCTGTTCTCAAGGCAGGACTAAGTATTATCTACACCATCCCTGAAAGGTGTTTGTCTAACATGCTCTTAAAAATCTCCAATGATGGAAACCTCCTTAGGCAATTTATTCCAGTGCTTAATCACCCTGACTATTAGGAAGTTTTTCCTGATGTCCAGCCTAAACCTCCTTTGCTGCAATTTAAGCCCATTGCTTCTGGTCCTATCCTTAGAGGTTACGAAGAACAATTCTTCTCCCTCCTCCTTGTGCCAACCTTTTATTTACTTGACAATGGTTATCTCTCCTCTCAGTCTTCTCTTTTCCAGACTAAACAAACCCAATTTTTTCAATCTTCCCTCATAAGTCATGTTGTCTAGACCTTTAATCATTTTTGTTGCTCTTCTCTGGGCTTTCACCAATTTGTCCACATCTTTCCTGAACAGACACAATACTCCAGTTGCGGCCTAATCAGTGCGGAGTAGAGCGGAAGAATTACTTCTTGTGTCTTGCTTACAATACTCCTGCTAATACATCCCAGAATGATGTTTCCTTTTTTTTCTTTCTTTTTTTTTTTTTTTAAGAGTTACACTGTTGACTTAGAGCATAAGCTTTCGTGAGCTACAGCTTACTTCAGCGGATAAGTGAGCTGTAGCTCACGAAAGCTTATGCTCTAATAAATTTGTTAGTCTCTAAGGTGCCACAAGTACTCCTTTTCTTTTTGCGAATACAGACTAACACGGCTGCTACTCTGAAAACTGTTGACTTGTTTTTAGCTTGTGATCCACTATGATCCCAAGATCCCTTTCTGCAGTACTCCTTTCTAGGCAGTCATTTCCCATTTTGTATGTGTGCAACTGAGTGTTCCTTCATAAATGGAGTACTTTGCATTTGTCTTTATTGAATTTCATCCTATTTACTTCAGACCATTTCTCCAGTTTGTCCATATCATTTTGAATTTTAATCCTCTCCTGCAAAGCACTTGCAATCCCTCCCAGCTTGGTATGATCCACAAACTTTATAAATGTACTCTCTATGCCCTTATCTAAATCAACATGCAACTATCAGGGAATACACAGATAATAGACGTATTTCCCAGTCCTCTACATGTTTGTATGTTATGCACATGATCGTTTCCTAAGCATATTTTGAAATGCTCTTTACCTCAGGTCTCAGCTTTGAGAATAAGAACTTTATTTGCACATCCCTGGAGAATCATAACACGCCTCTGCACTTTGTGCTAAGAAAAGTGAGAAGCAGAGGAAGAGCAGTCCTATTATTACAACAGTTTATTAAATTCCATCTGCACATTTTTGAGAGCATCTTTAAAAATATCACACACTGCATGTATCACAAAATGATACAACCTCACAAATATGAAAAAGTATCAAAAACAACACTGAAAGACAAAAGTGAGCTTTGTAATCACTGGTATCATGTTATAGGTAAATTATCTATAGCACAAGATAGCTAAAGGGGTACAATTTGGCCTAACTGTGAGAGCTTTTTTGGTTGAAAAAAAAACATCTTAATCTAATTACCGACATAAGGAGCTACTAAATATTTCATGGAGTCAGGTAGTATTGCCCTTAAGTAGCCCAGGTTAATTATTAATCCTAGGTATGAGGTTGCAGCTTCCAAAGTGCTAAGTATATTGCATGTAGGGCAGTTCAGCATGTACAAAGTAGAGGATGTATTACAGCACTTAGAGGTTGCTGCTGGTGAACAGGATTCAAGTGGATAGCTCACGTTTTTCAGCAACAGTTCAGGAAGGTTTCAGTCACTAACATGTAAAAAGTCATTAAAAAGAAATGTCCTATTAATATTGATCACTTTGGACTTCTCCAAGTAAGTCTTAAAAAGACTGGCTAAAAGTTGACAGCAACACAACTGTTGCCAGGTGGCAGCTAGTTTGGAAAGTAGCTCAACAGTAATAATGGACAAACAACAGTGTTGTTTAATTTGGTTTTGGTGGTTGCCAATAAGTTCATAACAAGAGATCTGTGGGAGTATGAAGATAACAGTGGAAGAAGAAAATCTTTTTCTTCATCTCACAGAGTAGCATGTGATTGTTTTTGTCATGCTGCATTTATAGAATACTGTATTCTGTTACTGTAAATCTATTTTTATGGCTACTCTGGACTGGAAAGTAAAACTAGAGAAAAAAGACAAAGCCTAAACAACCCCCTCCCACCCACCTTCTCACCTACCCCTATGCTTTAGAAATAATCCACTGAAAAAAATCTTCACAGGTTGGTACTGCACTGCTTCCACTGGGGTCGGTGAGAGTGTTGCCATTGATTTCAATGGAACCAAGCTCAGTACCTGTAGCACAGCAGCTGGGCTCTACTTCCCCCATTGCAGGATGCTGGTAACAGCCTGGGCTGGCTTTCCAATTAGGCACAGTTGGCACATGCCTAGGAGCATCAGCATTCTAGGGGCACCTGACCTCTCTAAAACTGTGTGCAACACATAGGTCAGCTGTAGGCAGGAGGGGCGCTGACGATGCTGTGCCTAGGGGTGCATAAGGTGTAAATCCAGCCCTGGTAACAGACTGAAGATTCGCTCCCTCCTCCTTTTAATTTTATAGAAACCAGTTATGTTTTAGGGGCCCTCCCAAATATCTTTTGTTCAGTGTCACTGTTCCTACAGCCACTCCCAAGTTGTCTTATGATTCTGTGGCCTGCATTGTGCAGGAGGTCGGACTAGATGATCAGAATGGTCCCTTCTGACCTAAGTATCTATCTATCTATCTATTTATGAATCTCTTTGCATTCCATATTTATTTGAAGCTACTTTGTGAATGATACAAACTTGATCTATGTCTGCCATCTCCATCATATTTTGTTGTCATTCATTTAATTGTAGTTCATACATTGATATTAACTTTATTGGGTCGCTTTTACATTTAGTAAAAACTTTAAACAAGGTAGAATTATAGTTACATGGCATGCTATTGTATAATTGCAGGATTACATGGTAATTTAATAAGAGCATGCTAGAAGATCTGACTATATAGAAGTTAATTGTCTCTGTAGATTATACAATGCATACTTTGTATGTGTATCTGTAAAATGTAACTGAGCTATGTCAACAGTGAGAATTAGAACTGTGCTCCAGAACCAAATACAGAATCCCACTTTTCAAATGTGATCCATCACTCCAGAACCAAGAACCATTAGCTTAGAAAACAAGGTAGTTGACTAGATATGGATACACCCGTATGTCTCAGATCCTCAGGTGGTGTAAATTTGTGTAAATTTCAATAGAGTTACACCAACTTACACCATCTGAAGATCTGGCCCATAATATTTTATCTCTATCTCTATAAGCATCAATTGTAGGTTCAACTTTCTCCAAATCCAGTTCAGTAGGTAGGAACTGAAGGTCATTACCATTAGAGTTGCCTTTGTGAAACACGTTGGTGTCTCAGACCAGTTCCCAGAGGATAAGAGTCTATATCACAGATAATACCATCTCCAAAAAAGAGGAGAGGACAGGAGACAACCTGTCCTACCTTCTAATCCTCATCTGCTCTCCCTCCAGGTCAGAATTAATGCACACTGGCTTGGTAACATGGAGAAGTTTATACAGACACTGCCCATGCTACAACTTTCCTAGAATAAACAAAGCACTTTATTCTCCAAAGTGTCCAATCTGATCTCGTTCATAGGCATTACACTCAGCAAAAGGAATAGTGCACATCCTGGAATAATGGTTTGTCCCACTCCAGTTGAAACCAGAAAAAGCCCATGTAGTTAAACAAGAAGAGGAAGGAAGGAAATGCAAAATGTCTAACCTCAGTAAAGCCCCAGGAAATTCAGAGAAAGGGTGAATCACCATCCTTCCCTACTTCAGTTATGCTGAGGTAGTACAGAGAATATGGCCTTCTTCCAGGTAACTGAGAACTGTGCTCTTACATACCATATAGGTCAGATTCTCCCCCCCCCCCCCACGCAAGAAGAAAAACTTGTGGAAGTGGGGATTAATAGAGGAGGGGGTGGCAAGGGACAGATCATTCCATCAAAGGGCAAGTTTTGCCCTCAAATAGATTAAGCAGAAGCTTCAGTCACCCACTATGGATCCCTTGAGGTTCCCAAGATGCAAAGCCTTTACATGGGCTCTTATTGAACCATGCCCACATTTCAGCATGAATATTCCTTATGAGGCTGTTTGAAGGATGATGCATCTAGTTTCTTAATATCTCTCTCTGACACACACTCTCTCTCCCCATCGATTCCCATCCTTGGCCTGCCCCCTCCTGCTTTGCAAATCATCAAACCTATGAAAAGTTGTCTGTGAGATCTGAAGATTGGGGAGCAGTGCTACAGAAATTTATAACCCCAAATTCATCATAAGCCCAGGATAGCTCTGCCTGCTGGTCCCCTCCACACGTGGATCTTGAGAGAAAAATCAGGGCCATGTGAGGTGCATAATGCTAGGCACAAGGGTGTAAGGCAGGAATGGCATTTCAGCCTATGATACATCTCCCTTGTAGGTGTAAGCCAGACGTTAATGTAAGTGTAAGTGTCTTTGTATGTGAATTCTGCACCTGCACATTCAAAATGTATAGTTCACACATTTTCAGAACAAAACTAAAAAGCAAAAAATAAAAATACACTTCCTTCTAAAACAGAATGAAATTATTTACAATGTGATCATTTTTTCTGGTCAGTGTGATGCTCACTTATTACTCTAACTTTGTCATGATAGTTTAACTAAAGCTTCTTTATTAATGATTTTTCCCCTGGGAAAAATGGAAGCAAAGAAAATTGATAGAATGGTGAGACAACTGCCAATGAAATCTCACTTTATAGAGATTGGAGAAAGCAGAATGGAAGGCTTACCTCCCTCTAGCTATAGAGCATTGGCGTACACAGTTGTAACAATTATTTGATATGAATTGCACCAATCCACTCCCAGCTCAGGTAGTCAGATGGTACAGGTGCTCAGAAAAGAGCCAGGGGAAGGATGGAGCAAATAATTTAATAAAAATTACAATCTAAAACCAACATTCTCAAACTTGGGTTATTAAAATTAGGTGCCTAGAGATAACATTTTCAAAAGCACCTAAGTTACTAAATAGGCTAAGACCCATTTTCAGAAATGACTTTGGCCAGTCTACATAATGTTTCTTTCCCCTTCCCTCCCCCCCACTCTCCTGTAGTAAGCTTTGGTGATATAAGCATCTTCACATCAATATAAATGTGTCCAAACATATTTTGATTTCTAAAATACATAGTTAAAGCAGTACAAAAACTGTGAGTAAACAAGGTCTAAGTCTTGTATTAAAAGTTAATAGGACTTGGACTCCAAAGTGCCTAAATCACTTTTGAAAATGGGATTTAGACACTTTGGAAAATTTTACAGTAGATCCATATTTTGATACCTAAATAATTGGCTTCATTTTCAGAGGTGCTGCACACTCACTACTCCATTGATTTCAGTGAAATCAAGACACATGTACGGGGCCAAATATAGATTTAGATGCCTAATTTTAGGCACCTTCGTTTGAAAATGTGGCCCGGTTATTAGCTTTTAGGTTCTAATTTTTGTTTGTTTCTTCTCTGCTGAGCTGAGATATGACTCTCTATACATAATAGTGACAATCTAAAGTAGGACTGGTTTCAGAGTAGCAGCTGTGTTAGTCTGTATTCGCAAAAAGAAAAGGAGTACTTGTGACACCTTAGAAACTAACAAATTTATTTGAGCATAAGCTTTCGTGAGCTACAGCTCACTAAGTAGGATTGCCTGGTATAAATTGTAACTATTTTTGGAATGTATTTGATGTAGCTAGAGGGTAATAAATGTGATTCACTGGTTTACAAAAATAGATTTCAGTATAAAGAACTGATCTAAAGAACTGTCATTTCCACTTGGAACTCTGATATTTTCTGGAGTCAGCTATTAAAATGCTTCTAAGCCTACTTCAAAGAGAGCTGTGTGCTTAGCACATCACAAAAGAAACCATTGTTTTGGAAAGACACCAGAAAACACGTTGGTGCATATATGTGTATTCACATAAACCTTTTGATATGAGAAAATAAAATTTAATAAACTTGTAGTCTTCCAGTCTGGATAGCAAAAATATAATAATTTAGCTAATCTAATTTTAAAATTGAGTAACTAAACTAATTTATATATAATTAAAATTGTTAAATGAACAAGAATATCTTGGTTAAAAAATTGACATTATAACATCAAAATACATCAGAAGACTATCCAGGTTGAGATTTTTAAAAGAGCTCAGTGTTTGTCTAACTGAAAATCCCACAGCCAGAGTACCAAAAAAAGGGGTATAAGCCACAGAGAAACAATGAGAGAACTTTAACAGACAATGGAGAGCATATTCACCTACCCTACAATAGCAGTAGAGTTAGGGGACCTGGTTACAGCACAGTTCATAGATCCTTAGGTCTTAAGGCCAGAAGAAACCATTACGATCATCTAGTCTGACCTTTTGCATAATACAGGCCATAGAAATTCACCTGCATCAATCTCTTAACTATTGATTGAGCTACAGCATATATTTTAGAAAGATCCAGCTTTAATTTAAAGACTTTAGATGATGTGATCCACCCTGTCCCTAGGTATATTATTACAATGGTTAATACCCTCACTGTAAAAAATTTGCACTAGTTGTCCCCAGACAGTTACATTTTATAGGGTCATGAAAATAAAATGAGAGAGCGTGTCAGTATTAATGCTGGAAGAGAAAACTGAACTTAAGGTGAAAATTTTGTTCCTGCTTAACAGATTGTAACTGTAAGGTTTATCCTATCTAGGTGAGGGTTCTATAGTCCTAGACTAGATAAAGAGTATTCTGTATATCTTTGATTTTTCTGAAATTTATCTCCATTTTCCAAATTCACAAATTCATATATTATAAGGCCAGAAGGGACTATTGTGATCATTCTAGGCTGACCTCCTGTATATCACAGGCCATAGAACTTCCCTGAATTAATATCTGTTTGAACTAGAGCAGATCGTTTAGAAAAACATCACAATTTGATTTTAAAATTTCCGGTGATGGAGAATCCACCACAACCCTTGTTAAGTAGCTCCAATGGTTAATTACCACTGCTGGTAGAGTGTGTGCCTTATTTCTAGTCTGAATTTGTCTAGTTTCAACTTTCAACCACTGGATCTTGTTATATCTTTGTCCGCTAGATTGAAAATTCCTCTGTTATCAAATTTCTGTTCCCCATGTAGTAGGTACTTATAGACCAAAATATTCTTTAGTTAAGATAATTTGGAAGTACTAGATACTTGGGGGTAACTTTGCTGGTAATTCCCAAAAGAAGAAAATGAATTGCAAGATTCAGAGGAAGCTATAAGGGTACAGAAGTACATGCCTGGATCCCTTAGTCAAAAACATGGAACCAAAAGCCCTTTCCTGGAAGATACTGGCAGAACGCTACCAGCAGTCAGTGAGGGCACAGGGAGAGGGAAGGCTGGCAGGCACAGAGGAAACCAGATTACAAAAGCACACTGCAGGGCTGCACAGTTTCCTGGGGAAGCAGATTGTTCATTTCATTTCATTCATAATTGCATTGACTTCTGGATTGCAAAATGTCACTTAACTAAACAAGCCAAGTTGATTCCGACAGAAAGATCAGTATTTCATGTGTTTTGCCAGTTTAGCCAAGACCTAAACATTCTAGCTTTTTCAGATGAATTTTTCAGATTGTTTCAAGAGAAAATACCTGAGACCCAGACCCATCACAGTTAAACAGACTCAAGTGGGCATGGAAACAAAACTATAAGCCCTGAGGGCTCTGCGTGGAACTATATAAATTTCTGCTAAGCAAACTAAGCAGCCAAAGCAGGGGCTGCTGCACTGACGGCAGAAGAGAAAATGGGGCCCAGCTGGGGCCACCTCAGCTTCCCCTGAACTTTTAGAACTATCCAGGGCAGGCCCCCACTACTCTGAGGGCACTAGAACCCAGGAGGTGCCACCTGTCTCTTCCCCTCACCATGTGGCCTTGGAGAAAAACTGCAGAGTAGAACAACCAGCCAGAGACTCTAGAAGCAGGCAAAGGAGGGATGTTTGGACATTCTGAGAGCTTTGTATAGTTTGGACTGGACTTTCTCTGGCCTGCACCAATTGGCTGTTTGCTCCAATCATGCCCCTCCGTCATAGTCTCTTCACCTGTCCCCTTCTCACCTTCTTCTCTATACTGTCTACTCTCACCCCTTCCCTTCAATGTCCCCTCTCCACTTTTCTTTCCATTTAGCTGATCCCCTCCTAACTAACTCCCTGCCCCCGCAAAAATAAATAAATAGTGGAACTAACATGACATTTGCTGCCATCACATTGTTCACTCTGCTTGTGTGTTACACCCCTTCCCACACTATGTTTCTGTTTCATCTATTTTGATGATAAGCCTCTGTCTCCACTGGAGACTTATTTGCTAGTGAAAACAACCTTTTTGCTTTGGTGAAAATGGAAGTGTGGCATTCACTAAGACCAAAGGCAGTTTGTGCCTACAACGTACAAGAAAATGCATAAAATGTTCCCAATGTTTTGTTTTTCCCAAAGTCAATTAAATTTTCATTCATTTCCTTTGCAGTTTAAGAGACAGAGAATTTTCTTGAAATATATGCTAAAATTACAGCACACAGGCCATCAGATGGCATTCAAGACAGCTCCAAAGATAGTTACCTTTCTAATTGATGGGAAACTATCATGATCAGAAAGGTCTGATCAGGGTGGGTAATAGAATCCTAAAAAACAGATTTGACTCCTTCATATTTTCACCCCAGATCTAAGGAGGTGAAGGAGCATTGACACACAATGCCACTTAAGTCCCAACGATGGGCTTTCAGAGAAAAAAATAAAAAAAAGAGCTTGATTTCTGGGGCTGCTTGAAGTTCAACAGATATAGAAATAAAGAGAAAATTGAGAAAAACAACAAGAGTACACAGTACAAACACCACAGTGACAGCATTATTCATTATGAATCAGACCATACTTCAGGACGTCTAGTTTCTTTTTCATCTGCCATGGTTTGTTTCGTAATGTGGCAATTAGTTTCTTTTTCTCTTCTACCTCTTCCTTCAGCTTGGCCAATTCCTCCTCCGTAATTGGCTCCTCTTCAGAGTCAGAGTCAGAGCTTCAAACAAAAGTGGAGGGATAAATACAGTAAGTTTAAAAACGTGAGGATAATAGAAGGTTTCACTGAAGCAGATGTTCGGTGCTAACTCCTTAACTTGATCCTCTAAGTCTGTGTTTTGCAGCTGTAACTCTGAACTTGAATTTCTGTAACCCTGAACCTGAAATGAAGTATTTGGAGCTTGAAGTACTGAAACTGAGCTGGACTATGACAAAGACAGAGATGTAGGACCTGATCCAAAGTCCATTGAAGTCGGTGGGAATTTTTCCATTGACTTCAATGGGCTGTGGATCAGGCCTTTAGAGAGCAAGAGATCTGCTCCTCAATCTGTTAGATGCAAAGGTTCATGTAAGGAAACCCAACTCAGAACATTGTATAGGTTCTTTTTAAAAGAGTGTTTAAACCAGTTGGAGGGAGGTGTTTTTTCAAACCGCAGTTTTTGAGAGAGCCATTCCCCACCTGTGAAGGCTCATCTCTGTTGGCTAGTTTGGAGTAGGAAGAGTCATACTCTCACTCTCTCTTCCCCGATACCTGGGCTAATCATAATCTGATCTTTAAATTGTAATAATGACCATCTTCTTATTAATACAGAAAGGCAGAGCCTATGGCTTTTTAAATTATGCATGCTTTATACAGAGAGGGGCTAAAACCAGAATCTTGGATCTGAACCACTTTAAATTTGCGGGAGAGAGTGTTGTGTTCTAATCTCTGAATTTCAGCCCCACCCTATGGCTTTGGTTGCAAAGGGACTTATTTTTGGGTCCAGTTTATATGTGGCCAAAATCTTGTGACACCATCAGTTCACATAAGAGTATGGAAATTTTGCATGAGAAATTGATTTTGCAAATTTACATACCTCAGAACTCTCACAAGATCAGCTAATTTCATGCAACTTCTGCTATTTAGGGGCAAAATGTCATGAAATTTTAGCACTGTCAAACCCATAACCTGGCTCTGAATCAAAATTAAATTTAAACCCTAGCCTAAACCCAATGAAAATGCAAACATCATTGCAATTATCTCCAATTATATATAAATCCACTACCACAGTAAAGCTAAGCTGATATCATGCTGTTAGTGGGTAGCTCAGAATGTTCTGGATATGGGTCTGTGTTGAGTAATATTCCCTCCACTACCTGAGTGGATAACATGGCTAAAGATAGTTGTGACAGATATGGCAATTTCATGAAGTATCATTGAAAGACCTTTTGGTATTAAGCTTATGTATTATTATGGGCCAGGATTGTATGTATCTTTTCTATGGGGGAGATATGACAAATATTGCACCCCATCTTTGGGGTCCATTGTTTTAACTGCATGGTTGATAATATGATTATTCTCCACTCCATGAGGAAGGGCTATCACAAATCCACCAGGAACAAAAAACATTGGGTGGTGATTAAGGCAAATCAGCCAGGTTGTAACTCCCCCTGCAGGGAGATACCACCTCCTCGGATGGCTTGCATATACTAGTTCAAACTAGATTCTCCAGAGACCAACAGACAAAGAATTGCCTTTTGGATAAATAGCCTGAGTTTAAACATACTCTTTCTGATCCAACGGACAGAACCTTCTATCCAAGAATGTCCCCAATCCTTCTAGAAGGGTTGGAATAGGTGACTCTATCAGAGTTCTTGTTGGAGTGTGGGGGGGGGTGATCTCTGGAGTAAGCTAATGGCACGTGTAATTTTTTTAATTGTTTAATATTTTTTCTCTGAAATGTTTTCACCTTAAGAGTAAATATGTGTGCTTATAAAAACCTGTATATTAACATATAACTGCAGGTTACAAGTGCCCAGAGCCTTTGAAGAGAAAGTAAAGTGCAGGTGCTGGCCTGTTTAGGCAGTTTGGCTTGATGCGAATATCACAGTGAAGGCAGTAAACTGTGCAGCCTGAAAAAACCCTGGTCAAGAGGGGGAGAGAGACATTGGTCTCTGCCCCATAGTGATGACTGCTGAGGAGCTGGGAGCCTAGAATGGTGCCCTTGAAGGATCAGAAGAGGGAAATACAGGTGCAATTGCCCTGAACTGTGACAATAACTACCTACTGCTCTCCCAGATATGACTACAAACAGATAACCATCAGTATGACAGAAACCATTTTTTGCAGCAGTGGCATGGGGAAAAATGCTTAAAAATCATTGAACCCAATTCAAATCAGTGCTGAGGATGGCAACTAAAGGAATTTACAAAGAAATTATCCAGTGAATTTAGCTCTTTTTCCTGTTCTGAATGTTCTGTGAATGGACTGATGCCTTTAGGAAATTGTTTGTTATTTGAATTAGTTTTAGGAACGGTTTGTTCATGCAAAGTTTACCCTATGGACTGTTTGCAAATTGCTTGCTGCCATTAAATCTTTGAATGCTTGATATGAATGATCTGATATTTGAGCTGTGTGATTAAGTCACAAAATGTGGTTTCTGTTCCCTGACTGGATAAACAAGGATTTATAAAGTTCTTCGAATTCCCTTCAAAACAAATTCCATTTGCTAATGCAATGAATTATATGAATAACCAGACCTCAGTTATTGACCTAAAATGTTCTTTCTATTAATACTTGCTCCAAAACATTTCCCAGCATGAATAATCATTAAAAGATAATAAAAAGTTATACCAGCACAGTCAAAGTGAAATTCTTTTTAGAAAACATCAAAACATCAAAATCAAAAGATATTTTTTTCACTCTTCACCAAGCTCTACCTTTGGTAACAAATGCTATGTGAGAAGAAAATAAAAACAGCATTTGAGATGACTGTATGAGACACATTAGACTGAGCCAGAAAAAAAGAAAAACAGAATTCTACAATTACCAAATTCTCTGTTACTAAAGAATCAAATGCTACATACTCAAGAGAGCTGAACGTTAAAGAACTTGAACTCATCATCCATAAAATTTCAGCAAGAATGTGTCATAAAAAAAATTCCACTGCTGAAAACAAACCTCTACAGAAAGAAAGAGCCTTGCTGAAAGCCAATCAGATATATTTATTATTTGGTGTTGAGATGAGCACTATAGAAAGATCTAGGCCAACGTACTGAAAATCAAAAGTAAGATGTCTCATGGATATCATCATGAGGCACTTGAATCCTAATGCAAGGGAGTACTCTTTTTTAAAAAAGAAATCAGAAGGACTGACAGGGAATTGAATATTATACTATTGATGATAAAGGAGTTAAATCCTTTGTCCCTGTTCCAGCCGAGGCAGCACCAAAGCAGCCAGAAACCTTTCTGACCAAGGCAGCTAAGGAGGGTTCCCTTTGACACAGGGGAATCTCTGTGTTGTTAGAAGTGTTGTAGCTAGTTCTGAGAGGAATGTGTGTGGGAGTATGAAAAATAAATTGTGATACTCTGGAGCCAGTAAGGAAAGGATGCTGTACAAAATGAACGAGACACTGCAAACAAGGCAGAATAAAATATATAAGAGCTTTTATTTGTCCCACTGCTCCTTATATGATGTAATGTCAGACATAGCACTGGTAAAAATATATATATAATTTCTTCAAAAGCAAAAATTTATTTTTTTAAACAAAATTCAAAATAAAGCCAACCAAATGTTTTCATCTCTTCTATTTAGAATGTTTTAATCAACAAAATCAAAAATTTTATTGAAATCAAACTTTTGTGAAACAGTTTGATTTCAATTAAATTGCATTTAAAAATAATTTGGGTAAAAAATTGACAGTTTTCCTTTAGCTCAAGTGTAAGGTCTCTGCTGTTGGAACCAAGAGATCTGAATTCTTCTAGCTTTATTTACAACCAGTTTAAATGCTGCTTATGTGAAATCAGTGGGACTACTCATAAAGTGCTATTCAGTATAGGAGTATCACAATCTGGCCCCATAATAATGGACAAGCTCAGATGAAAGACTTTCAGAGCTTTCCAAAAGACCTTGACAAGGTCCTTTGCACGAGGCTGCTAAGGAATCTAAGTAATCTTGAAGTGAGAGGTAGTGTTCTCTCATGGACAGAATATGGACAGGGAAAACAAATAATTGCACAACATGGCAAAAAGTTAGCAGTGGATGCTCCAAGGTTCCTCATTATGCTTTTCTTTTCCTTGTTTATTTTTTTTTCATTCCTATCTGCTCTGCCTGAAAAGCCAGAAGCTGTGCATCACTTTTAAATCAGTAGGTTAGTGGTCCCCAAACGTCTTTGGTCACACACACACACCTTACCTGGTCTGCGCCCCCTCTGGGAGCCACAGTCTGGATGAAGGCCAGGAGCAGGGCTGCAGCTGGGGCTGCAGCAAGGAGCAGAGCCATGGCCAGGAGCAGGGCCAGAGCTGCGACTGGGGGCAGGGCTAGAGCAGAGCTGGGCTGGGGGCAGAGCGGGATTGGGTGCCGTTCCCTCCCCTCCCACCATGGAAGCTGGCCCAGGTCCCACCATGCCCCCCCCCCGATGTTCCTCCGCTTGCTCCTAGGGGGGCACGCCCCACAGTTTGGGGACCACTGCCATAGATAGCCTTTGTTGTGATGAATCCACATGGACATACTAAAGAGCTCATACTTTCCACCCTCTCCTCCTCCCCCAAGTTTGCAAATGCTCTATCTGAATTAAATCAGCCAAACTGATCATCAGCACGTCATTCTTTGTTCATACGTTATTTGTGCTCGCCTATCAAAATAAATACTCTTTAAACACCCTTTGTTTTTATTGTAAGAAATTGTCTGAACAATATACAATTTAAAAAACTTTCTTCAACTCATTTCAACTTTCTTACAATTACTTTTTTAAAATCTTTAAGATGTCATTTTGTGACATACCTCATAAGCTTCTGCTATCAGAAGAAAGGACAGTCCCTCTACTCTTGGTATCCCAGAGCTCATACCTTATTTACAATAGCTTGTTGGGAAAGTGATCTTGTTAGTTGTCCCATTTACTGTCTAAGGAGACAATGTTCTTGATGTCCCTCCAGGAATAGATAACTATCTTTAGTTATTCCTCAAATGTTATCCTTGCTATCCCCATGAGCAATGTCCTAGTCTGTAATGTTTCTAATTAATTAGCCTAAATGAATATATCCTCCTCTATTGAAATTTATCATCCAGTCCAAAAAGTTCTTTTTTCATTCAATTTTACATTTTTCAGTGGGTCTTTTTTTTTTTACTACATAACTATTTAATGTTCACAACAGAAGACAAGAACAACAATAAGTGAAAGAATATCAATTGGCACAGCCAGGAATATGATTTTAGTAAAATATACTTGAGTGCAGGAAACCACATAAAGGAAGGATAATGCTGTAATGGATTTCATAGTGAAGAGCTGGAACAAAGACAAATTCTAGGAATGCTAATATGGAGTAGCATTGTATTGAAATGTGTTTGGGGAGAAATTAATATGAGAGTCAGGACAACACGTCTCACATTATGGGTTCCTTTCCTTTGATGATTCCTGCTGTGTTCTTCTGGGGTTTCTCTGGGGGCACCGACACCCATAGTGAATGTAAAAATGAGGGAAGTGGAATATCTCTCCCAGCTATGTAAATGTATCTATCTCCATCTGCTTCAGGATGCACTCTTCCCAGCAGGTGGTTCCTTTCAAAGAATGTGATTCACAAACACAAAGCATGAGGTGGTGGAAAGAGAAGGTAGAAGAATGAGAGCATCAAGGCTACTAGCAGAACAGCACAAAGGTTGGAATTTTCAGAAGGCCTCAGCACCCACACTGGGTGCTCAATTTTCAAAAGACTTCAGATTCCATTTAGGCATCTAAATAAGTAGACAGGTTTACAACATATCTCAGCATACCTGGCATGGGTTCTTGGAAATCTGGCCATAAGTATCACAATGAGAGCTGTGGGAACTGAGCTCTTTAGAAAATCTGGCATCAGTTGTGGGTCCTGAGTCCCTGAAACTCTGGCCTTGATCTTTTCTGAAAAACTGGCCCTTATAGCTAAGGGAGTTGTGCTGGCTGTGGGTACTTCATAACTATAGCCATAAATTCAGATAGGTTTCAGATTACATATATAATTACCTTGAGGAGCCTTTCTTTTTATCCTTTTTCTTGTTGTCCTTCTCCTTTTTCCCTTTCTCATCAGGTTTTTTTTCCTGTTTGGTCTCATTTTTGCCTCTTCCTTTTCTGCCCCCTTTATTGTCTTCTTCTCCATCCTCATTGGGCTCCTGCTGTTTGGATATCTGATTTTCCCTGTTCTTCTTGTTTTTGCAGGATTCCCAATCAGAATCACTGTCCTCATTCCCAGTCTGTTTCCTCTGTGCTCTCCTGTTTCTCTGTCTGCGTTGCCCAGCTGTCCTTGTCTCCTCTTCCTCCTCCAAATCCTTTCTGGCTCTGGCATTTCCTCTTCTGGTTTTGGCAGTTACTTCCTTCTCTTTTTCAGATTCTTCTTCATCTTCACAATCATGATGGAGGGTGGGAAGGGGGACACGCAAAAACAAAAAGTTAATATTGTGTATTGACACCAGCAATTCTCTCTCTTGCACACACATGTACAGAATGTATGTTATCAATATGATATACTGTGGCTGCACAGTACATAACAAAATGATAAACAGTTTAGAAACCTGACCTATGATGAAAGTTTAAAAAAACTGGGCATATTTAGTCTTAAGAAAACTATGGGGGGTGCGAGCGGATGTGATGGGATGTTTGAACCTACACTGGTGAAGTAAGGATTAAGGAGTAGCTCTGGGCCCATAAAGCCCTGCCCAGCTGCCCCTGCTGGGCATGCTCACAGCGGGCGCTAAGCTCAAAAGGGAACAGTTTAGCTCCATCTGGAGTTTTACAGTTTAGCTCCTGCCAAGAAGCCACTGATGTCCAGGTGGCCAGGCCCAATCCTCAATGCCAAGCCACCACAGACCTATCAATTGCGGAGATTGACAACAACAAGTTGTGGCTGCGAGAAGAAGACCCTTCGGAGCATGGACAGCAAGAGCTTCAGAAGGGACCCACAGGCAACCAGTGACACCAATAGAGGAACAGAAGCTGGGGTAGGAAGTGGTCCAGGGAGAAGATATAGGGGCCCCTTCCCTTGGATCATACATTTTGTAATTACTGCTTCATTGGACCCTGGGTTGGAACCTGGTGGAGCAGGGAGGTCCCAGGTTTCCCTAACTCCAGCCATTGACTCTTGCCACGGGTGACGTGGCCATTGACTCTCACTACAGGGCAAAGTGGCCACTGACTCTCACTTTGTGAGACCTATCCCAGAGTACTACCAGCAAGCGATGCTGCTGGGAGCAGACCTGAACCCCCTGTTCCCAGCACAGGATCTGATAAATCTTCAGATATGTTAAGAGCTGTTATAAAGAGGACATTGATCAATTTTCTCCATGTCCACTGAAGAAGTAATTTGCTTAATCTGCAACAAATAAGATTTAAGTTCGATATTAGGGAAAACTTTCTAACTATAAGAATAGTTAAGCTATGACAGTGATTCTGAAATTTCCCTGGAAGGCTATTCCAGAATAGTCTTCCAGGGAAATTTTGGAATCACTGTTATTGAGATTTTTAAGAACAGGTTAGACAAATACTTGTCAAGGAAGTCCTAGGTATACTTGGTCCTGCCTTGGTGCCAGGGGTGGACTGGATAACCTCTCAAAGTCCTTCCAGCCCTACATTTCTATGATTCTATCATTAGAGCTCATAACACTCCTATAGCCCTGACAGATTAAGATACCAATTTCATTATATTATCACCCTAGTGATAGACTTCCCTGCTGCCTTCCAACCACTGGAGTTATTTTCCAAAGATATTAGTTTAAACATGAAATTCAGAGTGCACTACAGTCAAAACATGATTACAGTAATTCATGAATTATGGGATCAGGATGTCTCAAAAGAATAGTAATAAGCTATAGAGCTCTTCACTTCAGATGACTAGTTTAAATCCAGCCCAAGTCTCTTCACTAAAAACAGTCATTTTGTTAAGTGGAGACCTGCCAAACAGGAACTGGATTAAGCCTCCACATTTCATGTCATGCACTGCAACAAGAAACTGTCTGAATGTAGAATTGAAATTGTCCATCACTAATTACCTATTTTGCTGTCATCATCTTCACTCTCAGCTGCACTGCCTTCTTCATTGTCAACTTCAATGCCCACTATGAAAGAAAATCATATCATGCTGTACATTGAAAGATGAATAGTCATTAAAGACATTTTTAAAAGATATGCTTTGAAATGACTTGACTGTGTCATATTTGGGCTCTTAGTTACAAAAACCCAACATACTGGAACACTGAAGTTTTAGAATATATATTTTTGTGAGAACAACCAGGGAAGTATGAACAACACAGTGGCATGTGGCACCCCTTGCCCCCTTTCTTTGGCCAGAGCACTGGAGCTGAGAATGATGGTAATAAAAAGTGAGATTTACTTTTTCAAATAGGAAGAAGTTGGAGGATGTGAAAGGTAGAAGTCTTATGGAGAGATGAGGTAACTAGCAGCTACCTCCTGATTGGCAGAGAGCAGAAAGACAATGAAAAAATGGCTGCCTCCCTAGGCAATTCTCAAACTTTCTTTAAAAATGTGCAAGACTAGCAGTGACTAGTGCTCTGGAATCTTCTAAGATCACCTGCAGGCTTTAACAAAGAGCCATTTCCTGGTAAAACTGAGTGGAGGGGGAATGAGATTTAGGAGTAGCAGCACAGCTGATGGGTAGAGGGTTTCAGAAGAGGGGAGAGGAGTTTCTCTTGAAGCTTCAGATTTAGAATTCAAAACCCAAAGCAAAGTGGCAAGAAATGATTTTGTTCTTTCTTGGACAGGGATTTGCCCTACCTCATAGCCCTCCAGAGACAAGATAGGGAGCGGAGACTCCAGAGAGAGGACCCCATATACTAGCCACCTTCCACTCCCAGGACAACAATACTTAGGTTAGAGTGGGGTCCCTGGTCTTAAGTGGAGGGACATGGCTGCGGTGTTACTGTCTTACTGGAGTCCAGTAATCCAGTGACGGAGGAAGCTGATGGTTGGCTTAATGAGAGAAGGGCACTTATGGGCACTGGTTGTAATGAATAGAGGAGGTTGGTTGAGTTGCTCTGTTTACTGAGATGTGGTTGGAGGGTGTGGATCTATGGTTCTGCAAACATTATCAAGCCTGTTACCTAAATGTTTTCGGAACTGGGTTTATTATTCCTGGAAAGATCTAGAACACACAAACCTACCTTCATTTTATGGAAGTTGTCATTCGAGTCAAATTATTCACACCGCTCTAATAATGATTACTAATGAGTAGAGCAGGAGATATCCTGTACCTGCTAGCCACAAGTAACCAGGAGTATATCCCAAATAATCTCCCTGGGGCACTTTGAACCAGTGGTGGTGATGGTAGGGAACCCTATGTATTTAATTCCAAAAAAGTTCAACTGTAGAAAAGAACTATTTGGTGACCTGGAGTCAACCTGGTGTTGATCAACTGGTGTAGAGACCAGTGATGTTCCCTCAGAAAGATTTGTACTGGTGTAAGAGGAGAAGGTTGCAGCCGGCTCCCTGAAAAGTTCTCAAGGTGTCTCTGTCTGGGCCTGGAGGTCCAGAAGCATGAAGGAGATGGCTTGAGGCATGCCGATGGAATGTATAAATTGATATGTAGTGGGAAAGAATTAAGGAGGAAATTAAGAAATATTGTCCATTAATATAACTATGCAGCTGTTATTCCATTTCTTTTTACCATATATTTTCAGACATGTGCTACCTAACTTTCTCCCTGTAATGTCAGGACAGTAAGCCTATAGTAAATTGTGCAACTCAAATTTTCTAAAACAACCTTTCAGTCAACAGGAAACTAAAATTATCATTATTATTCACTTCCTTCTGTGCCTTTTCACTTTTCCTCACTCTTGTAGTGGTTCCCCTCCACCACAGTTTCTGTCATAGACTCATATTAAGCAGCTTGTGACCTCTTAAACAATGATGTAGAAGTTAATTTATCCAGTGAAAAACTGTAACCAAACAATCAGACATTGCTGCTTAGCTTTGCCGAGATAGGAGATTATAAATCAAAAAATGGTAAAATATGTAAAGCTGTAAACAAGAAACAAAAAAGAGTCTTGTTTCTGTCTGTGAATTAACATTGAAAGGATTATTATCCAATATTTGACAGACATATTAAAACAGGGACATATGCACAAAATTTAAATTCCCTCCATAAAGCATCTCTTTGTAATAGTATTTTCTGTTATTTGAACAACATCTGCATAATAATTTTTTAAGGTTATGCAAAAATGTAATTGTGCAATATCATCAGTGGGATGTGAAAATAAGTGCTCTTTTGTTCGGCCTGGACATATGCCTTCTGTTGCTGGCAGTAACTGGATCTACATTTGACAAAGATCATTACATTGCTATTGAGAGCTTGCAATGACGAAGACAGACATCTCTAAAAAGATATGTTGCATGCAACAGAAGCTCATGGTCTTTTATTTGCAACTAATTCCTTTGCTGAGCTCCTCCAGCCAAAGAGAAATTCCCAAGGAAGCATTATAATGATATAGGATTGGCCTTACTTCAGATTTTGATGAGTGCAGACAATGAGCAAACAGCTGGGGAGTTAGAATATATTCTGAATCATTCACTGGAGCTAAAAGTATATCATGCAGAAATTAACATTATATCTGGTACAAATAAAAACAATGCCTATGCAGTGTAGTAACTTAAATGCAATAGAAGGTAATTGATTGAATTTAATTAAATATAGTGGCATAAGATAATAAATGTGCTAAACTGAATCCAGCATATCGGACAAGATAATATCTTCCACTAAATAATAGGATCACTCATCATCCTGATTAATAAATAATAGAAAGTCATCCAAATAATAGAAAGTCAACATGTTTACATGCTTGATTATCTATGTGACCAGCAATAGAAGTGCTAAATAGCAGAGATTTTAAACAACAAACAAAGAAAAAAACATAGGACCAAATGGAAGTGGATATGTGAAAAGGACGTGACAAAAAGCATTGTATTAGCCTGGAAGTGCAAAGAGAGGATTAGAGGGGATCACGCACCTGCAAGAGTAGTGAGTTCATAGTGCAGACCTTGCACAATCTTGGGTTTTTTTTGCAAAAGCTGACAATTTACAGCATTAGATTGAAAGGTAGTTGCTGCCTCCATGACCTCATTTTTCTGCAAAAATAGACCTTGCAAACCTGGTAAATCCATTTGTCCTAAAGATACCCTCTAAAAAAAAAATTTACTGTGCAACAGAAACCATTTTGGTAACATTTAAGTGACAAATTATCACAGGTTAATTTTATATCTGCTGGAATTACACATTATTGTGCTTCATTCCACAAACACTCTGGCCTTCTCTGCAGTAGATAAGAACATAAGAATGGCCACATTGAGTCAGACTAATGGCCCATGTAACCCAGTATCCTGTCTTCTGACAGTGACCAGTGCCCGATGCTTCTGAGGGAATGAACAGAACTGGGCAATTATTGAATGATCCATCCCTAGTCATCCAGTTCCAGCTTCTGGAACTCAGAGGATTAGGGACACCCGGAGCATCGGGTTGCGTCCCTGACCATCTGCCCTTCACAACATCCCCTGGCAATGAGTTCCATAGGTGTACTTGGACTTGCAGAAAGCCTTTGACAAGGTCCCTCACCAAAGGCTCGTAAGCAAAATAAGTAGTCTTGGGATAAAAGAGAAGAATTTTCACATAGTGAAACATTCTGGGAGTTAAAGGATATCAGAGTTGTTTGTTAATACCTCAGAATTCCCAGATGCAGTCAGTATCACCATCAACATAGACCCGACCCTGGAGCAGAAGTGACAGTTCTTAACACAGCTTCCACTGATTAGTTGCATTGCTGCTGAAGATTGGAAAGTGTTACGGGCAGAATTCAGGAACAGATAAGAGCTCCTGAGTTTTCAGTTAATGGGCACGGTGCTTATAACTCCCCTTAGCACAACGTCCCAGGATCAGCTGTAGAATAATTTACTGGTGCAGCAGGCAGGCACTGAGGACCAACCTTGCCTTCTTGCAGTTCATGAATGTTTCCTGAGTGGAGCACCATTCTGGATGAGACCTGTATTTTATGTTGGGATGATAGCTGGATGGGGTGATGGTGAATGTCAATAAATTTCCAAATGAAGATGGATGCCTATTAAAGAAATATCTCAGTACTACATTGATGGTATTGGTATTGTTAGTTCCAGGATTCTTCTTCCCTCAAGCACAAACGAATAAAAAAGGCAATAAGGCACAATGACATCAAACAGAACACACAGTGTGTCTATTATTATTCATCATAATTATTATAGTAGCACCTAGAGGCTTCAGACAGGCTAGGTACCCATTGTCTCAGGCACTGTATATACATAGAGGAAGTGACAGTATCTGTCCCAAAAAGCTTACAGTCTGAAGACTGTTAGTTATGTCAATGTCCTCTCATCTTGTGATAGTTCATTTTCATTTCAGTCATCCTCCTCTGTCAGCTGTCCCTTGGACTCCAGGACACTCGGCTCCTGATTCTTGGCAATTTTCATCAGCCTCACCTTCACCCCCCGCAAGCACCAACAACCTGGAATGATTGCCTGAATGGAGACAAGCACTGCATAGAAGGGCCGAAGATGGAGGTGCCAGTGACTCAAGCAGCCCTGACAATGCTCTTTTATGATATTGGTCCAACAGCCTCTGGATGTTGTCCCAGCACTGGTTAGCACTACACCCAATTCACCAAACTTTGTGACACCTTGCTGGAGACCAACCGCTTGTGGACAATGTTGGTGAGCTCCACCTGGAACACCTCATCATTCCATATCCCAAGCAGAGCTCTCATATTGGTCTCAGGCCAGTTTTCAGCTCTATCAGAAGTTTTTCCAGAAGAAGCATGGTAGGAAGCAAAAACAAGACTCTCACAGAAATAGATGCTAGAAAAAGCAAAAAAAAAACCCTTATCCCCAGCTTTCCATCCCCTGATATAAATGATGCTTGCAAAATGCTTGGGCAGCAGTTGTATGTGTGTTGTGCAGTTGTTACCAGCTTAAGCCATTTTACTGCAATGCCTTTACACCATATAGGTAAGACCTAAACTGCTCTGCTTGATGTATGTGCAGCTGATGAAACCTGTTAAGACTTGTTTTGGGAAATCATTTTTTTAACTAAATTGTTTTTTTACAGAAATGTTACACAGAAAGTAACAAACGTGCTCAAGTATAAACAAGACAGGAATAAGCAGCAGGGAAAATGAACTTCACACAGATAAAAACCCTGGTCCATGCAAATATCACTAGTAATTTTTAAAAAGGGGGGGGCAGGGCAATACAGAATATATTGCATTAAAAAGTTCTAGAGTGGTCCGGACATGTTAAATTTCTTATCTTTATTTCTTACCTACAGAGCTCACAGTGTGGTCTGATACAAAGCATTATTTATTAGGTTGGTGTTATTGGATTGTAACTCAGTATTGTATGTTGCTGAGCAAACAGTATCAATAGCTACAGTTCAATGATAATTGAAAGTAGCAGGAGAGGAGCTGCAGCCAAAGTGCACCAGACTTTGGAACATGTGCCTTTCATGGTTATCAGTGTCAGCAACATTGCTACTGGTGCCAATTTTTAAAATACTTATGAGACTTCTGACCTGACATGGTGGACAAAGCATATTAAGCAAAGCAGAAAAAAATGGGTAAACTGTATGAATAATATGAGGTCTAGGGTGTAGGCCTGGTAAGTGGCACTTGTTACATTAGTACCAAAACTTTCTCTGCTCCACAGGAGCATGCACACATTACAGGATCTGTTCAGGTTCACTTGAAAGGCCAGTGAGATTTTTGACACACCTGACCTAAGTTTGGACTTTATAAAAAAGCCAGAAACCTAAAGTGTTTCTAGTGGCTTTCTCGCAAACATTTCATGTAGCTCTGCACTTTATTGACATTAGAAAAGCTGCGTCATGAAACTGATCATGCAACTAGCAAATATACATATTAAAGAAACAGATCCCTTCTCAGCTGCTGGAGTGACGAAGACCACATGCGTAGAAATACAAATAATTTTAAGATCGTTGCTGTATTAATAATTGACTTTTTGGTTTTGTTTGTTGGTTTTGTCACATATCTGAAAGGCCAACATTACTGGTAATTTGGACATTTGGTAGATAGGAACAATAAATTGTTAGAAATATACTTAGCATTATTACTAGAAAGCTACTTCAGATCATTAACTCAGTAATAGTTTTCTAAGAGGAAAAGCAGGGGCTAAGCAGCCCACAATTCAATGCTACAATTATTCATGGTAAACCCTATCTTACTGAATTATTAGGGGAGCATTTCATTCATATACAAATTACATTTCATGGTGACACTAAATCTAAATGCTGTTTAGCACTAAACTTCAATTCACTTCTATATGACACAGCCTACAGAAATGGCAGCAAAGTATTCCTCAGACACTTTACTATTACCCTGCATCAAAACTGAAGGCTTCATGATACACTGGTTTGCTGAAGTCGTTATTTATAATCTGTGGTGCAAGACCATAAACATCAGTATGTGGGATGCTTTTAGCTGTATAACTGTCACTTGTTTCCAGCTTTTTCAAATTGGCCTACACGCGATCAGACTTGTGAATAGCTCCAAGAAGCAGGGCAGAGCTATGCATCAACATCTAGAATGACCCAGTGTTAATGAGAAGGTTTGAAGAGGGTTTCAAACATCTTGGGGTATGTGTTCACTGCAGAGTTATCTTGGGTGACCAGCACCAGGATCTGAGCATCCAGGTTAGCCTAGCCTAGTGTGCGCAGCCTGAGTTACTGGTGCTGCACCTGGATGTGTCACTAGGACTTCAGGATATGCCTCCAGTGGTTCTTTGTGCGGTGGTAAGCTGAATCACTCTGATTCGTTCCCAGTGAATTGTGGGAGAACTTCTCTGTCCTTCTGAGTTCATGGAGGGAGTCATGGGAAGGCACTAAAGGACTTTCACCACTCAAGTGTTTTAGCCTTCATCCTCAATGCAAAGTGGTGAGGTTACCAACCAAAGACTCAGTCAAGTTTTAGCCTATAGCCCCAGTCAGGTTAGCTAGCTTGGGCTGAAAGCTCCGCCAAACTCAAGTGAGAGGGATTTGTGTGTGGATGGAATGCAGGGTTGGGGCAACACCCAAGTAAAAGGCTGAGTTAATGCTGCAGTGAAGCCTGACTCATAGATGACAATAGACTGCTCAGAGGAAAAGCTGGAAACTTCTCACTTTGATGGCCACAAGTGGAGCACTCCATGAGATATAGAGACAGATTGTGTGTGGGGTGGCCATTCAGTGGCCTTGTTCACCCATGTCACTCTGCCCTCATAAACCTGAGATTTAGAACTGTAGGTACTGATAAATTCCTACCTCATCCATTCTGCCATTGACTTTTGCACTTGATGATATGTTGTGCAGCTGAAATGGGAGGAGTAGAGGGAAGCATTCCTATTTAATTTTTGTTTTCTAGCTCAGTCTATTTTTTCTTACTGACAAACTTTCCCTGCGGTCTTGTTCTCAATTGAACAATTGAAATTGAAATTGGAACCGGTAGCAATGTTGCTGACACTGATTACCATGAAAGGCACATGTTCCAAAGTCTGGTGCTCTTTGGCTGCAGCTCCTCTCCTGATACTTTCAATTATCATTGAACTGTAGCTGTTGATACTGTCTACTCAGCAACATACAATACCGAGTTACAATCCAATAGCACCATCCTAATAAATAACGATGCAGCATGCAAATGTTCCTCAGAACTAATCCATAAAATATGGTCCAGTTGTGTAACACTGTTGGCTGGCAACTGTTCAACAATTGCCTGTATTCACCCTGGAGGAGGATGCATTTCAGTAATAGGTAAAGTGTTTTGTATGTAGTTTGGAAAATGCTGTAAGATTCTTCAGGATAAAGGGTGAAATAAAAAATGAATAATAAGACTTTATTATTTAATCATTAAGACAATATACTGAAGTACAGACAGACTTGCAAGTAATTACCTGGAGTCAAATGCCCAGCCTACCTGTGACAGGCTCCTCTGAAGGGAATGAGCCAACCCTGCTCCACCTGGGTGTTGTTAATTGCCTATGTAGCTAGAAGGCAGTTAATTAAGTAAGGAGCCAAATAAAATGCTTAGGAGATCTCAGCTGATAAAAGCTTCTGAGGAGAAAGGAAGCTCTAAAGGAGGAGAACACCTATAGACCCTGAACTAGACAACAGCTATCCAGACAAGGAAAGCCTGAGAAAGACCATGAACAAGCTGGGGAATCCTGAGGCCTTAGAACACAAGAAGCTGCTTCTAGAACTTAGAGAATTTTGCTTTAGGACTTTTAAGTTTTATCTGGGCTCTGAGGTAAGAACCCTGGTGTAAGTGTTCCTTTCCGAAAGTTTTATTAAAGGAAGATGTACTGCGGTAGAGTTTTTGGCTTCTCCCTTGTCAGGCTGTTTTAGTGACTCTTGTTACCCCGTTAAGTGGTGGAAACTGAGACAAGCCATAGCAGAGTCTCACTCCTCAATGAGGGAGTAGTCAGGAGGCCCCAGTACCCCTTCTACATCTGGACCTGGTCAGTAGATCTGATGATGTAGGTGGATCTCTTTCACTAGAAACTAGTGAAATTCTCTCTCCAATGCCAAAAAGATAGTCATCTATACCTCAGAAGATCTACATCCAGTTGCTTAAAAAAAAATCTGAAATTCTCTTTACATTCTTCTCTGCCCCTTGAATAATAGACTAATGTTCAAAATAAGTAGTCCCAGAGATCCTAAATACCTCACCACAACTCCATCCACTCACAACCCTCCCTGCAACCCAACCCTGGGGAAACCACTAGAGCTTGATGATGACCTGAAGGGGCCAAGTTATGCTAAGCTCAATTATCCCTCCCCTAGGATGCTCTGCTAGCAACCCTATCTCATTTAACCAGGGAACTGTCAGTGGAAGCATCGCATCTGCTATAGTGTAGCATATGGGGAGAGATGAAGTCCTTCAAATAGCCAAGATCCAATCTACAGAAATCAAGAGATTTCTTGCTGTTTTAAGCAAACATCTCACCTCTACTTAATTATAGATCATACTGCAAATTTAATGCACATTGAGAAGTTCCAGTTTTCTTTACCATTTTAGTATATTGTCAGATTTTGCTTGTCAGCAGTTTGATGTGACCTTATATGTGAAGCTGATGAGATTACTTCAAAACTCTAGAAGGCTGATACAGGAACTCTGCAACCCTCACTTGCCTTCACTGTCTTTTTTTTTTTTTTCTTTTTCCAGGCTACATTTCAAATGTGCTAAGGGGTGCTGGTTAAATAGACTGTTTATACAGGTCCAAAATGTCATCACTACATACATTTAATGAGGTTCAGTTTTTAATGACCAGGCTCAGATAACTAAAGTAAGATTTTTCTTTCTCCCCCCCCCCCCCCCCAACTGCCTAGTTGTCAGTCATGTGCCTTATTATTATCCATTCCCTACACCACGCTTTCACTGAAGAGGATTTTTTCCCTGACAACATGCAACCTCCTCAACATCTGAAAGTTATAAACAGGAACATGTAGGAAGTAAATGAGGGAGGGACACATTCTTTCAACTCTGTTCAGCTCCGCAGGGTGGCAATTGGTTTCTGTTGGTAGAATGAAGAAGTGGTAAATGTTTTGCCAAAACAATAGGAACTGTTCTGGCTAAATTGGGAGGGTTGGCATCTTGTCATGCACTTGTATGATATCCTATAATCTGGCTGGCTGCTTCCAGTTTCCTACTACTCTGTACTTGTACATCACCGGCTTCATTTGTTGCCCTTTAAGTTTAGGGCAAGACTTAAAACTCCTATTTCAGGCAAAGCTCCCTTTCAGCTCAAGGGTTGATAAGCCTGTTGCAGGGCTGCAGAATCAAGCCCTTATTATTCTCCCTTGCCATTAAAACCCAAGCTGAGGAGGGGAGGAAACTTCAATAAAAAAAATCCTTCAGAGTTCCTCCCTCCCCCATCTTGTCCCATCATGGGAAGCACAGGGTTTGTCCTTCTCCAAGCCCTGTGGACCCATCAGAATCCTCATGGCTCCTGGGCCTGCTTTACAATGAAACGTTCTGCATAGCATCGCCAATATCAAGGTTATGCTCAGCCCTATCATTAGACAGGCCATACTGACTTTGTTTTGAATGCATGCAGGGGGGCTAGGAGATTAAAACCTGTTTATATATGTGAAGTATAAGTCAGTGCCCTGCTAACAAGGGTTTCGGTTCAGAGCACTCCTGCTGAATTTGGGACAAGTTCAGATCCGCATGTGAGTTTTGCCTGTCCAGCCCATGTCTCCTGAGCAGATGGGTAGGCAGAAGGATGGTGTGACAGCCTTGCTTGCATCATGCTCATAAATACCCAGAACAGAAAACCACTCATTGCTTAGGAGTTGTGTGTTTTTTTTGGTTTTTAATTAGGCCCCTACCTGAGAATCTAGGGTTTTGCTGCAAAACACCTGGTACTATGTGGAGAGCAGGATGCAAGCTTATACATTTTTCTTGATCAGGTCAGGAAGAAAGAATTAAAAAAAAAAATAGAGGAACTAGCCAACGTTGTTCAGAATAGCTCCATTGAAGCCTTTGACTTCTGTGGAGCTGTGCTAACTTATACCAGCAGAGGAGCTGGCCTATGGTGCTTTACAATTTGTAAAGTAGAATTTGGGGTCTGTGAAGCCTGCAGAACTCCTTAAACTACGCACGTAAGACGAGAACTAGAACAGGTTACATCTGTATTCCTTCCTATTTCTGTTAACACTTTGTCAATTGAGCAGATTGATGTAGGGTCATTTCCCATTCTCATTGCAATCTTTGTCCTAAGACTGTAGGAGCAAAATATTAATGCCCAGTATTGTCTATGAAAACTGGGAATGTAGTAAATTGTATGTCTCTGACCTTTACAGTTTCCAAAGTGTGACTTCTCATCTTATTCCCATTCTCCCATTTACAGCATTGGTAATGAGAAGAACAGGTGGACCTGCTAGCTACTGAAAAGAAAGATTCTGTACAAGTTCCAAGTCTAGTGTACATAAAACAGACCTGGTCCCAATCCTACCACCCAATGCCTCACTATTATCATGGTCATCTCCATCCACTTCCAGGCCCTGAAGAGAGAACTCTGGATCAATTAGATGAGTGGGCTGGCCAGGACTGAGGGGAGGGGCTGCACTTATCCTCTAGAGATCAGGAAAGATAGATTGTGAGACCCTGGGTTGCATTACCTTTCTTCTGGGGCTCCTCCATTAAGGAGATGCACTCATGCTGAGTATTGCCTAAAGTAATCCCACTGGGTGACACTTCCCAGGAGTACTCAGGGCTGTGAGGCAACCCAGTACCACCTGCCGTTAGTGTGAGAGCCTTCACTCTGCCTGCCATGAGTCAGCCTACCTGACTCCACGGGCCATGGCCAACACAAAGTCTAGGTCTACACAAGCCCCACTCTCTCTCTACAGGTTACTGATAGGCAACTCCAACTCTGAGCCCTCCGAGCATCTCCCTGAAGCGTCCAGCTCCTGTTCCACTGGAGGCCTGCAGTATTCACTGTTGCTGTCCTGCCAAAGAAGTAGTACGCCCTGGCTTACCAGTTATACCTCACATCACTGCTCTGCTTGGCACACAGCACTTAGAGATGTTTATAGTGAAAACCAAGAAAAGCTTAACAAAGTGTAGTAATTCAAGTGATAGCAAATAGAAGTATTGGAAACAAATGGTTACATATAAAATCATAACATGCATTCTAGAACTTAGACTTATTTAACTAGATCTTTTCATATCTTATAGAGCAATGCTCACCCAAGTCCTGCCAGTGTTTTACAGTCAGGCTTTGCTGTGACCGCCATTGATAAGATACACGCTATTGTTAACTTGCTTCCTCAGTGGAGGATCCAGGGTTTACTTCTGCAACCCCACTTATACCCCCAACAACCCGTTGTCTATATTCATAACCAGGATCCCCTTGTGTTTGTTTTTTCATTTAAACTTCCTCTCTTGGGGGGGTGGGGGGAATTTCAATCTCTTGATTAACATTTGGCTCAGTATGCACAGATGACCAGACAGAGAGAGAAGCATCTGTTACCTCCAGGTTGAAAGGAACTTGGCTGAGACATGTCCCATTCTGATGACATGCCTGAATTTAGGAATATAATTTCCAGTATTGATACATAATCATACATCACTGCAAAATGTATGGATGGATGATGACAAGCAGATTACTGGCTGCAGAGTCCTCATACGCCCCCCTCGAGTGAATTATTAAGCATATATCTGACCCAGGGAATCCCTGCTAAACTCTGTGCACCCTCCTTTCTCCTCTGCCAGTTAGCACTAAGAGGTTCCTGGGCCACAATTGGTAAGCATGGCAGAATTGAGCCCTGTGTGGCTTGGTGAGGGCCATGCACCAAATCGATCAAAAAGCTGGCAATAGAAGATATGAGTCCTGACTCCCATGCCCCTGCTTGGTCCACCAGACAATGTTCAGGAGTCCACCTATTTCCACACCTCTTACTGATCATTTCACATCATGCAACATGTCAGCAAATGATTGTGTTGCACCATCCTGAAAATGCCCCAGATATGATGCATCTGCCAAACATTTGAGAAAATGCTACACTTTTCTAAATTGTATGGATGTGATATCACTGATTAGACTTGTCTGAAGCATTGCTGCTCATGGAAAGAGGTGGGTCAGGTGTCTTATACCTAGCTTTGAAAGGTTAGATTTTTATCAGTAGGTCCTGGTAAACTTCTATTTCACCATACACATACAAACCAATGAAAAAATATTTCTGTCGGTGGTGATGATGATGATGATGATGATAGAAGTTTACAGATAGGCAAAATAAGAAAAACGCTGCTTGGGAACTTCTTAGAGTCAAAATCCAGTGATCTAGACTAGTGAATTAGGCTTATGGGCTAGTGAATGAATAGTTTAAAAAAAAGGCATGCTTTGTTGAGTTAAGGATATATACTTTTCATATTTAGACTTGTGATGTTGACAATTTGTGGTTTAAAGCTTTAACTTCTTGAATCTCAACATCTGCTGTCACTAAATATTTGTCTGACACCCCGCCATAATTTCCTGCAACTGTGAACATTTAAATAGATAAAAATTTTAAAAAACTTTAAAATAATGAACGTATCCATCAACATTATAAAAATAATATTGAATTTTGCTAAACCTATTTATATCAAATTGTTTCTGACAGAAATTCATTCAGACTGATAAAATACCATGACTGATAACTATGAAACAGATTGTTACCAAATTCATTTGGTCCAGCAATAATATAATACAATTTACCTTTTTATAGCAATAAAATTAGAGATGAGCCTGAACCCAAACACCAGAATCAAACATCCTGAGCCCTTGAGGGAGTATGAAATCCAACCATGGAGCATTTCTCAGAGGCTTCCTATATATTTATAATAAGCTGAACTGAAGCTCCGGAACTAAACACAACCTAACTCTGGGTATTTAAAATCCACATCCAGACCTAAATTTAGCAGCATGAGCCCATCTCTAAATAGAGTCAAGATAATTTCGCTATGCCAAATGGATTTTCATATAAATTGTGAAGTGAACATTATATATTACTAATAAAATCTGATGTAAAATCTACCTAAAGTTTAATTATGGTCCTGTTATCCAGTGCAGAAAAGAGACTAATTCTGGTAAGAATCACTTTTTTTGACAGATGCTAACATAACTGAATTATTAGTCCAATATCTAGACCCAAAGGGAAAATGCTGGCAGCTGACTAGCTAGCTAGCTGGTTTAAAATTTAGTGCAGTATCCATTTCCTACAAATATGGGTGATTGCTGTAGTCCATTTTTGTCCAAGTAAGACATTATTAAAGATGAACAAACACCCACAGAAGTCACTAAGAATTCTAATTGAGTAAAGCCTGAGTGAGGACATCAGAATTTGTCCCATACTAAAACTAGATTCCACTGATGCGTAACAATTTAGAGTCCCCACGAGCACTCTGAAAATTATATAAATCAATAAAAGAGGGGGAAAAAAGACTGGAAAAAATGTATGTGAAGGTATTTGGAGAGGAGGAGAGAGGATTTCAGAATATAACTCCAAATTACTTCTTTTAGAGCCCTATCCTGCAAAGTGCTGAGCAGTTCTTTGAACTGCTGGTTATAAAAGTAGAATTTACTGCATTATTTCTGAACAACATGAGTTTGCTAAAAATTTGTTTTGTGGTATCACCATGATCCTTAATGAGACTTGATGAATTCCTGTTGAAAGCAATTTGATATAAGACCCCTGACACACCTTCTTCCAGGAGAAAAATCAAATATTTCATGCCCACTACATTTAGAAAACTGCAGCATTGCCCATGAGAGAAATGTACATGTCACACCTTCAGAAGCTGCTCAATACTTTGCAGGATCTAGTCTTTAAATAATTACAGTCCTAGAAAAACCATTTCTAATATCCAACACATAATGATGCAGCAACAACATGGAAATACTACTAAAGGCTTTTATGATTAATAATGTGTACTACATTTCATATTAAATACTGAAGCAACTGGGATTTTTGCCTGAGTATGAACTGCAAGAGGCACCGAAAATTCTTTGTTTTCTTCAGCTGTCCCATCTGTTGATAGAATTGTGGGTCAAGCAATTGTGGTTGTTGCATTGTTTTGATATATGTGCTAATGGAAAAACTAATTGACCTCTTATAAGAAGTAAACTAAAAGCAAAGGTGCTTTCAAGTAAAATACATTTTTAAACAGATAGTGAATTACACTTTGAAGGTAAAGTTCTACCAGGAAGAATGAGGGGGAAATAGTTTCAAGCAATCTTGCAGAATGTTGAGCTGTATACAATAAGTGAATACATGTATAAGATGTATAATTATATTTGTAATTACCAGCACTCTCAATGGTGGTTGGCTTTTCGTGTCTAGGCATCGTGACTGTATTTCACAGGGCTGCTCTAGCTGCTGCCTGTACAGGAGATTGCTTGAAGGATAAGTAGTTCAAGATAAAGTGTCTAGCATATCAACCGAGTTTTGCCTGTCAGTGAAAAGGAGGCGCTTTCATGGACTGAAACATAAGAAGGTATTAATTTCCCAAGTGATTAACTTTTCATGAATGTTTAGTTTACCATTTAGGGTTGGAGTACCAGGGTCAAAAGGAAGGGAGAACTTGTTTGCATGGTGGTTGGTTGGTTGGTTTTGTTTTTTCCTTTTTAAATTTGAAAAGGAACAGCAATTCTTTTGGAATATACACTCCTACAGAAGCTAGCACAGTTGTTTAAATGATTAAGTGCTTTGCTAAATCAGGACCTCATGCTTTGTCTAAACAGGAAAGTTTTGCCAATATAGTTATAATTCACCCCCATGGATGTTCTTATTCTGGTATAGAGTGACTTTTTTGGTCCACATTAAACCTCTTCCTAAGCAACATAACCTAAACCAAAAAAAAAGTATTCTTGTACCAGAATAAGAGTCTATGATGGGGGAGGGGAGAGCTTATAATGGTTTATTAGTTTAAATTCATAGCTTAGTTTATATTGAAAAAGCTTTTCCATGTAGACATGGAATATAACTAAGTAGCCTGATTTTCAGTAGTGCTGGAACTAACAGTGCTGGGGGTGCTGCCATACCTCTTGGCTTGAAGTAGTAATAACAAACACCAAATATATGGTTTCCATGGTTTCTATCAGCAGCACCCCCACTATAAAAATTGTTCCAGCATCCCTGTTGATTTCTCAAAGATGTTGAGCGTCCATGAGCTCCTAAGTACATCTGAAAATTAGGCCACAGATTTAGATCCCTGAATATGGATTCTTAGGATCCTCTTTGAAAATCTTGGCGTCTGCAATTAATAGCTAAGTACTTCTTAAAATTCTTATTACACCTCCAAACATTTCTTGACAAAGCATTAGAAGAAAAGAAGCAAAAAAGAAACTCTCCCAATACAAGTGTCCAAAGGCTAGGATAACAGCAATAGAGTTCACCTTTGAAATATATTTGCTGCTGCTTTTAATGCAACCTTTTACTGCCTGGAAATAAATAATTAAGGGAACTATACATTTACTGCTGCCCTAGTATTGTTTAACATTTAGAGTGCATTAGCACCTAAAGTCTTCAGCCAGGTTGGATCCCACTGTACGATGACTAACACAGATATAAGAAATGACAATTTCTGCCCCAAAGTGTTTAAAATCTAAATCATTCTTCATTCATACTCACCCTTCCTTCATTTTGTCCCTAACGTTTTCAAAAATATATACACAGCTCAAAATAAGAACTTGCTGGAAACTGATTCCTTGAAGAGGAAATAGGATTTTGACTTCTGCATATATTTTTTGCAAATTGTAGGGGCAAAGTTATATTTGGGTGGGTGGTGTAAACCAGGTGACTTGATAGTGAATGATGGAGGGTGATATGGCAATGAAAACTGGCTGGATCCCTTCCCAGTTCATCTCCCTTGCTTGTCCATTATCTTGAGGTTGCGTGTTGATTTGGGGTTTTCATTTTATTTGGTTTATGGAAGTTGTGGAATTTTTCAAAAGAGATTAACAATTGATGTGTGGTGTTTGGATTCCATTGCAACATAATTTAATAACAAAATATGTAAAGATGTTCAGTTTAAATTCCAATCAGGCCATTAATCCTCAGCAATATAAATGCCCCCAGTCAAAACGATTAATTCTGCATTTATAACCATAAGAATTCTCTCTTTATGACACTTACATCACTCCTGAACATTTGTCTAAAATTAGCTTCTTGAACTATTTTCACTTAACGTATTGCAATTTAAAATTCATCATAGGGAAAACATAGCTTCTCATGATTTTTATGTGATTAGGAAAAGATTTCCCATCTATCTATATTTCATATCATGGAAAATTAAATTTCATATGAGATGAGCCAGAGAAACATTTTTCAGAGTAGCAGCCGTGTTAGTCTGTATTCGCAAAAAGAAAAGGAGTACTTGTGGCACCTTAGAGACTAACAAAGTTATTTGAGCATAAGCATGCATCCGATGAAGTGAGCTGTAGCTCACGAAAGCTTATGCTCAAATAACTTTGTTAGTCTCTAAGGTGCCACAAGTACTCCTTTTCTTTTTAGGGAAACATTTGTTGGTCAGAAAAGAATCTATCCCTATATTTCGATCCCAGATACCCAGTGTAAATCCAGAATAATTCCATGTCCAACCACCCTCATTTTTTAAAAAACTGTAAAGGGAATAACAGTACAAAAAGTCTTGAAATTACCCTGTGGGTTTAATTTCATATTTTCTTACTTTAAAGGAATCATGAACATGACAGTCAAATTCATGACACTGCAGGCATTTAAGAGAAGCTGTAGGCATTTAAGCAAAGCATTATAATTGTTCATGTTTTAATTACAATGCAAATGAAAAACATCAATCTGTTATCCACGAAGAAATCCTTGGAAGAGTTTTTTTTATATTTCATCCTGAAGAATTTCAGTTCAGTAATATCTTATTTCTGTTTGTCAATCACACTGAAAATATTTAGTGAAATAAACCACTTTATCTGTATGGGAAAGGGGAAGGAAAGGACTATAAATGCAGACCTGGCTTGTCTGACTTCTCTTTTTTGTATGGAATTAACAATAATACTTAGACTGGAAAGTCAAGCACTAAAAGTAAGGAAATGCCAGAATTAAGACTGTCCAAGCCTGGTATGTTTTCATTACGATAGTCTTTAATTTCATGGTCACCTACTTTTTATAGAATCCCTGCCTCATTCAGAGCACAGCATGGACAGTGCTTATTTGAATGAGCAGTTATTCAATATTTTGTTGTAGCCTTACTGCTCAACATGTAACCTTATGCCTTATTTACTGAATACTATTAAGACCCCGCTCTGAAGTCAGAATTACTAACTTCCACATGAGCTCTTCTAAAGCACTCATCAGTACAGTATCCAAGTGCTTCACAAACATTAGATTATCTTCACGGTAGTATATTGAGAACTGTACCATAATCAGGGGAGGAGAGGTTTTCTGGCCCTGATTGCAGGCTAGGGGGCTCTCTAGCAAAGTATGTGATCAGAGTCTGTCAGGAAAGAGCTCTCTTAAAGTAAGGTGAGGTGTGTTGTGCTTTGCTGTCTTTGGGTGCAGTCTGTTTTCTCTCCAATTTTGGGGTTCTTGTGTATTCTACGTTCTAGGAAATAAAGTTACATGCACATAGTAGGTTGCAGGACTTCTACTAGCAGGTCCGGCTTCTGTATCAGATATGGACTGACTACAGAGCTTCCAAAGAGGTCTTCCCCTAAGATCCTTTAGTGTACTGCCAGGTATGGCTAATGTTAGCTTTATTAAGGTATGTTACGCACTATCGTGCTCTCTTTGAAATTCAGTACGTATCAGCCTGCAAGTGTCTCGGAATTGTACTGGTTTTCTAATTACCCAACCCAAATGTGTAACAACTCGGTCATCTGGCTGTCCACTAGTTGCAATGACTGGCTGGGGTTGGCTTCTTGTTCTGCATCACCATCTGTAGATTTTGCTCTGTTTGCTCTTACTGAGGAACAAACTCAAGATGTTAATGGCTTGTGTTGAACTCTCCACTGTAGTCTTGATCACCTATATGATCTGGGCAATGAGTTCTTTTCCTTTACAACAGCTGGCGTTGGCCATCTTCCCCCCCCCCTTGCCTATCAAGTTTGACATGCACAAAGGTTCTACAGCCAGCAGGTCTTTAATTATCTGTTGTAAAAATATTTGTAAGCTCTTTTTGCCTTTTTATCTGGGTTTTTTTTGGTGGGGAGGCGGCTATTATCTTAATTTCTTGCCACTTTGGAGTTAGGTTCTGTTCCAAAGTTGGAGCAGTAGTTCTGAGTTGTCATCCACCAGTGAATTTTGAGCCTTGTTCTTGAATACTGAAGTGAGCAAAAGTGCACTTCAGTTTCTCAATATTATGGTACGTCATGACTTTCAAGTACATTATTTCTATATACCTGGAAAAATCATCCTCTGTGACCAAGTAGATGTCCTCCAGATTCACAGAAATCTGCAATTAGTCTTTTCCTAGTTCTGTCTGATAGAGGTGTTAAAAGTTTGTTGTGTTGTGTTGGTCTGTTAGCTTTGCAATGTTCACAGGTGATTCTTTATTATTTTACATCCTTGCTGATGCCTGGCCACCACGTTGACTGACTGGTTGGCCATTCATAGCATTTTATGAATCTTCGATGTCCTTACAAGATAAAGTTAAGGATTTCTCCTCTCATTTAATTTGAAATTACAATACAATTACCTTTAATCATGAGTCCATTTTACTCACTTAAAAGTAGTCTCCCTGTCACTTCCTCTGTGTCCATTAGATACTAGGGCCAGTTGACACCAATGTTACTAAGAACCTCTTGAAGTTGCATGTGTGTCAAGGTTGTCATCTTTGTGAACGTCTTCCATAAGATCCTTTAATATATTGCCATGTGTGGCTGAGCTTAGCTTAAATGAGGTTGTGACACTCTGTATCTCAAAGCAGCACCCTGAAACCTCCATATTCACCACTGTCATACAATTATATGTTTTGTACGCCTTATGAGGTGTCACTTTAAAAGTCCTGATCTCTTGAACATTAATATCCTGTTGGATTGTATGTGCTATCATTATGTGAGGTTTATAAAGTATTGCTGTATACGTTACTGAAATGTGGTGAAGTGGGGAACACCCACAACCAGCCTTTCAGGTACAACAATGGAGTAGCTAGACAGCATTAATGTCTCATCAGTACTAATCAAGAAAAGAATCCGCTATCCTAGAGATTTCTTGGAGGAGGCATGTATGCCATGGGGGCAAATTAACCCACCTCACAGCAAAGATCTTTACAGCAAGCTGGAAGAAATTATAAAAGAGGGGAAGTGGCATCATCACTTGGCCTCACTCCATCCACAACTCAACACCTCAAAACATGTCTGGCAGACAAAGACTTTGAAGTGGGGAGGGTGATCCCTGGCCAGGAAGGAGTCCCAGCTTGGTTCTTTTGTTTGGATTTGGCCCAATAAAAAACCCCACCTCTGGTGTAACAACATAAAGGGCTTTAATTTGGCTCATTTGGTATCTATTTGCCAACCAGATTAATCCACAGAAGAGATAATAAAGACTAAAATGAATGATCTCTGTTTAAAGAGAATATTTAGTTCCTTAGTAAATTTGAAAACTCAATTTTGTCAGTAAGCAGCATTTTAACTTAAACATGCTGTAACCCTCCCTCTACAAAATAAACATTTTTTCCTGTCATTTATGCACATCCTTTCTCAGATCATGGAATGCTTTTGATTTATTTTTCAATGTATAAGATGCACTTAGTTAGCAGGCTATAAATACAGTACAAATAAATGGCTTCTTAATGTTTTCACAACAAAGTTTTAATAAAAGTCACTACATTGTTCCTCCTGTGGTGAATTATCAACAATGTTATGAGCATGGTGGGACCTTGTTATGGATTTAATTAAAACTCATTGATTGACAGGCATGAACTTATCCTTCAATTAACATTACTGTTAGCATAAATCCCCACCTAAGACAAAAGCAGGGTGCATGTGAACCTACCCAGGAGTTTTTGACTGAGTATTGTTTGGAAGGAAGAGATCACAAAAACTGAGAACAAACAAGAAGAAAGAGAGAGGAAGAGGCAAGAAAGCCAAGCAGGAGCCTCTAACCACAGTGGAAAAAGCTAGAGAAAATGTTGCCTCTGTTGGCTAAAGAGGCTTGAGGGTATAAACCAAGAAATTGCTCCTTTTGTCTTCTGCATTCAGGAATCTGCACATTCCTTGTAAATAAAGAAGACAACACCAAAGAAAATACCAGATTCCATCAATTTCTACCTCCAACTGGAACATCCACAAAGCCCCGAACTTTGACTACTATAACATTTTGCTTTTAAATGTGCAGGAAGGGGTTAGACTGTAAAGTTACAATCTGCCCTAAGGAGGGGGTGCCATGTAACTGCACTATCACAGGAGCAGCCTAGAGAACAAACAACCTCAGAGACACAATTCCTCTGCTTCTCCTCACTTGCAAGGGTGGATGGGGATAATGATTTCTCTCTCATTTGTGCTTTCTCTGGAATTGCTTAATAGTCCCTATGTCTAGACAGCTACTCTGACAGGTGAGTTATGGATGGTGAAACCAGGGCTCTAAGACTCCAAGTCTCCACCTGTCTCCCTGCCCATATCCTCACTGAAGAAATTATCAGGCAAATAACCTATACTCTTCTGTCCCAATGGCTAGAGCCACAATATGAGCGGGGCTAAGCCTACACCCGACACCCCAAACCTCCCCATTCTCTGCACGGACAAGTAGGGGTTGTGGCACTCTAGTCCTAGATAAAGAATACAAACACATATTGTCAACTCTCATGAGTTTTGCACTATTTTTTCTTAAAGCCCCAGCTTCTGGAGGTTTCACTTTAAGTACATTTCTAGCCCCATGGTTATGGAAAAAAGCCCAAAAGTCACCTAAATCTCAAAAATCAGAAATAAGCAAAAAATAAAGACCTGATTTAAAAAAAAACAACTTTATTTCGCAGTTAATATCATGATTTTGAGGCTTGACAAATGACTTCTCAATGTTGAGGGGTTGCAATAGTGAATGAAGGATAATTTGCTCAATGAATATATACATGAATGGTTCCCAAAAATTTGGGGCAGCTCAAATCACAAGAAAGACAAACAATTGCTTAGGCCCCCACAATCTTGTGGATCTGTAGCAGCAGGTATAGTACTTGGTTAAATCCACATAACTTCAGCAATTTGCAAGCTGAAGCCAGCTTGCCCCAGTTTTTGACAAGAAATCTGGAAGAAGAAAGCAACTCTTGGCATAATTCTTTGCAAATATCCACAAAAATCCAAACTGAAGTTTTGCTTTCATATTGTCAAGCAGGACCCAGAGCTTCATCTCTGGCATATGACTATGGATTCTAAATAGCCATCCTGAATTCTTGCTTGAAGTTTTGCAGACTTGAAGGCTTCAGCCCTGTAAATTATCAAACCATTCACTTCAGCTTGGCTTTAAGACCCACCAGATGCATGATAAATGCTTAAATGTAACAAAGATTCTACCCAACTGTAATGGGTGTATAAACTCCACACAGTTAACCATGAGTTAACAGTAGCCTGAGCCCAATTAGGTAACTAGGTGGCACCTGGGGTTGGGTCAGGTATGAGTGGTGAGCAAGCCCAGCTGGGGAGGAGCTGAATCTTCAGAAAGGAAGGAGTAGAGGGCAGTGAGGGGAGAGAGATCCAGGTGAGAGGTAACTGGAAGTTTCTTCTCTTGGGCTAAAGGTAGAGAGAAACCTGTGAGGCTAGAACCAGAGGGCTTTGGTATAAGGATTGGGACTTTTAGTTGTTGGACTTCCTGTTACTCTGGAAAGGATGGAACTCAAACATGCCCAGGCTGGAGAGCCAAGTTGCAAGAAGAGGCAGACTACCATGAGGCTGGAGTGACCACCAGAAGTGTTGCTGTCCAGTTAAATTTTATGAGCACTGTCCCAAAGTCTTCACACAGAGAGAGCCCACAATGAAGTTTAGAGGCTTGTCTACACAAGGACACTGAGGAAAATTAATCCAAATTAATTAGAAGTGTGAATTTACAATGGATTAGTTAAACTGCATTAAAAACCTGTGTGGATGATCTTATTCCAACTCACTTTAGAAATGAATTTAAGCTAAACCAAGTTAAGAACACTTTAATTCTGAGTAAAAATATACATGGATTTAATGTAGTTTAACTAATCCACTGTAATAATTCTGATTAGCTTTCTTGAGTGTCCCTGTGTAGAAGAGCCCTAAATTTGGTGTTAAGTATGTAACTTAACAATTAGTGATGACTGAATTGTGAACACATGCTCTTTTTCCTGCTGGTGAATCATTTGCAAACAATCCTGACTTCTGCACGTATGGTGTGTGGGTTGGTGGTTTTTTTGTTTTGTTTTAATTGATCAATATTTGACACCTATTCTCATTCTATCAGTTTTCAGGAACTGTGCAGTATTTGTGGTGAAGAACTGGTCAATCAATCCCACAGTATCATTTCTGCCCCATGATTGAATGGATGTCTAGATTGATTTGAATTGAATTGGAAGACTGAAACTTTTCAAATGGGGAAAATCATCAGTGCTGATGTAGAACTGACAAGTAATAGAGGCGGCTACGTACAAATAAGCTTGTTCAAGTGGCTTGTTCATTTTGGCTGTGTGTGGGTTTTTTTTTTTTTTAAAAAAAAAAAAAGCAGCTACACAACCTTATGTGCAACAAAACCCCATTTGTGTAAACATTTCTGGATAGTGTGTGTTTGTGGGGCGGGGGGGAAGGGAATTAATATGGCTGAACAAAACAATTCTTTGGAATTCAAACAAATATATGCACGCCTTGTTTCTTGAACCATTTGAATAGCCCTTGCTAGAATCAAACTTTTCCGAAATGTTACTTCTGCAGTATACTATTCATTGTTTGCCTCCCTCTGGACTGTTTGGTTCTGATTAGGCCCTGAACTCCGAGTACCTAAATACCATGGAAAAAGCATACTGCAGTACTTCTGACTCAAGCAGAAAGTATCGGAAATCTCATAAGGGAACCAGTTTTAGCAGTTTTTCAGCTACATTATGCAGATTTTAAAAGGTTTGGATGAGCATACGTAATTTGGGAAAATTATTCAAACTGGCCTTGATCTGAGTCTTTAGAGTTTCTCCATCATTATTAGGAATGCTCTTTTAGAAGCTTGAAAACAGAGATGGTCAAAGATTTCATTGAAATGTTTGATAGAAAAACAGTATTGCGCGGTGATTTTCACATAACTGTCTTCTGTTTTCAGACCAGCTGGACTAAAATCTGTAGTCAAAAAATGTTTGGGGGATGATGCTGTATTTGAAAACTGTGTGTGTAAATAGTGGAGATTATATTTATATATATATATATATATACACACACACACACACACACATTCTTTTCTATATGCAAACATAACTTTTCTTGTCTTTATCAGAGCTAAAGCTAATATAGCTGCTTTTTTAATATCCTTTTATTTCACTCATTGTCACCACAGCTGGCTGTAGTTAGCATCTGCAGCCTTGACTGATGATGGCACTGTTTTGGTAACAATATTGTGCTTCTTAGCTGTTGCTATAGAGTCAAGAGAGGAAGCATAGATCATTATTTCTCTGGGATCTGCCTGTTTCTTCCAAGCAGAACGGTAGATTTTAAACTACTAAGAGCTAAATGTGCCTGGAAGCACTTGCTAGCAGGGGTTGTACAGCTGTAGTAGCAGAATGGAAGTGAATGGAGGCCCTTTTGCCTGCATAGGGAAATACAGCCAGGATGCTCAAGGAGCATGGCAAATAATGTGATCCTCCCACGCAAGTGTGAGGTCATGCTGTGCAGAGGATGCCATTTTGGGAGCAAAATGACATCTTCCAAATGGCAAAAGTGCCAAAATGATATTCTGGCTCCATTACATTTGTGACTAAAGCTGGGCCAATACTGGATTTTGTTTGGCTTGTTGGCAATTTCAAAAAATAAAAAAAATCAGTTTGGCTAAAATGGTTTTTTTCAACCTAAAACCAGAACACACCATTTTTTTCAATTCTCCCTCCACTGGCCCCACCTGCAGGGGCCCAGGGCTTGGGTTCCAGCTTTCAAATCTAGAAAATGTTTTCTTATCAGAAAACGACTAACTCATTTTTTTAATATCCAAAGCTACTGTATGGGCAATGAGATGGCCACCTTCCCCTGAATGGCCTCAGTGCTGGTATGAAGAGATCATGATTTGAGTGAGAGGTTTTTAAACTTCATTTCCATTCACTCTTGGTTATCACTACTGAGATGCCAAATGGGTTCCAATTAGTGTCAAGTATAATACTAATTTTTGGGATTTAGGCATCTCTCCATTAGGACAGCTGCTGAAATAGTTAACTCATTTCATATAGATCTCTAAACAGCTGTTTGACCGTAATGACTTCTAGTGTTCAGTATTGAGTGGCAGACTCATGCTACAGATTAAGGCTTACCAGTTAACTAAAAGCTCCCTGTACTATTACTACTGATCTCTTGAGACGTGATTCCCAACGTTCAATTAGAGAAATAAATGAGTTTGGGGTTGGGAGTTTTTTTGTTTTTTAATCTGGAGAGGCCATCAGCATTTCCTCAGCAGAGACAAAAAAGGCTCAATGAAAAAGTATTTTTGAAAATCAAGCAACCAATCCAGCAATGTCTGCAGAATACTACAAACTTGTGGAGGCCCAGAACTGCTGGGAAAATAACTGATTTGCTCCAGCCCCAAATCTATTCACACAGCTCTAGAAGATGTACTTAAAACCAAAGCTGTAAAGTTTACTGCCCAATAAAGAATGATTCACATTATCAAAGATCTTTTGAAAAATTGATAAATGTGGGATTGACTATATTAAAGCCATATCTTAAAATTACGATTTGGGCAAAACTCAGCCTGTCTTGTAAATTTCTATAGTTATCTAAATTATCTGTAAATGAATCTCCTTACATAATCTTCATTACAGGCAGCAAAACAGAAGCTGGTTTATATGCACTTTTTCAGAATATCAATCTGGTCTCTTCTTGAGGTACCTAATGTATCTCTGGCAGTGAGCAGCAGCATGTAAACATAATCTAAAGAAGTGAAGTTCTGTATAAGATACAGCCTTGTTGTCAAAATGCAGATGAGACAATAAGATCCTCTCTGTACTAAAACTACAGACATGTCAGGGGATGCATCCAAAGCTTTTATCTGGCTAATGTCCCATATACTACAAACTGGATCATCATTGTGGTGATTTACAGCTTGGGGATGGAAGGGATAGAAGGGGGAGCTGGGAGTGCTATCTTGCCTGCTTCCTTGTGCTTTCCTCCTCTTGACTCTCACACCTGTGCTAGGGCTAGGTAGAAACTGGCTCAACCTTAGATTAGCCACCCTCAAAGTTAGGGTGTGTAGTTAAGATTTTTCACAGTAACTAATTAAACTACACTGCACATATATCATAGTTCTGATTACTAGTGGGGCTGTTGTTCACATAAATGGCAGTCATTGAAGCAGAAACAGCAATGACTATCATTTGTGATTCTGACTCTTTCCTTTCCTGGAAGGTAAGAGAAGAGAGAGCAGCTGGGACCCACTACTAATGTTAGGTCACCAAATACTCCTGTCTCACTCAATGCAAACTCTTCAGCTCAACTGTCCCATGGTAGTTCTCCATACACAGAAACACAACCCCCACCATAATGCACCTACCCAGTCAAACCTACCCACTGGGAAAGAATGAGAGATGGTGATAGATAAGGAATTACTAAAATATAACAATGATGGGTGCCTGACAGGATCTAGATAAATCAATACATAGAAAATAAACATCTGTAAGCACATCCAGTATATTCAGTGTGGTAAGCAATATGCAGCCTTTGCATTTTCTAAATTTGTTATTGTTTATATAAATGGGGGGGTATTTAATTATACTTTATTCTGACAAACTCTAGCGCATGAAATGCTTTGTTTGAGGAATTGCAGTTTTAGCTGCTACCAGCAGATGGAGTTGTACATAGTTCCATCTCAGATGGATGTAATGCTTCAATTCAGAACAAAATTGCAGGCAATGAAATATAAATGTCTCATCAGCTTATCAAGAAAGGAGAGAGCTGATTTTTCTTTTGAGTAGCAAGTGACAGCATGAAGCTTCATCATGTTAATCTCACACTGGCCCTTCTGTGGATAGGAGCATTGCATCCGATGAAGTGAGCTGTAGCTCACGAAAGCTTATGCTCAAATAAATTTGTTAGTCTCTAAGGTGCCACAAGTACTCCTTTTCTTTTTGTGAATACAGACTAACACGGCTGCTACTCTGAATACTTTCCATGATTTACCATATTTAATTTGATCTCCCGTCTCTGCAGATGAGAGATGAAATGTGATTTTTGGTCAGTTTCCCAAAGAAATGGGAAACGTAATTCATCTTCACTGATTGGTGTGTCTGTTCCCCGTCGTCGTCCCTCTCCCCCCCCCCCTCGGCATTAAGGAAAAGAACTTTCACAGCATCTGAACCTAGTCTGTGCAATTGACCCCCACAAGAACGACGAATGAGCTTAGGCCATGCCACTTTCAGAACTAACTGCAACACTCGTTTCTCTGTTTTAGTTTCTCATCAGCAAGTTCTATATTACATACATACATACATACATACATACATACAGAGATGAACCTAGACAGACAAGCAAATAATGCACCTATAAATTAATCAAGCTATTTTGCCTGCAATTTGGAAGGAGGATGGGGAGTGTGGGATTTTTATTTCTTAAGTACGTGGGAGACCTGTGGATACTATGGTGATGTGAGCCATTTAAGTACCTAGACTGACCCACAGATAAACCATTTCAAATAAAACTGACATGAACAGTCACACTTTCCACCTTTTTAGAACAACCCTCATTTTTCCTCTCCCTGGGTCCACACATCTGAAGAAGCCTTTCATTGCCATGACTCCTGCTTCCAGTGTTCATGATCACCTTTGAAGACTGTTGTTTGAGTGGGGCCCAGCCTTTTGGGCCCAACTCAATGTCATTGCCTCGTTCTCCTCGACTTTGTGCATAGTAAGGTATAGGTCCTAGAGCTGAGTGAAATGTTTCAGGCAAAACATTTCTCAGCCAAAAATGTAGATTTGGCAACACCAAATTATCTTGCAAATATACATCAGTTGGTCCAAATTGTTTCAAACGAAAACAAAATTCAGACCAACTTTTTGTATCAATATTTTCAATGTTTCGGGTTTTGGTTCAAATTGCTGTTTTGAAATTCCCTTCAGTTTTATTTAAAAAAAAATTCAAAACCTTTAAAAATGCTCAAAATTGAAACAAAACATTTTATTTGTATGAAATGTAGTTCAACCCAAAATCACTTTTCAATTCACTGAATTTCAAACTTCCTTTTTTTGTTCAACCAATATAATTTTTTAATTATTTTTTGCAATTGCCAATAAACTTAAACATCCACTATGTCAGTGGTTCCCAAACTTGTTCCGCCGTTTGTGCAGGGAAAGCCCCTGGTGGGTCGAGACAATTTGTTTACCTGCCGGGTCTGCAGGTTCGGCCGAGTGCAGCTCCAACTGGCCGTGGTTCACTGCTCCAAGCCTACAGGAGCTGCTGGAAGTGGCGCGGGCTGTGGGACGTACTGGCCGCTGCTTCCAGTGGCTCCCATTGGCCTGGAGCAGCAAACCACGGCTACCAAGCTGTGCTTGGCCGAACCTGCAGACGCGGCAGGTAAACAAACCGGCCCGGCCCACTGAGGGCTTTCCCTGCACAAGCAGCGGAACAAGTTTGGGAATCACTGTACTATGTGTGGTTTCAGAGTAGCAGCCATGTTAGTCTGTATTCGCAAAAAGAAAAGCAGTACTTGTGGCACCTTAGAGACTAACAAATTTATTAGAGCATAAGCTTTCGTGAGCTACAGCTCACTTCAGCGGATGCATCGATGAAGTGAGCTGTAGCTCACGAAAGCTTATGCTCTAATAAATTTGTTAGTCTCTAAGGTGCCACAAGTACTGCTTTTCTTTGTACTACGTGCATAACTCTAGTAGCTTCTGCCCCAATGAGGTTACAATCTAAGTATACCTCACAAAGGATGAGAGAAGGGAGGGATTATTATCCACATTTTACAGCTGAAGAACTCGTGTGAGTAGTTTGCCTGAGGACACATATGAAATCTGGGACAGAGCTACACATTGGAACCCAGATTTCTGAAGTCCTAGTCTAGTGCCTTACCAACAAGATCATCATTTTCTCTAGCCCAGCAGTTCTCAAACTGTGGCTCGGGACCACAAAGTAGGTCATAAGCTCATTTTAATGGGGTTACCAGGGCTGGTGTTAGACTGGTTGGGGCAGGGGCTGTAGGTGAATCCCAAGGACTTCAACTCTGGGCAGTGTGAAGTCTTTGGACTTTGCCCTGCCCTGGGTGGTGGGGCTCAAGGGCTCAAGCTTCAGTCCCCCATCCTGGAGTCATGTAGTAATTTTTGTTGTAAGAAGAAATTAGCAATGCAATGAAGTTTGAGAATCACTGCATCCACCCTACTCTTTCCCTGCTGTTATGCTTTTTTTTTTTTTGTGGCATTGTGTGTACAACTGATGTAGCTGTCCCAAGACTCCAAAAGGTGCAAGATTTCAGTAATACTTGCCCACTCTGGGACTTTCCCATCGCAGTCCTTAAAGTGCTGGTTTATTATATAGTAGGGAAGCCATGGGGGGCCAGACAGAGAAATTGTCCATACCCAGCATGTTTGGCCACCCTGTCTAAAGATGAGGTGATGTGTGGGAGAGGGAGAGAGTTGGCGGGGGAGGGGAATGAACTATCTGGGAAGTTCAGAAGAGCCTGCTGGGGTGCAGTGAAGAAGAAAGAGGTTACCTCATGGGCTTAGGAACCAAGGAGGGATGGAGGGGTTATAGAGATGCAGACTTGGAAACTGCCGGCTGTCTTGAGTTGTGAGGAAAGGGTGAGGAAAATGCTCTGTGAAGCCGACATGCGGTGAACACATACAAAACTAATCAATAAAGTGCCAGGAGTATTCAGCATTGTTCCTGGGTTTTGTAGGACTCAAACATGCTGACAGGTTTCAGAGTAGCAGCCGTGTTAGTCTGTATTCGCAAAAAGAACAGGAGGACTTGTGGCACCTTAGAGACTAACAAATTTATTAGAGCATAAGCTTTCGTGAGCTACAATAAATTTGTTAGTCTCCAAAGTGCCACAAGTCCTCCTGTTCTTTTTATAAACATGCTGGTGTTCTAGAGACTTTACATGCAGTTCTTAAGAGAAGGGAGGAATCCTAAACCTGACTCTGTCTCCCTTTAATGCGTTTTGTAAATGACGAACCAAGTAGCGGCTGTAGGAAGGGGTACATGCAGAAGTCTTACGTTAGCCTAGCCAAACCTCTGGATCTTTGAGTTCACCCCGCCCTTGCAGTTTCAGTGAATCTGGCTGGCTCAGCCTCTGCTCAGCTGTTTCCTTGCTAGTGCTGCAGGTAGAGGTCCAACCGGAAAGTCTATTTACAGGCATGCCAATTAGAGCAGTGGCGAGACAATACAGGTATGCCAGAGGGCTCAATTGCGCCGAAAAGGCGAAGCCCTGCCCTGGAAGAAAGCTATTTTAACCCTTGTTGAACGTTTTACCAGAACAGCCCATGGCAAGATGCATTTAGGGTTGCATCTGGAGGCGCGTGTTTCCCCACTCCTGCAGCACTGCGCGGACGGTTCTGTTGAAACGGCCACACAAGCGGCGTGGCCAATGAAGGATGGATTGGCAAGGAAGCCCCGAGACACGAGAAGCGCCAGGTTCTCAGCCCTCTGCAGCTCCCAGCTCTGTGGACGCAGAACTCGGGAGACCGTCAGGCGGGTTACTGCTTTCCAACAGCCCTTCGGCTTCGTTAAAACCTGCCACCACATTCTTTTACCCTTGCCAAAACCCAAACAAAAACACAACCCCGGACTCTACAGTGCTGCTGAAACCAAACACCTTCGTGCAGGGCTGCACGTAAGAGCTAAATCAAAGTGCGGGAGGAGTTCTATTTTTCCCATCGAGTACCTGGTTTTTCCGCCCTCGGTTACTTTTAAGTAGGTTTGGTTTATCTCTCCAATTATTTTTAATCACATTTGCAAATCTGCTGGGCTACGTAACATTTCACATTTGTGGTGGTTTTTTAAATGGGGGGGGGGGTCCCGTCTTTGTCTAATTAGAAAGAACTCAAAGTGGAGATTCTAATCAGTGGTCTCAAAGGCTCTTTGTGTGTGTGTGTGTGTGTGTAAGTAATGCTTCAAGTTGTTCTTTTCTGTGACACAACATGCGCTTGTCCACACAAAGCACAGATCGTGTAGAAGAACCACAAAGTTTAGAGCAGGATCTGAACTCTCTTCTAGCTAGGGTATTTATAATCCATTATAAGGATGAAGGACAAACATGAAGTTCAGATGTGGATCTGAATATTCCCAGAGCCTGATGTTCAAATTTAGGATTTTTAATTTAAGCCTACCCTAGCTATTTCAAAACTAGATGAATTAGACTTGTGAACTTTGGAGCTATATAGAAAAAGATATTTACAGATGACATAAATGACAGTGGATCTTGAATTTTCACCCAGGGGAAATAAGTGCTTTTTTGAGGGACAAGGCTGTTTGAGGAGGAGGGAGGTTCTTAACTTATTTTGCTCACTTGCCATTTGCCTGTTTGGATATTTGCAAACTAAATATTGATCACATTTCACAGATCTGTTTGGTGGAGCTATCGAAAGAGAACAAATACCTTCTCTCCCTTATGTACTCACAGCCCAACAGAATGGTTCTCTTTGAATTGTAACTACTCAAACCACTGCGGATTGCCATAAAATGAACACATAACTGGAGTAGTAGCTAGCCTGTGTTGTGTATTGTCTAGGTATAAAAATGCCAGCAATAAGTAAGGACAGTGCTGGTAAGGTCCATCACAAGTTAGGATCTTGGGTATCCTTGGGTATTGATACAATTTAGGCAAAAGTCTCTATAGAGTGATAGGTTCTGTAGCCCACATAGAAAACAACCACAAACACCACTCCTTCCCAGTTGCCAAATGGACCTACCATCTCTCTCACAGAGGGACCACATCTAGTCCCCTTCCACCACATCTTTTTGAGAAGTCTTGAATACCCAAGATGCCAAATACAGCTGGTCAGAGCATTTTTGACCATTTTTTTCACCTTTAAATATTCTGTTTCACTGAAGCCAAACTGTTTTGCAAAGATATATCAGTTTTTGATGGCTATTTTGACAGGAAGTTTCCTGAGGTCCAGAGTGAACTCTCCAATCCGGTCACTTAAAGTGAGAGTGAGCCAAATTGGAAACCTTTTTAATTCAGAAATAGACAGGGTTTTACAATTCTGTTTGGGGATGCTCGAACTAGGGGTGCTGAGGGCACAGCATCACCCCTGGCTTGAAGTGGTTTCCATCACATACAGGATTTACAGTTCAATGGCTTTCAACACACCCACTGTAAAAATTGTTCCAATGCCACTGATTCTGTTTTGTGACAATGGGAGCAAGGTTTTGGTTTTGTTTCAATACAGAACAAAAACAAACTTCGAAAGTTTTCACAAAATGAAATTGTTTTCCAGCGGCTCTAATGCCAGACTTCCACATCAACTTTCCGTCTCTGCCAATGAACCCATCCTTCACCTTCCCCGAGAAGCTGGCCATATGTACAATTTTACTGTGTTGAGGAACCATGCTTAAACTGAGAAGTAAAGGTGTTGACTTTCAAAAGCACTCAGTACTGGCCTAACTCTGCTCCCATTGAAGTCAAGGGTAAACTTTCATGGGAGCAGCAGTGGGTCGATGTTGAGTACTTCTGAAAAACTGAACCCAAAGTATATATAAAGATTTCATTTTAAATTGACACAAGTGAGCAGGCCAAGGGTACATTTACTGTGGGGTTCGTTTTTTGTTTTTTTTTTAAGATAGCAAATCTTGAGAAGAAACTCAGGCACTAGCTACCATTATTATCCTCATTCTAATAAATGTCCATGTTAGGTATTAGAAGAAAGTGATTCTTTCCATGATTCTTACCACTGTCATAAACACTAAGACTGCCTAAAAACAATCTATTGTCTATATTTAAAAATTCATGCAAGCCTTCCCAGGAGGTGATACTTTTCTGGGGAGTTATAACCTGCCTGATTTGCCTTAATCACCACCACTGTCTTTAGTTCCTAATGGAGCTGTGGTAGCCCTCCCCTATGGAATAGAACACAATCATACATCAACCATTCAGTTAAAAAAATCGACCCCCAAAGCATGGGGTTGTAATATTTATCTCATCTCTCCCAGAAAGAAGCTACATACAATCCCAGTCCACAATAATACATAAGCTTAACGCCATAAAGCCTTTCAAAGATATTGTGGGAAATTGACATATGTCACACTAATAACATGCATCCATCTCATTTCTGTCCTTAACCCACTAAATAAGAGTCATAAATGTATAATATAATTATTCAGAAATGTATCAAGGGAGATCACAATACAAAAAGTAGGCTTAATGGCTTCCAGTGATAGTCTCTGTTTTAGTGGAGTCTTAACTTTGCCCACACATTTTTTTTATATCTGCAATTCACTGTGGAGGCGGATATTAATAGTTGGCCAACATTTTCAGACATGGCCACTGAACTTTGTATGTGTCTGTCTGGATCCCAATTAACTTAACTGGGAGAGAGTTAGGTGCCTAACCTGCTTAGGCACCTTTGTGAATTCCACTAGGCCCCTATCTGCATCTTTAGGCACTGCAATACCTTTGTAACTTTGGCCCCTGGTGCACAGCTGGACCAGACTTAAAACCAGCGGCACACACAGCCCTCTCCTCCCCCAAAATGTGAGGTTTGTTCTTCCACTGTAGCCAACTATTAGAAAACCTGCAGCCTCTGCCCACAAAAATTGCCTCAGCTCAGGTCCTGTGAGGGGCCAAGACAGTCCGGTGCACGGTCTACCTAACCCGATCAGTATCCCAGATATACTTGGCATGGTCTGGAAAAATGGCACATCTCTCACATAGCAAATGTGCTTGGTTAAAAACAGGAAAAGTGATTTCCATTTTAAATCAGTGGGGGCAGCTATTACAGTATAGACAAGTGCCCAGTGTGCACTATTATAAATTGTTAAAAACCATCAGCAAATTAATGTAACTGAGCTCGTGCCACAGGCTGGCTATTGGTCTGAGGCATGTTTTTAAAGTGCTTGTGCTTTTTATATGGGCTCACGATCCACTGGCACAAAAAACGCGAGTCACTGTTTTGTATTCTTATTCCTTGCTCCCTTGAACTGCTATCCACGAGTGAGATTGTCGGTCTGAATTTTGGCCTTGAATCATGGGGAATATGAGGCAATCATTGCAGAAGAATGACTAAACAAATGGAGGGTTTCATTCATATCATAATATCCTCTTTCCAGGGTGTCATTCTTTCGGCAAGCCTATAAAAGGCAGAGAAGTGCTGGATGTGGGGAACTGGATGGACTGGGGGATCAATGACTAGGTACACACCCTTGCACCCATAGATAGCTTGTACCCCCCAGTATGGGGACATGACTGCCCCATGTGTCTCTCCTGCCCTGCACTCAGCCTGAGGCTGCAGCGCCCTCCCTGCCCCCATGTAAGCTGTGGGGTGGGGGCTCTGTCCTTCACTCCCTGTGCTTCTCCCCAGGCACGTTCGGCTGCTCTCCCTGGCAGCACAGCAGGGAGTGGGATGGAGCTGCTTCTGCCTGAGAGAGCCTGGCTGAGCCTCCCATTAGTATAGGTAGCGTGTGAACTCCCCTTTACAAAGGTCAGTTTCATTAACCCTATTTTACTGAGGGGGAACCTGAGTCACAGAGAGAGGAAGTAATTTGTCCAAGGTCCTCCAGCAGGTCAGTGGCAGAGCCACAAAGAGAATCTCAAAGAGAGTCTCATACCCAAGTCCACTGCTGTAGCCACTAGGTAGCACTGCTTCCCTAATGGCCATGTGCTTCTAGGGTTCTATATAAACAAACAACACATGTTTGCTCAGACACCATAAAACATGACTCACCTTCAGCAGAATCCACATCTTTGCCTATGTCTACCTCCAAAATGAACCTTTTGGAAGGCTCTGAATTATTTGGGTTAACTTTTCTCTATTATTTTTCAGCTTAGCTTCACTCTGTACTTCCTGATTCTGTCTGTCACAGGAGGCAAAAGTATTATTTAGGTAGTGCCCACAAGTATCTCTCAGAACAAATACAATGACCTGTCCAAAATTAGATGATAAATGACAGGGGGGTTGATAGGGTAAAGAAAGAAGATGATAATTTCTGTGCTATTATACTTGCATAGCCCTCTTCATCAGAGTATCCAAGCACCTTCCAAAAATATATTGTGTGCTGTGACAGGCATCTTTAACATGAAGATCTTTCTTTCCCTCTTCCTCTTCACCAGGATAGAATTGTTATTTTTTTTAAAGTAAGTATAGTATTAAATGTACATTGTACCTCATATTAGCAAAGACAAGGTCAAAGAACTACACATTGCATTTGGAAAGGAAGCTGGAGAGATTTGTGCTGGTAGGCAGTTTGTGAAGGCGTTCATTCAGCCCTTGAGAAAAACCTGTCTCCTGCACAAACAAGCTTCATGCTTAATTCTAAGATCCTGAAGTTATTCAGTTTTTGCATAAGGCTCTATTAAGAGTCGTTTCTAGTGTTATGGAAATCTTGTGAGTTTGATATCAGTTTTGGAAATACAATCTGACAATGCAACTGAGGGTCTTGATTACATCTAGGCTTTTGGGTGCTTAGTCAAACTGAACCTTAATATTATTAAATCCTCTAAAACACAGATTGATTGCAATCTCTGATTAATTATGTCTTTTCAGAGATTGTTCAGTATCATCCATCCCTGTGAAGTATCAGGCATAATTAGGCAGGATTAAGGAACATCTCATTAATGTTTGCAGTATTGCCAACCCCAAGCATTCAAAAATCAGAAGTCAGGTTCCCAAAAACCATGAAATTGGTTTAACAATCACAAGATCTTAAAAGAATTTCAAATCTATTTTTATTTTACTTCTGGTTTTTGAAACTTTAAGTGCATTGGTAAGCTTATCTCTAAGGACTGAAAACTTTTAATAGAATATGAGATTATGGTGTATTCATATGCCAGGGCCTAAAGCAGTGATGCTCAGATGGAAGCTCGCTAGTTGCAAGTGGCTCCTTAATGTGTCTCCTCCGGCTCTTTGCAGCACATGAAATTAAAACAGTGTGATTTTAATTATTAACCAATCAGGATGCTTTTACTATGTTATTAATCAATTGCAGTTGATACTATTATAATACTTGGTCAGTCATTTTGCTGTGAGAATAAAATATATACATATACTAAATATTTCCCCTGTCAGACTGTTTAAATATGAATATATACTAAAGTAAATGAAACCATGAATTATTCACACTACAGTAGCTTTTTTGGGTAATGTTGATAGTTAAGTTGGCTTCTGAACCACTGAGGTCTCCGTATCTGTGGTCTAGGACTTTAAGAAAACACACCAAATGTTGTGAGACTTGCAAGAGTTGGTGCCGCTGTTGTTGGCTACTAATTAGAAAACAGGATGAAAACTGGAATGGATAAAATAAGAAATGAACCTTTGCCCCAAAGAGCCTGGAAGTTATCTTACTGCCATTAGAATGAATTTGCATACCCTTCTTCAGTTCCTGGATCTGGCTGGGACATGAAGTAGAAGTGCTGAAATTCTACAAGAAAGACTGAACTATTTCTATCCAGGCAGAAAGAACTGGAAATCTCTTGAGAAAATCTGTTCTGGTGAGATTTCCAGATCATTTTTGCTGACACAGAAGTTTGGATAGTTCAGAGAAACAAGTAAACTGTCCAGTGCCTTCTCAAAATCTTTTAAAGTTTGTCCATTATTATTAATGTTGGATTTGACTCATTAAATAAAAATATACTTACTGTCTATGAACTCTTTTTAGACACAGCATATGAATGGACAGTTCAGATGTGAGATTTCCCAGAGATATAAGAATGTGCCCCCTTTCAGATAGTAGAGTCTATGCACACGTGTAGCACATTGAAAATATGTACGGCATATGATCTCTGAATGAGAAATGCACATATTACTTCCATTTGTAAATCTTGGCTCAAATCTTAGAATCTGACATGCCTTCAGGTTTATGGGTAATGGGGACACTTAGGCCCCATCTCATTGACAATTACAATGGGTCAACAGAACCTCTTTAACATATAGTTTAAACATCTTTGAGCTGTGGACTGGGCATGACTGTTTTCATTTAAAACCTGTTCTGAAGTAGGTCCTTGCTGACCAGGCCAACCATGTTTACATTGTAGTGGCAGGAATGCTGTCCAAAGTATGGCGCTTCAGAGGTTTTCTTTAATGTGGTTTAATTCTCAGTGTGACTGGGATTGGAATTCAGTTCAGTTTAGTCTGGATTTATCCCCTACAGAAAACAAGTTCAAATTCTTTCAAAATCTTTTTTCTAAATTTTCTTTATTTATGATCTGGTAGAAATTGGAGGGTCCAATCCTGAGAAGTGCCGAAAACCCACAATTAAAAGCCCATTTGTAATTTGAGAATATTCCTAAAGTTTAATTAATAAGTGCTTTTAAAGCATACTTAGCAAGCACATACCTAATGAAGGAGACTAGTGATAGATCTTTCAGAGGTTCTGAAGTTGAGAGGTTGACTTCTGTCTTGTAGCTACCAGCTGACGATCCCATCCATATGAAAGAGTTTGTGACTGTATATAGTATGGGCTAAATTCTGCTTTACCCTGTTGACACTGAGTTGCTTTGAATTAAATTGTGTGACTTTTTAGATTTCAGTGGTATAACTGGAATTTGGATGGAGATATATATATTCTTCGTCTAGAGGATTTGTTGTGCAAGTTTCACAGGTGATACAATTAGAATTCCATTCATAATTGTTTGAAATATCACTCCCTAAAACTGGCAGACCTTGAGGGCCCTGCAACTCAAACAGAATGCCAGTTTTTTCAGATGACTCCCAATTCATTCACTCCAAAATAGAAAGAGGGGAGACAATATGGGACTGGGAATCAGGAGATTTGGGATCTGTTCCTGGCTGGACCGCTGATTTGCTCTGGTACCTGGGGTAAGTCATTTCCCACCTCTGTTTCTTCTTCCACATGGTAAGAGGAAATGGTAAGCTCTTTGGGGGGACAGAAACTACCTCCCACTATGAGTTTATACAGTGCCTAGCATGATGAGGCCCTGATCTCAGTTGGGGTCCTATGGTAATACAATTAATAAAGAATATTAAACAGGAAGAAAGAACCCACTTAAATCAAAGACAAAATATATAGTGGGGAAACCCTGAGTCCAATTAGTAATCTTTATAAGCCCTACATCAACCTGAAAGACTAATCATAGTACCTTGATGCCACTATAGGGCAAATTTGGAAGCTCATTCCCCAGCCAGTTGGGATCATCTGCTCTCCCACTGGCACCAACAGAAGTGCCATGTTGCCTGGACAATAAAATACTGAGTCAAGACCTTCCAGGAGCAAGACCGAGACCGGAGCAAAATTTACCAGGCAGTCTCCTATTCCCTTTGAATGTTAGAGATCTGAAATGCTTGTTCACTCATTTGGTCATTTAATCTACATATATAGCTGGAAACAATTAGAACAACAGCAGTAAAAGTGAAAGATTTTTAAAGACAGTGATGCCTTTGTAAGAACATAAAGCTTCAATGGCTCCAGATTTCAGAGTAGCAGATGTGTTAGTCTGTATTTGCAAAAAAGAAAAGGAGTACTTGTTGCACCTTAGAGATTAGCAAATTTATTTGAGCATAAGCTTTTGTGAACTACAGCTCACTTCATCGGATGCATTCGGTGGAAAATACAGTGGGGAGATTTATATACACACACAGAACATGAAACAATGGGTTTTATCATACACACTGTAAGGAGAGTGATCACTTAAGATGAGCTATTACCAGCAGGAAGGAGGGGGGGGAAAAAGGAGGAAAGTCTTTTGTGATGATAATTGAGGTGGGCCATTTCCAGCAATTAACAAGAACGTCTGAGGAACAGGGTGGGGTGGGGGGAGAAATAACATGGGGAAATAGTTTACTTTATGTAATGACCCATCCACTCCCAGTCTCTATTCAAGCCTAAGTTAATATATCCAGTTTGCAAATTAATTCCAATTCAGCAGTCTCTCGTTGGAGTCTGTTTTTGAAGCTTTTTGTTGAAGGATAGCCACTCTCAAGTCTGTAATCGTGTGACTGGAGAGATTGAAGTGTTCTCCAACTAGTTTTTGAATGTTATAATTCTTGACATCTGATTTGTGTCCATTTATTCTTTTACGTAGCGACTGTCCAGTTTGACCAATGTACATGGCAGACGGGCATTGCTGGCACATATCACATTGGTAGATGTGCAGGTGAACGAGCCTCTGATAGTGTGGCTGATGTGATTAGGCCCTATGATGGTGTCCCCTGAATAGATATGTGGACAGAGTTGGCAATGGGCTTTGTTGCAAGGATAGGTTCCTGGGTTAGTGGTTCTGGTGTGTGGTTGCTGGTGAGTATTTGCTTCAGATTGTGGGGCTGTCTGTAAACAAGGACTGGCCTGTTTCCCAAAATCTGTGAGAGTGATGGGTCGTCCTTCAGGATAGGTTGTAGATCCTTGATGATGCGTTGGAGAGGTTTTAGTTGGGGGCTGAAGGTGATGGCTAGTGGCGTTCTGTTATTTTCTTTGTGGGGCCTGTCCTGTAATAGGTGACTTCTGGGAACTCTTCTGGCTCTGTCAATCTGTTTCTTCACTTCAGCAGGTGGGTATTGTAGTTGTAAGAATGCATGATAGAGATCCTGTAGGTGTTTGTCTCTGTCTGAGGGGTTGGAGCAAATGCGGTTATATCGTAGCGCTTGGCTGTAGACAATGGATCGTGTGGTGTGATCTGGATGAAAGCTAGAGGCATGTAGGTAGGAACAGAGTTGGATGGGTCAATGGAATTATTTGAAATCAATAGAAGCATTTCACAGCCAGGGCTTCAGGGAGCCAGATGCCACTGAAACAACAATAGCTTTAGAAAAAGTAGCTATTCCATATAATACAGGCAACTTTTTTTATACATTGAGATCCTGATTCTATAGACACTAAAGTTAGTTATCTCAATGAAATCAATAGTGTTTGCTGGACGGTAGCTATTTGAAGCATTGGGCCCTTTCTAGCTCAGCTTTCAAGAAATAAGTACCATTTCAAATAGCAAAGGGCATTAGTCCACATTCAATATTAAACGCCTGTCTTTTTGTTTTGTTGTTTTTTAAGGCACAGCTAGTCTTCCCCACTCCCACCCCCTGGCAGTTTGCTAAAAGGAGGAGAAAAAAATGCATTAACTGAAGCTATTAACAATGATCCTTTCTTCTATAAAGGATGAGGGGGAGTTTGGCCTTTTACATGCCAAAAAATGACTAAATCAATCCATTTCAAACTGAGGCATGCATATGCTGGCCAAATGATTAAAAAAAGAAAAAAAAACCCTCATTTTGAAAGTCCCAACAATAGGGATTTGTAATGAAAATGCTGTGTCTTTCCTGGGCCCTTTGTTTTTAGGCCCACATGCTCTTACCCTCTGGTCTTCCATCCAGACCTCAGGTGCTCTTTCTGACTATAATTCAGCACCATATTTAAGCCTGTTTAATTTGAATTATGTGCTTAAGTCTCCTTGCTCTTAATGAGACTTAGGCACATGCCTGAAATCAAGCTTCACTAAGGATGGGCTTAAGTACATGCTCAAGTGTTTCCTCCTTTATTCTCTCTCTCTCTCTCTCTCTCTCTCTCTCTCTCTCTCCCCCTCTGTGCGCTCTCCCCTCTACAGGTATCCTGCCTCAATCCACCAAATCTTATTTCCTCGTTTGACTTTCTCTCTCTTCTAGTCCCTTCTTCTACGTTACAACAGATTCCCTCAGTTAGTAGTGCTAACCTGGCCTCCCATTCCCCTTATGCCATAGACAATACCCTCCCACTTCATTTGCTTTCTTGCTTACCGTATGCTCATTTGTGCTGTATTCCTGTAACAGCAAAAATAATGAGGAGTCCTTGTGGCACCTTAGAAACTAACAAATTTATTTGCGCATAAGCTTTTGTGGACTAGAACCCACTTCATCAAATGCATGGAGTGAAAATACAGGAGCAGGTAAAAATACATGAAAGAACGGGGGATTGCTTGCCAAGTGTGAGGACAGTGTAACGAGATAAAGCAGGATACCAAGGGAGAAAAAAAAAAATATTTTGAAGTGGTAAGAGAGCAGCCCATTTCAGACAGTTGACAAGAAGTAGTGAGTAACAGTAGGGAGAAATTAGTATTGGGGAAATTAAGTCTAAGTTTTGTAATGACCCAACCACTCCCAGTCTCTATTCAGGCCTAATCTGATGGTGTCCAGTTTGCAAATTAATTCCAGTTCTGCAGTTTCACATTGGAGTCTGTTTGTTTTTGAAGTTTTTTTGCTGAAGAATTGCCACTTTTAGATCTGTTATTGAGTGACCAGAGAGGTTGAAGTTTTCTTCTACTGGTTTTTGAATGTTATGATTCCTGATGTCAGATTTGTGTCCATTTCTTCTTTTGCATAGAGACTGTCCGGTTTGGCCAATGTACATGGCAGAGGGGCATTGCTGGCACATGATGGCATATATCATATTGGTAGATGTCCAGGTGAACGAGCCCCTGATGGTGTGGCTGATGTGGTTAGGTCCTATGATGGTGTCCCTTGACTAGATATGTGGACAGAGTTGGCACTGGGGTTTGTAGCAGGGTTTGGTTCCTGGGTTGGTGTTTTTGTTGTGTGGTATGTAGTTGCTGGTGAGTATTTGCTTCAGGTTGGGAGCTGTCTGTAAGCAAGGACTGGCCTGTCTCCCAAAGGCACGATGGGGAAAGAGGTGATGGAATAGAGACATTAAGCAAAACGTCTCTGGTTTTTGGCAGCACTTGTGAGAGCTGACTCGTGAGTTTACAGCTCGATCACAGAAAAATTAGAGGAGCTGCATCTGCAGAACATGAAACCTTTCAAGAAACAATCCAGGGAGCAGAAGTCAAAGCCATGACATTTAAACAAGCTGACTCACAATTTCCTTTGAACACATTCTCCCATGATAAATACAGCTGGAAGCAGTAGAGCCCATGATTCATGACAGTGCAGTACACACCAGACTAGTTCTCTTTTCTAAAAGAAACATGAATCAGCTGGGTTTGCCTAGTAATGGGAATAATTAGGACATATCCCTTCACTGCATGACAAATACAGGTGAAGCAGTAATACTGATTAACAATCCATTTCTCTGAAGAATCAGCCAGAGTATGTGACCATGCAATGTCCCACACTCTCAGGTGTGCACTTGGCCTCTGGATACCATAGGTCTGGCCTAAGTAGCCCTGCCTTTTAAGGCACGGAGAAATAGGAGGCCAATAAATTCATAGCAGGATAAACCACTTTATTTTTCACTCCCTCAAATACCTGTCTTTCTTTTAATCTCCCTTCCCAGGCTGTTGGAAGTGCTTTGCAAAGCACTTAAAAAAGGAAGCTGTTGGCTGGGATCATAAGTTTCTCTCTGATTGTCCAGCCTGCAAAGGTTGAGTGAGATGGTCATGGAATAACAGCACAAAAGCAGAACTATTGGGAGGACTTGAGCAGGAACAGTCAGCTGCTGGCTCTTTGTTTTGCAAATCTATCTTTACAACCCCACTTGCTTAAACTTCCAGTGTGGGAACTTCCAGTGTGATTCATACTTAAAACAAAAACAAAAACACTGTGCGGCTTAGGCTTTTGGCTCATTGGTGGGTGGCTGCTTTCTCCTGTCTCTGCTCATGTGCTTCTTCCTGCTGCTGCTTTTTTGCCTCCCTCTCCTTGGCTTTAATCTCATCTTGCTTTTTTGGTATTCACACTCTTTGTCTTTCTCTTCTTTCTCCAGCCTGGCCAGCTCTGGCTTTACAGCTGCTTCACTAGTGCTCATATTTATGCTTTATTTTTATTTCCCCTACCTGAAATAACCAAACAGAAACAACAAACTAACCTTTCTTTGACTGTTCCCAGCCACCACTCTGGAGACTCATTAAGCAATGGAACAGTTTCAAAAGTATAAATCTCAGTTACAATTGCAAGCCGTGTATAAATCCTGCCGACTATACTACTTATGACATTCTGGGATGAAATCCAGGTCAGTGAGGGGTTGTCACCCCTGCCCTGCAACCTTGGGTGCTTCCACTCCGAAACCTTCCAACTTGGGCCATTCACAATCAGCCTGCCAGCATGCAAGTCACACCGTGAGTGTCTGTGTATAGCCACAGCCCTGGTCCAGCAACTCTGACCGCAGCAGCATGCCAGCCACACTCTGGCTTCCAACAACCTTGGTTACTGCCTGCAGGGTGACCCTAACACACTCCTAGTCCTCTCTTTTCCCCAAAAATGTGTGTTCTGCACTGTCCAGCCCTCTCTTGGACAGTTCAGATGTTTTAGGTCCGTCGCTCCTGTAAGGGAACAATATACAACAGTTTGCCACTTTAAATGGAGTGACCCAAACAATTCACAACACTATTAGTTTTGATCAAAGAAGAATACAAGTTTATTTAACTACAAAGAGATACTTCAACTGAGTTCAAGTATAAGGCATTAAAGTCAGAAATGATTACAAAAGAAATAAAGATAAAACACTTCCTAGAACTAAAACATAACAAACTAGACTTGGTTCAAGGTGAAATCCCTTACCGCATGTTCCCAGTAACATTGCTGACCAAATTCTCAAGTCAGAATCTGCTCCCAAAGACTGTTTCTTTTGTTGTCTTAAGTAAAAGAGAGATGGATAAGGAGAGATGCTTTGGGGTGTGTTTCCCCTCACTTTTATAGTCCAATCCCCTTTGAGATACACTTTCTTGATGGTTATTCTGGCTGTCAGGACAAAGACAAGGAGTCTGGTGGTGAAAGAGATTCCATGCTGTTGCTTGCTAAGAGGCAGATCTGTTTGTTCCTCCCCACTTACTTGCCAAAGAATGGCCACTTGACAGATGATTGCCCCTCAACTTTGATACCTAGCTAGAGGCATCAGCTTGTCTTTTGTCTCTGAGAAACTGGTTATATGGTAAACACCTTTCAGTCCTGACTTCATGTATAACTTTACATATAATGTGTATAGCAACATTTAATCATGTGAGTTTAGTTTTCAAATGATACCTGACAAGGCATATTTTATACAAAGATTATTACAATAGTGTGTAAGGTGTGAATACAGGCATTAATTCCATCACAAAAACCTTAACCTGACATATATCCCTCATCACATCATTCTTTTCACTTGTAAAATTGCAGGGGGGGAACCCACTGTAGCTGGGGAAAATATTAAGCACCTGATTTTCAGAATCCTAAGAACTGCACGCACATATTATTCCATGCCTACTTTGTGAATGCACTTGCTGCTGTTGCACGTATGTTACATATGCAAAGCAGAACTAAATACCTGTTTGCACACATTAGATTAGCATCTGTCGTTGCAGTAGCCCTATGTGCAAAATGCACAGACCTCAGGGCTCAAGTTTCTGAATATCAGGCCTTAGTAAATTTCCAAAATGTTTTATAGTGTGTTACCAGACACTCATTAAACTCATTATACTCTTAGCCCAACAGAAGAATCTGTCCTATCTCGGGGCCTCTCCTTTTGCCCCTCCACCCCCACGAACAAGATACAGTTCTGTGGTGACCTAGAATCCTATTTTCGACGTCTCAGACTCAAGGAATATTTCCAACACACCTCTGACCAACATATTAACCCACAGAGACCTTCCTGCCAACACTACAAAAAGAAGGATTCTGGGTGGACTCCTCCTGAAGGTCGAAACAGCAGCCTGGTTTTCCACATAGAGTGCTTCCGCCGACATGCAAGAGCTGAAATTGTGGAAAAGCAGCATTACTTACCCCATAACCTCAGCCATGCAGAACACAGTGCCATCCACAGCCTCAGAAACAACTCTGACATCATAATCAAAAAGGCTGACAAAGGAGGTGCTGTCGTCATCATGAATAGGTCAGAGTATGAACAAGAGGCTACTAGGCAGCTCTCCAACACCACTTTCTACAAGCCTTTACCCTCTGATCCCACTGAGAGTTACCAAAAGAAACTACAGCATTTGCTCAAGAAACTCCCGAAAAAGCACAAGAACAAATCCACACAGACACACCCCTAGAACCCCGACCTGGGGTATTCTATCTGCTACCCAAGATCCATAAACCTGGAAATCCTGGACGCCCCATCATCTCAGGCATTGGCACCCTGACAGCAGGATTGTCTGGCTATGTAGACTCCCTCCTCAGGCCCTTCGTTACCAGCACTCCCAGCTATCTTCGAGACACCACTGACTTCCTGAGGAAACTACAGTCCATTGGTGATCTTCCTAAAAACACCATCCTAGCCACTATGGATGTAGAAGCCCTCTACACCAATATTCCACACAAAGATGGACTACAAGCCGTCAGGAACAGTATCCCCGATACTATCACGGCTAACCTGGTGGCTGAACTTTGTGACTTTGTCCTCACCCATAACTATTTCACATTTGGGGACAATGTATACCTTCAAATCAGCGGCACTGCGATGGGTACCCGCATGGCCCCACAGTATGCCAACATTTTTATGGCTGACTTAGAACAACGCTTCCTCAGCTCTCGTCCCCTAATGCCCCTACTCTACTTGCGCTACATTGATGACATCTTCATCATCTGGACCCATGGAAAAGAAGCCCTTGAGGAATTCCACCAGGATTTCAACAATTTCCATCCCACCATCAACCTCAGCCTGGACCAGTCCACACAAGAGATCCACTTCCTGGACACTACGGTGCTAATAAGCGATGGTCACATAAACACCACCCTATATCGGAAACCTATTGACCGCTATTCCTACCTACATGCCTCTAGCTTTCATCCAGATCATACCACTCGATCCATTGTCTACAGCCAAGCTCTACGATATAACCGCATTTGCTCCAACCCCTCAGACAGAGACAAACACCTACAAGATCTCTATCATGCATTCTTACAACTACAATACCCACCTGCTGAAGTGAAGAAACAGATTGACAGAGCCAGAAGAGTACCCAGAAGTCACCTACTACAGGACAGGCCCAACAAAGAAAATAACAGAACGCCACTAGCCATCACCTTCAGCCCCCAACTAAAACCTCTCCAACGCATCATCAAGGATCTACAACCTATCCTGAAGGACGACCCATCACTCTCACAGATCTTGGGAGACAGGCCAGTCCTTGCTTACAGACAGCCCCCCAATCTGAAGCAAATACTCACCAGCAACCACACACCACACAACAGAACCACTAACCCAGGAACCTATCCTTGCAACAAAGCCCGTTGCCAACTCTGTCCACATATCTATTCAGGGGATATCATCATAGGGCCTAATCACATCAGCCACACTATCAGAGGCTCGTTCACCTGCGCATCTACCAATGTGATATATGCCATCATGTGCCAGCAATGCCCCTCTGCCATGTACATTGGCCAAACTGGACAGTCTCTACGTAAAAGAATGAATGGACACAAATCAGACGTCAAGAATTATAACATTCAAAAACCAGTTGGAGAACACTTCAATCTCTCTGGTCACTCGATCACAGACCCAAGAGTGGCTATCCTTCAACAAAAAAGCTTCAAAAACAGACTCCAACGAGAGACTGCTGAATTGGAATTAATTTGCAAACTGGCTACAATTAACTTAGGCTTGAATAGAGACTGGGAATGGATGAGTCATTACACAAAGTAAAACTATTTCCCCATGTTATTTCTCCCCCCACCCCACCCCCCACTGTTCCTCAGATATTCTTGTTAACTGCTGGAATTAGCCTACCTTGCTTGTCACCATGAAAGGTTTTCCTCCTTTCCCCCCCCCTGCTGCTGGTGATGGTTTATCTTAAGTGATCACTCTCCTTACAGTAAAGAAGTACTTGTGGCACCTTAGAGACTAACAAATTACGAAAGCTTATGCTCTAATAAATTTGTTAGTCTCTAAGGTGCCACAAGTACTGCTTTTCTTTTTGCGAATACAGACTAACACGGCTGCTACTCTGAAACCTGTCATTAAACCACGTATAGCTCCCATCACTGAGTCTATTTCAACCCTTAGATGTACACACATGCGTTTCCTGTTAAGTTAGTATGGTTGCACTTGTGTAACTGTTGAGTCAACTTTTAAACCATTCTATGCTATTCTGGAGTTGCATTTGGATTTAAAATAGGGAAAACCCAAGGTGATGACATACCATAGAAAGTTATGACCAAAAATTCAAATGTGATTCAGGATTTCAGAACAAGCAGTGTTTAGCATAGCAGTGATTAATTTACAGAAAAGAGCAGTGCTCCCTGATATTACTACTTTCAGTCACACAGCAGGGTGTAGCAAAAAAAATCAGAGAGGGAAGAGACACAAACTGTTTTTGAATGACTTTCTTTTTTAAATCAATGATAAGCACATCATATTTCTGAGTCACCATAAGTCAACTTAGACAAACCTTGCCTATTACACCAGTCAGTAATGTACAGTATGTTTGAAACTACTACTTCCTCTTTCTGATAGAGATTGCCCTAGACAACAAGAAACCAAACAGATATTTACCACATTGGGGTTAAAAGTCAAACATTAATTTTCTGTTGAAAAAACAGCTCTAGTAGAAAGTGTTAGGAGAGTCAGCACTCACAGCTAGTTTGCCTTAGTTTCTGCACCTCTTTCCCAAAGAATGAATTGAGTAAGGATACCAGGGAGGCAAGCATGGCAGTCAGATAGACCAGCTCTCCTTCTGATCCATTTTTAAATAATAGAAATGACCTGCCTCAGAGTAGTGATCAGAGGATGAACCCAATTAGTTTGAATGTTGGGTCAACATGAGGGTAATGCAGAAAATCTGCAGGACACAGCATATCTGCTTGCTGTACTGATTTAACCAGCTACTGGTTGCACCTGTTTTCAACAGTCTTCCTCTGCAATTAATATTGGCCCAAATCATCCCCTTACATGTAAAGACCCACAGGATGGGGTTAAAGGATCCCCACACAGCTATTACCCCCACATCACCAGAGCGGGAAGCGGGAGCTCATGGCTCCTCCTCTCCTCTGTATGCAAAAGGCTGTGGGGGGTTGCTTCCAAACTTAGTAGACTAGTAGGGATCTGAGTGGACCTTCTGGGATCCATGGGAGGCCAGGATCATCTGTGTGGATGGTCTGTTCTTCCATGTCCTCCCTCTGTTGATCCTCTACATGCATATCAGCTAGCTCCTGGTGATCAACATAGATCTGCCAGGTTTGGGAGTGGACGCTGCAAGGCAGGGTCATCCTTTCTGGCTAATTTGCATGGGATTGAAGGGTAGCAATGTGCATCCTCCATGCATCTCCTCTTAGTCCATTCAGTCTTCATCCCCTCACCTAACACAGATCCCAGACCAGGGGAGAGAGATTCAGGAAACCATCAGGATGCATGGCCACAGATAGGTCCCCAGGGGACCAGACAAGGCCAGCAGCCAGCTTAAAGGTAGACCAACCAGAAAGTAAGTCCATCCATATTTATATAAAACCACAGTTCAGTAAGTCACAAAGGAAGATCCACAAGAGAGAGAAAACACATTCCTCATTCAAGAAAGTTGCAAATTGCCATAGTATGCTATTCAAAATATTTCCATTGGTGCATGAAGTGCTGGAGCAATTATTTGCAAGTTAATATCATATAAGGAACGCTAACGTTCTTAATAAATAGGGCCTGATTTTTCTCTCCATTACATCAGTTTCATGGTCACAACTCTGACCCTCAGTTGGAGTTATTCTGAGTCCTGACTTACACTGGTGTAAATGGCAGGAGAAGCATCCCCACAGTCTTGTAGGAATAGGGCTATTTTAAAATAATTATAAATATGTTGAGCACCCACAGAAAGGCTTCTTGGGCCACCTTTTCTGTTGTGTTGTTGGGATAACTGGTGTCCTACAGGATGTGCTAGTAAAAGAACATTGCCTGCAATCTAGCATGGGACTCAGCTGAGCACTGATAACAGCCTAAGGGAAAGATGTGTTAGTATTCTTGTTCAGTACAGTAGTTATCAGCCCTCCTCTCGCTACACATGCTGCAGACAGAGCAGACAGCCATCGGCAATGCTATAGGATAAGATCAGGCAGTAACAACAGAGGTGATTTAGTATTGCTCCTACTCTGTAATTATCAGGGCCTGTGCAGCCAGGAAATCTCAATGATGAGTGCTAAATGCCCTTAAGAATGTAAAATCTTTCTGAGGAGCAGCTTAAGCAGGGGAGAGGCCAAAGCACTGCACTGCACTGCACAGTTGATGGACTCTGGAAATGACCCCCCCTCCATAACAGCCACATCCCAAGCCATGCTGGATCATATCCTCAACTGATAGAAATCAGCCTAGCTTTACTGAGTTACACTGATGTACACCAGCTGAAATTCACCCCTTATGAGGTCAATGGAGTCAGGTTGATTTACATCTGCTGAGGATCTGGCCCATAAAATGTAATAGAACATCCAATTAAGTTAAGCCCTGATTCAGTGGGAGATTTTGTGTGAGAAATGACTGCAGGGCTGGGCTGTAATCAGCTGGGTTGCAGATAATTCCTTATTTTAAGTGTTCATACTGAGTATATTTTCTATATGATTCAGATCTTTTATCATGCATTTATGTAGACATTTTAAGTAAAGAGCGATATGTGCGAATTTGGAGGTTTGGAGCTGATGCGTTTCATATATTGTATGAAGAACCTGCTTTCCCTTGTTTTTAATCAATAAGTTTTCAAAAACATACCTTAGATATTTTTAATGCTAAAACCATCAGGTCTTGGGTAAAGGCATCCCAGTGTTAAGGGGAACTATCCAAATTGTTTTGGTGCAAAAATTCCATCTGAAAGCCTGTTCCAGTGAGCATTTCTTGCAAGATATCTACAACGCATTCTGTTTCCATTAGGATTCCTAATAGAGGCAAGTCTTCATCCCTGGGCTGCATGCTGGATATACAGGCTGCATGCTGGAGTTCTTCCTCAGTGGAATCCTCCCATCCACGTCCAGAATGAGAAAAGGCAGTGGGCATTCTTGCAGCTTGAAGGATGTTATGTTGAGCAGGACATAATATAAATAATAATAACAACAGATGTGGGAGGAAACAGTAGCCATTGTGTGGGGAGAGAAGGGGGGCAGGGAGAATATCCAATAGTTTATCACGTAGTTGCAAATCCACCAGCATCATTCACCCTAATTCCATCCTCAGCTGTATGGAATAGGAAAGGGTTTGCACAGGCTTCTTTGCAGGCTCCTGGCTTCCATGACCCCAGGGAAAAAGGTGGACAGGATTTATTTACCTCATGATGTTTTGTTTCTCCTTCAGTCAAAACTAGGAAGGGGAACAAAGATGGATTTTTATTTGTTTGTTTTTCTTTTAAGTTAGCCAAACTTTTTCAAATCTATAAATAAATAAATAAATAGATTCAGTTAATATCTTGGGTGACAGGTCAGGCCAATGTTTATTTCAGTCCATCCAAATCTGTTTGCCCAGCTCTAAATTTTTCTGCCTTCACCAGTCCTATGTGATGTCCTTCAATAGAATCTTTTTAAATATACAAAACTGCTCCACCCATTGTCCTGGACACCACAGGTCACAGCTGTGTGTTTGTGCGTGCTTGTTATCACTGGCTGTCTTAATCCTTCAGGCCTGATTTACACACAGGAAGTCATCCCAGAAATTCAAGCCAGTTTTAAAACTGGAAATGTCCTCAACTTAGGTTAACCTCCAGGAAGCAGGTTTCACTAAGCCAGCTATAAAAACGGTTCCAGCTGCCAAAGCTTTGTCTAGACTTTGGTTTGCCCTAGGAGTGCTTTAGTGTTACAGCTAATGCCAGTATACTATACCAGCAAAGCACTCCTATTATAGACTCAGCATACACTGGCAACTCTGTGTTGTTGCTGGTTTAGTCTCACCATCACCTCCCCGAGTAAAACATGCTATATTAGTAAAAGCTGCACAGTCTTGCCAGTATAGCTGTGTCTATACTAGGGAATTTTGAGTGCAGCTATCAGTCAGAGATGGTACCTCCTCATACCTCTGACCAAAAGTCTGTAGTGTGGATGTGGCCTCTGGCACCAACTAGTTTTAAAATTGGTTTCCCAGTGTAGACAAAGCATCAGAGTTACTTATGAGGCCAAATAATGAGAGATTTGATCTGTTCCTAGTATTTCACTTTCTAGATGGTGAACATAACTTTAGAAGACCAGATCTTTTGTTATACTGGACCCATAATGGTTCTCTGCAAGAAAAATGGCCCACGCAATACTGACACGTTGCTTTCCAGTAGTACCCATATGCACAGCCCCAGCACAAATACAAAATATACAAGAGCAGGATGTTAGCACCTGAACTCTGTGCTACTTGTTTTATATGGGAGTATCCGATCTAATGGTATCCCACTATTGCTCAAGTACAGAAAGGTAGTAAAATCAAATGGCCCCCAAAGCCATGTGTTTCATTAATTGCCCGTAAAAGATTAGATTAAAATATCAGCATTTTGGCAAGGTCACTAATACAAAATGAAGAGGGTTTAGACTACAATAATTATTTATCAAAGAGCAGCGCTGTACATAGTTTTACACAATTTACTACTATTATTATTGGCCACCAGCAGAGAGAGGCTAGAATCAAAAGGACCTATTTATGAGTTAGAAGCCACAGCAAAAATTCCCAGCCTTCTACAGCATGAGCAATCTGAAAGACCACCTTGCAACTATGATCTCTAAAAGTAACACCTCCAGAAAGCATTACTTTCAAGAATGGGGTCAAAGAAAAAATCAGTCAATTTTCAACTAACGTCTAGGCTTTAGATGTTGCTGCAGAATTCCTAGTGTAAAAATCTGTTCAGTTCCCTGAATTCAAAACTACATTGTGAATTGGTCTGTTCATACCCCTTTGGTATTTGCTGTTTGCAAACATTCATACAACAACTTTTAAAAAAAATTTCAAAACATCAACATTTTGGGTTTAAACCCAAAATGTTGCTTAATCAAAAAAGAAATGTGTTTAGGAAATGAAACAAAATTCATTTGAGGCAAAGGGGGGAGTCGTTCATGATAAGTCATTCAATCAGAGCACAGAAACAATGCCTTGTGGCTAAAGTGATCTGTTACAAAACTTATATAGCAAAGTCTGTATATCACATAAATGACTAGATATTCACTACAAAATCTGTGACTCATCTCAGCAGCAAATTACTACCTCTCCTTCCCTGCACAGGCTCAGTTCTGCTAACCTGCTTAATGGGTGCAGAGCCAAGGTTCCATCCATTCCCCACATACCAGTTTGGGGGGGAATAGTGGGTGCCCAGTTTCTATTTGCCCATGCACTCCTGGACCCAAGGTCTGGGTAGTCAGGCATGGACGTAAGGAAGGGTTCTTGCTCACCTTACACCTATACGTGGATATGCAGTCCAGGTTACAGTCTACCCCTTATATGGCACCACAGTGCATGCAGGTCTGTACTGTACTGTACTTGTGCCAAACAGATAGCAATTCCATGCTCTAACCTGTTTACACACTGAGGGAAGAAGTGAGTATAATGCACTACCATGCCTGCTCAGAAGGGAGGAGTGCCATGAACAGCAGGGGCAGAGCACCAACATGGCCCTCCTTCATTGCACCATGCCCTACACCCCCCTCTCTGGACTTCCCTACAAAAATCCAGGAGAGAACTGATATTGCACAGAGCTGCATTAATTCCCTCTGCATCTGCTGCTGAGCAACTGTAAGGCCCAGCTGATGACAGCATTGCTCCTTCAGGAACCATGATGCCAGGGGGAGAACATGGGAAGATGAGGATCATTACATGTGGATAGCTCCTTTCTCTGCAGATTCCTTCCCTGTGGATCCCTTGGATGTTCAGTGTTGGGAGACTTTACCATCTGCAAATACTGTATGGTCCCAAATGCTCCCTTGAGGGGATGCTTTGATGGCAATCTGAGGAAGTTCACCTCAGCGTTGTCCTACCCCCTCTAACAAATGTCTCTGGGACAATGGGTGATCTGGGCCTGCAAATGATTTATGGCCATAATGGCTGGAGTATCATAAGGTATTCCTATTAATACAGCCAGTCATTAAAAACATTGAGAGAACGGTTGTCTCTCTTCCATGAAGCAAATGAGTGCAGAATTAGCTCAAATGAGTGATAAATTATCTGCAAAAGCTGTAGACTATGTCTGTGGTGTGTAATGATCATACAATCAAATCTGAATAAACCACTGTAGGTGAAATGCTAAATGATATCATAGGTCAGCCAGAATATAATCATGAAATGGAAGAATTCCTGGCAGAGTTTCAATGCTACTTCAAAGGTTATTAAGGAATAATGAAAAAAAATCAGACAACAAAGTCGCTATTCAGGTATTTTTATCATTTATTTTGTAATCTACATTGCTAGCAAATTGTCAGAGAGGAGCTAGTCAAATGAATGTGTTAAAGGACCTCTGATAGACTGACTTCTATTTATAGTTTGCAGAGCATGTGTTTCATGCAATGCTTCTGAAGTAATTCTCCAAACAGTTACAACAAAGGCAAAAGTGAATTATGGGGAAGCATGTGGGGATGCTAATGTCTACCTGGAATCCTAGTTGTTGGTTTTTAATAACCAACCTAGAATTATTATGAATGATTTGTGCTTCTGGAATATTTTCCACCCAAGGATTTCAAAGCACTTGGCAAACATTAGTAAATTAACATAATGTCCATGGGCTCTAACATGCCAGTTAGGCACGGTCTGTGCTGGTGTGGAGTAAATCCCTGGAGGGGCTGTTGGAGGAATTCTGCCTCAGAATGGCAGAATTCCTGCTAAGCTCCTTCAGGAGCTACATCCCTTCTGCTAGCCAGTGTGTGGGGAGGAGAGAAGAGGGCAGGGGCAGTAAGTGAGCAGGGGAACCACCTCCTCCCCACTCCTTCCATTATTAGGGGTGCCCAGGGAGAACAGTTCTGGCACTCCCCCATGCAGAGGGACTGCATTCAGGCTTCAGAGAACACAAGGGAAAAGATGGGAAGAAGATTCCTTGTGCACTGCTCACCCCAGCATACCTGTAAGGGCCTGTCACAGTCTAGTCCCCTGTGAAGTAGGTATTTTTATTGTCACCATTTGATCACAGGTGATCAAACAGAGTCACAAAAAAGGTGAGTGACTTTGACTTTGGGCAATCACAAATCTGAGGTTTAAATCCTGATTATCATGATTAGTGTTGTTTGTTTTGGTGCGGTAACACCTAAAGACCCCAATCAGAATCAAGGCCCCATTGTCCTAGGCACTGTACAAACATTAAAAAATGGTCCCTTCCCCAAAGAGCTCACTTCTCCTTCCTATCAATACTTTGCCTTAACCACACTTCATATAACAATGTCGTACAATTTAAAACAATTGGCTCCTTAATTGGATTAGTTACAGATTAATAGTTACCATATGTGTAGGAGTTGCACAGCAAGGCTGTGGGCACCATGACTTCACTCACACTTATTACAGAAAGACAAGATTGCCCACAGAGGGAAAATAATGTGTTCCATGTTATTTTTCAGACCATTCTGTAATCAAGTTACTGCTCAGGATGGCATTGCATAATGTAAACTGTTATTGTAATCTGTTGGCTAGGCGCTAACCACAATTTGGGTCATTACCTGACAAGGCAGAAAAAGACCTACGGGTTCTGCTGAAAAGGACCTAGGGGTTACAGTGGATGAGAAGCTGGATATGAGTCAACGGTGTGCCCTTGTTGCCAAGAAGGCCAACGGCATTTGGGGCTGTATAAGTAGGAGCATTGCCAGCAGATCGAGGGACGAGATCATTCCCCTCTATTTGACATTGGTGAGGCTTCATCTGGAGTACGGTGTCCAGTTTTGGGCACCACACTACAAGAAGGATGTGGAAAAATTGGAATGAGTCCAGCGGAGGGCAACAAAAAATTATTAGGGGGCTGGAGCACATGATTTATGAGGAGAGGCTGAGGGAACTGGGATTATTTAGTCTGCAGAAGAGAAGAATGACGTGGTATTTGGTAGCTGTTTTCAGCTACCTGAAAGAGGGTTCCAAAGAAGATGGATCTAGACTGTTCTCAGTGATACCAGATGACAGAACAAGGAGCAATGGTCTCAAGTTGCATTGGGGGAGATTTAGGTTGGATATTAGGAAAAACTTTTCCACTAGGAGGGTGGTGAAGCACTGGAAAGTGTTACCTAGGGAGGTGGTGGAATCTCCTTCCTAGAGGTTTTTAAGGTCAGGCTTGACAAACCCCTGGCTGGGATGATTTAGTTGGGGATTGGTCCTGCTCTGAGCAGGGGGTTGGACTAGTTGACCTCCTGAGGTCTCTTCCAACCCTGATATTCTATGATTCTAAGATGAGCAGAGTTGATGTTGTTTGTTGTTTGCATGGGAAAATCCAGGGTGCTGCACAAAGTGACACTGATGGGTTCAGTGGATGACACACTTCAGAGTCAGTACCTTACCAATGCCTCACCAGAATGCTGGGGTGCTCTGCCTCTAAGGTGCCATCCTTATGATGAGATGTAAAACAAAGGCTCTGACCTTCTTCTGATTCTGATCTCCTCCTACCATGGTCCTCAATCTGCTTCTTTGTTCTGCATAGTAAACCAATAATACATGGTCTTTAGGTTACAATTTCCCCATCCTTTCCATGTATCCATTTTTGTTTGACAAGCTTAAATTGCACCTGACTTTGCAATTTTTTCAACTTTCACACAAATGTCCTAATTCTTGGAGTGCTCCATTTTTCCATTAAATTCTGTTAAATTGTTCAACATTGCCACAAACTTATGAATTTATAAAACAAGCTGACATATTTTCAGGGTTGTTAATTTTGTGTAATCAGATTACATTTCAAGGATTATTATTCCTGTGCATTTATTTATATAGCACCTGGTATAAGCCTCAAAGCATTTCACAGAATTATAAACTATGAATCAAATTATGTAGCCCATACTCTAGCAACAGCAAATCCCTGCAGAGTTTCTCCTAGAAATGAAATTCAGTCACTTGAACATGACTGCAATTATAACGGTGCCAACCACACTTCACACCAATCTGGCACAGAAAGTGAAGAGAGATCTCATCCAATTAAATGAACAGGGCAATTTAGATAGAGAGATTGATTATCTTGTTTGGACTTTGTCCAAGACACCAGGGTTAAGCACCATCTACTAAATGATTGAATAATTTCATCATTATCCTCCCCTTTACATGTGCCTTCTAAACAGCTGCTGATTCTGTTTATGACTTATAGTCCTATTTTCATCAGGCGGTACTACTGTATATGACACTGGCAGGAGAAGTGACGGTAATGGAAAGAACCTGGGGTCAGGCTCAAAATGACTCGTGTGGGTGCATATTTAGTTCAGTGCAACTGCAACTCATTGACTTCAGCAGAATTCAACATCGATGAAGCTCATTTAGGATCAGGGCCTTAGGTATTCACTGGTCTTGTGATGAATGTCTGATAACAAAGCATTTCAGGTCTAGATTAGAATATTTTATCTGGGTTCATGTGGTTTCAAATCTCTATATCACTCCTATCATTATTCTGAGGGCTTCAAGGGTAGAGGTGACTGGGCTTCACCATCTGATTTATGCACTGACAACCAAATTTGTCATGACTTGCTCAAAAGTTTTACCTCAGGCATTATTCTCAGCTTAGCTTAATATGGCAAATGTAATTAAATATGAAATGGTTGCCATGAAAAATGGAGGAAATATTCATGTGGGAGAAATTTGAGAAACTTTTACTACACAACTTTAATTAAAATTCAAAAATGATTATTCAAGAAATGGTTGGGTTAATAATCTAATAGATATTAACAAAGCAGTTGCACATCAAATTAACTAGGTCATATTTTATCAGTGTTAAAGGTATATTTAATTAAGCCTAGCAATCTCGTTAGTGTTATTAATTCAGTACCCCATGTGTTGTTGTTATTACTTTTTATTTTATTAAAGCCACCATCCTCTGTGTACCAATCCCTCTCCTGTTGAAGTCAGTGACAATTTTTGGTGAGCAGGATTAGACTCTGAGCCCTTGCTCACTGAACAATATTAATACGAATAACACGTAACATTCTGACCAGTGTCAACTATGAAAAACTCTTTCACTATTACACAACATACAATCCTCTCAGGGAAAAGCCAGAGAATGGAAATGGCAAATACATTTGGGTTTGGTTTAGCTAAGTGGAGGTTCAGAACTTTCACCGAGAATGCCAAGCCTGAATAATCAAACCCAGGGACTGTCAGCCAGGTATCAGCTGCCACAGTGGCACATGCAGTGTTGTTGCAGCCATTGGTCCCAGGATGTTGAAAAGACAAGGTGGGTGAGGTAATATCTTTTACTGGACCAACTTCTGTTGGTGAGAGAGACAAACTTTCAAGCTTACACAGACCTGAGGAAGAGCTCTGTGTAGTTCAAAAGCTTGTCTCTCTCACCAACAGAAGCTGATCCAGTAAAAGGTATTACCTCACCCACCTTGTCTCTCTAATGATGGCACATGGACATGGAGGCAGTCTCTCAGCTAATGAGAGATCCAGTGGTATGCCTCCTGAGAGACTCCCAGCCTCTTAGGGTTTTATGGATCAGCCAATACATTGAATTAAACAGGAAACCAGTACAGTTGAGAGACTTTTTTTTTTAAACTTTCAAGTACTTTTATTCCAGATGTAGCAGGGTTTAGATCTTGTTGAAAGCAGCTACATCCATTGATTTTACATAATCTTCAAAGGCTGTTATTCTCTCTTCCAACATATCTGTACCAACTTTATCATCTTCAACTACACACTGAATTTGAAGCTGAGACTTGGGCCTAGGTACTGTGGTATGCTTCCTGAGAGACTCCTAGTTTTAAGTCAAGTTAATCAGAACATTTTCAGCTCAATTAAATGTTATTGAAATATGCTGATATGTCAAGATGGATCAGTTTATAGTAAGTATTTGTCTGGAATTGTATCCAGGGCTCTCTGGTCACTTGTGATGAGACATAGAAACCTGAATCTAAAACCTGGGCTTTTTGATCCCAAAACAGCTGTTTCAACAAAAAATCTGTTGTACTAAAACATTCAAAAAGTTTTGTCTTCATTCCAATGCAGAGCTAAAACAAATTTTGAAACGTCGAAAGCTGTCATAAAACAGAATTGTCATCCTCTGGACAACTACAATTTTAATCTACCTTTGCACATCCTGGATTTTGCCTGTTCCAGGAGATCATGAACCCTTGGCATAAGTTAGAACAGCCTCATTACACCTGCCTTTGGGCTGCTCTTCCCCTCCTGCATTTGGCACTCTCCTCCCAACCCCAACTTACCCCTCCACCAGGGGCTATGGAGGGGTAGGCAACATAGTGCTGCATTCACCAGCCCTAGCATATATGCCCTGCCACACGAAAGGGTTGGATCAATAGTGTATTCCCTTCAGCTCATACTGCCAAGCATTCTGCACTAGCTCTGTCTTCTGAATGGTCTTCAATGCTAACCCAATGGTTTTGTGTGTTTCAGTCTGGGTTATGTGACATGGTACATGTGTTTTGTATTACCCGTTGCTGTTGTTTCTTTGTCCTGTGTCTGAATTCCATTATTTGAATAAGGAGGAAGGTAATATTTTGCTTGTAATATTTCAATATTACGCCTCTTCTAGTAGAATCTTTGTCTTGCCACCATTTTAATTTTTCTTTCATTCTTGATCTCTGACACTGTAATTGGAATCCTCTAAAGACTGTTCTCTGCTTTTGAATAATTCAGCTATGCAGCTGAATGGTGTGCAGCAGGCTAAGGCCACATTACCTTTTGCAGTGGGAAATGCTGTTAATGTATGTCTGAACTTTGGTCTAAAACCTTATAGTTGCCAGTGTGTGACTAATGGCTGTTCAGTAGCTTATGTGCAATGAATAAGAGGTCTCAGTCCGGCTTGTGGACAGGCATCAATATCCCCAAACCACCCATTCTGGTTGTAGTTGGCAACCATATTGTCAGTCTCAGCAGAAAAATACAAAGAGTAAATGGGCCCTGGAAACTGTATATCCCTCTTATCCCTTAGAAGTATCTTTCAAGTGAGGAGTCAGGCACATTGATGGGGCAGTGTGAGGTAAGTTATCCTCCTTCTGTATCCATTGTTCAATGGAAAAATCAGAAGATTGCAGTCTTTAGAGCTGTGAATCCAGCATCTTTCATTAGCAGTGGATTCACTAAAAAGGATGCCCCCATAATGAGTCATCACATAGACCTGAAGAAGAGTTCTGTATGTCTCAAAAGCTTCTCACTCACCAACAGAAGTTGGTCCAATAAAAGTTATTACCTCACCCACCTTGTCTCTCTAAACACCATAGTCATAAATTTCTGTCAGAATTGTCTATTTAACAACCAGCAGTCTCTAGAGAAAAATCTCTTTACTAAAAATGCAATAAAATGATTATTTTTATACATTTCTGTGGTGCCATAAGTGTACATGCTACTTTATCACAGTTTCTTTTGACAAGCACAACACAAATGACAAATCCCTGACCTGAGGATCTGGCAGTCTAAACTCCTTTCCTCTTGCAGACCATTGTGATACTTTGTACACAACAAACAAAGTTGTGTATCCCTCTAACCATAACAAATAAAAGTCTGATTTTAACAATCCTTTCTGGTCGGGAAGGCTGTACACTTGGCTATTAGAATATATGACTTAGTGATAGAATGTGGAGTCTGGTAAAAGTACAAAACATTTTCAGTCAAGTGCAAGACATTTATTAGGATTTTTAATAGCAAATGATACTTTTTTATATTATACACTCTCTAACAACTTGATTTTTCCTTGGTGAATTATTAAGTTTTTATTTCTGAACCTTCCAGTGGTAGCTAGGATAAAAATTTAAAAGACATTGGTAAGTCACAAATGCAAACATTTATTAAAGATCTCTTTTTTCTGCAATACTTGTAGAATAAGTGGAATTATTCCACTACACTGAGATGTAGTGAAGTCAGTTCTATAATTTCCAGTGGGTTCACCTCTTCTCCTCTCTCACTCTGTGGGGTAGCATAGGGCTGAGTTGTTGGCCCCTCCTACTCTCCCTTTAAATCTGGCTGGGTGATCTCATCCACTCACATAGTTTCTACTACTATCTCTATGCCAATATCTCAGAGATCTGCCTTCCCGGACTTAATTGACTTCCTGAATCCAATCCCATATCTTAACCTATCTCTTTGACATCTCCTCCTGAATGCCTCATCATCATGTTAAATTTAACACAGTCAGATCTGAACTCCCCCAATATTTTGTCACTGTGGAAAATATGACCATTCTCTCAGGTTATGGGCATGAGGGCAGGGAGTCATCTTCAGCTTTACCCTCTCTTTTACACCACCCATCCAGGCTGGGTTCAAATGCTGCTGCTGCTGCTGCTTCCTCCATAGCATTTCTCAGATTCATAATCTTCTTGCTGTTCAGACAGCAAAAATTAATTTGCATCCACCCATCATCTACCACCTTGAATACCGTATCCTCCTCCCTTCCAGCCTCCCTAATTCCTCCCTTGCCTTCATGGCTGCCAAGATCATCTCCTTTTCTCCTTTACACCCCTCTTCGAATCCTTCTACTGGCCTACCTTGTTTCTTCAGATCATGTTCAAGCTTCATGCCCTGCCCTTCAATTCCCTTCACAACTCTTCCTCTCTCTGCTACTTCAGTCTAGTATCTTTTTGCATCACCCCTCTTCCCTGGTGCCAGCTTCACTGGCTCATTTGTCAGTTTTTCACACAAACACCTTCGGGCCTCCTTCCACATGAAACACTCCCCCTGAACTGCCTCAGATGGCCACTACCTTCTACTCTTATTTCTCTCTCTCCTCAGGACCCACTGTCACCATGGTGCCTACAAGAAATCAGCCAGTGAATATAGGTTGAGGGCCAGAAAGGTTACTTGGCATGTACTCCATCTAATTATTCTTCCTTTTAAAATGGCAATATGCTATCCTAATGGTTTAAGCATTTAAAACATCACAACTGGTATAATACTGCCCTAACTCTCTGAAGCTGCTCAGGGAATGTGAGCAAAGGGGGCATAGTAAATTGGTCACATGAAGTTCCACAAGCTGAAATAAATCATGAAAATTCTTTTGTTTCTTCAGTCCATTTTGCTAAATGAGAGGGGGAAAGGCCTATACCTCTCCTGTCCACACAATAAGGAGGTAAAGTTTGGTGTGCCCCCCCAACCCATGCCCCAATCCACAGTCTGTGCCACTTAAACAGTTTAATGGCTGATGAGGCTTCATTATGGACTTCCTGCTGTGCGGCTGGAGATGGACTCTCTCAAAGCCTTTTCCACCCTGTCAAATTGTAAATGATGGCAGTGTTGAAAAACAAACTCCTTGGTGTAATGGAGTTCACTGCTAATTAAACTCAACCAGATTTCAGTATGTGTGCTGAGTAATTGGTCTCTGTCCTTTTTTTGTTTATGCATTCTTCCAAGTTCTTCTTAAACAATCATTTAAAAAGACAGCAGATGCTGAGCTGTAGTGCTTTCCTTGTTGGCTTTTGTTTGTTTGCACTTGCCTTACTGCAGCAATCCAAGCTTATGCATTACTTAGTATAAAGAGAGAGTTAACAGTGGCCCAGGTAAAACATGTCAAGGTCACAGACATAAGGAGTTACAAGTATTACATTTATCACAGTGCTCAACAGAGACCTGTAAAAAAAGTTATGGGCCAGAGACTGCAGCTACTACTCACACCAAATAGTAATTTACTTCATGAGGGGATCCTATTGAAGTCAATGGGGCTACTCATGAAGTAAGGTATCGTGAGTATGGGTGGCAGAATTGTACCCAAAATAAAGGAATACATTTATAGTCGGGGAGACACAGGTAAATCATGCAGCCCCACTGGCCGGTGATAGAGTATGGCCAGGGTAGTTGGGGGCTGAACTGATTCATCCTCCATCATTTAGTTCCTTGTATACAACAGAAAATAGTTCAACTAAGGCCTTGTATACACAGTAAAATTGCAGCGTTTAAACTACTAGAGGGTCATATATTTCATAGCTTGTGTGTGGCAACACTCAGCATCACCACGCCTATGTTCCTTTGTGACTCTAGCTCTAAAATTTGAGGTTCCTCTGTAGCTCTAAAATTTCCCACAGGTGTCGCTCCACCCCTGGTAGCAGTAGTAGCAGAGACTGGCTTCTGGCATTTTCACCCCTAGGTCATCTTGCCCTGCTCCAAGCAGGTCTAGATAATATGGCATTTAAAACTGGTAGCTGCTGGCACCTTGTCCACATTAGCACTCCCACTGCTGCTACCACAAGTGGGATTGCAAGAGTGGGGAATATTACAGCAGAAAAGTTAACATAGACAAGGCCTTTCTGTCTCTTTCCATAATCTTTCTAGTTTCAGAGTAGCAGCCATGTTAGTCTGTATTCGCAAAAAGAAAAGGAGTACTTGTGGCACCTTAGAGATTAATAAATTTATTTGAGCATAAGCTTTCGTGAGTTATTAATGGCATCCGATGAAGTGAACTGTAGCTCATGAAAGCTTATACTTAAATAAATTTGTTAGTCTCTCAGGTGCCACAAGTCCTCCTTTTCTTTTTGCGAATCTTTCTAGTGTTGGTGTAAGTCCCCTCCTCTTGAGCTCGTGAAATCTGGGGTAGCCTACATGTTCCTTCCTTCCCACCTCATTGACTCTCCACATTAAATTTCATTGGAATTCCTGTCTTTTCCCCCTGGGTTTTTCCTTTTTCTACTGGCTGAAATTAACTGACTGATTTCAATCTCAAGGCTCTGTATAAAACTCTTTTTTTCCCCCCTTCTCCCCTGCCCCATTCACCCTTCTTCACTTCCCTGACGTCATCACCCATGGCTGCCTAATTTTCAGTCTCTCTAACTATCAATTTCATGCCTTCTTCTTTGTGGCCCCTATGCATGATGTGACCTCCCTGAGCGCATGCACAAGGCTTCTACCTTCTCCACTTTTAACTCTCCCTTACAGACTGATTTATTTTCCCTGTGCTTCCTGTGGGGAATCTCATTGATTTGAAGAGAAAATCTATTTTGTTGCTCTCCTTCCCTCACTTTGGTCTGTTTGTCTAACCTTTGGGCTGGTTTACACTACTGCAGTAAATCGATCTAACTTATGCAACTTCAGTTACATGAATAACGACATAGTTAGATCGTAGTAAGTTACCATGGTGGCTATACTGCGCTGTGTTGACAGGAAAGCATCTCCTGTTTACTTTCCTTATGCTTCTCCAGGAGGTGGAGTACACAAATCGATGGGAGAGTGTTCTCCCATCGATTTTAGCATGTCTGCACCAGACCCACTAAATTGACACTCGCTGCATTGATTGCAGCAGTGCCTATCTACCAGTAAGTGTAGTGTGATTTCCTGTTCTTGAAAGCACCAAGCACATCCTAGGCAGTGTATTATCACCAATCATTTTCTGTCATTTGTACCTAGCTGACTTGCATTGTTTAACCCTGTAAAGCAATTTAGGAGACAGTGGACACAAAAGACACTGTAAAGTTGTACCTCATCCAACAACTAACATCAAATATAATGTATCTTATCTTCTCCTTGTGCACCTGAAAACAAGGTTTGCTGCCATCACAAGTTTGGGTTTATTTTTGGGAAGCCCAAACATGTAGGCCAGTAATAAACATCATTGTTTTCATAGGGACAGGGTTTGAGATATCAGACTTGGAGAGGTGTGCTGTAAAAAAAACAAAACAAAAAAAATCCAAGACACAATGACTAGATGATAAATCTCACACATGGGGCTTAGGGTCTAGAGTCTTCGTCCTTCCGTTCCAAAAACAGTCCTCTAACTATCACTTGAGCCAAAGGAGATCTCTCTTAGGTGGTAGTAGCACCAGCGAGTCCCTAATCCCCTCTGTGGGCCTATTGTTAGATAGCAATGTGAAAGCGCGCGCGCACACTCACCCACCAGTACATTAAAGGAAGGCTCCGTTGAGCCACAGATATTTGGGCTTTTTTCTTTTTCTTTTCTCATGAATGGTTACACCATATCACCTGTAGCTGAAAATGTAGCCAGTCAAGGACACCATAAGATTTGAATAAATTTGGGAGTAGAACTAAATAAAGGTCCATTGCTTTAAGTGACAATCAGAGTAATTGCTGGGTTCGCTGCTCTGAAAACTTTTTGTTTTTCTGGGGTGAGGGTTCTGTCTGTCTGTTTTTTCATGAGTGATCTTTTAAGTTTCAACAAGGAGAAGAATTAGTAGCCATGCCGGGAATCTGGCACAGTGTGCACAGACATTATGTACAAGCTTCCTACACAGCCCTGTCAATATTGCATTTCAATCCTAATCCACTACTCTCTCATCACACCCCTTGCTATTCTGCTCATGGTCTTCTCCTGAGAAATTGCCAATGACACCTGTCATTGTTGCAGGGCATACTGTACCTCTGTCCCCTTCCTGAGCTCTCTGAGTGTAGCCCATCAGGTGTCAGTCTTTGCCTGTACCTCTCCTATGGTGGAAGGCCACTCCTAGGCCATGCAGTGGGCTACGGGATCCTGTGTATCAACAGTGCTTGCCCAGCAGGTCTGACAGAGTTCCAGGGCTGAGAATCTTCCTTTGGGGAGTCTGTGACCTATGGTAAATACAGCCAGTAGACTGCTTTCTTAAAATCAAAATATTGTTTATTTTACCGGGGGGGGGACATTTTGAGAAATAGACCTGCATGTAGACTGTTTATTGTTTTAAAATCTATCTTGTCTAAAGGTTTACTATTCTGTGATGGTGGCCTGAGCAGCCCAAGCTTCTTCCGACACTCCAGTAGGTGCCTGTCTTAGTCTGAACAGTTCCCCAACAATTTCCTCCTCTCTGTACAGACAGAGTCCTTGTAACCCAGGCAAAGGCCCTTTGTTCTTGTCCGTTCCTCGCCTTCTGGACCAAACCAGTCCAGTGACCTCAGAAGGAGGTTGAGCCAGATTCCAAGGTACCAATGGCTCTACCATTGTCCTGTAATGACCTTCAAGTGTTTACTGTAGGATGCCTTATCAGGAGCATTGTTTCCTTTCCTGCTTATTTTCCCTATAGCTCTGTTGATTTAACCCAATATAGTTCTACCGTAAATATCACAATATTTAGCCCATTATAATGATATAGCAAACATCTCACCAACCAACATACAGTATTCATAAATGAATACAGTATTCATACACCTCTGTCATATACCTAACAGTGGCCAATTGGTGGTTTTTGGGAATGACTGGAGAGCTTGTTTGCTCCAATTATTTTTGTGGGTTCCTGGAGCTAGTGACAGGATTAAACATCCAGCCAATGCCTGTTATTTTCTCAGAGGTGTTGGGTTGTTTTGGAACAGCTCAGCTGGCAAACACTGGCTTAAAAACAATGAGAACTATACAAGCTTCCCATAGGGATCAGGATTTGTCCCTCTTTTGCCCCTCTTTGCATGTTTAATGCTGGAGAAGATACACTGAAGAGTTCATTAGCAGGTGAATGAATGCAACCGATTTGTTCCTAACCACATCTGATGACACAGTTTGGTGTCTGTTTGGAGGAAGAAAACTTCATCATTCGCTAAACAAGTGTGTGCCAGCTGGAGAAGTAATGTTCTGGCCAAGATCCACTCTGATAAATAAATAAGTACATTCAAGCGCCCAAACTAACAGGTTCCCTCTTGTTGCAAGCCTAAAACAAACCAACAGTTTAAGCTCTTTTTTTATTTTATTTTTTTAAAAGACATCTTGGAATAGAAAAAATCCACTGAACAATTTGTTCTATGCCTGAGAATCATCAAGTCTCTCATCGCTGGCATGCACTGTTTTACTTCAGCATGTTACATGGTAGCAAATTAGCCTTTGAGACAAATGACTTGAATAATTCCATAGCTATTAAACTCATCTTCAATGAGGAAGGTTTCAAAAAATTATAGATGAGATTTTAAATGTTTTACTGAAACACTCAGCCAGTAAAATCTTCCATCAAACAAGGGAAATACTATAAAAACTACTTACACATTTATCTAAAACTGGAGGTTCAAAAGACGTTTAGGAGCTTGGAAATGTCTGGGAAAGGGTTTTCAAAAGGGAGATCTTTCCAAAGCAATGGGATATGTCCAATTAAAATTAAGCAAAGCATCTCATTTAGTACCAAAAATCCAAATATTATGTAACACAGAATTGTCAGGACCCCAGCTGCAGGCCAGGGAAGGAAAAAGGAAGAGCTGGAGACAAAGGGACAGATTCGCACCTGTAACAAGTGCAGGAGAGCAGAGAGAGAAGGAAAGAAAAGCCACCTTTCCACTCCTTAATCTTGGACTAGCTTGGGACCAAAATGGCGCACTCAGCATAATTTAGAATACTCCAAAGCCTGCTCTAAATTATGCCAGCTATATTAGTCCTACATTAGGGACTGCTGCACCATTCAGGATCAGCAGGAGCACTTAGTGCTGTACTTGCCCCTCTGTCCCCTAGATGGAGGGCAAATTGGAAGTGGGTGGCATACAGTTGGCCAGTCTTCACCACCCAAGAATTCTTTTTTGTGTTTCTTTAGGGCACCTTTCTAGCTGCTTTGCGCTGCTGAGGCGCAAGGGAACAGTGGGAGCTCCAGTGTAGAAAGAGCACTAATTACCACTGCATTGTCTAGACTTGTTCAGTGCAGGATTAATGATACGGCGGTAACATTCTGACACTTTAGCTGCACTAGAGCTCATGCCTATTGATACCATTGATGGAGCTGCATCAATGGTGGGAACAGAAGGAGATTTCCTGATAAAATGTGAGCGTACACAAGTCTAAAGGAAATGATACAAAAGTTAATAACAGTTCAGACTTGATATCAATGTTTGCTGACAAAAGGGGAGAAATGTACACCTCTCCCCTGTTTTTAACTAATCTAGTTAAATTTGTATATTTATGCCCATCACCAGAATAACTTATGCCTCCAAAAGATTTAAATTTCAACAATAATTAATCTTTCCCAGCAGGTAGGAGTTGGAGCTTGACTAGAAATGACTTAGCAGTGATTTAACTCTAGTATACACATCAGGCAGTAAACAACTGTAGTTGACTGAAATATTAGTAAACAGAAATCTGATGAAACAACTGTTCAAAGTGAAAGAATTAAGGTGCAGCACACAGCATTTATAGAAAGGTGTTAGTCATGCTTTGGAAATCAAACAAGGTTTTTGGAACTAGAAGGAGATAGGGAGGGCAGGAGATCTAGCTTCAAACAACTTCCTACAGAGCAGCTGTCTAATGTATATTGCAAGGATTGAAACTTCCTTGTCCGTGTGAATCCTGTCAACCCAGTTACAGGTCAGGTGATATTGAGCTATACACAGAAGTTAATATTGAAGGTTACCCCTGAGTTGTCACTGCAGGGATAGAAAACAATGCAGCCTCTTGCTCTTTTCCACTTTGACTGGAAACCAGAGAGATGACATGACATGACCTATCTCTGATCCCTTGTAAACACAAAGGGCGGAGCAGTTTGGAATTTGTATTTTGAGTACCACCTCCCTCCCTACTCCTCTTTCATACACCAGGATTGGAGAAAACCCAGGCACTTCCTGCTCAGGGTCATGTTTACGTGCTAGACATCTGGTGATTTCAGGAATAAATCAGAGTTGTGGGTGGAACAGACTGCTTTGGTGTTTCTTGTTTGTTTATGGTCTGTACATTTACAGCTACTACAGAGGAAAGAAATAGTTCAAAGGGGCGTTGGGAGGCCGTTTACCTTCCTTCCACCATCCACCCTTCCTTTTTATTTCTGTGTCTCTCTCTATCTTACTGACACATATGCTTCACAGGTGCAAATAAATACACATGGGTAGACCAAAGAAAAGCTCCCAGAAGCAACACTGGGCACTATGAAATTTACCTATGTGAATGATTGCTAGAAAAGCCCCTCTAAAAGTTGCTAAGAGTGTTAAATCATTTCAGGGCACTCTTATTGATCCAACAAGATTAATTCTTCTACAAACCATGATCATTATTACAGTTCACCTCTGAGTATGGTGGGAGTTCTAACTTCTCATCATTTGCAAGCTTTGTTCCTCTATTGCAACTACCTCTTTTTCGTCATGTTGTTGTTATGAATTCAAAGGGGAAAAAATACTAGAAATGGGCACAGACAGGGAATGAGTTAAGCAAATAAGTACAATTCCCACATGCTAGCTTGAAAGGGTGAACTCAAATGAGGATGGAAAATGAAGTAGAACTCATTTACAGATATAAGCCCACTTTGCAGCCTGCCTGATGAACCATACAAGTAATTGACAACCAATCTGTTGCTCTCAACACTGGCTAATCATTTATTGAACTCAAGAGTCCAGCTCCAGGCCACCATCCTGTTTTAAAATTTTGTATGGAATTGGTCTTAATTACCTGAGAACTTCTACCTCCCCTAGACCAGGAGCTCTCAAGATAGCCACAATCCACTGGAATAAGGGGAAGTATTGACTCTAAATGGAAGGCTTATGACCCCAGAAGACATAATTTTAACAGAAGATGGATTAGGACTATGGAACTAACTACTAGATGAAATAAGAATAACTTCTGAGATTGCTGCATAGGCAGCTCGATGTAAAACCCACCTCCTCATCAAAGTTTTCCTACAATAGTGCCTTCCCTCTTTCACTGGTGAGGAGTGGTGGGGAACCTCACCAAAGCCTGTTTCTTGTTGGCAAGACAGAAAGAGAATTCTTGTCATTGCTCTTTAAAGTGCCTCTTTCTCCATCACGGCAGCCAGAGCAACTACAGGATACTTTTAGACTTTTTAAATACTAGGCCTGTGTTGTGAAGGGGTCTCTTAGGCTGTAGTTTTTGGTGCTATCTTGTTTCCTGACTGGAGACTAGAGCTCAGTAGAGGAGAAAGGAGACTTAGAGTTGACTTTTTCTTTTTCCTTAAACTAGATTCTAGTACTCTTTGTTTGGGTATCAGTGACAGAGTGCTGTGGTGTGGTTGGGACTCATTCTTGAGTGGTCTGGTGAGGGAATGGATCAGAACCTCATGGAATGGGAGACACAGAGGAAGTGGAATAAAACCCCATCCGTTCCTCAGACATTATGGTTGAAGGGCACATTAACCCTCCATACTGAGGGAAAGAGTCTGTGATGTGGTGGTAAAGGGAAGGTGTTTTGTGGGTTGTCCTTTTCTGCTTTTGGTTTAGATGGCCTTGGTAGCCTCCCTTGGAGGTCCTTAGTCAAGTACCTGCATCCATTTGATGACATTAGGAAGATCAAGGAAGTTGAAACAAGTGCCGAAACTCAGGGATACAGAATCCCAGGAGATTTGGTTATGAGGGCTTGAGTCTTTCTAGCTTAGTGGTAGTAGAAAATATCAGACAACATGGGAGAATTTTGGGCAGAAGGGTTAGTCTGAGGTCAAGATGTTTAGTGTTAATTCCATTTGTCCAGATGCCTGTATTACAAAAGCATGTAATAACGAAGCATTATTAAAGAGAGATTTCTGGGAGACCCTTGCTTGTTGAATGCAGCTGTAACTCATACACAGCAGACATATTTACATTTTCACATTCAGTAGATACAGATTTGTAGTCTCTGGGCCTGATTCTTCTCCTCCTTCTACCTTCTTCTACTCTGTGGTCTGGACTGATATGAATAATTAACACAGGGTGGGAAGCCTCATTTCTTTGAGGATAGAATTAGGGAATTCAATAGATCAGTAGGCTGAAAACATAATGTTTTTGTGCTAAATAAGGTAAGTAAGTAGGTCAGTAGGCTAAAAAGACAATGCCTGAGTCTGCTAAGATAAGAGGGAGAACACCTGGGGACCATTTACTAACAATGGACAAGATAAGTTAGGAATGTGGAGATGAGGTAAACAGTATTAGGTCAAGCCTGGACAAAGCATGCAGCACAGAGATTGTTTTCTGCAAAATAACCAAGCCAATACAAAAGCGTGTGATGCAATGTATAGTAAATGCAATGAGATGTGTAAATGTATATAAAGGAAGAGGTTTTCTGTGTAACTTTGGATGTGTGGTAGGGCCCATACTCACCCGCTACACTTGAGTTTGATCAACTCAGCATAGCGTTGCTGTATGCCAAATTAAGGAACCTGAGTGATAAAATCAGAAGTCAAACTGAGTTTATTGAATCCCAGAGAACTGGATGAAGTATTGTCCAAGAACTGGACAAGGTGTTTTGGGTATGCTGAGTGGGTTAGAGAAGGGATCAGAGATAGGTCATGTCATGTCATCTCTCTGGTTTCCAGTCAAAGTGGAAAAGAGCAAGAGGTTGCATTGTTTTCTATCCCTGCAGTGACAACTAAGTTAATATTGAAGTTTACCCCTGGGTTCTCTCTCCTAATATTTCAGTTCTTCCAATTCCTGTGCCTGGAACCAATATGTGATACTGAAAATTAAAATAAACAAAACAAAAGCCTGAGTCCAATTTTCAAACCTCAAAAAGGTGTAGATCCAATTCTGATACAGAGACAGGTCAGTTCTTACTTTATTCAGACTAATTCACCCATCCCTAATTGACAGTAAGACTTGGACTGAGCCTCTACAGAATGAAAATGTACTATAACCCTGACTCTGCAAATACACACACACACACACACACACACACACGCTCAACTTTACTCATGTCAGTTGTCCCATTGACTTCAATGGGACGATTTATATGCTTAAAATTAAGTAAGTTCTTAAGTGCTTGTAGAATCAGAGTCCAAAATAGCCACCACAAGAGAAATCTCTAATATTATGCACAGTCATCTCAATAAGTTTCATATGGTCCATCAGGAGAGCTAGGTTTAAAGGGTATTCAGTTTCCTTTTTGCATAGGGAATTAAGTATATTCCAGGAATATTAAGTATATTCCAGGCAGGAGGAGAACCTTCCAAAAGAAAAAACAAAACAAAAGGATCCTGCTAGAGAAGAGGGCCTGAGGTAGGATTATGAACACAAAAATCTTAATTAAGGAGATGGTCTGTTTGTCCTCTGTGGAGAGGTTTCCCTATATAATCTTATCATTTTCCCCAGTGTACTTAATAAAGAGATGTGTTTTTAAAAACCTGGCAAGTCTCTCTTGTATCCAGGCCAGTAAGAAGCGGAGTGGAGTCAATCTGAAAAAGGTAAACAAGTGAGACTAGGAAACTTTGGGCATATGTAATTGCTGTAAAATGAATAGAACAACAACAGCATAGGGGTTGAGACTTACACAAGACTTAGGAAATAGACCTCTTTCAGACTGGAAAAGCGTCACTGGAATGCTGTCTGGTAGCAGGCTAGGGCAGGTGTCATTTCCAGCCTGCTAAATCAGATGTCTTGACTTACTCTCCAGCCTTCTTTTATGTCCCCTTTACCACCCTGTAATTGAAGGATTATATGCTATTAGAGACACGCTGACCTTGCCAAGAAAGTGCAGGCTGTTTAATACACACATTCTTTGAGTATAAACCAATCCAGAATTTGGCAAGATATTGGAGATTATAAATAACAACCATACCACATTTATCCTTGGCTACCATCGTCTCGAAATATGTGATACTATCTGTCAGCCTGGTATTTCATGTTAACAAACCAGTAAACATTCTGTTGATGTTGTCCTAACCCTTTGGATAGACACAGCCCTAGCCAGCTTCCTACAATCTTTCAGCTCACAGTGGTGCCTTGCAGATAAATGTGGTAGGATGATAGCCAAAAGAGAAAGGAAGAAAGAAACTAGGAGTAGGCTTAACTGGCAAAATTTGGGTCAGGATCTGGACTTTGAATCCCTCATAGTATAGCACCTACCAACATTTTAGAGTACAAACAAGGATGTTTTAAAGTAGAATAAATGTCTACACATTCAGGTTAGAGTTGGGCAGGGGCTTCCAGCTCCTCTTCGTTGGTGTGGGTCAATGTCCCAAAAATACAAATGCCACTTAATCTGTGCCCTCCTGTACCCTCAGCCCCCCCCCCAACCCCATCAATTAATTCTGGTCCCCCTCAGCCCCATATCTCAGTATCCCTTCAGCCTACATCTGCTCCTCCCTCCCAGCACATCTCTGCTCCCTCTGCAGCTCCACTGGCTAAGAAGTAGGGAGCATAGTAGAGGTCAGAGGCCCATGATCAGAACTGCAGCTCAGACTGCATGTACAAGTCATGTAAATGCATGTTTAGCTTCTAAATAGCCTTTTGCACGTGCAGATACCTGAATTGCACATCCATAACTTCCACTTGCAGTGTTGCTACCTCTCACAATTTTATCACAGGTCTCATGATACTTGGTGTTGTTTCTTAAAGCCCCAGCTCCTAGGTTATATGATTATGTAAGAATTTTCAGCTTTCTTTCCTTTTCTCTTTTTTTCTTTAAGGCAAGTTTTTAGCGTTTATGATTGTGGAGAAAAGCTTGAAAATGTGAAGCCTAAAGGCTTAAAAACCATAAAGCTAATTAGTCCAAAAATATTATTTTCAAAACCTAACAACTTTCAAACCTATCTCATGAGTTTTTTGAGGGCCTGACTCGTGGTTTTTGAATGTTTGGGGTTGGCAGTACTGCATTATACACATTGTATGCACACAAACCTGAGCCCCTCTCTTCTGAAAATGGATTGTATTCTGCCTTCTGAAAGGAGCCCATAAAATGTGGTGGATTTTTGCTTAGTATCAATTTTGGCCTTGCAGTCTGGCAAATGCTAGTGTTCTATGAGTTAAAAGCTTTGTGCAAGTGCGCCTTGGCAAATGGGATTGTTTTCAGCAATTACTTCCTATCTGTAAAATGCACCAATCTGGCTGGCACCAAAATTCCTCTCCTTATACCATGTGCTGACTGATGGAATATAAATCTCAGAAAATAAAGATAGAAAAGATCTATTGGCTCATCCATTCATTCCCCTGTCAGACCAGAATTGTTCCCTGCAATATATTCTCCAGTGCTTGTCAATTCCTTTTTTAAAGTAAAAAAATGGGGCTTCCACCATTTCCTTGGCAATCCATTACAGTGTCTAACAGATCTCACAATTAGGGAATCTTTCCTAATGTATAGCCTTTGCTCAATTTCATTGGATTACTTCAAGCTATATGACCTTGGAACACCCTAAACAACAACTCTGTATTAAATCTTTTATAAGCTGTATATGACTCAGTCTATTTCCACTCTCAGTCTGCAAGTCCCTCTTGTTGCTTGTCTCCTCTTGTCAAGGTGGTGAAAGGAGGAAAATAAATGCACGGGGCCAGACTACGGCTAGCCCCTATAGAGATGTGCAAGGGCTGGAGGCAGATGCAAGGAGTTTTATCTTTTTGTATTCCCATTAGTAAACTGATATGTACTCAGATATGATGGTGAGGGGCGCAGTACAAGAACCTAGATCAAAAGACAGATTAAGATTAGAGAAAGATTTGTCTCTTCCCTTCCCCATCACCTTGCACGCCCATGCAGGGCTCAGCAGCAATGGCAGTTCTTGTGCACACCTGAGCACAACTTCTGCTTATGGGTAGTGCTGGTAGCCACCTCAACAGGAGTGAGGCAGGACAGAGAGGAGGTCGGACGATGCCAACCAGCAGAGCCCCACAGAGTTGAGCACACATTATAATTGCCTTAAGAGGTAGAACAATGAGTTCACTCTCCATAAATACTAGTGTGCTCCAAGAGGCATTGCAACTCAGGAAGGCTATGCCAGACATGGTGCTGTACATCTAAGTACAAGTGAGCCTCTTTTTGAAAGAGAAACTTTCTTCCAAGAAGTACTGAACCTAATAGGATTTGTTCTAAAGATGCTAGCCAGGGTGGTACTTACAAACACAAAGCTGTAAGTCAAACTTTCTGGCCTATGGATAGAAGGTTTCCCCTGGCTATTCTAGATCTCCATGTCATGAAAACTGAAAGCATTCTCTAATTTGACAGAGCTTAATAGATTCTTGAAATCTCTGCACATTTGTATGTGTTGTTTATGCATTACACACAGGGCTTAAATTCAGCCGGAGCTGTCCAGAGCAGAGCTCCGGTAAATATTTAAAAACCCACAGGGCAGAAGTCCTGAGCCCTGGTGCACCCTCCATGGGGCTAAAGCCCCAAGATCCCCCCCTTCCCACAGCAGAAGCCCGGAGCCCTGCTGCCCTGCAGGCCAGAAGCCCCTAGATTCCCCACACATGCATGCGCATGCGCACACACACACCCAGGACAGAAGCCCCAAGTCCCCCACCCCCACCCCGCAGCACAGCAGCTTAATCCCCAAGCCTACTCCCCACCCCCAGCACCCTGGAGTTTTTATAGCATGTTGGGGGGGAGAGGTGAGGGGGCTCTGGGAAATAATCTGCAAATTTAAGCCCTAATTACACAAAGAGCCTCACAAGGTTTCCTATTCGATATACTTTCTATTCCAATTTGCTCTGTTCTTTCGCCTCCTACTGAAGCTGGTTGTAATAAATACCCATTTTTATGGCATGCTGATTAGTGATTGCTAAATATGCCAAAAGCCTGGCTTAAAAGAGCAGGCTCTGGAGCGAGCACAGTGTACTGTACTTTCTCCTTTTCATCACCCGCCCCCCTCCGCCTCTCTCTTCCCCACCCCTACCCCTTCTCCTTCTACAGAGGTGACAAGAGCACAGAAACAAAATTTGAAGCTTTTTGTGTGGCTGTTTTATTTGCCCTGCAATGACTTCAGCATTTGATTTAGATGAAACCTTCAGATGCCTTCATGCTTTCCTTGATGGAAAATATCATTTTACCTAGCACAGTAAAGCAAATCAAAAAACAAGAAAAATCCTTTCTACTCCAGTAGTTAACTTCTAAATTGCATGGCGGCCTCAGGGGAAGACTCAGAAATTGGTCTCGTGTCTCCTAAAAGACACAGATTGTGTCCCACCCACCAGTGCCAGTCAGTAGTCTGAGTATGAGTAATAAAATGCACTTTGTTGTCACTAACTATATGACTAGAAATCAATGCTGAGCACTCAAAGCATCATTTCAATTGGTTTAACAACATAGATTGTAGTGTCATAGAATCAGAAAAGTAAGAGAGGGAAGAGAGAGATTGTTTCATCTAATCATGTGCTGTATTGTTCCCTACAGTATGTTTTCTAGTGCTCTGTCCATTTGGATTTTAGGTGTTTAACAATGGGGCTTCTTTCACTTCTGATGAGGCTACAGATGCTTCCAATCTGCTATTATTACCAACTTCTCCATTAAAGCTGTTATTACTAGAGCTGTGTGGAGCATGGAAATTCCAGTTTGTCAAGGATGTTGAGTTTTTGAAATTTGACTTCATTCCAAATTGGACTAAAACCCCAAAATTTTGAAATTCGCTGCAAAGGAAAAGTCTGGGTGGAGGAAATCATTGGTTAAAATATATAATGCAAACACAAAAACGAAACAAAAGTAATTTCAAAATGAAAAATCAAAACATTTCAATCTGAAAATGTTGAAATGGGATGTTTCGACATTATTAGAACTTTTTTCCAATTTTCTTCTGAAATGACGTTCTACTGAAATTGACCCAATTTCACAAAGCATTTCAGTTTTGAGAGAGCTGCATATTCCAACAGAATATGGTTCTGTCAAAGTTTCTCTCAGATGGTCTAGTCATTACACAAGTATTTTTTTTATGTTCTGCCAGATAAATGACTGACCAAAGTATAGGCCAAATCTGTTAATATTCAGTTCCTGCTACATGCCGCATATAGCAAAGTATCATCTCCAGTTTAATTCCAGTGTGCTCTTAGTGTAAGTTTCAGTATACTTCAAATGAATCCTTAGAGTTTCTATGTATGCATAAACCTAAACCTATTGCATGCATATACCTATTTAATTTCTCATGCCAGATCCCTTAGTTAAAATAATATGCAATACTGTAGTTAGAGGGAGGTAGGGATAATTTTTTTTCATTCAGTTCTGACACGGGGGGGAGGGAATGACACTGTACTTCCACTTAAAACATATTGATGCAAAAATGTGTATAATTCTCATAGTTCCAGGGAGGCTCATCACATTTTTAAGCATTAAGCAACACTTAAATTTTAACAATGATTCCCTGAGGTATTGCAGTAACTGTTACAGTTAACAAAAGAACTTAATTATTAGCCTTAACAAAAGGTCAGCCTTAGTTTAAATTCACATAGTGCTGGCATGGCAGGTTAGGCTCCAGCTCTTAATTGTTTCTATTTATGATATTCTTTTTAAAATAACCCAAGCAAAACACATTTTCCGAAAAGCACATAAGGGTATGGTAACATTGAAGGGAAAAACAATAAGGAAAATAGATTTGTCAGTCCCAGTTCAATGCACTCCAACAAAAGGCCCTGATTCTGCTAACATCCATGTGTTTAACATTAAGTAAAATGAGTGATGTGAGGCTCAGGGCCCAGCTTTGTGGCCTAATCCTGCAAAATTCTAAGTGCTGTCAGCCCCCAATGGAGCAACTCAGCTACATTTTGTCTTGAAATGCTTTACAGAATTAAATAACAGAAGAAAGCAGGCAGGGTATGGTTTACGCTACAGAAAGTGATGTGTTAAGATGTTGCAGGATGAAGACTTTGTCTACGCAACAGATCTTACAGTGGTACAGCTGTACCACTGCACTGCACCACTGTAAGGTCTCCCATGTAGCCACTCGATGCTGTCAGGAGAGAGCGCTCCTGCCAGCATAATCAAACTATCCCTCGTGAGTGGCAGTAGCTATGTTGGCGGGAGAGCAGCTCCCACCGCCATAGCGCTGTCCACACTGGCACTTTTGTAGGTGAAACTTTTGTTGGTCAGGAGAGTGGGGGGTTTTTCACACCCATGACCAACAAAAGTTTTACTGACAAAAGTGCGAGGGTAGACAAAGCCTAAGTTTTAAATCTAGCTTCTAAACTGTGCCCACAAAATTTGCACACAAACGTTGCTCATGTAAAATAGATAACTGCATACAATTACAAATGCTATGAGTATTACTTGTTTGGATTTTGGTAATGTTAAAAAGTGGGATATCTTCACACACACACTCCCCACACACACACCGCCACACACAGAGGAAAATACAGTCCTTGCCCTGAAGAGCTTGTAATCTAAGAAGATAAGCAACATATGAAGGGTGAAAGAGAGGGACACAATCAAAATACATAGTTTTGTATACATAGTTGTATGCATTGTTAATATATTTTGTAAGTATATATGTCCATTAGTATCAGCAAATAAAAGTTTTACACAGAGAGACATTTGGGGGCATGATGGAGGCAATTTAGGATGGAAAATGTGGCCTTATATAATGTATGATGAATAAATAAAAAGCAGCTAATCATAAGACAAAGAGCACAGGAAATTCTGTTTCAAAATACTCAACCTCAATACATTTGGATTTTGTTCAGTTAAAAACTGGTTTTCGTTTTAAAAAAGCAATCAAGGAATACTAAAGAAACTAAAATCATGACCAGAAGAAAGGAGTTTGCTGCTTGTTGTTACTCTTACCTGGCATTGCTTTTGTCAGTGTTCAGAGTACCAGCCTGATTTCATTTTCAAGCTGTTAAATTATTACTTGCTTCAGAGAGCTGCTGAGGGGAAAGAATTCTAACATTTGCACAACTACAATGAAGCAGTGAGATAAAGGTCCTGAGTGTTCAAGCCATTTGTTGACGTATTTCTAAAGTACTGTCAAGGGAATTTGAAGTTCCTTGATCCAGTCCAAAGTCTGAAAGCTGCCATGGTATTCCGCAGACCCAACAGCACTGCCTCACATAGCGACATGGTCATACTACATGCCTATAACCTTTTTTTTTTTGGAAAATACAAACCTTGGACTTTTGTAATGATACTGTAACTGAAACTGGGCTGGTGTACTAGAGGGTACAATTTAATCCAAAATACTAATTTAGTCCTTTGTGATAAATTCTAATTGTTGAATTATCAGCAAAAGGCAGGTTTTTTCTGTGTAATGTGGTAAATGAAATAGTATCGTCAGATTTCCTTAGCAACCTACAGCTGGGATTTTTTTGTGAGCATGCAGGAAAAGTTACCAGCCTGTCTCAAATACATATTTTGTCTGTTGGAGACGAGCTAAATTTTGGTGTGTTGGTCAGAATTATTCTAGCTCACCTGAACCACATCAATGCAACTCCTCTCTAGAAAAGCAGTTTAGAGCGGTTGTAGTTAAAAGACCTGATTCCTCTGGTGTAACACCACTTACTTCGATGGCATTGCCCCTGACTTATTCCAGTGTACAGAAGACTTAGGGCCAAACAGTCAACATCAACTCTCAGTTCCTATACAGGGGTACAAGAGTTATTGAAAACCTTTCCTGTTCTAAGAATGAAGTACTATTGTGGTCTTCCACACATCATATTAACTTGGGTGACTTCAGTAAATGAAAAAAATATTAAGTGCCAAATTCTGGGCCAGGCTGAAATACTCTTCCTTACACTGAGTAGAACCTTAATTTGCAAGTAGTCCCATTGATTTCAACGGGCCTCTGCATGGAGTAAGATACTTCTCAAGGTGAGTAAGGGCATCACAATCTGGCCTTCTGTAAAGTCAGGGAACCATATTCTTTTCTTGCTAATGTAAACGGGGAGTGAATCTACTGACTACAGTGAATTTACTATGGATTTATAACTGTGTAACTGAGATCAGGTTTTGGCCCAATGTGTTTTTAATAAACATCTTAAAAATATAGGGGGGAAAGAACTTAGTGGGGGGAAAAAAAGGAAAAAACAACCAAAAAAAACCCTGTGGTCCACATGGACCTTTCTAGTGTGGGGGGGTCTTTTAACTTTGAATTTCCTGGCTTTCAGATGTTCACGTTTGTGCTTTTAAAAGGAGATTGTAAAGCACTTTTTTTTCTTCTTAGGATATTGATAGGAATTTCCAAGCCTAGGTCCACCTTACTGAAGATGTTTGGGCTGGAAATATATAAAATGTATCTCAAAATTGGCTATTTTCAATATATTAAATAGTGTCAGTTTCCACACAATTGTCACTAGTATTTTATTAATCTGTTCATTGAAAACACTGCTAAAATTGTCTAGTTTTGCAACATTTGAAATACAAAGCCTGATTCCCCTCTCCCTTACACTGGTGTAAACCGGGAGTAATGCCCTGAAGTCAGTGGAGTTACAGAGCCTACAACTGGTGTGAGAAGAGAATCAGGCCTATACTAGTCCTCTTTCTCCATTCCATGGCACCAGTGTAACATTGCTGAAGTCAGTGTTGTTATACTAGTATAAAACTGTATTTTACAGCTGTGCGGGTCCATTTTATGAAATTTTTATAACAAATATGTGCAAATTATCTCATTCCAAAAAGGCAATGCTGCATATTCAGCTCCTTGAATGGAAGAATGATGGGAATTGCACCTCCAAATGGAGATACTCCTCTGACCTCTGAGCCAGAAATAAGATGCCATGATGACAGCTGCCAAATGAGATAGAAGGGATGTTTACAATGGGAAAGAAATAGAAAATGAGGCTGTTTGCCACAGTCTAAACCCAAACTCAGACCTCTTTGTTCAACCTTAATTGATGTCATGCACTTGCCATATGTGATACTTTGATATCTGAAGGAAATATGGAAGTGCAAGCATTTTCCAAGCTTATTTATTCAAAAGCTGTAAATGAAATACCCCAGAACTGATGTGCGCTCACACGATTTTTATGTCAGTGTACCTCCATTGACTCCAGTGAAGATACTCCTGCTTTACATCAATGTGAGAGACTACTCAAGTCCAGAATCTCCAGAAAGGTTTTGTTTGATACATTGTTGCCTTCCTCTGTGATAAATATGATATTGAGCCATTAAATAATATAGCTAATTTGTCATCTCCAATTAGTACTGGTACCTTACCATAGCAGCTCAACACTAAAGTTCCAGTACATTGCGCATAAAGAGCAATGATTTTTTTCATTTATCCCATGTGCCTTGCGCTTAGAAAATAAAATAGGCTGTAATGCTTTAAATCAGTGGTTCCCAAACTGGGGTTGGCTAAATGTTACAGGGGGTTCTCAGGAAAAAATTCCCTAATGGTGGACATAGCTGTCCCTAGGCAGCACGGGGCCAGCAGCATGGAGCCCCTAGATTTCCAAGAGCTAAGCAGATCAAAACAAGTATATCTATCACACTGAGGAGATTTAAACTTCAAGAATCCTTATAAGAAATGGAAAGGGAGGTGGATATTTTTTGCTGTTTTAAAATTAAATAGGCCGCTAGTATTGTTTTTAAAATTATTATGAAAAACAAGTTTAAGCTTTGTTGTAATGTGTGTTGTTTGCCTGGACTGCTCAAGACATGAATGCTTGTGTAGGAGGAACTCTTTGAGTTGGCTTCTTAAATACCTTCATGCTGTTTCACATCTGATACTCCTTGGTGAAACATAGGAGCCTTGTCTTATAACAAGCTTATTCAAAGTGATACAAGCTACAAAAGTGAGATCTTGGAGGAGTGTTGCCGTTTTCATAATGTAATGTAATAAAAACACTGTAATTATAAATAGTGATTAATAATAAATGGTGTGTAATAAGTATGTCATAAAAACAAATTTTATGTTTCCAAAATCATTGCTTTTATACTTTATACTCAGGTAAAGCAGAAAATCCCTCGAAATATTCATTTTTAGGAAGGGCTTCGCGAGATTTGACATTTTAGTGAAAGGGTTCACAGGTTGTTAAAGTTTGGGAACCACTGCTTTAAATTAAGATTTCCATTTACAAGTTTAGGGTCCAATCTTGCACCATTGAAGTGAATGGGAATGTTGTGATTGACTTCAGCACAGCAAGAGCAGTCCCTTAATATATTAATAAATATATATGGATCTTGCATACCAATTAATTATTCAAACATATGTATTAACGATTAATATGTAAGGGTGAAGTTCTGCCCAAATAACTCTTGTGAACTTTGAGAGCCATATTTTATAGAAAAGGAGGCTTAAGGTCTATCACAGTTGAATACCTATAAATGCACATGCAGATACCATGACTGTGAATGTAGATCAGCTATTACATTATTTGCACGTTATCATATGAACTGTGCATGCCAAATTAGTATTGATTACAATATTTGGCTACTCGTATTCACTTACACTAGTTTTCTGAACAACTTACATCCATATATAACTGATACCATTGTCTATTTATCTGGCCCAGAGACTTCTATGGAATTCCACCCATTTACTTCAAGCTAAATTTGGACCTTAAAGTATTGTTTTTCATCAGTAAATATTAGGTATAATAGAGAAAAATTATATACTCTGTCCATTTGACAGTATAGCATGATGGCTTCTGTGACGTTTCCTCCTACAAGGGCGCTGGTTTCAGAATTATGCTGTAAAGCTTTAACGGCAAAAGATCAACAAAAAATTAACACAGAAATTAAACACGGGACCTGACACGTGAGTCCCAGTCCAAAATCCATTGAAGTCAATGGAAGGACTCCCACTGACTTCAAAGGGTTTTGGATCAGGGCTTTTTAGCTATCAGTTGGGCACATTTGCACTTAGGGCTAGTCTACATGCGGATATTTACTGGCAGAACTAGATGTGAATAATTGTATTGCTATAGTTATACCACTACTGTAAAGACAGTGGTATAATTATACCAGTATCATTATGGCAGTAAATTTCACCATGTAGACAAGCCCTTAATCTACTAAAATAACTAGTAGAAATAGTACAAATTCACCTTATTTGTCGAGCCACATTTCTTTACTTCTGCATTTGTATTTAGATTTATGAAGAGGGGAAATCAGTTTACTTTCTATGTTAGGGAAATATTCCTGTATAACAGCCCAAGTGGGATGGAGGTCAATTTTTTTTAACTATATGGTATTGTATCCTTTTTTTTCTTCATTTATATCAAATCATTTTAACAACTTAAACATATGCATATGATAGTATGATGTGACTCAGAACATAGGGATGCAAATAATGATACTATATTTTTCCTCTTTACCTCCCAAAAGACAGACAGACACACACACACACACACACACACACACACACACAAAAGAAAAAACCCTTGATGAGCTAAGACTCGGGAGGGGGGAGGGGAAGAAAGCATTGGCAAATTCCCTATTTCTACTAATTAAACGTAATCGCAGCTGACAATCAACTGTTGCCCTGGGGGTTCACAAAGTCTGTTTGAAAGACCCAATTCAAGATAAAATCAAAGTACAAACAGTACTGAAAGGCATCCAGATAAAGTGGGCACCATTGGAATATTAAAATATAACATCAATCTTCTGACACAAATCAATTAATTTCTTATCTGGCCAGTTCTTGCCTTGGTGAAAACCCTGGTTCAATACCCATTCATCTATTTTGTCTTTATTCAGTAATTTGCTCCTTTCTCCACAGCCAGCAATAAACTCTGGAGGTGGAACAATACACTCTTTCACTGAAAGAGAATTAAATAAAACCCCTTTCACTAGAAGTCTTTTTCTTTTGGTGTCTCTTTTCCTGTAACAATGAGAGCTGGCTGGCTAGGCACTTTAAAAAAATAAATAAATAAAAAGAATAAAGAAGCAGTTTGAAAGTTATAATGATCAAAGAGGTCAAACTTTTCTTAGCAAATGTCATGTATGTAAAATTGGGCATTCACAGCGCTAGATCATCAACTGGTATAAACTGGTGTCCAGGGACCTACACCAGTTTACACCAGCTAGCTGACGGGCTATTTGAATATGTTAGAGAACAGACACAAACTCCTTATAGACTATTAGGCCCAATCAGGCAAGTACCTCTATGTCGGTGACTTATGCACCCTTGATGAGCCCCACTGACAGTTTGGGCAAAGGAGTCTGTCGCTGCAGAGGCACTTGCAGGATCAAAGTCTTAGGAGATGAAGAATGCACTATATATGGCATGTCAATAAAAAGGTAATTTTCCCTAGGCACATAATAATGGCTTAGATTTGACCTAGGCTTCTGATGTTAATGACCTCTATATAATGCATGAGGAAGACAAAGGTAGTACTTTTGTTTAGTACAACTGCTAGATTTTGATAATTTAAGTGGATAAACACAATGGTTAAAATACTCTCACTGGTGCTGTGTAGGCATCAAGCTGCCTAGAGCTCTGTAGCCTGGCTTAGCTCCTTGCAGCTCTAGTCTATTTATATTGACATGGGGCTTATGTGGGTCTACACAGCTATGTTGGTAAAATATCACACCCAAGCCCAACATAACTATGTTGATAAAACTTTTAAGCGCAGACCAAGCCTATCAGCCAATTTCCCCGGGTTCTCTCTTCTCACACACAGCCCCCAACCGACTTTACATTGTCAGGATGCTATCCTGCTAATTGCTGGAATTAAATGGGCTCAGTTGGGGGGAGTCTGCCCATTTGGAGCAACTTGTAGTATTGGGTTGTTTTGTTTGTTTTTTCCCTGTGGAGTATCACAGGCTGAATGATGATTTTCATAAGCATTCCTGGAACATTTTTATAGACTAACCGCATGCGCTCTAGATTTTACTTGCAAGTGGTAAAGCTGAATAATACATTCCATCCGCCATCCCAAAAGAATTTTTCTTCAGAGTTTTGTAGGTTTTGATATTTAAAAGATGTTGTTGTTCCTCTGAGTCTTTTAAAAATGCCTTCATTTTAAAAACAACATTGTCTTAGACTGTCTCCAGGAGTTTGTTTAAAAGTGAATTTCTTTTGTAACTACATCTTTTTTTCATTAGAGAAATATGTTCTCGTTTACCACACAGACCCGAACCTATGAGAAGATCAGCAGCTCCTTCAATGTGCTAATACTCCTCACAGGAAGTACTCAGCACCTTGACTAGTGAAGGTAATTTGGGAAAAAACTTCACATATAGTTCATCAAACTAGAAATGGATGAATAGACACTATGGGAACAAATGAGGTATAAATTCATAAATTAAATTGACTCCTTTTGCCTAATTTGAAATTACTCAAGCATCACAGGTTTGGAAATTTGACTCAGATTTGAACACCACTATATTCACATTCTGTTTAAGAAATAATTTTGAGGGAGAGAGAAGAGGGGAAAACATTCTAAAGAAAAAACAGATACATTATATTGTAGATGATGCAGGTGGTGATGCCAATAGTTAAGGTTGCCCAAGATTTTCCATTTCAACACCCTGTTTTCAATGACTTTTAATTTCACCAAATTTAAACAATTCAGGCTTCTGTGGCTACCAGTTACTCTGTAGTCTGAAATGGTAGAAGACTTTGCTATGGATCTAAAGATTCCAAGCCTGGTGATGACCCATAAATAGGGAGTCAGGATGGTTCCACATGATGAAATTTTTGTGCTTTTTTTCACTTTTCCAAAATTTTAGGAAATTTATATCCTCCCATCTAATCTGACCACAAATAAACAAACAAAAACACCCAAATAAATGTATGTTAAAAAAACATTAATGTTGCAGAGTCAAGCATTCAAAAGTAAGGAAATGCCAGAATTAAGGTTGCCAGTACAAAACTTCCCATGGGAAAAAAATAGAATGTGATCATGTACATAAAGATTGTGTATGCACAAAGGGGCTGAATTAAGGTTGCACCAACAACCTGAATTCTGGCATTTAAGTCCAAGGCTTTGCAGCCTTAGTGTACCTTTAACTTCTTTTTTTTTGGCGGGGGGGGCGTGGATGCAATACATTCACAGCAGGACACCAACTTCTGTCGGTCTTGCCTGCGTGGTATGTGAAAAGCACAGGCTTCTCTTTGAAAAGATGAGAAAATTGAAAATTTTCCTCAGACACATGCATGGAAAAACATGGATGTTTAAAATAGTCTGAATCACCTGTGACGGGGCAAGGCCAGATGGCTATAGAAAAATAGTGGGAGATAGATATATTAGCTCCAGGCTAAACAAATCCCTGGTACCAGGTTAAGTGAAATGGAAGCTGCTCCAGGTCAATTAAGACACCTGGGGCCAATTAAGAACTTTCCAGAAGGCAGGGAGAATGCTATGTTGATTGGGACACCTGAAGCCAATCAGGGGCTGGCTGAAACTAGTTAAAAGCCTCCCAGTCAGTCAGGTGGGTGTGCATGTCAGGAGCTGTGGGAAGAAGTTGCGCGGTTGGAGCGGCTGAGTAGTACACACCATATCAGGCACAAGGAAGGAGGCCCTGAGGTAAGGGTGAAGTGGAGCTTGAGGAAGTGAGGGCTGCTGTAGGAGAAGTAGCCCAGGAAATTGTACATGTCATGTTTCTAAAAGGTCAGCTACCATAGCCGATACTATTAGGGTCCCTGGGCTGGAGCCCGGAGTAGAGGGTGGGCCTGGGCTTCCCCCTCCCCACCTTTGCCCCCTGATTAATCACTGAGACTGGGAGACAACAGAAACTGTGCAAGGAAGGATAACTTCTCCTCACCTCCCTCGCTGGCTTATGATGAAAATGGCTCAGTAGACTGTGACCCTTGTCTCTAGAGAAAGAAGGGTTACGTGGAGGGTCACAGTGAGCCTCTGAGGCTAGCGAAATCTGCCAGGAGACGCAGGACCCACGGTGGCAAGGACAGAGCTTTGTCACACACCATTGCACAAAAAGATATACTAAAGTACACAACACTACAGTAACAACTCCAATTAGTTTGCAAAATCTCAAAATGCATGAGGCTCACCATTCCTAAAGTCTGGCCAAAAGTTAAGGTAATGTTGATTGCAGATGTTAAACTGATTCCTTTTCTAATTTTTGAAAACCATTACAGAACCTCCTTTCCCTGTTCTCTTTTCCAACAAATATATTTATTTTATTGCACAATTTTTACACAAAATACCCAGGCACTTTGCTGATATCCAGGGCTAGGGTCTCCAGTATTAGAACCTTGACTCTAAGATTTTTATTTAATTAGTTAGCACAGTAGAATTTTGCTAATCTACAGTTTGCTAAACTACATAATATAATCGTCACAAAATTAGGTGGTCTCTTCTCTCCTCTAAGCAGAGACAGATACCAGGCGTATGCTAGAAACTTTTGACAGTATAATAATGTCAGTTAGAGGTATGATTTTTTCATGGAATTTTTATACCAGCAAAAAGTTCCACTGTGGGTGTAGTTATACCCAACCAAAATGTTCTTTAGCTAGTATAAGGTTTCCCTTCACTACGGGGTTTGCTCGTATTGGTACACATATATCTATACCGACAAGCCCTTTCTAGTATAGACAAGACATTAGTACCAAATACTGTGATGAGATCCCATATTACAAAAATTTCATAGTTTTTTATAAATCATAATACATTGTGCTCACTGAAATATTGTCTTAATCAAACACTGCTAACTTTTGTTTTGTTTTTAATTAACTGAGGTACTGCCCGCTACAGCCCCGTATTCTCCATTAGCTAAACTGAAATCAAGCACTTAGATTACAAATTACTTATACTGATCAAGGGAAAGAGAGAACCACTGAAGGAAAACAGACACACAAATGGCACTTTATCGCTGCTACTGGGTCTAAAATATAAAGCTCATCCTCTACAAACTTTGGAAAGCTTTTAAAACAAGCAAACCCCAAAAGGTCAAAGTGTCTGAATGCTGCCACAGTATTTTGTCATTTGTCACTGCATTGGGAATGCTTGTTGTAACAGCTGGCTGACTTCAGGCAATACTGTACACAATCAGCCTTCTTCAAAGATAACCTTTTAATCTCATGAGGCTGACTTTTTGCACTATGAAGTAGCTTAAAACAAGACTAAAAACAGATTTTCAGCAGGTAAAACGAGCTACAATCTCCTTTAAAAATTGACAGTTACTTCATCCTCCAAAATGTTAAACTGATACGATCATAGTGTTTAGTGTATGTTTAATGATGGCAACACACACACACACACACAAACTTAAACTGTATCTATGTTGTCTGCAAATATATACTCAGGCTCTGAGTCTCCCAGTAATAAATAAGTGGCAGAAACACTGGGAATAGAAGACATGAAGCATGAATATTGGAAAGTCAATGTAACCTAAAAATAGAAGAAGAGAGAAATATTAGATGAAATCCTGGCCCCATTAAAGTCAATGATACCAGGATTTCACCCCTTGTCTTGATATGAAGTCAGCTAAATATAACAGCATAAGCAGAAATGTGATTTTAAGATGCAACAGGGATAGCCTATGAATTCCTCTCTTCAGCAGTTTTGAGCTTGTCTTGGCACCAGAAATCCACAGAATAATGATATCCTGTGAGCAATCCTGAATAAAATCCTGAATCCTGAATAAAACCTACCCAAAGCCATTGGTAACCAACAGACTTGGCAACAGCCCTTACAAGCATGACTAATTTTGCACTTGAAATAAGCAAATACCCACGCAAAAGAGATATGGAAGCCAGAGTGTGGAAAACCTTCCATCATTCTCCTTGACAAAACAGAACTTTTTAAAAAAAAAAAGACCATGTACAGACAAGCCCAGCTCCTCGTTTTCAGTTCCACAGTCACCGGCACCACTATGCTGCTTAAGGATGTGATTTATTTATTTATTTTCCTGACATAGCTATAGTTTAATTTCAGTCATGTAGTTTCTAAATATAGCCTCTAGGGTATCATTTCTAGGCTGATGACAATCACCTTTATGTTTTGTTTGATTCTTCTAATGACTCAGATAACTCCACCCTCTCTTCATTCTTTGATTTTATCAATACTTGGCTTCATCTTCACTTTTGTCATCACAGGCCTAATCTAGATAATGAGCACACAGCTCGCATAACTCCACTGTGTGCTCAAAGCAACTCAAGTAAGACCAAGCAGAATCATTAACCCCAACATACAGCAGCCAACAGGCACCTGGTGTATAGGCCCACTGGTGATAAGAGATGTAGCAAATGTGACCTTCTGCAGAGCCCTACTAGATATAATGGCAAATGGATCGTGTAGTTTATGAACTCACTGGCCAGTCTCCAACCAATCTTTGCCCCATGTGCAGTGGCAGATTAGCCACTAGTCCATGAGGCCTGTGCCCGCCAACTGCGGGGCCCCCAGAAAATATCTGCCACCCAGCGGCTGAAGCCTGGAGCTCCTGCTGTGGGGGGAAAACCCCCACAGTCCAACCCCACTCCATGGCAGCAGTAGCGGGTGGGGGAAGCCTCCCTCAGTGGTTCCTGACTCCGTCCGAAGCCCCCAGGCAGGGGAAGTCCCCTCCACCCCGTGGCTCCCGACTGTCGCTGGCCGAAGTCCCCTGGGCACGGAGCAGCAGGGGAAGTCTCCACGCCTGACCCCACTCGCTGACAGAAGCGTTGGGTGAGGGAGGAGAATCTCCATTGCCCCAACCCTGGTCCCCTGCAGAAGTGCGGGGGAGGTGGCAGGGAAGCCCCAGAACCCAGACCCCCACTGCAGCCCTGGGAGTAGAGGAGCTCTCACTCCCTGCTGTGCCCCAGGGCCATGGCACAGTGACAGAGTTTCTCCGGTCTTGGGGGTTGCAGTTGGGAGGGGACAGAAAGAAGCAAAAGGGTTTGCGGGACTACAGTGACAGGGTGCAAGAAGGGGACCCTCAGTGGAATGGGGTGGGCCCTGCCCCCAGGAAGGAGCAGAAAGGAGTGGGACTGAGGGCGGGGCCACAGTGGAATGGGGGACAGGGCAAGGCCCCTCCCACTTGCTTTGGCCCAGAAACCTTTTCTGGTGGAAACCTTAATCTGCCTCTGCCCATGTGCTGCAATGGAGATATACCCTATGGAATTTGTCTCAATAGCACAGAGGAAGCATAGTTTTCCTGAACAACCTCCCTGTTTCCCAATAACCCACTCCCATGCAGGGGAGAATTACAGGGCTTAATTCTCTTTTCACGTACACTTAGTTTTACACCATTGTCACTGCACTGACTTCAATGGCTTCACTCCTGATTTATAATGTCATTAAGTTGGAAAAAAAAAACTGTTAAAAAATGACAAGGACATTAAGGTTGCAAAGTCAAGAACTCGTCATTTAGGAAATGCCAGAATTAAGGTTGCCTTTGCACCCATAAGTCACTTCCTTGTGCATATGCATAATGATATAATCTTTAATTATATAACTGCAAGTTTGGCCAATTTATTAGCAACTGAAAACAGGGGCTGATAATGGAAAGAGTTAGGCAACCTTAACTATCGGCATCATTACCAGCTCCACCTATAATAAGTGATAGGAAAATCAGGATTCATCACATGATTCTATTGCCTCTGGGCTTTGTGGATCTGTGAGTAGGAGGACTGAGCTTTAACTCTGAGAGCATTTCCAAAGCTAAAGTTATTAGTCTTTAGAAAAAGTTCTCACAAATATAATTTCAGCTTCTTGGTTATATTTTTAGACATAAATTTCTCTTTTGCCAACAAAGTCAGAAATCATGGAGTTATCCCATTTTCAGACTTTCTCTTTACTTCGTATACTTATGAGATTTATAAATAATCACTGTAACAATACTGTTTATACATAGTATTGGCTTGTCTTGGCAGAAACCCATCTCTTTGGAAGAGACCATTACACCATTAGTGTAAGTCCATTGTGCCTTTTAAATGTTCAAGTGACAAATCAGCTGGATGCAGTGGAAGAGTTATTGGGTCCTGATGAATCAGACTGAGCTGATCAGCTTCCCCCAAAAGATAAGTCATAATTGAACTGGGGGAACATATCACATCTAGAAAAGAAGGGTAGATACCCGAGCAGAGAAGTGGGCCTTCAACTACCCACTGAAAATTGCACATTTATGGGTAAGTAACAGGCCAATGAGCCTCCAGAAGAGAAAGCGTTAGGTGGGATAGCTGGGGCACATTGAAAAAGAGGGGTTATGGGGTAGAGATAATATTGTCGAGCTTGGTGGTGATATAGGTACAGGGGCTCAACAGTTGAGCTAAATCTGATAAGCTTCAGAGAAGTATCCCAACTGCATCCATCTTTAGAACCTCTTCTGTTTCCAGATCATTAGTCTTATGATGAAAGGTCTATTAGAATAAAATGTAAGTCTATGGACAGAAAGTTAACAGGAGTGATGTTAACCAAGAAAATACAACACAAGAAGCAGCATAAAGAGTTCAAAAATGAATTAAGGAAATAAAATGAAGTTCAATCAATGAAAGATAAAAAAGGATAAAAAGAAGGTGTAAATAAAAATGCTAAACAGAATACAAGAAGAAGCAAAGAAAGACAAGTACAGTACACTTGGCTGAAGAGTAAATACCAGTTTTTCTACTGATAACACAAAGGATATTTTGTTTTGTTTGGCTTTTGGGATGTTTATTTTACAAGAAAATGAATTGGCTTTGTCAGCCTGAACAATACAAAGCATGCAAAAGGGGTATTGTTGGGCCATGGCAGAACGGACTAAACTTTCCTGAGGGTTACTGAAACTGTTTAAGAGAGCAACAGTAATTTAAGGGTATGTCTACACTATGAAATTAGGTTGAATTTGTAGAAGTCGGTTTTGTAGAAAGCGTTTTTATACAGTCGATTGTATGTTTCCCCACACAAATGCTCTAAGTGCATGTAGTCGGCGGAGTGTATCCACAGTACTGAGGCAGTACCGTCGACTTCCGGAGCTTTGCACTGTGGGTGACTATCCCACAGTTCCCGCAGTCTCCGCCACCCATTTGAATTCTGGGTAGAAATCCCAGCGCCTGATGGGGCTAAAACATTGTCGCGGGTGGTTCTGGGTACATATCATCAGGCCCCCATTCTCTCCCTCCCTCCGTGAAAGCAAGGGCAGACAATCGTTTTGCACCTTTTTTCTTGAGTTACCTGTGCAGACGCCATACCACGGCAAGCATGGAGCCAGCTCAGCTAACTGTCACCGTATGTCTCCTGAGTGCTGGCAGACGTGGTCCTGCATTGCTACACAGCAGCAGTTTATTGCCTTTTGGCAGCAGACAGTGAAGTATGACTGGTAGCCGTTGTCGACGTAGTCCTGGGTGCTATTTTAACCGGGCACCTGGGCAAATATGGGAGTGACTCAGCCAGGTCATTTCCCTTGTTTCGTTTCATGGCAATTGAGTTCTACCGGCAGTGCACTGTCTTTTAATCTGCAGCTAGCAGAAGACGATGACCAGTAGTCATACTACACCGTCTTCTGCCGAGCACCCAGGAGATGACGATGGCTCGCAGTTGTACTGCACAGTCTGCTGCCAGCAAGATGTATAAAGATAGATGAAGTGGCTCAAAACAAGAAATAGACCAGGTTTGTTTTGTATTAATTTTCTCCTCCCTCCCTCCCTCTGTGAAATCAATGGCCTGCTAAACCCAGTTTTGAATTCTATCCTTGAGGTTTTGAGTTCTATCCTTGAGGGGGCCCTTCAGTTTCTCACAAAGCCACCCCCTTTGTTGATTTTAATTCCCTGTAAGCCAACCCTGTAAGTCATGTTGTCAGTCACCCCTCCCTCTGTCAGGGAAACGGCAGACGATCGTTCCGCGCCTTTTTTCTGTGCAGACGCCATACCACGGCAAGCATGGAGCCCGCTCAGATCACTTTGGCAATTAGGAGCACATTAAACATCACACGCATTATCCAGCAGTATATGCAGCACGAGAACCTGGCAAAGCAATACCAGGCGAGTAGGCGACCTCAGCACGGTGACAAGAGTGATGAGGACATGAACACAGACTTCTCTCAATGCACGAGCCCTGGCAATGTGGGCATCATGGTGCTAATGGGGCAGGCTCATGCGGTGGAACGCCGATTCTGGGCTCGGGAAACAAGCACAGACTGGTGGGACCGCATAATGTTGCACGTCTGGGACGATTCGCAGTGGCTGCAAAACTTTCGCATGTGTAAGGGCACTTTCATGGAATTTTGTGACTTGCTTTCCCCTGCCCTAAGGCGCAAGAATACCAAGATGAGAGCAGCCCTCACAGTTGAGAAGCGAGTGGCAATAGCCCTGTGGAAGCTTGCAATGCCAGACAGCTACCAGTCAGCTGGGAATCAATTTGGAGTGGGCAAATCTACTGTGGGGGCTGCTGTGATGCAAGTAGCCAATGCAATCAAAGATCTGCTGATCTCAAGGGTAGTGACCCCGGGAAATGTGCAGGTCATAGTGGATTGCTTTGCTGCAATGGAATTCCCTAACTGTGGTGGGGCCATAGACGGAACCCATATCCCTATCTTGGCACCGGAGCACCAAGCCAGTGAGTACATAAACCGCAAGGGGTACTTTTCAATAGTGCTGCAAGCACTGGTGGATCACAAGGGACATTTCACCAACATCAATGTGGGATGGCCAGGAAAGGTACATGACACTCACATCTTCAGGAACTCTGGTCTGTTTCAAAAGCTGCAGGAAGGGACTTTATTCCCAGACCAGAAAATAACAGTTGGGTATGTTGAAATGACTATATCTTATCCTTGGGGACCCAGCCTACCCCTTAATGCCATGGCTCATGAAGCCATACACAGAAGCCTGGACAGTAATCAGGAGCTGTTCAAATACAGGTTGACCAAGTGCACAATGGTGGTAGAATGTGCATTTGGACGTTTAAAAGTGCGCTGGTGCAGTTTACTGACTCGGTTAGACCTCAGCAAAACCAATATTCCCACTGTTATTACTGCTTGCAGTGCGCTCCACAATATCTGTGAGAGTAAGGGGGAGACATTTATGGCAGGGTGGGAGGTTGAGGCAGGTCGCCTGGCTGCTGGTTACGCACAGCCAGACACCAGGGTGGTTAGAAGAGCACAGGAGGGTGCGGTGCGCATCAGAGAAGCTTTGAAAACCAGTTTCATGACTGGCCAGGCTACGGTGTGAAAGTTCTGTTTGTTTCTTCTTGATGAAACCCCCCGCCCCTTGGTTCACTCTACTTCCTGATAAGCTAACCACCCTCCCCGCCTCCCTTCAATCACCGCTTGCAGAGGCAATAAAGTCATTGTTGCTTCACATTAATGCATTCTTTATTAATTCATCACACAAATAGGGGGATAACTACCAAGGTAGCCCAAGAGAGGTGATGGAGGAGGGAAGGACAAGGCCACACAGCACTTTAAAACTTTAAAACTTATTGAATGCCAGCCTTCTGTTGCTTGGGCAATCCTCTGGGGTGGAGTGGCTGGGTGGCCGGAGGCCCCCACACCGCATTCTTGGGCGTCTGGGTGAGGAGGCTATGGAACTTGGGGAGGAGGGTGGTTGGTTACACAGGGCCTGTAGCGGTGGTCTGTGCTCCTGCTGCCTTTTCTGCAGCTCAACCATACGCTGGAGCATATTAGTTTGATCCTCCAGCAGCCTCATCATTGAATCCTGCCTCCTGTGATCACGCTGCCGTCACCTTTCAGCTTCAGCCCTCTCTTCAGCATGCCACTTACTCTCTTCAGCCCACCACCTCTCCTCCCAGTCATTTTGTGCTTTCCTGCACTCTGACATTGTCTGCCTCCACGCATTCGTCTGTGCTCTGTCAGTGTGGGAGGACAGCATGAGCTCAGAGAACATTTCATTGTGAGTGTGTTTTTTTCACCATCTAATCTTCGCTAGCCTCTGGGAAGGAGAAAATCCTTGAAACACATGCAGCTGGTGGAGAAAAAAAAGGGACAGTGGTATTTAAAAAGACACATTTTATAGAACAATGGGTACACTCTTTCACGGTAAACTTTGCTGTTAACATTACATACATAGCACATGTGTTTTCGTTCCAAGGTCACATTTTGCCTCCCCCCAGCGCGTGGCTAACCCCTTCCCCCACCCCCTCCCCATGGCTAACAGCGGGGAACATTTCTTTTCAGCTACAGGCAAACAGCCCAGCAGGAACGGACACCTCTGAATGTCCCCTTAAGAAAAGCACCCTATTTCAACCACGTGACCATGAATGATATCACTCTCCTGAGGATAACACAGAGAGATAAAGAACGGATGTTGTTTGAATGCCAGCAAACATACACTGCAATGCTTTGTTCTACAATGATTCCCAAGTACGTGCTACTGGCCTGGAGTGATAAAGTGACTACCATGGTTGATGGAATAAGGCTGCCCTTCCCAGAAACCTTTTGCAAAGGCTTTGGGAGTATATCCAGGAGAGTCATGAATGCCAGGGCAAATTAATCATTAAACATGCTTGCTTTTAAACCATGTATAGTATTTTAAAAGGTGCATTCACCAGAGGTCCCTTCTCCGCCTCACGGGTCCGGGAGCCAGCCTTGGGTGGGTTCAGGGGGTACTGGCTCTAGGTCCAGTTCCTGGCTGTCGGGAAAACCAGTTTCTCCGCTTGCTTGCTGTGAGCTATCTACAACCTCATCATCATCATCTTCCTCATCCCCAAACCCTGCTTTCATGTTGCCTCCATCTCCATTGAAGGAGTCAAACAACACGGCTGGGGTAGTGGTGGCTGAACCCCCTAAAATGGCATGCAGCTCATCATAGAAGCGTCATGTTTTGGCTCTGACCCGGAGTGGTCATTTGCCTCTCTGGTTTTCTGGTGTGCTTGCCTCAGCTCCTTAAGTTTCACGTGGCACTGCTTCGGGTCTCTGTTATGGCCTCTGTCCTTCATGCCCTGGGAGATTTTGACAAATGTTTTGGTTTTCTAACTTTACATATTCATCATCTGTCACACTGTATTTTGGGGAGCTTTGGGGAAGTTCTTTTTAAAATGTATCTTATCTCTGAAAATGTAATGTGAATGATACTCTTAGAAGTTCTAGTGAAAATTTGTTTACTATCAGAGCTTAAAGTAGGGTGGGTCACACGGGGTTATCGACTAGCCAAAACAGGTAGGGTCCTCTGAGGTAGGTCTGAAATAAACTTCTTATGTGAGAAGGAATATTGAAAATGTTTTTAAACACACTGCTATCGTAGTTTTATGGATAGAAAAGTGGTCTCAGAGTCAGAAGCTGATTTTTTTAGAAGGGCCAAGAACCCAATATTCCAGCTGAAGTTATGAGGAGCCAGATGTATTGAGAGTCTCTGGAAAGCAGGCTGCAAGACAGCTTATTTCTATTCCTGGCTGTGCTATTGGTCTGCTGTGGGACCTTAAGCGAACATCAGGGACCACGGCTCCGAAACACTGGTCCATAGGACTTTTAGGTATTAGTATATTCCAACCCACCACCCAGTGAACTGATAACAATTGTCAAAAGAGGAGCTGAACTCTGACTGAGGACTCCAGTCCTGGGATGTGATTGACAGAGTGATAGGGGTCATGATTGGCTCCTAGCTTCTACTTAAATCAAGCATAGAAATGGGAAGCTGTCCATGCCATTGGGTCCTCTCTGATTTGAACTACTTCCCCCTGCTCCTGCTCCTCTGGTAACCTGACCCTATCTGCCTCTCAGTTTGCCCTCTGGCCTGTCTTGGATTCTGAACTCCTGGTATCTGATTCAGCCTGACTCCTGGTCTGACCACTAGGTCAGACTGCCCATGTCCCAGTCATGACAGCAAATCACTAAAGCCAAGCTTTTTACTTCTATTTTTGTCTCTCATTTTTTAGATGCTGAACTTGAGACATCTTGAAGGTTACTGGTTTTCCAAGGGTGGGTGCTGAGAACTTTCTGAAAACCAACACCTTCAAAAATCAACACCTTCTGAAAATCAACATCTCAGGTAGGGCACCTCAGTTTTTGGGTGCCCAAAGTTGCTAGTTACTTTTGAAAATGTGATCTTAATCTGTGTCTCAGTTTCCGCTGTATACAATGGGGATAATAATGCTTACTCACCATCATAAAGAGCAATATACAAGTGCTAAATATTAAAATTTTGTTATGAACCGGTTAAATTCCATCACTTTGTAGTAACATGGCATGTCTCTGCAACCATATTAAATTACACTTACACTTGTAACAAGTTTTACCATACTCTGTCAATAATTTCACATGCATACAGTAAATTAAATTGTTAATATTTTATATTTTAAATGGCACATTCAATTAAACAAACAGTTCAATAAATAGACTCTTTTGTTATATCTCATAAGTCTTAACATTTTAATTTAAAAAAATATGTGGGTGATTTGTGCTATCAACTCCTGTGCTGAACTTTAGTAGTGGTGCTTTTGAAGATGACTTCCTCCATACAATATAAGACAAATTTTCAATTGGCTTTAATAATCTGAAAAAAACTTGTCAGCATAAAAACCTAAGTTTGTAGAAGGAAATCATGTGAGTACATGTGCAACAGGGACGCTTTTTTCCCCTTTATCTAACTTGCACACACAAATTTTGTAAGTATAATTATAGGTTCCTCGTTGAAAATTTGGCCTCAAATGTAAAATTTATTTTTATACAGGCAATGCCAAAGTATAGTCTCCATTCATTATAAAAGTGTGATTAAGATTAATGGAGAGTATGAAGTGAAAAGTACACGCCGCTTCTTTCCCTTTTCCCAGTTAGCTAGAGTCAGGTCTATAGATCAATCTTTTCCAGGCTTGCCAGTCTAATGTTCACTCTGTATGTATTCTGCCTTCCCATACACAGTCTATCCACTGTTTTCTTGGCCATCCTCTTGTCTCTGCCTGCAAACTCTAGTCTCAAATGCCTCCTGAAGAGGATTCTCTTCATCCATCTTTTGTAGATGGCCATACCGTCTCAGCCTCCTCTCGCTGCTCTTCGATACCACAGACCTTGGTCTCACTCCTGTCAAATGCTTTCTCCAAATCAAGGAAAGCCCAACCATTCTTGATGTTTCCCTTCAGCTTCTTTTCCACCAACTGTCTAGCAATGACATACCATCTGCTATCTTTTTTCCTTTTATAAAACCAAGCTGCTCTTTTCCTAAAATGGCCTTCACTGTTCAGTGAATGCAACTATTTATGATTCTCTCTTACAGTCTCATGCTGTGAAACAGCATCTTAATTCCTCGGTACTTTGAACAGTTATGTATGTCACCCTTTTGTTTGTATAGCAGTACTAGCATGGACTTTCTCCATTGTCTTGGGATTTTCTTCTCTTTCCAATCTCTGCACAGGACTCACATGAACCAGCATACTCCAACCTCTTTCAAGGATTTGATCGTTTCCACCATGCCTTCATCCGGATCTGCTCTGTTTCCAGGTACCATCTTCAGTAGTGCAGCCTTGATGTCTGCATCTGATAGGTCAAAGCAAATTTTGTCACATTCACTTTACTTTTTCTTGATTTATCTCATGTAACATATTTTTTTTTCCCCCTGGGCCAGGGTTATGTGAGTTGCTGTGTACCCTCAACTTCCAATGAAGTCCATCTAGTAACACCTGATCATCAGTAATAATCAACATTTTACCCTCTGCAGACAGCCAGCACAAACCCAATGCACCATTTAAATGTCATTGTAAGGGCAATTTTGAGAACTTCAGTGGGATGTACATTTTGCATAGGCCTTGGTTTGACCGTCTGCACAGGGCGTAAATTCCATCCTTAATTACTGGGCCTAATCCAAGGCCTGCTCAAGTCTGTGAAAGACTTTTCATTGACTTCAGTGGGCTTTGAGCAGGCCCACTATGCACTTTTTAAAAAAAATCACCATGTAGAGTTTTCTTTTTGTGAAAGAACTGATACATAATTCTGAACTATGTCTTTAAAACTCTGGTCTTTTTAAAGATCCCAGTCTGTGTGTAAAATTAAAATTAAAAATACATTTGCTTCAGTATACCCAAAGCTCGGGTAACCCATTCCTCAGAACTTTGCCAGTCTTGCATAAGCTTCCACAGTGCAGACTATGCAAGGCTTTTTCTTACTTTTCTTTGTGGATCTAGTCTTATCCACTCAAAACCAAAAAAAATCTGATTTGTGTGTGTGCGCGTTTAAAGGAGTTAACCTGCTTTCGAGGGTAATATCATACATTCCTCTCAGGGTTCTTTCACCCCAAATTTACTTATCTTATTTCTCTCAAGACATTTATGATAAGTTGGTTTTGATCTAGTGCTGTAGTGCATACACAATGATCATACAGCAACCTAACTGAAGGTAGAAGCATAACCATGAGCTGTGGGGAAATGGAGGTGACATTTTATTTAACTTGGTGAATTGATCAAGCATCCCTTTAACCCCTCCCTCCTTCAGAGAAAATGGCAAAATAAAATTGCCCTGAAAACTTTTGTGAGTAAATACCCCCACCCTCACCTGACTTTCACAGGGATATTAACAGATAATTGGCAGTGTCTAACCAAATATTCCCACCTTTATGCTGGGCAAAAACATAACCCATGTACCCAAATTAGCTCTAGAAATTTCCCATTTCTGAAATGATGGGAAGGCTTCCAATTCTAAATACAATCCCTGCCCTTAGTACATGATTCATTACATATCACTAAGTACATATGCAGAAATCTGAATACTTAGAATCATAGAATCATAGAATCATAGAATATCAGGGTTGGAAGGGACCCCAGAAGGTCATCTAGTCCAACCCCCTGCTCAAAGCAGGACCAAGTCCCAGTTAAATCATCCCAGCCAGGGCTTTGTCAAGCCTGACCTTAAAAACCTCTAAGGAAGGAGATTCTACCACCTCCCTAGGTAACGCATTCCAGTGTTTCACCACCCTCTTAGTGAAAAAGTTTTTCCTAATATCCAATCTAAACCTCCCCCATTGCAACTTGAGACCATTACTCCTCGTTCTGTCATCTGCTACCATTGAGAACAGTCTAGAGCCATCCTCTTTGAAACCCCCTTTCAGGTAGTTGAAAGCAGCTATCAAATCCCCCCTCATTCTTCTCTTCTGCAGACTAAACAATCCCAGCTCCCTCAGCCTCTCCTCATAAGTCATGTGCTCTAGACCCCTAATCATTTTTGTTGCCCTTCGTTGTACTCTTTCCAATTTATCCACATCCTTCCTGTAGTGTGGGGCCCAAAACTGGACACAGTACTCCAGATGAGGCCTCACCAGTGTCGAATAGAGGGGAACGATCACGTCCCTCGATCTGCTCGCTATGCCCCTACTTATACATCCCAAAATGCCATTGGCCTTCTTGGCAACAAGGGCACACTGCTGACTCATATCCAGCTTCTCGTCCACTGTCACCCCTAGGTCCTTCTCCGCAGAACTGCTGCCGAGCCATTCGGTCCCTAGTCTGTAGCGGTGCATTGGATTCTTCCATCCTAAGTGCAGGACCCTGCACTTATCCTTATTGAACCTCATTAGATTTCTTTTGGCCCAATCCTCCAATTTGTCTAGGTCCTTCTGTATCCTATCCCTCCCCTCCAGCGTATCTACCACTCCTCCCAGTTTAGTATCATCCGCAAATTTGCTGAGAGTGCAATCCACACCATCCTCCAGATCATTTATGAAGATATTGAACAAAACGGGCCCCAGGACCGACCCCTGGGGCACTCCACTTGACACCGGCTGCCAACTAGACATGGAGCCATTGATCACTACCCGTTGAGCCCGACAATCTAGCCAGCTTTCTACCCACCTTATAGTGCATTCATCCAGCCCATACTTCCTTAACTTGCTGACAAGAATGCTGTGGGAGACCGTGTCAAAAGCTTTGCTAAAGTCAAGAAACAATACATCCACTGCTTTCCCTTCATCCACAGAACCAGTAATCTCATCATAAAAGGCGATTAGATTAGTCAGGCATGACCTTCCCTTGGTGAATCCATGCTGACTGTTCCTGATCACTTTCCTCTCCTCTAAGTGCTTCAGGATTGATTCTTTGAGGACCTGCTCCATGATTTTTCCAGGGACTGAGGTGAGGCTGACCGGCCTGTAGTTCCCAGGATCCTCCTTCTTCCCTTTTTTAAAGATGGGCACTACATTAGCCTTTTTCCAGTCATCCGGGACTTCCCCCGTTCGCCACGAGTTTTCAAAGATAATGGCCAAGGGCTCTGCAATCACAGCCGCCAATTCCTTCAGCACTCTCGGATGCAATTCGTCCGGCCCCATGGACTTGTGCACGTCCAGCTTTTCTAAATAGTCCCTAACCACCTCTATCTCTACAGAGGGCTGGCCATCTCTTCCCCATTTTGTGTTGCCCAGCACAGCAGTCTGGGAGCTGACCTTGTTAGTGAAAACAGAGGCAAAAAAAGCATTGAGTACATTAGCTTTTTCCACATCCTCTGTCACTAGCTTGCCTCCCTCATTCAGTAAGGGGCCCACACTTTCCTTGGCTTTCTTCTTGTTGCCAACATACCTGAAGAAACCCTTCTTGTTACTCTTGACATCTCTTGCTAGCTGCAGCTCCAGGTGCGATTTGGCCCTCCTGATATCTTTCCTACATGCCCGAGCAATATTTTTATACTCTTCCCTGGTCATATGTCCAACCTTCCACTTCTTGTAAGCTTCTTTTTTATGTTTAAGATCCGCTAGGATTTCACCATTAAGCCAAGCTGGTCGCCTGCCATATTTACTATTCTTTCGACTCATCGGGATGGTTTGTCCCTGTAACCTCAACAGGGATTCCTTGAAATACAGCCAGCTCTCCTGGACTCCCTTCCCTTTCATGTTAGTCCCCCAGAGGATCCTGGCCATCTGTTCCCTGAGGGAGTCAAAGTCTGCTTTCCTGAAGTCCAGGGTCCGTATCCTGCTGCTTACCTTTCTTCCCTGCGTCAGGATCCTGAACTCAACCAACTCATGGTCACTGCCTCCCAGATTCCCATCCACTTTTGCTTCCCCCACTAATTCTACCCGGTTTGTGAGCAGCAGGTCAAGAAAAGCGCTCCCCCTAGTTGGCTCCCCTAGCACTTGCACCAGGAAATTGTCCCCTACGCTTTCCAAAAACTTCCTGGATTGTCTATGCACCGCTGTATTGCTCTCCCAGCAGATATCAGGAAAATTAAAGTCACCCATGAGAATCAGGGCATGCGATCTAGTAGCTTCCGTGAGTTGCCGGAAGAAAGCCTCATCCACCTCATCCCCCTGGTCCGGTGGTCTATAGCAGACTCCCACCATGACATCACTCTTGTTGCACACACTTCTAAACTTAATCCAGAGACACTCAGGTTTTTCCACAGTTTCGTACCGGAGCTCTGAGCAGTCATACTGCTCCCTTACATACAGTGCTACTCCCCCACCTTTTCTGCCCTGCCTGTCCTTCCTGAACAGTTTATAACCATCCATGACTGTACTCCAGTCATGTGAGTTATCCCACCAAGTCTCTGTTATTCCAATCACGTCATAATTCCTTGACATCACCAGGACCTCCAGTTCTCCCTGCTTGTTTCCAAGGCTTTGTGCATTTGTATATAAGCACTTGAGATAACCTGTTGATCGCCCCTCATTCCCAGTATGAGGCAGGAGCCCTCCCCTCACAGACATTCCTGCCTGTGCTTCCTCCCGGTATCCCGCTTTCCCACTTACCTCAGGGATCACAAGGGTCACTTGCTGTGACCTTAAGGAATTACTCTTCACATCACATAAACTCTAACTTTAGTCAACCAAGATCAATTCATATTTGTCATCCTATGTCAGTCAGAAAGGATGCACTTACCAATACAGTGAGCCAAAACTGTGTTCTTACCTATAACTATGTAACTCCACTGGGGTCAATGTGCTCACACAGGCATAACTGAAGGCAGAATTTGGCCATGTGACTGTGTTAGAAAAATCAAAAGTATATTGTATTTAAAAAACCCCATGCATTGCAGATTATTCACACCTACTTTCATAAAATACTCATCTATTTACCTCTATTTTTACCTGGTTATCAGTCAACACTATAATAGCAAAATCCATTCCTTAAATGTTTCCTGCCTTTTGAATGAATGAAAATGTGTTCATTATTTCTGTCGGATCAGGGACCAGGTTGGTAATGAACTAGCTTTCCATGTCTGGATATGTGGCTTGTAGATATCTGTCCAGATCAGCACCACCATCAAACACCCGTTGAAGGTCTTTGCTCAGGAGATGCCCAGAAATAAAAGAGAAGGTTAGAGCAGGAAAAAGAAGGTGGGTCTCCTCACAGGACAACTAGGGAGGGAAGCTCTGCAGTATCTCCCCAATGAGTTAGCATATGACTTTTATTAAAATGTATCTAAAATTGTTTTAAAATTACAAAAAATACAATATAATTAGTCTGGACAATAAAAGAAAACAGTTTGAGCAAGGCTAGAAACTAAACTGGGTGATCAGTGGAAACAAAATGGCCAGCTCTGCAGTTTTCTCAGGGGAAGCATTAGGAAGATGATATATTGGCTGAGAAAGGGCAGTAATCTGACATGTAACAAACTGTGGACAACACATGCATGGGCTGTAATTTGTTAGCACTTTAGCATAGGATTTTCAAAAGCGCTCAGTCTAGTCATAATTCTGCTCCCATTGAATCAGTGAGAATTGTACTGTTAATTCCAGTGGAGTGGAGTCGGGCCAATGCTATGTGCTTTTGAATGTGCTTTTGCCAAAGCTGTATGGGCCTGATAGTTTCTTGCACACTAATTGTACTCTGGTGTAACACCAGTGGGGCTATTACTAATTTGCACAGATGTAAATGAGAGCAGAATCAAGAAATCTAATAACTGAAGGGGGGAATCTTTAAGATTTTCACTTTATGCTTTATGTTTTCATGCATTAAATGTATTTCAATTACTTCAAAAAATACTTCAAAAAAGTACTGATGGCAGTAGGGGCCACAATGATCCTAAATACTGCAATCTGAGCTAAAACTGTCGTGTAGCCTTGGGCACAGCTTTAGCAGTGTGTCTCCTGCCTTTGAAGTATTTCAAATGAATATTCTTAGAGCAAAGAAACCACACATAATTAAATAGTAAGTTGCTTTAAAAGATATCTTACAAAACTGGTAAATAATCTAGGTTGAAATTCAAAGAGGGTTAAGTGATACTGAAGTAGTGCATAGGCCTTGTGCTGAGGCCCTGCAGAGAGGGGAAATTCACCTTTTGTAGGGAGTGGTTCTCACATCTACTTCAAAGGCAAGAGAAACTAGACTAAATTCTGTGTTCCACTCTGGCAACTCAATTTAAAATTGAGTTAGTTACTCCTGTTTTACACCCATGTGTGAGAGAGGAGAATCAGGTCCTCTGCCTAGCAAGAATTTTTTATAGTTGTAAATGCATGTGTTCACATCAGAAATGCCTGCTTCCAAGTAGAGAACAGAACAATACCATGATCTAAGTCAAGGGTCAGCAACCTTTCAGAAGTGGTGTGCCAAGTCTTCATTTATTCACTCTAATTTAAGGGTTTCATATGCCAGTAATACATTTTAAGGTTTTTAGAAGGTCTCTTTCTATAAGTCTATAATATATAACTAAACTATTGCTGTATGTAAAGACAATAAATTTTTTAAAATGTTTAAGAAGCTTCATTTAAAATTAAATTAAAATGCAGAGCCCCCCCACCCCCCGGTGGCCAGGACCCAGGCAGTGTGAGTGCCACTGAAAATCAGCTTGCATGCCGCCTTCGGCAGGCGTGCCATAGTTTTGCCTATCCCTGATCTAAGTGTTCAAACAAAACTCACCAATAGTTCTTGAATTTCAAATATTTACAATACATTGCTCATGAATGATCAGCTGCCCAAGGCTGATACTGTACATTGAAACTATTCAGTGAATAGTTTTTAATGGTAAATAAGCTTGAAAATCCAGTTTCATGACAGCATTCACCAACAGACTTTAAGATGAAATAGGATCCTAAAGTACAATGTAATCTCTCTCTCTCTCATCAATCTCATGAAAAATGTTTTCAGCACATTGTCCATCCTGTTTCCCCTGCTTTTTCATAAGCAGAAGGAAGAATGGCCTTGTGATTAAGAAGTGATGAGGAGCTTAGTGTTCTGGGATCTATTTTCAACTCTTCTACAGCCTGCTCTGTGGTCTTGAGCAAGTCAGTTAACCTCTCTTTCCTTCACTTTTTCTTCTCTGTTAAACTGGAATAATATTCACTTCAGAAGGGTGTTGTGAAAATAAACTTCATTCATATTGGGAAAGTGGACTGAAATCCTCAAATGGAAGCTGCTACATAAGTGCATGTTGTTTTGTTGTGTTGATTTATTATTATTTTATTGTTATATGAGGAAGGATTATATGGTTATGTGATATATCTATGCAGATATACACTTATGACAGTCAGATGGTTCATAAACGTTGCTGGCCACTTAATTTTTTCTTTTATCCATTCCATTTATAACACCATTTATAAACGCGAGAAACACAGTCCTGTTCCCATTAATGGCAGTGGCGACACCTCCTTTGACTTCAGCAGGAGCAAAGTAGAATATTGGATTCTTGAGTTCTGATGTAAAGACTACTAGTCTCACTCTATCAAACCATGGTGAGAGTAGGATTTTATTTGAACATGACAAATATGGGTTGTGTGAATGAAACTCCTAGATCCTAACATATGTGCTTTCTGATGAATAAACAGGGTAAAAGTCACAGCTGTTCAGCAGGCAAAAGAAGACAAATGGGAGAAAACAATCACTTATTGTTCATATCTCAGTTCCTTTTTCATTTATTTTGTAAGCACTGAAAAAAAATACATATTTCACTTACTCACTGAAAGTGCAGTAAAAGCAGATAAAGAAACTGAAATTATTTTTAATAATTATTCATTCAAATCCGAATACAGATGAATGACTCAATGAAATACATAAGGGTCTGTGACAGAAAGAAAATATTAACAGACATCAGGGAATGTACTGAGGACTGATCTTGCACCCACTGTCATCAAAATCAAAACTCCTGTTGACTTCAATTGGAGCAGAGGCAGGCCTGAATTTGTTTAATCTGATTCATTTTTTAAAATTTGTGACCTCTTCCCTCACCAAAACAATCGCTGATGGATAAATTCATGGAGGATAGGTCCATCAATGGCTATTAGCCAGGATGGGCCGGGATGGTGTCCCTATCTTCTGTTTGCCAAAAGCTGGGAATGGGTGACAGGGGATGGATCACTTGATGATTACCTGTTCTGTTCATTCCCTCTGGGGTACCTGGCCACTGTCGGAAGACAAGATACAGGGCTAGATGGACCTTTGTTCTGTCCCAGTATGGCCATTCTTATGTTCTTATTCAAGATTCTGTAAAACAACTTTAAAAGGCCAAAAAAGTCATTTGTGAAAAAGTCATAATTATAAGTGGTTTTAAAAATAAAAAACAATCATTAAAAATGTCAGGGTTGTTTACTTTTCACAAGATTTGAAACTTACCCATTCTTCATATTTTTTTCAAAAGTTTTACTGAGATTTATATTAAAATCATTATCAAAATGGTTATCAAAAATTTTCATTTACTGAGAAGTGAGTAATTAGTAAACATTTTCTATAACCATTTCTGTAAAGATTTTGACAATGATTTTGATAAAATTTTGATACAATTTTCACAAAAAATAAATTTTAAAAAAGCCAATAGTTTTTCATGAATATTTTTGTTTTGTTTTTTAAAATGCTGTTTTGTTGTGAAAAATCATTTTGTTTGAAAAATTTCAATCACTTCTACTCATAACATACCATACATATTGTAAATGAGGTAGTGCATAATGAATGTTTCAGGAGCCAAGTAGCTAGTTACTGTGCTAGCAACCTTGATGTAGTTTATGCGATGTATAGTAATATTTTTAATGTGTATTTCAGGCACAGAGCATATTTTATGTGCTCCCAGCCACTGACACAAACTTTGACCAGACTGGGTACAGGCAGACTGTATCCAACCCACACCATATACTAACAGTCTAGCACAGATCCTGTCAGTAACAGGCTGGTGGGGCAGACCTTCCTGGGTCTTGAAGCAGACACTATAGACTTTGGGAAATGCAAGCAAAGGCAGAAAGCCATTTTGGCATCCATCACAGGATGGACAAAAGAGACCAGAGCTCTTGTAATCTGAGAAAGATGGATCCTTCAGCTAAGAGGGTAGAAGTCTCCAGGAACTGACTATAGGTGAGAAACCTGCTTAGACAAAGATTGCACCTTGCTGAAGTTAAGTTTTAGTCACTAGATAGCATGTTTTGTTTTGTTTTACTTGTAACCATAGCTGTGTTTTCTATTCTTATTGCCACTTAAATATCTGTTCTCTGTTAATAAACTCACCTTGTTTTATTACAAAACCATCTCAGTGCTGTGTATTAAACTGAAGGGTGGATCCTCAGTTAAACTAACAGGCAAAGGACTTCATAACTTCTGTGAGTATCCAGTGAGAGAGACTGCATATTGCAGGGGAGACGGCTGTGAGGAGGCTCAGGGTTGGAAGGGTTGTTGGTGTCACCCTGCAAGGAGAAACCAGACTGGTGAAAGCCAGGGTGAGGCCACTGTGCTCTGAGTAGGCTGCTAGTATCAGGACTCTGAGCCAAAGCTGCACAACACAAGTACCCAGAGTTACAGGGCAGGTAATGAGAGAGCCCCTTACTCTATCTGGGTGAACCCCCCAACCACCACAGTGATATTCTTCTGTTTTACATGATTCTGTCTGGGCAATTCATTTCTGCCATAATTTTTTTAATTGCTGTTTAGCACCTATATGTGCTTTATAAATTGACATAAATATTTGAAAGAATAGCACACTTATTAATATGTTTTCATTAAACTAAATACGGAAAATATCAATTTCCCTTTGAGCTCTCTTGCATGTTTAATTTTAAAATAATGTTTCTTAGACTAATTCTAGAGAAAATGGCAAAAAATATTGTGTTTGTTTCTAAATGTCATGGGAATGAGATTACGTTTTATCATGACATATTTTACTTTAATTTTTTCTAATAGGCCTTTATGACAAAGTATTTTAAGAATCAATTATTGTATGTATCATCAAAAATGCAGTTTATTATTAAGAAAGTAACAACCTTTCTAGCAGTTTATTACTTCACATTAAATATTTATTAGGGGAAAAATTAGAAGTAGTAAGCTCATTTCATTTCAATAATAATGAATAAAAGTATACGTGAAGTTATTTTTTACAAGATAGAACTAGGAATGTTGACATTTGAAGCCTGGACCTTCAGCATTGCAGGACAGATTGTTACTGCTTGAACTACAGGACTAATAACATTAGTAGTCAGCAAGAGAAGGCTGTTTTTGGGGTGGGGAGGTAGAATGGGCTGCAGCTAGGTCTGGGAAATGGTTACAAGAAGCTCACCCTGATGTGATTTGCTCTCTCTTCCCTTCCCCATACACTCAGGGAATTTGGGGGAGCTGCCACCCTGGAGACTGGAGGGAGAGGGAAACTGGGCCACTGATGCCATTGCTAGGTGTGCTACAGCTGCTTTGTTAGCTCCCCGTGACCCCAAAGCAGCATCTGCTGCTGCTGCTTTGGTAGTGGCATGAGCCCTCAGCCCAGTCTAGAAACAGTCAGTGATTTCATCAGAACAGCGGTGCTGGAACGATTTTCATTGTGGAGGTGCAGAGAGTCATTGAACCAAACTGTAAACCCTGTATATAATGGAAACCATTTCAAGACAGGGCTGTGGGAGCACTCCCAGCACCCATAGTTCCAGCACTTATGTATCAGACTGCCAAAACTGCCCTGAGGAACACAAAAGAGGAGAGGAAATGGTGTCTTAAATACTAAAATATATATCACAGCCAAATCTGAATGGAATTATTGCACAGGACAAAGAAAAGGCACATCTAAAGGGAACTCACCCTGCCCATGACAAAGGTTGGCTGCAAACAGAGATGTGAGAGCCAGCACTAGGCATTAGCAGGCAAAGCAATTGCTTAAGTACCCAAACAGCTCAAAGGGGACCCTGATTTAGTATTGCCAAAAAATACCATTAATTTAAGGTGGACTTTTAAAGAAGTGTATCAGTATGCGTTGAGTTAGGTTTTTTTCCTTTGGTTTGTGGAAATAATGCAATAGGTATTTTTAGGGGGTAAGTGAGGGGTAAGGGGCCAGTCACCAAAAATATTCCTGCTCAGGGACCCAATGGGCTAGCTCTGACTCTGGTGAGAGCTGTTCAAAAGAAGGCCACAACAATCCTTTGCAGTTGAAAATGTGAGGCCCTCTAAGTTGAGGAGTCTCACTGCAATGGCACTCGCATCCATGCTACACTACTAGTTGCCTCCGCTACACAGAGAGAGGGACATTTTTGTTGATTTAGCGTGGACAATGCAAGTATGCCTGGCCAAGCCCAGCTTAGCTCTAGCTGCCTCCCTCCAGTCATCCCATCCCTGCCCCTCAGCCCAATACACTGCCCCACCCCACACACTGAGCATACACACACACCCCATGGCTGTCCCTGCCTCATGCAATGTGCACACCCTGCCATGGTTGTTCATGCACTGCACACACCCCACACCCCTCCCCGTTGTCTCCGTCCCATGCACTGTGCACATCCAGCCCACCATCCCACCCCAGGGCCGGCCCACAACATTTTGGCACCTGAGACAGGGAGCTCAAATGATGCCCCCTCGCTTGGGCCAAAACTTTGAAAGGTCTCAATTCTGCCTTCTTCCTGTTCTACTCCCCATGGTACTGCTCTACTACCTACCCTAATAAAGGAGAATTAACAACTTAAAATGCCTCGTTCAAAAATTTTAAGTAACTCTTAACTTTCAAATGTCTGAACAGCAAATGTAACTTTTCTTGGCTGCATAGTAAACACTAGCATTTTTATATGTTTGAATAATCAAAGGTGCTTTCCTTGCCTTCTTGGTTGCATAGGTTTGAACTGCTTCCTGCTGAAGGTCCACAGTCTGGGCAAGCTCATGCTCTATTGAGATAATTGCAAGGCCAACCTGCCTCTCCTGTGTCATTGTGGAGCATAGATGTGTTTTTATTAACTTCAGCTTGGAGAAGCTGCGTTCTCCACTGGCAACTGTTACAGGAAGTGTTAGAAATATGCCCAGAGCAACAAAAGCATTTGGAAAGAGGGTGGTCATCTTATTTGTGCACATATATTCCAGAACACCCTTTGGAGATGATCCTGCTGAAATGTATCATGAAAGGGCTTTCAGTTCATCACCTAAATCACTCGCATCAATATCGCGCATGTCATCATGTGTCAACACTGTCTCTAGTGCCCTGCATTGCTGGTGTAGGTCTTTTTCAGGTATACTGAAGTATGATATTCCAAAACTCAACATCCCAAATATACTGCTATGTTCCTTGAGCTGCATGAAACATTCTTCAACTGATTGTGCTGCACAATCTAGCACCTGGTTAAACAATTCAATTTTGAATTTTTGTTTGGGGTCTCTTATGGGATTATCCCTTGCTTCGTAATCAAAATGTCGTCTTCTTCGGTGACTCTTGTATTCTTGAATGGGTGGGAAAATAGCTTCAGTGTGAAGTTCCTCTGGCAACTTCTGTGCACTCTTCAGAACGTTTTGAAATCCCTCATTTGACTGGTAGGACTATAGGTATGACTTTGCTTTGTCCAGTTTTTCCATTGCTCCAGATATATCAAGATCAACACCTTGGAGTCTCTTGCTTACATTTATTTCAAACAGTATGTCATGCCACAAAACTAAGCCACACAGAAATTTGAAGTTATGTATGTTTCGGGTGATTCCATTTCCCTCTGCCACTGTTCTCCCACAAACAGTTCCTGTCACAGAATTATTCTCCATAATGGCAACTATGGCATCATATATCTTCCCAGTTTGGTGTTTGATAGGCTTTATTGCCTCCACTTGACTTTCCCATCGTGTGGCACTCAGTAGTTTCAGTGTCAGAGAGGATGTTCCCAGATGTTGCTTCAAAATTTGCCATTGATGAGTTGATGCAGAGAAAAATGCAGAGATGCTTTGAATTACATTAAAAAATTCAGCAGCCTCACTAGACGTAATGCTGCATCAATGACCACCAAGTTCAATGAATGAGAACTGCATGGGACAAAAAAAGCTCAAGCGTTTAACTCTCGGATCCATGTCGGCACTCCTCTGTTCTTTCCTCTCATGTTGGCACCATTATCGTAGCCCTGACCTCTCATGTCAGCTATCACAATTCCCGTATCTTCCAGCTTTTTAAGGAGCACATTTGTCATACCAGCTCCTGTAGTATCATCAATGTCAATAAATTCTAGAAAATGCTCTCTGATAGTCACCATTGCAGGGACATTTTCACTAGGTTCTGTTGTTACAAAACGCACCATTAAAGTCATTTGTTCTGTATGGCTGATGTCAGGTGTGCAGACCAGAATAACAGCAATATCTTGCTGACTTCAGATCTGCCACAATTTTCTGTTTGACTTTTGTTGCCAGTAACTGTATGATCTCATTTTGAATTATTTTTCCAAGGTAGTGGTGTGTGTACATTTCTTGGGTGGTGACTATTCTTAGATGCTCCTGGAGTACAGCATCAAACTCAGCCGTCAGCTCCACAATTTTAAGGAAGTTTCCATTGTTTGGCACATACAGCTGATCTGAAGTGCCACAGCAGTGCTAGGTTATGGGTAGCAAGCATTCTCACAATGGCAATGAGCCTTTTCAGAACATTTTGCCAGTAAAGAGATTCTGATGCAATCTTCTCTTGATGCTGATAATCTATGGTGGCCTTTAACCTTAGTCTCATCTCAAGCTCTTTCCACCAATGGAATGCTCTCTGGTGATTTGCTGCCTTCTCATGGCATGCCAGATTTCTAGCCAGATTTTTCCAGTCCTTTGTTCCTGTAGAACCCAATGTGGCTGGAACATTAGACTGGAACAGTTTGCAACAAAAACAGTATGCAGCATTCTGGGGTTTTGAGTACATAAGCCATGGCCTCTCCACTTTGTCACCATTGGGGATTTCACGCCTGTAATGTGTTGGATGGAAACTTCTATTTTCATTATCTTTGGGGAACATGAAGTTTTTCACTTGCTGTGGCCCCTGCAGTACAAGGAAGTCCCTCAGGCTATTGCTCAAGTGGGTCCACAGTCCTGGATCATCTAGACTTAAGGAACTAAATTCAGCAGCAGCTGTTTCTTGCACCTCCACCAAACTCTTCTCTGATCTACACTTTTCTTCAGGAACGTGCATGGTTACATCCATTTGAGATGGCGATATGGATGCTGAAGTAGCTGCCAGGTCACCTGCACTCTGACTAACTGGAAGATTAGGTATCTTCTCACCACTCCCATCCTCACTGGGGCCGGAAGGCTCACCATGAACATTTGTGTCTATGTATCTCAGGAGAGCTCCTTCCTGCTTAGACAGAAAAGCTTCCTTTGCTTTCTTTCTTTTTCTGAATGCTGCCCTAGAGGGGCATTTTCTTCTTTCCTCATGACTGCTGTTCTGTGCCAGCTATAGTGGCTCTCAACACTCAACTGAATGGGAAAAATAAGCAGGCTGGTAGCAGGGCCTGAGTGAGAGGAGATAGCAACAGCCGAAGGGCCTAACTGGCTCCTACTACTTCTCTTGACAGCCTGTTCTCCTCAAGTGGGTTCAGGGAAGCAGCAGGAAACAGGAAGCTCCCTGAGAAGCTGGTGTTAACCAGTCCAGGCTCCTGGTTGTGCGAGAGAGTTGCATAAAAGGCTCCTCCTCCTCGCTCTCCCTGCAGCTCCTGTTGCTGTCTGTTGTTCCCTCTCACCTTTTCTCCTGCCTGCCTGTTACGTCTCTTGTGCCCTCCTTCCTCCAGCCCAGCACTCCACCATCTCTGTGCATCTAGATCAGAGAGAATTCATATGCACCAGCAGCAGATGCAATTTCCTACACTCTGGCTCCTTGTGGCGCCCCCACAGTTTGGCACCTGAGGCAGCCGCCTCAGTTCACCTCAGCGTAAGGCCAGCCCCATGGCTGCCCCTGCCCTACGTACTGTGCAAACCCTGCGCCCATCGCTGTCCCTGTCCCATGCACTTTACACGCTCAGTACCCACGGCCCCCTGCAATGTGTTCACTCCGCCCGCCCGCCCTGCTCCGTGGACACCCCTTCCCGCATGGCTGATCCCGCCCCTCCTCCACCGTGACGATGGCTGTGAGGTGACTACTCTGCACACGGCCCCCCCACCACCACCACGGCTTCGGTGACGTCACGAAGACCCCCGCCCCTTCCTGCCTCGCCTTCTCTTCCTCCCCACCGCCAGCCGCGCGCCAGTGTGATTCCAGAGCGCGCGCGCGCCGGCCGCAGCGTCATCGCTGGCTCTGAGCGGCCGCTTCGAGTCAAGCCTCCCTCCCGGAACAGCGCGCGCGCGCGCGCGCGGCGGCACCGACCGATACCAGCGCCGGTTTCTGCGGTTGCGGCGGCGCTTCCATCCGGCCCCGGAGCCTCGCGGCGCAGCAGTAGCAGCGCGAGCCGGCACGCGTTGAGTAGCAGGATCCGCCTCCCCCGCCCCCACCCCTCCTCCGCGCGGCGCGTCTCGCTCCGCGCTGCTGCTGCAGAAACAAAGGAGAGGAGCGGCGGCGGCGGCGGCGCGAGCTCCTTGCCGGGCCGGGACTTGCCCCGCTCGCGCCGGGATAGCCACCCCTGCCCCCCCCCCTTTTGTCTGGCCTCAGCAGAACCGACCACTCACCCGGGGCCCTCGCCAGTCGCCTCTTCGAGCAGGTCAGTGGCGCCCCGCGGCCTTGGCGTCTCCGCCGGCCGGCCTGCCTTCGTGGGGGTGGGGGGCCGAGCAGCGCGCGGCGGGATGGGGCGGGCGAGCGAAGCGCTCCGGCCCTTACACGGGCTAGGCACCCCCCGCCTGTCCGGGGAGAAGGGCCCGGCCCGGGGGCAGGGGGGTAACGAATGGGGCCCTGAGCAGGCGGATCCCCGCCGCCGGGCCTGGGGGAGTCCCCGGGCTTCGCGGGCCGCGGCTGCTGGGAAGAACAAAGAGCCGGAAGGGGCTGAGGAGGCCGGCGGCGCCGAGCGAGCGGCGGGGCGGCGTGACTCAGGGATTTTGAGAGGGGCCCAGCAGGCCTGGGGCTGCCGGTGGCCGGGCGAGGAGCAAGGCACGTTGACGCTCTCGCGGCTCGGGCTTCAACAGCGCTGCCCCCCGGCGAGTGGCTCCTGCCGCGGGAGGCGAGCGGCGCCCTGCCCTTTCCTTTGTCTTTCTGGCGTGGCTTAATTGTGTCTTCGTCCTTTTTCCATCCATATTTTCCGTGCATCTAGGGAGCGCCTCAGCTCCCCTTTCTAAAGCGCAAAATGGCCTGGGTCAACCCCGCTTCTGGGGTCTCAGAGACTTGGGTGAGCCTCCCATTCTGCCCCATCGTTGACGCAACTCCCATCCATGGATTTACTATTGATTTCAGTATAGCTTGTTTTTCCTGTTCTCCTTTCCCCCTCACGAAGTTCGTTTTAAAAAATGGAATTTATCTGCTGTGAATATTGCAGTTTGGTTAAAAAAGCACTTTTTGCATGGAGAACTAAAGTTCATGGCTGCTGCTTTATGGCATTTTGTTAAGCCCACTCCCAGATTCATTGTTTGTTATGCTATTAAAGTGGTCTGGAGTTTAGCTGTAATTCACGACAAAATACCTCGTATGTCGTCTTCAGCTGCTTACATATAGTTATCAAGTATTTCCCTGCCCTGGTTTAACTTGTGTAACTAGCAGCTATCCAGGTTACTGTAATAGAATCGCTAGCTGTGCTAATGCAAGTTGCAAAACCTAGTTCTCCTGTAAAAGGAAACAACGGGTGAACAAGAACCTTAACCTTTTAATCAGTTTGCAGAGTAGCAGCTGTGTTAGTCTGTGTTCGCAAAAAGAAAAGGAGTACTTGTGGCACATCAGTGTCTTCCTTCCACCTAAAAAGGAACAAACTGTGATATGCAGGCAAATGCTTCTGTTGAAACCACCCACCCAAAAATGCTGAGTACTGTATATGTGTGAGTAAAGGCAGTGCAACAGCAGTCATCTTTTGGGCCTCAGCTCATACTCAGCTGTTTTGTCTTTATGCTGTATGTTAAAAATGGTTATGGCTGTTTGAGATGACTAGCCCATGATGCTGCATTTTCTAAATATAATTTAAGAATGTCTCCCTCTCTCTTCAGAGAGGAAGCTGTAATCATCCTGTTAATTGGATTTTATATTTCTCCATTACAGTGGGTGTATGCTTTGCTGCTTCAGTTCTGTGGGTTGTGTAGGAGTTGGCAACCTTTTGAGATATAAATAGAAGCTGATTTCAGAGGCCCCTGTTGACGAGGTTGTGTGTCTGAGCCTCTTGCTCAGCCTGTCACATTGCAGCCTTGTGACAAGCGGAAGCTAATGCATTCACCCATGTGATCTAAGCTTCTGAGAAATATTAAGGAAAGCAGGCACACGTGATACTATTATAAGCTGGCTTTCTAAGGGAAAGACAGAACTGTATGTGTGACATTAAGTGGATGACTGCTAAATTATGAGGTCCCATCCTAGTTGGCAGCTGCTGATGTAGACTCCAAACACTTCTGTTGTAAAGAGCTTGAAACAGTTAGGTTTATGAAACCCATAGTCATTTGAGCTTCCCAGTACATTAATCCAAAAGTACAAATAGCATAATTTAGTTTCTGGTTAATAAATACTTATTAATGGATGATGAAAGTATATTTGTCTTCATACTCGTGTGCTTTTTAAAGGAAATGATTAGTCAGGTGATAGTTGGACCTGGTACAAGAAAAATGAAATGGCACAGTTTCTTTAACAGCCACTGTAAAATAACTTGCCCTTTTAATTAGGGGCATATATTTCTAGTAGGGAAAGAATGTGCTGACAGGAGCCATGAAAGTGTTTGTATTTACATTATATTCAAAACAACAATTAAAACCTAAAGCTAGATTTAAATAGCAAGTGGTAAAACATGTTTACAACATCTTCATTTTTAAGAGGAGCAAGTTGGAGTACTGGAGACTCGTTCATGGATGCTGACATGTTTAGAATTATTAAAAGGAACACCACTTAATTAAAATTAGAATCATAGACTTTAAGATCAGAAGGGACCATTGTGATAATCTACTCTGACCTCCTGCACAATGCAGGCCACCCGGAATCCCACCCACTCCTGTAACAAACCCCAACCTATATCTGAGCTATTGAAGTGCTCAAATCATGGTTTAAAGACTTCATGGTGCAGAGAATCCTCCAGCAAGTGACCCATGCCCCATGCTGCAGAGGAAGGCAAAAAAAACCCATGCCTTTTCCAATCTGCCCTGGAGAAAAATTCCTTCCTGACCCCAAATATTGGCAATCGGCCAAACCTTGAGCATGTGGGCAAGACTCACCAGCCAGACACCCAGGAAAGAATTTTGTAGTAACTCAGATCCCACCCCATCCAACATCCCATCACAGACCACTGGGCATATCTACCACTAATAGTTGAAGATCAGTTAATAGCCTAATTTTGGCAATCTGATCATATCATCCCTTCCATAAACTTATCAAACTTAGTCTTGAAGCCAGATATGTCTTTTGCCCCCGGTGCTTCCCTTGGAAGATTATTCCAGAACTTCACTTCTCTAATGGTTAGACACCTTTGTCTAATTTCAAATCTAAACTTCCTGATGGCCAGTTTATATCCATTGGTACTGAGCTTAAATAATTCTTCTCCCTCCATGGTATTTATCCCTCTGATACATTTGTTAGCACTTATATCCTTTGAATATCTAAATCTTAGGGCCTAAAGTTACTATAGATTAGAAGAAAATATTTTCTGTATTTTTAGTTCATGTGGCAGTACTTTGTATAGTCCACTGTTTCTGCTGTTTAGCTGATCCTTAAAATAAATGAAAAGTGATTGAAAAACCACAATTTGGTAGGAGAAGCCTATGGCAGGTGTCAAAAAAGCAGGTCTTGTCAAGGTACTGAAGTAGAGATCTAGATCAAGAGATGTCACTAACTATGTGAGTGACCTTGTGCAAGTCACCTAATTTCTTTGCTTCAATTCCAGATCTGTAAAAGCGTACATGTAACTGTTCCTTTTTGCCCCTTGGTGTGCCTTATCTAGTTTGTAAATTTTCTGGGTCAGGGATTTTCTGTGTATTTACAGTACTTACTATAGTGGGCCCTCAATCACCCTTGGAGCCACACAGTGATATGATATTATAGTAGCTCAAACTACACTGGAGTATCTCTAAAGAAAGACCTATCATCCTTGGGAGACACAGACCTTTAATTTACAGAATTATGTTTTGGTCCATAGCAAGCATCTGTGTATCAACATGTTGGGTTGCTGTGAACCTTAAACTAGTCTTTTCAAATATCTGTAATTCACTTTGGATGTAACTAGAGAGGGAGACAGTAATATGAAGCTGTTTTGTCAAAATATCTAGCTCTTTTCAAGCTTTAAAAAGTTCATTGTGCCCCAAAAGGTGTATTGTTTTAAAACCGTTTTTTCTAGTGGCCCAGTCTAATATTTGAATTTGCCCTGGATTTGTAGGAGATCACTTGATTATACTGTGCTCCTGTTATAATAGTGCTCTTGGGAGCCAAGGATTCCTTGCTATATCAAGTTTTCTACTAAACTTGCATTGCAGAGATAAATCACTAGTGAAGGTGAGATATTTGTATTGTTAATTTTTGCTGTTTGTTATGCAGAGGTGAGGGCTTTTATTATCCAGTGCCAGACATGGGTACCTTTCTATAAATTCTTGAGCCAGAGTACTTTGAGCTTATGGAAATGAGTAGGCTGTGTAAATGGGTGTATTTTAGCAGCCAAAGCATTTCTTGCAAGAGTTCTGTTCAAGTTTGTTGCACCTTTTTAAAGCACCGAAAAATAAATTCGTGATGTTTCAGAAATGCCCACTGATCCTGTATATGGAAGATTTTGCACACATGTTGCTGCCAGTTAACATAGTGTCAGCTTTCATACACAACAAGATTACTTCTTCTATAGTTAGAAGTGCATATTGAAATTGACCGTTGGCTAGTACTTGTAGTAAACTTCCCCACTCTGTTTTGAGTGTATAGCCAAAATTCAATTTAATACATGGAACTTCTGAGTCGAAATTATTCAGGACCCACATGTCATATAAGCAGTGAAGGCAGTTTATTTGCTGTTTAGTCTGTTGATAAATAGATTATATTAATTTCCAGAATTGATTAGTGTACACAGATTTGGTGTGGTTTATTCAGCAGATCTGACTTCTTTGGGAATAGAAAATACTCAAAATGAGTGACGGGTGGCAAGGTTTGGGTTTTTGGCTTTTTAATGATCAGTGATGCGTGAAGTGAATCTGTTCATAAGGGTGCATAATTTCATGTACCCTTCTTCCCACATATGTGATGTGATATTGAAACTTTTCTACTAGGATTTTATAAAGGTATAACAATATGTATGCTTTCCATTGCTGCAACTTTACTTTTTCTACAAATATCAGCATTCTTAACAAAGGCTACATTTGTGTTATGTAAAGATACTGATGACTGTCTCATACAAACTGATCGATTTTTGGTTACATGCCAACTTTTAATGCAGTTCTCTGGTTTTATTTACAGCACAGAGATGGCTCAGGAGACGAACCAGACCCCAGGGCCCATGCTGTGTAGCACCGGATGTGGATTTTATGGGAATCCTAGGACAAATGGAATGTGCTCCGTCTGCTACAAAGAGCATCTTCAACGACAGCAGAATAGTGGCAGAATCAGTCCAATGGGTAAACTTTTTTTTATTTGGAGAAATGTCTGAAAAGATGGCAAGAATTAGAGGACAAATGTTGGAGGCAGGAACATCTGCATTGGCTATACTGAAAACAAGCAATGATTTGGGGTTAGGAGCATGAAGGATGTTGAAGGAAAATGCTTACAGGGTTAGCAATGAATAAAACTTGCGTTGGTTTGTACATTCTGGACAACACGCTATACTTGATGCCCCCACCCTAAGTCTCTGCTGAGCACTTGATCCATATATTTAGATCACTTTAATTGTATTTCATTGGCATGCAGTTTTAAAGACACACAGCAATCTAACTATCAAGTAATTGGGTGAGAACAGCTAAACTAATATTATACATAAGTGTGCTTGAGTTATTGATATTAATTTATATTCTACATGTTTACTTAACTTTCAAATTTCTATTGCATAGGAACAGCCAGTGGTTCAAGCAGTCCTACCTCAGACTCTGCATCAGTTCAGAGAGTAGATGCTAGCTTAAACTGTGAAGGTGCTGCTGGCAGCACATCTGACAAATTAAGGTAAGTTGTAGATTACTGCTCTGAGGCTAAACTGAGTTAAATCCATAAAATAGAGGGTTTATACTTAAACAGTCATGGCCTAGGCGTACTGATATCACCTTATTATAGTTAGTTTTCTGGAGGAATAAATAGCTGACAAACTGTCTGGTGGAGAACTATAATTGACCGATGCTTTGTGAACTTAATTGAAGATATAGTGGTTGCATTTGAGAATTCTGATGTAAGTGGTATACGATGTTTGGTATTAGACTGCTGGATATTGCAAGAACGCTTTCTTGATTCTTAGCTGAACAGCCGTTTGCTACATAGCTTTTTCAGTCTTCTAGAGCAGTATTTCTCATCCTATTTGATACCAGGGACTGGCTTGCTGCCTTTCTAAACTGTGTAGGGGAGATCTCAGGGACCGGTACTGGTCCATGGACCAGCTGTTGAGAAACACTGCTGTAGAGTAAGTGAAGTAATTATTAAAAGCATCTTTCATTACTTCCTTTAAATATGGTAGAAGCTATCTCTGTAGTGACAAAACAAATAGTATAAACTGCTGAGAATATTTTAAGTAGAGTTTGGACAACACATACATTTAGTGTAAACTCAGAACTAACCTGAATTGCTTTTTCTCATTGAACGTAACAGAAATGTACCTGTTGCCGCCTTGCCCGTAACACAGCAAATGACAGAAATGAGCATTTCAAGAGAGGAAAAAGTAACACCGAAAACAGAGACAACAGAGCCAGGTGTGCCATCAAATTAACTTTGAATACAACTAGTGGATTTTAACAGAAGCTGACAGTTTATCTTTTACCGTCTCTTCCCTCACCATCATAATACTGTCATAGGAAATATATTAAAAACTGAAGGTGGTGGTTCTGAATATTTGAGTGTTCATTTTGTAGTGCAGAGAAAAATAGCTGGGGCTAAATTTCACCTTTGGACATGCACACAATTCCCATTGAAGACTTTGACAAGAGAGCAAGTTCGGCTCTTAAATTTTCAGTTTAAATTTTGAAACACTTAGAATTGTACACTTGTTTTTAGAATTGTAAGGGGAAAGAACGGAGGGCTAAAACGATAGAAACCTCTGTTGAAAATCTAGGAGTAGCTTTGTCTCAAATTTCTGTTGGCTTTGGACATAAATAGGCTTCTTGTATTCAGCCATATTAGAGAAGGAAACGCAGCTTTTTTTTGGAGGATAAATAATTACTTGAGCTTACTGGCTAAAAATTTTTAAGAGTATATTTCTTTTATAACTCTGTCCCAGGGCTGTGCTCTTAGTTTAATGCTTGTGACAGACAAGTCTGTTGAAGGATGCACTGATCAAGCACCTGTGGAATAATTGATCCATTGTTCTTGAATTGGAGTGAACTTAATCGTTGGGCCATATTATGTTCATAATCCAAGCGGGTACTTTAGAAGTTGTACTTTTATGTTGGGAAGGTTGCAGATACCTTACAGTGGTATTATTTAAAGTAAAGAAAAGTTAAGCATTAACTTTTTTGTGAAAAGCAGGTCTACACCAACAGATACCAAGTCCTTGAACCCATATTTTTGTTAAACTGTCACACAAGTTTGAATAATGTGCATATTCTACAGCTACTAACACCAATGTTGTCTTTTCCTTTCTCCCATTTGATGTGTCCTTCAAAACACTTCATTTAAATAGCATTATAAAATTGGTGTTTGTTTTGTAAATGCTGCCATAGTTTTAAGAGACTTTTCTGTGATACTTAGACAAAATTACCATTTTTCAAAACTGGAAAAACCTGAAGGTGAAGAGTCACAGGAAGATTACATTAACTAGCCCTTTATTTCTGTCTAGGTTTTTCTTTTCCTGTTTGAGCTGCTTTAATGTCTTGCATTAAACTGTTTTGTATTCATACTTGGGCTCTTGCTATTTGGGATGTAAAAGAGATGCATTAATAATATGATTGTGACATGGATTGATAAATACAAGTGTATTTATTGCTCTGATGCTTTTTGGGGTGTGTACAGAGTTTAAGGAGACTTTTATAAGCTATGCAAGTTTCAGATTATCTCCTGTAACTTAGTCATGTGCCTTTTTAACAATGCATCTTGAGGTCATACCTGAGAGTGCCAATGGGGAAGGAAAGAGTATATGTAAAATAAGGTAGTAATGACAGTGTGGCAAGTGAGTCAAATTAAAAATTCTTAACAGTTAAAATTAGTTACCAAATTGCAGAAGTCCTCTTTGAAACTGATTAACTTGTAAGCTTCAGATCTCATTGGGGGTGAACAGATGACAATAGACACCAAAAACTATGCTATGCAAAAGAGTACTTTAGTCTTTCTATGCTAACAGAAGCTTCTTGGCAAAAGTTGCTTATAACAATTTTTAATTTAAAATATTTGTTATTAATTACCAGGCTAATAGCAAATGCCTCTATGGAACTCAAAACTCAGGGTTTTATTGCAGTTTAGATGGAAAGGAACAAATTGCATCCTGGAAGTATATGAAATATCTGGAAAACCTTAAGCTGATTTCCCCCCCCCCCCCCCCCCGTATGAAATCTTTACACTGGCACGCTTCCAGCATATTTGGCTCTTCAGGAAAACTGCTCTCTGCTCCAGTGTTTTGTCTCCAGTCTCTATTCCTTAAATTCTACATATGGCCATTCAACAGGTATCTTAAAGCCAGTTTTGCCAGATCATAGAATCTAGCTTCTAATTTTTGCTTTTATCAAGTCTTTATATTGTGCCTACTGTAGTATCTGAGCACTTTTCAAAACTGAATAACTTATGTGTAGACTCTTCATCTTTCTTTTCTTCCTCTGGCAGCACCTAGGATTTCTTCGATACTTTCCTCAAAACAGGAAGAGGGAAAATCATGGGGGAAATAGTCTGTATCAAGGAGGAAGGACTTGTTCAACTTAAATCATGACAAGATTTAGGTTCATTGTCATCTGCCACTCTTTAAGAGAACATCAGTGAGCAGCCTTGCTGAAAAGGCTTTGGCTGCTCCTCTCACTAATCTTGTCCTGTTTGAGTTCGATAGTCTACAAGTATCACAGTTGTTTGGAGGGATCATGATCACAAAGAAAAAAGAGATCCTCCGAACAGACTTGGTCAAAGCCCATTTAGCATCTTGAGGATAAATACTACGACTAGATCCATTCACTTAGTGGGTAGTCATTAGAGACCTGAGCACTAGTGTTGTCCTTCAACTTTTATCGCATGTGGATTTGTGGGTGCATGCCCAAATACAACAGTCTGGTGGTCACAAATGCATGGAATACCATGGCTTGGGTCAGACTTGTGCCTGACAGGATGCAGTCTTCTGGCAAGCTGTAGGTAGAAGGGTGCTTTTCTTGCTCCTGTTGCTATTTGGAGGTCTAGTTTGGACTCCAAAACCACATACCATTTCGTGACATTAGGAAAGATACTCTGTTGGAAAAAACTTACTGATATTCTCATTATTTCCGTCTTACCCACATCCACTTCAATTTTCCCAAGATTGAACTTCAGCTAGCTGCTCCTCCAGAAATATATCCAGGTACTGTGACAAGTAGTGTGGCTATTACTAGCATTTGGGATGAAGATATTTTGAGTATCTGTGTATTGTAGGCACTTCGGATTATGGCACCTGGCAGTCTCTCCCAGAAGCTTGTAGATGTCAGAGTTGGGGAGACAATGTGTAACTCCATAAACAATCTATCAAGAAAGGGTAAGCAAATAGGGCTTACCTGCATCTACATGTCCTAGTCTTTCAAGTAACAAACTTTTATCTGTTTCCATCAGTTTAATTTTATCATTCATCTAGATTGTAAACTGTTTAGGGTGGGAACTGAACGTGCTGTATATGCTTAGCATGTTGTTTTTGACTTTGTTTAAACAAACACTTAGACATCCAAAATATACCTTGGTCAGATTTACTGGGTGTGAAGGGGAACCTTAAAAAGACATGTTTAATCATTTAAAAGGGGTGGTTTGCATTAAAGTCTTGACCCTTGTAAAAATACATTGCACTTTTGGATTTACAGTCCAAGAAAAGCTTCTTAAATTAAACTAGACTCAACTGGGACCCCAAATGTTCATGGGAGACCAAGCAATTGAAAACTAGCTTTAGAATGAGTCAATTTAGCTATGCTACCTTTACTGCCATACTGAATTTACTGAAATACAAGAATGTCTAGGTTCGGCATAAATGTGGGCTGTTGCTCTTTTCTAAATTACTGTAGGAGTGCTTGTATGGGAAAGTGGAGAGCACTCTCATAGGCAAAGGTAACTCTTTTCCCTCTGAGAATAGAGCTCATAGCAGGGAATTGTGTGAACCAATGTGTAATAGTCAGAAATGCAGCTGCTGTTGCAGTCTTAGGCCTGACCTACACTAGAAAATTAGGTTGGCATAACTGTCACTCAGAGATGTGAAAAATCCATACTCCTGTGCAGTGTAGTTAAGCCAACATAAGTCCCTGTGTAGACAATGCTAGGTTGACAGGATTCTTCCATCAGTTTAGCTACCACCTCTTGGGGAGATGGATTACCTACACTGACAGGAAAATCCCTCCCATTGGTGTAGGTAGTTTCTACATTGAAGCACTACAGTCTCATCTGGCTATTGTTAGATTGGAAAACCCATATTCATCTCATATTTTATTACAAACAATAGTGTTTTAATCTGGATTGTTTGTGGAGTAAGTATTTTATAGCTCAATGCTTTTAGGGTTTTTCAATTTTTCTATTTCAGAAATCAAGTAAACTTGTGTACAATTTAGATTGTTTAAAGCGTAGGTGGTCACAAAGCTTTACCTATTCACACTGTGGGGAATCTCTCAAAGGAATACTAACAAACACAACTGTACACTTGGTTTACCGTGTGACCTCAAATTTAAGCTTTCTTGTATACATTGATATTCAGAGTAGGTCTTATGACTTGCATAGCACTTACCGTGAACTTATACTAGTCATAGTCCTTTATGACGGTAGGTTAAATAACACTTACCCTTCTCTCCATTTTTGCATTTAAATGGTGAAGTGGCCATATTCCTGACTTACTAGCACTTGGTGTAATAGACACAGCTGTAGGTTTATGGCTAAAGATTTCAGTATTAATATAAAACTTTAAACGTATTATTGTATATGCTATGAATTTTGCATAGTTTCTGGGAAAGGAATGCAATGTCTTGGGCTGTACCTACATTCTTGAACAAATACTTGTTGAATAATTCAACATCAATCTGGAGCGCTCATTTCAGTTTGCTTTATTTTTTTTGCTGCTTTTTCCATAGTTGTTACTCAACCAAGTCCATCAGTATCTCAACCCAGTACTTCTCAGAATGAAGAGAGTGCTCCTGAATTGCCCAAACCAAAGAAGAACAGATGCTTCATGTGCAGAAAGAAGGTTGGCCTTACAGGTATATGAAAAGGCTTTGTCAATATTTAACAGCTTTTGTTGACTAGCATTTGCATTTACTAGTCCTCTGGATGGAACATTGTATTTGGTATTTTCTAAAACTCACTTTGGGTAGGAAGCATTTCAAAATTCATTGGGATGAGACCCTGTGAAACAGCTGTGTGTTTTGAAATGCATGGAATCTTTGTTCTTCCTATATAGCTCTTAACAGAACAGTTGTAGTAAATGGGTCTTTGTCTGTAGTGACTAAGCTTTAAAATCATAGTTTAGCTAGAGCTGAAAGTGACACTGCTTCCTTTTGTTTGTACAGGGTTTGACTGCCGATGTGGAAACTTGTTTTGTGGACTTCACCGTTACTCTGATAAGCACAACTGCCCATATGACTACAAAGCAGAAGCTGCAGCTAAAATCAGGAAAGAAAATCCAGTTGTTGTGGCCGAAAAAATCCAGAGAATATAAACTAAACTACTTGTGAAAAGACTGACTTTGTTTTTATTTTAATATATCCTAGGAAAACATTAAAGAGCAGATGCATGGCCATTTTCTTTTGATGTTCTCCAGAGTTTTACTTTAGTCTTGTCTGTCTTATTGATATTTCAGGATGTTTGGGTGTTTGTTACAGGCAGAATTGGATAGATACAGCCCTTTTAAAATGTATATGCCCTCCCCAGAATAAAATTGGATTAATTTAAGACCTGCACAGGATGTTAGAAATGCACAGAGGACAAATTGTCTAGTTCACATGTGCCAAACAAATGTATCAAATCTGCATGTCTGCAGCAGATCTGCCTTTTGGGAATGTAATTGAGGTATATCATCTTTGGCTAGTGTTGCGTGCCTGTTTGGGGGAAGAAGATACACCAGAAAAAAGTTGGCAGTCTACTTCTACCATAGTTAAATCTTTTCCTATCTTTAATTTCCACAGTTCATTGTTTTGAAGCAGAATGTGAGCTTACATAGGGGATCCACCTTACATAGAGGAGTGTTGGTGCCATATTTAAGAGATGGTTAAAGTTGTTTAATAAATGCAGCAGTAAAAGTGAGAAATTGATACTTAAAGGGTGTGAATGCTCCTGGAAATGACTACATTATATAGTTCAGAACAATCGGAGCAGGTTCCCAAAGGAAATACCCTTTTAGAAACTTCATGAACTGGCCTGCAACAGAAGGTTTGTCTGCTTTACTCTTGCATAGCTAAAAATATTGTGTAGCAGAATGCTGTAAGGTTTTTATTTACAAAAGAAAAAAAGCTATTTGTTTTTAGATTTACCACAGCAGCTATATCAAGTAACAATATGTTGGAATCTAAGTTGCAAAGATGTTTGAGCAGTTTAATTTTTCATGTATCTTCATGTTGGGTTCAAGAGAATAAGAGCTTTTTTATTTAATAGTTCCTTAAATAGAATAAGGTGGCACCATTCTGCATGGAAAACCATACCCAACATGGCTGCTGTAGACTTAAGTGGTACCTGGCACCACTCTGAGGGCTGCTTTATCATTTTTAATTGTATTTGGGTGTAGGACTGTAGTGTTCTTGGGTGTATTGCATGGGCTGCATTATCTACAGCATTGTACAATAACTCTAGAAAAGGCAGTATACTTCACTGATGCTTGTCTGGTAATATCACTTCTGTGTTATAATGGAAGTTTTTTGTGATGTATGAAACTTGTTTTTTATATAAACCAGTACAGTTTAGACTAGTGTTGTGGTAATGCCTGTTTTCATCTGTAAATAGTTAACTATGTACACATGGCGCTACTTCTGATTTTTATTGCAGTGTTCAGTCTTAGTTTTTAACTTCACTATTAAAAGCATCAGGTTTTTTGCTTTAACTTTATCCTTCAGTTCTGAGTTATTAGATATGCAAATGTGTACAGATAGTTCATATTTATGTATTGCACATAATCATGCTACCCAGCATCTATGCTATGTTGTATTATGTAAATAATAAAATCATGTACAGAGGGAAATAATTCCTTTTGTTATAGTTCATTGGGTTTTGAGTTACTGGGTAACCTGAGGCTGTCTTATGGATTGGGGGAAAAGCTGCAACTAGCTTCTAGATTCTGCTCTGTGGACTTGTTGTTTTCTATGTGCCTTAAGCCTGTATATTTCTAACCTGTTTGGCTTTCATTTACCAATTTAAGATGGATTCTTTGCGTGAGAAAATCATAGCAGATGGAATACAAACTTATTTTCTTGATGGCCAGATAATTTCAGCATATAACAGCAACATCATGTCTACAGGGAAGAAGGAGAGCATTAGCTGTGAACTTAAAGGCATTTTTTTGGGGGGGGGCTGCTTTGCCTACAAATCTATTTCCAATGGATCTCTGGGACCACATAACTAGTATACTGTATAGCACCATTTTATCCAAACCTCTGAAAACAGGAGCATTTCCACTGGGCCCTTCCCTGGGATCTGTACCTAAATGTGGATTTCAAATATGGGGCTGTGAGAGATGCCCTTCCCAACTGTGCAAAGGAGCCACAGGTTGGTGTGCATGGCACAGAGTAACTTGTTGGAAAGAGGCAGCCTTCACCAATGGATAATACATGTGAACTTGTAATGGAAACTGAGATAAAAGTTGTCATCCATCCAGTCTACTGATTCTGCATGTGCTTGCTTACTGTCACTGCTTGTTCTTATGACGTGGGGAAAGGGCTTGCTCGGGAGCTTCACATGCCAAGATGAGGATAATCCATATTGGTAGAAGCCAAAAGGAACCACACTAAAGTAGTGAAAAGTAACATTTCTCCATCTTTGGAATTTAAAGTAGAAAGCATAATGAGATCTGGGTTACCTTTTGATCCTGAGAAGTAGAGATTTGCACGTGGATATTTGAAGAGAATTCAGGTTGGGAGTTTGTGGGTAGAGAACCCTAACTATATTTATGCCATCAAGAACAGTTTGTGAAAACATGTCAGTGATGTCATGGGTTAGTATGACATAGGGGTTATCTGAGGAAGTATGGGACATTTGAATTGAATTTCATGAGTTTAAATTCACGTGGTGTTTCTCAAAAATCCCTAATTGACAGCTATAGTTTACATCACTTCCACCCCTTTCTCAGACAAATACCCATCCCGGGACTTGTAAGATAACGGAGTATATTGTGTGGGATCCCACACACTGCTCCATCGAATCACATTTAATCTACATGTAAGCTTGTTACAGGTGAGGTTTGAGTATATATGAAAATTACAAACAGGTTGGTAACATACGACTTTAGATAAAATTAACAGCAAACCAATGTGCTGCCCCCAATGAATGTGTGGTTTTTAAAAAAGTGTAAATTTTTCAAAATTGTTTGAGTCATGTGCGGACGGATGCTTTTACATAAATCTTTGCATTACCACACAGGTCTAATTTATTGCTGAAATTCTTTTGTGCAAGAATCATGCTCAGCATGGCAGGGGCCAGGCCTTTGGGAAGGTGAATGTGGCTACTTAATTCTCTGCCCTGTCCCAGTGCAGTAGCTCAAGCTACTGGATACTAGCTTGTAGCAGATAGCTGTACCCACTGAGGAAATCCTAAGAGTACAGGAAGGGTCAGGTTCTCTGTTTTGGAACAAACAGGTAGGCTATCTGGTCTTCTCTACTAATGAAGCCAAATTCAGGCATATGGGATGTTGGGTATTAAGACCTCTTTATTTTAATTGTACTGGTACTGAAATAACCATACTGCTGATTTTAGAGTTGTAATACCACTTAGAGCTGGTCTAACAGCCTAAGCTTTCATTTCATTCTCATTGCAGTGTAGCACATTGCATCATATCATGGTTTATGAAAACCTGACTTTCCTCATAAAGTAACCTTTTCCAAAAGCATGAACAATCATATTCCAGCATGGCCTTCAATGGAGTACTTACATGGCTGAGGCCAGAGCTATTGGCTAATTTTTATGCTATGTATATTCATTGTGTACTGTTTTTACATGTTAAAACCTCTAAATGTAAATTCAGAAGACAAATGTCCAAGTGAAGAACTGTTTAGCATGCAACATTATTGAGAGGATGTAATTGTCTACTTTTACTAGTGTAAACACCAAGGCTGGGAAGGTATATTGTTTGGCTTCTTAAGAAGGGTACAACTACAAGTAAGGACATTAGTTCAAGAAAAGGTAACTTCAGTCTTCTATGATAGACTGTGAGTATTCCACTTTTAGAAAAAGAAAACTGTCAGTCCATTGCCTGAGGTGCTTAAAACCAATCTCGATAAAGAGTTAATGTACTGTTGAGCAATCTGGCATTGGGAAAGGGATGTAATAGTTGACCTCCTAGCAGTGTATGGCATCATATGATCCAAATACATAAGAGCAATCCGCTGTAGTACTTTAATAGAAGTTATTCTAATTAGATGGCTACTCTGACCACTTTTCTGTATTGATTGGTCTTCAGATTTAAAGTGGTAGATGTTTAGAAACAGGAAAACCACTTGCCAAGAAAGAAACCTCATCACTTGATACTAGACTTCATTTAACATTAGACAACTTGCTGAGGTGGTTTTTATCTAACTGCAGAGTGCAATTAAAAATATGCAGTCCTGGAGAAGCATCATTGGGCATTTTAAAAAAAAAAAAAATACAAGTTTTCCTTACAATAATCAACACTTCCTAATGCTGTATAAACATAGGAAGATATGGAGGAAGAATGTATAAGTGTAAATGTAAGTGGTCAGGTTGAGTAGCACATCTCATTTTGAGAAATCTAGGTTCCTTTCCTTAAAGCAGCCACATTATTTAAAAGATCTGGGGGTTTCCATAGTCTTCCCTGGCAAACCCAACTATGGTTGCTATTCCCTAGATGGAAGGGACAGGACAGGCCCCTACAACACTCCCTTCCAAGCTGCCACCATAAGATGTCTTTCACCTAAACCTTGGTGATTGCCCTCTGCTGTGTTGGCCCTTTGGGGCTGCTAGGCACAAAACAGGGCTGGAAGGCCCTGACTTGCTCCTGGCAACCTCTTCTGTACTTGGTGCTTTGGAAATGCTTCCTAATCTGATTAGGATACAGATCCTAAACACAGATTCACAGATACTGTAGATATACTTACTGTGGGTTATAAGTACTGGTTTAGGAATTGGTTGGTTGTTTAGACACCAAGGAATAGATTTGGTTTTGCTCTATGTATATACAAGGATGATGACTGGATGTACTTTCCTAGTTTGCCAACAATTTAGGTTTTTCTCTCCCAGATTTAGAATGAAAGATCAATGTCCTAAATTCTTAAAGAAATTGGCCTTTAGACTGCTGTGATTTAATATTCTGATTTGTACTGTAGACCTAGCTACCATTACCTACAGTGATGGAGAACCCCTCCCCTTGCTGTAGTGTCTACACTGAAGTGCTACAGTGGTGCAGGTGCTGCTGTAGTGCTTTAAAAGTAGACACTAGGCTTCTGATTTTTTTCAAAAAATCCCACATGTAACATCCAAGAGAATAGTCTAATATTATACACTCTCTTATACAGCTTTCTTACAGATTTCTTACAATAGAACCAATTTTAAAGTTGCAAAAATTGGTAACTTTAATTTATAAATAATATAGCTGTCAAATATTTCATTTAAATACCTTCAAAAAGTACTTTGGGCATTTTTTTTTTAGAGAGTTCATGAATGGATGCTAGTCTTAAAATGACTGAGGTAGCAGATTTGACTACTGCAATGACTTAATGTTTCATTTTTCTAACAGAAAAAATGGATGTCATTAAGGCCTAAAATTAAAAAGTAGGGGTGTGTGGAGGAATGACCCAAGTTTTTTTTTTTAATTTGAAATGTACTTTGGTTGTGATAAATATATTTTATGCAAAAATTAATGGGATATAAGTTCTTCAGGATAAATTAATCTCTGTGAAAATGGCAAACTGATGGAGGGGAAGCCTGCTATTCAGTTTCATTATTGCCTACTGAGCTAAGGTAACTTCATAAACTCCTTTTTTATAGTGCAGTATACTCAATATACCAGAGATATAAAGGAAAACTTGAATTTTTTCAGGCATCAAACATTTGGGTTCTGGAAGATGTACAAAAAAGCTTATAGATTACAGCATTTAAGTAATCCCACATGACATTTTAAAAAGAGTGTTTGTAACTTAAAGGTCCTTTGTTTGAATGCATACCTTCAGGCTAAAAAGTCCTCTGTCCCCTTCACTTTTGGTTGCAGAAAAAGGGACAAAAAACCTACTAGTTTGGCCTAAACTTTTTAGAGGTAGATAGGAGCCCACATGCCCTTACTCCTCACCTCATTTTCAATACTGCAAACACTATGTCAGGCAAACTGGAGATTTAGGACCCTGCACTAATCAAGAGGGAGCCATAGTGCCAGAAAGGAAGAGGAAGCCTTAAGCCTGGTCTAACTTGAAAGTTTTAATAGTCTAACTATTTCAGTTAGGGGTCTTCTTTTTTTTTTTTTTTAAAGTGACCAGCTATAATGGCAAAAGCCATAGTTTGAATGCAGTTATATTGGTCTAAAGGTGACTTATATCGGTGTTGGTCCCCTTTTTGCACAGTATCTGTATATTGTGTCCACACTAAGTGATATCACTTAAACTATACCAGTATAGTTAAAATGGTATAATTTCCAATGTAGACAAGCTCTTGGGGACTAAGGCAGAGGCACTGGGTCTTGTGTCAATGCTTCAACCTTCTGCAGATGTCTTGAGAGCGATGGGAGCTATCTGCCTTTGACCACATGACATGAGGGTAACTATACCTATGTCCATAAATTCAGCAGTGATGGGTTTGTCCTGCAGGAAGCAGTCAGATGTTTTTGATTGACTGGACTGACTCACTCCAGATAACTCCTCCCACTACAGAGCCCTGCCAAAATTTTCCTTGCCTCCAGTGTTGTAGCAGTGTACTCAGATGCTCTGTAGAATGACCATACCATGATTAACTTTTCCCCTTTTTTCCTACGGTCTTTTTTCTCCGCTCTCCACTTTGTAATGCAGAGCTATTGCCTTGGGAAGGGCCATTAAAATTCACTTCACAATTGCCTAGAGTGCCATGGGGCCTTTAACCAAGATCTACCCCCAGATTAGCATTGGTAATGGCCAAAAAGCAAAGTAGGGAAAGGGCGGAGTCTGTGTACAGCATCTGTGGCTAAGTTAATTGAAGGGGGAAAGAATTCCTTTTATTCCGCTAGTCTTGGTACTACTACAGTTAGAAAGCAGACTGCCAGCATGCCCCATAGGACAGCCCAGCAGTAACTGCAAACTAACAAGAGGCCCAGAGAGAATAGGTGTTGATAGTGGGTGTTTAACATGTGGCTACTGACATAGACCATACCCCATCACTAGGTGAACTACAAAGGTCTCAGAGCTGCAGCCTACTGATCTGGCACCATTATCTTCCCTCCCCTCCACCAGCCAAAGAATCGTGATGGGGCTACATATGTTACCAAGGACTCTTCCCTCTCCCCACCCCTTTCCCTCACTACTGCACATGTTGTACACTGCACATCCTATCTATTTCTGAGGGTTGCTGACAACCAGTGGTGGCACAGAGGAAATCAATTTCCTGCTATTGCCCCTTCTTCCCTTTATAGCGGGGTCATAGTGGAGTTGAAATCTTGTGCAACCCAGTTAGCCGTTTTAGAATTAGCTCTCAGCCTGCCCTCTTAGTGGTCATCTTAAAGTGCTTTCAGCTGAAAAGTGCAGGCATAGGGCTTCCTCTCTGAACTCTTATGACTTTGAATCTTTGGCCCTCTATCCTCCTAGTCATCTCTTAAAGTGGAGTAAGGGTCTCTGACACAAAAACCCCTTGGGAAAGGGTCCCCTGTTCTTTGTGAACAACTCTCACCTCAGACCTGAGAAACTCACTACACCAAACATCTTGCCCTTCATTTTACTCTTTATGGATACGCTCTATCTACAGAAAACTCGTAAGCTGTCAAAATTCATAATCATTGTGAGATGTATGTACAGGTAACACTTAAGGAATAATGTACTGAAAATATGCTTTATGTACTTAAAGTAGAAATTAGTCAGTAGAAGATAATGTGATGGCCCGTTTGGGCAAGAAGGAGTTGTCACCCCCCCTTCACCCCTCTGTCTGGTTGGGGATGCAATGCAAGGTTCAGTGGCTTAGTATTGCACAAGGCTAAGACTCTGAATGGGAAACCATCAGAGGCTATGACAGACAGTTGAAGCCACTTAAAGGTAAAAAAGATACTCTACAAGACAGTGGTTTGCCTGATCTGTGAATGGAAACAAATGGTTGTTTCAGTATAACACAGAGGCGAGAGAAGTACTCTGTGTCCATGCACTGAGATAACCCCTGATGGAGCATGGTCTCCTTTTATGAACATTTGGATCCTGAGAAACCAGCCATCTCTGCAACAGACTCAACTTTGTGGGGGCTGAGAGAATCTACTTTATGAGATGGGAAAGGTAACTTGATAAGCATTGATCTAGGTTCAAGTTTTATGATTTTGTGTTGTATTCATAACTTTGTTTCCACCACTCTCTCATTTCTAGTTTAAATCCTTTAATAAATCTACTTTTGTTTTACTATAAATGCTCACAAGTGTTGTGTAGTTTAAGGTAAAACTGGTAAACTAGGGTACACTGCTCCTTTGGATGTAGAGGATCTGGAATTGCTGTTCGTAGCCTCAGGTTGGATATCAAAGCGAGACTATTCTAAGGGTCTCAGGCTTGGGTGGACCCATTGTTCACCTTCAAGGTGAAGTTAGGACCGGCATAGCCCTGAAGACCCTGTGTGAGTGGCTGAAAGGCCAGGGGTGGTAGGGAGATGACACCGACTTACCACAAGAAAAAGACTCCCTCTTGCTGGAGGCAGGGAATAACATGGTGAATCACCATGTGAACAGTTTTGCAGGTTAGCAATCTTGGGCATCACTACATACCTTCACAAAACTCAATAATGTTGATAGACTTCAATCAGGTGAAGCAGACCGTGCCAGGAGCGGGCTGCAAGCCATAGCTCATCCTTAGTCCACCCAACAATTGATAGTGATGGAGGGAGGGTACTAAGACAAAGAACTCCCAACGCTAAAGGATTTATGGATCCATCCAGGACAGTCAAAATGAGAAAATTTGTCTCACTTATCTGGAAACTTTCATTCTGGGTAGGAAGATAGTCCACAAATTCATCCTACCTTGTACTTTTCATCTCCTTCTACTGAGAGAGGTTTTTTTCAATACTGTTGCATTGGGTTCCCTCCCCCACATTTTAGAGAACTTTGATGCATAACCATGTGCTTACATTTAATCTATGACCCAGTTAATATGTTTTTGTCAGGTTGGACAGCTCTACTTCCTAATGGTTGGGCAGATTTATGAGCTATTGTGAAAATGTTTTTTAAATAATGTTTTATTGAGATATAACAGTTATCAGCTTTTGGAAGTGACTCTCTGGGGGGACTCTTCAGTGGGAGGAGTTATCTGGAGAGTTAACCCAGCCAATCAAAAACATCTGACTCTGCCTCCTACAGTGAATAACCCATAACTCTTGAATTTATGGACCTATCCCCCTACTCAGAATGAAAATTTCTGGTTGAGACGACTGGTGAATTTACAATGAAACCCTAATCAAAGCTTAGCTGCAACTGTGTCAGAGAGAGAGAGACAATATGTATATATATGTATGTACGAATATAGAGTAAGTGGAGTTATAGTATAAATAGTTTATTAGTATGCATTCGGGAAAGCCACATTAGTCACAAGTGTAAATAAAACTTGTATACTACAATAGACTTCCATGTATTCTGTACATGTCACAACTATAAAATCCTGTCCCTACACATGTCATGTCCCTTAGTCTCATTCTACCAAAGATCAGTTGCAGGCTGGCTGACATATAATGTGAGGCAAATGATGCAGAAACAAACTCTGACAGTTGCTCAGCATTCTTAAGAAACCCTACAATAACAAACCAGCATAGGTACTGGAAGGAAGAAATATACCCTGAATAATGGCATCCATTTCTGCTTTAAGTATCAAAAGGTGTTATTGAGGGCAAGTCGGATGCATTAAGCTTATGCTCTAATAAATTTCTTAGTCTCTAAGGTGCCACAAGTACTTCTTTTCTTTTTGCGAATACAGACTAACACGGCTGCTACTCTGAAACCTGTCATTAAGCAAGGCACTGAATTTAGCCGTATAGAGTGGAAATGCATCCGATGAAGTGAGCTGTAGCTCACGAAAGCTTATGCTCTAATAAATTTGTTAGTCTCTAAGGTGCCACAAGTACTCCTTTTCTTTTTATAAAGGGGAAGGGAGTCATAGTGAAAAATTTAAAATCTCTTATGAGAAGTGAGAATACAGATTTGAAAACTGATATATAATGGGATTATTAACCCAAAAGGCAAACACGTAATGTACATAAGAATCATGGATAGAGGGAAGAAATCTCATCCAGTACATATCACTCTCAAGTAAGCCAGCATTCTAAACTCTTAGGTTTATTCATGAGACAGTGAATCAAAGCAATAATCACTTTTCATGAATTAGTTTGGAGGGTGCACAGAATGTGCTTTTCTTGCATAAATTACCATTTCTATTGTAAATTGTTTTTCTTATGCATATTCTCCTTACAGTCCCCTAAGGGGCATAGTACAGGATTCCTAAAGCAAGCAGGCAGCTGAAAACATGATGATTTGAGTATTTAAGTGCTGAATCTATATACTAAATCTCTATCTATTTTTTAAAAAAATAAATGAAATACTAGTGATGATTTTCAAAATGAAGTGAATCCATACATTATTGAAACCCTGGTCTTTCTGATGTCTCTTTTCAGATGCCTCATGGTGTACATTATGTAAAGAATTTTTTAATGGTTATTTCCTTTGTCTTTAAGCTTTCCTATATGCCAAATAACCAGAACTGTCTATATAAGATCAGAAGTTTGGGTTGTGGGGGAAACCACCTTTTTCACAAACATCACATATAATGTGTGAGCTGGGGCATGATTCTCTCCGCTCCTTCTGCCCTTGCAATATAGTTCATTAATTCTTTTTTAATAGTGTGTCAAGAATTTTCATATAGTTTTTCATCTTGCAATTTTACATAGGTGTATGGCCTCCATTTTCAAAAGTGACTAGTGATTTTGGGTGCTTCTTTTGTTGGGTGACCAATTTGAGACACCTTAAAGGGGCCTGATTTTCCGAAAGTGCTGAGCCACCTGCCCTCTAAAAATCAGGTCCTTTTATGGTGTCTCAAGTTGCCCAAAAATTGAGTCATCCAAAGCTAGTGGCACCTGAAAAAATTGACTCTATATTTGTTTTAGCTTTTCTTCAGTTATCACAGACAGACAGCCTAGACAGGACCTGAATTTTATAAATATTTTATAAAATCTTTCTGGTCCTCTTTGTATGTCTAAAGAAACAAAAAAGGACACAAGGATTTGGGGAAGGGTGGCCAGGCCAGTTGGTTTACCTTCAGCCTCCACAGGTTCGGCAGATCGCAGCTCCCACTGGCCACAGTTTGCCGTTCTAGGCCAATGGGGGCTGCGGGAAGGGCGGCCAGCACATCCCTTGGCCCGCACTGCTTCCTCTGATGGGCTGTTTGCCAAAGGTTGCCTATCTCTGGTCTAACAGATTCTTTTGCTGCTGCCTAAGCCAGTGTCCATTGTTCCTGTGAGGCTGGGCTGGGTTTGTCCCATCCTGCACATCACGTGTAACTTGCTCTTTCAGGTTCAGTCTCATAAATTTTGGGTTTTTCCTATAGCACCCTCTAATAGTTCCATCATAAAACTAGGATAAGTGATGGAGACAGCATGTCCCAGAGGATAGGGTAAGTGAGTGGGAGTCAGGAGACTAGACTGGGGTTTGGTTTTCAAGCTCATTGATGTGAGACAAAATCACTTCATTTCTTTGTGCTTCATCTTCCCTATCTGTAAAAAAGAAGATTACGGTGCTTAGGTACGTTTTAAAAAGTATATGCAATGACAAAAGTGCTATAAACATATGAGTATTTTAAATTACATATTTACACTTTTGCTATTTGGGCTTCTGGCAATTTTGGGATTGATTTCACTTCACATTTAGAGCTTACGGACAACAGTTTTCACACATTTTATTTATCACGTTTCTTTAAAGGGGTTTTGTTTTTGTTTTAATTTGTGGGTGAACTGAGCACTTGGAAAAGAGAGGAACTAGAAGCACAAGCTAGCTGTAGCTCACGAAAGCTTATGCTCTAATAAATTTGTTAGTCTCTAAGGTGCCACAAGTACTCCTTTTCTTTTTGCGAATACAGACTAACACGGCTGCTACTCTGAAACCTGTAATTTAACAAAGAAATTGATATGTACCAGGCTTTTTATCCCAAGGGGAGCCTCTGACACACTGCAAACAAAACACACTGCTTCAGGTAGAATAAACAAACAAATTAATTAACTATAAAGATAGATCTTAAGTGATTATAAGTCAAAGCATAACAAGTCAGATCTGAACAAATGAAATAAAAGCAAAATGCATTCTAAGCTTATCTTAACACTTTCAATGTCCTTAAAAACTTAGATGTTTCAGTCACTTGGTGGTGGTGGTGTCTGTAGATGTAGGTGGAAGAGAGAGAGCATGGCAAAATGTCTCTTCCTTTTATCACATCCTTTCTTTTCTCTTGGCTTTGGGCTATATTGATTTGGGCTATAATGTCCTCACTATGTGGATGGTACACAGCTCTGACCTCTTTGTCGTCAGATCGAAAGGAAGTGCTGTAGTGGTTTCCCATTGGTTGATGAAACAGGCACTTTGGAGTAAAAGCCCAGGCTGAATACTGAAAAAGAGAGAGATGGTGGTGGGTTGGCTGGGGGAAGCATCCAGAGATTATGAGAGGTGGTGCCTAACATTGTGACTCAAGGGTTTGTCAGTGCGGTCAGCAATATAGGGGTACTCATGCAATCCCAGCTGGTCCTGTAGTTCCTGGTGGTATCAGGAGCTGGGATTGTTGAATTCCATTTGCCCCTGGCTCACTGACTGACACTGTTTTTCTCATATGTGGAGCTTGCTATTGTCTTCCATTCCTTTGTCACCTCTATCATTGGATTATTGCAAGGTATTCTGTATGGAAGCTGTGAAGTATACACAGAAGATACAGGAGAATGAAGCTTAATGGGGCTGGCTGAGGGAGCACATTACACTAGCACTCCAAAGCCTGCACTGGATCCCTATTACCTTTCAGCTGCATTGATCTTTTAAGCGTGATCACATGGGCTCAGATCCTCAGAGCTGTTTAGGCACCTCACTCCCACTGAAATCAAGGGGTCTGAGGTGCCTAAATACTTTTGAGGATCTGGGTCATCATGGTGCCTAGGAGACTGTCTCCCCTTATCCTCCATCACAACAGATATCATCTAATGAGTTGGAGCTGCTATCGAGGGTTGGTGGCAGGCACGTACATTTGGAGGGCACTCCATTTCCCCATTTGTTTCAGATAGCCTAAGCCCATTGATCTTTAGAACATATCTGTTTTCTCTGGCTTTTGCCTTAGGCAGTGGAGATAGTGGGTACTGGTCTTATGTTTACCTTTGATCTTGAGAGTGGCATTGTAGCTGACTTGGGCGACAAGGATTGTTGAGATTGTTGAGGTTGTTTTTTTTTAAAGTTTATGTACCCAGATACATTTGAGAAAGGTGCATTTTTATAAATATAGCAGTAAATAAATGACTGACAAGAGGAATAAAAGTGTTTCTTTGGAGAGCTTTTCTAGACCTTTAGCGTTTGTCTAATTGGGAACTTACATTATGTTAGAAAGCGGCCCTGAGGAGTCGTGGTAACTTACACAATGCTAAACATTCAGTGTAAACCATGATTATATATTTAACAATGCATAAGGTGGTGGCAGTGAACAACCAACCTAATGTAATTAGGATGGACAAGCCCTAGCAAGTACGGACATTTAAATCTCACATACAGATCGTGAAGGAAATTGAATGGACAGGCTAGTGAATAATACTTAGTATTTACACAGCCCTTTTCATCTGTACATTTCAAAGTGCTTTACGAGGATAGGTAACCATTATTGTCCCTATTTTAGGGATAAGGAAAAAACTAAGGAACAGAAAGGTTAACAACACTTTAGTGGGGGAACTAGGACTCAAACCCAGCTCCTTTAACTCTTAGATGGGTGCCCTAGCCATTAGGCCACATTTAACTTCACACTATTCTTATCTGTCACAACTATCTCTGACCTGATCTCCTCAGATGCCTATATTAAACAACTAAATAAATAAAACCCCACTTCCCTCTAGAGCTACCCAGAATTCCACTGCTGCCTTCAAGACACCCCACCCCACAGACCCATCTTCCGCCAAGCACTGGCAGAACAACAGCAGGTTTCCAAGGTCAGGATGGGATTAGGGTAGGTTGTGTACCACTTGTTGTCATTGAGCAGGCCTCTAAACTGCAAGTCATGCTTCCAAGACATGCCCTTAATAGATAAATTGCAGTCTAGATCAACTTTCCCCATTTGTAGCAGAAAGTGTACTGTTTTTCCATTTTGTGTCACCAAAAATAGCCATCTGCTCCAGTGTATTTTAATGAAGGCTAAAGGTGTGTCCCTAATTCCCCCTTTTGCCCAAATATGCCTGTGAATAACCTGCAACAGTTGGCATTTATTGTACCACACCTGCACATAACTATGAAAACAGCATGCAGCAGTTCTCTTACTCTTGAGGTTTTTTGTTTGTGTCCCAAAATACCCTCCCCTTCCCCAAAATGTCCATCTGTGCCCAACCTGTTTTCCTGCTCACCCTGTTTGTACTTTACTCCACTGTTCAGATCTCCTTGGTAGCAGATTAACACTATCTGGAGCAAATTTGCCAAGACTTATTTAAAGCAAGCAGTCACGTGGCTTGAAAAGCTGCTGAGTGGGTTTATTTTTTAACTAACTAAACAGAAGCAGAAGATTATGCCAGGAAATTGATTAGTACTGGAGAATATATGCATCGCTTGCTTCTAAGTATAAGTTGTATGCTGTTTTAAGCTAAAAATACCAAGATATTTAAAAATAAACTGACACAAGAAGATCATTCTGTTGGTAAATGCCGAGTGTTTTTTGTTAACTTCCCTCTAATTCTGTATAATTTTCATGTTTCTTACTGGTGTTTCTTAATATTTGTTGCTAGGTTTGTCTTGTTTTTCAACAACATATAGTTTTTGCTTAACCTAATACAAACAAAGTGCTCAAACATGAGTCCATATATTCTCCTGAAAAAACAAATGTTTCCTATTTCTTTTTGTAAATTGTTAAAAAATTGTGTGCATTGTCTCTGTTGCTGTAGTGCTTGTCTTCCTCCATTTATGGGATAGTTCTAGATAAACACTAGTACTGAAAGTCCCTTTTTTTTCAGACTATAGTCTTTCTTATCCACTCGAACTCCTTCAGTGTCAATACTCATTGCTTCCTATGGAGAGCTAAATCATTGGATTTCAAAACTTTATAGCTTTTAAAAACACTTTCCTGGGCAGTAAGTGATAGCTGTTTCTGTTTGAGGGAAGCTCTGTGCGATTGGCTACACTAGCTAGTTTTTTGCACAAAGGGAGAAACAAAAGCAGAGCAGAAGCCTCACAAGCTAAAATAGCTCCCTTATGGCCAAGTTTGTTGCCTCTGTAATGCCACTGACATTTCTAAGGGTGGAATTGAAGCCTTGGGGGCAGATGCAGAGGTGATTATATGACAGGATTGCCTGTGATAGCAGGAGACTGAACCCAATGACCTAGGAGGTATCGTCTGTGTTTTCACTTGTACTGGGGACATAGGCAACTTTCTTTCACCTCCTCCTTTTATCCTGGGGTGCAAGTAGTGCAGGCTCAAGGCTGTTCTAACTTGCCCTGGCTGAAAAAGTCCTGTAAGGGACCAACTGATAGACTTACAAGCACAGTGATTTTATCCCTTCCTACCACCATGCCCCTTACAGAGGAGTGGGGCAGAGTGCAGAGCTGGGGCCATAGTATTCAGCATGGACCACATTTTAAAAGGTATTTAGGCACCCAAAGATGCAGATAGCTACCAAAAGTGCCTAAACACTGAATTCTCAAAGAATCATCACTCCTGATCCCAAAGAGCCAGGTATCTAAGCACCTACTGGGATTTTCAAAAGTACCTATCTGCATCTTAAGGTGCCTAAATACCTTTAAAAATCTGACCCTAAGGTCAGAAAAGAGATTTGGTTCACACTCAACTGCAGTAAATTGGCCTAATTCCATGGAAGTCAGCCCAGAGAACTCCATTTGATCTGCCATTGGCTGGACTGTTAATGTGGTCAGTGCTGGTTATCTGCACAAGAGAAAACAGTTTAAACAACATGACACTGAGTTTGAATCATCACCACAATGATTCATTCCTAACTTTATTTCCTCCAGCGACTTGAAAGCAACCCCAGTGGCTGCAGCCTCTGAATTTAGCCCATGGCACCCTAGCTTAGGAGAGGCGCTTTTTATTTACACTGAAAGAGAAATTAAAGAAGACAAAGGTGATTCATGAGTTCCCTTTACCACAACTGCAAGTTAAGTACAAAGCTGATCTGCTTGCTTGTCAATTAAATTCACCAAGAATAAAACCTGTAATTCCTATTCACCAAGAAGTATCAAGCACATAAAAAAAATATTCTTGTGTGTATTTAGGTTTGATGCAAGGGTAGCCCCCAATATCATAAAGTTTGAACACTCCTGCATCCACTTAAATCAGCAGAGAAAATTCAGATAGGCAGGACAAACTTCCTAAGCTGAAATTTGACCAGAACATCAGGTTCATGTGCTTACTAAAATTGGTCATAACCTTTTATTTTACCTGCCATTCAAAAGCTAGTAACCTCAGCAGACAGTGCTCCCTGACACCAGGCTGATTTATTACAACTGACTCAGAGGGAAGATTTCAGAATAGCAGCCGTGTTAGTCTGTATTCGCAAAAAGAAAAGGAGTACTTGTGGCACCTTTAGAGACTAACAAATTTATTTGAGCATAAGCTTTCGTGAGCTACAGCTCATTTCATTGGATGCATTGAGAGGGAAGAGTGCCACCTATTGAATCACCAATTTAAGTGCATATAATTATATGTTGGGTTTTTTTCAATTCAGCTGTCAGACACAATTCTTTGCATTTAATTTCTCTTTATATCCCTTTGGCATTTTATTTTCTATAACAAACTTTTTACATATATAACTTTCTGCAACACCCAGTTCTCCCTTGGCATTCTCCCATCCAAATACTGACTCAACCCAATCCTGCATGTGAAATTTTAAAGCCGCACAGCACAAGATAATATAGGTCTAGGTAACCTAAAAGGGAGGCAAGATATTGTTTTGAGCACTTGTAATATCGTGTTAGGGAATTTTGCAAATGATATTCTAAACTTTTTTGTCAATTTGATATGGAAACAAAAACATGAAGACTTGTTCTATTGCATGATGGTGGGATAAAATATTAAAACAATATTCTAAAAGCCCATCTTGCTAATATGTCAGTCAGTGGTCAGCATTTAACTGAACCTGGATTTTTGCAAAAGGCCGTGGTTATTTCATTGGGCTTCTGAATGTGCAATCCCTCCACCGAGTCATATGGGGATTGAGTGGGACAATTTTCCCAGTTCTTAGTATGCAAGAGAGTGAGCTGTGGAGGAATTGTCTTCTTAAATCCTCACTGAACGCATTAGCTCAGCCCCCATCTTTGGAGAGTTAAACAAGGGGAGATTTCGAGAGCTAAGTGAGTTGTCATCTAGTGTACATAGAAGAAATCAGAACATTTGGCACTATTGTCATATACACAATTAAGCTTGCAAAAATCTAACTAAATATTGAAAACACCCAATGTAATTATTTATTAGGAAGTTACAATCAGCCTGCAAGATCGCCGAGCGCCATGTGCTGTGCTGGAAAAGGCAAGGGGTGATAATTCCCTTAGTATAATCTTTCCATAGTGTTAAAAACAAAATAATAGCAAAAATAAGTATAATTACGGCTGCAAAATTATTCATTTCCTCCAAAGTAGCATGGAAATTTAAGATTAAAACTGTACTCTGTTTATACAGGATAGGAAAAATGTATTACAATGCTAGTCATTCTACTCTAGGCCCTGATCCACCAAGCCACTTACTAATTATTATTTATTATTATTATTGGTCTATAGTGTGATAGTACATAGGAGCCCCTGTCATGGAATATAATGCCATTGTGCTGGGCACTGTACAGACACATAAGAAAAGATGGTCCCTGCCCCAAAGAGCTTACTATTATATGTTTAACCATGAATTTAAATGTACATGCATGCACAGTCCCATTTAAGTAAATGTAGTACAGTAGTTATTTCAAGTAAGCCGTGGTACTACTAACAAGGGTCTTGTTTCTATAACCCGTAATCACAGAAGCCCTATTTCAGAGTGGTAGACGTGTTAGTCTGTGTCAGCAAAAACAACGAGGAGTCCTTTGGCACCTTAGAGACTTCTAGTCTCTTAGAAGCCCTATTGAAATCAATGGGACTCCTTGTGTGGGAAAGGATTGAAGGACTGGGCTGTAATACTGCACACTGAAAAATAATTATGCAATCCTATCCTTGTTACACTCTAATATAATGCAATTAACATCTATGTATGTATGTATGTACAGTATCAGTAGATCCACCCATGCTCATCACCGTGGTAGGGAGTTCTTGCCTAGGTGTGCTTTTGGAGGACAATTTAGAAAACAAAATATAATAATTCCAAGTGTTTCTATGAATAATGATCTGAGGGAATAATTTGCATTTTGTGCATCTATATGCAATCAACTGCTTTAATAACCAGAGCAAAATAACGCTGTTCTCTGTTGGAACGACAGTTCAGCAAGAGTGATAGTATTGTTTCAAATATTTTGAGTTACCCCAAAGAGAATTCTATATTTGGGCTAATTAACTGACCTCTTATCAACTAGAGTTCTTAACTATTCTGAGAATGGTATGTGAAGAACAGTGATAATGTTAAAGAGAACTGGTTACATGTGTGTAATTTTCACACTTGTTACAATCATTTCATCATCATCAGAATGGATGAGTGTAGCATCGTTTTCTATTTTCATTAAATCCTTTGTCACCAAAATGGGATCACTGTTATCTCACAAAGAGGTAAATATTAATTAGGCTTTATACAGGTAATGTGCATGCAAGAGAAAGAGAAAAATCCACCCACCAACCTGAGATCAGCATTATGGGCTGTTGCATAGCTCTCTTCCTCATAGCTGCTCTCTCCTGTGTTGGAATAGCAACTGCTTCCTTTTCACTCTCCTCTTTGTGGGCTGTTAGAGCCATAGGGTTCTTGCTAATTTGGTGGCCTTTCCCCTCTCTGACTCCTGTTTTTCCACCTATGTGAGGCTGACACGAAGCTCCCCTCACCACTTCCCCTGGTACTAGGAGGATGCAGACACTCCCCACCCCTTCCCTCCCTGCAGCATCTGTGCTGGCAGGCATTTTGCACAGTCCTACTGTAAGGCTTAAGTGGTATGGAGACTTTTACATTTTACCCATTGTGTGTTAATGGTGGGGATGTGTTGTTCCACTCTGACCTTTTCATATACCGTACTTACTCTTTCCTGCTCTTTGCTCCCTTACTGTCTACCCCTGTTGCGTGTGATATTGCCAGCCAATCCCACATTATTAATATTTAGAATGTCAGAGCACTGCCATGAGTGCTGTTGAGTTTCACCGAATGAATTGGCAGCAAAATTCTGCTAGCCTGTAATTTGTGTGAGAAAGTCTGGGGTTATGGCTGCTGTAATGACTCATCACAGTCAATACAACATTTGTGAAAAAAATCCATCTTGCTTAATTAAATAAGAAGTAGGGATGGGCATAAGGTTTGGCCTGGACCCATTTTAGAGATAAAGGGCAGGTCTACACTTAAAATGCTGCATCAGCGCAGCTGCACCACTGTAGCGCTTTAATGAAGATGCTCTATGCCAGTGATACTCACACTCAGGCTCGCAAGCCACAAGTGGCTCTTTAATGTGTTTCCTGTGTCTCTTTTCAGCAAATAATGTTAAAACACTGTGGGTGATTTTAATTATTAACCAATCAGGATGCTTTTACTATGTTATTAACCAATTGTCGTTGATAAAATAATAATACTTGGTTAGTCATTTTGCTGCGAAAATAATATATATACAAACTAACTATGAAGATATAGTACTATAGTAAATGAAACCATGAATTCACACTACTGTGGCTCTTTTGGGTAATGCTGATTGCTAATTTGGCTCCTGAACCACTGAGGTCTGGGAATCTCTGCTCTACGCAGCCCATAGTTAATCCACCCCCGTGGTAGCGACGTCAGCAGGAGAAGCTCTTCCACCAACATAGCACTATCACCACAGACACTTAGGTCCAGGGCCGGCTCCAGGCACCAGCTTTCCAAGCAAGTGCTTGGGGTGGCATTCACAATGGGGCGGCAGCAATTTGGCGGCAATTCAGCAGCGACTGCTTGGGGCAGCAAAATTAGTAGAGCTGCCCCTGCTTAGGTCAGAATAACTATGTCACTCAGGGGTGTGGCTTTTTCAAACCTCTGAGCCATATAGTTATGTGGAAGTAATTCTGTGGTGGAGACCTGCCCAAAGGCTGTTATGAGTTTCTTTCACCCAGAGAGAATTAAGCTAAAGTAAAGCTTACTTTACTTTTGAATAAAGAAAAGGAGTACTTGTGGCACCTTTGAGACTAACAAATTTATTTGAGCATAAGCTTTCGTGAGCTACAGCTCACTTCTTCAGATGCATTTTCCACCAAATGCATCCGATGAAGTGAGCTGTAGCTCACGAAAGCTTACGCTCAAATAAATTTGTTAGTCTCTAAGGTGCCACAAGTACTCCTTTTCTTTTTGCGAATACAGACTAACACAGCTGCTACTCTGAAACCTTTACTTTTGAATGAGACTGCTACAAAAGGTCTTAATGTGCTTTAATTAATGCATGTTACATTCACACTGTTAGTTAATTTGGCTTAACATTCCTGAGTGTCCCCCTGACAACATGTCCTTAGTTTTCCCATGCGTGAAATGTGCACGGGAATTATTATCAACGTTTGTAAAGTACTTTGAGAACTATAGATAAATATGATGTATTATAGGCCTAGAAACAAAAATAGGGAAAATATAGATTTATAGCTATCTAACAGTGTAATTATTTGTGCGGGCATGTGGAAAGACCTGCCACATTTTCTTTTAAAGTATGGTTTCCATGAAGGGCCGAGCAATTGTGACTTAAACTTCCACTCATTCGTATTCATAAATCACTACATATTCTATGCAGGACCACCAGAAAAGTTTCTTGAAGTCCCAGGTGTGAAGAAATGAATGAGCACATAGCTATCTAGTACCTTCAGATAGGTAAATAGGAGGTGTAAGCAGACACCACATGTCAAGAGGATGAACGCTCTGCTGATCAGGTTTGCATTTGGGTCAGGAAATTGAGCTACATAGTAACTGAAGAAAAGGAGTACTTGTGGTACCTTAGAGACTAACAAATTTATTAGAGCATAAGCTTTCGTGAGCTACAGCTCACTTCATCGGATGCATTTGGTGGAAAAAACAGAGGGGAGATGAAGTAAGCTGTAGCTCACGAAAGCTTATGCTCTAATAAATTTGTTAGTCTCTAAGGTGCCACAAGTACTCCTTTTCTTTTTGCGAATACAGACTAACACGGCTGCTACTCTGAAACCTGTCATAGTAACTGAAGCTTTCTGAAGTCTGGCCAAACCTGAATCAGGTTCACCCCTGCTTCTGAGTCCTGGCAGGGTCTGCTCAAAGGTTTTGCTGTGGCAGGCAAACTGGAAATTGTCTGCCTCTTGCACAACTAGCACAAGACAATCTAAGGCACTTAACCACTGCAAATGGCTCCTGTCTGCTCTGCTTGTGTGGCAGAGCTGGCTGTTATTCCATGTCTAATACGGGAATGAGCTCATTCCACTTACTTTTTTGCTGATCTGGATCAATGAGCTTTTTTCCTAACTGAATTGCAAAATAAAGGTATGAAAACACTCTTTTGCTAAATCCAAATCAAAACTACAACCACCCCAAAATATTCTCAGTATTTCCTTGCAGCTGATTTCAAGGACAATGACACTAAAGAGCACAATCAGAACACTCTCCCCCCAGGAGGAATGGAGCTGTAAAAGCTGGTTCATGTGGCACTAGCATGTTTGAAATCTTCATTCTCGGTGTGAAGAGGGTAAGACTGTAAACAAGTTGTCTTTCTGGGGTAAACAGCCGATGTCACTTTCCACTGGCTTTTCAAACCAATTCTTTGTTTAAATGATATATTGGTTAATGTTGAAATGTGAAAGTGCCAAACAGATCACAGTGGTGATTGAAGTCCCCTATTTATGCACATATGATCTACCACATAGGCATCAGTAGCAAAAAAGGCACCCCTGTAAGTGCGCTAGGCACTCTGACATTTGCTCAATCTTATAACAGCATAATACATCCAGCAGCATTATTTTAAAAAAAACAGCAACAACAATAACCCAAAAAAGAAAAGGAGTACTTGTGGCACCTTAGAGACTAACAAATTTATTTGAGCATAAGCTTTCGTGAGCTACAGCTCACTTCATCGGATGCATTTGGTGGAAAATACAATGGGGAGATTTATATATACACACAGAGAACATGAAACAATGGGTTTTATCATACACACTGTAAGGAGAGTGATCACTTAAGATGAGCTATTACCAGCAGGAAGAAGGGGGGGAAGGAGGAAAACCTTTGTGGTGATAATCCAAGGTGGACCATTTCCAGCAGTTAACAAGAACATCTTCAATAGGAACAAGGCCACTGAACAATTGTCAGATGGGAACAACTTCTGGTTACTGACATCCAAGGTTATGTTCAAACTGATAGCCTAGATGGGAAAGTCTCTATAGTTTAGAACCAAGCCCCAAAACCACCCAATCACTCCCAATGAGAATTTAACAGCTGAAGAGTGTGGCATGTTGACAGGCTTCCAGGTCAAAATGAACCATGCAAAGACGAGCACTTTAGTGGTGATTGATTGCTGTTGACTAACGTGCAGAACCGGGAAATGGCCAGTGTTGGAATGGAATTCATTAATTAGAGCCACCTGCTTTTGTCTTATTTTACCTCCCCTTCCTAACAAGAGAAGAACTGTAGTTCCATCTTGAACTACTCAGGGCTCAATTCCTGGCAGAATTTGAAACTAGCAATGGCCTTCCAAAGGTGAAACTGTCGACTTACTTATTGACATGTTTATGACATAGTTAAAGAGAGGGCTCTGAGATCTCACAGATGCTGCACTCAAGTTTCCAGGTTTTGACCTACACTCCTTTTCTATGAAGAGAATTAACATCAGCTGAAGATTCTTCTACAACTGAGATATCTACACCTGATTACACAGTACTCATCATTTTGCTCAGTGTATGACAACATCTTCTCCACCAGTAGTTAGAAATGTAGATTGTGTTGAGGGTCTTTTGGTTGCAAATGGCATGCACAGCATGTCTCAATCTTAAGGTGGCCATATTTTCAAAATAAAACCCTAGGACACTTTTGTGGCAACAGTTTTCAGTGTCATGAAATAGTCAGACAAAAGGCACAAGTACTCTTTTTAAAATGTGTGCTGGTGCCCATACAGCCAGCTTCTGACTCAACAGTGATGTAGGCATATTTCTCAGAGTGGACGATTTTTTCCAGTAATTTAGTGCTCTGAAAGAGTTTCTCACACAATACTGAACAAGTGTCACTAGCACTCGTTTTGAGCAAAAACAAAAAACACTTTAACAGGGTCTATGCTAATTCAACTTTTTTCTTAAAACATTATTAATCAGATGGAATACTCGTTCCACTGGATGATTCCAGCGTGCATTCATTTATCAATGAGTATTAAACAAATAGTTTGTAGTTATAGAAGAAAAGAGACATGATTCGTGAGATGAAAACCTGTGGCATTTCAGGTGTTCTGAATGAAGTTCTTGGAACAGAGGGACATCATATGAAAAACTAAGACTGTCCCAGGAAAACTGGGAGACGTTGTCACTTTACCCAATCTCCCAGATGTCTTCCAGATTTTAATTATCATGTCCATGAGCTATGCAGTTGCAGCATCATGAACCTTCATTAAGCATTTCTAAACTTAGTCTCTTTCTTAAAATACACCTTTGTAAACAACAATTATTTGTGCACAAATTGTGACCTTTTGTGGAAAACACCATGGGAGAACCGGGAAACTCCGGACATTTCAATTTGTAGAACTTCCTCTAAATCATTTTGTCACATGGTGAGATACAGCTGTCCCCACCCACCAAATGGTCAGATGCAGTGGTCCTTTAATCTGCAGATGCCTCAAGATCCACAGGGAAATTCCGTGGATCTCAGGGGATCTGAAGAGAGCTGGTGCATTTGTCTGGAGACCCAGTTGCTCCATACTACTGTTCAGCTTCCTCTGATTTCCTGTAGCAGCAAAGATAACTCATAAACTCTGCTCCCATTGATTCCTTGCTTGCACCTGTCAACCTCATCCACACAAGGAGGGTGAGACTCTAGTGCATGAGTCTCTGTAAAATAAGGCTACCAGAGAAGTGGAGTAATCCCTGTGAGTTTGGAGAGTGGTTGTCTCCTGGCCCTGCCCAGTGCTCTCCATAAACCTCCATCTTTATCAGCAGACATTGCACGGTAGAACTTCAGAAAAAGGAAGGTTAATGCTGCATTAACCGAAAAAAAATGAGCCCAAGGTATGGGTTTGCTTTCATCCCATGGGGGCAGGAAGGAAGCACAGGCGATTTTCTGGCTCTTAGCACACAGAGGGTGTGAACTGAAGCACTTGGCATTGATAATGAACAATTTTTCACATGCAGCTGTGAGGTAGAGGAGATAACTTTGTACCTGACATACTGTTCTTCACTGCCGAGGTGTATAATGTGTCTGTGTAAGTAGCACTGATATTTTCTGCATTTCCTCCTCTCCCCTGGAGAGCTGCTTTTGGTGACCTCTCCAGCATTGCTCCATTTCAGTGCCAGTTCATCCCCCGAGCAGTGAACCAAGGAGGAGAGAATGTTCTGAATAGTTCCAGTGTGGACTGTGTGTTGTCTTAAGTGCACCTGTCACAGCCTTACTAGTTAGCTGTCTCGGGAATTGAATAATGTGCTATGATAGCACAGACATACGTTTGCCTGACTCTTTCCCACTTTCCGCAAGGTAACATTTTTTTATCTGGCCAGTCCTGTCTCACCCTCTTACACAATCAGCTGTGAGAAAACATGTGTGGCTTGCATTATTGCTTGCCAGCAAGTATGGCAACTAAAGTCACTGCCACCAGCATTAAAGTCAGATGCCCTTTATTTGTCTTTGGGAGTTAGAGATGCACATCTCAGAGGTGTGTAGGAAAGATGTAGGAATGACCACTGTGCTAATACCAGAGACAGTTCTCATACTTTTGGCTTATTTGAAATTCCACATTTATGGCTAAGTGACACCTCTCCCTTGTTCTCAAACCTGCCTCTGCCACCGTCAGATATTTAACTTATTTTATTTTCAACAGCAATTAAACCATACAGCATTCAAAAAGAAATCTTAGAGACTGTGATCATTTCCATACTGTTAGCATCTGGAGCCAAAGCTCATTCATAGTTTCCCTGTTAAAAATCTTCTGCATTAAACTTCTCATACTAGTGGGAGCCAAAGAATGAGTGGTTTGTAGCTATGTGCACAATACAGTGGTGCTGTTAATAAGGAACTTCTTGTTGCTCAGGAGCCCCGACTGAGTAGCCTTATGAATAAAAACTCTAAAACACAACTCCCTGAAACAGTTTTAAAGATGGACTGCAAAGGAGTGTTTGCTGCTCCCTACCCCACCCCCTCATGGCACCTTTTCAGATGAGGATTGTAAATCCCTTCTCTAATTATGGGTTGCTCAGACGATTACTTTATTCCTCTGTCCACGCCAGGAAGATCAGACTTCAGTTTCCTTTCCCCCCAAGCAGTAGCCCTCCCTGAGCTAACGGTTTAAACAACCAACTTCAGACACCACAAATGCAATCGATTTACTGATGGAAATAGAGAGAGAATCACAAAATAAAAGAGTCAAATGCAAATATACCTTAGAGTCGTACTGTTAAATACATTGCTAGTGGAGTCAGAAGTTTAGGTTACAAAGTATGGCCCAGACCCTGCAACGGCTGCTAAACAAACTTTACACAAATAAGAAGTCCCAGTGATGTCACATGTACAAAGTTAAGCACATGTCTAAGTCTTTCCAGGATTGGGGCCTATGACATTGTTGCTTGCTGTATCTTTTGCTTTTTACACCATGGACATAAAATAAAGAACCAGGTGAGCAGAGTGCGGACTAAATAAATGTGTTTATTAATTATAGGCAATTTGCAAAGCCTAGCTACCTATTTACACTGCTTCTCTGGTGGGCTTTTAGTGGCTTCCAGAACACAGTTAGTGACAGTAGAGGGCTAAAAAACTATTGGAAGAGATAGTATCCAATTCTTTGGTTTCAGAATAGCAGCTGTGTTAGTCTGTATTTGCAAAAAGAAAAGGAGTACTTGTGACACCTTAGAGACTAACAAATTTATTTGAGCATAAGCTTTCGTGAGCTACAGCTCACTTCATTGGATGTGCCACAAGTACTCCTTTTCTTTTATCCAATTCTTGTACATTATATTAGCTAAAATTCTTAGGCTTTGTCTACACTGGATTTTGAGCCACTGGTATACCTGTAGGACATACCCTCTCCCCTAAACTAGCAGTTTTTAAATGAATGGTTGAAAGTGACTAAAAAAAAGGTCTAAAATAGTGGTAAATTTTTGGTAGTGGATATATATTTTTTCCTTATATGTATTTTATGCACCATTCATCTGAGGATTTCAAAGTTCTCTACAAACATTAATTCCACATAATGCCATTATGAAATAAGGTTGCATAAACTTTATTTTGCAGCTAAGGAAGTAGAAGCACAGAGAAATTAAATGAACGAACGCAAATCTAATGACTTCCAATACCCTGCTCTAGCCATACTCCTTACTATCTTCTGATAACTGTTTCATATTTAAAGTCAAGCAGAGCCAAAATAATCCCCTAACTCTGGATTCCATATATACCATGACATGTGTTCCGAGTTTCAGAAAGAGGCTCTTTATTTGTGAGAGACAGAGGAAACAGCCCATTGGTCCTAACCACTGTCATATCTTCCCTAAATATGATGTCCTAAATACTGAGTAGATGAGTCCAAGACTACATGGAGGAAAAGAGCAATTTCTTCTGGGAGGAGTGAGAGTTGATTTTTTTTTTTCATATTCAGATAGCACAGATAAGAATTTGCCAGGGTTTTGTGTCTGCCAGCCAAGGAGCCCCAGAATACACGGAGGCGAGCTGCTGTGCCCCAGGTAGAGTGAAGTAGTTAAAATCATGGGAGCAAGCCATTAATTAAACTGTCACATGCAGAAATCACATCCAAATGTCACACACAGCCAATAACCCTGTTGTCCTCCAGATGCCTTCACACAGTCTATCATAACTGACTTTCTTGCAAAAATAATGCATTTGTGCAGCCGAAAGATAAAGACCAGTCCTCCTAGAGAGCTTCAAATTCTTTCTAGTGGCGAAAAAATGAGGGAAAGAATCAAAGAAGTTGTAATAATCAAATATGTAAAATGCCCATCCAAATGCAGGTAGTGGGCCTCAATTTTGAACTAATGCTGAACGAAGCTATGCTTAGCTTGGGGGTGGGGATGGAGAGCACAGGTGTTACATTTATGGCCTCTGGGCTGACTGGTCATAAGTTAGAGAAGCCAGAGGGTTGTGCTAATGTATGTTAGGTGCTATGCCAGGGGTGGCCAAACCTGTGGCTCCAGAACCACATGTGGCTCTTCAAAAGTAAATATGCGGCTCCTTGTATAGGCACCGACTCTGTGGCTGGAGATATGGGTGCCAACTTTCCAATGTGCCTGGGGGTGCTCACTGCTCAACCTCTGGCTCTGCCACAGGCCCTGCCCCCCACTCCACCCCTTCCCACCCTTCCCCTGAGCCCGCCCTGCTCTCGCTCCTCCCCTTCCCCCGCAGAGCCTCCTGCGTGCCATGAAACAGCTGATTGGGAAGTACGGGGAGGGAGCAGGAGGCACTGATCGGCGGGGATGCCGGAGGGTGGGAGGCGCTGGGAGTGGGGGGTGGGGGAAGCTAATGGGGAGGCTACTGACATATTACTGTGGCTCTTTGGCATTGTACATTGGTAAATTCTGGCTCCTTCTCAGGCTCAAGTTGGCCAGCCCTGTGCTATGCTTTGTCTATTCTTGGTCATTTTTTGATCAAGAACAGCCAGAGTGTCGCAGCTCCCCAGCCATGTCTCCCCAGCACCTCCTCAGCATACTCCTATTCTGGGGACTCTGAGGGTGGGGGAGGGGGGTAGCAAAGTGCTTTTTCAGAAGCTCTGTGCTACCCAAGGAAGCCACTTTCACAGGGGTATTCCCCAGGCAGAGCCCAGATCCAGCATGAAGGGATTATAACAGAGGCCAGAATCAGAGCCCTGAGTCTTGAATTTGGACTTCAGAGGGCAGAATTTGAGGCCTGATCTGGATCTGGTTCAGAACCTGGAGCACAGATTCTGTCAAGAGAGAAATATAACCTACAGCACAAAGAGAACTACACAGCTCCGTACAACTCCATCAAAAGTTTTTGATAGCCATGAGATAGAAGTCTAAGTGGCTTGCGACTGTTACACCTAACGTCTAAAAAGTCTGTTACACTATCCAGTGCATGAAACATCTGTATCCTAAGTGTGAGATGTAACATTTGAAATATTTCATGGACCTTGTTGTGGAAGGTTAATGCTTGTTGTTGGTTTTTTTAAAGTCATATACAATCCTTCGGTCCTGTTCTTTCATACCAGTCAGTAAGAAATATTTTATTTCAGGACCTTTTACTGCTCCTTTTTATCTCTTTCCTGTTATAGTCAGGAGAAGCCATTGCTGCTGCTAGAGATGCAGATATATATTCTGACCGACCCTGATAGCATCAGCCATATCATCAATTTGTTGGTTAAATAAAGATGACTTACTGGGGTTATTTATTTATTTCTCCCATTAAGTTGTTCGTTTTGGTAATGGGAATAGTTTTATAACTGGACTATAATAATTTCTGGGAAAATTTATGTATGGCTAGATAGTGGCAAATACAGCAGGATACCTCAAAGCAGCACTATGGGGCAATAACTTTGGCTTTTTTTTTCTGCCAGTAACATAAAGCAGCAGATGCCTAACTATAAACACATTTAAATCTATCTGCTCTGTTGCTGAAAGGAATGGAGTGTGTGTGTTTATGTGGAGGCCTGTGCTCACATGATGTGCTTCACCTAATTTACAGCTGCTATTATTGCTGATGCACTGGGGCTGAAGTGTCCTGGGCTGAACAAGTGTTCATCCTTAGTGATATTTCTTGCTGCTCTGAGTTTTCTCACTTTAAAATTGTCTGCTCTCACCTTAGAGCTCCTCCCTCCTCCATCCCCCCTTTATGAATGAGAAGGAAACGTTCACTCTGTATGAAATTCTCCCATGGTACCAGTGCCAGGCCCTTTACACTGCTTAATCCAGGATTGAGGCTGGGTGTGAAAACTCTGGATGAAACAGCCTCTGGGGAGCTTGTGCATTTTTGGGGTAGTGGAGCTTCCATGCTGGCTCCACATTGACCAGAACTAAGGATTGCAAGGGGGGGAGGCCAGAAGATGGGCCATGGGGTCCTTGATGCAGATCCAGTAACGTTTAAAGAGGGGGAAACTGAAGTGCGGGAAGGTTAAATGACTTGCCTGTGTTCATGAAGAAAGTCAGTGACAGAGCTGGGAAGAAAACCTAAATCTCTTGACTCCCAGTGTGGGAACGTGACCACTGGATCATTTTATCTCCTTTTTGGGGGGAGGTGAGGAGGAGCAACATAAGCCTCACTTCTATCACTTTCTCAGAGTCTGTACATGTAGCTCTCATGGCTGAGTCTTAAATAAAGACTCCAGCTTAATGCATCCCAGAACCAACTCCAGAAAAAGCCAGCATTAAATATAAGGGATAAGCATGGCAAGACTAGATTTTGATTCATTAAAATACCCTTTTGGGAGCAAGGAGCCACTGAGAAAACAGCAAAGGAGTTAAATATAAGTCATTTATTACTGTATGTCGGGTGAGGTATTATGGAGGCCTTGAGTGAATCGTGCCTTCTTGGTAGAGTGGTTATGTTAATCAATAAGGTTAAAGAGGAAGCTGAAGGAAGGATTTTCTAGTGGTTAGTGCACTAGCTTAGAACTTAGAAGACCTGGGTTCAATTGCCTGCTCCACCACAAGTTTCCTGTGTTACCTTGAGCTAGTCAGATTGATTTCAGAGGCAGTTAGGTGCCTACATATTTTAAAGCTCTGGCTTAGAAGTTTTTGGTGCCTCAGTTCCACATCTGCTATAGCCTCTGTTGTGGAGGAGATCAGACTGCATGATCATAATGGTCCCTTCTGTCTTTAAAATCTCTGAATCTCTCCTTATTTAATGACCTCTTATTGGAGTCTCGATTGGAAATGCCCTTTTCTCTGCAGCATCAGTTCCTCTCTTTTCTCAAACATTTTTGTTGAGGGTGTGAATTTTCTCATGATGCTGGAAATACCACCAGCTTTTTTAGACTCATAGCTTTGGTATGCAGCAACATTCAGCAAGGTCTGGTTTATTCAGCATTTCAGCTTGATTCTTGTTTTTCACATCTGTTTGCAGTTTCATCAGTCATACAGTATAACAATGGTGACCGTTAATTTTAAAGGATGCTAGAGATAAACCACACAGAAAGAGTGACAGGCAGTCAAGGAGCCAGAGAGTGACTCAGTGGTGTCAAGCAGAACTCACTGACAGAACAGAATTCTACCTTCACTCAATAAAAGTTTCACCCACATATCTAAGAGCAGAACTGCTTCCCCCCCCCCGCACCCTATTATTATTTGTAGACATTAATGCAGAATATTAGGGAAATATTTTTGTTCAACATATTCATGATTTTCTGTAATTTTATATGCTGTCAAGACCAATTAAAACTGTCCAATTCCGGTTGGGCAGGAGGATGTTTGTCTTGGTGCTGACATATTGTTCCCTTTTGGTTCAGGATAAAAAGGAAGCTATTAACACAACCAAAAAAGAAAGCGTCTCCCCTAGGTAGGTGTGAGGAATTTGCACGTCTTCCACGTAGTTCAATGGAAAACTTGCAAGATTTTCCACTCCTTCCCTGCAGGAAGACTTCATGTTTTAGCTGCTTAAACAAACACAAAAAAGTGACATTTTCTAGCATATGTTGAAAAAAATAGGAAAAATACAGCAAAATCTGTCATGAGAAGTATATTTGACAGAAATGAATGTTTATCAGAATTGCTTTTCAGGCTTAATTTTAATAACTAATTCAGGAGAAAAACGTTATCCTTCTATTATGTGGGACTTCAATAGAATCTGGATTCAGAAAATGTGCACTGCATCAGCATTTCATGTGGGAACAAATGATACAGCCAGATTCTCGCTGGAAAGTATCAAGGGAGACTATGCTAGGCTGGGGAAGACACTTAAGGAAATTGAGGCTCAGGTGATCTTTAGCGGGATCCTTCCTGTTCCTAGAGAAGGGCAACAAAGGTCTGACAAGATTATGACTGTCAACAGATGGCTTAGGCAGTGGTGCTATAAGGAGGGCTTTGGGATGTATGGCTACTGGGAGGCATTCACGGACAGAGGTCAGTTCTCTCAGGATGGACTTCATCTGAGTAGGGAAGGAAATAGACTTCTAGGATGGAGGCTGGCACAACTGATAAAGAGAGCTTTAAACTAGGAATTGGGGGGAGATGGATGGGAGATGTCCAGAAAATCTCCACGCCAGATTTTAGCATTGAGAGGGAAGAAGATGAAGTAAGAAAGGATACAGCCGTGGGGAGGAGAATGTATATAAGGAGCGAGGGCGGTGTGGATACTAGTCTAATAGGTTATACTGGCTGTAGAATGACTGTGCCTAATAGGGTACAAAATGTGAGCGAGTCCAAACAGCAAAAATTAAGATGTTTGTACACCAGTGCGAGGAGTCTAGGTAACAAAATGGAGGAACTAGAGCTACTGGTGCAGGAAGTGAAACCAGATATTATAGGGATAACAGAAACATGGTGGAACAGTAGTCATGACTGGACTACAGGTATTGAAGGGTATGTGCTCTTTAGGAAAGACAGAAACAAAGGTAAAGGGGGTGGAGTAGCATTGTATATCAATGATGAGGTAGAATGTAAAGAAATAAGAAGCGATGCAATGGATAAGACAGAGTCCGTCTGGGCAAAAATTACATTGGGGAAGAAAACTAGTAAAGCCTCTCCTACGATAGTGCTTGGGGTGTGCTATAGACCTCCGGGATCTAATTTGGATATGGATAGAGCCCTTTTTAATGTCTTTAATAAAGTAAATACTAATGGAAACTGCGTGATCATGGGAGACTTTAACTTCCCAGATATAGACTGGAGGACCAGTGCTAGTAATAATAATAGGGCTCAGATTTTCCTAGATGCGATAGCTGATGGATTCCTTCATCAAGTAGTTGCTGAACCGACTAGAGGGGATGCCATTTTAGATTTAATTTTGGTGAGTAGCGAGGACCTCATAGAAGAAATGGTTGTAGGGGACAATCTTGGCTCAAGTGATCATGAGCTAATTCAGTTCAAACTAAATGGAAGGTTTAACAAAAATAAATCTGCAACTAGGGTTTTTGATTTCAAAAGGGCTGACTTTCAAAAATTAAGGAAATTAGTTAGGGAAGTGGATTGGACTGAAGAATTTATGGATCTAAAGGTAGAGGAGGCCTGGGATTACTTTAAATCAAAACTGCAGAAGCTATCGGAAGCCTGTATCCCAAGAAAGGGGAAAAAATTCATAGGAAGGAGTTGTAGACCAAGCTGGATGAGTAAGCATCTTACAGAGGTGATTAAGAAGAAGCAGAAAGCATACAGGGAGTGGAAGATGGGAGGGATCAGCAAGGAAAGCTACCTAATTGAGATCAGAACATGTAGGAATAAAGTGAGACAGGCTAAAAGTCGAGTAGAGTTGGACCTTGCAAAGGGAATTAAAACCAATAGTAAAAGGTTCTATAGCCATATAAATAAGAAGAAAACTAAGAAGGAAGAAGTGGGGCCGCTTAACACTGAGGATGGAGTGGAGGTTAAAGATAATCTAGGCATGGCCCAATATCTAAACAAATACTTTGCCTCAGTCTTTAATAAGGCTAAAGAGGATCTTGGGGATAATGGTAGCATGACAAATGGGAAGGAGGATATAGAGGTAGATATTACCATATCAGAGGTAGAAGCGAAACTGAAACAGCTTAATGGGACTAAATCGGGGGACCCAGATAATCTTCATCCAAGAATATTAAAGGAAGTGGCACCTGAAATTGCAAGCCCATTAGCAAGCATTTTTAATGAATCTGTAAACTCAGGAATAGTACCGAATGATTGGAGAATTGCTAATATAGTTCCTATTTTTAAGAAAGGAAAAAAAAGTGATCCAGGTAACTACAGGCCAGTTAGTTTGACATCTGTAGTATGCAAGGTCCTGGAAAAAATTTTGAAGGAGAAATTAGTTAAGGACATTGAAGTCAATGGTAAATGGGACAAAATACAACATGGTTTTACAAAAGGTAGATCGTGCCAAACCAACCTAATCTCCTTTTTTGAAAAAGTAACAGATTTTTTAGATAAAGGAAATGCAGTGGATCTAATTTACCTAGATTTCAGTAAGGCATTTGATACCGTGCCACATGGGGAATTATTAGTTAAATTGGAGAAGATGGGGATCAATATGAACATCAAAAGGTGGATAAGGAATTGGTTAAAGGGGAGACTGCAACGGGTCCTACTGAAAGGCGAACTGTCAGGTTGGAGGGAGGTTACCAGTGGAGTTCCTCAGGGATCGGTTTTGGGACCAATCTTATTTAATCTTTTTATTACTGACCTTGGCACAAAAAGTGGGAGTGTGCTAATAAAGTTTGCAGATGATACAAAGCTGGGAGGTATTGCCAATTCGGAGAAGGATCGGGATATTATACAGGAGGATCTGGATGACCTTGTAAACTGGAGTAATAGTAATAGGATGAAATTTAATAGTGAGAAGTGTAAGGTTATGCATTTAGGGATTAATAACAAGAATTTTAGTTATAAGTTGGGGACGCATCAATTAGAAGTAACGGAAGAGGAGAAGGACCTTGGAGTATTGGTTGATCATAGGATGACTATGAGCTGCCAATGTGATATGGCTGTGAAAAAAGCTAATGCGGTTTTGGGATGCATCAGGAGAGGCATTTCCAGTAGGGATAAGGAGGTTTTAGTGGCGTTATACAAGGCACTGGTGAGACCTCACCTAGAATACTGTGTGCAGTTCTGGTCTCCCATGTTTAAAAAGGATGAATTCAAACTGGAGCAGGTACAGAGAAGGGCTACTAGGATGATCCGAGGAATGGAAAACTTGTCTTATGAAAGGAGACTTAAGGAGCTTGGCTTGTTTAGCCTAACTAAAAGAAGGTTGAGGGGAGATATGATTGCTCTCTATAAATATATCAGAGGGATAAATATAGGAGAGGGAGAGGAATTATTTAAGCTCAGTACCAATGTGGACACAAGAACAAATGGGTATAAACTGGCCACCAGGAAGTTTAGACTTGAAATCAGACGAAGGTTTTTAACCATCAGAGGAGTGAAGTTTTGGAATAACCTTCCAAGGGAAGCAGTGGGGGCAAAAGATCTATCTGGTTTTAAGATTCTACTCGATAAGTTTATGGAGGAGATGGTATGATGGGATAATGGGATTTTGGTAAGTAATTGATCTTTAAATATTCAGGGTAAATAGGCCTAATCCCCTGAGATGGGATATTAGATGGATGGGATCTGAGTTACTATAGAAAATTCTTTCCTGGGTATCTGGCTGGTGAATCTTGCCCATATGCTCAGGGTTTAGCTGATTGCCATATTTGGGGTCGGGAAGGAAATTTCCTCCAGGGCAGATTGGAGAGGCCCTGGAGGTTTTTCGCCTTCCTCTGTAGCATGGGGCATGGTTGTCTTGAGGGAGGCTTCTCTGCTCCTTGAAGTCTTTGAACCATGATTTAAGGACTTCAATAGCTCAGACATGGGTGAGGTTTTTCATAGGAGGGGGTGGGTGAGATTCTGTGGCCTGCGCTATGCAGGAGGTTGGACTAGATGATCAGAATGGTCCCTTCTGACCTTAGTATCTATGAATCTATTAAGCAAAAAGACTACTGTTTTCATAGTTATAAAGCCCTGATATCAGGATTTAAATGGGACAGTTCTGTGTCTCAGGTTTCAGAGTAGCAGCAGTGTTAGTCTGTATTCACAAAAAGAAAAGGAGTACTTGTGGCACCTTAGAGACTAACAAATTTATTAGAGCATAAGCTTTCGTGAGCTACAGCTCACTTCATCGGATGCATTTGGTGGAAAAGACAGAGGAGAGATTTATATACACACACACACACAGAACATGAAACAATGGGTTTATCATACACACTGTAAAGGAGAGTGATCACTTAAGATAAGCCATCACCAACAGCAGGGGGGGGAGAGGAGGAAAACCTTTCATGGTGACAAGCACGTAGGCTAATTCCAGCAGTTAACAAGAATATCAGAGGAATACCATGGGGAAACTTACTCTCCCCGTGACACCGTATTGGGAAGAATCCTCATTTTCGTCCATATGCTTTTTCATTTTTAACCATATTTTATTGTAACTTAATCAAACTTTTCTTTTTATTCTTTTAACATTTGTTGGATCATAAAATCATCATAAAATACATGCTCAAAGTGCCTTGCTTGGAAATGTGATTAATATTTGAGAATGTGATTCATATATATATATATATATATATATATAAAGTCAATGTTACCATCAGAGCTCATTCATATCGATATAAATGGTAGTGTATAGCAGTAGAATTCCAAATATTCCCTTAAAGCAACTTTTGTGGTTTTCCCTCTTCCCATTTTTGCATGTCAAAGATTCCATGTATGGTACGCTTAAGCATACTGAAATTAGCCATTGCACTGTCCACAGCATTATATGCAGTGATTAAAATGGCCCATTAAAGGACAAAAGTGCAATATGCTATTGAGTTTTCTTAACTTTTTTCTTTTAGGAAAAGGTGTTTGTGTTCTCCTAAAAAGAAAAGGAGTACTTGTGGCACCTTAGAGACTAACAAATTTATTAAGAGCATAAGCTTTCGTGAGCTACAGCTCACTTCATCGGATGCATTTGGTGGAAAAAACAGAGGAGAGATTTATATACACACACACAGAGAACATGAAACAATGGGTTTATCATACACACTGTAAGGAGAGTGATCACTTAAGATAAGCCATCACCAGCAGCAGCGGGGGGGGGAAAGGAGGAAAACCTTCCATGGTGACAAGCAGGTAGGCTAATTCCAGCAGTTAACAAGAATATCAGAGGAATAGTGGGGGGTGGGGTGGGGGGGAGAAATACCATGGGGAAATAGTTTTACTTTGTGTAATGACTCATCCATTCCCAGTCTCTATTCAAGCCTAAGTTAATTGTATCCAGTTTGCAAATTAATTCCAATTCAGCAGTCTCTCGTTGGAGTCTGTTTTTGAAGCTTTTTTGTTGAAGTATAGCCACTCTTAGGTCTGTGATCGAGTGACCAGAGAGATTGAAGTGTTCTCCAACTGGTTTTTGAATGTTATAATTCTTGACGTCTGATTTGTGTCCATTCATTCTTTTACGTAGAGACTGTCCAGTTTGGCCAATGTACATGGCAGAGGGGCATTGCTGGCACATGATGGCATATATCACATTGGTAGATGCGCAGGTGAACGAGCCTCTGATAGTGTGGCTGATGTGATTAGGCCCTATGATGGTATCCCCTGAATACATATGTGGACAGAGTTGGCAACGGGCTTTGTTGCAAGGATAGGTTCCTGGGTTAGTGGTTCTGTTGTGTGGTGTGTGGTTGCTGGTGAGTATTTGCTTCAGATTGGGGGGCTGTCTGTAAGCAAGGACTGGTCTATCTCCCAAGATCTGAGAGAGCGATGGCTCGTCCTTCAGGATAGGTTGTAGATCCTTGATGATGCGTTGGAGAGGTTTTAGTTGGGGTCTGAAGGTGATGGCTAGTGGCGTTCTGTTGTTTTCTTTGTTGGGCCTGTCCTGTAGTAGGTGACTTCTGGGTACTCTTCTGGCTCTGTCAATCTGTTTCTTCACTTCAGCAGGTGGGTATTGTAGTTGTAGGAATGCATGATAGAGATCTTGTAGGTGTTTGTCTCTGTCTGAGGGGTTGGAGCAAATGCGGTTATATCGTAGCGCTTGGCTGTAGACAATGGATCGAGTGGTATGATCTGGATGAAAGCTAGAGGCATGTAGGTAGGAATAGCGGTCAGTAGGTTTCCGATATAGGGTGGTGGTTATGTGACCATCGCTTATTAGCACCGTAGTGTCCAGGAAGTGGATCTCTTGTGTGGACTGGTCCAGGCTGAGGTTGATGGTGGGATGGAAATTGTTGAAATCATGGTGGAATTCCTCAAGAGCTTCTTTTCCATGGGTCCAGATGATGAAGATGTCATCAATGTAGCACAAGTAGAGTAGGGGCATTAGGGGACCGAGAGCTGAGGAAGCGTTGTTCTAAGTCAGCCATAAAAATGTTGGCATACTGTGGGGCCATGCGGGTACCCATAGCAGTGCCGCTGATTTGAAGGTATACATTGTCACCAAATGTGAAATAGTTATGGGTCAGGACAAAGTCACAAAGTTCTGCCACCAGGTTAGCCGTGACAGTATCGGGGATACTGTTCCTGACGGCTTGTAGTCCATCTTTGTGTGGAATGTTGGTGTAGAGCGCTTCTACATCCATAGTGGCTAGGATGGTGTTTTTAGGAAGATCACCAATGGACTGTAGTTTCCTCAGGAAATCGGTGGTGTCTCGAAGATAGCTGGGAGTGCTGGTAACGAAGGGCCTGAGGAGGGAGTCTACATAGCCAGACAATCCTGCTGTCAGGGTGCCAATGCCTGAGATGATGGGGCGTCCAGGATTTCCAGGTTTATGGATCTTGGGTAGCAGATAGAATACCCCAGGTCGGGGCTCCAGGGGTGTGTCTGTGCGGATTTGTTCTTGTGCTTTTTCAGGGAGTTTCTTGAGCAAATGCTGTAGTTTCTTTTGGTAACTCTCAGTGGGATCAGAGGGTAATGGCTTGTAGAAAGTGGTGTTGGAGAGCTGCCTAGTAGCCTCTTGTTCATACTCCGACCTATTCATGATGACGACAGCACCTCCTTTGTCAGCCTTTTTGATTATGATGTCAGAGTTGTTTCTGAGGCTGTGGATGGCACTGTGTTCTGCATGGCTGAGGTTATGGGGTAAGCGATGCTGCTTTTCCACAATTTCAGCTTGTGCACGTCGGCGGAAGCAGTCTATGTAGAAATCCAGGCTGCTGTTTCGACCTTCAGGAGGAGTCCACCCAGAATCCTTCTTTTTGTAGTGTTGGCAGGAAGGTCTCTGTGGGTTAATATGTTGGTCAGGAATTCCTCTGATATTCTTGTTAACTGCTGGAATTAGCCTACCTGCTTGTGACCATGAAAGGTTTTCCTCCTTCCCCCCCCTGCGGTTGGTGATGGCTTATCTTAAGTGATCACTCTCCTTACAGTGTGTATGATAAACCCATTGTTTCATGTTCTCTGTGTGTGTGTGTATATAAATCTCTCCTCTGTTTTTTCCACCAAATGCATCCGATGAAGTGAGCTGTAGCTCACGAAAGCTTATGCTCTAATAAATTTGTTAGTCTCTAAGGTACCACAAGTACTCCTTTTCTTTTTAGTTCTGTGTCTGTCACTTTGAGCATTGCAGGACCTTCCAGAAAGGGAATGTTTCCAATAAATGGGTCTGTACACTGTTAAATTCTTGGATACATGTTCAACTGCTGGTGGCAGGGCCAGGCTGAGGCTTTTGAAAACAGAATGTGCAGGAGCCTTATACATACTTCCATTTGTATTTTGGGGGTGGACAGTGGTGTACTTTGCACTAGTGAGTGGGTTTGGTGAGAGGTGGTTTACGGCACTATCCACTGGAGACAAGGTAGAAAGTGACTAGAGTCCAAATTCACCTTTCCAGTTAGGGTGGTGGCGGCTGTAGAACAGGAGGGTTAGGTCCCCTGCAAGGGGATGCTGAGAAGGTGTGGCCACAAATAGTTATCTTTTTGACTCTGAATACAAATCCATTCTGAATGAAGGAGCTGCTGCTGCTGAATCTTGTTCCAGTGCCACCTCTGGCTATCTAACTTGGGAAGCTATCTAAAAGATGACTGTACTTGCAATTAGCTACAAGGATGCAGTTGTGAATTCCTTATACATACGTTGCCCTTTCAAACAGAAGGCTTTCACAGAGGGAAAGAAGAGTGTGAGCACCATGCTTCTTGCATTATAATTGTGCCCTTTATTCACAAACTGTAAACCAATAAGCTAATTTATAAACGATGCAGACATTGGACCTAATCCAAAACTAACTGAAGTCTGTGAAAGTCTTTCCTTTCACGGCCTTGGGATGAGACCCATGAATAACATACTGGTAATACTTTCATCATGGTTATCTTTATTTTGGTTAAAATTCAACAGATAATTTTAAAAAATAGCTATTCCTAATTTTGTACTCATTTGTGTTCTTAAAATGGGCTTTTACATGACATCCGTATTGACTCACTGTAGTGAAAAATCTAGTTGTATCCCCAGATTTATTGGGCTACTTACCCAAAGGCTCTCAGGTCTGGTCTACTCATAGTTTTTACATAAGTAAAAGCACCTTACACGAGTCTAAGGCCTGGTCTACACAACAGCGTTAGGTCGACAGAAGGTGCCTTGTGTAAACCTGGCTGTGGAAGTGTCTTCACTTAAATTTGGCTCCCGACGACGTAAGTGCCTTTCTACACCAATTTAGTAACACCATGTCCCCAAGTGGTGTAGCGTCACAGTCGATGTAATTGGGTCAACACGGTGTCAGTTTAGACATTGCATTGTTTACATCAACTGTTTCTGGCTTTCAGGAGCCATTCCACAGTGCCCCACACTGACAATACAATTGATAAAAGTGCTCCTACTGAGGACATGCACCACCAACATCAGGACTCAAGTGTGTGCCCACACAAGTGATTTAATAACTGCAGTGGCTGTATGCTGATGTAAGATAGGTTGATATAATTTTGTAGTGTAGGCATGGCCTAACTGTGTCCACCACTTTAACTATACAAACAGTACAACTTTTGTATGTAGACAATCCTTTAGAAAAATCTTTACATAGCACCTCAAACAAACATTTAGCAAAACAGTTGTCACAGCTATTTTCCAAAATGAAGTGTTAAGTATTTACAGCAGCAGAATTCCTGTATTGCAACATTTAAATGGGCTTTTTCTATTAAGAATTGTGAAAAATAAAGCAGTTTAGTTTCAGTATTTTTCTGACCAGTTTGCATGACTTCTATTGACGAGCTACTTGATGGGGGGGAAAAAATTCATCTGCACATAACTTTGCATATTTTAGTGATCACTTGTGCACAATTCTCAAAACCTTGATACATAAGTCCTCAGTGTGTAATTAATAGTTCTCCTATGGGATTTTTGGTTTAAGGAAATCCACGTGTACTGTGCTTCATAACTGCTGAGATATGGAACTCTTATGTCTAAGCTTTGCAAAATTACAAAGCAGAGTAAAATATGTTAAAAAAAGTGATTCTTTTCTGCATTTGTGTACTTGCTGCTAAATGCGTGAAAGGCATTTCAGGATGGTCTATATAAGCACAAAATAATAAAAGTGTCAGTGAAGCAGTTATATTGATTTATCAGACCTATAAACGTGGTAATAAAGTCACATAAAGCACAAATAGCATTTTGATTCTAAAAAATATTGGTAGCTCCCATAAAACAAAGCTATACATACTAAGCAGGCTTTACAGATTGTCAGAGATCCACAGGGCAAAAGATAACTTCTGTGCAACTCACTAATACTTTGCACTGTACTATGATCCTCACCGTATATGTTTTATACAGTTAGCTGGCCAGGTTTATCAATCAAACACTGAATCAGATGGTGATTAATGTAAACACAAGCCCTCTTTATTTTGTTTCAGCAGTACATGGGTGTTCATTCAGCACAATCAGAAACAAGCAGAACAGTGCAAAAAGCAAATACCATTATTCCAAATACCCCCCTCCAAGATACACATAATTAGAATAGAAAGGAGGAACTGAACATTATTTCTGTTAGGTGTTTTCCTCAGAAACAGCTGGAAAGAGAGAACGAGGACCTACATACAACAGGAACCAGGCAGAAGGGACCATTGGCCAGTTTCAGCAAAACTGGCCCAAGGAGGTGTAAATTACATGTTGGGGAGGAAGGACAAGGTCTGTTCCCTAAGGAGAGCAGCCAGTATTGCTTCCATAATCCTCCCTTAAGTTGCACAAGACCTTCCCCACCACGACCCTGTGAGGGGATGTGCTGAATCAGAACGTTGCCCATACTGCCTAGCACTGCCTCTTGTATTGTCTGCGGCTCTGCAGACTAGCAGAGGTTGTATGACTGCTTTGCACAGCTGCAGCCTGGTCCCCTAGTGAATTTTCTAGTGTCAGTGACCTACACTAAGGTTTACATCAACACAGGTCATTGTCACTCTGGAATGAACCTAACCCACTAGCTTAGAACCTTACTGGACATGGAATGGGAACAAAGATAAAGGGGGATAGTCTTAGTGCAGATTCTCTGGGATAGGCATCCACCTCACAAAAGCCACCACCATTCCCTGGTGGCAGTCTCAGCAGACAAGCTGTTGAAGGCTCATCTTCATTAGAAAATGTTATTGTGTTTCAACATGACTGGGAACCATGGAGTTAGATGAGATGATGGTGACCATGACTTTGTGGTCAGTGTAGACTAGGACAAGCCATGTTAGGGCACTCGCCTAAGATGTAGGAGACCAAAGTTCAAGTCACTGCTCCAATGACTATTTATAACAAGTGAAACTACTTCAGCAAGAAAAAGTGAGAGCTACCCCAAGCTGCCCCATAGCCCAGTGGTCAGGGCCCTCTCCTGCACTGTGGGATACCCAAGTTCAAATCTCTTTTCCACATCAGGCACAGGAGAATTGAACCTGGGTCTTCCCCGTCCCAAGTGAGTACTCTAACCATTGAACTACAAGTTATAAGGAGGGCACCATCACCACCATCTTCTAACCCTGTCACCATCAGCATTTTGTGAATCTAGCCCTTTAAAAATATCTGAAACAAAACATTACCAAATCGATTTTTTTTTGACTTATCAACATTTTTTGAAGTTTCTGGGTTTGGGTTGACTGAAACCATATTCTTTTTATTTTTCAGAACTGCCAGGGAACTAAAAAAATCTGTTATTCACCTACTGCTAACTATAATTCTCTGGATATTTTTGATGTCTATATCAATGTCCAGTCCCCTTTTGAATCTTGTCAAATTCTTGGCGTCACTGACATCTGTGGCAATGAGTTTCACAATGTATGAAAAAGAATTACCTTCTGTCAGTTTTGAATGTCCCACATTTTAATTTCACTCAATGTCCCCTTGTTTTTTTGTTATGAGACAGCAACAAGTTTCTGATATACCTTCTCAACACTATTTATTATTTTATATTCTGGTTTCATGTTCCCTCATACCACCTTTCTATGGAAAATAATCCCACACTTTTCAGGCTCTCATCATATGAGAATTTTTCTAGGCCCTTGATCATTCTCGTTGGTCCTCCCCTCTAATTCTGCAATATCCTTTTGGAGATGGGGGTGACAGTGCTGCATATAGTATTCCAGATGAGGCTGTACCATTGATTTATATAAACACATTATAAAATTAAAAAGCTACACATCTTGTCATGCATTATTGACTACCTATAGGAACACTTAAAACTATACATGTTTTGAAGTCCTTGACTGATTATGCTGGTAATATCTTTGATTTTTGGAACTGAAATATTCTTTAAAAGAACTCCAATTTACTTTTGTCCATTTATGTTGCTTTTTGTTGTGCTTTGCTGTCCACACTACAGGCTAAATTTAAAAGCCTGTTTCCACAGAACTTTTCTTAATTCAATGAAAATATTTCTATTCATATCAGGTTTTATAAATCCATTAATCCATTGGACCCCTCCTCCGGTCCCCACAACCTATACTTGAGCATAAACTGCTTGATGGGGTTCATTTAACTCTTTCCTTACTAGCAGAAATTACACTCCAGCAATGAAAACATTCAGTACAAATGAACAAATACAGAATCTCTCTTTTCAGTCTACAATGCCTTCTGTTGGCAAAAATCACAGAATAACTATAAACATTGGCCAAGGCAACATTTTAAGTGCAGATCACCACTTGCTACACATGAATAATTCAAATAATGCTGCATAAAGCATAGGCAATATTTAGGAGCAATTTCATTAATAACTAAAAGCAGAAGTTTAACAAGTGACACAGTTAGATAGACATAAAATTTCAAATAGATTCCATTTATAATAAATAAAAAAAGTGCTGGTCTTAACATAGTGTACACTAAGCATATTGGTCCATCAAGCTAGCCTCCCAGCCCATCTTTTTTCTGAATTGCATGCTGCCATTGAACATAAATGAAAGACACAAATAACATCAAAGATTCCATCCAGAGAGTCTGGGTAGACAACTGGAAGCAGTTGGTTATATGTGCTTCAGAGGTTCTCTCGCCCATTTGTACTCTTTGGGCCAGATGTTCAGCTGAAGTTCATTGTGCTATGGCAAGTTACACCAGCTGAGGATCTGGCTTTGTCCTTAGTTCCATTTCGTATCTTCCCTTTATGCCTTGTGGCCAGCTCATATTTTGTTTGTGGTGTATTTTTTGAGGGGGGGAGGGGGGTTGTGCTTTGATTTGTCTTTATTTAGGCAATTTTGTGCAAATGAAGGGGGGGCAGAATTTCATAGAAAACCTTTGGGGGAGTAAAATTCCACAATGGGATCCTCAGTGACTTCCCCAAATTGTTCTGCTGTGTTTTGGCCCTATATCTTGCAGATTTTTAGGGATCCTCTGGCGCTGTAATGGGCAACCTGCAGGCCGCCGCTTCCCACAGCTCCCTTTGGCCGGGAATGGCGAACCGTGGCCACTGGCAGCTGCGGACGGCCGTGCAAATGTAAACAAAGGGTTTGGCGGTCCACCAGCAGATTACTCTGATGGGCCGCGTGTGGCCCACCGACCGCAGATTGCCCACCACTGACCTACGCCGATAGGAGGCTTCTCCCCTCAGGTAGGTACTCCACCTCCCCAAGAAGTAGTAGCTATGTCCACAGGAGAATTCTCCAGTTGACCGAGCGCTGTCTATGTTTGGGATTAGGTCTTCGCTCAGGGGTGTGGATTTTTCACACCCCTGAACAACATATAGTTATACTGACCTAATTGCCTAGTGTAGACCTGGCCTAGAGGAAAGGTCTCTGAGGGTATTTAAATTCAAGCGCATTTCCATTGTGTTACAAAGCAATCATGAAAAAGAGGCATTAGGCCAGCAAGAGGTAAACCGGCTGTCTAACCCCAGAAGCAAAATGCCAGAGCTAAAATGTAGGGAAATGTGCTCTTCAAGGGAAGAGTTTAATCACACAGACTTTTTCAAAAATTAAAAGGACATCTTTAAACTGGAAGCGAACCAGACTGGGATTATGCCTGCCTCTGTGCTCAAATACAGATAATAGTTCCTGACAAGCACTTGCAGGAATAAGTAAATTCTATAAATTTATACTTCTCTGGTTTTGCTATTAAAAATCTATCTCAGTTCAAAACTATATTCTACAGGAATTACAAATACTGTGAACACACAGGGAATATTTATGGATCCTCTGTTTTTAGCCACTCATTTCTCTCATAAAAAAGGAAAAGCTTTTTATACAAAGCTTCTTGATCATTTGGAAGTTATAACAGTTGGGGTGGGAGAACTTTCACTTTCTAGCCTTAAAAACTACAAATTTTCTTTACCAAACTTGGTTTATGCAGAAATCATGGGGCCCGAGTCTGATCTCTCACCAGTTTAAATCAGGAGTAATCCCACTGAAGTCCATTCAGTTAACTGGTATAAATTGCTGTGTGCAAAGAGAATCAGGCCCAGAACAGAACTAAAAACATGCAAGGTTTGAATTCCATTTGACTCTGGCAATCTGTGAGCTTCAGACAGCTGCATGGTATTCATCTGGAACCTCTGCTAGAGTAGGTATACCACACTAACTTTAATCTAGCTGTCCGTGCTTTCTCTTCCACCCACCCCCCCACTGCTCATGGATGTGAATTGTAAAGATGGACTTAAAAGCCTTTTTCCTTATACAAATGTGATCATCTTGCTAAGGTAAATTGCAATCTAACGATGCTCGTAATTATTTTGCAAATTCATAGCATTAAACAAAGAAAGTGAGGTGTCACTCTTGACAATGAGGCACTGCATTTAACCAATCCCTTCAAATTTAGATGCAGAATGATCCATAGAATGTTTTGCAGAAGGGAAATGAAATTAAACTGAACTTGAAAAAGGAACCACTTGCTTGCCTGCCACATATACTTCATTAATATTCCGATCATCACCTGAAACAATAAAGCCAAAAGATTTTTGCATAAATCTATATGTCTTATGCAACTAGTGTAAGTGACACAATACTCAGAATCAGGTGTGGAACTGATCACTTCCACAGACTGCAGCACACAGCCCCCTCGTAAACTGGGAAAGGGTTCATGTGGCATAGGCCTTCTATTAGGAAGATTTCCCTCCCCTCCCCTACATCTTAAAAGGACAAAACTGGCAGTGCTAGTCCTGTAGATCTAAAGGCTGGTCTACACTCAGTTTTTGCACTAATTAAAAAATTTGGTTATTCAAACAATTCCATTAAATTGATGCCAAAATTGAGTGTAGGCAAGCCCTTAGTACAGCCAGTCCCAAGTAAAGAGTGTGTATGTTTTCATGAGAAGTGACTTCCCATCTTTCTTTCTGAGAACAAAGGCATACTACATGAAAGGGCATTTTGGCTCTTTATAGACTGGGCAAGTGATTTGTGTTAGCAATAATACACTGTTAAACACCACTTAGCTTCCAGTGTAGACACAAATAGTCATGGTTAAAAATCTGCTAGCTGGTTGGGTTAACCTTAGCCTAGCAGATCATAGGATATTGTGTAAAACATATGTTGTGTAACCACATAACAGCAAAAATGCTGTACTTCTCAATTCTTATTTAAACATTTGTGATTTTAAAAAAAGAACAAGGAAAAGCAATCAATCTCTTTATTATGTCAGAAGATTATCTAGATAAGTATGAGATGAAAAGAATTTTTCTGTATAGTGAAGGTTGGGACATACCTAGATACAGGAACTTTTGGATAATATCCTGAAAACATAGAAAAAGCACAAATTTCAGAAAGCAGTTCCTCTCCTCCCAAAACACACCTGTATGAAACTAAAAGAAGACTGCAAAAACAAATTCACATAACACATGCTTTTTAACTGTAAAATCAAATTTTGATTTGTTTATTTGCTAGTAACTATGTACGTTTTAAATAAAGAGGCTATATCTCTTAGAAGAGCCCATATCAGAAAAATGTGGCACTATAAGTTAGATAACAGTTCAACAGGCATATTTTTGAAGTCATAACATTTCCCTCTCCCCACTCTTTTGTCTTCCCACTGATCAGCTAATAACCTTGTTTAATTCTGCCCATTAAAACCTTTGTTTTTTTCTCTTTACTAAATAAACTCAGCTAAAAGGTTATGCTAGCATTAAAAAACAAGTTTTATGTCACTGGAATCAACAGGTACAAATTCATGACACTAGACTTCAGTGGAAGAGTCCTAGGGATTAATCTGGCCTATTGTTTTTACCAGTGGTAATGGGATAATGCCAACATTCAGGAGCAACTGGTCATTAGGGACTAATGGGGCTAACCCTCATGCATATTGCCACTGAGTAGTGTGGCTGATATACTGTAGGGTGCAGTATCCTGGCTGTCACTTAGGTACTCCTGGAAGAACTGGTGCCGCTTTAGCCCCTGAATGCTACAGCATCCTGTCACCCTCCTGGATCTGCAGCTTGCTGTTTTCAGTAACTTTTGGGAGCATTTCAATAACTCAGTGCTTTGATTACCTCAAAAGTATCTGCAGCAAACAAGTCAAAAGGACTGTCTGAAGCCTTGGGGTTGATCAGCAGTGCATCAAATTCTTTGCCAACTTCAAAGTTTCCAATCACATCATCTAGTCCTAGGACTGTGAAACGAAATTAGTTAATAAACTAGCCTCTGGTCTTCTGCACATTCCACTTTCCACTTTGTACAAGTGTCTGGCAACTTGTTTGAGATCTATGTCCAGATTGAAACCTGCAGATGTTTAGACTACTATGACGAATCACTTTAAAATAGTGATATAACGTAACATCTGAATTATTAAGAGACTTTTTTTCATACAAAATGTCTTTCTTGGGATTAGAGAGAAACGATAGGCAAATGAGAATTAAATTTATAGCACCTTTTAAATTTTCATTAAATATCTTTTTGTTTTACCTTTTTTTACATCATCCTATATCTAGGTTCTACTGCGTCAAAAAGTGATTGATTATTCTAATTTCAAACACCTAGGATGAGCAATCTCTTACATTTGCAAAAGTCCTTTCATCCTGAAGAATCCAAAAGCAAAAGAATATAAAACTACATACTTATACCGAAATGCAGCCACTTATGGGGATAACATGGACATAATACTTGCCCACCTCGCAATGGGCAATGCCCCCCGCATCACCCCATTTTTTTTCTTTATTATTTTGAGCCTCAAACAGTAATATAAAATGACAGCCCTTTAGGTCTGATTTTCAGAGGTGCTAAGCATCCACATTCCTGCTGAAGTTAATGGGATTTGCTCAGCACTTCTAAAAATCAGGGCTTTTGTCATTCTAGTCTCTTTTGAAATGATCTAGGATAATTTTAAGTTTGTATGAATAATTTGTAATGAGAAATAAACTTTACAAATACTCCAAAATTGTTTTAGAAGGCATTGGGATTGCATAGGGTGTAATATCGATGCACAATTTGCTCTTTTGGGTTTTTAGATGGTTAATGGATGGCAATGGAATTTCAGTCTCTGAAGAAATTTGAGAGCTACAGACATTTCACAGCATTCTAGAGACGTTTTAAAAAAATATCAGAAATGATACAATGTTAGCTTTGTGGAATATTAGTTTTGAATGAAACTGAACACCAAAGGCATGTCTAGACAGCTACTAGACAACTGTGGCTGGCCCAGGCTAGCCAACTCAGGTTCTCAGGGCTTGGGTTGCAGGGCTGTTTAACTGCAGTGTAGGTGCCCAGGCTTCAGATTGTAGGCCAGGATCTAGGACACTGCAAAGTGGGAGGGTCCCAGAGCTTTAGCTGCAGCTGGAGCCTGGAAGTCTACGCTGCAATGAAACAGCCCTGCAGCCCGAGTCAGCTGTCATAGGCTAGCCGCGGGTTTTTCTTTGTAGTGTGGACATATCCCTCGTTCCCCTGAAATGGTATAGTGAGATTTTTCTCTAGTGTGCTTAGTGCAGTTTCTATGTTAAACACAAGAGGGTGTTAAAAGATCAGTAGTCTCAGCAGTCAAATCTAATAAGAGAGAGTAACACATGTCAACAAAAAGAAATCTATATAATCCGCAGTTTCCTAAACTGCAGAGGTCTAAGGGAGATAGGGGAATGTGTAAATAACTAATTTAGAAAAAGGAGATTCAATAAAATTAAAATAGTTTTAAAAATCAATATATGACATAAGCCAGGGGTCTCAAACACGCGGCCCCTGGAGTTATTTCCTTGGCCCATCATAGCTCCCCTCATCCCCCGCCTCCACCCCCCAAGCGTGCCACGTCCCTGCTCCTCCGCCTACCTCCCAACGTTTCCCACTGCCAAACAGCTGTTTGGCAGCACTTAGGACTTTCCAGGAAGGAGGGGGGAGGAGCGGGGACGCGGCACACTCAGGGGAGGAGGCGGAGATGAGGCAGGGCTGGGGCGGGGATAATTGGGGAAGGGGTTGGAATAGGGGCAGGGAAGTGGCAGAGTTGGGGTGGGGACTTTGGGGAAGGGGTGGGAAGAGGTGGGGCAGGGGCGAGGCCTCATGGAAGGGGTGGAGTGGGGGCAGGGCCGGGGGAAGAGGGAGGGGCTTTTGTATGAAAAGGTGTCAGTGATGAGGCCCTCAGGCCAATATACTCATCCTCATGTGGCCATCGTGGTGATTTGAGTTTGAGATCCCTGACATAAGCTCTATAATGGTGTGTCTCTTTAAAGACACCATATTGCTGGAACCTGAGAACTTCAGTTAGTGGCAAATGTAGACTAATGCAAAATGTGACTGAGGACAATGCCTCTGCTAGTTAAACAGTATTAAATCTCTCCCCGTGCTTGGATTTGCTTTCCACTGAACAGTAGAAAGTACATTAAAAACCTTATTGCAGAAAACATGAAGTGTAGGTATTCATTCAAAACATATCATTAACTGGAACACTGAATGTGCTGGCTATATTACTATAGGTTAAGGATGCTACTGAGTCTCACAAAAAACATGTTGTATATGTTGTTTATACTTTCTTGGAGCTCAAGTCTGGTTGAGAAGTGATTTGGCAAGAAGGACTGCATTCATCGAATGCATCCGATGAAGTGAGCTGTAGCTCACGAAAGCTTATGCTCTAATAAATTTGTTAGTCTCTAAGGTGCCACAAGTACTCCTTTTCTTTTTGCGAATACAGACTAACACGGCTGCTACTCTGAAACCCACCAGTTTTAGGTTCAGTGTTAGGTTTCATGCAGAAAATCTTATCCTTCTCTGCATAACAGACGTGATTGTAAAAGTAAGAGCCAAAAAAATTTGACCAAACTGAAAGCAAGGCCATTGTCAAATAACTCCATGTTGGTGCCAAAAGTTTTACAATGGAGGGATCCTAAAATCTGGCCCCACTTTAAGGATGGAGGACAGTATACTGCAAAGCTGTAATCAAAGCATCACATACTCTAGAGAAAAAAAGTTTCTTTACCTTGGCTCCCTCCAAGAGTTGCTAGTCTGAAAGCTTCTTTAAGAGTTAAGCCTGTCTCGTTCACTTTATTAATTTGACAGATATTAGATGCAGAAATCGATCTCCTGATAGCATCAAGCATGGAAGCTGAATACCCACCAGCAACATCTACAATAGATCAAAATCTTTAAAAATTAGCTTTTGGGGATAATGGTCTGGGTGGAAATTGTAGGAATTTTCATTTAATATTACATAATGGCAGACAAGATAAAAAGAAAAAGATTCATTATTATGCCATCTTCAATGAGTCTATTGCCTAATTCCTAAAGAAGGTTTAATTATCTGTGCATGAGCATCTCTGTAAGGGTAATAGAGATCACAAACAGAATAATATAGATTATCTTCCTACAATCTAGAAAATAATTCCAGACCCCACTCCAGTTCTTTTTTGACTAGTAGAACAAAACTATCTTCATTCACTTTCAAAACATTTCTCTAAAATTTTTGTTGACCTGTTCTAGATGCAAAGCAATAGAAAATCAGGTCCGCTGGTTGGGAGCATGTTAGTGCTTTAACGTGAAAATGTGACTAGCCATCTGTGCACTAAATAGGCTCTAAATAAATGATTCTACAGTAAATTACTAACCTGTGCCAAGACCAATCTTCACATTGTGCTTCTGAACATTTTGTATGTTTAAAATGCCACTGCACAACCTGGATTGGAAAGAAACAGATCCTCCATGACAAATACAGAACAAGACTTAAGGCTCATTCTTGCATTCAAGTAGTACGTAGGGGGGAGGGAGGGGTTTCCAGTGACAACAGAAAAAGAGGGCCCTAAAACAGTTCCATGGCAATGTCTCTTCAGTATACTAAGCTCTTCCCAAAATGTATGTAGTGGATGATGCCTACGCAATAGACATAAACAATTTGCATTTATAAACCTGAATTATAAAACCTTGATGATTAAAAGGATAAAGTAAAATTAAAATAAAAACTCACTATGCTACTTTTGTAGTCTTGTATTCACTGAGTGCCTCACTTACTGAAAATCAGGGCCTTAATATATTCAGGAAAGAAGATGGCAAAGAAGGCCAAAAATCAAAAGCAAAGATGAAGATATGTAAATTACAAACTGGCCACGTGTAACTTAATGCCATAAATGAATCAACTGAGCAGGAAGGGAAGGTTCCATGGGAGTTGGAAGGTGGTTGATGGGGTTACTGGGCGTCAGGTGCATTGACACAATTGCTTGGATACTTGGCATGTCACCAGGGACCGTTTTGGGGCTGAGATTGGAGAGCTGTGGTCACCAGAGACCCCATGAAGGGACAACAGTTACATTACACAAGAGGGTAGGAGCTAGAGGAGAGTAAGTGGTGGGAGAAGCAGCTGAGGAGGCTATGAGTTAAGGCAAGGAGGGGGGCTAAATTCCCTGCTTCTTTAATTTACATGTCTTCCAGCCTTTGGCATGAAAATAATACCAGTAAAATAAGACTTCTTTAGGGCCTGAGTTTGATCTTGCTTACACCAGTGTAAATCAGGAGTAAATACACTGAAGTCAACAGAAACGGTTGAGTGCTTTTGAAAAATCACATCACTTATTTAGGTGCCTAAATAAAGACTAAGAGCTTAGCTGTAGGCTTCCATTTTTAATATCTTGGCCTTCTTTCATATATAATGTGATATGTTGATGTAGAAAGTCAAGATGGTTGATCTATAAATATGAAAAATAAAAACAAAATCCATTTTATGATAAAATCTGTTTCGGGAGAACAGTTTAAACAAATCTGTTTAACAATCTGTAAACAAATTTCTTTAAACTGTTCTCCCGAAACAGATTTTATTCCAATTAATTGAGGCTATTGGGTTGCAGGGCTTGTCTAGTTCTAGGGAAATTATGCAACGCTCTAATGTAAAACCATTCCACTAAAGCAAAATGGGGCTTGCCCCAGTGTGACTTATCTTGGTAACTTGCAGTGACAGGTTTCAGAGTAGCAGCCATGTTAGTCTGTATCCGCAAAAAGAAAAGGAGGACTTGTGGCACCTTAGAGACTAACAAATTTGTTAGTCTCTAAGGTGCCACAAGTCCTCCTTTTCTTTATGCAGTGACAGTGTTCCCAGGGTAAGTCACACCTGTGCAAACCCTAATGTAAACAAGCATGGAATTAGAGCTGTGCAAGAACTGGAATTTCTGTTTCATGGGCAATTCTATGATTTTGAAATAATCAGAATACAATCAGAAAACTGAAAAATTTCCTGAAAAGTATTTTTGTTTTGAAGTCAAATGTTTAGTTTAAATGTTGATATTTTTATATTATAATATAAAATAATTTTGAAACAAAAGGTTGTTTTGAAATGAGAAATTATAATCCATTCCAATGAGAACATTGTCAGAATGCTTTGTTTTGCTTTTTTAAAATAAAATTTAATCAAAATCAACACATTTCAGGAAGCTTCAATTTTGACAAAACAGCATTTTTCAAATGAAAACTGTTCCACTGGGAAATTTTTGATCAACTGTACATAACACAAACCTCACTAATCTGGACAACACCTCAGTATGCAACATTCTCCCCTTTATCTTCCCCAAACTGCTTGGCCATGTCAGCTGGGTGCTATTCAGTCCTACAAGGAATATGTGGAGAGAGTGAGGCAACCGTAGATGGGGATTTCCTGTAAACCAGAGGTGAGAGTGGGGGTTCCCTGCTAAATCTGTAATGTGCTTCAACAAGGGCAATGTACTAAAAGGGGAGATATCCCAGTTCTTACAGTTCAATGTATGACCAAAGAGCTCTGTCAGCACACAGCAGTTCCTATTCCACATCATGCAGCAATGGAACATGAGCGAATATTCCTCACTCTAGTGCAGGGTAGTCAATAGGCAGACTGAGGGACAAATCTGGACTGCCAGATGCTTTTGAATGGACCCCCAAATATTTTTATTTACTTATAATCATGATTATTGGTGTTGTTTTATTATTTTATTTGGAGCCTGGACCTTGACTATACCTTGACCAATAAATTTGGACCTTGACCAAAAAAAGGTTGCCCATGGTCCTATAAATCATGACATCTAGTCACTACAGGTAGAAATGACGCCACTGAACTGCCTATTGTATCTCATTAGCTATTTCTTTACTTACATAAAGTTTGAATTGGGGCAATGGGCAATTGCAGCTCCTCGAAGACTAAAAAGTTTCAGCTCTTCATCAGAGAGATGACAGCCATGGGCCATCACAGTCTAGAGAGAAACAACATAACACAAAAATTATTTTTTTTTTGCCTGTGAATTTATTATTATTTTGTTTTTATTATTCACAATGCCATTTCCCATTGTCCGAGGTGAAGTGTGTATTAAGGACTTCATCCAAGAACTATTGAAGTCAGTGGAAATCTCCCATTAACATCAGTGAGCTGTGAATCAGGCCTTGAATGACTAATCACTTCCCTTGGCTTTCTCTCCTTGCTTTAGAGGAAAAATAGTGGAGCTGATTTTTGCCCTGGCTCTATAGCTGGTCACACAGGAGCCACAAGGGACTGGGCAAGAATTTCCCAGGTGCATGAGCAGTGTACGTCTGATTTAATCACCCTTATGCTGCACCCCTCACAGCCCTGAGATAGGGAATATGCTGGGATACACTGCGGACAAGAGGATAGTACTAAACACTGCAGAGATTCTAAGTTATTTTCTAGCAGCAACTTGTTTCCTGCAATCCTGGTTTATGTTTTGCACAAGTATATCGGCTCTGGAACGTTCTTAAATTAAAGTTTGGTGTGGCAATTAGGTTTTTTTTTTTTTCCTCTTTCTGTAACCTCCTACAATGTGGATTTAAAAAAAAAAACACAATTTATAACATACATATAACATTATATATATAAGATCCTATACCTATATGCTTTATGTTATTTAACATGGACATAAACCCAGTGCTTTCCAACCAGCAGTCTGACATTTCAAAATATAACAAGTATCTCTCCCTTGCCCCAAATAAATCTCAGTTATTTTTTTAAAGTATTTGGCGTCTTCTTTGGAATGATCAGATTTCTGGAGGAGCCAAAGGGCCATACTGTTCATTTCACTATTTTAGAACACAGTATGTTAGGGTGCCCAAAAGCTTAAAATTGCTTTTGTAATTTGGGTAAAGGGCTTGCAGCATTTTGGATCACAGTAGAAGTGTGTTGATGAAGTATTATCTGTCACACACTACTTTATGACTGAGGCATGCCACCTAGCCTGTGAAGGTGTCAGCATCTAGAAATATAGTAGAAGTTTTGGACAGTGATATTTTGCATAGTGAGCACTCAACGTTTACATGGGCTTCAACTCAGCAGAAAACTTAAGCATGTTCTTAACTTTAAACACTTGACTAGTTCCACTTGGGTAGTCCCATTGGAGTCATGGGCTGGATTCTCTATTCTGCGGAGTCTACCTTGCGCCATATAATTATGCCAGATGCCCCTTCCATACCTGGTGTAGGAGTAAGAGGGTCTATGGCAGAATGGAAGTCTGCTAGGCCCAATCCTGTGCTGACAAATAAGTTACAGCTGTTCCCTTAAAGCCCTAACTTGCACAAGGGCAATCTGGCTCAGGACTCCCTAAATTCAGACTCAGTCAAAAATGGGACTGGTCACGTTTAAAGTTAAGCACATGCATAAAGTTATCCGCTGAATCAGGTCTTAGAGAAGAAAAACCCTTTATCTCCAAACCTGCAAATGTGGATTTTGAAATGTTGGCATTACTTGTTAAAAAGTAAAACACAACAACATGTTGTTTTAGAAATTTATTTCTCTTTAATTATGATTAGTTTTAAAGGAACAATTTATAGAGCAAGGAGTCTTGCGTCAGAAAGCTCTGTTTGGTTCCTAGATTTTCCATAGGAATGTTCAGTGCTTTACATAACAGTACAACAGGGCAGGGATATGTACTTTAATAAGTCCTGTTTTATCATCAGTCAGCCTTGATCTGTGGTATTGGCAGGTGCATAACAGCTTATTGTCCATAGACTTTATCATTGTATGATAAGGGACGTTAATACTGCATTATAAACTAGTAATTTTATATTTATTTGTCTAATAAAAATGCTATGTAGATGTGTACACTTGGAGGAGACTTCCCAAGGCACAAAGTTCAGTGCTTCATTCCCAATGTCTTTCCAACTGCGCTTTGTGCCTTGGAAAATCTCCCCCTAACATTTTAAATGTTTGACAATTTTAAGAAACGTATGCATATTTTTGCCCCAAATTTACATATTAATATAAACCTAATAGTAACACTAAACACAACTGTATCTACTGATAAAGCAAAAGTTGACATTGCACCCTTAAAATATAGTCTGGAAAAACATCACACACTCAAGATGTGTGTGGAAAAACTGGAAATTTATATTGCCACTAGTTCAAACACACACATAGATAAATGAGTTTTCATGCAACTTATTAGGAATTTGTAAACGCCATTTGAAATATCTTGAAATTGCATGTCTACTAAGCGGGGAAAAAAGTGCAGATAGGACAGAAGCTAGTAATAAAAATTAAAAATGTGCAATTCATATTATTTTAAAATGAAGTGGCTCATACACGAGTCAATAGGCCAAACCCTCAGGCAGCAGAAAGGAGTAGGAAAACTACAGTAGCAGGGTAGCTGGAGATTTCTCTGGGGAAATCCCCAAATGCTGCATAGACAGTTCTAAACCATCTGCTCCTGTCCCTTCTCCACCCCACTTCTCTAGGGGGCCATTACAAACCAGATTGGGAGCACAAATTGTCTTTATCTTTCTCCTCTCCTAAAGAGTGCTGAGCATAGCTCTGTCACACCTGACTATTTAAAGCTATTATCCTGATCAGTAACTATCTATAATAAATCATAGTTACATTATCTTCTCTCAGATTTCATTGCATCTCCTTGGATATACTGCAATGCAACTCAGTCAAGCCTGAGGGAATAAAGTTCATCAGTATATTGTCCATATTGATAAATCTCATAACCTATACTATAGAGTGTTCCATAACACTACCTTGCTTGTAAGTAGCTTGTTTTTATCATATAAATCAGTATAATTTTTATAGGCAGGAAACATTTGCTTCACAAGTTTGATTTCTCCATCATTCTCGCTTATATGACTCTGTAAGGGGGGAAAAAACAGTAATCAGTATTTGCTTTTTTTATTTAGATTTAAACAATAAAAACTGACCATACAAATACTCTTGGTGGCCTAACAGTTAACTAGACTTGCAACTGTGATGCTGGCAGATCAGGTGTTGGCTCATGCCAAAGCCCCAAGCCTCAATGAACACTGACAAAGAGAGAGCTGGAAACCAGTCTGGCTTACTTGTGCATTAGCATTGTTAAGATAAATATTAGAGTTGTAAGAATGTGTTTGGTGTCTAGGTCTTATGAATAGTGCAGGATGCTGCATGTATTGATCTCACTCCTAACCTCTGTAGTACATCCTTTGCATTGTAAACGTCTGTAATTGTGTAACTCACCGAACAGGAAAGAAGCATTAATTAGTGTAAAGTGCTGGTCATGCAGACAAGAGGACCTTTGAAACCAAATGAGCCATTGTAAGACATCACAATGCCAAAGACTTTGTTTCAGAGTAGAAAGACTTTGTTGATTGGCCCCTGATTCCTCTTTATATGAATGCGGAAGGCAACACTTGTTCTATCAATTTGGACTCTGGGGAAAAGAGGGTGAAAATCCCTGAAAAGGAGAAACTGGATCTTTATGCTATCTGGAGTCTGAGGAGCAAAGATTCCTAAACATAAGCAAGAGATCCCCATGCTGTTTGGCATGGGTCAGCCTTTGTCAAGGTTCCTTCCCCACTCTGAACTCTAGGGTACAGATGTGGGGATCTGCATGAAAACCTCCTAAGCTTACTTTTACCAGCTTAGGTTAAAACTTCCCCAAGGTACAAACTATTTTACCCTTTGCCCTTGGACTTCCACTGCCACCACCAAACGTCTGGGTTTATTTTTGAGAAAGCGTTGTTTGGAAACATCTTTCCCCCCAAAATCCTCACCAAAACCTTGCACCCCGTGCTTGGGGAAGGTTTGATAAAAATTCTCACCAATTTGCATAGGTGACCACAGACCCAAACCCTTGGATCTTAAGAACAATGAAAAAACATTCAATTTCTTACAAGAAGAATTTTAATATAAGAAAAGGTAAAAAGAATCACCTCTGTAAAATCAGGATGGTAAATACCTTACAGGGTAATTAGATTCAAAACATAGAGAATCCCTCTAGGCAAAACCTTAAGTTACAAGAAAGACACAAAGACAAGAATATTCATTCTATTCAGCACAGTCTAATTTCTCAGCCATGTAAAGAAATCAGAATCTAAACGCATATCTAGCTAGATTACTTACTAAGTTCTAAGATTCCATTCCTGTTCTGTCCCCAGCAAAAGCATCACACAGACAGACCCTTTGTTTCTCCCTCCCTCCAGCCTTGAAAGTATCTTGTCTCCTTATTGGTCATTGTGGTCAGGTGCCAGCGAGATTATCCTAGCTTCTTAACCCTTTCCAGGTGAAAGGATTTTTCCTCTAGCCAGGATATTTATGACAGCCTTAAAGGACATATAGAGCTGCTCATTACAGAAGCTCATATTACCTTTTTAAATCTAAGGCTGGTACTCATTTTGGGTGCATTTGTTTCCTATTTTAACCTTGTAAATAACTCATTTCTTTTCTTAACTAATAAATCTTTAGTTAGTTCATTACAGGATAAGTTACAAGCATTCTTATTGGTGTGAGATCTAAGGTGCAAAATTGACCTGGGCTAAGTGACTGGTCCTTTGGGACTGGAAGTAACCTGAATATTTTTTGTCTTTGGTGTAAAAAGTGACGATCTGTCACAGAGACAAGCTTGCCTGGATGGCAAGAGAGATCAGAATGCACAAGGATACCGTCTGTGACCTCACGTTAAGGCTGTATAGTGCCTTAGGAGTTTACATTAGTTACTGGGTGGATGAAATCTAAGTATAGAACATGCAACCATTTGGGATTTCTGTCCTTTTTTGAGGGTCTGCACTGACGTTGGCACTCATGGTCATGGGCCACTCCAGACAGCATGACAACAATCACAGAACGATGGCTAGACACTTTGTGCTGCTCTACTAGAGCAAAGCAATTCTAAACCTGTGGACTCTGTCACTGGAAGGTCTCCCCACCACAGGAGAAATCCTCAGATAACACAGCACCAGCATAGCAGCTCCTACACTTCTCTTTTCCTAAACCTGGCATGCGTGGGACCAGGAAAAGGGGGTATGGCTGGGGTATCCAAACACCAGGAGCGCAAGTACGATGGTACCCTCCAGTACCCCAAGAGATTTCTATTCAGTATGGGGTACTGGAAAGATGTGGGGCTGCCAGATGGCCCCCGCCGACAGCTCTGAGCCTTCCCCCACTCCCCCAGATCTGTATAGCCCAGCTGGAGGTCATGTCTGGGGTGGGCGGGGCTGCATTCTGCTCCTTTCCCCGCTGTGCAGCAGGGAAAGGAGCAGAACGCAGCTATGGTATTCATTGTTAACAGCATAATACATATGCTAACAAACTTAAACCAAGGCTTTGTTTAAAGTTTGTTAGCATATGTATTGCTGTTTTACGTTGGTCAGGACCAAGTCAATGGCACAGGAGTTGGTCATTCGTGTCCTCCACCCACAAACAGTGCTATTAAGAAGCTGACTGAAATCAGTATGGGCACAGAACTAAAGGACTTAAGTGGCCTGGTTGACTGGATAAATGAAAGATGCACTTTTGGGCAGCAGCTCTTGTGGTTTTGCAGGCTGAGCAGCCTCTGTCCCGCCATATCTGGCTACATGCCTTTGGGATTTGTTTTCTATTCCACACGTGACACCTCCGCTGCTATTGTTTCCAGATGTGACCTTCATGTTCTGGAAAAATGTCTGATGATGAACCTGGCATTACAAGATGAATCTAATACCAAACAATAAAATAGCGAAAAGATGTAGGTCTCTGTCTAGAATAAAATACAAGGGAGTTCAATCTAATTATGCAACAAGAAAACTTAGCTAACCTGTAGTGAAATACATACATTTCCCCTTGTAACACTTGGAGCTATGTTAGACCAAATATAGGGCTGAAACACTGGGAGAATTATTATTTATAAGCCACTATCTAGAAACAATGCACTATACCTGGCTAAAAGAGAGAACTCAAAGATCAAGAAAGATTCTCCGAATAAATCTTTCTTCCTTACATTTCCTCTCCTTTTCTTCATTCATATCTTCCTTCTCTCTCTGCTCCTTCCCTTTTCTGTATCCTTGTGTGCAGTAGATGTGACAGTTTTGTGTGTATTGTATCTTTCGATTTCTAGGAATTTTTCACATCTGCAGAGCTCATTGCCTGTTGTGTTCCCATAGGTGCTCAGTGTTCGTAAACGAGGAGACTTTGTTCTCCCATGAAGATTTTATTTTTCTTGTTTTCCTTTGTCAAAAGTAAAACTCATTTGAGGTTGAAAAAATTTATGCTTTATTCTTTGTATATGGAATCATAGTATCCCCTTTTATAGTGGAGTGAGATTTGAACAAAGATCCAACAGATGGAAAATGAGTTGCATTTTACAGCTGGCCTCAGTGTGTTTAAGCATTAACCTGAATGCGTGCCAGTATGCCTTCACTAACTACGTTCAAAGGGGCAGTCACACCTGAACAGCTAAAAATTAACCTTGCCTTTTTAGGCTAAACGCAGTCATGTCACTGGCTCCATCTCTGTTGTTACATAAGAAATACCAAAACTCCAGTGGGGCATGGTGCTGGCACATAGGATCTCAGGTACGTGGTGTGATATTTTTCAGAATCACTTTTGGGAATAGTCATGTACATGAAATAGCTGGTACTTATCATTATGCTATTTCTATGCATGTATGTTCATCTTGGTATCTGAAGTTATGAATATTAGCTATGTTTACTACATGTTTGCTCCTGTGCTAATGCCCACAAGGTATTTAGCCAGCACATGAAGGGACAAGTCAAGTTGAATGACCCATTAAGGAATACTTAGCTCAAAATGGACCCTGGAAAACACCTGTCTACATTTAATGGTCTTTTCCTGTGAACGTTGTAACTACAATATGGGTGGGGGTGATGGACATGTAACTTGCCCATGTGACTCCAAACACCATCTTTCACAGTGAGAACAGATTTGCCTTCACTTGGCAGAAGCTAAAAGGTCCTGAAAACATCTCCATTTTGCCTCTTTCCTGCTCAAGCCTCTGGACTATGAAATATACTAATGGGCACATTCTAACCAAGGGACCGAGGTCCTTCCGATGATTTGGAAGCAACCAGAGACTTGACTTAAGCCAGCAGTTTATTCCATCACTGCTACAAATCTGATCCAAGAACTGTGCAATCATTTTGTGCTTAATTCCTTTAACCAGAGCCGTCCCTAGGGTTGCCAAGACAGCTCCTTTCAGCTGGCTAAATTCACAACCTCAGCAGCCGGACTTGAACTCTCAGCCTCGCTCCGGAAAGGTAAAGCAGTTGCATTTCCACTAGGCAGCTTTGCTTTCCTAGTGTCTGGTGGAGAGCAATACTTAGATAAAGGCAAGCTGGCAGAAGCTTAGTTTGGACATAAAGGAGGCACTGATAGTGTGTTAAGGGAAAGTGGGGTGATTGTCCTTCCTATCCTTCTTTCATTTAAGCAGTTTTCAATATGGGGTGCTGCTGGATCCTCAATGACACCTGGAAGTACAGGCAGCACCAGGGGCCCAAAGCATTATTTTACAACTGCATCTGTTTAACAGATGCAGTTGTAAAATTTTAGGCAGGTATGGGAGGTGTCAGAGGGGGCAGGAAGAGCGTGGGGGCCACAGGCTGGGGGTGGGAAGGAATCACATGGAGCGTCATGTGGGGAGGTCATGTGCCCCCTCCCCACATATCCCTCCCATGAGTGCAGTAATGGCAAGAAATGATTTCTACTTGCACCACTGCCCAGCACAGCAATCCCAGATGCCACAATAGCCCCTCAAGGTCACTGGTGGTTGGCAAATGTTAAAGCAGCACTTTGGACCAGTGGGATAAGGAGAGAAATGCCAGACCAACACAGACTAGATCCAGGTTCAGGGCAGCACAAAGGAGACCTTTGCCCCCACTTCCTCTGATCTGCTGTGTACTCCTCTGATGTGGCTGAGAATCTCATCCATTCTGTGCTGTCTCTGGAACATATGTTTCCAATATTTACAAATATCCCTTCTTGGAATGTTAAATAACCCAAAAGTAGTTTGAGTATAGTATGTAATTAAGACTATGTAACCAAAAAGTGTCTGCAGCTTTAACACAGTTGTAAGCTTTAAAAAGCACTTTAATTCTAAGTGGATTGCAGGAACTTAATGACACAGTAAAGTGCACTTCTCTTTTAACAATGTTAAATTAAGATGCTTTGAATACAAAGGTTCATTCTTTTCTATACTGAGATCTGCTTTATGCAGGAGAAATGAAGAGCTGTTGGTTATAGTTCTCCAGGATGATCTCACCTATGCCAGAGCTGGCACAGAGATATAGCAGCAACATTAAACAAACAATTGGTTATGGTCCCCAAAGACCATGCACCAGCTGGCATTGCTGAAGCACACAGTGGTCCAGCTATGACCCCCCTGCCCACTTTCTGTGTTGGAGAGTGCAGGGGGGCTGACAACTTCAGTGGAATTTAAAGACAGGCTCAAAGTTAAGTATCAAAATTAAGTGTTTTGCTCAACTGGGCAGTATGACAGATATGGCAATTTCCTGCAATATCTTTGGGAGATCTTATTGAATTAAGTTTATGTATCTTTGAAGTCCATTGTGTTAAATGCAAAGGTTATGTATATAAGGGCCTCAGTGATCAACAAACTACATTGAACAATGTGGCAGACAAGAATGAACTTTTGAGAAAATGCATGTGAAGTGGATTTCCTGGGAAATATCTAGGGGGAAGTTAATGAAAATCCCCACCCCTGCCTCTGGTTATGCAAAATCCCAGCCCTGTGAAGCTATGCCCTGAGGAAAGAGAGACTGTCTGCCTATTACCTGTTCACAGGGTCCCAAGCTCAAAGGCCCAAACTGTATAAAGAAGTGACTCACATATTTATAGCTGTGCTTGTTCTGAGCTAACAGCTGAAAACCCTTGGTGGGATTTGAAGGACTGACCACTGGCCAGACCCTGTGTTGGAGAAGGGGGGTGATCTTCAGTAAGCTTATCAGCAGGCGTGTATGTTCCTTTATTGTTTTAATATGTTTTCCCTGTAATGCTTTTACCTTAAGAATAAACGTGCTTGCTTAGAAAGGGCGATTGGTAACTTCTAACTGTGGGCAATTACACTGTATATAGCCTTGGAGGAGAAATCAAAGCAGGCCTCGTTAGGCAATCTGACTTGCTAGAGAATTCACAGAGTAGGCAGGGAACTGCACAGCCTGGTAAAACCCCAGTCAGGAGAGACAGACACACATGTATCCACCCGAGACAGGTGAGATGAGGATCTGGGAGTCTAGTGTGGGTGCCCTTGCTGGGCCGTGAGGAGGAATACAGCTGTAGTTGCCCTGAACTATAACAGGCAATATCAGATAAACAGTAAAGCTTTTGAAACTGATTTCTCGTGAATATTTACTGATCTGTGAGTTTTCTCCCAGTGAAAAAAGTTATTTAGACAGCTCACAAATCTTACCTGCACGTGAATATCATGAGCCTTCGCAAAGTCACCAAGTCTACTCAGCAACTCCTCAGTGCAGGAAGGTCCAAAACGAGGCGTCACTATGGGTTGTACCTTTTGATACTAAAAATATTCAAATTGCATACTTGAGATTGCAAATAAGAATCTGTATATCAGGGCCAAGAGTGCACTGACCCTCTAGCTTATATGATAATGAAAAAGGAGTGGGCTTTATTTTGTATTGTTTTCTTTTCCTACTGCATCCATTGCTCATATGAATGAATCTCTATACAGCAATATTCTGATTTTTATTAGAACTATTGTCACAGAAATAGAGAATCAAAGTTTTTTCAGTAAGTCATTTTAGTGGACTATGAAGACTTTTCTATAAGCAACCTTCCCTGAAATCACTGAGATTTTAACTGGACTGGAAGAATATATTCATGTCCATTGTCAAAAGGCAGCCATGCATTGGCCAGTAAGGGTTGAATTAGGTAATTTAATAGGCCTTTCCCATCTCTGATTTCTATGATCCAGATTGTGCCACTAAGCATATGTCTACACTACAATAAAATACCCAGCATGTGGCCACTCGGGCTCGTGAAGCTTGGGCTGTGGGGCTATAAAATAATAGTACAGACATTTGGGCTCAGGTAGTGGGGTCTCGGAGCCCGGGCTCCAGCCCAAGCCTGAATGTCTATACTGCTATTTCTAGTCAGGCAGCTTAAGCTCTGTGAGTGCAAGCCAGCTGACCCAGGCTCTTGGACTTGGTGCCACAGGTTTTTTATCACCGTGTAGACATGACTTAAGACACAGCTTGAAGTAGGGGTTGATGCAGGCTGCAGGTAGTTCCAGGAAGCACCGGATTTCCTGTGCCTTCCTCTTGTTCCAGTTTCTCCACTCTATGCAGGTGCATTGGCTACAGTCTGGCTCCTGGTTTCCATAGACAGGAAGATTACAGAGATGACCAGACATAATAAGCAAGGAAGGCATTTGTGACCTATAATATACAGGAGGTCAGACTATAATATGATCTACTGGTCCCTTCTGGCCTTAAACTCTAGGTCTCTAAGATAACTGTACTCAACAAAGTAGAATTAGCCATTAAATTTAAGCATGGCATTTTGGGTTGAAGATTGCCAACAGAATAGAAAATAGCATAACATTCAGATAACAGTCAAACTGCAGCTGGGCAAGTGCCTGGCAACTACTGTTCTCCCTGATGGCCCTCACGTGCAGCATGTCAGCCTGTCACTGTGCATGTGACACCACTAGAGAAACTGCCAGATGTTTTGGCCTGCAGTCTCTTCAACTCAGCTCCCAGCTGCAGTTTGAAAATCAGGTCACTTATTTAGGTAAGTAAATATGGATTTAGGTGCCTAACTTTAGGCATCAAGCTTGAAATCTTGGCAACAAGTGTCATACAAATGAAACCACTGAAAAAAGAAATGTAACAAGGAAAAGCTGTAACATTCCTTGACTATAGTAACAGTGCCATAAAATATATCTGCAGTTTTTCTTTAGAATCTTCTTCACACACGTGACCGAATGTACTGATCCAAAAAACTAATGTGGAAAAGGATTATTAATTGCACTGTGAAGTTGTGGCACCATACTGCCATTATCTTAAAACACAACTATTTTTTCTGAGTTAAACAAAGATTTCTCTTCATAGCATGGTTTATAAACAGTGAAATGATTTATTAGCTTATTTCTTCCTATGACCATAGAATTGTTCTTTGTAGGAAGCTAAGCAGTTTTTAAGAAAATAAAAATTATTTTTCAAAGTATAGTATTCTACAGTGCTCTGAACAAACAATATTGAATGTATGGTGTCACACTGACATTTGCCAACTCAAACCCACAGCTCCCAAACAAGTTTGTGCAGATTCAGGATTTAATTGGTCATTAAATCTATCTTTACTGATTTGTCACTAGCATTAACAATTTTATTCATTCAAACTGGATCGTTTTCTTCCAAATCTTCATTTTATTTCCATAGAAAAAAACGGAATGCAAAAGTGAATATAAAGAAAGGAGAAGTGAATTTTTGCCATTTCATACAGAGCAAATAGGGGAAAAAAGTACATGACAGTATGTGAGTTATGCTGCTGATAAAAAAAGCAACTCTACTTACTTTCTTTTCTAGTAGTTCTCTAACAAACCTGAAGGGGAAAAAAGTAACCAGTATTATAAATTAAGAAATCTAGGAAAAATATTTACCTTTAGTGTTTTATTAAGTGTTTCACATGTGAATCAATTTTATGTAGAAAGTTGAAAATGGTAAGGGCCAGTTTCTGAGCTAGTGTAAATCAGCATAGATCTATTGAAGTCAGTGGAACTACACCAATTTTCACCAGCTGAGAATCCAGCTAAATATGCAGAAGTTTTATCACTTGTAGTAATTAACCCCAGACATGTGGTAATTACTCTGTGGTCTCACTGGAAACCAAATACATGTTATACTAAAACAATGGAAAGCATTAAAAAAAAAAAAAAGACATCTTAATTTTGGCTGCACAAGAATTTAAATCAGAGCATAGAATCTATTCTATTATTTAAAATCCTATTTTTAGAACATTGCAATTTTTTATGCTTCATTTACAGTAGTTACATATATTGAGATTTAAACTGATAGACGGTTTAGCCTTCTTTCACTTAACATGCCCAGAAGGGTATCCTTTTATTTTCCAGGGAGCATTTATGTACATTTTAGAGTATGCAATATTTACACATTTGAAAACATAATGTGGATTTATTTGTTCCATTCAAAACAATAGAGTAGAGCAAACGTGTCTACAAATTTATTTATATTTATTATATATATATATATATATATATATATATATATATATATATATAAAAAAAAATCAGGTCAGGACATTAGAGATGAGCTAAAGCTGGCCCCCAGATCATACCATGTCCCCACATTTTGGAAGGTGGCAGTATTCTGAGGGCCTGTGATACAGGGAAACAGGATTCTAATGTTCCTGGGGGCTACCAATGGGTGTCAGCAGAAAAGGTCCTTGATGTCTAGAGGTTCACCAGGGACAGAGGTTCTTGCAAATCTTGGACAGTTCAGGGGTTTACACTGAAAACTGAAACCAATCAGTTTCATCTACTATAGTTTCAGGTTTAAATACAGGGTTGTTTTTTTTTAATCAAGACTTCAGACTTTCCCACCTACTTTCCTCCCAGTTCTGCCCACTTACTACTTTCTCTCCACACTTTTTGGTACAAGATAAATGCAAGGTATTTATATATCACCTCCATATATATGATCTAAACAATTCGCTGTAAGTTATTGGAATCTATGTGATAAATTATGGGACTATGTGTTAAACCACATTTATTTCATTCTTTTGACTTCCTAACCTATCTATGCTCACGAATTTACCGCTAATATTCTAAAACTTTGAGCAGTTCTCAAATCGTGACCATATCTTTAAAAAAAATTAAGTTTATTATGCCAAAAAAGTTTCCTTTTTTAATAGAAAGGAAGAGTTTTTTCCCCCCACAGTTCATGGCTGAAGTCCAGGTCACACAAAAGCAAACCTTCCAGGCTGGACACAGCTATCTTATCCATGAAAGTTGGAATTCCTCTTTTCCAAAATTATAGAGCATCCATTCTTGTTATAGTCTTGAGATACTGAATCTCAAACATGACAGGAATGTACAGAAAAGCTGTTTTAGATCATTCTGATGTTTTAAACAAGAACCAGAACTAAAGGTCCTCTCTCTCTAATGTAGCAGTTCTCAACCTGTGGCCCAATTAGCACACAGCTGTGGCACAGCTCAGCTGGGTGCTCAAGGCAAGCCCGCATGGCGGAGTCCGGGTTCCTGGCTGCCCAGCACAGTGGGGTCCAGGCTGCCCTGCCGCCCAGCGTGGCGGGGTCGGGGTCAGGTCGGGGCTGACAGCCCGCCCCACATGGCGGGAGTCCAGGGTTGAGGCTGCTAGCTGACCCCATGGGGTCGGGGGTCTGGGGCAGCCGTGGGGTTGGGGGTCTGGAGCAGCCAGCTGGCCCCACGTGGTGGGGGATCCAGGATCTGAGGCAGGTAGTCTCCCGCTCTACACAGCAGGGGTTGGGATCCAGGCTACCGTTGACCTACCACTCAGCTCAGGTAACACAGTGTGGGACACATATGCAGCTCACAATGATAAATAAGTTGAGAACCACTGCTCTAATGCCTATACTTCTGCAGTTGGTACTGAGGAAACCTGGGTGAACAGCCAAGGGAAAAAAACATTAGTACAATACTAATACCAGTTTTTAAAACCTTTTTTTAAAAAAAAAAATCTCTCTTCTTTAAATATATGCCATTAAAAAAAATCCATGAAAATTTGTAGTGGTAAAAAGATTTTACCAGCATTCACCTGGGATAACCTACGTAAGTAATGTGGGAATTCCAAACTCACTCCACAAAAAAATTTAGATTGCTGTATGTTACATTATCCTGTATTCCCAATATGGTCCTGATCCTGCAAACACTTAAGCATGTGTGTGACTACTCATATGAGTAAAATTACACATATGCTCAAATACTTGCAGGGTAGTGACTTATACATTCACAAAACGGCTCCCAGATCAGATCATCCATATACCAATCTAATTCATTATTGTATCAGGTCGTTCATGTTAAACCTCAGCCTTTTCAGAAGAGTCATTAAAAGAAGCATGTGTACTCATGAATTCATATATGTACACTGTATGGATCAGATTCTTCTCCCATTGACACTGTTGTAAACTAGGAGCAATTCCACTGTCGCAGATTTGTTGCATTAGTGGAAAACTGGTATGAGAGGAGAATCGGATGTTTGTTTTTGTTGTTTTTTTAAAGGATGAATAAAAGTTACTTCCTACACCTTAAAGTTTTAGGATTAATTCTTAACTAGCCTTCCTTCCTTTCTCACTTTTATTAAAAATACAATTTTTAAAGATAATGCTATCAGTATAATCATTTTACCTTTCTGTCTCCTTGACAGATTCATCAGTGCTTTCCTTGTATTCTGGAACAAATTCATTGCGATCCATGCAAACTTTGCCAACAAATGCTCGCTGACCAAATTTATCTGTGAAATGTATAACAGAATAAAACTCAAAATCAGTTGTTTTCCAAACAAACCACTAGCAAGATCTGCACTTAAAACCAGAGTAACAAATTCTGGCCCAGATAACTTCATTTAAGAGTGAACAGTGCCCATGTTCTTTTCTTCATCTTTAGACTGAGATTTTTTAGCCTAAAAGGAAAATATTTTGAGAAAGTAATGAGCAACAGAGATTTAAATGGAAACTCTGAACATTACCCTAGTACTTGCTACTGAAAACATTAGAAATAAGGGCTAGATCGTGCCAGTTACACATAGTCCAAAGTACAAAACTGCTGAAGGAAGAGCACTGGCAGGCAGACTGCCTCGCAGAATTCCCCAACCCACACAGGGATCATGCATGCCACCACACCCTTTTGTGGCTTTCAGCCTGCTCCTTCCTGTATGTCATCTGACTGCACAGGTCAGTTGGAGGTCACAGCCTACCTTCCTGTCCCTTTTGGGCAGTGCTTAATTTGTAATGAAAGAGAAGCTGGGGCTCAAGCAATTAGGTGCCGGGGCTCAAGCAATTTGTTTACATTCATAACTGGTGCAGCAAGCCCAGAGGTTCCAGGGCTAGGAATTGCCAGCCTAGAGGTGCCAGGGCTCAGCCTTGGCAAAAATTAAGCACTGCTTTTGGGGCACTGTGCATCCATTAGGTACTGGGGAATGACTGCAATTCTGCCTGGATTTTCCATGGGCCACACCAGGGTGGTTGAAAGAGGAGTCTTTGTCTTCCCTGCACTGCTGCACACCTCCAAAAGAGCCAGGCAGAATCTAGTCATTAGTGAATACACTGTTGCTGTCTTCATAGGCATGTGGCAATTCTCCAGAGAGGGCCATATTACTGGAAGTTAACGTACCCCGCCATCCATATTACATATCGTTTGAAGCTTATTTTATGTACATTTAGAAGAGGTATAATGTGGAACTGTCCAGCTGTGCTGTAGGCCTGTGGGTGAAGTGAAACAATGGTACCCAGAATGAGAGCGTGACATTTTTGCAGTTCCAGAAACAATGCAGCATGACTATGACTACAGTTTTTCTGTTTAAATTAAACACCAGATTAAGGTGTTAAAATAGGTCAAAGATACCAAATGACAATACAAAGATCTTTTTGGGTTTTTGCATGGGCAAGCATTGTTGTCGGGTTTTTTTTGCCAGAAATGATGAAGTTGTTTGGCATCTGCAATATGCAATTTTGCAATATACTAATACAGTGGTTCTCAAGTTATTTATTACTGGGGGCTGGGCACTCAGATCCCACCATGCAGGCTGGCCTGTAGCACACAGCTGAGCTGGGTCAGCCCACGGGTTGAGAACCTCTGTATTAGCATGAAATGTTTTCACATCGTATATTCTTAATTGTTAATTATAAGTCACAGTGATTATAATAGTTTTTTATATTTTCAGTTGATATTTTCTGACCAGATCAGTCTCATACTGAAGGTTGTGTACCCAGAGCAGTAGATTGTGCTCCCACAGTTTGTACTGCATAGTTGATAGATATAGATGTATGTGAATTACTAATGCAATGCTTCTATTTGTACGCTTTTGTACATACAATGTAGCATCTAGTCTGCTGGTAGAAGGTTTTACACTGTAATTGCTTAGGCATACAAGACTAGCCTTTGAAATATTCTAAAAAATTAGCTTTTTAGTTCAATGACACTTATGCACAGTTCAGTATTTGTATTAGAGATGACAATACACAGCTTCAATCAAAGTGCTCACTAATCAAAAATGACCATTTTGATACTGACATAAATATATAAGAATGGCCACACTGGGTCAAACTAATGGTCCATGTACCCGGTCTTTCGACAGTGTCAAATATCAGACACTTTAGAGGGAATCAATAGAACAGAGCAATTATCAAATGATCCACGTACCTTGTTATCCAGTCCCAGCATCTGGCTATCAGAGGCTTAGGAACACTGACAGCATGGGGCTGCATCTCTGACCATGATGGGTAATAGGCACTGATGTACTGTATCCTCAATTAACTTATCTAAATCTTTTTTGAATACAGTTATAGTTTTGGACTTTACAACATCCTCCAGCAATGAGTTCCACAGATTGACTGTGCATTGTGTGAAGAAGTATTTCCTTGTGTTTGTTTTAAACCTGCTACCTGTTAATTTCATTAGGTGATCCCTGGTTCCCGTATTATGTGAAGGGGTAAATAACGCTTCCTTATTCACTTTTTCCACATCATTAATGATTTTATAGACCTCTATCATGTTCCCCCTTTGTCAACTCTTTCCCAAGCTGAACAGTCCCAGTCTTTTTCATCTCTCCTCATACAGAAGCTGTTCCATATCCTTAATCATTTTTGTTGCCCTTCTTTGTAACTTTTCGATTTCTAATACATCTTTTTTTGAGATGGACTGACCAGATCTGCACACAATATTTAAGGTGTGGGCATAACATGAATTTATATAGTATCATTATGATATGTTCTGTCTTATTATCTATCCCTTTCCTAATGGTTCCTAACATTGTTAGCTTTTTTGTCTGCTGCTGCATATTGAGCAGATGTTTTCAGAGAACTATCCACAAGGATTCCAAGATCTTTCTTCAGTGGTAACAGCCAATTTTGACCCAATTATGTATGTATAGTTGTGATTATATTTTCCAATGTGCATTACTTTGCATTTATCAACATTGAATTTCATCTGCCATTTTGTTGCCCCTGTCACCCAGTGTAGAGGAGATCCCTTTGTAGTCAGCTTTGGATTTAACTATTTTGACTAATTTTGTATCATCTGCAAATTTTGCCACCTCACTGTTGACCCTTTTTTTCCAGATCATTTGTGAGCAGCACTGGTCCCGGTACAGACCCCTGGGGGACATCACCATTTACCTCTCTCCATTCTGAAAACTGACCATTTATTCCTATCCTTTTGGTTCTTATCTTTTAACTAATTTCTGACCGAGGACAAGATCATCCCTCTTATCCCTTGACAGCTTAGTTTGCTTAAGGGCCTTTGGTGAGGGACCTTGTCAAAGGCTTTCTGAATCACCTTTGCCCACGTGTTTTTGACCCTCTCAAAGAATTCTAGCAGATTTGTAGAGGGAAAATCATGCCTCACCAAAGCCATGTTGACTCTTTGCCAACAAATCATGTTTACTGATGTCTGATAATTCTGTTCTTTATTATGGTTTCAACTAATTTGCCTAGTACTGAAGTTAGGTTTACTAGCCTGTAATTGCCAGGATCACCTCTGGAGCCTTTTTCAAAAATTGGCATCACATTAGTGATCCTCCAGTCATCTGGCACAGAAGCTGATTTAAATGATAGATTATATATCACACTTAGTAGTTATGCAATTTCACATTTGAGTTCTATAGCGAGGAGGTGTGGCCTCCCTCACAGGCAGGAGTGGAGGGGACACCAAAAGCCACCTGGTGGGTGGAACTATGAGGGCCACACCCTACATGCTACAAGCAGAGCGGTGGTACAGAAAGGGGAAATATAAAAGGCCAGCCCAGCCCAGCAACTCAGTCTGGAGGGATCTGCCAAAGGAGACAGATGTGTCTTCCCCGCTGCTGGAGTCGGAAGTCAGGGAAAACTGCTACTGCCATGAGGACCAGTCTGACCTTCCAGAGAGCCCTGTCACTCCCAATGCTGACCAGCTACTATCACTACCCTTGACAGAATATCCTGAGGAGACCAAGGGGGAGAATAGAAAGCAGCCCAGGGGAGCCAGATTACCATCTGGCTATGGTGATGCCTGAAACACGGTCAGCGTGTTTCAGGTGGATTCCCCACTGACCCAGTTGCAGACCACTCTTCCACTGTTAGGACCCTGGGCTGGGATGCGGTGGAGTTGGGTGGGCCCGTGTCCCCCCTGCCACCCCACCCTTAGGGTGGCAGTACTCACCCTCCTTAGCCCACGAGGCCTGTGCTCCTCGAACGTCCCTCCTGGACCCCCAGCGATTGTGCTTGCCCCTGTACTTGAGCCCCACAGATTGTGTTTGGTGCTCACTCCTGCTGGAGCCCTGCTTAAAGGCGGGGTGAATAAACTGCTACAGCTCTGCCTGACTGCAGGCCACAGCCCAGCCTGTTTACAGCCCTGCCCTGCTTGAAGGCCAGGCCCCTTGAAAAATCAGTAATTCTCACCTTTTTTTTCTTTGCTTGAAAAAGACTCTAGCAGACTAAGGAGGAGACATGGCCTCTGTCAGAGGCAGAAGCGGAGGGGCAGCCACACCATCTTACAAGTTCCTTCAGAACTCTTGGTTAAATACCATCTGTTCACGGTGACTTGTTACTGTAAATCAATTTGTTCCAAAAAATCCTCAATTGACACCTCAGTCTGGGACAATTTCCCACACCTGAGCCATTATTTTTTAGGTGACAAATCTGAGAATCTCCTTCACATCCTCTGCAGTAAAGACTGATGCAAAGAATTCATTTAGTTTCTCCTCAAAAGCCTTGTGTTCCTTGAGTGCTCCTTTAGCACCTTGATCATCCAATAGCCCCAGTGATGGTTTGGCAGGCTTCCTGCTTCTGCTGTACTTAAAATTATTTTTGCTGTTCGTTTTTAATCTTTCGCTAGTTGCTGTTCAAATTCTTTTTTTGGCCTGTCTAATTATCTCTTTTACACTTGACTTGCCAGAGTTTATGCTCCTTTTCCTATTTCCTCAGTAGGATTTGACTTCCAATTTTTAAAGGACGCCTTTTTGCCTCTGGCTGCCTCTCTTACTCTGTTTACCCATAGTGGCATTGTTTTGGTTCTCTATTTTTTAATTTAATTAGACCCTCTATTATGGTGTTTTTAAAGTTTCTATGCAGCTTGCAGGCATTTCACTCTTGTGACTGTTCCTTTTAATTTCCATTTAACTAGCTTCCTCATTTTGGTATAGTTCCCCTTTCTGAAATTAAATGCTATCGTGGAGGGTTTCTTTGGTTTTTCCCCCCCTCCTCAAAGATGTTACATTTAATTATTGTATGGTGTATTATTGTGGCTATATTCTCCTCTGAACCAGATCCTGTGCTGCTCGTAGGACTAAATCAAGAACTGCCTCTCCCCTCGTGTGTTCCACCACTATTGCTCCAAGAAGCAGTCATAATGGGGTCTGGAAACTTTGTTTCTGCGTCATAACATGAGGTGACGTGTGCAGTCAATAGAAGGATAGTTGAAATCCCCCTTATTGAGTTTTGCATTTTTATAGCCACTTATCTCCCAAGCATTTCACCATCACCATCCTGGTCAGATGGTCTGCAGTATATTCCTACTACTATACTCTTATTATTTAAGCTTGGGATTTCTAACCATAGAGATTCTATGGTATAGTTTGATTCATATAGATCTAACTTGTATCTAATTTAGCACATCTCTATGCTTGTATAAAAAGAAAAATGGTGGTGGTGATGGTAATGGTAATGCTACCAATATACGTTGGGAATTCTACCTCTACAAGGAATTACAGTATATGAAGACACACCAGATACAAGCCCCTTAAAAGCTTAGATCAAAGAGAAAAGACTCCCCTTAAACTCTGGAAAAATGTTTTTTTTCAAGAAAATCAAAACAATGAAAAAGCCACCAGTGCTGGATAGAATTCTGACAACAGAAACCAGGAGACATGAATTGTATTGGCGGCTACTGAATGAGTTTTCTAGTTTAGATGCTACATCACCAAGACTTTGCCACAGGGGCTGCTTTCAGAAATACACAAGCAATTTGTATTTGGCCCATGTCAGAATTGAACCGCTAGTGGGAGAGAGACAGATAGAAACAGACTGAGTCTGATCAGAGAGCATCCCGTTCATCTGCTTCTATAGCCACCAGAGCAAGCACATCCTCCAGCAATTGATCCTGTTGCATTGTTTGCTTAAGAAAAACAGACAAACTCCATAAAATTGAAACAGCTGAGAGAGCAATCTAACGGAGGCAGCACTTCAAAGAGGAGATGATATGTTCTGCAGAATATCTGTAGAAGACATGCTTGCTAAGGATGCAGTTTCACTCAGTTTTCTTCCTACTTAAGTAAAATGAATCTTAAAGCAAAATCATCTAATTACACTGCAATAATCACCTTATGGCACTAAATTTATCAGCTAATGGGAGAGATGTACATAAGATCACTGTCTAATTATAAGGTGGTTCTTCTGTCTATGCTACTACAAAGATATAAAGCCCTACTTTCCTCAAACAGTAACTCAGTGAAAACAGCAGAGGGAGACAGTGCCAGTCAGGATCTAAGTCTGGATATAAGAAGTAACAGGTGAATGGTAGATGCCCTGTGCTGCTATGGAAAAAGTTTCTAAACATGGCATCTAACAAGCAGTCACTTATAAAATTCCTCTGTGAATATTTAGTTCAAAAATGCACCCAAGAGTGTAGGAGCACACCCAACCCAAACACTTCTCTTTGTTGGCGGCTTTTCCAATGGTAAAGTAGCAAAGTCCATCACTACTAGAGGTGCTGAAGAAGCCCAAGATTTGTACAGTACTCAACAGGCAGTAAACACGAGGATGCTTCTGCATGCTATATGTTCCAATATGGCTTTTGGGTCTCTTGGTGTCAAAGGGACCATAGTGATTATTAGGTCACCTGACACAGACGTTTTAGGGCTTCCAGGTCACTGCTTTCCAAAAATGGAACACATAGGTAACATGTGTATTGAACCAGGCACCATTACCAAGCATCAATTCATACTTGTGCATGCAATTTGACACACATTCACTCCTGACTTCTGCAACAGACTTCCTAGAGTATACTTCTCCGTCATCTCTATTTGGCATTGAGGGGACGAGGGGGGGAAATAGTTTTTAATGTCAAAACGAAAGGAGCTTACTGCTTTCCGAGATCTTCCAAATCAGGGCAGAGTGATGGACAAGCTGCACTTTCTGTAACGAGGAAATAGGTAGTGGTGCTGTATGACTACAGCAAGAAAGAAAAGGAGATCTACAGTGACCTGAATTGCTTGCGCCTCAACGTAGCTGCCAAAAAGGACAAGTCACTGGCCAAATTCCCACCACATGAGGACAAAAAATTATCTTGGCAAAAGAAGATTTGGATGTCTTTGCACAAAGGTAAACCAGATATTGGGTCACCAATGGAACATGGATAGAAAAAACTTAGATCATGAACTACTTTCTATATTCTTCTAAGGCCCAATGACTTTTGAGCCTGTATAAGACCTTATTTGTGCCTTTACCAGTAGGGGCTGCTGCACAGTCAACCATGTCTGGAGTCTGAACAATCCTCTCTGCGCAGAACTCTGTACTTGCCACGGCAATGAAGACTGTGGTAACCCACATACTCTCACAAGAGATCATAGTGATGAACAAGATGATGATAATGATTACTAGAAATGTCCTAAGTGCTATTACGCTTAAGTGATACCTGTACATTATTGACTAAATTGGTGTTATCTGCTATTCACCTATGATGTCACTTAAAAGTGAATAGCCAAATACAGTAGCCACAGTTCTGGTTCTGTCCTTTTGTATTTGCAGTGTGTTTTTGCAGCCATGATCACTATTAAAGCAGCTCTTGTTCAATCCCAACCCAAATGGCCCTTCCTAACCATTAAAAAACTCACGACTTCCATGGGGCAGATGGCTAAGGGCTCGTCTATACTTGAAATACTACAGCAGCACCACTATAGTGCCTCACTGTAGACACTACCTACACTGAGAGGAGAGATTCTCCCCTCCATGCAAGTAATCATCTCCTGAAGAGGCAGTAGCTAGGTTGACAGAATTCTTTCATCAATCTCACACCATCTACACTTGGGGTTAGATCAGCTTACCTACGCTACTCAGGGGTGTGGATTTTTCATGTCCCTGACTGATACAGTAAAGTCAACTTAATTGTCTAGTGTAGATCAGACCTAAGTCAGCAAAATCATCTTGGTCTGCCACTGGTCTGTTTCCATCGTCTTTGCCTATTTAGACCCCAGTTCAGGAAAGGATTTAAACATGTGCGTAAGTCCATCCCTATTCAGCATAGCACTTAATCAAAGACTAAACTTCAGGCAGCTGCTTAAGTCTCCTGAAGTCAATGGAAGGTAATCATGTGCCTAAATGTATCATGTGCTTAAATGCTGTGCTGAATAGGGATGGCCTGATCTCTGTTGAATTAGGGCCTTAGATTGTAAACTCTTAAACACGTCTTTTGCTTCTGTGTGTCTTGTACAGCACTGAAAACTGTGTTGGTGCTTATCAAGTAATAATGAAATCAAGCAAACTCTCTACAGCGTTGTCATTTTGAGCACTTACATTTTCACAGAGTAATACCATACAAATCCTATATTTGGTTTAATATATAGTTTGTCTGTGACGTAAAAGTAAATGTAGCATCTGCATCCTCAAACAAGACAGTATTTAAACATCTCTGAAAAGGTCAGCTATAACAGAGCACATGGCTTGTTACATACCCAAGTCATTTTCAATTAAAAATGAAACAAGAGAGTTCATAACTGGGTTGAAGTCTATGCCCCTTTTTTGAGGGGCACTCAAACTTAAGATTTCACAAAATAATGAATAATCAGATAAGACTGTGGGCCACACGAGTCTCTTGTTTTACTCCACTGGCTTATCTTTGATATTGCTCCTGGAAAGTTATATTAATCCTTTAATCAAGGCCAAATAGCTACACATATTGAGAAAGGGAAGTTGATATGCAAAAATGAGCGTACAACTGTGTGCTGATATTTGCATATGCAATTACCATAAATGCACATATAAACAGGGCATTTGTACAGATGACTCGCCAGTTAGGGCCTGATTCACCAAAGTTTAACATATACACAGTTTCACACTTGGTTACCAAAATTTTGTTGGCTCACATTATTTTGCTCCATTTGCATGGGATCTCTACTATATGCAAAATTAATGGTAATGGCCCCTTTCACTCATTTCACTAGGAATATGTTCATCAAGGTCACAAAAGTTCACATGCTTAATGTTCCTAGGTGTTAAGGAAAAAGAGCCAAGAGTATATTCCACAATTATTGCATGCAAACTATATCAGAACAAATTCATCATGCTGTCTAAAGTGTTCAATTCATACAAAGTCATTACTCTGATTTGTTTTGAATTGGAACTGAGGCCGAATTTTGTCCTTGTGAAAAAAGAAGACTAACACCACCACAGGATTTGCACATGTCAGTTGAACATTTGGATGCAGTAATCATATGGGCAAGTGTTATATAAAAGTATCTGCCCAAAGACATTTCAGTCGTGGGCCTTCAGAGCACAGAGAATCAATTCTACGTTTGGTTTGCACATTCACATAACATTTGCAAATGCAAACCAGTTTAGATTTTGTTTGCACGTGCAAAAGCACAGCTGTAACTTCAGAAGTCAGCCTGAGGGCACATTGAAAATGTGCTTCTGCACAATAAGCCACCTCACAGGGAAAAATATGAACACATTACAAAGACAAGGAAGTAAAATATTTATTCAGACCATTGGAATTTGTAAACTTGTATTTCAATAACTGCAGTCAGGTAAATAGTTCTCCTTTGCCCCAGCTTAGCTTTCCCCAACACTGAGCATCCTGGTGGCAGACATATGCCCTGACCAGTGCCTCCTGTGCATGGGAGCTCCTTAGCCAAGAAGCTAAGTACACCAAGAGACATAACTGACCATTCTCACTTGGTGGAGGAGGGAGTGAAGATCCCAGCAAAGCCCCTCTCCCCGCTAAGCCAAGGGACAGAATCAAGATCCTGCCTCAGCTCCCCTTCCCCAGGCCTAGTTGCAGGGGAGGGGAAAATCCTTGTGCACTCTCACTTACCCCCTTTCTCAGGATTGATGACCCCAACCATTCAAAAATCATGAGTACAGTCTAAACCCGCCCACGAGATTGAGTTAAAAATATTGACTAGCTTTAAAACAATGAGACAAACAAATATTCGGTTCTTTTTTTCTGTCTTCAGGTTTCTTAGCCTTCAGAGTTTATTCGCATCCAGTTTTCTCCAGAAGCAGAAGGGCTAGAAACTTACTTTTTAAAAATGAAAGCCAAGATTCTCACAAAAATCACTTGATTTTGGAAACTGAGGATTTAAGAAAGATTCCAAGTTATCGTAAGCCAGGCAACAACATAGTGGGAGTTGACAACATTGCTTTCTCTGTGGATTGGAGAGAAGAGCTTGGTGCAGCTCCCTCTCTCCAGACTTGAGGGGCGAGTGAAGACCTTGGCACTGACCCCCACCCCAATGCCTGAGTGGGATAGAGAGCAAACATATTGACTATTTCTCTTGCCGTTTAGGCATAGGCTCTTCCGGTATCCAAGGAGCAACAGAGACACATAAAGAGATGAGTGATGTACTAGTTGATTTGGGAGCTACAATTGTTTACTGGGACATGGGGTGGCAGTGGTGGTAATTAATGGAGCAGAGGGTAAATGGGAGTCAATGAGTGGGAGAGGGATTGAACAATTGAGCAAGGATAGCTGGATTTCAGGGAGAGAATAAATAGAGGGCAGATTCTTAACTGGTGTAAAATCAGCATAGCTGCATTGATTTGAGCAAACTCACTCTTACGTTCTTACCTATAATTTCAGCAAGTAGCAAAGAAGCAGCTGTGTGAATTGTTGCAAAGTAGCATGCTGTAGTCGTGCCATTCTTTAGTGTTCTTCTCTATAAAAAGAATTCAGTTTTGAGCTGTATGAAAAAAGCGTGTCACATTGCCAAAAATGACAGAACATGCAATCAGTGGTTTTAATCCACAAGATGGCTCTACAGAATTTTGCACTGACTTGGACTGAAAGAAGTGAGGAGCAAAAAAATACTAATTTTATAGACAATTCTTATTAATGTTTTTAAAGGGAAAACTATGGCTGATATACTTATCTGTTCAAAACTGTAACAGTTCCCTTCATCCCACAACGTGTCCTTTGGATTCATGTCCTCCCTCGATGGTGAACTGCAAGGAGACTATAAACATCTGCTTCAGGGAGTAGGCATCGCTTAAGGAAGCTGCAGTGAGGTGAGGCCTCTACTCAAGAAACCAATGTGTGATGCTGACAATACACTACCTAATCTTTCATCTTTGGGTCAGATCACAGAGAAACCTTATCCAGGTATAGTCTCCCTGAAGTAGATGTTGATAGTCTCCTTTGGCTTGGGGTTGTGCAGCAGTCACCGGCTTTACTTGTGTTGATTGCATTTTAAGTATTGGCAAAGGTGCCTGGAGCCTAGGATAGGTGATATATATGTTAATTGCTGCCTATCATGTGATAAAATGAGTTCTGATGTAAGCAACTAGGCAAAAAGACACATACACATTATGGATAATTTGAATGAATTTATACTTAGTCTTAACTGAGACGTTCACAACTATTTCATATTAATTTTATGGACTTTTACAACTGCTGAAGTAGAAACTATCTTGGTGATGCACATTATAATAAAGGGCTATCTAGATTCTTATATTGGTCCCCATCACAGTAGTATCTTACTTTTTAGCAAAGTACACATTTAATAAAGGTGACACAACATCGTCAAATGCTGTTTCACTGAGAAACACATACTGACAAAGTCCATAAAGCTGGTATTTTCAAGAAACAGACTTATGCAATAAGTTACTTTTTCATTCATATTACAATTTTAGTGGAACTACATCATAGTTATTATACTTGTACTAGATTGCTAAACTTGAACCAACTTTGCAAGCCACTAAAACTTTAAAAAACAGAAGCTAAGAATACCTTGAACTTCGCTGAGTTCACACAGCCCTAATCACACTCCTAGACATCAGAATTAGAAAGGGATAATCTTGAACAATGACAATATTCCCAATTTATTTAGTTCGTATTTTTCATAATATAAATTTTAATATACTTCCCTTTTTTTTTTAAGTTGTGCTGTCAGCTTCTGAAAGCTGATATAGTTCATTAATGCACACTTTACCTTATAATAGTATGCAGAAGACATTTGCTGTACTTACTACAACTCTGGTGTATACTTCTTCAGCAAAATCATTATCTTTGTATTTGACTTCTGTTGGAAATGTATATGTGTTTAACCATTCCAAAAGAGGTAGATCTATTCTTGATCCAGCAAATGCATACTGAGGTGCATGGATATGAGTATCAACCATTCCTGGCATGAAGAATTCACTGTTTAAAAAAAAAAATCATAGTAGTTTGGATTTTTAAATAAATTGCTCTTAAAGAATAACTTATGTTTTTGTTTCATACAACATGCTTGTGTGATGAAGTGGTCTGCAGGGTTTGAACCCCAGATCTTCAGCGTCCAAAGTACAGACATCTACTAAGGAAGTAAATCCTTTCACTGTGTGCAGCATCAGGTATTCTAGGACGCAGCCTTGTGTCACGACAACTGCCCCTCTGAGTGGATTTCCAGCACCAGAAGCCCTGGGTCATGGGCTCCGCCAGGAATTAAAAGTAAATATGATGTCAAATATTTTTTAAATCATAGAAAAATAAAATTTCCCCCTCTTGTAGTATCACAAAACTCTTATTCTCATACTCTGAAGTTATTTTCTTGGAAACTAATTTCTATGGCTATAAATATTTCTTCCAAATGTGATGAGATATCTAAAAAATGCATTTGGCAATGGAACTGAGTGAATCGTCCATAATGATGTATTTGCTGAATTTCACTTTTTTCTGTTTATGAAATGATAAACCATGAAAGTCTCAGACGTATTTGTTCAAAATTATTCACAAATTTCTTCATTAGTTTTCCTGTATGAAGTTTTTGCATTGTTAATTAAGAACATTTTATATTAAAACTTTTGAAATTTGCTCTATGTTAATTTGTTCCATAAGTCACATGCTACAGTTTCTGCCCCCTGATTGGGTGACATGTAACTAACCTACACAGCATATATTTTGAATATTACAATTGAGTATACAACTCAAAATTCACATTTACCAAATATTCAGGCATTTTTATTTCAAATTTTCTTGTTATTACTATTTTGATAATAAATATTGACAATTTGAATGTTCTGAAAGCACAAAGACAAGAATTGTAAGTATGGTTGAATCAAAATTCATTTTTGAATTTGGATGAATATTGGCAGAATTTTGTTTGTATGTGTTATTTGCTCAACTGCTCAATAGTGTGAAATGTACAAATGTGTCATATTTTGAAATCTATGCCTCAGTCTTATCAGACAGGTAGGTAACGCAAACAGACATCATGCTAACTGACAGCTGAGACAGTATTTTAAAGAGAAGTGCTACCCCAACTTATTAACTCAGCCGTGGAATTTTCCACCTGCTGCCAACAAAATGGACAACAGAATGTAAATTTACACCACTAAAAAAGATAGAGAATATTGTTTACAGTTATGCAAAAAGAATAGGTTATTTGTCAAACCTAAATAAGGCTTTACAATCAGAGTTATGAATCAGGTAGCACAATTCACAGATTGTGAAACTCCCAACTCATGGAATGAAAAAAGTATATTCACTATCCACATTTAGGGCCCAATCCAAAATGCCTTGCACAGGCAAAACCACAAAGGACAGAATGGAGTCTGGATCCATAAGTGCAAATACATATTTAATACTTCAGTCATCCAGGGAACAAATTGAAACCAAAATGACTAAATGAATTTAAATACAATACCTACTGATTACTAAGCTCTCTTATATCAGATGCTTTGAAGCCCCACTTCTTAGCTAGTTGCTCTTGCTGATCTGCTTGCTCCAAAAACACAATCTAAGGAGAAAAACAAAACAGTTAAATGTTTTAATATTGCAAATATATACACACAACATTATCACATGATGACAAAATAGTAATCATTTTACAACATCTGATTTCAAGTGCATACTTCTTTACAGCAGAAATGGGCTTGTAATAAAACCCGTTCTACCTCATTTCCCAGGTCTGACTTTGAAATGCTTACTCATGGTCCTAAGCAAACCAACCCACCTTGTACCTGTAACTTCTTATGGGAAGTGAATCCAGGCACTATATACACTCAGTAACAAGTCCACCACTATGTGATTGGCATAGTTCCAGCATCTACCTTCACACTTCATAACAGCTGGTGTACAACAATTCTGCTAGTAGTACTGGGTTTCCCAGCTTACAGCTCTATGGATCTGTTTTAGCGCCTGCACTGTTCAATCTCTATATCAGCAACACTGCAGTCACATCGTCCTGTAAATTCATCTAGGCACATTATATTGTGCTAGCAACGCAAGCATCCTCTCTGAAGGCCACACAGAAGGTTACAAAAAATGACTTCCAGACACTTGAGATGTATTTCAAAGCTTGGCAACTGAAACCCTTTGAAAAACACTCATCTCTGCCTTCCACTTGAACAACCACGAGGCCAACATGCTGTTGAAAGTGGACTTTTGTAGTCTGCCTTTATTGCATGACCACAATCCATGGTACCCTGGAGTTACCATCGATACCGAGCCATTGCCAATACCTTGACACCACCAAAAAGAAGGGTTAACGTCATTCAGAAGCTTGCTAACACATCCTGGGGATGTGATGCCTGTGTTGGGATCGTGCCAAATTGGTATGGCCATACTGAATGAATGGTTTGAGTATCACTTGGCATGATTTAAACATGGGTGAATGGCTGCAGAGGATCCTGGGAGCAGGTTCCCTTTAAGCAGAAGCAAATTTGATAAAGAACTGGCAAAGTCTGCATGTACGATCGATATTAAATCTATTGGTTGGCAAATATGGGCCCATGCAAAAGTAAATATCACATGTATAAAGTTCCAGCATGGAGCGCAGGTCAACCTCGTTATGACGACCATACAGCAAGGACACCATGCAGAGAGTCAGAGTGAATGATTGCTAAGTGTGTAAATGCGGGGTGATCTTCATTCGGTACCACCCTCCCCAGCCCCTTCTAAAACACTAATTAGGTAAACTTCGTAACAATACGCCCACGGAGCACGCTTTTAAGACATGAAACTCCTTTGAGGAAAAAGGAGTACAAGAATCAAGCAAAGTAAATTACTGTGGTTGGGATTCCTTAATTGACACTTGAAGAAGCAACGCTGCTAGACAGAGTAGTCAAAACTCTATTCCATGGACTTGAGTAGGACCGTGAACCAGAGGGGTCTCAAGACAAGCAAGGCCTTGCTTCGAGGGAATCCGAGACAGACCAGATGGCTGAGAAGAACAGACCAGGAGGGAAGAAGCCATCTATGAAATTGGTAATCACCTTCTCTGTTTGCCAAGCAGGAACTGCGTGATGCTAGCGCAGAGCCCATTTCTGTGTGTTTGTGAAAGAGAGACTTGTTAAGAGAAATGTATTGCTCTTAATGTCTAGCTCTTAATGTCTAACATAGGAGTTATGTGCTTCATATAACAACCCTTTACTGCTCGTGTAATTCCTTCTCAATAAACTGCTGTGTATTGAAGATAATTACTGTGGACCTTTTTCACTGGTATGACAGTAATCTGCTCCACCGGCAGCCCGTAAAGATCCATTTCAGGGGTAGTAGCGCCCTCTGTTGTCAACAGCATGCAGACTTCGAATGTCAGTACAAGCCCTTCTTTTGTCACCGGTGGAGTATTGCGCACCAGTTTGGTGCAACAGCTCCCCCACCATTCTCGTTAACACTGAAATCAATGCCATGCTCAGGATTGTTAGCAGCTCTCTCAAATCAACGCCAACACCATGTCTCCCAGTTATGGCAGGCATCATGCCTGCCAACATCAGGCAAGATGCTGCTGTGGTCCAGGAACACAATAAGATCCTGGCCGCTTGGGATCTGCCGATACAACAAGATCTCAATTTGCTGCTACTCTCCCAATCCAAATCCAGGAAGCCTTTCTGGATCCATGCATCACCACTACAGGCCAACCAAAAGGATGCCAGCACTCACTGGCTTGAATTGTGGGCCATTTGTGATGTCCCAAACAAAGACTTGGTTGAAGATCCAACAAAAGAAGTCGCAGGATTCTGCCTTCCCTGTAGGAAGGGGCCTGCACTAAACTGCATTCGGACAATGCAGGGAAGGTGTGGATATTTCCTCCACAAATACACAAAAATCCAAAAACCACCAAATTGTAACTGTGGTGAAGTACAAACCATGCAAACACATCACAGACAACCGCCTCTTTCACACTTACAGTGGTGGTACAAAGGGGATCCCCCTAGCTACCCCAGAAGCATTAGAATGGCTTTCAAATCTTAAAATTCAATTATAATCCCAGGCCATTGCTTTTCAAATGCCATACGAAAGAAGAGGCAGCTCTATGGTGGCCTTACTGGAACTCACATTTACAGTATCCAGCAACATAAGGGTCAAAAAAATTGCCTTTCATAAATACAAGGGAATAAGCTATAATGCTATAAGCAACTTTATACTGGCATAATTGCATCCATACTAAAGCGGTGTAAATATTAACTATTCTAATTTCTAAAACACAGTTATAGTGGTACAAAAACTGTACATTGATCAGTCCTTAGACAAGATTTAACAACCGATGTAACACACAATAAGATGGAGCAGGGAAAGGAAGGACAACAAAACAGCAAAAAACCCACCCATGGTTTAACATGGACCAGCTAGGTACCTGGATACATGGTGATTATAAGTTAGTTTTATTTAATGAAAAGATATAAATAAGGGTCTCCGTGAAGAAAATCTAAGAATTTGTAAACAATAATGATGAAGACTTTAACTGAAAGAGCTGATTATTTTTTTTCAGAATGCTGCATATTTTTGAATAGTGTGTGATTGCAGATTTTTCACTAAATTCCTCTGGAACCTTAGGACACTATAATAAAATAAATATTTAACAATAATCACAGAAGTGTAATAATCCATTGACACTTCACATAAGGCAACATCTCTCTCTCTTTTTTGAAAGTGTGTTTGGTGTGTTCAGTCAGTTGAACACCTACAGGTGTTTTATAATCCAGACCTACTGGAATTTGTGATTGAACAGTAAAGAAAATATCACAGAGATACTGAAGTAAAAATGGGTGGGGAATGACTAACGCTAGCTACTGAACAAAGTAAGTAAGAGAGAGACAAACGTGAACTACCAGATGGCAAATGCTGGAAAAAAGACTTGTTGCCATGGAACGGGAGTGGGTATTTTATTCATAGCAAACCATTACTCAAGATGTTTTGAAATGATTCAGTTCTGGAACAACAGAAAGCCTTACTGTAATCAGTCATGCAGAATTCATCCTAACAGAAATATACAGTCCCTAAAGACAGAAAAATTAAGCAACAACATAGGGCTGTGTGAAAGATTAGTCTAGAACCATGAATGAAATTAAACCAGAATAAGGGTGGGTTTTAGTACTTCCTCTGAAAATCAACCTAGGTCAATGAACATTGATAAACATGGGCTCATGCTGTTCACACCAACGTAGGTTCCCCACAAGGCGTCACATACACAGCCTTCAAGTATCTTTGCTTTTGAGTTTTGTGTGCCGGTGTATAACAACTGACACCTAATTAATAATTATTGCTGGGTCATATTTTTCATTACTCTGGAGTCAATGACATCAATGGAAAGTGGATGCAAAATACTGCCATATCAAAATGGTAATGTATTGCACTCTTCTTGCACTGGTGCAAACAATTACACTGGAAGATCAGGGCCTCTGTGTCCGAGAAAGAACTAGAGAACAACCAGGGACTTTATGATGCAAGAAAAATTTTTAAATTACTTCCTAACCATTCACACAGGTGACTGCACCATGGAAATTAATTCAAACTATGTTATTTACAAAGGAATCAGATAAAATCCCTTTTCCCACCCAACTACAGTTACATGATCTGGAACTAGTTCTCCCATATGACCAGGGTGGATTGGTTGTACCAATGACAGAATACTAAACAGGAACTGGTGCCCAGTTTCCATCTAGTGCACTGTAATAGCAAGAAATGGAATCTTCAGATTAACCCAGATACCAATGGTACTTCTGATCGGTACTGAGAAGAGATTGCCAGTACTCGTGAGTACCTTTTGTCTTTCTGAAGTTTATTAAAAATGTGGAATGAGTTTATACAATTCTGTACAATTCAAAATAGAATTGAAGTTTTCCACATCAATCACTCACCCATAATTCCTCGTAGCCTAAAGCACTTGTGACCCAACTTTTGCAGTGTGGGAAACTAAGAGAGAAAATTGCTTTACAGGTTTGTTTGTAGGTGAAGCTTTTATTTCATGGAAGCAGCAAGTTGACATCCCACACACTTCTACCTTTTTCACTACCTACTACTTCATATGTAAAATACAAATCAGAACAGAAACGTGCCCAGACTTCATTTGATTATATTGAAGTACAGTATTAACTGACTCTCCACTGCTGAATAGAGGTGATAAGTCATTTTTTCTCCTTAGTGAATAAACCTTTCTAAATAAGCTATGTCACCAATGAGAGATGAATTTAAACATGATTTCTTTCAGATCATAACTAGTCTGAAATTTGCAGTCATGTTCCAACTCATTTCAGTATCGTCATTAGTATTTTTATTTACTGTGTTTAATTTATGTAGCATCCAAAACCAGGCTTGGCATTTCACGGATGAGGTTGCAAATCTGAGGTCCTAATCCTGCAAAGATTTGAATCCCATAGAAGTCAATTAGGACGATTCATATGCTTAAAGTTAAACACGTGTGTAAGTCTTTGCAAGATCGGAGCCTAATTTTAGACAGAAAGGGACAAACCAGTATAACACACAGAAGAGGTGGGATGGGAAAACGGTCAACAGCAATAAGATCACATGGTTATTCAACCAAAGCAAGTTCACTTCTAATGGTTTAATTAAATTACTATCAATTTATGGTATTATTTACAGAATCTGTTTTACCTCAACCAGGCTAAATTAACTTCATCTTGGCAGATGCACTTCGCACCAAATGTCATTAACCTATCTTTATATGGCTAGACTTTTCCCATCTTGGATTTTATATATTATAAATGTAAGTATATTTTGTTTTGTTAAAAGCCCATAAAATTGTTTTCTTCTTTCTTCCAAATGAATTTTTCCACAAAATTCTACTGGCCCAAGGCTCAATATGGATAATATTCAGTCTTGGTCCAGTGCATACATAAGTTCTATTATCTCACAAAACACGAGGACTAATATTTGGTCTTGAGACTCCATCCTTTCTCATGCTTCTATTTTTGTCGGATTATGAGATCATCAGACTTTAAAATTACAACATTAGAAACAATTATTTTAGAGCAAAATATAAAAACTATTTTTAATATCAAATTTTAAGTGATAATTTTTCTTGCCTTCCATGGGTCTATACAATTATATGAATGATAGTAAGAAAAAGTAGTTTCACAGGTTTCTAACCCTCAGCGGAGTGAAGTTCTGGAATAGCCTTCCACAGGGAACACTAGGGGCAAAAAACCTAACTAGCTTCAAGACTGAGCTTGATACATTTATCGGGGGGATGATATGATGAGACTGCCTACAGTGACAATCTGCGACTGCCAGCAACTAATATTTCCAACAGCCAGTGATGGGATGCTAGATTGGTAGGACTCTGAGTTACTACAAAGTGTCTGGCTGGTGGGTTTTGCCCAAATGCTCAAGATCTCACCGATCACCATATTTGGGGTCAGGAAGGAATTTTCTGTAGGTTAGATTGGCAGAGACTCTGGGAGTTTTTCGCCGTCGTCTGCAGCATAGGTCACTTGCCTCAGCGTAAATGGTGGATTCTCTGCAACTTGAAGTCTTTAAACCAGAATTTGAGGATTTCAGTAACTCAGCCAGAGGTTCGGAGTCTATTACAGGAGTAGATGGGCGAGGTTCTGTGGCCTGCAATGTGCAGGAGGTCAGACTAGAGGATCATGATGATCCTTTCTGACCTTAAAGTGTCTGAGGGCAGGGAGATGAAAAAATTAGGACCATTAAAAAAAACAACTCTAAAACCTCTGTAAAATATGAAACAAACTGCATATAGGATGGTATGGTAAGAAAGAAGTGGATTTCGTGGCACTTGTTTTGGATGACTTGTATAACTACTGCAAAGCAGTCATTCTAAATTCATGCTAGTAAAGCCATCATAAAACCCTACACTATCATGTTTAATTGCAATACACATTTGAAAATGTTCAACTGAGCATGCACAGTATTGCATGCCATTAAACTGTTAGCTGGCCACTTAAAGATCAACCTACTGCACATCTTTGGTTAGATAAAAGAAAAGGAGGACTTGTGGCACCTTAGAGACTAACCAATTTATTTGAGCATAAGCTTTCGTGAGCTACAGACTAAATTTGTTAGTCTCTAAGGTGCCACAAGTCCTCCTTTTCTTTTTGCGGATACAGACTAACACGGTTCCTACTCTGAAACCTGGTTAGATAAACATTTGCTGGCTCAACGAACTGATAAACTGAGATGGTCAAGCCAGCAGAGCTTATATGATACCCAAGACAAATAGCAGAAAACGGCACTCACAAGATTGTCTGGTGAAGACTAATGTCTGAACTACACAAGCCAATTATGGTCCACTTTTTATTATTTTTAATAAGCCATAGGAACTTAAATGCAAAAGAATGTTTACTGAAATATGAAGGCTGTCAGTAAACATTCAAAGGTTAAGAAATTAAAATTAAGTTTGCTCTAGCTATGCTAAAGTCAGCTATTAATATATTACTTTAACTCATTTTTATTATATATTTTGTGTATTTTAAAAGTTAATAGTAAATGTTGCTGGAGCAACCTTAGCAGTGGAGTTTCCAGAGCATGAGTGCTTTCAGTGTGCCTGATCTCGCAGCTCTGGGGCTTAGTTATGACTCTTATAAGTGTGCAGGGAAAGAGTGAGCTATAGGGCCTGCATGGCAGTAGCTGAAAGCCTTATGCTTGCATCGTGCAGAGACAGACAGGATAATACCTCCAGGAGGGAGGAGTTCAGCAATGACATGGCTAAAAAAAGATGAAGTATCTCCTCCCCTAACGTTGACTTCTGGGAATTGGCTGCATGTAGGAAGATTAGGACCCTGCCTATGACCCAAACCACCCAACCATCACCCCTCTGAGTGTGCAGTGTCACTGGCAAAGCTAGGCGTGTCCCCCATCGATGTAAAGGGCATGCAAATTGTCATTCTAGAGGGTTGCACACTTCACTGCTTATGGAGGCTGAGTTGCACACCCAAAGAGGGAGAGCAGCATCTTAAGCAGCTGCCTGCAATATGTGTAGGCCGCAGCAGGGCACCACAGATATTACCTTCACTCAGCACCAAAGGGCCTGATTTTCCTCTCACACCAGTGAAAAAAAAATCAATCTTTTACGGTTTTCTGGTTTTCACCAAAATCATTAGGGTTCTGTCTATTGGTGCCTTGAACATCCCTGGAAATTTTGATATTGATTGCACGCACAGTGCCACAACCCTTCAGGCTAAAGTTTGTAATTGCTTAGGAGCCACCAGAATTGTCTGTTGCAGTAGAGGGTGGGAGGGGCAGGAACTTACTCTCTATCCTGGAACCAAAATACTCTGTCCTCCCACAGCACCACCCAGCTGAAGATCTCAAAGAGCTTTACAGGCCTCAGGGAATTTCCCCTTCCCACCCCACCCAGGCCAACTGGATGCAAAGGAAAATAAGATTCATTGTCATCAGTTCGTGCTGCCTTGATCCCCTCCTTCTCTACTGATTTGTCCTAGACCTCCCCAGCACACAACCTACATGATGCCCACACCCAAGCTGCCATTGAATACTCTGGTCTTCTATTCCTTCCCCACCCGCTACTCCCTTCTTAAGTCATCTCTCCCCTTGACTCCTGCAACCGCCTTGTCTCCGACCCAGCTGAAACGTGCTCCCACTTGGCTCAGCCAAAGTGCTGCTGCTAAAATCACCTTTCATATCACTCACTTCTTCAGAGTCTCCAATGTCCTCCTCCTGCTTCCTGAATCCAGGTCAGACTTCTCCTCCCGTCTAAGACCCTACCCAGCTCCTACCCTCCTGCTTCCATCTTGCTCAGCCCAAGCCCTCTCTCTCACTACCCCTTTGTAACTTTCTCGCCATCATTTTTCTACAGTCTTCCACGCCTTCCCTCTGCATGGGAGCCTCTTCCTCTTCCCATGGGTCATATGACTTCCAGCTTCTCCTTTACATCCCTTCCCAGGGCTCACTCCTTCCTGCAGTGACCTCTATGAGATTCCTGCACATGACCCCTGATATGTTCTGAGAGTCTGAACTGTCCCATTTTAGAGAGTCTTATATTTTAATTCCTCAACAAAAATATTGAAATATTTCCCGAATATATAGAACATATCTGAATAAGGCTAATCAAGTTTCTAATCTTGCAGTCTTTACACAATCAAATTCTCACTGATTCTAATGGGAGCTCTGCATGAATTAAAACTACAGAATCAGGCATTATGTGTGGGGAAAATACAGTGATTCAGTGGACACTGCAATAATAAAGTATAACAGTAGAAGTTTAAAGTATTGAACTCACTAACCTTGAAATATATTAAGCAAACTCTTTAACCATTCACTCAACTATATTGTCTTTGGTTGGCAGCCACCCCGATGTATAAAAATTTAACTTTTTAGCCAGAGACCTTTCAAGTTAATAAGTGTCTTTCCATTGATCGCAGTGGGTTTTACACCAAGCCTTAATGAGACATAAGAAGGCTCCCACAATGAAAGAGGAAGTTAGGTCCTAATCCTGTAATCAAATCTGCATTTGATGAAAACCCAGTCAGATCAAAGTGCAAAATTCAGGTAATAGTGAAAGTAAGAAGGGGGGAAGAGGGAGTGTGTTTTTAAGGGCTTCAAAGTCTGCTAGTCATGCCTGTCAAATTTCATGCAAGCCAGACATAAATTGCTGCATTCCTCCTTATAACAAAAAGGGGAAATGGTGATGAAAATGATCTTTCTATAATTTATCTACACACGAAGCTACATTGAAGTCAGTGGGATTCCACAAGGCTCAAGGATCTACCTGTGCAGAGCTCATTGTAGGATTGAGGCCAACATTTAGTATTGTTAGGGCAATAACATAGCTTCCCCGTCATATTTGATCTTGCACAATTAATAAAAATAATTTTCTTTTTTTGAAAATTGGCTCACATAACTGAATCAGTAATCCATCAGTTATATTAATAATTCTAATTTTAGAGAGTACTTTTTATTTTCAAAGCTCTGTATAATCATCAGTCAATTATTACTCTGTATGTACATTTTTGTTTCTAACAAGAGAAAATGCCTAGGGGCAGGGGTGCCCAACCTGAGCCAGAGAAGGAGCCAGAATTTAGCAATGTACATTGCCAAAGAGCCACAGTAATACGTCAGCACCCCACCTGCCATCAGCTCCCCCCACTCCTAGTGCCTCCCGCCCACCGGCAGCCCTCCCTCCCGCACCTCTCCCCCTCCCTCCCAATCAGCTGTTTCTTGGGCTGCAGGAGATTCTGGGGGGGAAGGGGAGGAGCGAGGGCATGGCAGGTTCAGGGGAGGGGACAGGAACGGGTGGAGTGGGGGCAGGGCCTGTGGCAGAGCCAGGGGTTGAGCAGTGAGCACCCCCTCGGCACATTGGAAAGTTGGCGCATATATTTCCAGCCCCGGAGTCGATGCCTATACCAGGAGCTGCATATTAACTTCTGAAAAGCCGCATGTGGCTCCGGAGCTACAGGTTGGCCACCCCTAGTCTAGGGAGACTATTCAACACGACACAAAAAGTCATGTGCTATTCTAGAAATAATTTTAAAAGATATTATTCTGAATTTTATTTTTACTGAGAATGGAAAATCAAAATTAAAAACTGGAGGAAACATTTATGGTTAACTGCTGTTTTGAAAACAGGGAAAACAAAGTAATTATACATCATGGGCAGGTTCCTCCAAAGATGCCAAGTGATTTATCCTGTCTATGAAGCTAAGGCTTTGAATTACCAGTTACCTCTAGCTAACGCCTACCGAGCATAAAACATCTGCTCCTATTGCTTCCCCCTATTTACTTTGTTTCCTTAAATATTTTCAACCTCTTCCTAAAGATTTGCAGCAGAAATGAGGGTGACCATGTTTCCCCCCCTCCCTTTGCAGAAAACTGACTCAAATTACAATTTCAAGCCACAAGTGAGAGCCAACTAAGACATCTGTGCAGCTGGAAATGAAATGCCCCAGCATTTCAAATCTTCTTAAAGAAAGGCGGGGGACGTGCCAAAAATTCATCCACATCATTTAATGTCTGGTTTTTGACAGCTCTTCAGGCCACTCGGCTTCACGCCCTCCTCGGCTAAAAACCTCACCGCAAGGTGAGAGGTTTGCTCCAAACCACCCCCTGCACGCGCCCACGTTGACCACACACCGGTTAACCTGCCACGTGGCAGGCACGGGCACATGCCCCCACTACAACACACAGATGCAACGCCACAGAAAGCCCATCTCGCCTCCCCCCCCCCACCATGGTACCACATGCAAAGCCCCCCAACGCTGCACCCTCCCACTACGATGCACCCCAGTATGACATGCCGCCGCTCCCACTCAGTGCAATACCGTACACCCCTCCTCGCACGCCTCCACATTCCCGAGCCCCTCCACGCCCGCCAACAGAACACACAGCCGCCGCCCCCCCCCCGCATTACCGCCCCCGTCCCCCGCCACGCCCCGCACTCACTCTCCCGTCCTCGTCCACGCCCAGCAGGTGGCCCTGCAGCACGGTCATGGGCGAGGAGCGGCTGGCGTGCACGAAGGTCCCTTTGAAGAGGTGAGCGAGGGGCGGCTTCTGGGGGGAGCCCATGGCGGTGCCCGGAAGGAGGCGGCCGGTGGCGCTCAGACTTGCCCGGGGCGGGCGGCGGCGGCGGCGGCTCGGGCCCGCGGCTCGCTCTGCCTGGCTGCCTCCGGCTCCCGGGAGCTGGTGTCTGTTCCCTGCGTCCCAGTCGCAGCTCCCCCTGCACCGTCTCTCCGCCCCCCAATGACTTTCCCTTTGGGGCGTGGTTACTGGCGCTGGAAGGCTCCTTCCTTCGCCCCGTTGCTGCCTTGAACGCTGCAGGTTGCCGGGCTCCTCCGGCCTGCACCGAGCACAGTCCGCTTACTCGCTGGGCTGGGAGTAGCATCTTTTGCTAATTAGGAGGAGTGGGAGCTGGTTATGATCCACCCTGGGGCGGCAAAGGCATCCCCCCCCACACACCCACCCCCACTCCCCCGCCCACACACACACCTGCCACTCTGGTAGCAGCGCTCGGCGACAAACAAAACCACGTGCGCAAGCTGCCTTGGCTACATGCAGGGATGAGCTGCCAAAATCTTAACAACTGGTTCCCTCCTCGCCTCGTTGCCTACCCCCACCCCCGTTCCTTGATTCTCCCCCCCCCTTCCCCTGACTGCCCCCCAGAACCGGGCAGGTCTCGTGGGCCACCGTAGGGGGTGCCCACCCCGCCCCTGAGAGCCAGAGGCACCTGCCAGGAGGTGAGGTGGGGAGTCCCGGCGGTGCTTACCTGGGGCAGCTCCCAGGAAGCATCCAGCAGGTCCCTCTGGCTCCTAGAGGTGTGGGAGCATAGCTGGGGGGGAGCAGCTGCTCCCCCCCCCCACTGATTACATCAAAAGTGGCGCCTTAGGCCAAGGCTGGAGCACCCACAGGGAAAATTTGGTGGGTGCAGAGCCCCCACCGGCAGCTCCGCACCCGGCCCCAGCTCACCTCACCTCTGCCTCCTCCCTTGAACGCGCCGCCCCGCTCTGCTTCTCTGCACCCCCCCCCCCTTCCCACGAATCAGCTGTTTGGCGGGAAGCCTGGGAGGGCTGAGAAGCAGGCGGTGGCTTCCCACTCAGGCCGAGGGTGGCGGAGGTGAGCTGGGGAGAGGAGCGGTTCCCCTGCGCGCCTCCACCCCGGGTTACCTGCTGCAGCGCAGGAGACCCTCCTCGTGCCTCCCGCCCCAGCTCACCTCCGCCTCCCTGGGCCTGAGTGCGAAGCCATGGCCTGCTTCTCAGCCCGCCCAGGCTTCTCGCATGAACAGCTGATTCACGGGAAGCCGGGGGGGGGACGTTCAGGGGAGGAGACGGAGCGGAGGTGGGCTGGGGGTGGGGCGGGGAGCTGCTAGTGGGTGCTCTCTACCCCCCAAAATTTCCCCACCCAAAGGGAAAGCACCCACGGAGTCGGCGTTTAAGGTGCCACTTTTGGCCCGTTAAATTTAGAAGCCCTTTTAGAACCGGTTGTCCTAAAAGGGCTTCTAAATTTAACAACTGGTTCTAGCAAACCAGTGCAAACTGGCTCCAGCTCACCACTGGCTACATGTCTTAAAACAAAAACAACCCAAAAAGGAAAGGGACAGATCTGGAGCCCAACGCCTGATAAAGTTCAGCTGCAACTAAAATGGGACTGCCCTCTCCTATGTAGGGTGACCAAATAGGTGTGAAAAATCAGGACACTTGCTGGGGGGGAGGATAGTTGCCTATATAAGACAAACCTCCTAATATTGGGATGGTCCCAATAATATCAGAACGTCTGGTCACCCTACTTCTATCCCAGTTAGCCAGGCTACCAATCTCTCCCCTCCTAGACTCTCCTTTCTTTCCAAAGTACCCACATAAAGTGAATTTTTCATTATTTAAAAAGAAAAAGTTGAAATGATCCCAACTTCTGGACTCCCCATGAATCCATCCTTCTGTGGACTGGATCCTTGGCAGCTAAGATACCTTCAGGGCAGAGGGCAGGCAAGGGTGAGGTGAGAGGGACAAAGATGTTTCTAAGACACCAGGAACCCCAAAGTATCGATTTAAGGGTTCCAATAAAAAAAGTATCTGAATTTGTATCAACCCTGCTTTTGCTTTATCAGCATGAAAACTCAGCCAACAAGATAGTAAAGAGGAAATCAATAACTGCTGCTGACTTCCGTTTCCTGTGCTATTTTCATTTTGCCTATGTGTCTTAATGTTTTCAACTTCTGCTAGCAATTCAATGCACACTAAAAGTTTGATAGATGTCTAAAGAGAAACTATGAAAACGGACATTACTATCAAACTTTCCAGTCTGTTATTTTGGTTGTGTGGGAGTTATGAATATGAGAAAAAAGGGTTAGAAGGAAAGCTTGAAACAGATTTCATTATAGTGGTTCATACTGGCATGACCAATAAATGAGTAAATAAAATAATTAATTAATAGGCAAAAATCTGCTCTCTCTATTCCTTATATTGCATGTAAGTTTTATAAGTGCATGGGATCATGTACCTTGCAGCTGCTGCTTGATCCTGGTCTTGCTCATCCTTAATGGTTCATTTGCAAATGAAACCATTTTCTGTTTTATGCAGAAAACAGTAAATATTGCTACTTGCCTCGCCAGATCATATTGGCAGCCTATGATTGGCTGACGTTGGTGGCTCATGACTAGGAAGTCTCGTGAACGTAGCACTCCAGCATGCTGAGGGTTTCTTGAACTAAATTCTTCAGAATTAATTTGTGCTTTATGAGCTGTACTGAAAATGTCTGAACTTCATGTGTAACTGCACAGTACCAACACCCAAATCCTCTTGCTATGTGCTGCTTAACAAGTGGCATATCTCACCCCAGAGGCAGCTGCCTGTCAGTGGTGAGCAAAGTGATTCTATATATGTAATTTATACTAACTGTTGGTAAAATCGTTGTAAAATGTTTTAGGATCAGTTTGGATGAAGTCTACTTTAAATACAAGAACATTATCATTGTAAGTGTTTCTTTGTCCCAGGAGGTACAAAGAATACTCATTACCAAGATTTAAGAAAAATCTGAACAATTAGTTGAATTCCAGTGGTATTGCTGGACATATAAACAGGAATAAATAGTTAACTATAGTGAGTCTTGCTCTCATGTACACGATTGAACTGATTACAGATTGGAGACAAGAAGGAATTTTTCCTATGCCTTATTGGCAGCAGGCTTGTTTTCTCATCTGGAGCAGTGTTTCTCAACCTTTTCAGCTTGGCAGCGCCTTACTCAAAGTTAAAAATTTTCATGCCCCCCTTACATTTGCTATAAAAGTAAGAATAAAAAATATATTGATTATAAGACTATATAATTTGTGTGTGTGTTTTGAAAGGTTGACAGGTCAATCTTGACCTGTAAAGATAAAGATACATGGAGAGTAGGGGAGAACCACATATTTTTCACTTTAGATTGTCAATACCTCTTGACCCTCCTGATTGCTTTTCCTGACTCCCCACCCCTCCTAGGGTAAGCAATCCACTGGTTGAGAAATGCTGATCTAGAACATTGATCATGCATCATCTGACAGCATCGTGAGGGTATATCAAAAACATGGTGGATTTCTTGTAATTGCAAAAGGGAGGGCACTGGTGGACCTAGGTCTTTCCTGTGTCGTTTTTCTTATTTCTAGTTATTTGTTTGCCATTTGTTTGTTTTTCCTAGTGTTGCTATTTTCATCTTGCTTGTTGAATGCTCAGGCATTCAGTGATAGTCCTGAGAAGGATCATTGGGCACCATTGATCTATGCAGTGTTGGAACACACTGTAGATTATTAAACTATTTCTGAGGTATGTGGAGGCCATTCCTTATCTACTGAGATAAAAATAACAATAATACTTTGCACTTTTATATAGTGCTTTCTATCTGTAGTTCTCAAAGTGATAGTCATGTGAGACTAATATATGGTAGGTGCTGCTGCTGAAGCCTCTAGGAGAGTAGGCTGATGGAGTTTACTGAAGGAAGAGAAGGCATGTTTCAAAGTCAGTGCCACAGGCTAAGTATCCCTGTTTACTTTGCTGGAAACACCACCAGCGAAGGTGCCCAGACACCATTGTGGCAGATGCACTATAAATGCATAGGTAGGTAGAAGGCTGTCAGAATGGTGGCATTGGAGAAGTATTCTTCGCAGCTGAGTATTGTCTTGTACTACCAAGGACAATGTTTCCTTGTGTGGTGACTGCTTTGTTGTTTTTTCCTTCATCTTTGTTTTTCAGTTAGAGTGGTAACTAACTGCTTTCTTTCATGTGTTATTTCAGTTCCAATTTTATCTGGCATCTATTTATATTACAGCTTTTCTGCAGATTGTGTTGGATTCCGCTTTAGGTGTGCTTCCAGAGTTGTTTGATATTTCAGAAAAGTGTCATTGGAGCATTTAGGGTTCATATAATGTCTTCCTCTGATGCTCTTAGAACCTTACTAAGAATGCTAAACTTCACCTTTAGAGGAGCTTTACTTTTCAGTTTACTAGAATGATGACATTTAGAAATGTCATCAATGGTTCCCACTTTAAGCTAAAACACACCCTCCGCAGGGGGCTTGCAGTGCTCTGACTAATAGGCATGTCTGTGCAGTTCCCTCATACATACAGCTAGAGCAGTGCAAACAATTAAAAAAAGCAGGTGAGAACATTTGGGTTCAGCTCACTGTTACTGGGGTGGTCCTATTTGTTTTTTTGCCACTATTTGTATGACCACTGGTTCATTCATAACAACATCGACAGGTGGCAGAAGTTTTGAAAACTTTAATACAAATTAGATTTTGCCAGAAGTGTTATACCAGAAATTCTGCATTATAAAAAAAACCTTTGTTGATTAGAAGGTAGTAAAGAAATGAGGGGGTTTAGGAGCAGAAGAAGTGAAGCTTTAAAAAATAAGACTGCAGTGAGCAGCTGTGGCAAGAAAGTGGGTGAACTGTGCCATGCCACTACTTGTGTGTATCTGTCTATCTCCATCTAGGCTTTTGTACCACACCCATCACCTCACTAGCCGATTCACTGGGAATGGCAGTATCAAGGTGACTAGCCTGGCAGTATTTCAGAGCCCATATTTCCTGGATAATCTAGCCATCTGCATGGAATGGAGATTGGACCTCAGGAAGGGGAGTGATTTCTGTATCACATATGCACTCTGATAACACCTGGGAAAGGGGCAGCCAGAGGTGTATGCTATATAGCACCAGGATGGGCAACGCCTGCTCTGATCTCTAGGAAATGTTGGGCCAAACTCTCTGCTGCATCCAGCATCTCTGGGATCCAGCTCTGGGGCAAAGGGCATACTGTCAGGGATCTGAATATGGCTTCCTGATTCACTTCCAGACCCCAGGCACAGATTAGAAGAGTCATGGGGCTACTTTCACTTACACCAAGTGTCAATGGTCTCCAAAGGACCATCTATCAGCTGGGGATGGCTCCATGTCTAGCTGGCAGCCGGTATCAAGCGGAGTGCCCCAAGGGTCGGTCCTGGGGCCGGTTTTGTTCAATATCTTCATTAATGATCTGGAGGATGGCATGGATTGCACCCTTAGCAAGTTTGCTGATGACACTAAACTGGGAGGAGTGGTAGATACGCTGGAGGGTAGGGATAGGATACAGAGGGACCTAGACAAATTAGAGGATTGGGCCAAAAGAAATCTGATGAGGTTCAACAAGGACAAGTGCAGAGTCCTGCACTTAGGATGGAAGAATCCCATTCACCGCTACAGACTAGGGACCTAGTGGCTAGGCAGCAGTTCTGCAGAAAAGGACCTAGGGGTTACAGTGGATGAGAAGCTGGATATGAGTCAACAGTGTGCCCTTGTTGCCAAGAAGGCTCACAGCATTTTGGGCTGAATAAGTAGGAGCATTGCCAGGAGATAGAGGAACATGATCATTCCCCTCTGTTCGGCATTGGTGAGGTCTCATCTGGAGTACTGTGTCCAGTTTTGGGCCCCACACTACAAGAAGGATGTTGAAAAATTGGAAAGAGTCCAGCAGAGGGCAACAAAAATGATTAGTGGGCTGGAGCACATGATTTATGAGGAGAGGCTGAGGGAACTGGGATTATTTAGTCTGTAGAAGAGAAGAATGACGGGGGGATTTGATAGGTTTCAGAGTAGCAGCCGTGTTAGTCTGTATTCGCAAAAAAGAAAAGGAGTACTTGTGGCACCTTAGAGACTAACAAATTAATTTGAGCATAAGCTTTCGTGAGCTACAACTCACTTCATCGGATGCATTCGGTGGAAAATACAGTGGGAAGATTTATATACACACACAGAGAACATGAAACAATGGGTTTTATCATACACACTGTCAGGAGAGTGATCACTTAAGGTGAGCTATTACCAGCAGAAGGTGGGGGTAGGGAAGAAGGAAAACCTTTTATGGTGATAATCAAGGTGGGCCACTTCCAGCAGTTAACAAGAACGTCTGAGGAACAGTGGGGGGTGGGATGGGGGGAGAAGTAACATGGGGAAATAGTTTTACTTTGTGTAATGACCCATCCACTCCCAGTCTCTATTCAAGCCTAAGTTAATTGTATCCAGTTTGCAAATTAATTCCAATTCAGCAGTCTCTCGTTGGAGTCTGTTTTTGAAGTTTTTTTGATGAAGGATAGCCACTCTCAGGTCTGTAATCGTGTGACCGGAGAGATTGAAGTGTTCTCCGACTGGTTTTTGAATGTTATAATTCTTGACATCTGATTTGTGTCCATTTATTCTTTTATATAGAGGCTGTCCAGTTTGACCAATGTACATGGCACAGGAGCATTACTGGCACATGATGGCATATATCACATTGGTAGATGCGCAGGTGAACGAGCCTCTAATAGTGTGGCTGATGTGATTAGGCCCTATGATGGTGTCCCCTGAATAGATATGTGGACAGAGTTGGCAACGGGCTTTGTTGCAAGGATAGGTTCCTGGGTTAGTGGCTTTGGTGTGTGGTTTGTGGTTGCTGGTGAGTATTTGCTTCAGGTTGGGGGGCTATCTGTAAGCAAGGATTGGCCTGTCTCCCAAGATCTGTGAGAGTGATGGATCGTCCTTCAGGATAGGTTGTAGATCCTTGATGATGCATTGGAGAGGTTTTAGTTGGGGGCTGAAGGTGATGGCTAGTTGCGTTCTGTTATTTTCTTTGTTGGGCCTGTCCTGTAGTAGGTGACTTCTGGGTACTCTTCTGGCTCTGTCAATCTGTTTCTTCACTTCAACAGGTGGGTATTGTAGTTGTAAGAATGCATGATAGAGATCTTGTAGATGTTTGTCTCTGTCTGAGGGGTTGGAGCAAATGCGATTATATCATAGAGCTTGGCTGTAGACAATGGATCGTGTGGTGTGATCTGGATGAAAGCTAGAGGCATGTAGGTAGGAATAGCGGTCAGTAGGTTTCCGATATAGGGTGGTGTTTATGTGACCATCGCTTATTAGCACCGTAGTGTCCAGGAAGTGGATCTCTTGTGTGGACTGGTCCAGGCTGAGGTTGATGGTGGGATGGAAATTGTTGAAATCCTGGTGGAATTCCTCAAGGGCTTCTTTCCCATGGGTCCAGATGATGAAGATGTCATCAATATAGTGCAAGGAGAGTAGGGGCATTAGGGGACCGAGAGCTGAGGAAGCGTTGTTCTAAGTCAGCCATAATAATGTTGGCATACTGTGGGGCCATGCGGGTACCCATCGCAGTGCCGCTGATTTGAAGGTATACATTGTCCCCAAATGTGAAATAGTTATGGGTCAGGACAAAGTCACAAAGTTCAGCCACCAGGTTAGCCATGACATTATAGGGGATACTGTTCCTGATGGCTTGTAGTCCATCTTTGTGTGGAATGTTGGTGTAGAGGGCTTCTACATCCATAGTGGCTAGGATGGTGTTTTTAGGAAGATCATCGATGGATTGTAGTTTCTTCAGGAAGGCAGTGGTGTCTCGAAGATAGCTGGGAGTGCTGGTAGCGTAGGGCCTGAGGAGGGAGTCTACATAGCCAGAAAATCCTGCTGTCAGGGTGCCAATGCCTGAGATGATGGGGCTTCCAGGATTTCCAGGTTTATGGATCTTCGGTAGTAGATAGAATACCCCAGGTTGGGGTTCCAGGGGTGTGTCTGTGCGGATTTGTTCTTGTGCTTTTTCAGGGAGTTTCTTGAGCAAATGTTGTAGTTTCTTTTGGTAACCCTCAGTGGGATCAGAGGGTAATGGCTTATAGAAAGTGGTGTTGGAGAGCTGCCTAGTAGCCTCTTGTTCATGTTCCAACCTATTCATGATGACGACAGCACCTCCTTTGTCAGTCTTTTTGATTATGATGTCAGAGTTGTTTCTGAGGTTGTGGATGGCATTGTGTTCTGCACGGCTGAGGTTATGGAGCAAGTGATGCTGTTTTTCCACAATTTCAGCTCGTGCACATCGGCGGAAGCACTCTATGTAGAAGTCCAGTCTGTTATTTTGACCTTCAGGAGGAGTCCACCCAGAATCCTTCTTTTTGTAGTGTTGGTAGGACGGTCCCTATGGGTTAATATGTTGGTTAGAGGTGTGTTGGAAATATTCCTTGAGTCGGAGATTTGATAGCTGCTTTCAATTACCTGAAAGGGGGTTCCAAAGAGGATGGAGCTAGGCTATTCTCAGTGGTGGCAGATGACAGAACAAGAAGTAATGGTCTCAACTTGTGGTGGGGGAGGTTTAGGTTGGATATTAGGAAAAACTTTTTCACTAGTAGGGTGGTGAAGCACTGGAATGTGTTACCTAGGGAGGTGGTGGAATCTCCTTCCTAGAGGTTTTTAAGGCCCAGATTGTCAAAGCCCTGGCTGGGATGATTTAGTTGAGGATTGGTCCTGCTTTGAGCAGGGGGCTGGACTAGATGACCTCCTGATATTCTATGATTCTTAGATACTAAGGTCAGAAAGGACCATTCTGATCATCTAGTCCGACCTCCTGCACAACGCAGGCCAAAGAATCTCACCCACCCACTCCTACGAAAAACCTCACCTATGTCTGAGCTATTGAAGTCCTCAAATCATGGTTTAAAGAGTTCAAGGAGCAGAGAATCCTCCCTCAAATGACCCGTGCCCCATGCTACAGAGGAAGGCGAAAAACCTCCAGGGCCTCTTCCAATCTGCCCTGGAGGAAAATTCCTTCCCGACCCCAAATATGGCAATCAGCTAAACCCTGAGCATATGGGCAAAATTCACCAGCCAGATACTACAGAAAACTCTTTCCTGGGTAACTCAGATCCCACCCATTTAATATCCCATCTCAGGGGATTAGGCCTATTTACCCTGAATATTTAAAGATCAATTACTTACCAAAATCACATTATCTCATCATACCATCTCCTCCATAAACTTATCAAGTAGAATCTTAAAGCCAGATTGATCTTTTGCCCCCACTGCTTCCCTTGGAAGGCTATTCCAAAACTTCACTCCTCTGATGGTTAAAAACCTTCGTCTAATTTCAAGTCTAAACTTCCTGGTGGCCAGTTTATACCCATTTGTTCTTATGTCCACATTGGTGTTGAGCTTAAATAATTCCTCTCCCTCTCCTGTATTTATCCCTCTGATATATTTATAGAGAGCAATCATATCTCCCCTCAACCTTCTTTTAGTTAGGCTAAACAAGCCAAGCTCCTTGAGTCTCCTTTCATAAGACAAGTTTTCCATTCCTCGGATCATCCTAGTAGCCCTTCTCTGTACCTGTTCCAGTTTGAATTCATCCTTTTTAAACATGGGAGACCAGAACTGCACACAGTATTCCAGGTGAGGTCTCACCAGTGCCTTGTATAATGGTACTAAAAATCTCCTTATCCCTACTGGAAATGCCTCTCCTGATGCATCCCAAAACCGCATTAGCTTTTTTCACAGCCATATCACATTGGCAGCTCATAGTCATCCTATGATCAACCAATACTCCAAGGTCCTTCTCCTCTTCCATTACTTCTAATTGATGCGTCCCCAGCTTATAACTAAACTTCTTGTTATTAATCCCTAAATGCATAACCTTACACTTCTCACTATTAAATTTCATCCTATTACTATTACTCCAGTTTACAAAGTCATCCAGATCCTCCTGTATAATATCCCGATCCTTCTCTGAATTGGCAATACCTCCCAGCTTTGTATCATCTGCAAACTTTATTAGCACACTCCCACTTTTTGTGCCGAGGTCAGTAATAAAAAGATTAAATAAGATTGGTCCCAAAACTGATCCCTGATCTATGATTGCTGGAGCACATTGCACATTGCTCTAGTCACACCCCCAACATGTTCCCTCTTTTCAAGGCTGCAAGAAGAGTGCACAGGTGCTGGGTCTGAGGCCACTGGGGATTCCCCCAAGGCAGAGGAATTCCCGGCTAGGAGGTTGCCGTCAGTCTCTGCTCCCTTTGTGCTGCCCAACAGTGAATCTGCCCCACTGGGTCTTGGTATCAAATGGACTTTGTTTTGGCATTGGGCATCAGTGTGGTAGTGAGGCCCTTTTTTTTTTCTGTTTAAACATTTCATTTCACCATAGCAATGGAAATCCTGATTTTAAAAAATGGTGGGGAAATGAGACCTCTTTATTCCTTTACTTTCCTCGCTCCTTTCGGTATTTGTGGAGAAAAACAGTGGCGCTTGTTGCTTCAGAACACCCACTTGCACCAGCTCGGTGAGCTCATGCTAATACATAAATGTCACTTCAACAATGCTGTCCGTATTGAGTTAAAAAATTACAGAATAGAGTTGTTAAGGAAGGTTGTTTCTGTGACTCATGGTTATTGACATGACTCATAGGCCCTTTTGATATGTAGGTTGTGAGCTCTAAATAGTAAGCTCTAGCACAAAGGCAGAAGAAGCAGGAAATTGGCTTATTTTCTTTGAGAACTCTCCTCTCAGGCATGTCACACTCATTCACAGACTCCCTGTGTGAAAGTGCTGTACTTCGTGTGTTTTGGATCAAATACAAAGGATGCACAGAGGAATTATCTTATACTAATAAAATGGATGCAGCTCTTGTTTCCCAGTCATTTGCACAGCCACCATTGCACTTGCACAAGTTCTCTGAGAATGCTTCATAATGAATATAATGCTTGGGTGGCAATGAATGGCATATGAACAATACATCAAGCTGTTGCACTATGGCCATGTCTATGCGGAACCACTGGGATAGCACCAGTATAAATACCAACAGTGCAGCATATCCACATGCTGCTTTAGGCTTAGGACCATTGCATTTTTGCCCTGAGACCCACATTTTACACTGGTGCAGTTAAACTGCCCTCTGAATATCTATCCCCAATTCCCAGCTTCCCTAAAGTGGTAGGAAGACCTTCTGAGGTAATTTTGGAGAGGGGAATTGAGAGAGGAGAGAGGAAATTCCCACAATTCCCCTGAAGCTGGCACCCATTCCTGGTCCTTTTCTGAACATGGAGGCCAGGTTAAATGCTCAATGTTTGTTCCTTGCTCATCTGGAAAGGTTTCTGAAGGAACTTCTGACAAGCAGGCAGCTGCAGACAGGCAGTGGAAGCTGGTGTGCCTGTGGAGAGCCAGAGACCAAGGCAAACAGCTCACAGAGCTATTTGCAACTGTCTTGCACCTCCCAAGTAGATAGCTGCATGTATTCAAAGATGATGTTCTTTGGATGGAGGGCCGCTTTTGTGTCCAGACCACAACCATAGACTAGTGGGACCAAGCTGTATTTGAGATCTGGAAAGAGCAGCCATTCATGGTGAAGATGGAGAGTTTTCTGTAGCTTTAGTTAGGTGGCCCCAAAACTGCACCACCAGACGATGAGGATGAGAGCCATCCTCACTGTGAAAAAGAGAATGGCAGATGTCCCAAAGGGAACTGGCCCCAGTAGCTAACAGCCTGTTAGTCACCATTTGGGGATGGGAGATCTGCAGTAAGTTCTGTTGTGTTGTGATAGAGGTTTTGAGGACAATGCATAATGTGGTGTAGCAGCATATGAACAAGGTGGCAAGTGTGCCTGGGAACACTGATTAAGCAATAGGGGGCTCCTGGATTATGTAGGAGCCACTGATCAAACCCAGGTGCCTACTATGGTGCCTTCCACCAACATACCCAGTATGGAGTATATTAAACAGAAAGGGTTTATCTAGGACTCAGTGGATCATCATGGAGTGTTCACTGATATGTATGTAAGGTGGCCAGACAAAGTGCATGGGTGCGAGAATTTCTGAAACTTCTGGATTTTTAAAGGGGGAATTCTATTCTCACTGAACAATATTGACCTCAGTGGTGTTTCTTTCGACTTTGTGATTCTGGGTGACCTGGTATGCCTCTTTGGCCATGGCTAATGAAACCTCTTCCTGATTAAACACAGATAGACATGTGCAGATTCAATTGTACATTCAGCTATAGAACATGAATAGACTTTACACTTGGGAGACCTAAAGCAAGATGAACTCTGAATCACAATAAATGTTTAGTGATGAATGTAGTGATTCTCATGTATGCTCCTGCATTCGGTTTAACATAGGTGAAAGAACAAGTGAGGTTTTCAGCACAGACTGGACTGCCCAGGAAACCAAACTGGCATCTATCTATACATAGCTGGCAGATTCACCTGAATCTGTTTGTACAGCCAGTAGGCTACAAAAATCAGAAATGCTTTATGCACACAGCCACACTGATAGTGTGGAACTGGACATTAAGCAGAAGTGTAACACATTTTGATGATCAAGATCTCTTTATTTGTATGCTGCAGAGATTTCTGGAGGAGGAGACAGTGCCAGGTAGTGATGTATTATGATGAATGGTTTTACGATGGAATAATTTTGTACAGAGGATTTGTTTATGGAAGAGTGAACTTGTATTTCTATTCCCTTACAAAAACTTAATTAACTTAAAATTAAGGTTGATCAGCTGCATTTCCAATCAGCATAATTGATATAAATCAAGGAAATCACCAGTTTAAAGCTATATTAATATTCACAGTAACTTCAATTCACATGCCTCAACACCCACAAGCATTCAGACTCTTCACCTCCATAACAAACTTCCATTCACTGCCCACGTACATCTACCCACACTGCACACGTCCAATTCCTTTAAATCACACTCAGAAGTACCAGTTTAAATACTGACTTGGAGTGATAAATACATTACTGTATATACTTTTACTGTGCAAGTGTATCTGCTAGCAACATATCTCCCTGAGGACGTAGCTAAGCTTGTGCATTTGAAAACAGTGGTTTGTACCATCTCCTTAGCTGGTGCAAATCAACATGGCTCCATTGAATTCAGTGGAACTATACCAGTTTATATCCATCTGAAGATCGAGCCCATGTTTCTGCTTGCTAAGTAATTAAAAACTGTCTATGAGTGTATGAAAATGCATGTTTAGTACTGTTAGAATGGTATATCTCGACTGCTCTGGAGAACGGTCATTATTGTATCTAGGGAAACTCAGTAGAAAGAAATTAGAGAGGCGTTCTGCACAATATGTCCTAAAAGCACTTGTACAATACATTGTGTGTGTGTACTTAAGCAGCACATTCAGCACAGCCTGCATAAAAAAGAATAAAAAGGAAAAACCAAATAAATAAAAGAATATGTATTTGTATTGAATTGGCAAAGAGTCATCTGATCTTTTATCTAGTCTGGAGAGTCACGAGAACTGGATAGGCCTACATGCCAGCGTTCAATATGAAAGCCAGGTTTTCAAGGCTGATGTGACTATAGATCTATTTTAATTTATTTAATTTTTATTTTAATAGAATCTTCAGTTTATTGTATTACATGCAATTCTTGTATTGAAGGTTTTATCAATCCTTCTTTCTCTATGGCAGCAAGCACAAACCCAGTGAAAATACAGACACATATAATGTGCGAGGATCAATTCAATCTACAACCAGAGTGCACATCTGTGCATAAATTAGACAGCTATAAGGCAACTGGTATTCATTGCTGTGAGTCTAAAATCAGAAAGGTGCAGTACCTGTGCACACATGGGTGGGAGGGGCCTGATTTATGTAATGAGTGCACACAGCAACATCGCACTTAGGGATCATTCCTGAGTGTGAGCTTGCCATTGCTATGCAAGGTTGCAGAAGAGTTTCACTTAATAGGCTGATGATGAGGGGAATAAAGGGATTTATGAAAGACACATTATTGATATTGTTGATCTCCACAGTGGGCTTCAGTGGAGTCCTGGCTAATGACATACTGCCAATTCACTTTAAGATTTTTTTTTAAGATAGTATTATGGGTTGGGTTAAATCTCACTGAAGCTCTCTACACCCACTGAAGTGGATGTAACAATCGCTTTCCATTCAGCATAAGTGTAAAAAAGCAATTGAGCTCCTTTATGGAAACAGATAGCTGAAACAATAGGAGTACCACCCAAAACACATACTAGGCTTGAGCTGAAGTTGAACCATGTGGCCCAAGGGTTTCCCTGGAGACTGATATAGCAAACATAGAGGCTAGGGCATTGATTTGTGGAGCTGTGTGTGGGAGAGAGAAAAGCAGCGAGAAACACCACAGAGACAGAGCAGACACAATGAAGGAGACAGAAAGCCAAGGAGACAGCCAGAATAAGCACTGGGAGCATGGCCCTGAGATAAAGCCTAGAGAGAGACTATTTGGCTACAGTGCTGGCTGAACTGAGAGCAAAGAAACTGTCTCATATTGTTTGATTCCTATTTTGTTCATGAAAACAGGACTTTGTGTACATTCTTTGTAAATAAACAAGATTGCATCAAAGAAATACCTGACAACATCATCAATTTCTCCTCCTAATGGAAACAACCTGCAAGACCCCAAATATTGGCTAACTTGGGTCGAAAAGTGGCAACAATAGCATGCTTCTGTGTAGTGGCTGTTTAGAGAGACCAACTTTCCATGGTAGCGGGCTGCAAATCTGGGTTTCTGAACTATTTCATACACTGAATACTGCCTGAAAGCCAGTGTGATGTCAGAGTAAAACTGGGTTTTGTGTGGGCAAGGCTAATTTAAACACGTGTTAGTCATCACACTTATGCCACAAATGCAACTGCCAGAAAGACTGCATTCATTGGCACCTACATGAGCCCTGGCCCTTTTTTAACCTTCAGCCTTCCTCTGATTAAGGGGATTGCCAACATCTCAGTCATTGCATCTCATTGTGTCACCCATTACATTGCACCTCATTGTGTCACCCGTTACATTGAACTGAGAATTGCATTTTCTCCCAAGTTTTCTTTAGATGAGAAACAATTTCTGCCTAATGTACATAATAATAATGTGATCCGGGATGAAATCCTGTAATTGTTTAACGGATTATTGCCTTGTATAGATTAGCTGAGCTAATCTATGATTTATATATAGATGATATAATCTTGTGATTTATAATTAATACTTGAGTCTTCAAATACAAATTTGAAACATTACATTCAATGGCAATTTTGAGATCAGATCGATTCTGCTGGACAATTAATTCTAAATAAGAGATTTAATTTACTCTGCTTTATTTTATTCCTGTAGCACTGCCTCTGGAATTAGTGTCTTAGCTATTGGTATTGCTTATTTTTTATAAATGTTTACATTTTAAAACTGTATCACTACACACACATTTATCAAAACAACAACACACATTATTCTTAACGGAACAACAGCAGAGGAGACATGAATGCCTCAGAGAAGTGGTAACAGATTACAGTCTTTCACCCTAGGTCATAATTCAGTTCCAGGCTGTTCACAGATTTTTTTTATTCTTTGGTGGTGCTATGGTGGCCCATGGAAAAAGAATTTGTGGTCTCATTCCAGTTCTTCCCAGAAACTGGCAACCCTGCTGACAGTCTCCATAGAGGGGCCAAGAACTGAATCATGGATGCTATATGCTTTCACTCCAGGAAAGTCCAAAACAAGGTGAGACATATCAGTTGGGCATTGCATTGCGACTACTCCTGCAGGAGACTTGTGAGCACCAGAACTAAAAATGACTGGTTCGGTACAGTGTTCAGTACTAACTGCAAAACTTATTTATTCAACTTAGTTTACAATAAGTTCTTCTCTCCCACACAACATTAATAATAACTTTAAAAAAACAAACAACCCTGGATCATCTGACTTTCATGTGCTGGAAGGAAATGAAGGAGATATTGTTTTGTTATTTCTTTGTAAATATCTGAGAGGCATTCCAAAGCAAGAAAACCATCTCAAACACAGATAAATTAAATAGCTAGATAAGATTAGGCCTGGAAGTACAAAAGAAACTGGTGTTTGGTAATCATGCTTGGCCCAAGGTGCTCAAAAGTGATACTATATTCAGTGATACAGTTGCAACTGCCTCAACATAACTGAACATGGGCTTCTGCAGTGTCCCTCTCCCAGACCTCCTGTCTGGGAAGCTAAAATACTTTGCTACAGTTCCCAATACTACAGAGCCTATACTCAGGTACTGTAAAAAGAAAAGGAGGACTTGTGGCACCTTAGAGACTAACTAATTTATTTGAGCATAAGCTACAACTCACTTCATCAGATACACTCAGTGGAAAATACAATGGGGAGATTTATATACACAGAGAACATGAAGCAATGGGTGTTACCATACACACTGTAACGAGAGTGATCAGGTAAGGTGAGCTATTACCAGCAGGAGAGCGGGGGCGGGGGGGGAACCTTTTGTAGTGATAGTCAAGGTGGGCCATTTCCAGCAGTTGACAAGAACATCTGAGGAACAGTGGAGGGGGGGAAATAAACATGGGGAAATAGTTTTACTTTGTGTAATGACCCATCCACTCCCAGTCTCTGTTCAAGCCTAAGCTAATTGTATCCAGTTTGCAAATTAATTCCAATTCAGCAGTCTCTCGTTGGAGTCTCTTTTTGAAGTTTTTTTGTTGAAGAATTGCAACTTTTAGGTCTGTAATCGAGTGACCAAAGAGATTGAAGTGTTCTCCAACTGGTTTTTGAATGTTATAATTCTTGACGTGTGATTTGTGTCCATGTATTCTTTTACGTAGAGACTGTCCAGTTTGACAGTCTCTACGTACATGGCAGAGGGGCATTGCTGGCACATGATGGCATATATCACATTGATAGATGTACAGGTGAACGAGCCTCTGATAGTGTGGCCCTATGATGGTGTCCCCTGAATAGATATGTGGACAGAGTTGGTAACGGGCTTTGTTGCAAGGATAGGTTCCTGGGTTAGTGGTTCTGTTGTGTGGGTATGTGGTTGCTGGTGAGTATTTGCTTCAGGTTGGGGGGCTGTCTGTAAGCAAGGACTGGCCTGTCTCCCAAGATCTGTGAGAGTGATGGGTCATTCTTCAGGATAGGTTGTACATCCTTGATGATGCGTTGGAAAGGTTTTAGTTGGGGGCTGAAGGTGATGGCTAGTGGCGTTCTGTTACTTTCTTTGTTGGGCCTGTCCTGTAGTAGGTGACTTCTGGGTACTCTTCTGGCTCTGTCAATCTGTTTCTTCACTTCAGCAGTTGTAGTTGTAAGAATGCTTGATAGAGATCTTGTAAGTGTTTGTCTCTGTCTGAGAGGTTGGAGCAAATGTGTTTGTATCGTAGAGCTTGGCTGTAGACAATGGATCGTGTGGTGTGGTTTGGATGAAAGCTGGAGGCATGTAGGTAGGAATAGCAGTCAGTAGGTTTCCGGTATAGGGTGGTGTTTATGTGACCATCGTTTATTAGCACCATAGTGTCCAGGAAGTGGATCTCTTGTGTGGACTGGTCCAGGCTGAGGTTGATGGCGGGATGGAAATTGTTGAAATCCTGGTGGAATTCCTCAAGGGCTTCTTTTCCATTGGTCCTGTTTTAAGTCAGTGCCTTCACAGGTAGAATATTGTGTCCACAAACACAGGACAGACATGAGATGGGCCCTCAGAAAGTCTGCTTTATGCTTGTGTCCCATGCAGGTTCTGTGTATTGGCCTCAGGGACATAACCAGCTCCTCCTTTTCTCTATGCAGCAGTTAAAAAGACCTGTTTTGACATTATTGGCCTTAAAAAATAGAAATCCACTAGGCATTTTGTTTGATGAGCAGCCCAGGTATAGGACAAATACAAAATTATATAAATTTTATTGCTACAACTTAAACCTCCTTACAAGTAAGGTTGCAAGTGGACAAAAGCCAAGGTTTATTTATCACCATTAATTAAATAACTTTATGTTGTACAGATAGTTACACACACTATCACAGGTTTCTGGTTGAGTGCTCAATGCATGCCCAAACATATCCATGTTCTGTAAAAATTATATTCTGTCCCATTGGCTTTCAGGGTGATAACCCATTTCATGAGTATCTACTTGTAACTATCATAAACGAACTGCTGACTCCTGTGTCTCTTGACTCCCCTAGGATAGCTGATTTGTTAGTGTGCCTGCAATTTTTCTCTCTATTGGTATCAAACAGAAGGAACTGACAGGACTTAGGATCCAGATATGCCATGGGCAGGTTATTCATAATTGTCCATTACTGGGTTTTTCACTCCTGCCTTTGATGTATCTTGCAGTGGCCATTGTTAGAGACAGAGTACCAGACTATGTGGACCACTAATTTTGTCTGGTCTGGCAATTCCTATATGACACTTATGTTTAACACCCCTAATCACTTGTTTGCATAGTCTCAGCGAGTTGTGAGTGCTATAGCTATGTGCATCTTAAGTGCTGCTTTTCTGGGTCTAAGCCAGGGGTCAGCAAACTATGGCCCACGGCCTGCATCCGGCCCTTCAGACGTTTTAATCCAGTCCTCGAACTCCCACCGTTGAGCAGGTTCCAGGACTTGCCCTGCTATGGTGCTCCAGCTGGGGAGCAGGGTCAGGGGCTTGCCCTGCTCTGCGTGGCTCCCAGAAGCAGTGGCATGTCCCCCCTTCAGCTCCTATATGTAGGGGCAGCCAAGGGGCTCCACACGCTGCACCCGCCCCTGCAGCTCTCATTGGCCAGGAGCTGGAGGGACAGCACCTGCAGACAGGGCAGTGCGCAGAACCGCCTCGCCATGCCTCTGCGTAGGAGCCAGAAGGGGGAGACATGCCACTGCTTCTGGGAGCTGCTTGAGGTAAGCTCCACCCAGAGCTTGCACCCCGACCCTCTTCTGCACCCCAACCCCCTGCCCCAGCCCTGATCCCCCTCCCGCCCTCCAAACACCTCGGTCCCTGCCCTGAGCACCCTCCTGCACCCCAACCCCTCATTCCCAGCCCAACCCCATAGCCTGCACCCCCATCTGGAGCCCTCACTACCTCCCCGCACCCCAAGCCTCTGCTACAGCCCGGAACCTCCTCCCACACTGAACTCCCTGAACTCCTCATTTCTGGTCCCACCCCAGAGCCTGCACCCCCAGCTGGAGACTTCACCCCTTCCCATACTCCAATGCCCAATTTCTTGAGCATTCGTGGCCCACCATACAATTTCCATACCCAGACGTGGCCGTTGGGCCAAAAAGTTTGCCCATCCCTGGTCTAAGCAGTGCTGGGGGTTGTAGAATGGGCTCATCATTGATTCACCCCAGGAAGGGTTAACTAGTTAGGCCATCTGGTGCAGGCAAAGAAGAAAGCAGACCCATTCTCTCTCCTGCTTAGTGAGGCCCTGTTCAGAGCAGGAGAGATGAATCTGGGTGATCACTGCTTTTCAGATAAGAATGGCCATATTGCATCAGACCAATGGTCCATCTAGTCCAGTATCCTGTCTTATGACAGTGGCCAATGCCAGGTGCTTCACAGAGAATGAACAGAACAGGTAATCATCAAGTGATCTATCCCCGGTCGTCCACTCCCAGCTTCTGGATTTCTTGCTCAGCTACAGAGACTAAAGGGCCAATACTCCTGTCATTTACTGTTAGGTACATTTTGTCCTCTCTCTGTAGAAACCCGTTTGACAAAAAAAATGCTGGGTGAGGTGCCTGCTACTTCCTCCTAGGGTGCTGGCTGGGTGCTTGCAGATGAAAAGTGGTTACAGTTAACAGTTGTGGCAGAACTGGGGGGTGAGAGCACTTTGCAGGGCAGATTGCATAGATCAAGCAGTTTTCTGGGAGCTATGAACAGTAGATGCATCCATACTAGAGGAAAATCATTAGCTAGTCAATTCCACACAACCAGGAGTATTACTTTTCAAATTTTTGCCAGCATGTGAGAGGGGCTGTTTGTCAGGGTGAGAAATAAACACTTTTCCTATCAGACATAAGTGGACAAGGGCATCCAAAAAAGTCCTCCACAAACAAATAATTGCCTCCTTTGAGTGTGACAGTGTGGATACATCAAAGTCGCTGTATCTGTTCCTTCTATGTATACCTGAGCTGCATTGTGCCTCGGAGAAAGATACAGATTTTCAGCATGAAAGCAAGTTTCCTGAGTGTAATTTGAGATGTTAGAAATGTCCAGCCCAATTTCTGAGCGATCCAAAATGTTGTTACCCCAGGGTCAGTCCCTACCAACCTGAAACGTCTCAGTTTGAGGGATGGTCTCAGCTGAGCAGACTGCTCAGTCTCTCAGTGTCCAGTTCAGTTAGCCAGTCTCTCTCAGGGATTTCAACTCCCCCCCTCACCCCCCAAATCCCTGCTGCTAAAGCAGCCTTCACAAAGCTATTGCCACGCCCTGCACAGCCATGATGTTACTGTATAAGTAATTAGTGATGTGAACATTTGCCACAACATTTCCACAGGGATCTTGATAGGAAAAATAGAAGCTAATAAACCAAATGAATTGTCAAGAAACAAAGTTGTTTCAATTTTACAAACATTTTCCAGATTGGAAAACAACAATTTTGATTCACCCTCCCTATTTTATTGTATATACTTCACCCAGCTCTCTCCTGTACTTCATTACTAAGTGGTTTCTTTTAACCCCACATTAGAGACCATTTTATTTCTTTTATTTCATGATTGTTCTAGACATAAAAGACTAGTTTTCAGTGGTGCTGAGCATTACCATCTCCCCCTCATTTCAGTGTGGGCTACAGGTGCTCAGCACGTCTTAAAAAAAAAACCCAAGTCCCTATTTTTTACATGTATTAAAAGACTTAGGCCAGTATTTTCCTAAAACCACATTTAAGTACATTTTGGGAAACCTAATTTTAGGCATCTATGTTTGCAAATTTTGGTCTTAGCTTGTTACTGTAAACAGCAGTGCTAAAGTTCTAGTGTCAGTTCCTCTTTTGATGGGAAACATCTGTTGCTTTAAACCTTGTTGATTGTCCAAAGCAGAGGAGAGAGAGCACTGTCAGCTACTTTTACTCAGCTGATATCTTCACTTGGCAACTGAACTTCTGATCTCAGATGAACTGCTCGCTGTGATACTTAAAAAAAACAAACTCCCCTTTGTTCATTGTTTCATTCCAATATTCAGGTTAATTTATCCTTAGTGATTTGTATGTAAGGGGCTGCAGGGAAGAATGGAAATGCTCAGCCTATTTTTTAAGTTATTCAGACAAGAAAAAGGTCTGGCTATAATTTTTTATAATGTGAAAAGTATTTTGTTTCTCTTTCACTCTTTCAGAACTCAAAAATGGTTCAAATAAAATAAAACAAAATAATCACCTTTCAGCAAAGAGAAAACATGAACACTTTGTCTAAAGAGTGACCTTTTAAAAGATTGCAGTTGCCATCAGAAAAGCCTTCTTATTCCTAATAGTAGTATTTCATATTATAAAGGTCTAATCTGAATATGCTTAACACCTATTAAACTAATTCACGAGTTTAACCTCAAGTTGGATAATCACAAATTAGTTGTCTTGTTTTTCCCAAACTTGATAGGGCATGACTGCACTGCAGAATAACAGTCAAGTTCTGGGTGCCTGTTGTCATGCCCTGCATCCACACTGGTGCTGCATCCAGTCAGGAGAGCCGCAAAGATGCATACCCCATGGTTCATAGCACCACAACTCACTGTACTGCTCTATGCTCCCTTTTGTAGGGCTTGTCCACCATGTTGAACAGCATGATTGGCCCGGAGGAAGTTGGGAGGGGAGGAAGGAGGGATGTGTGCAATGGTGCTGTGGCCACCTGCAATGGGGGATTGTGGGCAGAAACGGTGTAGACCTGAGAAATTCATTTCCTGGCCAGACCCAAGCTAATGTGCTGGTACCTCCTTGTACTATAAGGTACAGATCCCACTCACCTTAACAACTGGGACTGATCCCTGCTGGCTTTTATGGAGGCAGTGTTTCTTTAGCATGTCTCTGCAGGAGCTGTCACCAAGAGGTATTGGTGGATGTTTCTGAGGTGGCTTTTTGGCAGGAGAAGATGGTAGCAGCTTGCTGTTACAAACCAAAGGATACAAGGTCAGCACCACATAGTCATGGATCCAGTTGATGCTGTCTTCCATGGCAGACCTCCCCCACTCTATTCAAACTGCTGCCCCTGTAGTAGGACCACAAGTGTGGTAGGATTACATGATGATGATAATATGAGATGACCAGCAGTGGGCTCAGAACTTTTACATGAGGAAGGTCAAATTGCTGGAGCTGTGTGAGGAGCTTGTCTGCATACCAGAACCTCTCGATATGAGAGAGAGGCAATAATGGTCCAGAAGCATGTTGCTTTCACTCTGTGGAAACTGATTGTTACAGGTCTGTTGCTGGCAAATCCACTGTTGGCACAATGGTCATGAAGGTTTGCAAGGCCATTATTGCTCTATTGCAACACAGGGTGGTTACATTGGGCAATATCCCCAAAATAATTTGAATGGATGGGGTTTCCAAGCTGTAAAGGTGCTTATTTTCCCAAGGCTATGGCTGCAATGCTTTTAGCTTTTAAGTCTTTTGCACCAATGCAATGCTTTTCTATTAATAAATTGCTACTGCGATCAGCTCCTGTAAGCTGTTCCTTTCCAATTTTTCTTCCCTGTTTGTCCACTGTATTGAAGAGCATGGTTGGCTGGGAGAAGTGGAGAAGCAGAGGATGATGTAATGGTGCTGCATTAACCTACACTGCAGTGAATGTCGAGGCTAAGGCTAAAACCCCCTCATATATTTTGTAATATTCTTTATAATAACAAAAATAATAATGTGCCCATCTTACCCAGCTGAGATGCTGTGTCCTCCTCTGGATCTTCCATGTTGGGCTTCACCTAGCCATGCTCACTGAGGTCTAGAACACCAAAGAGGCCTTGTGATATGAGGCTGATTTCCTCTCTGGGCTGGCTGTTCACAGCCAAGAGAGTGGTTTGCATGTTCTCATAGACATCAAATTCAAAATCTGCACTCATCCCAGTTCCACAGAAGAGTCCAAATGGGGCTCTGTAGTTAGGGAGCTCAGCATGCTGTTCAGCTCCTTGTAAAACAGGCAGCTCATTGGGGCACCACCAAGCTTGGAATTGTTATCATGGAAGTTCACCTTAAGCCCCTTTATCATTTTTATCTATGACTAGTCTGGCTGATTATGGGATCATACTACTGGGGATTCCTCTTCTTGGTCCCAATGGCATGGATTTTGCTTGCTTTGGCCCTAAGGTTGACCAAAGCTTTGGTGTCAGCATTTGGCCAGGGGTCTGGACACTTATACGTGTGCTTCTCGCTAGGCATTCTTCTTATGAGTGTGTCAGAAATCAGAGATGACTAAAGCTGAAGGTATTGCAGACAGCATGGGACTGAGAAAACTGAGCAGAAGCACTAAAAAGTACTTAACTTCTGGTCAAGAGTCAAAGCACAGGTCGATGGCAAGCTAGGAGACAGGACTGGATACCTTGGGGGCTTGTGGGAAGAGATTGGTGGACCTTCATCTCTTGATTGTTGTGACTAGTTGTGGCTGTGCAGATAGCTTGTCTTGCTTTGTACTAATTCAAGGTAAATTTTGGCTTGCCCTAGATCTCAGAGTGTGGTGGCCGCCGCATGGCACAGAGATAGCATGACTGAGGGTGTTGGTATCTGAACACAAAGTATCTTAACCAGAAAGCTTGTGATTCACAACCAGTTAAATCTTTAGTGAAGACGTAGCCTCACTGTATGTTTGTGCAGGGCTGAGCACAAAGGGAGCCGCACTGTGGTTGGGGCCTCTAGGTGCTAACACAATAAAAATAATAACAATAATGACCAGAGTGTATTGATCAATGTGCAAATGCACACATGAAAACTTCTCCCAATGTTTGGGGAAAATATGCTACTATGTTTTGCATGCAAGAGAGATAGTTTTAAAGGCCTCTCCAGCAACTGCACATACATTGTATCTAAGGTTACGTTTTAGACATGGGTATTTTTAGTAAAAGTCACAGGCAATAAACAAAAATTCATGGCCCGTGATCTGTCCATGACTTGTACTATAAATACCCCGACTAAACCTTAGGTGCTCGGGGGGACTCCGGGGTGCCATTGCTGCTTGGAGGGGAGGCTCCGGGGTGCCACTGAAGCTTGGAGGGGAGGCTCTGGGGAGCCGCTGCTGCTCTGGGTGGGGGGCGGCCTGGGGTGCCACTGCTGATCTGGGGGTGGGGCGGTGGGACCGGGGTGCTACTGCTGCTGCTCCGGGCAGGAGCATGGCCCGGGCCACCACTGCTGCTCTGGCGGGATGGCTGGCCCAGGGTGCCACTGCTGCTCTGGCAGCCTCTGGGGCCAGCTGCCTGGATTGCCCGAGCAGCGGCCAAAGGCACAGCAGCCCTGGGTCAGCCGCACAACAACTACTTACAATGTTTAGGGAAAACATTCATTAATAACATTTATTTAAAAAGCATACATACGTTTCCAGCTTGAAATAAGTTTTCCCTCCCCAAGAACATTCTGAAAAATGTGTCATTTCCTGTAATTAATTCTCATGGCTAAGTTTGTTTCGGAAAGTACTCTGTACTTCACATTTGCAAGAGGGTTTGAAGTAATATGGCAGTTGCTAAGATAAAAGAAAAGGAGTACTTGTGGCACCTTAGAGACTAACAAATTTAAAGTCCTCCTTTTCTTTTTGCGAATACAGACTAACACGGCTGCTACTCTGAAACCTGTCAGTTGCTAAGATAATTACCCAGGTTTAAGTGAAGAACTGAGTAAAAGACACGTTTGACATGGATAAACACTCCATTTCTGCCATTCTTTTTATTACACAAAAAGGGGATTGGGTTTTCTATTTCAATCCTGAATATACATTTTTTTAAAACATAATGCTAGAGGCACTCACTATTCTGATGACTTTTGTTCATTTACATAATGAGAGGTATCCACTTATATGGTAAAATAGATCTATTGAATTATGGGAAAGTATACTTTGATCTGAAAGGGTGTATTTTCCTGAGACATTTCTCACCTGATCTCGCCTTAAGGATGCGTGAACTGGTTTAGACCAAGAGCTTGTCCTTGATTAAACGTAAAATAAGGACTGGCCTAAACCTTCATCCTACAAACAGCAGAACAAGAACAAGACCTTTAATTAAAATTCAGACTTTACATCTTGGAGAGAACTTGCCTGGCTCATTTACCCCTTCTGATCCCCTTGAATTTGGTGGTGGCACTATTCATAAATCTGCCTGCAATGCAACAAATACCAAGAAAAAAGTTACTGAGAACAATGTTACAGGTGAACACAGCAAGGCTCAGTATTTCTGTAATCTTAGCTAGCGGAGCTGTGAAATAGGGAGAGAGTGGCGAGCAACAGGAAAAAAACAGATTGTACACAGATCTGGACTTATATAACACCATGTGTCAGAAGGCCTTAGCTCAAAGGTATGAACAAATTAATGGAACAAACTTTTCCTGACGGAGCTTGTTTCCTCTACGGCACATTAATAAACACTTTTGGTTTTAAGAGACTTTTGGCCTTCATGGGATGCAAGGGAAGTATTATTATTCCCATTTTACAGATGGGAAAAAATAAGAGAGAAAAGTGATGTGATATCAGCTAATTGATCCATAAAGCTACAGCATCACACTGGGAGCTCCCGCCTCCCGTTGAGCTATTGTTTGTAAGGTCCAAATCTAAGTGATATTTGAATAGTACCTCTATTTGTTGATGTTTGGATAGCAGATTTCATCAGACTGTTGGAGAAAATCATCACAAAAATAAAGGCATATAGGGGTTTACAGGCATATCAAACTCACTGTAAGAGCCTGCATGGCTAGAACCTGGGATCATAGGGGGTTCTAGGCTGCTGAAGTCTCCATAGCCCCCTCCAAAGCTTAGGCTGGGTTCTTGCAGGAGGACCGTGTGAGGCTCGGCACGAAGTACCACCTCGCATGACCTGAGTGGCACCTCCTAGTGGCCCACTGATGGGCTGGTACCAGTACTTAAACTGGGAAGCTATGATGGAGAACTGTCTGAGTAACAAGAGACTGCCTGCCTCTTTCTCTTCCTCTGCTTCAGACTGAATAAAGAGACCCCATACTCTAACTCTGCCTGACTCTTGGTTTGCCCTCTGGCTTTCTAATACCTGACCTCCTCTAGATCCTGCTCTGACCACTAGGTCTGACCACCCATCTCCTGTTTGTGACCCTAATTCTGTGAAGAGTGGGCTATATTTTAACAAAGGTTTTTGACTGGATCTATAAAGCTACCCTTAATCCATAGCAATTTTCCCACTTTCAATAAAACAGGTTTGCACAAAGATTGAGTAGAGTATGGCACCTATGTAACAAATAAGCTTTTACACTACAGTCCTGCTTTCAAATTGTTCAACATCCTTTATAAAATATAGACACCAGAATTGTACACTGTATTCTAATATTGGTCTCACCAATGCCCTATAGAGAGAGAAAGTAATCTTCCCTACTCCTACTCACTACTACCCTGTTTATACATCCATTAATCACACGAGCCATTTTTGCTACAGCATCACACTGGGAGCTCCCGCCTCCCGTTGAGTTATTTGTCCACTATCACCTCTATATCTTTTTCAGAGTCACTGCATTTTATAGGTATGGCCTACATTTTCTGTTCCTAGATATGACTTTAGTTAGTTAGCAAAGTTACTGTTGCAATCAGCATCTCTCATTGGGAAAAAATAAGGCAAAGTACTTTTAGAACCATTACTATGTCTGCCCTATGTTTACTTGGTCGTTTGCACATGCAATTACCCAATTTGCATAAGAAGTTCTGGTAAATATGAAAATTAGGTGCACTACTGCACTCCTAAAATATTTACAATACAGATCATTAAGGGCCATTATAAGGCTTTCAAGTCAACAATCCACTGAGATGAATAAGTGCAGTTCACATTTCTTGGAGCTTTTGTTTTATGCTCTCTGCAGATTCAGACAACTCTGCATTGATTTTATATCAGTTATACTTGGCTCACATTTGGCACGTTTCCTTTGCAACAGAAAGGGCTAGAGATTTTTATTTTAAAAAATGAAGTATTGTATTCTGCCACATCTGAATGCTTCATGAAGGTTGGAGCAGTACTTTAAGTAGACTAGATCCAGTGTTTGGCACCACTGATTTACAAGGTATTATGAGATAGGAATCCATACGACATAAAAATGAGTTAGTTATCTGATGTTTTCTCTTCAGCAAATAATTAAGTTTAATATCTTCTGCTGGATTACACTCTAGGAAACATTTCTGCATCAAATATTTTAGTCACAGTAAGATCAAGTATTCAAAAAAGAATGTACATTTTAATTTAAAAGGGGCACACATTGCATGGCATTGCTGCTCTGCCATTCACAACACACATTTTTGTAATTTTCTCTACCAACCTACTTATTGAGAGTGAAAACAATAGAACAGAGCCATACATATCTCAATTTCTCTTTCCCTTAAGTCTCTTATATAGTTCCTCATAAGATCCTTGTATGTACAGCAAAAAGAACCAAGTTACCTTTGAAAGCTCTACCTATACTATATTTGACAACATCAATTAAACAAAAATAAGTGACAGAGAACAAAAGGGACACCACCAAGGAAAAGCACTCTGTTCCCCAATAAAGCCAAAGAGAACTGAAAGCATTTTCAGTAATACTATGGTAATTATTTACAGCTCTGTAGCCTCTTCCAGCAGAGTAAGATAAAGCCTTGTAAAGATGCAAACTTCAGCAGCAATATGGAAGTTAGACACACATCGAACAGTGACCTCAAGTTCACAAGTGTTCACTGATTTTCTGTGCCCTAGGTATTTGGGTGCCCACTTTGAAACTTCTTGTGCCTGATTTTCAGAGGTGCTGATGACCCTCCTTGGCAGCTATAGAACTTCAGCCTTTCTGAAAATCAGGCACAAAGTGTTTCCCCCAAAACCAGAGGTACACAAAATCTATTCCTGTCTCAGATGCGATCCCTGAAAACATATGTTATCGAAAAAGATCAGCTGATCTTACAAGATGTGGAGCAACTGATGCTAATATACGAGATCAGAATCAGGTTGAGAATCTCCCTCCTCTAACCTCTTAAAAACAATACATTCTTCTTCTAGTGCTGTCCCTGTGGGTGCTCCACTTCAGCTGTCGGTGCGTCCTGGCACCATCGATCACAGATTTATGGTAGCAGTGTCATACATGTGCAGTAGGCGTCTCGCAGTGCCATTGGTGTCACGTCTAGTGCGCGCACCACCAGAGCCCTCCAATTTCTTCTCAACCGTCCTCGTCTGAAGACGGAGCTCAGGGGCAGTGTTTGTCACTCTTGCCAAACCTCTGGAAAAAATAGCAGTCAGGCGTGTATTAGTGTTTTACATGAAAAGGACCAAACCTTTCCGGAAATCTTCTAGACTTTTCATTTCTACTACCAAACATTCGAAAGGCTGTGCAATCTCCACTCAGAGACTGTCTAAATGGATCTCTGCATGTATTCAATATTGCTATCATATTCGGAACGCAGACTCTCCTACGCACATCAGAGTGCACTCCACATGATCAGTTTCAACCTCTATACCATTCCTAAATAATGTTCCAATACTAGAGATTTGTAGGGTGGCCACTTGGGCCTCTGTCCACACATTCACTGAGCACTATGCAATCACTTAAGACTCCATGGCTGATGCCATAGTGGGCCTAACTGTACTTACCTCTATGACTCAAATGAACTCGAAGTCCCTCCTGCCTTCTGAGGGGCACTGCTTTACAGTCACCTGAAGTGGAGCACCCACAGGGACAGCACTCAAAGAAGAAGAAAGGGTTACTCACCTTGTGCAAAAAGAAAAGGAGTACTTGTGGCACCTTAGAGACTAACAAATTTATTAGAGCATAAGCTTTCGTGAGCTACAGCTCACTTCATCGGATGCATCCGATGAAGTGAGCTGTAGCTCACGAAAGCTTATGCTCTAATAAATTTGTTAGTCTCTAAGGTGCCACAAGTACTCCTTTTCTTTTTGCAAATACAGACTAACACGGCTGCTACTCTGTCACCTTGTGCAGTAACTGAGGCTCTTTGAGATGTGTGTCCCTGTGGATGCTCCACTATCCACCCTCCTCCCATCTACTTCAGAGTTGGCCATTAGGATACTGCGGTAAAGAAGGAACTGGAGGGCTTGGGTCGTGCACACACTACATGCGACACCAACGGCACTGCAAGATGCCGACCCGTGCAGACACAGCTACCATAAATCTCTGAGCAACGGTGCCGGGACACACCGACACCTGAAGTGGAGCACTCACAGGAATACACATCTCGAAGAACCTCAGTTACCGCACAAAGTGAGTAACCCTCTCTCAAACTGTGTAGTATTTGCTAGCTTTAACTAGTTCTGAAAATGAGATTCATCCCCATGCTCTGTCTCCCTTGCCCTAGCCCAAATACTGAGAAGTTGTTTTCTTAGCGTCCACTTCCCTTTGCCCAAATGGGGTGTTTGATGGGTGTATGTCTCCACAGCCTACCCCCAGAAGAAAGATGTTGGGTGGACAGGGTTATTCCCTTTATCCAGGACCTCTCTCCCCTATTTGGACTTAGGCTTCCTAACAATAAGTGAATTCTGGACAGAAGGTAGTCTGGTGTTCTTTCCTTCATGCCCAGTGTCTTCATAGGGTGTCTGAGTGTTCCTTTCTGGATCTTCAGTGATTAGCAATCCCACTTTTCCATTCAGTTACTCTAGGGAGCCAGTCAGTAGGTCCATATGCCCCAAATCCCCCCAGTAACTATCTTCAGAAGGGATGTAAGAAATGCTTACTTTCCTTCCCCATCCTCCAAGCATCAGGACCAGGAAACACTTTCTTTGGCTTTGTTGCACATGCCCTTTAAAACTCTCGACCAGACATACCCCAGAGTAGACTGGAATATTGGAAAACCTTGCCCAATGGTACAGTGCACTCTTGGGTGTCTTTAGTGAGTTAAAAGGCTAGTATTGCAGGAGTGTTCTAATTCTGATGCTGTAAGAAGGTGCGTGGGCAAGGTGCCCACCCTGTGAAGATATCTACTGACATGATTTAGAGTGGGAGAGGAGGGCCTATTGATGGATCCCTAAGAAGCAGGAGGGGAGATTATGCTAACTGGACGCTCCAAGAAGGAAAAGCTTGTGTACTTCTGAAGACATTAGAGGGGAAGGAGATAAAAGACCACTAGTCTGCCTCTTCCAGCCTAAATTAACATAAAATACAAATAATTCAATTCTTAACTCAGCTACCCCAAGTATTTTGCTGTATATGTTGCAAGTGCCAATTTGGTACTCAGATGTGCATTATACTCTTATTTGGGGGTCCTGATACCTGAATAGTAGGACTCTGGCTGTCAAATTCTCCCAAATATGAATATTCTCCTATTCACACATCACTATTTTAATGCCTATGGTACCTATCCTGTGGGCATAAAGTTATTCTATATATTAGTTATAATCATGTATGTCATTCTATCTTGTTTTGTTTTATCTATCGATGATTTAATGTTTTCTGTTCTTAATGTTGTTGCCGGAGGGGCCTAGAAGGTGATTTCAGATAGGAGCCATACAGATTAAATGTTTTACTGTTATGAGGGACATATTTCTCAGCTCTCACACTCTGGCTGCACGATTCAAGGTTGTCTGTGAAAGGGCACTGTTAAGTACTTTTTGTGTCTGTATAGTTTACACTAGTGTTTGTTTTTTGGATTTTCCCCCCCTTTCTGTTGTTTTTAAGAATTGCTTTTAAAAGCTTGAGATTAACTGTTTTGTGTCCATACTGGTTTGTGTCCTTCCCCCTTGTAATCCACTGGAAAGTCCCCTGCGTTTCTTACAGAGAACAGTCATTTATTCAGTGCATTTAGGACTTGGTTCTTCGAGGTGCTTGCATTTTGCCCTGATCCAGCAAAGCATGGTAAGCATCTGCTTGACTTTAGACTTCTGAGTAGCCCTATTCAAGGGGATTCCTTGCAGGACTGAGTCTTTAGAAAATATTCATCAAAAAGCATCTAGAGCAGTGCAGTAAAAATGAAGCACAAAAGATCAGAAATGAATCAAAGAACTAACCAGCCCATGTACATATTCAAACAAGAGAGAGCAAGGACTCTAGCACCAAAGGAAAACCAATAGACAAAGTCCAACCACTCTATCCAAAATAGGGCTCAGTTCTCAAATTATTATAAATGAAGGGGAAAAGCAGGGAAGGGGGAAGTATATAGGACAGTTCAAGTAAACCAGATGGATATTGTCAGGTGCCTTAAAGGCAGCTAAATGAGGGATTCAAGAGGACCTCTCCCAGCATGGTGTTCATAGTTATAGACCCTTAGCCATGGAGGCCTGCTCTTTGCTTAGTTCTAGGCATCAAGAGCAGACCGTAGTCAACTACATCTGCTAGGAAGAGATTATAAAGCAGACACAATACTGGTTCATGTCAGAGCTCTTTCTTTTGAAATGATGCAATCTGGAACACTCACAGCCTAGGACTGTACCATTTCAGGAGTGACAAGGGATCAGCTAATACATTGCAATCTGGTTATGAGTTGGGAACAACCTAAAGGCTTTGATTTTGCAAGAGTCATCTGTTCCTTAATATAACAGCAGTTCCTTCTCTAAAGCTGCCACATAATAGACCAGAGTCAGGAATGAATTTGAGAGAGACTTCTATTCCCAGGCTAATGGATTATGGATACTTTAAGAGTGAGGAAACACATTCCCAGTGGAGTCAATGGGCTTTTTACTTTTTACTTCAATCACTGTATATACTCACATGGTAAAACTACATTAGAAAAATAGTTTTTATACAGGGACAAAGATCAGGACACACTGCCTCACTGCAGAAAGGGAAAGGAAAAATAAACCAGAAACTCGGATGAGAGGGGGTTGATTTAAAAATCTGGTAAATTGGAAACATGAATAGGATCATCAGAATCCAATACACACTGATCTGCCCCCACAGTTTCCTTTTTCTGTATCATCAGAAGGCTTTTCAGTCTCTTCATTAACCAATCCATGCATGTTTAGGTGGGATTAAAATAACTACATTAATTCAAAGACTGGTGAACTCTTTGTTTAAAGGTATTGATTTTCTTCTCTGAGCCCGTGTTGCCCAGGCAATGCAAAGAAAAATAAAAAAGTCTCTTCTCTTGAAAACAGCTATTACTTTGTTTCTCAGAAATGATTGTAGCCTTCTTCCTAATGGAACAAAAAGAGATGAGTCAAACATACATTTCTTTTCTGTGTCAGAATCCTGAAACACCTTCTGGCAAAATATGAAAAGAGCTTTAACAACTTTTTCGATTATAAGGAAAGGCTCAAATTTATTTTGAGAAATAGTTTCCAATAGAAATGGTAAATGATTGGTGTAGTCAGGAGGCAGCCATGTTGGCTTGTTCTTTATTTTTCAGCATTTGCAGAACATGTAAAATAACACTGTCACCACCAAAAGCACTCCTTGTACTAACACATTTGAACAAAGGAGTTCCCTTTCCAATTCAGACCAATGGTCTATCTTATTTGGTGCCCTGTGTCAGACAGTCCTCAGTTCCAGAGACTTCAGAGGAAGGTTTAGCTGGCGTGTTGAAATGGACAAATATGAATTAACATGCCTATGGGGAAGTTTCTTCTTAACCCAGGGCAGTTAGGGAGTATCTTAAATCCTGAAGGATGAGGGTTGAATTTATACCACTTAAAATTTCTATCCCAGCTAGTGTAATTGTAGATCTATTTTTATGTCGCTTATCATTACATGTGTAAAATTTAGGCAGCCTGATATGGGCCTCCACCCTCCAACACTATTCATCACCATCGAGGCTGAACCTGCCCACCAGTGCAGTTCTCCGTGCACATCTGGAGTCCCATTAGCCAACTGCAGTGCAGGGTCAGGGATTTATAGGTTCTCTCAGAAAATAGCTTCTGTTTTGTTTTGTTTTAAATGGTGAGCTACGCAAATGCCAAAAAAAAAAGGGGTGGGAATGGGGGGAGGGAGCTTTAAATTCCATTCTAACTTTGCACTCAAATTCAGCAGCCATTTAAAAAAGCCGTCTCTCCTTGGTTTTAACCTATAGTGGGATTTTTGTGTGTGTGTGTGAACATACTAGAAACTCTTGCAAAATGGTGTTTTATAATGAAAACACTGCCACATCTCTAATTTAACCCTGCTCTCATTTATTCTTAGTCTTAAAAAAATTCTAAATGGGATTATTAAAAATATAGAGGGCTTTAAAAATATTATTCTGGAGAAAATGGTGTTTGCATGCTGCCCTTTTAATCTCTCCCCCTCTTGACAGTGCTCTTTAAGGGGAGAGAGGCTTTCAGCAGGTAGCGAAGAAATGACCATGTACAGGTGAATTATAAAGTACCCTTTGCAGTTACAAGAGATGTAAAAGTCACAGTTGCAAGAGAGGAGGCACTTTCCCATCAGTTGATTTCAAACATCATAATGATGTTAAGAAATATTGAACCAGCTGGAACATTCATTTCACTGAGTCTGCAGACTGACCCACGCAATTTGATTAATCTGGGACTGGTGCCAATGTAATCCGCTCATAAAGAGTTCATGTTGTGTAAATAACAGCCCTTCAGTTACTGTAGGAAACAGAGCCATTTATGGGAATCTGTATTAATAAGGACCAGAGCAATCTAGGAGAATGAACTGGGTATGGAACCTCCTGGGCAGCTATTAGGGACTGTCTTAGCAAAGAGTGGTGCACTGTTGGGGGCCAAATGTCCAGCAGAGGCCCAAGCTCCAGTCAGGGAATTCAGTTTGAGAGTGCCCAGGCTCTAGAGCAGCAAGACATGAGACTGAATGTTAGGAACCATTAAGAAAGGGATAGACAATAAGACAGAAAATATCATAATGCCACTATAAAAATCCCTGGTATGCCCACATACTGTGCACAGTTCTGGTCATCCCATTTCAAAAAATGTATATTAGAATTGGAAAAGTTACAAAGAAGGGCAACAAAAATGATTAAGGGCATGGAACAGTTTCCGAATGAGGAGACTTCTCAGCTTGGAAAAGAGAAGACTAAGAGAGGATATGATACAGGTCAGTAAATCGTGAATGATGTGAAGAAAGTAAGTGTTATTTACTCCTTCACATAACACAAGAACCAGGGGTCACCCAGTGAAAGTAATAGGCAACAAGTTTAAAACAAACATCAAGAAGTACTTCTTCACACAACACAAAGTCAACATGTGGAGCTCATTGCCAAGGGATGTTGTGAAGGCGAACACTATAACAATGTTCAAAAAAGAATTAGATATGTCCTTGGAGGCTATTAGTCAAGAGGGTCAAGGATGCAACGTCATGCTCTGGGTGTCCCGGCCTTTGATTGCCAGAAGATGGGAATGGACAATGGGGAGGGATCACTCAATGATTGCATGTTCTGTTCATTCCCTCTGAAGAACCTGGCACTGACCTCTGTCAGAAGACAGGATACTGAGCAAGAAGGACCATTGGCCCCCAATATGTTTGTTCTTATAACCCTTAGGTGGAGAGTTTCTGGTGAAGTAGCTGACTGAAGCTTTCTTTGTCTTTTTCTGTTAAATACATAAGACCCTCCAAAGGGGACACTCTTTAATACTAGAAAGTCAGCTTGTACTAGTTTATACTTGGGGTAAGGAGAAACCGGGGCAATGGCTCACCTGCAGCACCGCACCTGACCACAGTGGGCGCACCAGGGTGACCTCCAGACCATTATAAGCTCCCTTTCCAGTGTAGTACCTTGCCATCTACCCATGCTACCTGTGTTCTGATCCCTGACTGGGAGTGATCTACCCTCATATCCCTCAGCTCAGTATCCTCAGTCCCACCCTGCTTGCAGTTTCTCCAGCTTCACCCATCCCTGGTATTTGAACCAGCAGAGGAATGGCCCATAAGAAGCCAGTGTTTCATTGCGCAGGCACCTGGTCATATGAATACATCTTTGGGCTGAAGTGAGCAAAACTCATGAATTTAACAAAGAGGAACATTGAACCATATGAACTTGTATCTATGCAGCTGCTGACCAATCATGGATTGAGTAGACCAGACAGCAGTGCAGGAAGAAGATTAAGGGGCTCAAGGTGAGCTACTGGAAGGCCAGCAATAAGGATAAGAGATTCAGTGATGCCCCAACAACCTGTCGGTTTTACAGTGAATTGGACCATATTCTGAGCACACAGCCTCATTTCAGCATGGAGGCATCTCTTTGGGACAGGTGTGCGTTTGGAACCAGGATGTCTGCAAAAACATGACCCCACCCCCACAGTCAGACAGCAATGAGAGAAAGAGGAAGAGGGGAGTGATCATAGCCTTGGAAAGGAGCTTGTCAATGCACTATGCAACAGCCCCATTATTCTGCCCCAGTATAGTCGCCATGCAGCTCAAATATGTGAGCACAAATGGCATCCCTTACAGCCTTTGCTGTAGCAGACCTTGCAGCCATAACGGGTTCTTTTGTTGGTTGTCTTTAATTACATGCCAATTCAAATGACCAGGAATCCACTCTAGCCCAAAACACTGTAAGCTGACAAACATTGTGAAGCACACAACATGCCCCAATCACACGCATGACATTCAAGATGCCACAGGCCAGATGAGTCAATAAATTGTGTCATCTTGCTTTTAGTCAGCCAAGGCACATTCCACCACCATCCTGCACTTCCTCATGCCGTAGTTGAACTGCATTTTGTCCGGTTGGCTCATGTTAGGAGAAGGCTTCATCAGGGCTGTAGAGATATGTTGGATCACCTAAAATCACACTTGCCAGGGACACCCCACTGATGAGTGTGTTTTTAGTCGGGGAACAATGTACCAGTTTGCTCATGTTGAAATTGGCCAAACTTGTGGAACTCCATAGCATCAAAGACCCTGACAGTGCATCTGGTGTAGGTGTCCATGAATATGCCGTTGTGGTCCACAAGCGCCTACATGATGATCAAATAGTATCCTTTCCTGTTAGTATACTCACTTACTTCAAATGGCAGGTATAGGAGGGTACATGTGTCCCATCACTCACACCTGCACAGGTCATGAATCCCATCTATTCAAATCCGACAATTATTTCAGGACTATTTTCAATTCTGACAAGCCTAGGGGACAGTGCAGCATTAACTGCTGTGACTACTGTGTCAGCTGTAGATTTTTCCAACCTCAACCGGATTGCCAACAGGTTTGTAGCAGTTAGGAACGACAGCAATAGACTGCTGGACAATTAGTGACTCTGTCATCTGGATGAGCTGCATCTCAAGTGCTGAGATAAGCTCACACAACTCCATGAATGTGCCTTTCCCATAGGCGCCGACCCCAGGGCTGGAGCACCCACAGAAAAAAATGAGTGGGTGCTTAGCAGCCACTGGCAGCCAGCTCCACCCATCCCCGCACAGTGCCTCCCACCCGTCAGCAGCCCTGCTGATCAACTCCTCCCGCTCCCTCCCAGTGCCTACTGCCTGCTGCAATGCAGGCGGCTCTGGGAGGAAGGGGGAGGAGTAGGCATGGGGCATACTCAGGAGAGGAGGCGGAACTGGGCGGGAAGAGGCAGGGTGAGGGTGGGGCCTTGGGAGATGGGGTGGGTGGGCAGAGCAGGCACAGGAAGAGGCAGGATGCGGGTGAGGGGCTTGGGGGAAGGGGTCAGGTGGGGGTGGGCCCTGGGGTGGAGCAGGGGGTTGAGCACTCCCTGGGCCCAAAGGAAGCCAATGCCTGTGGCATTTCCTCATGGAAAGTTCTGGGCCCACTGCTGGTTATCCGATGTTTCCATCACAGTGTGGTTCCACCAGTGTGTGCTTGTCTTCCTGGCCCAAGAGTGGCAGTCTACATGGGGGTCATCTGCCATTAAAAACAGCTCAGTCCACACCTCCACATCCACCAAGTCCTAGTCAGTAACTGTTATGCCTCTCCGAGCAGTAAGTCACCATCCCTGTCTTTGCAGGCCTTAAAACAGTTTCTGGAACCCTCCTCATCCCCAGCCAATGTTTTCGGGCAAAAGGCACAAAAAAAGACACTTCTTCCTAAAAAAGCAGCCGCTCTCAGTCCTGGTAATTAAGGAGAGGAGGAGCCATAACATCAGCATGTAGCAGTGCATCACCACACCAGCTGCGTCTCTGCCAGGAAATGAATTTTGCTGACCTAGACCATTTCTTCCCAATAATCCCAAGAGTGAACAGACAAAAACAACATGTTGTGAATGTGAGCTTAGAAAGTGAACATGGAATTGTGGCAATATGAATCTCAGGCTGTCAGCCCAGATAGCTATGCTGTTTGTCGTGTCCACATCCAGTGTTAATAAGGTTGGGAGGCATAATGGCAGAATAGGTTAGCACAGTAATGGGGTAGGCTACCATGCACTGACAAGCACGATTACTTACCCCATGGCTGAGCAGGAGAGTGTGTTCTCCTTTTGGGTTAAGGAAGCAGCATGGCTGTGAGTGCTGGCAATTGTAGACTTTCCACTGTAATCTTCGTATGCAGAAGTAGCACTACTGCAATCACCATGGTTACCTACTCCCATAGCCAAAAATAGGGAATGCAACCCAACACTGGAGTATAATTGGCTTGTCCCAGTGATTTGTACGTTACACTTGTGCTTGACAACATTATGATTCCAATTGCTTTATTGCATAGGTCTAGTTTTAGATGTGGAAAAACATAGAAACTAATCAAATCTTTCCTGACCTGCAGACAGAAATAATGAAATAGAAGAAACCAAGTCCCTACGCACCACTTATGCTTCTAATGTAGGTCTCAAGTGGTGCATAGAGCATTCTGCAAGAATTTCACCCTATAGCCATGCTTCGTAATACAAAATAATTGTTAGACCACTGGCTGAGGTAGTCCAGGGTCTTGTCTCTGACACTGGCCAGCACAAGATCTTTCGGGGGCAAAGGGCATGAAAACCCATGATGGAATAACCTGTACCAATTAAAAGGATCCAGAACACAAGCAATGCATCCCCATTAATAGTCACTGCCTATGATTAGCAACTGCATGATTAGGAAACTATCTGGAAGGACACTAAGGATGCAGAATGGTGAGGAAGAGGGAAAGTGTGAGAAAAGAGCATAAGTTTGTTGTTTTCTTTTTTCTATCACCCAACCAGAGTGATGCCTTTTTTCCCTCTTTTTCTTTTCTCTCCCTATAATTCTGTTTCCTCCTCTGAAAAGCAACCTGTGACTAAGAGGGAGTCAAAGACAGTAACTCTAAGAAAGCAATTTTCTTCCGTTCTAATTCAGTTTGAGCTTTGAAAGTTCTTGAGAGTTTGCATAGAAGCTAGTTGATGCTTTGGAAAAAACAAATATCATTTAAAACCTGATTAATGTATTTGTACAGCACGTTTGCCACTAATCTGTAGAAGTAGCAAAATTCTCCTAGCTGACTCTGTGATCTGGCCTGCCTAGTATTTTGCTATGCAAATTGCTATTAAAAATATTTGTCCATCCAAAATGGTCCTTCTGTCAATTGTTCTCTTACCTAAGCAAAGAGAGATTTACACAGGAAGTAGATTTTTGCTATTTCCTGTTTGCTCACCTATGCCAAGGAAACCATTGAAGGGCAGAACAATAGCACAGCAGACTGGTGGAAGTTTGAAACGCAGGGTACAGTTACAGAAGACTGGCGCACACACACTGAGTGTAAAAAGGGCATGGTTTAGACTCTTTGGGACATTTCCCAAGCCAATTCACCCATCCCTACTTTCTTTTTAATCATCAATTTAATGGTACATACAATACCTGAAGTCCAGATTCATTTCTATCTTCATTCAATGGCCCTTTTTAAAAGGGGAAAAGACACATTTTTTTAAAAGTGTTTGCTGGTTCTTATGCAATGAGGTAAAACCCCAAATGTTATTTTCTTCTACACACTCTACACCAATGTGATGTCCAATGCTATTTCTCGCATTCTGAGGTGTTATTTTCTTGCTCTTTGTGTCTGATCATAAATTAGACTTAGCTTGTAAAAACATGCAATTTTAATCTTACCTTTCTGGCAGTTTACATTGAGGAGTTATGTATCTCAAAGGATCATAAGCATTGTTGACATTACACTATAAAGTCAAAGTCAATGATCCTGAAAAGGAAATGCTCTTTCAAAGTTTAACAAAGGAATAATCACATACTCAATCCAGTACGTTGCATAATCAGATTTTTAGAAAGCATTAAGCACATCACTTACCTATTTAAAGATACACTATTAGGATTTACACTGTGCTAACTGAAATATTTATGTACTTTCTTTAGGTACTAATAATGCCATGTTTCACAGTAGCAGCCGTGTTAGTCTGTATTCGCAAAAAGAAAAGGAGTACTTGTGGCACCTTAGAGACTAACAAATTTATTAGAGCATAAGCTTTCGTGCATCCGATGAAGTGAGCTGTAGCTCACGAAAGCTTATGCTCTAATAAATTTGTTAGTCTCTAAGGTGCCACAAGTACTCCTTTTCTTTTTGCGAATAATGCCATGGAGTCTTTATTTTAAAATCTGTTTGTAAACTTAACTTGTCTATCCTCATTTATGCGGTTTATTGCTTTTGACATGATGAAAATGTGTTTATTTCTTAATTCACATGCACAAGCATAATGACATCGTCATGTCTGATGATCGGACATCTGATCTGGACACCTCTGCACATTCCATAACATAATGGAACAGTGCTTCTGATAGCTGAACTTCTGCTATAATACCCACTCCACAAAATTCACTGAAGTCAAGGCATGTGTTGAATTTTGCACAGTGGTTACTTTTTCGGTGGTATATCTTCACCAGAGATCTGAGTGCTAATAAATGTATCATTTGTGTGAAAAAGCAATATCTTAGATTTTCACAGGTTTCAGAATAGCAGCCGTGTTAGTCTGTATTCGCAAAAAGAAAAGGAGTACTTGTGGCACCTTAGAGACTAACAAATTTATTTGAGCATAAGCTTTCATGAGCTACAGCTCACTTCAGATGTCTGATATCAGATGAATACATTGAATTAGAGTCTCCCATTAAATTGGAGACTGTTATAAATACAGAAATACTGTGCTATTGTTGCCATAGGGATGGTGTGAGAACACAGCAAGAATTGTGACTGGGATGTTGGGAGAAGAGGGAATCCACGTGACCACATTGGGTTAAAAGGATGAAATTCACCCCTGTACTGACAACCGGCCCAAGCTCAGACTTGGCACTGCAAAGCTGCCCTATTAGGACAGCTGGAGATCCCCCTTGTCATAAGAAAATCACCAGTTGCCTAAAGCTGGCATACCTTCCAGTAAAAGGAGCATCTGTGGGTGCGGTCAAGAGTGGGAGGGGCATGGCCAGAGCATAGTGTGCTCTGCTTATCCCGTGCCAGCAGGATGGTACCCATGGGGCTTAATTTACACTAGGGAAAACTGGCCACAGCACTGCGGAAATGGAAAGGATATTTATAGCCACCTGTACCTCAACCTCTGGGTCTTGCACCAAGCACAGTTTAGACAGACTTAAGGATCTGGCCCATAGAAAATTAGTGGGGCATAGGTCTCGTGCTTGTCCTCTGTACAGAAGTGAATTTTACCCAACAAGCAGTCTACAGTGAGATCCTCTGTATTACAATAACTCCTGCTCCCAACAAAACTTCACCCCAAGCATTTATATTCTGAAAAATATAAATCTGGGGCAAGGGGAGGAAAGTCCTTACAAACATCTTTTGTTTTAGTACTTTGATTATTTATTGCAGATTGTGAACTTCTTATGCCCAGGTACTCTCACGAGTCAGCCCATTGAGTCAGCTGAATAAGTATGCCCCAATGTGAGTAAGGCTTGCACAATGTCACTCTAAATATTTAAAATAGCATAAGACAACACAGTCAGGAATAACCATAAACACAGCATAAATAGCATGACCAATTCCAAGTCCCATGGAATTCTGTGGCAAAATTCCCATTGACTTTTGTGTGACCTGGGTTTGACCCACGATGAATGAACAGCTCAGTAATTCTGAGAAAACAATCACGTTCCTTCCCAGAGTGAAAAGTCAGTGCTGTGCTGTTCAAGCAAGTACAAATATTTATTTTTTAAAAAAGTGAACATGCCAAGTGAATCTGAACAGACTGGTAATACTGATTCAGCTTGGGTAAATAGTTACCTCCATTGATCACAGACCATAGCATAAAACAACTAAGTTGTGAAGGGAGCAAAATAAGCAAAGTACCAAATTTTCAAAAAGTAGCGTGTAAATTAGCACCTGCTACATTTCTACACACAGGTATCTGTGAATGTAAATCCCAGTGCTCATGCAGAAAATGACCATCCTTTCACTCCAATCTCCCCCAAAAATACACATCTAAGAAGCCAGTGAAAGATAGCAAGCTCTCTACAGATGTCTTGAAAGGAGAGCTGAGAGCAGTACTATCACAGTGTCTTGGAACTGATTGGTTGCCAGTCTCACATGCATCTTGGGCTATGATAGCTGCAGAGAAATTGTAAGCACAAATTGAAAAGGAAACACTAAATATGGCATATGGAATTACAGATTTTATGACTTTCTCTTTGGTCATAGCCTCAAAGCAGAAAAACACACCTAGGATACAGCAATTACTTTTGAAAAGTGAAAGTATGATCACAGACTGACACTGTTTTTGACCATGAGTCTGAACAGTCTGTTACAGACAAGGACTTGTCTGATGAGGGTTTGCAATGCAGCAGATTGGAAAGATTGCTGAAATGCCCTGAGAGTTTGATTGAGACGTTATGTTGTGTGAAAGCAACTTGAAGGGCTGTTAAGTTAGTTATTATATGTGTCATAAGTGATTAGCTTAATTTAATAGTGTTCTAGTTCAGTAAAGGGATCTAAAAAAGGGAAGATGTGCGATAGAGTAAATCATATAGGTAGTGCAAAGATGCCACACTTCCTGTACACTGTAAATGCCATCTTTGTTTTCTCTGTCACCCTTCCTGCTGGGCCCAGAAACAAAGAAGCCCAGGATGCACGAGTCACAGGCTGCAGCTACACAGAGCAGTAGGAAGTTTGTTACCTCACTGTTGAAAGGGAAGCCTCTCACACTGGACATTCTAGTACTTCCGGGACTAGCATGTGCCTGCCTCTGCTGGAGTAATCTCACCCTTGCCAGTGATCTCACACGCACAGTAAAAATCACTTCTCCTAAAGGCCATCCCCCATCAGATGCGAGCCAAAACGATGTCTTGTTTTGTCTCAGTACTGGAAGGGGGGGAACAAACCGTTCAAAAAGAGGAGTGTCCCAGTTCAAAACGGAACGAGTGGTCGCCCCATTGCTATATATAGTTCTGTTCATAATAAAAGGTGTATCTTGACACTGCTTTGCTCATCATAAAGTTCCTAGTTTTAACCTGTAGAGCCCAAAATGGCTGGAGACCCAGTGACCTGAGTCACCATCTCTTTCTCTCCCCATAATGTATTGCCACAGAGGTAGCTCAGCTGGAGCTCCCTCAGTATACATGAGGAGCTGCTGGCAGCGTGTTCTCTGGGAGGTCTTTTGGAACTTGCTCACCACAGTTGCTTTGCCAGAGCCCAAATTCACTACGAGCTGGGCACGTGACAAAGGCGCTTAAGGGTATAGGCTGAAGTGGGTATATTGATGGGCAGTCCTTTGTTTGGGCCTGCAAGGGTTAATGAGCTTCTGTGGGCCCATTCAGCCCTGCCCGGTTATACCTGAATTCACTGTCAGGTGATGAGGGGGGGTGGTTAAAAAGGGCAACTCAGCAGGGGTTGAGTGCAGGTATCTTATCCTTTGCTCCTTGAGGAACTGCTCCTGAGACAGTCGGAAGGAAGGCAGGCAGGCAGGCAGGCAGGCAGGCCGGCCGGCCGGCCAGCCAGCCAGCCGGGAGTATTATGTTTGTTTGTTTCAAAAGACTACTGGGGTTTTCTGTGCTACCTGGATCTGGCCTAATGAGACTGTACGGGTAACCCTGACCAAGGAGGTGGGGAACTCCCTCAATAAACTCTGGAATTTTGTACCCTACTTGACTTTACCCTGTGATTCCTCTTAGATCCTGAAGAGCATGGACATAAAGTTCATGCTGTGATTATTTTTAATTAAGGAGATAAATGGCTAGAGCATGCACAGGGTACTTGTTGTTGCATTTTTAAAAAATCCAATATTCTGCCTTCCTGGCATGTGAAGCTGCATATGTGTAAGGAGAGCAGAGTCTGAGTTGTCTGACAGATCTGAGTATTTTGTCACTTCAAAATCAAATATAACCAGCTAGCTTTAAAAGGATACTTCATTTTTAATCTGCCTTTTCAAGCTGTAAAACAACATAAAGCACAAACTATGTTATGGGGGTGGGGGGGTGTTAAAAGTCTCTAAATTGATTGTTGGATGTCTGTTTTCTTGGGTGCTTAACCTCAGGCCCCTTTAAAGGGCCCGACTTTTCAGAAAGTGCTGAACGTCCACCTTATGAAAATCAGGTTCCTTTAAGATGTCTCCAGTTTGAAACCCAACAACTGAGACACCCCAATCACAGTGTTTTCTGGAGTGATTCCAGAAAACACTGGCCTTAATTATTGTATACAATTAAGATCCCTCTTTATTGCAAACTCTTCTTTGTTTTAGCGACACCTAGTGTCCTAAATGAATTTCTGTGGAAGTCACTGGTATAAGTGAGGACAAATGCAAAACCGACAAGGTTTTTCAGACTGAATTTTTTTTTTTTGGTTATAACATGTAAGTGCAGTAAAGAATTTCTCCTATTGAGCAAACATAGCCTCCCAGCAATACACCACAAAACTCTAAGCAAATATAAATATATACAATACTTTAAATTGAACCATTTTTGGTTAGATTTTATTTTTTGTTCCCCAACATACTATTTCCTATTTCCCCTTAAATGGAAAAGAGGCCTCCCTTACCTAATCGATCCAGTCTTCTTTTGTTAGTTTAGCATAGTAATATTCAATAGTAATGTTAATACAGTACAAAATCATAGAAAGGCAGTGAAGTCTAGTGGATAAAGCTTTGGACTGGGAGTCAGAAGGACCCTGTTCTGCTGCTGACCTGTGGACAGACCACTGGGCAGGCCACACATTTTCTCCCACTATTTGTGTCTATGCAAATAGTAAACTCCTTGGGGCAGTGACTGTCTCTCCGAATATGTTTGTACAGTGCCGAACACAATGGGACCCTTACCTTGACTGGGATCTCAACTTGACTGATTAAATTAAAAAAAAAAAGTGTGGAGAATTACTACTTCTATTACAGTAATTGGTTGAACACCGGAGAGCAGATTAAGATAAAAATCTTGCTGGAATCTCTTGATGTTAATTCAGTTTTAGAAGAGCCAGTTAACAACTCCTGTGACTCTCCCCAAGATGAGTAAATCTAGTTATATTTTAAAGTATTTTACCTTTGGCAAAGTGAAAAGCAGTCCTAGTTGTACAATTATAACATGACTCTATGGGGCTATTAAAGCAATTACTTTCTTACAACTGAATTTTGTTTGATAATGCTACAACTATGGTTCAGAATTACAAAAATAAAATAAATAAACCTGTTGAGCCAGTATGATGACCTAGAAGTAACACAGTACACTGTTACCTAGAGGATCGAGCTTAAACTGGGTTCTCACTCAGTGGAATAATCTGTTAATCTTTATTTTTTTCCCCCGACGCATTGTCCCTTAGAATCCAGCAAAAGAACCACTAGCTCTTGAATCACTTCTTAGTTGATCCTCTCTGAAAACAACAGCTTTTTAAAAAATTAATTTCCTGGAGCCTGCTTGCAATGCTTGTAAAATCTGCTAGGGGGCAATAGATGTTAACTTGTTTCCAGGCAGATTATGGCAAGGACACTGGGACCTATATTAGGATTATGTGTATTGCAACAGTACCTAGAAACTCCAGCCTCATTGTGCAGTTGAAGGGAGGTAATTTTGTGTTTGTTCTAGTGCTATCAGCAAGGTTCAGATCTGCTTACAATAGTCTGTTTTTTTATGTATCCTAGTTATAATGAATAATAGTGTGTCTAAAGCACAGAACTTGATGACTTTTTGATTTTGTTCTTGACTGCAGGCAGGTCACTTATGCCCCAGTTTTCTTACTTGGGTGCCTAAAGTTGGGTACCAAAATCCATATCTAAGTAAGTGGGGGTGTAGGTGCAGAGCATCACTGAAAATCAGGACATTTATTTAGGTGCCCACAGATTTAGATGTATAGTCTTCAGCAATAAGTATGAGTACTTGGATCCAAGTTCTGACATCCTCCAATCCAGGCCTTTCTTCATGCACTGAATTCTGGACCTTCTTCCCATGGCTATCAATAAGAACTCTGCCATTGATTTCAGTGGAAGTAGGACTATCTACAACCTTTAACGGGTGAATCCACTACCTGACTCTTCAGTGGATTTCATTTTTGACTCCCCACTATAACTGACTGTAGTGCAGTTGGCATGATGCTTCAACATTGAGATACAAAAGCCTATTTGTACTTTTGCACTTACAGCTTTCAAGATAGTTAGGCAGCTATCCTCCAAAGTTTGACAGAAGTACCCTGGCTACAAGCAGTGAATTCATAATTGATTCTCTTAGAAAAATTCCTTTTCACATAAGGTTTGGGGTTTTTTTGTTTTGTTTTGTTTTTTTTAATTTTTATTTTATTCAAGTCAACAGACTAATTGATGTGAATCACTACTGTCTCCATAAATTATCCTATTGTGGAAGGGAGAGTCACCCTGCATGCCAGACTTCTGGCCTATCATTTTAAGAGCTCTTCACAGTGCTCTGTCTAGTCAAGGAATTGATAAAACTCACCTACTGTACAAATATCAGGTTACAGGAATTCAAGTGGCTGCAGTACCATGGCACTCCAATTTTTCTTATTAATTGATAGGGAAGAAAAATATGGATTTGAGTAATGCACTGGACTTGACTCACAAGACTCCCAACTCATCACTTTGGGCAATTCAGTTGGTGTGTATCCATTTTCTCATCTGAAAAATTGGAATACTATTTCCTCCTCACCAGAGTAGCATGTTGTGATGATGTGAGAATCTTCTAGGCCACTTTTGATTGCTCCGCATGCATCCATTTACCTCTGGACTTTGCATTGGTACCCAGTGGGTACAAAGGGGTTAAAGCTGCTCTTGGGGCAGAACAGGAGACACAAGGTGTTGCCATGTTGTGTCTGGGATGGAATGTAAATGTAATGGTCACTAAAAGACTGACTGAAACTGACCTATCAATTGCCAGGACACTTACACCTAGGTAGCAGCAACAAAGAGGAAGGAGATTTCTACCCCACTTCTCACCAGAAAAGCACAGGTCCCAGCTCAAAAACAATGGACCAAAAGATATCCGTACTGGGATAACAGTTGGTGTTTGTAGTGAATCAGCAGTAATGACCTGGGACTGACACAAATTGAGAGGCAGAACCAGAAAGGGATTCCATGGCTGGCTGGAACACTGGCTTGGCTTTAACCTTTTTCTCTATGCTAATGTAAGGATTTTCTGACAATATTTTAGTTGATTAATAAATCCTGGACTGAAATAAAAATTTTAAATGAATCCACATGTTCCATAGAATCTCTAGGGACAGTAATTCCATAAGAATACAACAGTAGGGATCTATTATCGACCACCTGATCAGGACAGTGATAGTGACTATGAAATGCTAAGGGAGATTAGAGAGGCTATCAACATAAACTCAGTAATAGTGGGGGATTTCAATTATCCCCATAATGACTGGTACATGTCACCTCAGGATGAAATATAGAGACAAACTTTCTCGATATTTTAAATGACTGCTTCTTGGAGCAACTGGTACAGCAACCCACAAGGGGAGAGGCAACTCTCGATCTAGTCCTGAGTAGAGTGCAGGATCTGGTCCAAGAGGTAACTATAACAGGACCGCTTGGAAATAGTGACCATAATATAATATTTAACATTCCTGTGGTGGGAAGAAGATCTCAACAGCCCAACACTGTGGCATTTAATTTCAGAAAAGAGGACTATGCAAAAATGAGGTTAGTAAAACAAAAATTAAAAGGTATAGTGACTAAAGTGAAATCTCTGCAAGCTGCATGGACACTTTTCAAAGACACCATAATAGAGGCTCAACTTAAATGTATACCCCAAATTAAAAAACACAGTAAAAACTAAAAAAGAGCCACCGTGGCTTAACAACAATGTAAAAGAAGCAGTGAGAGATAAAAAGGCATCTTTTAAGAAGTGGAAGTCAAATCCTAGTGAGGTAAATAGAAAGGAGCATAAACACTGACAAAGTAAATGTAAAAATATAATAAAAGCCAAAAAGGAGTTTGAAAACAGCTAACCAAAAACTTAAAAGGTAATAACAAAATGTTTAAGTACATCAGAACCAGGAAGCCTGCTAAACAACCAGTGGGGCCTCTGGACAATGAAAATACAAAAGGAGCACTTAAAGACGATAGTAATCACAGAGAAACTACATGAATTTTCTTCAGTCTTCACGGCTGAGCATATTAGGGAGATTCCCAAATCTGAGCCGTCTTTTGTAGGTGACAAATTTGAGGAATTGTCACAGACTGAAGTATCACTAGAGGAGGTTTTGGAATTTAATTGAGAAACTTAACAGTAACAAGTCACTGGGACCAGATGGCATTCACCCAAGAGTTCTGAAAGAACTCAAATGTGAAATTGCGGAACTATTAACTATGGTTTGTAACCTGTCCTTTAAATCAGCTACTGTGCCCAATGACTGGAAGATAGCTAATGTAAGGCCAATATTTAAGAAGGGCTCTAGAGGTGATCCTGGCAATTACAGACCAGTAAGTCTAACATCAGTACCATGCAAATTAATTGAAACAATAGTAAAAAATAAAATTGACAGACACACAGAGCATAAATTGTTGCGCAAAAGTCAATATGGTTTCTATAAAGGGAGATCATGTCTTACTAATCTATTAGAGCTCTTTGAGGGGGTCAAACATGTGGACAAGGGGGATCCAAAGGACATAGTGTATTTAGATTTCCAGAAAGCCTTTGACAAGGTCCCTCACCAAAGGCTCTTGCGTAAATTAAGTTGTCATGGGATAAAAGGAAAGATCCTTTCATGGACTGAGAACTGGTTAAAAGACAGGGAACAAAGGGTAGGTATTAACGGTAAATTTTCAGAATGGAGAGGGGTAACTAGTAGTGTTCCCCAAGGGTCAGTCCTAGGACCAATCCTAATCAACTTATTCATAAATGATCTGGAGAAAGGGATAAACAGTGAGGTGGCAAAGTTTGCAGACAATACTAAACTGTTCAAGATAGTTAAGATCAAAGCAGACTGTGAAGAACTTCAAAAAGATCTCACAAAACTAAGTGATTGGGCAAGAAAATGGCAAATGAAATGTGGATAAATGTAAAGTAATGCACATCGGAAAAAATAACCCCAACTATACATACAATATGATGGGGGGCTAACTTAGCTACAGCTAATCAGGAGAAAGATCTTGGAGTCATTGTGGATAGTTTTCTGAAGAAGTCCATGCAGTGTGCCGCGGCAGTCAAAAAAGCAAACTGGATGTTAGGAATCATTAAAGGGATAGAGAATAAGATGGAGAGTATCCTATTGCCCTTATATAAATCCATGGTATGCCCACATCTTGAATACTGCATACAGATGTGGTCTCCTCATATCAAAAAAAGAGATACTGGCATTGGAAAAGGTTCAGAAAAGGGCAACTAAAATGATTAGGGGTTTGGAACAGGTCCCATATGGGGAGAGATTAAAGAGGCTAGGACTTCTCAGCTTGGAAAGAGGAGACTAAGGGGGATATGATAGAGGTATATAAAATCATGAGTGATGTGGAGAAAGTGAATAAGGAAAAGGTATTTACTTGTTCCCATAATATAAGAACTAGGGACCACCAAATGAAATTAATGGGTAGCAGGTTTAAAACAAATAAAAGGAAGTTCTTCTTCACTCAGCGCACAGTCAACCTGAGGAACTCCTTGCCTGAGGAGGTTGTGAAGGCTAGAACTATAATAGGGTTTAAAAGAGAACAGGATAAATTCATGGAGGTTAAGTCCATTAATGGCTATTAGCCAGGATGGGTAAGGAATGGTGTCCCTAGCCTCTGTTTGTCAGAGGGTAGAGATGGATGGCAGGAGAGAGATCACTAGATTACCTGTTAAGTTCACTCCCTCTGGGGCACCTGGCATTGGCCACTGTCGGTAGACAGGATACTGGGCTGGATGGACCTTTGGTCTGACCCAGTATAGCTATTCTTATGTCTTGAGAAGGCTGCCTGATCTCACTACAAATACTTAGTGAGATGCACTGGCCCCTGAAGAGGGCAAAAGTCTCTGACCAGGAGTCTAGCTCAGCAGAACCCACGGGACAGAGCTCACTGTGCGAAACAGCAGTGCTGGTGCCCAGAGGCTGTTTTGGAGCCATTGAGGTCACATGGCCAACCCTGGAGGAGTCTGTTGCACAGAAGAGGTTCCTCCAAGGGACTACTTAAAATGTAGAGTGTGGCACAGAACTTATGGATTGGTGACATGAGTATAAATTAATGTGAGGCATAGCTGCCATCACAAAATTATCTCCATGTGTAGGTACGTAGACACAACTGCCATAGAAATAATCTGAAAACTTTCCCTTCTTTTGTAATCCTAATCTGGTCACTCCAGAGATCTCGCACAAGACTTGCACTTCGAAGAGGAGATTGTATTTCTCCCCTTCTTTGCATCCTTGTCTAAATTTACTTGGAGCCCCATAATGGTGTGTTATACCTGGAAATATCCAGGTATAACCAGTTGCCTGCCTCCCTCCCTTAACTAAACAATTTCTTTACAAAGAATCGAACTCCTAGGAAAACTGCATTTTTAGAGATTCTTGCTTCAATGTGCTCAATTCATACTTCAATCTAGACTAACATGGCAATTAGTCTGGTTTACTTTTTCTTTACAAGACTTTGAAATGATGATTTTGATGTAGATGTATCTATCCTGTTAGTCTCTCCTACTGCCTAGAGTGAAGTGGTAACTTTTCAAATCATGTATACCATAAGGAATTTTTATACTGTGGATAGCAATTTTGGGAACTGAAGCATGATAGCTTTGGTTGTGGCAGTTGTTTTCACACCATTATCAATAAACCCCCATTCTAGGCAAGTCTAATCAACAAGGCATGGAAAATGGTTGCCAAAACTGTCTAAATAGCAACTCCCCACACTTTCAACACTAGTGCAATGAAATCAGTGCTGGCAATGGTGTAGAAAAGGCTTTAGTGTAACAATGTATGTCAGATGGTGTGGCCTAGGTGAGAGTCAAATGTAGCTTCCCAACCATAAATCAGTTAAATGTTTGAAAGAAGTAGAACTAAAGAACAAGTCCTCTTTTTGTATTCCTGTTTTACCCTATCACCCATCAGCTCACCGGGGCTTGTCCCTAGCATTGATAGGCTGTCACCACAAGAGCAGAAACCTTCCACTAATTCTCAATCTTGTGGAGACTGCCAGTTCCATGACGTACTTTCCTACAACTTCAGGATTTCCTCAAACCTTAGGCTAAAGGGCCAGACCATTAGTGAGTTTTTTCCCAACAATACTGTTGCTTACTGAAAGGATGTTTTGTCATACTTAAATCACTCTCCTGAGTGAATTTCATATCCAATGAACTTCCTTGTTTCCATTTCAAAAAACCCTATTCTGTAATTAATTCCAAATTACCTATGAAAACTAGGGGGTTTTCAAATCCTTGTTTTCTCTATACCTGTATTGCCATCAGCGAGCAGGAAGGAAGGCAGTGTCATACTGAAGCAGACGTCCGTGCTGTCAATGGAGGGACGTCCTCTGACAACAGTGTGGTTTGACCTATAGCCCAGGCTTCAAACACCATCTACTCATTTCCCATTAGACTGTACATCAAAAGTTTCAAATCTGTTTTCCACTTCTGCCACACAGTCTTCAAATATCACTGTGTGCTGAATATTTTTCTTAAACTACAGAGTTTGTAGTTTATTTGTAAAACCATTACATGAAAGAGCTCTAGTGGAACAGAAAATAAAGTAAGTATTAGTGCCCTGGCTTTGAAACACATTTTCAAACCGTGTGTGTGTGTTTTTCTTTAAAAAGGTTACTGACAGTAGATACAGCTTCATGTTCTGTTACTCGCCCACTATGTATATGAAGTTCAGTGAAAGAGTCTCACACTCAGTCTGGTCTCTTTTTATGCTGGGTAAATGGGTCAGAGCAGCATAAAGGGCCCTTAAAAACTATAGGGAATATCCCCCTAGTGTGTGCATTGTGAAAGACAGCCATAAGACTTCCATAATACACCTGGTATAAGGGGCATTCCAGAGTGGCAGAGGGATACCTAAGGAGTGTATACACTCCTTATGTAGTGTAACACATATGCCAGCCTGCAATCCAGAAGGCCTAAGAAGGCTGCTGTATCTTAGATGCTCCCAGCATAATTTAGGCAGGCCCTGGGTCTCTCCAGCTCTGGAAGAAGCCCAAGTTCAGAGGGTGCAAAGTGGCTTAAAGCTGTCTTAGCCCTTCATCCCCTGGACTGAGTCCTGACTTAAAATCTCTCCCACAGAGCCTGATTCAGCTCATACCAGTGTGAGACCACTAGAAGTAATTCCATTCACATCAGTGGAGTTGCCTGTTATATCAATATACTTGACTAAATTCAGAAAAGAGCTCATACTTCCCATGTATCTGAAACAGGCACTCTTAAGTGTAACCCCAGCAAATACCTCATATTTTACTGTCCTAGATGCTTAAGATTTTTTTCTCCTGCTATAAGATATGTAAAGTAAAGGGGAGTTAATTGCATGTTTTGACATGACTAAATCTCCAGATTTTCAAATGCAACACACACACTACAGAATATCCTCTTAAAGACAACTTTATGTAGCTGTGTTTAAAAACATGGTTTTTACTGTAGACAAATTAACTACAGGGCATCTTCATAACTCCACTCATGAGAAAGCATATTTTCCAATCCTTTAATCATTCTCCTGGTTTTTCTTTGAATCCTCTCTCACTTTTGTATGAGATTACAAGAACTATTTCCCACAAACGCATGTTTATTGACATTAATTATATTACCCTTCTTTAACAGTGCCGCATGAGCCATTCCATTATTTTGCCTGGGACTGTCAGACTTGTGTTATGAAGGAGCACCTATTTTACCTTCTCCAAACCCCTTGTCATTTTACACTGTGATATCTATCATCCCCTAATCCTTTCAACCTCTCCTTGCATGAAAGTCTTTTTATGCCTCTCCCAACTTTTCTCCTTTTCCATGCAATTTTCCTACTTTCCTCAAAACATTTTTTTGGAATCCAGTGTGGAGGTCCATGTATAACACAAGCTCATCTCCTTCTCCAATTTAATAATTACAAGTTTTGCAATTAGTTTCTGCAGCAAAGCTGGTTAATAACTACAATAACCTACTCCTTACCAACACCCCACACTATATGCTTTAGTATCAGTATCCTGTCTTCTGACTCCAGCACAGATATGGAGGGACTATCTACTTTCTGTTTATAGAGCCAACTAAAATACTTGCTTTTACTCTGTCTTCTCATTTCTGCCCCCTAACCAGAAGGTGTCATGGCCACACTGACTGACTAGCTCAGCAGAAGTTACTATCCAATCCAGTAAGTCTCACTTCCCTACGGAGGAGGTCAATGCAGTCTCCAAAGCACTTGGAGCTTTTAAAAGCATTTCCCTCTTTATACTACTACTTCCTCCTTTACTTTTTTTAAATTGAAATTTAAACGATTGTTTAAACAGAACGTTCAAGTTAGGGAAGAGAACCTTTTACAAGGCTGGGAAATGTTTCCATGCAATATAATGTGGCTGGCCACAGAGAATAGGTTGGTTCTGAATGCTGCTGCTCTTTATACAAAAGAAGCAAATTTTATTCCTCATTTTTGGCCCTTTCTATGCTCAACGCTCCCTGGCAGCCTGCATGCAATTTCTTTTACAATTTAGATTCTATGGCAATTGCTCAAATTTCTTGGATAAAAAAAATCCATGGTGTAGCAGTTCCCACCTACTGGGAGCCAGCCCTTATTGCCTTACATGGGCTAAAAAAACCACACACAATTTGGGTTCCACCTCCTAACTTTCCAAGTGGGGTATAAGGAAGTTCAACCTCCGTGGCTCACTGCTACTGTAATCGGACAGGGCATCTGAGATGGCACTTTGTTTGGTAGGTCAGTTGTGTACACTGAGCCAGGTCCCTTAGAACTGGGCAATTCTATAATGAGTCATATGTGGTTAATTTAAATGCTCTCTAATAAAAAAAATTTTGGTTAATACTTTGTCCCTTCTGGCCTTGGGATCTATTGCCATAGCAGATGAAACACTTGCTAATTTCAGTAGTATTTCAGGGTGCAAAGCACACGACCAAGGGGAGCTACTGAATTCAAGTAATAAAAGAGTTATTCTATTCCAATAAATTTAGTTAAGCATTCCCCATTAAGATGTTCTAGTCCATATTTTATAGCTTTTTCTCCATAATGCAGAAAACTGATTTGCTTTAATTTCAGAAAGGCTGTTCCTACAAAAACACACACGTGAACTAGATTAGAGTTCAAACCTGGCAATAGTGCAGCTGAAAAATAAATGCAGTTATATGTGACTGTCACTAGAGGACACTATTTATTTCTCAAATCATAATGCAAACTGAATTAGAAATACAGCTCAAAGGAAAAATCAGTTGTGTGAAACTATACACTAACCAAAAACAATAGTCTTGTGGTCTTTACACACTGAGAATCTTCTAAGGATACAAACTTGTCACTTAACATTTTAAATGTTAATGACATGACTTCAGTTGAAGTACTATGGCTTATGAGAGGTACCTTAACAGCATTCAGATCCTCTATTTACGCACAAGAGATGAGCAGCAAGTGTGGGGGTAGTGGCAGTACTCCACAGAACCCTGTCCTGGAGCATATTAACATGACTAAGAAAGTAGTTTAGTCTCTAGACTCATTCATTAGCACTATTTTTGACAGTTTACCTTTCCTTCCTGTGCTAGAGCCATTTGTCCATAATACTTTGGCCTGAGATCTGTAACTCACTTTGCACAAACAACAGAATAGTCACCACATGACAGACATTTCCAATCAGGATGATTTTTAAAACCAGTGACCTGGAAGTGGAAAGGCTCCATAATTCCCTGTATACCAGAAATTGACTTATTTTTTTCTTGAGGAATCCCACTCTTGCATAAAGATTTGTGAGATAAAATTCAAATATAAAATGGATCATTTATATTAGCAGTGTGTCAAGCACTCAAATGTCAGACTGAATTGTCATAGCAGAAATACTAGGCAGGTATCACTTTGACTTTTTTCTTCAATTGTACAGTCTCCTGATTAGAACTTTAGCCTTTCATATAAGATTCTACAGGAACAGTTTCAGACTTCTGTCCTTTCAAACTTCATATTTTTAAAATGTTCTTCGAGCATGTCAGGATTCTTATCGTCCATGCCATCTAAGTCTATATCAAAATCCAGTTCATCACTTTCCTCTGACTCATCTCTTCTACTGAGCCTTCTTTGGCAATTTCCCGTAGTCTCATTCTCCATCTTCTGTGGTCCTTTACTGATCCTAAAAGGAAACATACAAGTCTTATTTGACAGACTTCCAGAATCTAATTATTAAACTGGGAGTGGAGAAGGGGGAACTTTGGTTTTGTGGTTTTACCCTTTGCAACTTAAAATAAAGTCTTATTGGGTCTGATCTCATTCCCATTAATGACAATGGGAGTTTCACCCCCGATTTCTGTAGACTGAGGTTGCTGTCTTCTACTGAATCCTGTCCCGATTACTTAAAGCACATACTAACATAAGGAAATGTGCCCTGAAATACAACAGAACAATGAAAATTTCCAAACATATTTTGTTAAAAGAATGCATGAGATACAACTCGTGCAAGTAGGTAATCAAACTTTCTGAGAAGTACTTACGGAACAACAATTTCTTCTTTCTTTCCACATTTAGCACACACTTCTAATTCACAAGCACAGGATCTACAAATAATATGGTAAGAATCCTTTACAGTCTTTTGGAGGCACTTCACACTATTAAGAAGGAAAACAATATTAGAATGATGGGCTAGTTAGCAAATTGGAATGTTCAATTAATTCTTAAAACTTTCCAATAACAAGTCTAATTGTTTCATAGACTCCAAAGTGGGAGAAGACTACTTTCTGTAATAATAAAGTCCTATGTATATGCCAATCTCATATGTAATATTAATATTAAAGAAATATGTTAACTAATTGACTGTGCTATCATATTTCTCTAACTTTTTAAATGTCAGTTTCGGAAAATTAAAACAAGAATTTTTTAATTATCAAAATGATAGAACACAGATCTCTGTAGCCACTTATTTGAGCAGGCTGTTTGGTTCACTAACGCTGTCTACTGCTTTAAAAGCTGTACAACATTTCCTATTTCCTATTTCTAATCAGACAAGATTAGTCCACGCAGAATATAGTACTAAGTCACATGTGCAATTTATAAATGCAAACTACGAATGCAGAGAGAACATTATACACCTTTGAATTTCTCAATGGCCAAAAGATGAGTCCAAACCCACAAGAAGCAGTGTACTACTCCAAACACCATTCGAAATATTTAGAGGCTTTGGTTGCTATTGTCAAAATAAAAATGATAGAGGACCTCTGGCCTGAAGGTTTGAATGACTCAAACGTTCATGATATATCAAATGTCTTCTCTTTGGACAAACAGAGAAGATATTCTGATGTAATGTAGTCGGGCCCAAAACACCTCCCTGAAAGCCAGCCCTTCTCAGCACTTGAAGAATTTAAGCATACAGCTTCTCTCACAGGGGGTCTGTTTCAGTAACTAGCATGATTAAATGTAATGTTAAAAATTGATCTGACTTGAATTTAAATTAAAACTTGAATTTTTTTCATGAAAATGTCCAAGCTGTCTATTTAACTTTCATTTTAAAGTGGATTTTATAGCATTGAATATTTATTTTCAAAGTGAAAATAAATTTAAAATTAAACTACCACTGAAGCCAGGAAGGCCATAAGAAAGCTTTGGGAACTAATATTGTGATCCAAGTGTCAAGAGCAGCCACTGCTGGTATACTTTTAGGCTTGCAGGGGGAGCTGCTCTCACTGACAACAAAGCAAGTAGAAGGCCAACTACAATAGTCTTCATTGAATCCTAAACGGGCTCTTCAGAGCATTCCTACTCCTGATGAGGGCAAAAATGGGATATGTCCACTACTTGCCTTCCATTCAGATTTATCAGTAACCACACTCAGAAGGTGCAACAGGCTTTTCTCTTTTGGCCATGAGGCCTGCCTATCCCATCCCTATTAAAGGAACTCAACTTTTCTAGGACTGGACCTTCTGGAACTAGCCACAGAATTAAGTCACAAGATTTATTTTCAAGATTTATTTTCTAAAAGACTTTTGTCATTACACAAACTCTCAACATCTTCAGCCCATTATGCTTTCTGTTGTGGACAGAGGTCACTCATTAAAGTTTACAATTGAATATCAACTTAATTCAGTAAAAGTAAAATTAAAAACAGAATGTCAGCTTGTCTTCAAGTTTGTTTGCTTTCCCAAATTGATCAAACATCCACCCAAACATCTACCCTTAGTAACGCATGAAGTAACCCTTGTTACTATGAAGCAATTGATATTTTTTCACTTTGGTTTTAGCACTTGGAGCTCTAGGTGGAGGCTATAATAATTCTGAAATCTACAAGTAACATCCACAAAAAATTAAATGGTATAAGCTGCCAAAATCTGCAATGAAGCGAATAACTGCAAAATCAGCACAAGTGTGTATGTGTACTTTTTTGCAGAGTAGTGTTTTTCAACAGCTCAAGTTTAGAACATGTACACCAGTGTATAATTGTATGAAGTCGTTTCAACTGAAGATGCTAATCTCCAGTTGAGACTGGGCTAAATCTGAATTTTTCATAATTCTTTCATAACTGGATTTCTAAATACTAATCACTATTTAAATTTAGAGTTGAGTTTATACTGTTGTTGCAAAGTATATGCACAAGGTTCCAAACATTTCAGGGGTTGACCCTGAAAGGCCCAAGAGGCAATAATTTCTATCAAAAGTATCACCTCATGCTCCTTTCTGCCTTTGAAACATTCTTACTTCTCCCCTGTCCCCCAGTTACTGAAATCTTAAATGTTCTCCCATAATAACAAACATCAGTGCAACTCCACCAAAAATAGTCTTAAAACATTCCTTTTTCTTTTAATCTGTTTAATGTGACCTGCACATCAGTAAGCATTCTATTAGCTAACAATACATATTTTGGCCTGATCCTGCAATTAGATCTGCATAAGCTGAGCTCTGCACCCTCACAGAGTTTCAGTGACATCCATTTATAAGGAGTAGTTTGTAATAGTGGCAGTCTTTATTTGTATATGTTGAGAATAAGGAAGATCTGATAAATGCCAGAACCATCTATTCTATCTCAGCTACTGAAGAGAATTTTTGAAAATAAAGTTGATTTAATGGTCTTCCATCTCCATGAATGACTAGAAAAATCTACTAGTGAAAATGGTTCGTCACCTGCATAGAGGCCATTCGTATTTTATACAATATATTCCTATGAAACAAAACACTTTATTTTAAAACCTGATTACAAACAAAGTTCTGCCTGCATTAAAAAAGTGGAATTAAGACCTAAAAGGGTTTCTTTAGGCCCCTGTCCAATAGCTCTTTCAGATGCCTATTCATTTTGTGGTACTGAATGAGGTTTGACAGGGTCCAAGATTGAAAAAATAAATTCATCTGGTTAAAAATTCCACCCCTTTCTCCCCAGTGTAATCTTGTGTAAAATAGAGATGTTTCCCTGTCCCTGACTGACTTTGCAATCTTGGAACAATCACTTATGTTTCTGTGCCTCTAGTTTGTCTATTTAGAGAATTAGGATAATTAGGTCCCTCATAAGCACTATGATGCATAAGGCTGTTTAGGTATTTTAATGAAAGGTGCTATATATGTAGTTTAAAAAAAAAAAGACACCCAATGGTGTCTTTTAAGAGAACACAACACTTTTTAATTTTTTTTTAAAGTAAAAACAACAACATTATAAGCTTTCCTAGAACTTCAGACTACTGAATTTAGAGCTCAATACAATAGGGATTATATCTCTTCTACACATGAAAATGAAATTTCCAAAAGTGGTAATACACCCCCTCAAAAAAGGTGTACAAATTGTACAGTGATTAGCTGTGAAGTAATTGTTGACTCACCATTTCTTCGGTTTTGATAATGGTTTGTATTTGCTGAATTTTACACGCCACTCCAAGACCTCCTTACAGTGCTGACACACTCCATCATGAAGCTTTGCATTAATTTTCTAAAAAAAAAAAAAAAAAAAAAAAAAAAGTTGTGCTTGAAGTGTCTTCTTTTATAAACCGACCAATTAGCAACTATGCATCAGTTTAGTTTAAAAAAAAAAAAGGCTCTTATGAAGTAATTCCATCCATCATCTTTTGATATCCTGCACGTACAGTACTGGGGGAAGATGTATTCTAATGGCAGTGCAAGAACAATGATTTCATCTATTTACCTGTTCTTATGTTAGTAATAAAGAGACTGAATGCTTCCAAGCATTCCTAAAAATCAGTAAAAGTAAATGTTGCCAGACTACATCCATTCAGAGTAAAATGCATGTGTTTGGTACAGAAATGGATTTTGAGAGACCAGCTTTGCTCACTGAAGACCGTTACAAGTTTAATATCTATAATTTACACTATATTAGGCTTTAGCAATTATAATGTATATTGTGGGTAGCCTCAAACTTTTCTAAAAGCACAGAGGAAATGTAAGTGCCACATCTTATACCATCAAGAGGACACAATGTCTTCCATACCATGAACTTCATTCCTATAAAAAGTTCCTTCTGCTTTCCTTCCATATTTAATTTCATTTTTAAGAAGGAATGAATCAGTTCAACTAGAGAAGTGTTTCCGTGATAAGGGAAAGCTTAGTATAGGTACATATTGCAAAAGAAAGTTGTCCTATTCACTGAACTGGCTGAGAATACAGTACATATGAAACATCACTAGTTGCCCTAGAAAATAATTATCCAGGGCATAGGAAACCTTGGCTTCCTTAAACATCTCCCCTTTCTTAGACTGAATCAGGCACATTCTTTATATCATTCCTTCACCTTGGACTGTCAATGACATTAATTTTGGTAATGACATCTATCCACTAAGAACTGAACTGAGAAAAATCAAACCTGTTAATATTTTTAAATGGGGAGACTGAATAATGGGTATTACACAGAAGTATGCTACTTATTTCTTGTTCATGGGTAGTTTCATTATAGAAGCCAGTCTCCATGAAAGACTGACCACAGATTTTCTTATCTTTTACGTTCAATAAAGTGTCAATACTATTTCTAAACACAAGAGTAAGATATCATGTTTGAAATATTTGATGAGTGGATAACTATATTAGCCATGAATGCTACAAGCTATATATAGTGCAATATGGCTAAAATGAAGAAAACAATGAAAAATTTAAGGTTTTTTCAGAATATTGAACACTTATGCTTTTGAATAGATTTCATACGTTTGCTGTAAACAGCTTCAAAAGGAGACAATGGCAACCAGTTAAATGACAATTACTATATTCAATTATATTAAACTGGAAATAATGGCAACAAAGTCAATTGACTATTGAACCACCTCTAAATATTACAGTTCAGAAGCATCTACTCATGATGGAGCGGACGAGCACACCAGCAGTCTCCCCAGTGGAGCTATGGAACAGCATCTCTAGCCTGGGCTCCTTTCTTTCTATCTGCTTCAATTTCATAGAGCGCACTAGTAGAGCTTAGAGCAGAGTTCTCACTCTTCACATCCTCAGCCAACAGAGTGAAAAGGATCCTACTGTTGTTTCTACTGTGATAGTGCCAAGAAGCCCCAGTCCCATTTTGTGCCCCCGCCCCACCACAAATGCCCTACTTTAGACAGAGCGTGTAAATGACTGTTCTCTCACATAAATGTATATCATGCTAAAAACGTGAGGTTATAGAAAGCGGTACACTATGTTGAAGAATTTCTTGCAATAGTAGTATTTCAAAAAGCAATTCAGATGTAGTAATGGTTCCCCAATCTCTGTGTCCTCCGCCTATTTTAAGGTTTTGGGGTTTTCTTGTTTGGGGGTTTTTGAAGTAAAAATTGAGTACTTCAGGGTCTCTATGTTCCAAGATATTACCATTATAAAATGGAAAGATATGATCATAAGTGACAGACTTAGGCAATTTAGCATGTTGGTTTCATCCCAGTAGTCGCAAGGTATACATGTCTTTTCTCCATTTATGTTAATTCACAATACTAACTGAGTATGCACATGTAATGATTTTTAAAATGAGGTAGGCCTAGAGTAGCTGTCCTGGTAATAGGCATAATATAAAATAAATAGCTATTAAGTTCCATTATATTAGCTATAGTTCCTGTCATCAGAATAGCTACTCTAGGACTACACCATTTAACATTTTGTATACTTCTTCTTTCAAACCACCAACAAATTCTACATTTTAATATTACAATATCAAGCACTCAAACGTTAGCAAATGCCAGAATTAAGATTGCCTGTGCATATGCATTTTGATTCAGTCCTTAAATGGCATTTTTCCCCATGGGACCTGCTGCCTCATTCAGTGAATGGAAAGTTATTCAACTCCCCACCCCCTTAAATCCTTCACATAAAATGTGTGGCCCCTGGGTAGGTCTTAATGTATGCCATCCACACCTTATGCTTAATTTCCTCATTGAAGTTTTCTGTGGCAGTCCCACATAGTAGCTGATCGCATCACAAAAAGTAATGAAGTCATTTTCACAACACCCCTCTGTTAAGTAACTGGGATTATCCTTTTTATAGCTGGGGAACTGAGGCAGAGAGTAAGACAAAAGTGGTCAAGAGTCCACTATTTGGGGGGGAGGGGTGTCTAATTTGAAGATGGCAATGGGCTGATTTTTTTTCAACATACTTAACATTTTTATAGCACTCCAATATGTTCAAAGCTGGACTCCAGCTATGATTGTGAGAACTCACCACTTCTGTATATCTGTCCCCAGATATCTCAAGGTGACCCAGAAAGTGAGTAACATACAATTCATGGCCAACTGAAAAGTTCAGTTTAATGATTTGCCAAGCATCCTAAAGGAACTCTGTGATAGACTCAGGGATAAAATCCAATACTCCAGGGCAACATTTAACTGCTTTAAGCATGAGACTATCCTTTTCTGACATTTCCCTGCCTCATTCTCATATCTTTCAACTTCTGTAACATGAGACATGATTCCTACAGACAACTGTCTCCTTTAGTACACAACTCTGCTTCAACCCCAAAGCACAGTCCATCCTGCACACTGAGCAAGGCAAGGGTTCTGTGGGAAAACAGTATCCTGTAACTAGTAGGGCTGCCAATGCTCCAGGATTGTCCTGGAGTCTCCAGGAATTGAAGATTAATCTTTAATTAAAGATTATCATGCGATGAAACCTCCAGGAATATGTCCAACCAAAACTGGCAACCCTAGTAACTAGATATTATGTATCATAATGCATATGCACAAGGTGGGACTGAAGTAAGGTTGCACAAGTTGTAATGAGTCACCTTACCTGTGGGGTTAAAATATTAAATATGTAGCGTAAGTTGTGTATTCTAACACTCATCATTTAATCTTCCATACCTATCTACTTAAGATAGATGTCCTTGTTAAGAGTGCAAAGTAGTAGTTTCCTTAGTATAGGTTGTTCAATCTTTTAATAAGACTCAGGATGAATGCATGTCCATTTTATCTACTGAATTGTCAAACTTTCAGGAATACCAACTCTAAGTTCTCTGACCTCCTTAGCCATTTTTATTCTACCTCAACACAAGAAGCTTACCTTCCTTCCCACCTGATTTAAGCCCAATCAATTTACTTAGTAGTTTTGAATATTTTTGCAAATATTCTACACTATAATAATCCCTACCTCTTTAGTGACAATTTTTCCCAGAGTCCTGCAAACAAGTTGAGAAATAAGACCCAGAAAGCTATTTCCCTTCAGCCTTCCATTGCAACTGATCAACTGGAGAGTACTCCCCCACACCCAAAATCGAGTCTATTACTATTCATATTTCCTCTGATGGGTACAATTCTTGGCTCCCCGACACATCACAGACGTGACCTAGAGGCCCTACCCTTACCTTCATCTCCTCCTCCTTTTGCCTGAGGCCTTTTTTACTTTGGGAAATTTGTGTACATGGTGATTGTTTTGGACTGAGGTAGCTCCACCAGCAGTAAAAGTAATCGAAACAAATGTAGACAAGAAGCTAACGTTTTTAGTCACCATGACATCTAATCCATTGTCTCCCTTGGCCTCAGGCTGCCCCAGACACAGACTTTGAACCATGATATCTACCTATTCACTCATGTCTTCAGTGCTGATTCCCTCCTAGAATTGCTACTTCTTAAAAGGGGACTTGGAGTGATGGCAATGCCTCTTCCTCTAATTTTTAAAATTTTTTTTTATTTTATTTTTTTTTTAAATGGAAAAACTTTTCTGTGCCAAGTCCAAAAATCCTTGGCTTCCCAGACCATGCTCCCCCTACCACCTCAAAACAAAAAAAACCTCTCTGAACTGGATTTTAACATGCTCCAAAACAGGACTTAAAGGGACTGGAGCCACTCCAACTCCACCCTGGAAGCTCTAAGTTTCTTACATCTTCACAGACTGGAGGTTACTTGTGATCCTTGTGGGCCCAAGTGGTGAACTTCAGGCAGATTGAACATCTGTTGAGTAAATGCTCCTCACCAATGCGTCAAAGACATTATGTATAGTAGCCTTACAGACATTTGTCTCACATGAAGGGCAGTTCTTAAACTCAGTCTTTCCCTCAGGATCTGCCATTACAGCTGAAAAAAATATCATGGAGTTAGAAGGGATTGTTCCTATGCAAACGAGAAACACTTAAATACTACAGGTTTTAATTATAATTATGAAAATAACTACTGCAGCATAAAATGATTGGAGAATGGACACATCTAAGCAATTCATCTAATTGTCATGTTTGGATTAACTAAAAAGCTTTTCAGGCCTGATCCTGCTCAACTTAAATCAACATCAGTTTCACCATTCTCTTTAATGGAACTGCAACTAACCTTATTTTCTTAACATGGAATATATTTGTATTTAAGTATCTATTATATACAATGACTTTTTAAATTTCTGAAGAAGCAGTTTATCTTTCTTCATTCTACAATTAACTTTCCACCTTAGTACAGTAAACATAAAAACTTGGTCTCAAAATATAGTGGGTTTTTATTCTAAACTAATTATTATTAGTGGTGTAGGCAGCGCCACCTATAGTCAAATTTGCCCGAAACTTCGCATTATAAGACCTAGCTTTCAGATGCTTACAACTTTGCCAAACAAACCGATAAGTCTGTTTTCAATGCTGAGTGTTTGCGTAAGACAGAATGTTTTGGAAAAGTTTCAACTAAGAGTTCAGCCATTTCTAAGAATAAGATTAGGGGAAAACAATATTTTTCAATCCATTTTTTTTATTTACAACCATTTCATTTATGCTCAAATAAATTGTTAGTCTCTAAGGTACTCCTTTTCTTTTTGCGAATACAGACTAACACGGCTGCTACTCTGAAACATTTCGTTGAGAAGCTGTAGTGCCTTCATGCCAAAATGTGGAGCATGTACACAAAATTTGGCACGGGTTTGCCCTGCTGTCAGTGATGACTTTTGCTATCCTCATGAAAAGTTGTCCACATTTTGTCAAGTGATAAGCCTTTGAAAAGTCTGTTCACAAATGCTCAGATGACACTTGTTAGAATTTGGCAATTAAATTCTCTGAAGATTCTAGCTGCCACGAGAACACTCCATCTTTTCACAAGAGCTGTATGTCAACCGCATAGTGCGTGCACCATCACCACACAGTGACTGACTGCATGCTCTATCTCAGGACCACACGGAAAATCCTTCTCATGCCTTGTAATAGCTGGTACTTGGGGCCAACATGGCACCAGGCACTGAAACTTAGAGCACTGATACTGTCCCACCTATTCTCTTAATGCTCCTGGTGCCCAGACAGCATGGAGGAGGAAGATTCAACTGCAGAGGGAAAAAATACATCATGTGATCATATTGAAGACTGTCATAATAGTACATATGTAGAAGAGAGAGAAATTAAAATTGTATAAGCAGCCTTAATTTTGGTATTTCCTAACTGTTGAGGGCTTGGCCTTATAAACTTAACACTTACCTGGATTACATAACACCCCAGCATAAACATCCTAGCACCATTCTGTATTTGTGAAGAAAAAACTTGTTACATTAGCCATCCAGCTTTTAAAGGCACGTTCAAGTATGTGCCTTTTCTGTATGCTAATTTACAGCATGATAGCTGAAAACAAATTGGTCATTTTCAGAATGTTCTGTTTTTAAAGGAAAGGGTCCATATTTTAGTACTTTAACCCAGAGTGCTGTTTTTTTAACTAAGACTCCTTTTCCTGTGGTGTCTCAACCATACTCCTTTTAGGATAAAAGAATTGCAAAAAAACTTAGTACTGTAGTCTGAGTTAAAATTTAAAGCCCTGCAAACCAGTGCATACTAGTTTCTCCCCCCTCCCCCCATACTGCTGAATCAATATGCAGTAATTTGTATTCCTAAGAGCATTTTAGTATCAACTATTTTAATATGTTACGGAGGTACAACACTACACTTCTGAGTTGAAGGAAGTTCCTTATTGTTAAGCGGTGTACTTTTAAAAAAAGGAGTCAGCTTCTCTTACAGATACTTCAGTAATTATAATATGCTGTGACTGGTACTGGAAAAGGAAACATTTATTACTGGAGTGATGACAAAGATCAACTCGGCAATGTGTAATGTACTCGGAATGCAAAAGGCCATACGCAAGAGAATTGCAATGCATGTAATAATGCTGAAGAACGCATACTTTTCCAAGTACTAGTTGGAAATAATTCATAGTTGATAGCTTCAAAAACAGGTATTTATCTATGAGAAACCCTGAGTTCATTTTAATGGAGACATAAAGCACTGAACACTATAATTACCAAACAAAAGAATGATGCTCATTTCCTGTTGGCAGCAGGTTTCCTGTATTAGCCCTGTTCGTGCAGAAACCAACTGGCATACAGCAACGAAAGCAATCAGCATATTGTATATATTTTTTTTCAATTCTGAAGTATGTTAGTTTTAAACAAGTGTCACAGGCATATCAGTTAAAGATAAACTCTTCCCCCATTCTCCCCAATCCCTCCACTTCCTTAGTGAGTGTCCAGCCCTGCCCATATTAGTCATAGTTTAACTTTTCCTCTTTACACTGAAACGCCAAAGTTCACCTTAAGTTAAGATCAGGTGATTGGCTCACATGACAAAAAAGCTATGCCTCGTCTTCTGCATTACCAGCAACATATGCTTGAATAATATGAAACTACAGAGCTCCCATTGGAGGTCCTCTCCGACAAAGACATGCACTGAGTAGTACCAGTGATTTTTATTTAAAATGAACAGTACCTGTGAGAACCTTTAACAAAGGGTAATATAAATTTAATGCAATTGAATTTTGTTTTGCAGCAAATCACTTTACAATTTGAAGAACTAGTCCAATTTCTTAATAGCTAAAGTATAAGTAACATTTGTCTAATTACCTTGTCTTCACTGGCATAATTAATATTTAGTTATATTTGAAGATTCCTTTTTCTTTTGGATTTAAGATTGGCATTCAACGTGTGTGTGATTTCTCTGACATTTGATACTCAATTCAAAGCTTTAAAAAAAAATCAGGAAAACTGACCACTGTTAATAACCATTAACAATTTTCAAATATTTTTAGTCAACTTATGATAAAATACCATGGAAATAAATGCATGATGCCTAAACAAGAAAGTAATTTTATCACCTTGGGTCCCTAAAACACAATACCACTTTTTTTTTTTTTTTTTTTTGAGTAGAGCAGATTTAAAGAGTAGAAGTACTTTGGAATAGGGGCAGGAAAAAGTTTTCAACAGACTGAGCAGTGCAAGTGGAAACCCCTACCAGACCTACAGTGAAACACACAAATAAAGAGAAGAGACCTGTATTATAAAACCAAAGCGAGCCCACAGATAGCACTGATACATAAGTTTAGACGGTCCTGTGCTATCTGTCATTCATGGTGTATCTGAGCAAATAGAGTGGCTCGCATCGCAATAGGTAGTGGGATGAATTGCAGACCATGTTTTGATGGATGTAACTCCATTCTGAAGATGTGCAGGCATGTCCCTGAGTAGGTTAAGTACACATCCTAACTGATGATCTGAATTGCACCTCTTTGCATCTAGGAATGGGCCTGCACAGAGAAGCTTTGTCTGCTGATAAATCAGTGGGCTCTCCTAAGAGACTGCAGCTGGTATCTAGACTCTATCAGGCATGATGTGCTTTCCCTGTGGCATAATCATGATTGGTGTACATCAGTGGCTCTCAATCTCTTCTATGCTGGGATATCCCTGAATGTGAATGCGCTTAACAATATGGAAAGGGCAGGGTGGTTACAAACCACAGGCTGACAGTCCTTGGGTGAGATTCTGTGCTGTGCCTCTAACAGATGCTGTGGCTCTGCCCCCAGAATGTCCCCCTAAAGCAGGGCTTGCAAGGAGGTACTGAGAGGCAGTTTAAAGCTGTCTTCTGCAGTGCTTGTGTAACCCACACGCCACCTGGGTGTCATGTTCTTTCCATCTAGTGGCACCGAGACCCCTTAGAGTTAAATGAGTTTGCTCTGCAGCCTTGGCTAAGAGCCAGTTGGCTTTTAGCTCATGCTATAGAGCAGGGGTCAGCAACTTATGGCATGCGTGCCAAAGACGGTATGCGAGCTGATTTTTAATGGCATGCTGCTGCCTGCCGGGTCCCAGGCGCCAGTCCCGCTCAGCCCGTTGCTGAACCCAGACCGGGGCCCTAGCGGGCTGCAGCGTGCCATTAAAAATCCTGCCTGCCCCGGCCCACTCTTCTCTGCCCTCCCGCCCCCCATGGGGGCAGGGTGAAGAAACTTGGTCCTGCCGGCTGCAGAGCAGGCAAGGTCCCTCTCCCCCGCTGTGCTGGGTTCCTGCCCCTCCTCCTATTCCTCCCTGCTGCCAATCAGCTGATGCTTGGGGGAAGGGGGGTGGAATCAGGGAATATCCCCTCCAGCTCCCTGCCGTGAGCCACTCTGGGCAGGGGGCAGGGGGCAGGGAGCACCCCCATGATTCTAAACCATACCCCCAGCCCTCTGCCCTGACCCCTGCACCCCTACACACTCCAGCCCCCCCATTCCCTGATTCCTGCATCCTCCCCACACATACCCAGCCCCCCTGCACCCTGACTCTTCCACCCCTCGCACCAAATGGGAGCTTCCCAGGTAAGCACTCCACACCCAAACTTCCTGCCCCAACCCTGAGCCCCCTCCCTCATTCTAGCTCCTGGCCACACCCTACATGCCAACCCCCAGCCCACTCCTTCACCCCCAGCCCTGTGCTCAGTGCACTCCCACCCTCAGCTTAGTGCAGAGAGAGAGAGAGAGAGAGAGAGAGAGAGAATGGGCTAGAACCAGGGAGAAGGTAGGTACCCACTCTTTGAGCAAATTGGGATCCCAGACCGGCAGCGGGCTGAGCGGGGCCAGCGGCCGGGACTCTGGCTGGCAGGAGCCGGTGGATGGAATCTCACAGCAGCGTGCTGAGCCGCTCAGCTCGCTGCTGGTCTGGGCTTCTGGCTGCCGGCCCCTTGCCAGACGGGGTCCCAGCCGCGGGCCCCGCTCAGCCTGCTGCTGGCCTACGTGAATGGAACCCCAGGCTGGCAGCGGGCCAAGCAGGCCAGTGGCGTAAGATCAGCATTTTAATTTAATTTTAAATGAAGCTGCTTAAACATTTTGAAAACCTTGTTTACTTTACATATGACAATAGTTTAGTTCTATAATATATAGACTAAGAGACCTTCTGAAAAACGTTAACATGTATTACTGGCATGTGAAACCTTAAATTAGAGTGAATAAATGAAGACTCGGCACACCACTTCTCAAAGGTTGCCGACCCCTACTATAAAGGCTTATGCACTAAGCTTCAGAGGTCCCTGGTTTGATCCTGCCCGCCAATGACCGGGGTCTGTTGGTGTTACACTTGCAGTGGTGGAATTCTCCTACAACCGGATAAGGAGCATTAAGGGCTCCTTTACACCAATCTAAAGGGTTGGCATGGGAATGAGGATCTCCTCTCTGGAGTGCATTTTTCTCTCTACTGTTGTCGTTGATATATCTGGCATTGCTTTGCAGAGATTGGCACTTGTACCAGATTTGAGCCCTTTTCTCCTTTGCCCAGACCAATGCTTCAGCCTGATCTAGAGACTTCAGTCCACATAGGTCCTTTGTGTAAATAAATGCAAATCTATTCAGTTCTGTCTCACTGGATAGTGTATGAGTTCTTGCTCTTTTTCCATTTAAGAAGTTCTGCCAATCTGCTTTTTCTGTACCTGAGTGATTTTTAGTTTTTCTACAAAACTAAGATCTTGCGAGAAATGGTTGTAGGAGTGTGACATTACCCAGGGTACAATCTGGACTGTTGAACAGCTGTGTTTTCTCTCCCCCCCACCTCCCGTCAATTCTCTAGCCTTGGGAGCTCTTTGTGCTGCTTTGCTGTGAGAGCTACTATGCCTGGTCTGTGCTCTCGCACCTCCAGCATGCAAAATTACTCCCAGCTATACTGTGAGAGTGCTATGGCCACCACTCTTGAATTACACCCGCAAATTCCCACTCCCAGACTTTCCCCAAGAAATGTGCATCTTGTACTGCCCAGCCCTGTCCTTGACAACACAAGCTCATATAAAGTCCATCATTTTAGTATTGGAAAATGATGTACACAAATCTTATCTCAAATGGAGTTTCCCAAACACTTCAGTCCAAGCACAGTGGTTTTAGATGACAGGTTTAACTACAGAAATATTTTAATGGAAAACCTGTCTTATGAAAGGAGACTCAAGGAGCTTGGCTTGTTTAGCCTAGCTAAAAGAAGGTTGAGGGAGATATGATTGCTCTCTATAAATATATCAGAGGGATAATTCCTCTCCCTCTCCGGTATTTATTTAAGCTCAGTACCAATGTGGACACAAGAACAAATGGATATAAACTGGTCATTGGGAAGTTTAGACTTGAAATTAGATGAAGGTTTCTAACCATCAGAGGAGTGAAGTTTTGGAATAGCCTTCCAAGGGAAGCAGAGGGGGCAAAAGACCTATCTGGCTTTAAGATTAAACTCGATAAGTTTATGGAGGAGATGGTATGGTGGGATAACATGATTTTGGCAATTAATTGATCTTTAAATATTCATAGTAAATAGGCCCAATGGCCTGTGATGGGATGTTAGATGGGGTGGGATCCGAGTTACTATAGAAAATTCTTTCCTGGGTATCTGGCTGGTGAATCTTGCCCATATGCTCAGGGTTTAGCTGATCGCCATATTTGGGGTCAGGAAGGAATTTTCCTCCAGGGCAGATTGGAAGAGGCCCTGGAGGCTTTTCGCCTTCCTCTGTAGCACGGGTCACTTGCTGGAGGATTCTCTGTTCCTTGAAGTCTTTAAACCATGATTTGAGGACTTCAATAGCTCAGACATAGGTGAGAGGTTTTTCGCAGGAGTGGGTGGGTGAGATTCTGTGGCCTGTGTTTCAGAGTAGCAGCCGTGTTAGTCTGTATTCGCAAAAAGAAAAGGAGTACTTGTGGCACCTTAGAGACTAACCAATTTATTAGAGCATAAGCTTTCGTGAGCTACAGCTCACTGTGGCAGGAGGTCAGACTAGATGATCATAATGGTCCCTTCTAACCTTAGTATCTATGAATCTATGTGTAGCTGGATTTGCAGTCCAAGAAAGGGAGAAGCAATCCAAAGCTTTGAAAAAATCAAAAGGGCAATTTCAAATCTGATACAGAAATGGAAGAGAATAGCAGTTTGCCTGTGCTTGTAAGTCTGCCTGTCCCCTGTCCTCTGATGCCTTGCCAGCATGTCCTATGCCATTCCAACCTGTGGTGTTTGTGCAGAAGACAAAGTGAAATGTACTAATCTGTAAGAGGGCTGAGTTGAGTGGAACCACAAGAGAGATAAACATGTGGGAGCAGTTGCCAGCTACTGTATGTGTTATTTATAGGACTTCTGGCTTTCCAGGTTTGTTAGTTTCACTTTTGGGGGGTTATTTTTTTAGCAATTTTGAAGTTTTCTGTAGATGTCCAAAAATCAGAGAGTTTTGGAACTTTTATGTACTGTATTGAGTAATGTCTTTGTAATGTTCTCTTGTGCGCTTTAACATTACTACTGTTTCAAACAGCACTATGTTGAAGTGCATTTGGGAATCTCTACTGTGCAGCAGCAGGGTCTACAGAGACTAACTAATATTCAACACATTTAGTGTGCTTTAGAAATCACATCTCTGTAGTCCACGTTATGACTCTACACATTACTTGCATCTTAGGGCTTGTCTACACAACCATTTCCAGTGTTTACTGGATAAACACCAATTTTTTGTTTGTATGGCGGGTTTTTATCATCTACAACCGAAAGTCAGAAGCCCTACTTAGAGTCAATGTTTAAGAATTTAACCAGCCAAAAATTACCACATTGTCAAGTGTAGGGTTTTTTGGAGTTTTTATTATTTATTCAAACACATCTAGACTGCAATATGGGGATATTTTTAGTTCTTTCTATTTAGAGGACTTTTTTTTTTTTAGCTAAAACCATAATCCAGATGAAGACCTAAGTGATGCTGCTAAAAACAAAAAATTCTAGAGTCATGCTAGAACTGTGACCTTGCTGTCAACTGAGGGGATCTGACCACTGCACCATGAAGCCTCAGACTCAATGCGCAGAACCAGCGAGCATGGAATGACTTCTTCCTTTTTCAACAAGGCAGGAGTGAACATTGTTCAGTACTTTACAAGCTCCATTGGCTGCCTGTAAGATTATTAATGGACTAAAACTCCCAATGGCTTCATACACATTCATGAACCAGAAAGACAGGTTGCGGTGTCCCTGTGAGTATAGCTAACTGGTCCGTGTCAGTTTCTCAGAGCAGGAAACATTTGCAATGTAGTAGTCACCAGCTAAAGAAAACTCTGGCAGAGGTGATTAGACTGATTACACCCCTAACTGTGTTCAAAACCAAACAAAGCAATCTTTTGATAAGGCCTTCCCCCACTAGTAGTACTACCTTCAGCAATGACTCAATGTGGAAATTATGAAGGTGGGGGGAGAAGAAACATCAAGAGGAGGAGCAAGAGTAGATTAACACAGGCACATCTCTTCGGAAAAAATGTGGAGACAATGAAATTATAGCCCTCTTTGGGGTACACTCCCTATTTTATTAGTTCTAGCAAGTAGATATTCTGGGGATACCCTTTTAAACTTTAGAATGAATAGCAACTTCCTTAAAGAGTAGAACTGAAAGTTGTTGGGGGCAGGCATTCTTGAAGTGCACTTACAAAATGCTGATCTGAGATTGGGTGCAGTAGCAAGGAATAAATTGTCAGTGTGCATTAAGCTCAGGTAGCTGTTTGACATGTCGGGTATGGGTTCTGAGAGGTAATGTACTCATTGCTATGCAAAATTCAGTTTAACCTTTTGTTTTTACATCTGGCAGTGGTTCCCATGATACATAACAGAAGAAGATATAATCACAACTGAGACCACAACCTATTCCCAAGCTGCTTTCTCCTATGCCACTGTAAACAATTACTTCAAACTAACATCCTGTACTCTACTAAAACTCACAAAAGGCAAACTAACAGCCCTACCCTTCATTATTAAAATATGAGACAGCTATAAATAAAGGTCTTCTACATAAAGATACACACAAAACAAACACTAAAATTTCATTACAGAATCTGCAGACTCAGGATAAAAAGTCAGTCCACAACAACAAAAAATTGCACAGCAGTACAAACTCGCAACCACACACCACACAACAGAACCACTAACCCAGGAACCTATCCTTGCAACAAAGCCCGTTGCCAACTCTGTCCACATATCTATTCAGGGGATACCATCATAGGGCCTAATCACATCAGCCACACTATCAGAGGCTCGTTCACCTGCGCATCTACCAATGTGATATATGCCATCATGTGCCAGCAATGCCCCTCTGCCATGTACATTGGCCAAACTGGACAGTCTCTACGTAAAAGAATGAATGGACACAAATCAGACGTCAAGAATTATAACATTCAAAAACCAGTTGGAGAACACTTGAATCTCTCTGGTCACTCGATCACAGACCTAAGAGTGGCTATACTTCAACAAAAAAGCTTCAAAAACAGACTCCAACGAGAGACTGCTGAATTGGAATTAATTTGCAAACTGGATACAATTAACTTAGGCTTGAATAGAGACTGGGAATGGATGAGTCATTACACAAAGTAAAACTATCCGATGAAGTGAGCTGTAGCTCACGAAAGCTTATGCTCTAATAAATTTGTTAGTCTCTAAGGTGCCACGGGTACTCCTTTTCTTTTTGCCTACCTTGCTTGTCACCATGAAAGGTTTTCCTCCTCCCTCCCCCCCCCCCCCCCCCGCTGGTGATGGCTTATCTTAAGTGATCACTCTCCTTACAGTGTGTATGATAAACCCATTGTTTCATGTTCTCTGTGTGTGTGTATATAAATCTCTCCTCTGTTTTTTCCACCAAATGCATCCGATGAAGTGAGCTGTAGCTCACGAAAGCTTATGCTCTAATAAATTTGTTAGTCTCTAAGGTACCACAAGTACTCCTTTTCTTTTTGTGAATATGTAATCAAAGAATGTGAATGTATACACTACATAAATACTACAGTTCTTACTCGTCAGAGTGTTGTTACAAGTAGCAGAGTCTCATAGTACATTTGCTAGTCATAACTAAAGTACTTTGTAGTATAAAACAGCAGCAGCTTTCCTTTCATACACACTTGGATATTAAATGTTGATAGCAATATAAACTTACACCACATCAGTAACGAGATTAATTCAAGAAATTTGTCCAAGTGTAAACAGGTTCCATGTCAATTTAAGGTACTAATAACAGAAAATAAAAGGCACAAAATCAGATCACATCTATTGAGAGCACAATTATAAAATGACAGGCAAGATTTGCATCCTGATCCTGCAACTGGCTCCATGCAGCAAAACTTCTGGCCCCGCTGGCAGATACCCAATTGAAGGGGTGGGGTCTTATTTAGCACCCGATGGAAAATATATATGTATTATACTAAAGGGAAAGGAGTTTATAGGTAGGAAAATAATACCCTACTTATTGAAAGGATGAATATTGAATCTTTAAACGTTTAAATGATGGATTTTCATGCTACTAAAACACTTCAAATAAACAGACCAGTTTTCTGTGTGTTCGGTTTGATATGGTTACTTTTTGAGAGTGGCTAGAGATTTAGTTAATAATTGTCCTATGAAAATACTTAAGTATTTGGGGGAGATTTACTAGAAGATGCACAGATTGACAGAGCCAGAAGAGTACCCAGAAGTCACCTACTACAGGACAGGCCCAACAAAGAAAACAACAGAACGCCACTAGCCATCACCTTCAGCCCCCAACTAAAACCTCTCCAACGCATCATCAAGAATCTACAACCTATCCTGAAGGACGACCCATCACTCTCACAGATCTTGGGAGACAGACCAGTCCTTGCTTACAGACAGCCCCCCAATCTGAAGCAAATACTCACCAGCAACCACACACCACACAACAGAACCACTAACCCAGAACCTATCCTTGCAACAAAGCCTGTTGCCAACTCTGTCCACATATCTATTCAGGGGATACCATCATAGGGCCTAATCACATCAGCCACACTATCAGAGGCTCGTTCACCTGCGCATCTACCAATGTGATATATGCCATCATGTGCCAGCAATGCCCCTCTGCCATGTACATTGGCCAAACTGGACAGTCTCTACGTAAAAGAATGAATGGACACAAATCAGACGTCAAGAATTATAACATTCAAAAACCAGTTGGAGAACACTTGAATCTCTCTGGTCACTCGATCACAGACCTAAGAGTGGCTATACTTCAACAAAAAAGCTTCAAAAACAGACTCCAACGAGACACTGCTGAATTGGAATTAATTTGCAAACTGGATACAATTATTAACTTAGGCTTGAATAGAGACTGGGAATGGATGAATCATTACACAAAGTAAAACTATATCCCCATGGTATTTCTCCCTCCCACCCCACCCCCCACTGTTCCTCTGATATTCTTGTTAACTGCTGGAATTAGCCTACCTTGCTTGTCACCATGAAAGGTTTTCCTCCTTTCCCCCCCCTGCTGCTGGTGATGGCTTATCTTAAGTGATCACTCTCCTTACAGTGTGTATGATAAACCCATTGTTTCATGTTCTCTGTGTGTGTATATAAATCTCTCCTCTGTTTTTTCCACCAAATGCATCCGATGAAGTGAGCTGTAGCTCATGAAAGCTTATGCTCTAATAAATTTGTTAGTCTCTAAGGTGCCACAAGTACTCTTTTTCTTTTTGCGAATACAGACTAACACGGCTGCTACTCTGAAACCTAGAAGATGCATATAATCTAAATAATTTTCAAATAAATCTGACTAACAGGCAGACCCAGTTTATCTCTTATCAGATCTCAAGTGATTCAACCTTCAGCCACCTCATTTGCCATTTCAGGAATCGGGTTGGCTTTCCTGACAGCAGTCCTGCTGGTTTGTGAATAATAAGGGTCGCTGTCTCCAGAACAATAACTTCCCCCAGTATTTCTCTATTTTCCTTGTTTATTATTTCTCATTCCGTTCCCCACTGCCACACTTCCTGCCCAAGGACAACTGGCATTAAAAAGCTAATGCAAAAAGCACTATTTTTCACAAACATATCCTAAAATATATTGTCTAACATTTTCAAGTTTTATGGCAAAACTTGTAAGTACATATTAAATGAACATTACATTCACACAAACTCCGATAAAGTCAAATGTGTTACTAGAAATGGTGACCTCAGTAATATTCATGTAATCAATATTAAGTCATCTAGCTACAAATACATGTAGTACACTTATTAACTCAGCTCATAAAATCTCTATCAAGCTAGCATTAAGGCATTTAAAGGCAAGATACAATATTTCAAAAGGTCCTAGCAATGTTTGCATGAGGTGGTCTAATTTTGTGTGATTGATATAATTCTGTGCTTCATATATTGTAACCTTGGAACCACACCAGTAGAATACTGTTTGCATAGATGCAATGTCAACTCCAGAGATGAACCACCTGGCCATCAAAAAAAAAAAAAAAAAAAAAAAAAAAAAAAAAAAAAAAAAAAAAAAAACGTAAGATTGTGCATGTTGAAGACATTTCCTAATCCCATCTTGAAAAAAAAAAATTATACAAATTCCAGAATATAAATACAAAGCAATTCACAAAGAAAGGTTCTGACCTTATATTTCAAAATATCACAAATACCCAACTGTACAGTGCAGGACAGTTGCATTTGGGGTTCTGATTAGGCACTTCAGCTCAAACTGTGAGGTCCCAAATGAACTATATTTGCTTATCTAATCTGATTAGATAGTTTTAACACCTAAATTCCCTCTAAACTGCGCAACCACGAAGCAGGCTATCAAGGGCTGCACAGGTGGGGAGAGGTGCCTCTCCCCCATCCCCAGGGCAGCCTCTACCCCAAACTCCCAGCCCCACCCCAGAGCCCACACTCCCAGCCGGAACCCTCAGGCCCCGCATCCTAACTCTCTGCTCCAGAGCCCTCACCCCCTGCTCCACAACCCTCTGCCCCAGCCCTGAGCTCCCTCCCACACTCTGAACCCCTCTGCCAAACCCCCCACCACACATCACCTCTATATTGGTGCACATAACAAAATTCATTCCACACATGGATGTAAAAAGTTAGAGGGAACATTGTGACACAGTGGCAAACTCCACTTGGTGTATTGATATTGCCTCATTTCTACCCACAGTGAAACATCCTTAAACAGCGTGATGCAGTTCTCAAGGTCTTCCTGACTTATTGGTTGCATTTTATATAATTAAGACTACAACATAAAAAATAAAGTGTGGACTTCAATGCAACTAGAACCAAAATATTTATTTTTCTTCAAATTTGTTTTGAGTGCCCATCCTGAATATCTAGATATTTGTACTATTATTTAATAATCATGCTAACCTAAAGATAAATATCCAAACAAGCAATTTACTTGCTGTGACAGGCTGTACCCTTAATTTCATCCTTTTTTACAAGACTCTGATAAATGTTGTACAAAGTATGCCTTATGAGGTATCATCTGAAAATTCAGAATCTACTGAATATTATTGCCCTGATAAAATGCGTAGCAACACTGTATGTAAAGTTATGAAATTCCACTGTATAAGACATGTTCCAAGCCTAGGAAAACCGCTTCAGACCAGTTCCCCAGAGACAAAAGGCTAGCCAGCACCTCAGTCAGGTGTCATCATAATCAAGTGAACTATCACCTGATTAAGAGGCCATTCTTTGGTAGGAAAAAAAAGTATGAGCAAGAAATTTACATGTTGGCAAAGTAACAGCTGGAAGTTCCCATCTCAGACTTGCTATCACCTGAACCCCGCTGGAGAAGAGTCTCAAAGAATCATCAGATACATCCGATGAAGTGAGCTGTAGCTCATGAAAGCTTATGCTCAAATAAATTTGTTAGTCTCTAAGGTGCAAGAAGTACTCCTTTGCTTTTTGCGGATACAGACTAACACAGCTGCTACTCTGAAAAGAGTCATCAGTGTACTTGAATTTTCAGAAAGCTTTTGACAAGGTCCCTCACCAAAGGCTCTTAAGCAAAGTAAGCTGTCGTGAGATAAGAGGGAAGGTCATCTCATATATTGGTAACTGGTTAAAAGACAGGACACAAAGGGTAGGAATAAATGCTCAGTTTTCAGTATGGAGAGAGGTAAATAGTAGTGTCCCCCAGGGGTCTGTAGTGGGACCAGTCCTATTCAATATATTCATAAATGATCTGGACAAAGGGGTAAACAGTGAAGTGGCAAAATTTGCAGATACAAAACACTACTCAAGAAAGTTGGCACTGCAAAGAGCTACAAAAGGATCTCTTAAAACTGGATGACTGGGCAACAAAATAGCAGATGAAATTCAATGTTTTTATATCCAAAGTAATGAACATTGGAAAACATAATCCCAACTATACATATAAAATGATGGGGTCTAAATTAATTACCACTCAAGAAAAAGAATTGGAGTCATTGTGGATAGTTCTCTGAAAATATCCACTCAATGTGCAGCAGCAGTCAAAAAAGTGAACAGAATGTTGGGAATCATTAAGAAAGGGATAGATAATAAGACAGAAAATATCATATTGCCTCTATATAAATCCATTGTATGCCCACATCTTGAATACTGCGTGCAGATGTGGTCGCCCCATCTCAAAAAAGATATATTGGAATTGGAAAAGGTTCAGAAAAGGACAACAAAAATTAATAGGGGTATGGAACGGCTGCCATATGAGGAGAGATTAATAAGACTGGGACTTTTTAGCTTGGAAAAGACGACTAAGGTGGGGGATATGATTGAGGTCCATAAAATCATGACTGGTGTGGAGAAAGTAAATAGGAAGCGTTATTTACTCCTTCTCATAACACATAGCGGCAGATTTTGAAATTAATGGGCAGATTTAAAACAAACAAAAGGAAGTATTTCTTCACACAATGCAGTCGACCTGTGCAACTCTTTGCCAGAGGATGTTGTTAAGGCCAACACTAGAACGGTTCAAAAAAGAACTAGATAAATTCATGGAGGATAGGTCCATCAATGGCTATTAGCCAGGACGGACAGGGTTGGTGTCCCTAGCCTCTGTTTGCCAGAAGCTAGGAATGGACAAAAGGGCACGGTTCACTCAATGTTTACCTGTTCTGTTCATTCCCTCTGGGGCACCTGGCATTGGCCACTGTCAGAAGACAGGATACTGGGCTAGATGGCCCTTTTGTCTGACCCAGTATGAGCATTATGCTCTTATGTAAGAAGAGAAATGCTATAAAAAGGGAGAACAGAAGACACAACATTTGAGAGGTGATCTGTCGATTCAATGAGTTGAGATGAGGGGAGAAAGACCCAAAAAAATCATCACTGAACTGGGGGAGGGGTCCTGGCTGATGGGATCCAGCCAGACTGCTGTGAGCAATGAGGGGTAAAAAACCTTTTCGCTTTGAATTCACTTAGCTTGTTAAGTTAGGCATTAATTTGCATTTAACCTTTTTATTTATTTGTAACCAATTCTGACTTTCATGCCTCATTACTTACCACTTAATCTATCTTCCGTAATTAATAAACTTGTTTTATTATTTTAATCTAACCCAATGTGCATTTGGATTGAAATGTTTGGGAAGCGCCATTTGAGATAAGGTTGTACATATCATTTTCTATTAATATGATGACAGACTATGAGCTTGTGTTGTCCAGGAGGGTCCTGTGCAGTACAAGACCCACATTTCTGAAGATAAGTGTGAGACTGGGAACTGTGCTGGTGTTACTCTGCAATATAATTCAGGAGTGGCTCGCTACAGTACTCATATGCTGTAACTGGGAGTAATTTACATACTAGAGGCTGTGTGCGGGCAGGCCAGAAGTAGTAACTCTCACAGTAAAGAGTGTAAAAGGCACCCCAGGCTGGAGAATTGAAGGGGTGAAACAGCTGTTCATCAGTCCATATTGTACCCTGGGTAATGTCACACTTGTCCATTTCAAATCAACCTCGGTTCCTAAAATACAAATACACAGCAGGGTAACATTCCACCTTCAATCACATACTAATAGGACAGATAGGCCATGCAGTATATGCTGAAGGCGTGTGGACGGGGGATAAGGGGCGTGTCATAAATATAAAGGGAAGAGTAACCACCTTTCTGTCCACAGTGCTATAAAATCCCTCCTGGCCAGAGGCAAAACCCTTTCACCTGTAAAGGATTAAGAAGCTAAGATAACCTCGCTGGCACCTGACCAAAGTGATCAATGAGGAGACAAGATACTTTCAAAGCTGAAGGGGAAGGGAAACAAAGAGTGTGTCTGTCTGTGTGATGCTTTTGCGGGGAACAGATCAGGAATACAGCTCGGAACTCCTGTAAAAAGTTAGTAAGTAATCTAGCTAGAAATGTGTCAGATTTCCTTTTGTTTAATGGCTGGTAAAATAGCTGTGCTGAATGGAATGTATATTCCTGGTTTTTTGTCTTTTTGTAACTTAAGGTTTTGCCTAGAGGGATTCTCTATGTTTGGAATCTGATTACCCTGGAAGGTATTTACCATCCTGATTTTACAGAGGTGGTTCTTTTACCTTTTCTTTAATTAAAATTATTTTTTTTAAGAACCTGATTGCTTTTTCATTGTTTTTAAGATCCAAGGGTTTGGGTCTGTGCTCCCCTGTACAAACTGGTGAGGATTTTTATCAAGCCTTCCCCAGGAAAGGGGGTGTAGGGCTTGGGGGGGGGGGAGGAGGAGATTCTCCAAGTGGGCTCTTTCCCTGTTCTTTGTTTAACACGCTTGGTGGTGGCAGCATAGGGTTCAAGGACAAGGCAAACTTTGTACCTTGAGGAAATTCTTAACCTAAGCTGGTAAGAATAAACTTAGAGGGTCTTTCATGCAGATCCCCACATCTGTACCCTAAAGTTCAGTGGGGAAGGAACCTTGACAGGGCTGTTGAAAGAAAGAAGCAAAATTTAACTGGCAGTTACATTGCTCAACAGCTTCAATTTCCAAATTCTCCTAAGATGCGGTTCCCTATACAACACATTCCAATGGTCAACATGAAAGATAAGAATAAGTGTAACAGAGCCCCCATCAGAAAAAATCTGGCTCTTCCTCGCCACACACCGATTTTTAAAAAAAAAAAAAAAAAAGTCTTGCCTTCAGCTGAGCATCCAACTGATCCCCAAATTGACTTTTTTTTTTTTAAATAAAAAGTAGCTAGCCCACTCTGTTGATCAGGAGGGATAAATACAGGAGAGGGAGAGGAATTCTTTAAGCTCAGCACCAATGTGGACACAAGAACAAATGGGTATAAACTGGCCACCAGGAAGTTTAGACTTGGAATTAGACGAAGGTTTCTAACCATCAGAGGAGTGAAGTTTTGGAATAGCCTTCCAAGGGAAGCAGTCGGGGCAAAAGATCTATCTGGCTTTAAGATTCTACTCGATAAGTTTATGGAGGAGATGGTATGATAGGATAATGCGATTTTGGTAATTAATTGATCTTTAAATATTCAGGGTAAATAGGCCGAATCCCCTGAGATAGGATATTAGATGGATGGGATCTGAGTTACCCAGGCAAGAATTTTCTGTAGTATCTGGCTGGTGAATCTTGCCCATATGCTGAGGGTTTAGCTGATCGCCATATTTGGGGTCGGGAAGGAATTTTTCTCCAAGGCAGATTGGAAGAGGCCCTGGAGGTTTTTCGCCTTCCTCTGTAGCATGGGTCACTTGAGGGAGGATTCTCTGCTCCTTGAAGTCTTTAAACCATGATTTGAGGACTTCAATAGCTCAGACATAGGTGAGGTTTTTCATAGGAGTGGGTGGGTGAGATTCTGTGGCCTGCGTTGTGCAGGAGGTTGGACTAGATGATCAGAATGGTCCCTTCAGACCTTAGTATCTATGAATCTATAGGAGTGTGGATAACTCCACCATTTTTTCCTGTTGTTCTCCTCCCCCTTGCCCCCCAACCTGATGATAGTGTATTGCTCCTATCAGAGATGAACCGCAGACCTCTAGTTGTCATCCCTAGAAAACCCTCTCCCCAAACAGACACTCCACTTCACTTTACATGCTTCTCCCTCAGGGGAGCAGATAAGAAAATAAACAAGATGGGCACAGGTGTAGTCATGTTGATTAATACACTACTAGAAAGAGCTCAGGCACTACTGTGGTAAGAACAGTATATAAACCTGTATAGAATAGAATCCAAGCCCCCAAATCATTCAGAGACTAAGCACTCATATTTATCTGTTCTGACTAGCCCAAGATTGGGACATAGAACTAAGCATGATCAGCATTCTCCATAAATAGCCCATGCTGCTTTCCTAAATTAGAATTCATCTCATGATTAAAGGAAAAATAGGAAGCATCAATAAGTCATTTTACTGTTAAATGAATATTATGTATTTATATGATTACGAATAGTTATGCAATTAAACTAGAGCTCTAATCCTGCAATTCACAATGTACATGCTCATGTGCAGTGCCCCCAAAAGACTTCACTAGGGCTCTATGCAGGCATCAAAAGCTACCAATGCATTGTAAATTGTAGGATTGGGGCCTACGTCACTAAAACAAAGGAAGGTGAAGCAAGAAATGATTAACAGAACATTAATCAGATCTGAAAAATGTGCTTTATTCAGAAGACTTAAGCAATTCTAGAGCCTATACATTATTACAATATGTGAATGTTCTATAATTATAGGCTAAATGTACATGAATAAGGAGCAGCTCAGAGGTTGTATGGGACAGGAATAAGAATCCAATTTCTTTTTTTAAAAGTTTTTGGAAAGAATGAGTCTTTGTTCACGGGATTTTGGTGATGAGGGTAACTTATCTGCCAATTTAATAAAATATGGTTTAATTTTAGAAAACATTAAAAAGGTGTTTGACATACATTCAAATACAATTTTCCTAATGATCCTAAAACTGTGTTTAGTGCAGAACTCCTTGAAGTCTAGCTCTCTAGAATTTTTGGTGTCCTAGACAAACTGGAAAATGTACACCCAACTCCTGCAGTGACACCACCACCCCCACCCCCAACAATCATCATAGAACCGTTGGATGCCCCAGAAAAGTCACCTGTACCTGAGAACTGCTGGTTTAGAGAAAGAGATTAGAATAGCCAGTTTTGTTTTTGAGCCACCATATTTTAGTTGTGATGCACTGGCACAAACAAGTTAATGACAGAATCAAGACCAGAATTCAGATTGTTGATTCTCAGTCCCTGCCCTATCCAGAAGATCATCATCATCATCATCAAAATAAACAGTCCCAGTTAAGGTGCTCAGTTCTGTACAACTCAAAAATTACTACAAACAATTGAAATGTTATGTGTGTATATAACCAGTAACTACAAAAAATCATAAGGAAACAATTTTTATATAAATGTCAGTGAAATTAGTTATGAGTATTTAAATATTTATTGCAGGGTGGTGAACTAGAGCTTTGTGAAACTGTTGGGTTATAATGATTAGGGTCTATCTGAACGTTTGATTCTGTGTTCTGCCACAGAGATGTACACACACCATGAGCTTTTGTTTTAAATTAATCCTAAAACTGAAAGTAAATCCCAAACAAGAAGTTTGTCAGTTCAGCATTAAGCAAACCTGTGATTCTTGCATGGTTTTATGCGACTTAAGTAAGCCAGAGCCGCACACAAAGTTCAGAAATCATTCAAAGATTTTGGTCTGCATCTGTAACAAACCAGTAAATGATCCAATGGCAAAGTTTCCCATCTGTAAAATGGGGATATTTGCCTAGCTTCCAGCGGTGGTGTTAATAAATTCAGGCATTTGTTTCTAAAGTGCTGAGCCCTGGAGCTACAAGAGTATTATTACACAAATCCTACATTTTTGGCCTAAGCTAGGCTGACCCAGGGTCCCTTTACATTCGAGTTTAGGTAGGTTTACACCGAGCCAACACGCTGAGAGCTGAAGGCCAAAAGCAGCTGAAGCGGAGGCCAGGATCTATTCCCCTCCCCTATTAGCGGGCTGGAGAGAGCGATCAGCCCCATGCCTGGTTTTTAATGATGCCAGTTGAAGTTATTAGTCATTCCAGCTTGTCAGGCAGGTGCCCATAACCCTAAGCCTCCCTTGTACAAACCACGCGCCACCTCCCCGGCCCCCAACCCCCAGTTATCAGCTATGGGGTTCCCGGCCGCACCAGCACAAACAAGCGCTTCCCCGATCGCGCCGTGCTCAGCTTAGAGGTTTAACGGCTCTTTATCGCACGTTAACGACGATTGCTCAGCACGCGCCAGCGGACGGGCACGTGACGGGCTTGCCGCAGCACCTCACGTGCACCCGGGCTCAAGTTCCCCGCTTCCGCCCCGCCCGACACCCGCCGCCGGGCCCGCTCCCCCCGGGGCTGGCTTTGCAGACGGCTCGGGGACACGGAGGTCCTAGGTCCGGCTGCTCGCAGCACTTCAGCGCTCTGCCGGGGGAAGCTCTCGGCGCAAGGGCCCTAGCAGCGCCTCGGCCCGGCCGCTTCGTACCTTGCGCTGGGCGCTTGTGTCATACTTGTCATTTTTGAAGACTCGCGAGTTCTGATGTCTCTGGGGCCGCGAGCGGGCCACGTTCCCCCTCTGGGAACTCATCCTCCTGCACCTGGGGCCACCGCTGCCGCACGTGCCTCCCTGGCCCGCCCCCTGACCCGGAACCTCTCGCCCCACCCCACCCCCCCCGCTGCCGGCCTCGTAACCGGATTGGCTGCGGCCCCAAAGGCAATCGAGCTCTCCCATTGGCCGGGGCTCGTTGTCAATCGGCTGCTCTGTATGCCGGGATTTGCTCCCCTGTGGCTTTCTTGTGCTTCCGCATTGGCCCTAGTCGGGCTGCAAGCTCATTGGTGCGTTGTGGCCGGTCGCCGGTCAATGAGGGCCTGTCCTCACCCTGCCGCCCCTTGGTCGCCGAACCGCCCTCTGCTCTGCCTAAACCCAAATTAATTCAGTCCAGTCAGGGAGGCGGGGACGGGGTCTCGGGAGGGCCGCTGAGAAGCCCGGCCCTCGTCCTCTTAGTGTCCCGCCGGGGGTGCGAGCGACTCGGGCTCCGCGCGCTGCTGCAGGCCGCCGCGCTGACAGCGCCAAGCGGAGCCGTTACTCAGCGCGTCCCCGGCGTTCGAACGGCGGCGGTCCGGGGGGGCCTGACGGGGCCACAGCCCCTAGCAGGAGCCGGACGCGGCCACGCTACAGAACCAACGTGAGCCGGAGACAGGTGCGTGCTCCGACCCCACTCACTGATCGCTCCTGCAGTGCGGGGCCCAGGTCCCGGGCGGAGTCCCGCGTCTCCGCGGCGGGGGGCAGCTCTGCGCGCGGGGCCAGGAGGCTCGGGCCGGGCGGCCCGCGGCCAGGGGGGAGTTTGGTCTCTGCGGCGGGGTCACCGCCGGGGCACAGCGGAGGGGCGGGCTGGTGGCGCGTCTCCAGCGACCCGCGCCGGGCGGTAGAGCGAAGCGAGTTGGTTTCCTCTCGCTGCGGCCGGGGGGAGGTCTCGGGGGCACGGTGAGGTGCCGAGGCACCGGGGGCCAGGGTGAAAGGGAGGGAGGGAGGGGGCTTTGCAGCTATGTGCGATCCCTAGGTGCTCTCCCACACTCCCGGCCGCGGGCTGTTGTCTCCTCTCTGCGGCCCCGGGGGCGGATGGGGCCACTCCAAAGGGGCACAGCCTCCCCCTTTCTTCCCCTTCGCCGGCGGAATGGGGAGCCGACTGCCTCCACCCTCTGGTGCGAGCAGCAGGTCCTACGGTTATGCGGAAAGATTCTATATCGATATTTGAAACACAGCTGCTGCTTATCTCCTCTGCGGGGTGGGTGGGTGGCGGAATGAAATGTAGCTAGCATGAGGCGAGGTATTTCTAAACGGTGTGTGTTTTGGGGGATGGGAGTACTGTAGTGTGTTAGTACCTCATTTCTAAGTAAATTGAGCTATGAAAAGTGCTACTGTGGACGGAGAGAAGTCAAATACTTTATTTTTGAAGTCCATGAATTGGGAGAATGACCATAACAGAGCAAATCTGATTGATTGATTGATTGATTGATTTAGTAAGTTCAGATAGGTTTCAGAGTAGCAGCTGTGTTAGTCTGTATTCGCAAAAAGAAAAGGAGTACTTGTGGCACCTTAGAGACTAACAAATTTATTTGAGCATAAGCTTTCGTTAGCTACAGCTCACTTCACTTGTAGCTCACGAAAGCTTATGCTCAAATAAATTTGTTAGTCTCTAAGGTGCCACAAGTCCTCCTTTTCTTTTTATAAGTTCAGATAGTTTTTTATATATGTAAGAAGTCTCTTGTTTTTATGGAGTAACTAAAAACTGGATATTTGTTTGGAAAATGTGAAGATCGCTTTTTGGTTGTCCTGATTTGACCGTTTTTTAGATTTGTTAGTTTTCTATGGAAGAAAAAGTATGAACAGAATTGTGGCAAAATAACCCATCTTGCAGATAGATTTCAGTTATTTTCAGAATGATATTTAAGCAATTAACTATACTAAACCAAAATATAAATTTAAAAACAAATCAGTTTCAAATAGTTATATTTTTCTTTAGTATTTGTGCCTTAAATGGTGTGATGAGGTATCAGTTTGAGGCACTGAATCGCCAACAATGCAGTACTTCAGTGGCTGTCAATGTGCAGATTGTTTTAAGTAGAAGAATACTATAGACCAGTGTCTTGCTTACAGAACACAAACATTATGTAATCTGACTTAATCCCACATTTGTGTATATCTGGGATCTTCTGGGGATTGTTTTTCTGTTTGTTTTTTGCTATCTGTTTCTTCTGACTCTTTCTCCTCCCCCTCCCCCCTCAAAATAGACCCCAGAGCTGTTAAAACATATGAAATATCCAGCAATGATGGCTGCTACCAGTTAGGGAATTCTTTACTAGACAAAAAGAAAAGGAGGATTTGTGGCACCTTAGAGACTAACAGATTTATTTGAGCATAAGCTTTCGTGAGCTACAAGTGAAGTGAGCTGTAGCTCACGAAAGCTTATGCTCAAATAAATCTGTTAGTCTCTAAGGTGCCACAAGTCCTCCTTTTCTTTTTGCAAATACAGATTAACACGGCTGCTACTCTGAAACCTTTATTGAACAGTCAATGCAAGATTGGTTTTACTATACTCACTATTATTAAAAAAGTATGAGAAAAAAACCTTACAGCCACAAGAACATAAAAATGGCCATACTGGGTCAAACCAAAGGTCCATCTAGCCCCCTATATTCTGACAGAGGCCAATTCCAGATGCTTCAGAGGGAAATGAACAGTTTTAGGGACACCCAGAGTGTGTGGTTATGTCTCTGACCATCTTGGCTCATAGCTGTTGGTGGACCTAACCCTCATGAATTTATCTAATTTGGTTTCAGGCCCAGTTAAAGTTTTAGCCTTTACAGCCTTCCCTGGCGACGAGTTCTACAGGTTGACTGTGTGTTGTGTGAAGAGGTACTTTTTTGTGTGCGTTTTAAAACTTCTGCCTATTAATTTCATTGTGTGACACCAGTTCTTGTTATGTGAAGGCATACATAACACTTCCTTATATCCTTTCTCCATGCTATTTATGATTTTATAGACCTCTAACATATCCCCACCTTAGTCATTTTTTTCTCTAAATTGAAGTATTTTAAATCTCTCCTCATATGGAAGCTGTTTCATATCCTAGTCTCTCTTGTTGCCCTTCCTGTACCTTTTCCAATTCTAATGTATCTTTTTTGAGATGGGGCGACCAGAACCATACGCAGTATTCAAGGTATGGGCATACCATGGATTTATATAGTGATTTTATGATCTATTCGGTCTTGTCTATTCCTTTTCTAATACCAAGGTTCATTGTTCATCTGCTTTTGACTCCCTCAAATACCTCTAATTGGTGAGGCATAGTTTCTGTTTACAAAAGTTGTTAACTCTTCCCCAATATACCATGTTCATATCTCTGTCTGATCATTCTGTTCTTTACTACAATTTCAACCAATTTGCCTGGTACTGAAGTTGTGCTCAGTGATGTGTAATTGCCTGACTTGCTTCTGGAGCCTTTTTTTTAAAAATCAGAGTTATAGTTGCTATCCTCCAGTCATCTGGTACAGAGGCTGATTTTAGTGATAGGTTTTATACTAGAGTTAATAATTCTGCAATTTCATACGACTTCCTTCAGAACACTTGGGTGAATACCATCTAGTGCTTTCTTGGTGGTTAATTTATCATTTGTTCCAAAACCTCTGACACTTCATTCTGGAACAGTTCCTCAGATTCTTCAGCTAATGAAATTTGCTCAAGGGTGAGACTCTCCCCACATCCTCTGCAGTGAAGATTGATACAAATAATTTATTTAGCTTCACAATGGCCTTGTCTTCCTTGAGTGCTTCTTTAGCTATGATGATGCTAAATAGTTTCATTTAAAGGCAAAAAAATTAGTTTAATCCTTTATAGTGATCAGTTTTTAGTATACGGTATTCATATGTTCGAGAAGTACTTGAAAATAACAGAATAACTACATAGTGTGTGTGTGTGTATTTATTTTTAGCTTTAGTTTTCAGGATTCCTCCATGTTCTTCTCTGCATCCATTGTGTTTGTTTGTTCTTTATAGCTCTATTGGTATAATGTCCTTTATCTTTTTTTAATTGGGCGCTAATTTCCTATAGTTGTTTCTCACTACATTTTCAAATATCTTATCCCTTTTCCTGTCAAATTAGTTTAAGGATGTTTATTCATATGTATTTGTTCCACAGTAATTCATTATGTAACTGGAAAGGGATTTCAGCTATTGAATTGTTGTGTAAATTCTGTTGTAGTTTTTAGTCCTCATTTGTGTGCTTTCAGAATTTTAGGAAAAGGTGAAGGAAGTTGTGGAATAGTCCAAATCTATGCTGCTAAAATAAGAACGGGGGGGAATGAAAACACTTTATGTATGTTGCAGAGTGCAACTATTGCATATTTTTAGTATTGTCTTAACTCCCACACCAAGAACTTTGCAAACAGATATTCAAATGCTTAACTTTATTCGTATCAGTAGCCCTTCTGTAGTAAACAGTGGGACTACTCACATGAATAAGGTTATGCACAACACGGGTGTTTACAGCATTTGGGAGATGTAGACTTTGGGCTTGCCTCACCACACAGCTTTTAGCAACAAGGCTGTGTCGACTCAGCCTTGTTGCTAAAAGTCAGCGTGTGTAAACGCTCTGTCTGCACTTTTGCCGACAAAATATTTCCAGCCTCGCGAGCAGAGTTAGCTTCGTTGGCAGGAGAGCATGCTTGCTGACGCGTTCACACTGCCATTTGTGTTGGCAAACCTTTTGTCTTTCACAGCGGGTGGGGCTTTAAGTACCCATGAAAGAGTTTTGTGGACAACTTTGCAGTGTAGACATACGCTTAGTTGAGCTTTTAGGGAAGGAGATAGTGGTTGTGCTACTTTTTATGGGTCTGGAAGGAAAGAAATTGACTATGTAAAGCAATTACACTTGAAGTGTTCTAAGAGCCCAAGATAAACATTTGGGATGTTGTCACTCATTAGAGTGATCTATCTTTTTTTTCCCCCTTTCTCCACCTCTACTGAAAAGGTTAATTGCTGAAGATTGGATTAGATTTTAGCCTGCAAGGCAATTTGAATGTTCTGCTTTGGTATAACAGTTTATAATTCATCTGAAGCTTAGAAGAGATTAGTTTTAACAAGCAGGCTATTTATGCTTTAAAAACTGTCCAGTAAAGAGGGGGATGGGCAAGTTGGTTCTATGATTCTGAGCCTATACTGGTGCAATAATGCAAGCTTATGCAGTGAAGTTTTAAACTATGCTTCAGAAATTTTCTCCTTAAACCTTAGATTTTTCTCATGTTTTTAAATAGTTAGTTTCTTATTGTTCTGAATTTTGAGCACATATCTTGGAAATGCTGACACTGCAAACATATTTGTACCTTGTTGAGCTTCCTGGAGCTCTATATCTTAACTTGCCAGTGACAAGTACAATGTTTCTCCTGTGCTAGATATCCATACTTAATCCTGGGAGAATCATTGCGCAAGCACAGAATCAATGTCCCCCACCGATTTTTTTTTTTTTTTTGAACATTCCACTGCAGAATAATTGATTCTGACTGGGAGGTGAAGGGAAGCTGAGAGGGGTCACATTGCAATTAGACGTTTTGTCCACCAGGCACTGCTGAGGTTCCAGAAGAGAGGGTAGCTGGCTTATGAGCTGGAGCAGCCAGCTGCAGACAGGGAGGGTGCAGAGGCTGCCTTCCTCACAGGTGAGGAAGGCATGGGATATGGGAGGGATGGACAGATGTGTCACACAGGACTGCTGGGGTCACACAAACTGGGATTCAGAAGGGCTAGTGGGAGGGGGAGAGGCAGAGGAGCTAGTGGGGTGACATTGAGCCAGGGGCTGAATGGGAGTGGGGGTGCAGAACCACATGGAGATGGGGAAAAGGGTGCAGGGTCACAAGGGGATGAGGAAGAGTGGGGGTGCAGGGATGTGGGGAGGGGGTGGCTGAGTTGGGGTGCAGGTTCACATGGGGACATGTGCAGCTATGCCTGACTGAATCAGGAAAGGGAATGCAGGAACACATGGGTAAAGCGGTAGAGGTGCCTGACTGAATGGGAGAGCCTGAGGGAGGCTCCCCAACTCACTAACAATCCCTCTCACCCATCCCCCCAAAAACCTGTTCCATACTTCCCACACCCAACAACCTTCCAAATTCCCTCCCAGGCTCCTTCCCAGCAATTACTTCCCTCTCCCTCCTCTCCTATGTTACCCCTGACTCCCCCAAGTGTTTGCACTACTTGTGAGGGGTGTGGGAAATACATTTCTGTATTGTAGTTTAAATGAATTATTACTCAGTTCTGTATGCCTAGTAAGGAATCTATTTGTCATAAAACAATTCTCAAATCTTTTTTGTTGCCTGTATTGTTATAGACATACTTTCTGACAGGTATTTTGAAATAAAAAATTACCAACATAATTGAAACTGGCTTGATTATATTGTGTTGTGACAAAATATGCAGAATTTTAAATATTGTGTAAAATTTTTAGTATTTTGGAGCCGAATTCCCTCAGGAGTACATACTACAAAAACTATTGGACAGTGATAGTGGTGCTCCCAACCAGCTCTGAAGGCATCTGTATCGATTACCTGAAGAGAAGGGTACCTCTTTCAACACATTTTGTGGTAACATACATCACTAAAAATTTGACTTGGAATGGGGAATACTCATGTCCAAGATGTGGGTACCTGGTTATTATACTGGATTCAACCACACTTACAATGGTCACATGTAAAGCCTTACAAAAGTGAGGTGAGGAAGTGAGGTGAGGGATGTGATATCCCACTGACAACCCATGTGGGAGTGAAAAATATTTACATGTATAATGGATAGCATAAGTATCCTGGAGTAACTGTCGAAATAATTTTATACTGCAAAGCATTATATTTAGAAGTTAAATTTGGACACAGCCAGTGGGTTACACAAGTATTCGTGAGATAGCAATGGGAACGGTTAGCATCAGGCTTCTTGTTTTCTATTCCGGGCTCCGTCATTAGATTGTGGTCTAGTTACAAATAGCATAAAAAACCGTAACAATGCTCTTATTTGGGTCATTTGAGAGCTTTGAACCCAGGACCTCCGAGTTTGGCTTGTTTCTAAAGGTTTCTATCGTTTGAGCTAAAGAACCAAATCTCTTAGCATGGAAGTACCATCAGAGTCATAACCCACTATATGTTGCCCGAGTTAGTGCGGGGTTACACAAGCATCTGATTTGTCATGTTCCTGTTGAAAGTCTTTGTGGCAAAGTAGATGGGTTCTGTTCTTAGCTCTGCCTGAAGTGACACATGCAAACTCTGTCATTTTATTTGTAAAATTGATGACTGACAGTTATTACCCCACAAGGTACAAAGCCTTTGCTGCTAATAAAGCTTGTAAAGTGACATTGCACTCCATATGTTTATGGAAATATGCTTGAGTGTAAATATAATGTAATTGGAATATGCTTTATGCAAAAGGTTTCTTGTAAGGTATCATTACAAAGCTTATAATCTACTGAGTGTGTTCATCCTATTTGTATGAATGGATCATTCTTGTATCTGAAGCAAGAAATATGGAGTTTCTCTGAAGTTCTATTCTAACTATGCAACGTGTGGGCCATTAATGGTGGCTTGGAATCTTGATGGCTCCCATAAACTAGAACAATTGGTGGTAAATGACTCTGTTTACTTGTAAGCCTTCTTGTATACCTGTGTGTCTTCCAGTGGGTAACGAAGTCTCACTGGACACGTGAACATCATACTGGAATCCATCTTAAATCTGGGGCTTTTCCATTTAGAAGGAAGGGTGGGAACTTGGAGACAAAGGATTCCTGCCTCGTGCCAAAGATATAAAAGTGGGTGGAACAGTGAAGTTTTAAAGGGGTGGCCAGTCATGAGGAATCCCCTAGTTACCACCTATGCTGGAGCTGACAAAGACCGTACCAGGAGAAAGGATTGGGCCCAGAGTAGGAAGGAGTCTAGTCTGTGAAAGAAGCTTATTGAAACATCTTTGAGGGAGAGATTTACCTGTATTCAGTTTCTTGATGTATTGGGCATGTGTGCTGCGTTTTGTTTTCTGTTTTGCTTGGTAACTTACTTTGTTCTGTCTGTTATTACTTAAAACCATTTAAATCCTACATTTTATACTTAATAAAATTACTTTTTTTATTAATTAACCCAGAGTAAAGGATTGATACCTAGGGGAGCAAACAGCTGTGCATATCTCTCTATTATGTTATAGAGGGTAGACAATAAGCCTTTATACAGAGTAAAACAGACTTATTTGGGGTTTGGATCCCATTGGGAACTGGGTGTCTGTGTGCTGAAGATAGGTGTCGTGCTGAAAAGTTTTGGGTTAAAGTCTGCAGCTGGGAGTGTGGTTCAGACCCTGGGTCTGTGTTGCAGCCGGCTTGCATGTCTGGCTCAACAAGACAGAGTTCTGGAGTTCCAAGCTGGCAGGGAAGACTGGCTTGGGGTAGTTTGAGCACATCAGGTGACAGAGACCCCCTGGGGACTGTGACCAAACCCATCACAAATGGCAGTTGGTGGAAGAACTGGGATTGGACTCTGGGCTTGCAGTTTAGTTGTAAATTCTGCTAAGCTACAGTACTCTCTGTATGGGGATCCTGTCTCTGGTTTTGCATCCTTAAAATAGTCTGAAGGCTGGAGATTTTCATGTCATGAGATTCCCTGCAGTAGGGGCCAACATCACGTTACTCACGATAAGTTTGAAATGGTTGATGACACAGTAGTGATTCTTGGCTAACGAGATCCTTATTCCTTTAGAGCATTGGAAACAGTGTTCTGTTTAATGTTGTTGGCTTTTCAGTGATTGTCATTTTAACTTAAGTTTTTGGAAGGATCAGTACCATGCTTTCTGGGCCAAAATACATCATGTGAATAATTGATTTCTAACGTCAAAATTTTTGTACTTGTCTTAAGGAATATAATTATTCTTTTAATAAAAATTCTCATGATTAATGACATATTAATTTTCCTCTATTGGCTTTCAAATTTCACCTCTAATAATGATCGAAAGTTATATTTTAAGATGTTAAAAATTGTTGTACACAAATTTTCTTAGTTACAAGTTGATAGTCTGTCTTAAATTTAAACTTAAGATTATAAAGAGTAACCTTTGTTGAAAAACATTCTTCCAACGTTCTCCCGTAGTCTGTAATTACAATGACATGTTTAATTTTACTCCATGTTCTTCTATGGAATTGTAATTAGAAATTAATATTTTTCTCTCTTCCTATTTCAGAATAGAAGATGAATAATCTTTCCTTTAGTGAACTGTGTTGCCTGTTCTGTTGTCCACCATGCCCAGGGAAAATTGCTTCCAAACTGGCATTTTTACCTCCAGATCCTACTTACACACTGATGTGTGATGAAAGTGGTAGTCGCTGGACTCTACATCTTTCAGAACGAGCAGACTGGCAATACTCCTCTAGAGAAAAAGATGCCATTGAGTGTTTCATGACTAGAACCAGTAAAGGTAACAGGATTGCCTGTATGTTTGTGCGTTGCTCACCTAACGCCAAATATACTTTGCTCTTCTCACATGGAAATGCCGTTGACCTAGGTCAGATGAGCAGTTTTTACATAGGACTGGGTTCACGGATTAACTGCAACATATTCTCATATGATTATTCTGGATATGGCGCAAGTTCTGGGAAACCGACAGAGAAGAACCTGTATGCTGATGTTGATGCTGCTTGGGTGGCTCTTAGGACAAGGTAAGGAGTTAATCGCAAATTGTTTTTTTGCTGTGCTTTACAAAAGTTTAATCTATGCTAGTATGGAGTCTATTCCCATCTTAAAATACTGTATTCTAGCATTATCAAATTCATATCAGATCTGGGTGGTGAGACTTTGCCACATTTCAAGTGAATTGCTTACAAAATTACTGCTATATGTTCAATCTGTTTTAGGTTCCAGTTCTGCAAATTGGATCAGCTTGCAGGATTGGGGTATAAATGATTATAGATGGCTTGAAATTCTAGTGCCCAAAGGCAGATACTTTTGGACCAGTCCATTTAACTAACCTATGTGTATCCCAGATACCAATGTCGGCAAATGTCAACCAAGCCCACTGCTCCTGGGAGTGATATCACATTTGATCTGAGAAAGCTGTCTTCTGTTTTCCTTGTAATGTTCTTTGTTGGTGTGCTGGTAACCTACAGCAGACTCCTTTCCCATCTCATCCACTTCAGACCTGTAGCTTCAGCAACAAGGAACAAGTAGTTTAAGGGGCGTGTGAGGTACCTGGATGTTGTGGGGGAGGGCCATGCCACTGAATGATTGGGAGCACTTTGCCCCTTGGGGCATGCAAAACCTTTTCTAAAACCTTTTTAAATTATATCTTGTATATGTTAAAGTATTTTAAAAAACAAACATATGGACTGTCTCTTGCATAGACAGAAGAACAGAATGGTATAAATTGCTAGTTGTGCATCTAAACTGTAGAAAGTGCATTGTGCTTGAGAAATAGTATATGATTGTTTTAGACACTAGTCAGATTTTTCTTCTGGGTTTGGTGCATTTTGCAGTGGTCTTCCAGAGCAAAGCTAGTCCTAAATCCAATATAGCCTGCTGTATGAGGAGATCATCTGATCATGTATCACTGTCATAGAATCATAGAACTGGAAGGGACCTTGAGAAGTCATCTAGTCTAGTCTCCTGCTCTCAAGGCAGGACTAAGTATTATATAGACCATCCCTGATGGGTGTTTGTCCAATCTACTCTTAAAAATCCCCATTGATGGAGATTCCACAACCTCCCTAGGCACTTTATTCCAGTGCTTAACCACCCTGACAGGACATTTTTCCTAATGTCCAACGTAAACCACCATTGCTGCAATTTAAGCCCATTGCTTCTTTTCCTATCCTCAGAGCTTAAAAAGAAGTTTTTTTTCCTCCCTCCTCCTTGTAATAACTTTTTATGTACTTGAAAACTTATGTTTCCTCTCAGTCTACTCTTCTCCAGACTAAACAAACCCAATTTTTCCAATCTTCCCGCATAGGTCATGTTTTCAAGACCTTTAATCATTTTTGTTGTTGTTCTCTGGACTTCCTTCAATTTGTCCACATCTTTCCTGAAATATGGCGCCCAGAACTGGACACAATACTCCAGTTGAGGCCTAATCAGCACGGAGTAGAGCGGAAGAATTACTTCTTGTCTTGCTTACAATACTCCAGCTAATACATCGCAGAATGATGTTTGCATTTTTGTTTTTTTGTTTGTTTTTCCCCTCAACAGTGTTACACTGTTGATTCTCATTTAGCTTGTGATCCATAATGACCCCCAGATCCCTTTTCGCAGTACTCCTTCCTAGGCGGTCTTCCCATTTTTTATCTGTGCAACTGATTGTTCCTTCCTAAGTGGAGTACTTTGCATTTGTCCTTATTGAATTTCATCCTGTTTACTTCAGACCATTTCTCCAGTTGGTCCAGATTATTTTGAATTTTAATCCTATTCTCTAAAGCATTTGCAATCCCTCCCATCTTCGTATTGTCTGCAAACTTTATAAGTGTACTCTCTCTATGCCATTATCTAAATCATTGATGAAGATATTGAACAGAACCAGACTCAGAACCCCTGCAGGACCCCACTCATTATGCCCTTCCAGCATGACTGTGAACTACTGATAATTACTCTCTGGGAAGGTCATGTGAGAGATACCACATTTATACTGCTTCTCTTCTCTCCTCTTCTTTCCCCCCCCCCCCCCCCCGACCCTCCCGCTTGTTACCGTGTCAAAAAAGCTATCAGGTTGGTTTCACAGGATTTGTTCTTGACAAATCCTTTTGGGCTGTTACTTGTCACCTTATTATCTTATAAGTGTTTGCAAATTGATTGATTAATTATTTGCTCCATTATCTTTCTGGATACAGAAGTTAAGCTTACTGGTCTGTAGTTCCCTGCCCAGGTTGTCCTTATTTCCCTTTTTATGCCTTATGAACTGCAATCTAGCTCTGGCCATCATAAGGAGCATACCCAGGGATTCCACGAGCCTGGAAATCCATAGCTACTCTAATGTCTTAGGGAGAGGAGTTAAAATTACACAGGCAACTTTAACTTTGACATTTCAACCTTATTGAGTGCTTTACTGTACAACTTGAATTCTTATAATTTTGATTGAATTAACAAGGATTTCATAGCTAAGATTGAGAAGTTTCCTTCAAGCTTTTCTCCCCCACATATTGTTAATTTCTGGGGTAAAAAAAATTCTTAATGTTTTCTGTACAGAGTACCTCATCAGATTTGTAGCCAGAGGGGGGCAGTTATTTCAGTGTAAAGTACTCTAAAGGGAGGATTTCTCAAAAGTGGAAGTGTTTTACAAAGGCCTTGTTTTAATATGCATGTTTTGAATATTTTAGTCTGATTTGTTTTATATATAACCCATTAATGGGAACTAATGCATAGAACTACATTTAAAATGTGTGTGGAAACTTTTGTTACATGTGAAATTTAAGACTCAGAGTGCAGGAAGGCCTAAAATAGTATTATTGTTTATAGTTTCCACTGAACACTATATAAAGGTATGCTGAGTTTATAAATGCAATGATCAAAGAACTAGAGAAATGATGTACCGTGAATGCTTGATTTTTTTAAGTGTGTAAATAGCTATTTAAAATATTCGAATGCTGTATCATAGTATCCATACTATAAGTTTATATTAGTAGCTAAGAAACCACTACAAGCTTTCTTGTTTGTAATGAGGTCCACAAATCCATGATATTGCATACTCTGCCCTGTAGCGTTGGAGGCAGATGTGATCGGTAAATCGGAGGTAGAGGAAGCATGTCTCCACCTCTCAGAATCCCCAGCTTTGTGTGTGTGTGTCTGTCTGTCTGTCTCTCTCTCTCTCTCTCTAGTGACAGGCAGACCAGGTCATCCCTACTGCAGAGCAAATTTAAAGAGAGAAAAATGGCATAAAATCTCCAGGCTGTCACATCTTCCTTTATTGGCAGAAAGGATTCCCTTTCTTCTCAGTTGCTGGAACTTTCTGCATTCCCTGCTCACCCATGCAGACTGCAGCATGGCAGAGAAGGCTAAGAGGAAAAACCTGCATTGTTTCCTGCACGTGTTCTGCTAATTAATGTCTGCATGGAGATCTCTGCTTGTCCTGTGGAGACCCAGGCACTTCATGTGCTCAGACAAGGGCAGTGTTTCCAGAAGACCCCCTCCTTCAAACAGGAGAGTTCCCAGGAACACGTGGCAATACCTCACCAGCAAAATCCCTCAGGCCTGACACAGATGACAGCAGCAGCCTTGGGACCAGGAAGTGGCAGCTTGCTCTTCCCCACCCAATGCGGGGACGAGTGTTTCTTCTAGTTCCCTGGTGTCCATTCTACAATGTCAGATGCCTTGGTGTGCACTAGTCAAAATTTTATTCTAGTGTCACTAGTGAAGATAAATGGTGGTCAAGGACTTGTAGCATCTAGCGGGAAAACATTTTTACCGGAAAGCGTGGCCCCTTCGTTGCATGTGAAGGGCCTATATAGTGAAGTCCAGGCAGGCTTCACCTCATCACCTTCATTCGGGCCTTAAAACTATCGAGGTCACCAGGCCCACAAGAATAACTAAATAACCAAAGAAAATTGTCATCTGACTCCCCAAGTGCCCTTGCATGCCTTCACAAACAATGCTAATGTGGGTGGACAGTATTGCAAGTATGGTCTCTCTCAACTTGTTTTAAAAAAAATTGTACAGACTCCCCGGAGGAGTCAGGGAATGCAGACCGCTATCCTAGATATCCTATGAATGGGTGCAAATGAACCTGTCCCTGCTCTTCAAAATCAAAGCCTTCCATGTTTTTCCTAGGCCATCCCCAAAAGAATCAGAAAGCTACAGCTATCAGGATGCACTTCACTGCTATCTCAGCTTTTCACACTCATGCAAGGGTTGACAGTATTCACTCACTACAATAACCATGTTGATGAAAGTATTGTTGTACCACCGGCACCATAGGCTTGAATCCTATTCTCACAAAGCTAGTGCAGCCTCTGTTCAAACTTAAGTCAAACTGTTCTATGTACCATTTATCTTTTGAGGACAGGTTTCAGAGTAGCAGCCGTGTTAGTCTGTATTCGCAAAAAGAAAAGGAGTACTGGTGGCACCTTAGAGACTAACAAATTTATTAGAGCATAAGCTTTCCGATGAAGTGAGCTGTAGCTCACGAAAGCTTATGCTCTAATAAATTTGTTAGTCTCTAAGGTGCCACCGGTACTCCTTTTCCTTTTGAGGACAGTAATCTTCATAGCCATTACACCAGCCCGAAGTTGTGATACGATTCTGTTTCTCCCAATGTTGTGTTCCATAAGAATAAGGTGATTGTCTCTTTATTCATAATTCTTGTCTAAATTGACCCCTGATTCCATGTTAATGGGGCAGTAACCCTGTTTAGATCTCCCCCCCACCCCCAACCTCATTGGTATTTAAAGGAGCTCAAACTCTGTATTCTAGATGTTTGGAGGGCCCAAAGTTTGATTCTAAATAGACAATTTGTTCTGGTTCCCCATGCCTCTCAGGCAGATGAAGGAAGACCAGGGCTATGCCAATCACAGCCCAAAGGCTGTCTAAATGTTTGACACTATGTATTACTCTTGTGATCTTGCAGGTGTTCAGCCTTCTGGAGATGTCTGTTTAAGCAGAACTAGACACATGGCAGTTCTTATAGTGTGTTCTTGCTCTGTCATCGTCTTAGTATTTTTCAGAGCTGCTAATTGAAACTCTGTATGCTCTAAGTGGCAATGTTTCCCTCAACTTGGTCTCTAAATCAGAGGCCCAGTTTGGGAGAACAGTATTAGTCATTTCTTACTAATACTCTCAACTTGACTCTCCAAACTGATGTACTATTTGGGAGGATATTTCTGTACTCTGTTAAACTAGAACTTCTCCACCAACCCGAGTGGAGATTGTAGTGCTTACTAAATGCCTACAAGTGGGAACAGAGCAAGCAGAGGCCACCTTGAAGAAGAAAGTTACTTACAGTAACTGTAGTTCTCTTGGTGTTTATGCTCAGTACCCACCCTCTCTTCAAATCTTTGGAGTCTAGTATTAAGTATTGCCATTGAAGGACAGCAAGAAAAGAACATAGAAAGGAAATGTGGCCCCAACTGTCACTGCTCTCTATATTCCATGTTTGTATGTCCCACTTATCCACATGTGGGAATGTGCAGCAATGCTCTTGAGCTAACCTTACTGATTAGTAGCTTCTCTATTTCAGTTTGTAAACTTTGAGGCCAGTAGCAGCTGAGAACGCTGTGTAAATAGTATGTTCAGTCATTGTAGAGAAAAGATTACTTTGTACTATTCTTGAACTACTTTTCCCAGTTTATAGTTGTGGCCAAATCCCTTGGCTGGAGGAAAGGATTATTGGGAACAGCAAGGGAAAATTGGGGAATTTACCCTCCAAAAATGTATTTAATTCTGTATAATAATTTGAGCTTTCATTTAAATTTTTGTAGAAGGACCTGCATTTTTCAAAAATAATTTAAGAACTTTCTTAATGCAATAAATTAAACACAGCCCATGTTGTTTGTTTGAGGATTCCATATGCTCTTTATTGAGAGTTTGTATAGCATGCGGTTCTCAAACCTGGGGTTCAGGACCCCTCAGGGGTTGTGATGTTATTACAGGGGGGTCATAAGCTGTCAGCCTCCATCCAAACCCTGCTTTGCCTCCAGCATTTATAATGGTGGTAAATATATAAAGAAGTCTTTTTAATTTTATAAGAGGGGGTCATACTCGGAGGCTTGCTGTGTGAAAGGGATCACCAGTGCAAAAGTTTGAGAACTACTGGTATAGCATACATCAGTCAGGCAAATGATGCAATAAACATTGCCTTACCTTGCATCTAAACAATTATATAATTGCAGAATAAGGAAATGAGACAATGGGTAGATGCTCAGATACTAAAGTATATACACAGAAATAACAGGGTGGGTCTTTAATGTGGATGAATTGTACTGGTGCTTCAAAATACATAATTATGTATGTTCTGCATGATGGACGTTTGGGAAGCGATTCCAGGATGTATTTTCCCATTTTGTCTTATAGCTGATAAATGGACTTGTCCTTCAGCCATTCCTTATGTCCGGGTGTCTTATTTTTCTTCCCAATGTTTAAGAATTATACATGTGGCTATAATCATAGCTACTATTTCCCTAAATAATGTGTGAGATCACAGTTCAGAATAATCAAAAACACAGATGGGCTTGCATCTTCCCAATATCTTAATGCTTTAGTTTTTGGTGTATTTCTAGCCAATATTTTGCTGTAGTAGGGCAATACTTTATATACTCCCTTTTTGACATGGCCAGGTGTGAACAGTGGATTTACATCCTAATTTCTGAAGTTTGAGGAGTAAAATGAAATCTTTCATTTTTACAATCTGTAGTCATTTTAAAATTGATACCTGGTTGCTCTGTACCCATTTTACTAGCTTTCTGTTTTATATTTTGACTACTAGCTTCTGTGTTAAATGCAATGTTTTCTGTCTTGGATTATTGGGAAATTGTTAAGCCACTTAATGTTTGAAGTATTTAGAAGGTTTCCTAGGTTTTTTTGTTTGTGTTTTTTGTTTTTGTTTTGTTTTTAAATACAGGATGGATTTGGAGACTATGTATTCCATCACTGCATATACCAGCCAGTCGTATTACAATTGTCTAGCCATATTTTGTATAATGTGGGCCAGATTCTTCCCTTCCCTTTCTGATCCCTCTTCATAGGTTCAGTGATACAAAGGGGTGAATCCAGTTGAATCTGTTCAGCTGAGAACTCCCCTGGTATGAGTATTCTCAGCCTGGCTTTACACCAGCTATCAGGCTCCTCTGCCTCTACTTCCCCCATAGGCCAAATGGTATGGAGGGGTATGGCCAGTGCTTCAGCTCTTCTCAGCTGGTAGACTGTCTCTTTTAGGAAAGTTGCCAGTTGGCATACGTTCAAGTTGTCCCTGTTCTGTTCTAGTTGACACTGGGACCAGGGACAACTGAGGCAGAATCAGAAAGCCAAAACAAGCTATTTGAAGCTTTCTTTACTGTGCTAAGTTGATCTTGAATGTAGATCTGTTTCTGTATTTTCATATTCTACTTTAAATACCTGTCTTGCCGGATAAGCTCCCGGCTTAAGTATCTGGCTAGGTATATGTTCACAAGTGCCTGATAGTAAGGCTAGGTCTAACTTTTAGAAGTGCTTTGCTGGTATACTATGCTGGCAAAGTGCTCCTCGTGTGGACACAGTTTTGATACCAGCAAACACAGCCCCCTGGTCACCTTCCCCACAAAATAAGCTATACAACTAAAAGAGCAGTTTTGCCAGTATTACTGCATTTATACTAGAGGCTAGAGACTTCTGACCAACGTAGCTATGCTGGCAAAAGTTTGTCATGTATACTTAGCCTAAGTTTTGTATGTATTGAATTGGTAAAATTTAAAAACTTCTTACAAATACCAGTGCAAATGTACACCATACTACTGTATTAGTTACGAAAATTAAAGCAGAGTTCCTAAAGGGAGTGGCTTCTCATATCTTCAAGAGGAGCTCTGAGTTTTATTTTTCTAAGGCAGACAGGACTACTTTAAAACATACTGGCAGACATCTTTCTCAACATATCAATGTTGCACAATGTTCCCGTGGGGGAGAATGTCTAAAAGTGTGTGATACCACTATTTCAACATGTATTAAAAAAAATAAAATAAAATAAAAAATGACCCTGTTTCACAAATTGTATTAAATGGTGAATACTGTTTTTATTAAAACCTTTTTTAAAAAAAAAACAAACCCTATGGCTATTTTTTCTCAGTTTTCTATTTTCTTCTGTGATATTCTAAAATATTTCACTACTTTAAAGCTTCTGTTTTCCATTTATGCTGTTTGGTTTTATTTTGTGTTCGTCCTTTATTTAGATTTTTCCTATGCATGTTTTGCATATCCACTTTTCCATAAGGAAAACTAGATCAATTCACATTTTGAAATCCATTTTTTAATTTCCTTTTTCTCCATTACTTTTGTCTACCTCTTCCCATCTATTCCCACTAGCTTCTTCTGTGCTCTGTACCTGTCTGTTCTTAATTCTGTTTCAGTTAACCCTTTTCTCCAGTCTGACGTGTTCTCTCCCTGATGCTGCTTCAATGAACTTCCTAGCAGTCAGACTGTAAAGAGCTGTGTGCCTCTGGCAGAGGATGGGAGGAGTACTTGGTGCTGATTTGGTTCTTTCCCCTTTAAGTCTTCCAAGCACCAGTTTATGAATTGCTTTTCTGTGGCCATGCTCTTATGGGAGTGAGCGATGTAGAGGAAGGTTGTTGCACTGGCTGCCTTCTGGTTCGGGCAGCAGAAATCTGGGTTCTGGCTCTGTTACAGTCTGCCTGTGTGGCCTTGGACAGGTCATTGAATCTTTCCCTTGTTCCCCATTTGTAAAATGGGTGTTAGTTACCAAAAGTAGATTCTCAATCACTTAAAGTCTTTGAATCAAGATAGATGTCTTCCTACAAAAAACTCCAGACTGACCAGAAATAATGGCTTGATAAAGGAACTACTGCGTGAAATTGTATCGTGTATTATGCAGTTTGACAGATTAGATGATCATAATGGTCACTTCTGGCCTTAAAAATCTGTGAATGAGCAGAGCACATTTCACTGCGATTTTTGTCATCACAGACAAATGGGAATCTTCTTGCTCCTAGAAGGTGGCGATAGGAATCATTTATGACATCCCTATATAAAAAAAGTAGCTGGTTGTAACTTGATTGAGTATGCTAGTAGCAACTAGCATAAACCAAATGTTGTGCTCTCTTCCTAAGCTCCAGGGTCCCTGCTGCTGCTCACAGCTTTGCAAAGCTGCAGCAGAGTGAAAACTAACTAGCCTTGCCAGTTTTGTTATGCAGAAGTGAAACTCTCAAAAATTAGGTCAGTTTCACGCTGTGTGGAGAAAACTGAGCTGCAGCAGAGGCAGGCACTAAAGCAATTTACTGGGGAAGAGAACTTAAAATGGAGATACCAGCTCACAGCAGCCACAGAATAGAGTAGCTGTGACTCTTATCACAGTGGCTAGGAGACTCTGGGGTGCATGGAAGGAACATAAAGGGAAGATCTTCTGCCTTAAATCAGCTAAATAGGGTTCAGTGAGAGGGGGCTAAATATATATATAATATATTGGACAGCTAACTAGAGACAGTATGAAGGATGGAACCCCTGAACAAGCATCCAAACTCTCCCTTATCTAGATCAGTAGTTAATCTGTTTCAGTATCTGGTCTCTGGCCAGTTACCTAATTTCTTAAAGAGAGAGATGCAAGAAACCTCAAATGGGACAATTGTATAGTAACCAGCCCCTATAGGAAGTCAGTTAATGGTTAGCTTATTCCTTGAATGAAGCTTGACGGTTTTATATGCCTTCCAAATGTTAAGGTTTTTCTAAAATGTGATCTTAACATAGCTGGATGTTCTTACTATTCATATAATCTTAGTCTTTTTTTTAATCTTGCTAAGCTCTTGGCCTCAGTGGTATCTGATGAGGATGAATTAACAGACTAATAGTGTGGTTTGCAAAAAATACTTCCTGTCATCAGTTTTAAATTTGTTGCCTGTCAGTTTCATTGAATGCCTCCTTATTGTTGCATTATGAGAACAGCTAAATAGAAGTACCCAGTCCACTTCCTCTGTACCATTCATTATTTATATATCTATCATGTCTCTCCATTATTTGTTCTCTGAACAGTTCCAGTATTTGCTATCTCTCCATTTGAAATATTTTCCATTCCACTGTTTCATCATCTAGTTCTGAACCCTTTCTATTTCTGCTACATATTTTTGAGAGGGTGATCAGAGTTGAACATGTTATTCCATAAAATGGGTTGTATTCTAAACTGAATGAAGAAGCTCTTGGGTAGCAGAGAAAATGCTTTCTCTTTTTCCAGCAGGAGTGACAGAGGTTGATAATGGTCTGTGTGAGTCTGGAAAGCCAATATGTAAGATGGAGAGGACTGAGCAGGATCCAGAAACAGCACCCACTTTGCAATTGTACCACCAACCTCTTTTCAAACAGGGAGGGGCCTGGCCACCTCTCCAGGGCTTTGTTCCTTGATCTGACCCGAGGGGACCTGCATAATTTTTCACATGTTCTTTGGCCAAAAATTAGGATTTTTTTCAAGTCCTAATCCTAAGACTTTTTTCTGGAGTTTAAAATTTGATGGTACTTATTTTGATGAGTTGAAATTTGACATTGCCTCTGTATAGGAGGATTTTATTTCAGAGTTGGGTTTGTGCTTTAACAAGGTGATGCTTCATTTTACTTGTAAGTAATTTTTTGAAAATTAAGAGTGGCTGAGTAATGTTGTAACTGATCATCTTCTTTAGCATCCCATGTTTGTTGCATATAGAGTATTAATAGCTCTTTTGCACAGTGTTTATTACACAAGGTTGTGGTAAATGGAATAGTGTTTAATGAAGTACTCCTACCTTGATATTTGATAAAAGGTGTGGGAAAGGACTATACAGCCATTTAACAAAAATAGATTACTTACTAAATTTTTGAAGTCAATATCAGATTCTTTAAAGTTTACACCAGGGGTTCTCAAACTGGGGGTTGGGACCCCTCAGGGGGTCGTTAAGTTATTATGTGGGGGGTTGCGAGCTGTCAGCCTCTACCCCAAACCCTGCTTTGCCTCCAGCATTTATAATGGTGTTAAATAGTACAACACCATGAAATTTTAGATTTAAATAGCTGAAATCATGAAATTTATTATTATTTTTTAAAATCCTAGGATCATGAAATTGACCAAAATGGATCATGAATTTGGTAAGGCCCTATCCATAGCTTAAGTATAATGGGGGGGGAAATGGACTGTGACAGCAGCATGAGCCTTTTTTTATTACTGGGCTTTATTGTTAAACATATTTAAGTTTTGTTTGTCCCAAATTTGGCATGTCCCTAACTTTGTTAAATCTGATGTAGAAAGCTGCCTTGATTCAAAATACTTTCATCTTGGAATACAACAAACACTTCTGTTTTCTGTAGCAGGCTAACTAGTGGACGTGATTCCAGAGTTCTTCTGACTTTATCCATGGTGCTATTGCATACATGTATCCTTTAAACAAAAAACAAATCCCCCATATTTCAGTATCTTTCCTGACATAAGACAAAAATGTTTGCCAAATACAAAACTGGTGGTAGAAAAGCTTTACTGTCAAAATTCTAAGTCAGACAAAAGTGGAAGATTGAAGTACAGGAAAGTAGTAATACAACTACGATATCTGGTTCTCTTACTAGTCACTTTTGTTCATCCTACTTGGTAAATTTTGATCCACAAATATGATTATTTTTCTACCTAATTCATGTAACAAAACCGATTCAGTTTATTTTAGTGTATACCAGTTTTTAACACTCTTAATGTTATAGGTACGGAATCCGCCCTGAAAATGTGATTATATACGGCCAAAGTATAGGAACAGTACCATCTGTGGATCTTGCTGCTCGGTATGAGAGTGCTGCTGTAATTCTTCATTCTCCTTTGACCTCGGGAATGCGAGTAGCCTTTCCTGATACGAAGAAGACCTACTGCTTTGATGCATTCCCAAAGTAAGTTGCTACTAACATTCTCAGAATAGGGAAGAAAGTAATCTTGCAAATTCTTTGCAGTTGTCCTTTAAGGTAATGTAATATATATACTCAATTTATTTGCTAGAAGCTGGGAATGAGTGACAGGAAATGGATCACTTGATAATTACCTGTTCTATTCATTCCCTCTGGGGCACCTGGCATTGGCCACTGTTGGAAGACCGGATATTGCGCTAAAGGGACCTTTGGTCTGACCCAGTATGGTCGTTCTTGTGTACAAAGAGTGGATCAAGACATGGCGAATCCAGAAACATTTGAATACATGAAAAAAGATTAACCCTAACTTATAAAATTTAAAATATTTTTATAATGCTTGATTCACACATTTGTGAATGTTTTATATTGCTAACCAGTTTTATACATGTCTTTATATTAAATAGTAAGAGGAAAAATATAACTGTCCCAAATATAACCATGTAATGATACTAGTGGGTGATCCTGACAAGTGTATTGTTGGCTCTGAATAAAGTGTCTCTTTGAGTCTGTTGCTCAGACCAGCAAGGACTGGAAAAAGCTGTGCCCTCATGGCTGCTACCCATGCTACTGCAGCTATGCTGCTATTTATACTTGTGCTAGCTTGATGACAATTAGAATGAGCATGTGTACATAAGCAAACGAATCGCACCTCTAGTTTGTAGTGCAGCCATAGCCTAAGGACAGGTCTACACTAAAAAAGTTAAGTTGACCCAGCTATGTCGTTCAGAGTTGTGAAAAATCCACACCCCTGAGCAACATGGTTAAGATGATCTAACCCTTGATGTAGACAGCACTAGGTCAATAGAATAATTCTTCTATCAACCTAGCTACTGACTATCAGGGAAGTGGATTAACTACAGCAATGGGAGAACCCCTCCCGTTGCTATAGCAAGTGGCTACATTGAAGCACTACAGCTGCAGCCATGCTGCTGTACCTATTTAAGTGTAGACACAGCCTAAGAGTCTCTTATTCTTGAAGGTTAAGTGTGTAAATGTGACTGTTCTGTGTTCATGTTTGTTTGAATCTTTTTTCTTGCAGCATTGACAAAATTTCTAAAATAACATCACCAGTGTTAATAATCCATGGGACTGAAGATGAAGTAATTGACTTTTCGCATGGTTTAGCATTATTTGAGCGTTGCCAGAGACCTGTAGAGCCACTGTGGGTAGAAGGAGCGGGCCATAATGATGTGGAGCTTTATGGACAGTACCTTGAACGATTAAAACAGTTTGTATCACAGGAACTGGTGAATTTGTAAAGTACTTTATATATTTACATGCTTTTTCATTTCACTGCAGAACTGCACACTTTGATAAATACTAACATAAAACCTGAAGGTTTTGTTTTCAAATCATGTCAGTTGCCTTCATAAATGTACAGGTAATGATTTGTGAACATAATTAATGAAGGTTTTAATACCAGTATTATAAACTGGAATAACATGATCATGCAGTTCAACTTGTGTAGTTCGTATAGTATGTGTGAGTTTTTTCTTTTTAGATGTACAAAATATCACAAGGAGTACTGTATGAAATTTTAATTATGTAAAATCAGATGCTGTAAAAGTGTTGCCAAATGCTTTAGCATATCAAACAAATCTATAAATATTTTTTAAACATCTCAAAATGTACTGTGACTTATTCTGTTACACAGGTGTACATTAAAAATCAGACTTCTAAACAGCTGTACTTGTAAAAATACCAATAGCCATGAAATTTAAGCAAATATGTAATGAAAACATAAACACTCACTGGAATTGGCCCAGGCCCTGTTTTATAGGGAGCAGGTCAAAACAAGTGTTTTTTGCTACAGTGCATTATATCTTATGTCTTGTGCTTAATTTGTTGTTTGTTTGTTTTTTAACCTGGAAGGTGAGGTTTAAATCTGCCTACTCATCTATTCCTTAGCTAAAGAGGTTATTCTGTAAAATGGAGTCCTAAAATACCACTGTTATAACAAATTTCATTCACATGCTCACTACTGAGGTGTAACTAAATATTTTAGTGGTTTGTTTGAAACCAGTAAGGTATTTAGAGCTAGTTTTAAATGTCAGTTCTGTAGAGATGCAGTATATGGATGGAAAGAATTCTGGAAGTTTGTCTAACTTTCTAATGAACAAATGAAAGCTTGCAGTTGTCAGTTCAGGTTTACTTTTGGGTGTTTATTAGTATGCAACCTTTTGTTTTTTTATTACTGTATGAGAATTTTACTAATCTGCTCCTGAACAGTGAAGAAAGAGAATGTTGACACTTTTTTGTATTAACTCATAGTGAAATAAATTTTGTAAGTTGCCTTTCCCTTGAATGAGTTTTGCTTGAATAAAATTATGAAAGATAATGACAAACTTAAAATTAGATGTAGCCTAATTTGTAAACATAATAATAATCCAACAATACACACTGTGCTTCTAATTTTAAGGCCTTATGTAGTTTGTTCTTGTTTTTGTGATTGTCCAAGACTACTGTGTAATTAAATGTATTATCAAATATTGTGAATGATTTGGTTCAGATGTGTTAACTAACAGTAAATAATATTACACAATATACTGTTTATTTTTTTCTGAAAAACTTCAACATACTAAACAACTATCTGGCTACTAACTATAAAACGAGACTGATATTTCTGAGGAAGATCATCTGCAGGCTGTTTTTCAGAGGCCCCCTTCACAAAACCAGGGATATGGTATGTTTGCCTGCAAAGATCGTGGGTAGTGTTGCTGCCCATAGACGGCTGATGACAAGCTGTCATAACTTGGGCAGTACTCCTCGTTCTGTATGAGTTTTATCCTGGGGGACATAGCAGCTCAGAACTCGAAGGACACAAAGATAGATTAAAGCCATCTTACCCCCAGTTTTCCCTGGGCTATGAGTTTAAGGCATTTTGCCCATAATGTTTAGTACCCAGTTTGTACAGCTATGTCTCATTATACTTCTAGGCAGTGGAGAACTGGACTCTTGAGTGCAATTCCACATGGTTATCAAAAGCTTTATTCTGATCTCTATTTTTTAATATGGAGTCTTTCAGGAAAGATGATTATTGAAGCAATTAATATACTTTATATGTAGTAAAAGCTATGTAGCATATTCATTCAGTTATAAAAGCTCTTCTCATTAATGACAATCTGCTAATTATAGCAGCTGGAAAAGTTTGATATACTGTCTTACGGGGTATTATGTGGTCATGGTATTACATTTTTTATGCTTATACCTGGGCTTCATTTTTGTGACACTGACAATGGGCTATTTTATGATCGTGGGACAATTGTATTTTTAACATAAGAGTTGATGTCAGCATCCATTAACAGAAGTTTGTTGTTGGACAAACTGCCAAAGCAGAAAAGAACACTGAAACTCATGATCCTTTAGAAAAGATGAACATGTATAGGCAAAAAAATACAGTTGAATATGTTGTATTTATGTTTCTGACCTTTGGAAAGGTTGGTAGGTCTATTCTGTATACTCACAAACCTTCATTGGCTCAAACATAATCAGTGAGTGTCAGGGTGGATCCTGCTGTAGAAGCACATGCCTGTTGCACACAAGATTGGGTTTTGTTTAATAGTGTCTGTCAGGGCCATGCATGTACCATGTGTCATCTCGTGCTCAGATGCAAGGGCATGAAAGGTGAAGCAGCTGTGACCCTCCGTCAGTTCTCTTACTGCCCGTGGCAATGAGACAGAATCCAGTGAGTGCTTGTCCTGCTTCTCTGGAGCTTCAAACATAATCCTTTTTTGAACTTTCTGGTGGGGGGGGAAAAAATCACTTTCATCCTCATTTTTAGGTTTTTAAGTTGGATGTTCCAAAAATAGAAAAGACCCTGAGTACATCCCCTGTAGCAGGGCTTTGGCACCCTGCATCTTCCATTATGGCAAAGTCCAACCTGTGCTGGACATATCCCCTGGGTTGAGAGGCTTAGCAGATGCCTATTCTGTTTGGAGGAAGTCACGTTCTCAGTAAGTGTGCCAGTATGCAAATCCTTATTGAGGACTTGTAAGTCAAGGGACATGGCTGAAACTACACCTACTCAATTGAGAGGGACTACTGCCTCCAAACAATGAAAAGGGTCATCTTCAGCAAGTGTTTCCTTGAGCGGAAACCATACCCAAGCAGCAACAGAAAAGCAGGAAAGAAAATGCCATCAAAATTGGCACCAATAACTTTACAGGCAACTGCTGACTGACTTGGCACTGGCCCCCACAACATTAACAATATCATCAGAATGAAGTTTGGCACCCCAATACAAGGGTGAGGACCAAAAGGGCCCAACCAGAGTCTGGGCAGAGCTCCAAATACCAGAAGACTTCCTCCTAAAAGGAGGAAAAGAGCTAGGACTCTTACCTTGGCCGAGAATTTAAACTCTGTCTCTGGAAGTGATGCTTAGAAAACCAGTACCAATACTGGAACCAGAAAAGTCTCCAGTGCTGACCATTGCACCAATTACAGGCCCAAGATATGTCATTACAGAACAGCCTAAATATCCAAGGATATTTTTAGCACTGGACTAGCCTGCTTCAGGCTCTGAGCACTACCCCACAGCTCAGCTATTCGAAGAGTGCAACTTCTTATTAATCTCTAGATTTCACCTCTCCCTAGTGTCAAACAGGGACACCTCTCTCTCTCCTACAAGAGTGACCTTTAGAACCAGCATCAAAGATTCTCTCGCAAGGCACCAGCTCAATGGGCTGACCAGCTGCAACACTGACCAGCCAGTACCCATTCATAATGGCATGTTGGCTGTACTAGCCCTACTGGGGAACATCATCCCTAGTGTCCTATAGCAGATCATCTTACAGATCTAGAAAGAGGAAGCGATCCAGCTCTGTGGTGGAATTACTACTTAGACAACTGACACAGAGCTTGACATCTGCACCGTGGAACCGCAATTAGAAGAACAGTGGCACCTCCAGTCTCTGCCAATAGAATCGTTGTCATCCAGTGAGCAGGGCCGACTCCAGGCACCAGCAAAGGAAGCAGGTGCCTGGTGTGGGCAATAGAAAGGGGTGGCACTCCATCCGTCATCGGAAAGGCATGTCTGGGTTTTCGGCAGCAATTCGGCAGCAGGCCCTGCAGTCCCTCTCTTCCACTTTGGCTGCAGCTCAACCGGGCTTGGTGTTTCTGTTTTTGTTTTGTTCCTTCGCCGCTTGGGGCAGCAAAAAAGCTGGAGCCAGCCCTGCCAGTGAGGCAATTTAACTAGCCGATCCCCTGGCAGAAGACCATTAGGAGATCCTGAAAGGCATTGTAATTTACATAGCGAAGTCTTTGGATATAGGAATGATGCTTATCCAGGAGAGATCCTATAAACTCTGACAGCCAGAGCACATTAGCTCCAGTTAAGATCTCTCTCCCTGTCAATGAGGGCATATTAGAATTGGCCGAGGGTCTCTAGCAAACCCGAGCCACTGTTCAGTCCACATCCAGACTAGTGGAGAAGCCCCATCAAGTGCCCCTGAAAACTTTTGACTAGTTTTACTCCCACCTAAACCAGGGATCTTTAGCAGCAATGCAGGAAAAGTCAAAATGATGAAAAGGGCTCTCAGAAGTTAGACCCAGAGATTTCTTGGGGGTTACAGAGGTCCCCTGGATCTGGTATCTATGTACTAGTTTGTCAAAATGTGTCATGTGAGGTCTCTTCTGAAAGCTTGTTTCATGTTGATCCTCATAATCATTGCAAAATGTAAGTACGGCTAATATGTAAGGAGTTATGTATATGTACGGAAAACTAACTTTTTAAGGTTTGTGGCATGAAGCTTGTCACCAAAAGATGAGACAGGCTTCTTTCAGCCAAGAGTTGCTTATGTAAATTGTTGTATGGTTCACAATGGGTCCCTATTTACAGCCTCAGGAAAATGCTAGTGATTTCAAAGTTTTTTCCAGGGGAGATTATAGGCAGAGAAATGCAAGTGAGGGGTTACCCTGTTTGCAAATGAAGATAATGGATTTTTGGATTCTTACTGTAAGATACTCTGCATCTTTCCACTGAGACAGTGAGAGGATGGGGGCTTGTCTCATGAATGGAGGAGTACCACCAAGCCTGGCTGTAATAAGCTGCAAGATTTTGGGTGAGCTTTTGCTCTATATGACATGACAATGTCTTAAGTTTTTTAGACTCTAGAAAGTGTTACGATTTTGTGACCATTTGTTTCCATTTATTTCTATCTACTGCTCCTTGAATCTTTGTTAAATAAATGTTAACTTGTTTTCTCTCTAAATAATTCCAAGTGCTGTGAGTTGAGGGGAGCTGTGATTGTGAGGCATAACTGCTAAGCTAATGTGTACTGTTCCTTTGGGAATAGTGGATATGCAAATTATGTGAGTGTCCAGTGGAATAGGGAGGCTGGGGACTCTAACCCCCGAGTGTACCTATCATTAACCTGTAAAGAGAGTATGAGGTGTTGAAAACATGCTTTTGTTGTCGGAGGCTGGTGGAGTTCGGGAACTGACCCCCCGCATGACAGACAAGGCTTCCACACGTTGAGGACAGCTGGTAGCAAGTGCTTACAACGCTGGTACCCCTGAGAAGTGCTCAAAGCTTACTTGTCAGCCTTGCTTAACTCTCTGGCTGGCAAACTATCAGGCATTACTTGCCAAGTACAATTTCCTGATGTGGGAACTTCCTTTCTAGCCAGACTGCCACAAGACATTAGGGACATGCTATAGGAGACTGTTAAAGAAGGCCAAATATTACCATATAGCCATGCATGCTCTGACATGGCCACAAGGTTCATGGCCAAAACCATGACTACACTGTGAGCTCACTGGCTATCAGCCTCTGGGATACTGAGAGGTCCAAGATACTATCCAGTACCTCCTATTTGAGGGAATGGCGCTTTTCCACACAATGATTGGCTAAGTCTTCCACTCCTTAAAAGACTCAAGGGCTTGCCTCAGATTTCTGGGGCTCTATAAAGCTGCAGGAAGGGACTTTATTCCCAGACCAGAAAATAACAGTTGGGGATGTTAAAATGCCTATAGTTATCTTTGGGGACGCAACCTACCCCTTAATGCCATGGCTCATGAAGCCATACATAGGCAGCCTGGACAGTAGTCAGGAGCTGTTCAACTACAGGCTGAGATTGTGCAGAATGGTGGTAGAATGTGCATTGGGACTCTTAAAAGCACGCGGGCGCAGTTTACTGACTCAGTTAGACCTCAGCAAAATCAATATTCCCGCTGTTATTACTGCTTGCTGTGCGCACCACGCTATCTGTGAGAATAAGGGGGAGACATTTATGGCGGGGTGGGAGGTTGAGGCAAATCGCCTGGCCGCTGGTTATGCACAGCCAGACACCAAAGCGGTTAGAAGAGCACAGGAGGGTGCGGTGCACATCAGAGAAGCTTTGAAAACCAGTTTCATGACTGGTCAGGCTATGGTGTGAAAGTTCTGTTTGTTTCTCTTTGATGAAACCTCCCGCCCCTTGGTTCACTCCTCTTCCTTGTAAGCTAACCACCCTCCCCACCTCCCTTCGATCACTGCTTGCAGAGGCAATAAAGTCATTGTTGGTTTACATTCATGCATTCTTTATTAATTCATCACACAAATAGGGGGATAACTGCCAAGATAGCCCAGGAGGGGTGGTGGAGGAGAGAAGCACCAGGAGGGGTGGTGGAGGAGGGAAGGACAAGGCCACATAGCACTTTAAAACTTATTGAATGCCAGCCTTCTATTGCTTGGGCAATCCTCTGCAGTGAAGTGGCCGGGTGGCCGGAGGTCCCCCCACCGTGTTCTTGGGCATCTGGGTGAGGAGGCTATAGAACTTGGGGAGGAGGGCGGTTGGTTACACAGGGGCTGTAGCGGTGGTCTGTGCTCCTGCTGCCTTTCCTGCAGCTCAACCATATGCTAGAGCATATTAGTTTGATCCTCCAGCAGCCTCGGCATTGAATCCTGCCTCCTCTCATCACGCTGCCACCACCTTTCAGCTTCAGCCCGTCACCTCTCCTCCCGCTCATTTTGTGCTTTCCTGCACTCTGACATTCTCTGCCTCCACGCATTGCTCTGTCAGTGTGGGAAGACCGCATGAGCTCGGAGAAGATTTCATCACAAGTGCGTTTTTTTCGCCTTCTAATCTTCGCTAGCCTCTGGGAAGGAGAAGATCTTGTGAGCCTTGAAACACATGCAGCTGGTGGGGGGGGGGGAAGGGACAGTGATATTTAAAGAGACACATTTTATAGAACAATGGGTACACTCTTTCATGGTAAACCTTGCTCTTAACATCCTTTACATACATAGCACATGTGCTTTCGTTCCAAGGTCGCATTTTGTCTCCCTCCAGCACGGGGCTAGCCCCTCCATCCTCCCCATGGCTAACAGTAGGGAACATTTCTGTTCAGCTATAGGAAAACAGCCCAGCAGGAACGGGCACCTCTGAATGTCCCCTTAAGAAAAGCACCCTATTTTAACTAGGTGACCATGAATGATATCACTCTCCTGATACACAGAGAGATAAAGAACAGATGATGTTTGAACGCCAGCAAACATACGCTACAATGCTTTGTTCTACAATGATTCCCGAGTATGTGGCATTTTGAAAACTGGAACATAGTTCTGATAGCATGGATTCCTCTTCCCCATACAATGATCAGATCCCGTACCTCCCGTTTAGTCCATGCTGGAGCTCTTTTGCGATTCTGGGACTCCATCATGGTCACTTCTGCTGATGAGCTCTGCGCTCCCCTGCAGCTTGCCACGCTAGCCAAACAGGAAATTGAAATTCAAAAGTTCATGGGCCTTTTCCTGTCTACCTGGCCAGTGCATCTGAGTTAAGAGTGCTGTCCAGAGTGGTGACAATGGAGCACTCTAGGATAGCTCCTGGAGGCCAATACCATCTAATTTTGTCCACAGTACCCCAAATTTGGCCCGGCAAGGCCGATTTCAGTACTAATCCCCTTGTCGGGGGTGGAGTAAAGAAATTGATTTTAAGAGCCCTTTAAGTCAGAAAAAAGGGGTTTGTCATGTGGATGGGTGCAGGGTTAAATCGATTTAACGCTGCTAAATTTGACCTCCACTCCTAGTGTAGACCAAGGCTCAGAGTGTTAGGGCACATGTCCGCATGCAGGTATGTGACACTACATGGGATTGTATACTAACGTCCTGGAGCTTGGAATCAGATAGGAATGCCATTACAAGCTAATCTGTCCTCCAAAAATACGTAATTGCAGGTTTTCATGGAAGAATTAAAAAATGTCACTTTTGCTTAAGTTAGCCAGAGTCCAACTGTGTTATGGATAAAGAAAAGGAGTACTTGTGGCACCTTAGAGACTAACAAAGGTGCCACAAGTACTCCTTTTTTTTTTGTGAATACAGACTAACATGGCTGCTACTTTGAAACCTGTGTTATGGATGCCTTTGTTCTGCAATGAAACTCACGCTTGCTGTATACCTTTCCACCAATTCCACTGATTCCCATAGCGATTTCCAAGATCAGAAGAGACAAAGCTGTGATCATTCTGTGGGTTTCATACTGGCCAAGGCAATTTTGGTTGATATCTACTACAGAGAGTCCATTCAGTCTCTGATCCAGCTCTCAGATTTCCTGAGTTTGATCACTCAGCATCACAGCCAGATGGTCAATCCAAGCCCAAAATCATTGCACCTGACATTGTAGCTGTTGTGTGCCTAAGCACCATAGACAGGCACTGCTCCCTACATGTCCAGGAAATCCTGATACAAAGGAAAACATTTCACAGAAAAACATTCTTCCAAGTAGAGGAGGTTCTTGATATGGGCAGCCCCAAAATCATATCCAGGCCTCAATGCCAAAGATCTTTGACTATTTACTGCATCTCAAACAGGATTTTTTTGGAGGGGAGGGGATTTAGCTTTATTAGAACCCATCTCGCAGTGATCTCAGCTTAGCACCCACCTGTGCAAATATGCTCAGTTTTTTTCATTCCACAGTATGGTAGGACACTTTACCACTCCAGGCCAGTAGCATGTACTCCTACCATGGTGGATGGAATCAGGCTGCCCTCCCCAGAAACCTTTTGCAAAGGCTTTGGGAGTACATCCAGGAGAGCTACGAATGCCAGGGCAAATTAATCATTAAACATGCTATCCAAGGGAAGCAGTGGGGGCAAAAGACCAATCTGGCTTTAAGATTCTCGATAAATTTATGGAGGAGATGGTATGATGGGATAATGTGATTTTGGTAATTAATTAATCTTTAAATATTCAGGGTAAATAGGCCGAATCCCCTGAGATGGGATATTAGATGGATGGGATCTGAGTTACCCAGGAAAGAATTTTCTGTAGTATCTGGCTGGTGAATCTTGCCCATATGCTCAGGGTTTAGCTGATTGCCATATTTGGGGTCGGGAAGGAATTTTCCTCCAGGGCAGATTGGAAGAGGCCCTGGAGGTTTTTCACCTTCCTCTGTAGCATGGGGCATGGGTCACTTGAGGGAGGATTCTCTGCTCCTTGAAGTCTTTAAATCACGATTTGAGGACTTCAATAGCTCAGACATAGGTGAGGTTTTTTGTAGGAGTGGGTGGGTGAGATTCTGTGGTCTGTGTTGTGCAGAAGGTCGGACTAGATGATCAGAATGGTCCCTTCTGACCTTAGTATTATGAATCAAAGTTTCTTAAAGGGCTACTACACACTTGCACACCAGTTCTGCCTGGGTTCTCCAATATAGTTCTCTTGAGACTTATGAAAGCTGGTTTCAGAGTAGCAGCCGTGTTAGTCTGTATTCGCAAAAAGAAAAGGAGTACTTGTGGCACCTTAGAGACTAACAAATTTATTAGAGCATAAGCTTTCGTGAGCTACAGCTCACTTCATCGGATGCATTGTAGGAGCTATCACTTTTGCTGGAAGAATGAGTGACCCTCCCCGTACAACATTTGATAGGGGCAAAGTAGTGCTGAAATCTCATCTACAGTTCATCACCATGGTGGTCTCAGAACTTTATTGTCACCAATCAACCAGCTTGTCTTCTTTCTGAAACCACACTCAACACTAGGAGAAAAGTAATTGCACACACTAGATGTGTCTAGGATTCTGTTTTATTACATGGACAGGAAACAACAATTCAGACTGTTGGCCCATCTATTTCCGGCTATAGCTCAAATCTATAGATTCTAAAGATAAGGCCATCTCATCTCAAAGAATATCAAAATGGATTGCATCTTTGTCTGTTACCAGTTGGAGAGTGTACATCTCCTACTGAACATCAAGGCTCACTCCCTCAGAGTTCAGGTGATATTTTCCTGCTTTCAGAAATTTGCCAGGATCTGAGATCTGCAAGGCTGTGTGGGATGGAGTAATCCACTGACCTTTCTTAAATACTATGCCTTCAACTTTGCAGTCAAGTGAGATGCCAAATTCAGGAGAGCAGTTCTACTATGGCTGTTTGAAAGATGCAGCTGAAATTTGTCGTGCATGCCATTTTGAGGGGATACTGCTTGCCAATCACTTACAGTGAGAGCAACAGTAATGTATTTGAAGAACAACAGTTACTTACACTACAGTTACGAAATGTGGTTCTTAGAGGATCTACACCACCAATTTCTCAGACTTCTGTTCCATCCCAACTTTTCAGAATCCTGAGCTACCATGGCATTAAATTGCAAGGGAGGGTTGAGGTCACTCCTCTAGAGAGCAAAAGTGTCAGGGTACATGCCCAATGGATATTGCCATTTAAAAAACAACAACCTGATCTTGCACACAAGACGCATATGCACCTACTGTGGGATCCATACTGACTATGACATCTTGAAGAACCACTATTACAATAGAGTAAGTAACCATTTTTCACTTACTATATGAAGTAAATTATTACATTTTTGTCAGGATTTTTGGATGAACAGATACATGGATAGAGAAGCGTAGAACTACTTTTGAGGAAAATAAATTGCTGTTCATTTGATCAGACTTTGCACAAGTCTATTAAAAAGTCTATTTCCCAAAAATTTTTTTACATGTCTGTTATTTCTTTAGTCATTAGTAGTTATGACTTTACCCCCATGGAAACTATTTTGTGAAGAATAAATTTCCCTTCATGCTGATGGTCAATTATAGCTTCCTGTGGATAGTCAAAGTAGGCATTTTTTTTTCAGATGCACATGCATAAAGAGCACATTTGTTCAAAATTTTCTATCTTGTTTATTCTTTAAAGCTGTGCAAATGGCAGTCTTTAGCTTCTTAAGTGTAAGCAATAAGCATTAACATTTTTAATAACTTAGTTTTTTCTGAGGTGCCACCATCATCAGACAAGCAGGTTGACTTCTAGTCAGGAAAAGCAATTAGGTCGCCATCCCTACTTTTGGATAAACTATTCTTCATCAAGATGAAGTACTTAAGTAAAACATCTGAATTAAGATGTCAGTTGTTGCTTTGTCTTATGAGGTCTGGAAGAGCCTATGATGCTAATAAAGGACAATGTAGCAGCTGTGACCAAGACTGCTTTATCCTATCTGAACTTTGCAAGATTGTGACGTTTCATATGGACTCCAGGACTCATTATTCTTGTAATTTGTCACCTTGAAATTAGACTATTGCAATGTGCTTTACATGGAAATATAACTGTGGATTTGGAGGTCTTGCTTCTCTTTCTGGTGAGCTGAGTTGCTAAATCCTTTGAAAGCTAGAAGTGCTCCTTCGATTCCTCCTATGCCTCTCTTAAAAAGAAAGAGTAGAAACATAGTTACAAAGAGGAATCCTCCAGCAGGCTCCTATCTTATGTGTCAGGTGCTCTAACCCATAATGGTTTTTATATGGTGCTCCTTATTGTAGAACCTGAGCATCTTCCAGTAGTTTATTAAGCAACATGACTACACATCTGTCATGTAGTATTTGTTCTTTAGCTCCCTGGGGGAGAAATGTGTGTGTTGGTAGAGACTTTTTAATACACATCTAGCAACAGGTATATTTATGTTAGTAAAGGCAAGGTCAAAGAAGTATGCCTTATGCTTGGAGTGGAAAGTGTGAAGATTTAAACCACTGGCACATAAAAATGGGCATGCTAGATCAGATAAGTTATCCACCTAGTCTAGTACCCTGCCTGAAAATGTTAAGTACTAGATGCTTCTGAGAAAGATATACAAAATCATATAATGGGCAGTTATGAAATAACCTTACACATAGCAGGAAATTTCTTCTCCCCTGTCAACTGATGGTTGGTTTATAGAGCATAGTGTTTATATCCTCCATTTTTAAAAAATCTAGATGCTATTTTCCATGAGTGTAGAATATATGCTAATCCTTTTTGCAATGCTCTTTACTTCAGTGATATCTTGGGGCAGTGATTTTCATATGTTAAATAGATTTTTAACAAAGCTCACAAAGTCTATTAGCATAAATATATGACTTATGCTGTAAAGGAGTAATTCCCAACTGTAGTAAAAACTTGATCATAGTCTGTGGAGAGCTGGCTGGTCACACGGTGATCCCTTTCTTTGTTTCAAGCTGCTAAATAGCCAAAAGACCATTAAAAAAATAAATATCTTCCAAATATTACTTTTACATGCAAGTTGCTGACTAAGTTGCCATTACCACTTCCCGGGCCATCAGTACCATGATTATCACCATTTGACAGGCTCTGAATTTGGTAAACAGTTTATCTACATTCAGGGTGACAATTTTACAAAATAATTAGTTGAAACAAAAAGTTTTGTCATTTCAGATATCTGCAGAAACAAAAATCAAGTTTTGCTTTATATCTCTGTTACCAAACCCCCACCTCAAGATGCACACATTAAGCTATTTAGGAGTTACAAGCAACATCTATTAAAACTAGGGCTATCAAGTGATTTTTAAAAAAAGTGGGATTAATCAAATTTAATCACATGGTTAATCAATAGAATACCATTTATTTAAATATTTTTGATGTTTTCTACCTTTTCAAATGTATTGATTTCAGTTACAACACAGAATACAAAGTGTACTGTGCTCAGTTTATATTTTGTATTACAAATATTTGCACTGTAAAAAACAAAACCAAATAATATTTTTCAGTTCACCTAATACAAGTAATGTAGTGCAGTCTTTTTATTGTGAAAGTGGAACTTACAAATGTAAAATTATGTACAAAAAATCTGCATTCAGAAATAAAACAATGTACAACTTTAAAGCCTACACGTCCACTCAGTCCTACTTCAGCCAGTCGCTCAGACAAACAAGTTTGGTTACAATTTGCAGAAGACAATGCTGCCTGCTTCTTGTTTACAACGTCACCTGAAATGGAGAACAGGCGTTCACATGGCACTGTTGTAGCTGGCGTCACAAGACATTTACGTGCCAGATGTGCTAAAGATTCATATGTCCCTTCATGCTTCAACCACCACGTTGATGACAGGTTCTGATGACAGGTTCTGCTCAATAACTATCCAAAGCGGAACTGACCGACACACATTCATTTTCGTCATCTGAGCCAGATACTACCTGCAGACAGTTGATTTTCTTTTTTTGGTGGTTTGGGTTCTATAGTTTCCACATCTGAGTGTTGCGCTTTTAAGACTTCTGAAAGCATGCTGCAAACCTCATCCCTCTCAGATTTTGGATGAAACTTAAGATTCTTAAAGCTTGGGTTGAGTGCTGTAGCTATTTTTAGAAATCTCACATTGGTATTTTGTTTGCGTTTTGTTAAATCTGCTGTGAAAGCGTTCTTAAAACAAACGTGTACTGGGTCATCATCCGAGACTGCTATAACATGAAATATATGGCAGAATGTGGGTAAAACAGAACAGGAAACATACAATTTTCCTCCAAGGAGTTCAGTCACAAATGTAATTAATGCATTATTATTTAACAAGCATCATCAGCACGGAAACATGTCCTCTGGAATGGTGGCTGAAGCATGAAGAGGCATACGAATGTTTAGCATATCTGGGACGTAAATACCTTGCAACACTGGCTACAAAAGTGCCATGTGAACGCCTCTTCTCACTTTCAGGTGACATTGTAAATAAGGAGCAGGCAACAGTATCCCCTGTAAATGTAAACAAACTTGTTTATCTGAGCGATTGGCTGAACAAGAAGTAGGACTGAGTGGACTTGTAGGCTCTAAAGTTTTACATTGTTATATAATTGCACTCAGAAACAAAACAAAAATCTACATTTGAAAGTTACACTTTCACAATAAAGAGATTGCACTACAGTACTTGTATGAGGTAACTTGAAAAATACTATTTCTTTTGATTACAAATATTTGCACTTTAAAAATGATAATCAAAATTAATAATATAAAGTGAGCACTGTACACTTTGTATTCTGTGCTGTAACAGAAATCAGTGTACTTTAAAATGTAGAAAAACATCCAAAATATTTAATACATTTCAATTGGTATTATATTGTATAACTGCAATTAATTGCGATTAATTTTTTTTAGTTAATCGCATGAGTTAACTGCCATTAATCAACAGTCCTAATTAAAACGTTTTCCCCCTGCATATACTAGGCTAGGCCACATGGTTTGACTTTTTCCAAGCAGCAAGAAATGAGTGTAAAAATCACTGAGACCATAGATTAAACAAGGGCCCTGCCCTAACAAGTTTACAATCTAATTGTTCTTTAAAGTGCAAGATGCTGCAAGACATACAACCTGAGGCAGAAGGTTATGTAGTCACAAAGGTCCAGATCCACAGAGGTATTAACTTTCATTGATTTCAGTGGAATTTAGAAGCCTAAATACCTTTGCGGATCTGAACCTAACATCAGGATTTGGGACAATAATAAATGTTGAGAGTGCAATACAGTACTGAATGAGAAGTACACTGTGCTGTTACATCTTTTCTAAACTACAAAAGGTCATGCTAGAAAATCATTTATTAAATAATCCTTATTTTTAAAGTTTCCATTAGGGCTGCTTTACCCCTCTTCTGGTTTAGCAGGTTAATGACTGGTAAGTTTTCAAGAACTATTTAAACTGCGTTGTGATCTGTTCAGCGTAGGGACAAAACCATGGCAGCCAAAAGTCTTAAAATGGTTTCCTAGAATGATCTATTTTTTTTCATGTGAACAGAGTGACAAAGATGCTATTGCTTATCTGAGCAATGGCATTCCCAGCCATGTAGGGTGAGTGTCCAGATATGAAATAAAGATGCTATAAGCACTCTTCAAAAATAAAAGTCCTCTTTCCTGGCACCCAGGTATACTTACTTGTTCCTTAGTAAAACCAATAGTGTGAGCTGGTACTAAACACAGATTATTCCACAATTCCCCTACTAACATTTAGGCTATTGCTTTATAATACAGTATGGGGTCTCTAGTGTACAGATGGAGCTATGTGCTACATCATCAACTCTAATCAGCTCTGTTTGCACTGTGAAATATTTACTGCCAAGCACAAGTTTGAATTAGGGACCACTACCACTTGAAAGATTATGATAATCAATTATGTAATCCAGTTAAGGGTGCACACAGTACCCAGTTAAGGGTACTGTGTGATCTTAGTAAAACAATCCAAGGTGAAAATGCAGATAGTACAAGAGAATATATTAACAAAAACTTATGCACAAAGATTATGGTTTAATTGAGTTGACTGTCATGCTAGCTCCTTTTCTCAATGCTAATTCCAAATTTCAGCTCTTAGTGTTATGAAAACTGAGATTTTGATGATCTTTTGTTATCAGTAATCGGGGCTTTAAGTAAAATACCAAATACAATGAGGTTCACAATAAAATCATGAGAGTAGGCAACTATGAATGTGCAAATCTGCTCACCTCCAGAAGAAGAACACAGAGGTCACATAAATGATTAAATCTGCAACACAGGAGCATTTCAGACTAATTTTTCACCTTGTAATGTGAAGGAGCTCTTTTTATGTGAAACAATGTTCACAAATATCTATTTGAATTACAAATGCTCCTTTAGATTGACTATGATTGTGACCATTATTTGCTTTTTGCAAAAAATGTGCACAAACAGGTTTATTTGCATGTATATTTGGAGAACGGCTGTTCTTCAAATAAATGCCCACTTATGCTCAAGGCTATTCATGCGTGAACAAAGTATTATGACTCATTTTTCATTATTTCTTATTCATTAATCACCAGCCCTCTGGGCAGGGTTGTCTCTCGTTTGTGTATGTACAACTCCTAACGCAATTCTCCTATTCTGACTGAGGACTTCAGACACTATAAGAATATAGATATTTCCAAATGAAAATTTGTTGTTCTCTTTTTTAAAAAGTGTCACCCACCCATGAAGCCCAAACAATACTACATGATTTAAGTATGGCTGATATTTTGGACCAAAAGTTTACTTGGTGTAAATCAGCATAGCTCTGGTGAAGGCTGTGAAGCTACACTGCTTTATACCAACTGAAATCTGGTCCTTTATTCACAGTGAACAATTTAATCAGCCCTATTTGTATTAATACTTTTCCATGTCTGATGGTTCACAGGCTTCTTCCTGTGCCAGCACGAGGTAGGCCATAGGTGATCCACACAGCTGGGTCACACTGAAATGTACGGGGGCTTTGTGCAGGCTCAACGGTCCACATGCACAGCTCAGTTTTGTAGGATCAGGGTTATTCTTAGGAACGGTCTTTATTAAGCATCAGCTAATTTGATAAAGAGAAAAGACCACATATATGTAAAGTAGGCTATAGAATTTGACTGCTGTTCATTAAAATATATCAGCAAAAGTATTGATCCATCACTGTTTAATTTCACATTTTGTTGAATTTCTTGAGAATGGTGTAAAGTTGGTGATTTTCAGTTACACTGGTCTAAGCACCTTTATATTGGTGAAACTGCATCTAAGTGGGAGTGTATGTATGTCTTGGGGTGGGGGAGGTTGTACCATTTAAACTATGCCAATACATGGAAGTGATACAACTTGTGTGTAGTCAAGCCCAGGGTGATTATTTTGCATAAAGCACATAAATGGTCAAGCAGCATAAATAAATAGTCTTGAACTCAGAAAGTAATCTCTTGTGATCATGAAGTCCATGCTATCAGACTAACAAATTTATTTGGGCATAAGCTTTATTTGCCCAAATAAGTTTGTTAGTCTCTAAGGTGCCACAAGTACTCCTCGGGTTTTTTTGTTTTTGTTGTTTTTTTGCTGATACAGACTAACAAAGGTACCACTCTGAAACCTGTCTCCATGCTATCAGAGTGATTGCTTATTACATTTGGGGACAGTGTATACCTTCAAATCAGCGGCACTGCGATGGATACCCGCATGGCCCTACAGTATGCCAACGTTTTTATGGCTGACTTAGAACAACGCTTCCTCAGCTCTCGTCCCCTAATGCCCCTATTCTACTTGCGCTACATTGATGACATCTTCATCATCTGGACCCATGAAAAAGAAGCCCTTGAGGAATTCCACCATGATTTCAACAATTTCCATCCCACCATCAACCTCAACCTGGAACAGTCCACACAAGAGATCCATTTCCTGGACACTACGGTTCTAATAAGCGATGGTCACATAAACACCATCCTATACCGGAAACCTACTGACCGCTATTCCTACCTACATGCCTCTAGCTTTCATCCAGATCACACCACACGATCCATTGTCTACAGCCAAGCTCTACGATATAACTGCATTTGCTCCAACCCCTCAGACAGAGACAAACACCTACAAGATCTTTATCATGCATTCTTACAACTACAATACCCACCTGCTGAAGTGAAGAAACAGATTGACAGAAGAGTACCCAGAAGTCACCTACTACAGGACAGGCCCAACAAAGAAAATAACAGAACGCCACTAGCCATCACCTTCAGCCCCCAACTAAAACCTCTCCAACGCATCATCAAGGATCTACAACCTATCCTGAAGGACGACCCACCACTCTCACAGATCTTGGGAGACAGGCCACTCCTTGCTTACAGACAGCCCCCCAACCTGAAGCAAATACTCACCAGCAACCACACACCAGAACCACTAACCCAGGAACCTATCCTTGCAACAAAACCCGTTGCCAACTCTGTCCACATATCTATTCAGGGGACACCATCATGGGGCCTAATCACATCAGCCACACTATCAGAGGCTCGTTCACCTGCGCATCTACCAATGTGATATATGCCATCATGTGCCAGCAATGCCCCTGTGCCATGTACATTGGTCAAACTGGACAGTCTCTACATAAAAGAATAAATGGTCACAAATCAGAGGTCAAGAATTATAACATTCAAAAACCAGTTGGAGAACATTTCAGTCTCTCCGGTCACTCGATTACAGATCTGAGAGTGGCTATCCTTCAACAAAAAAACTTCAAAAACAGACTCCAATGAGAGACTGCTGAATTGGAATTAATTTGCAAACTGGATACAATTAACTTAGACTTGAATAGAGACTGGGAGTGGATGGATCATTACACAAAGTAAAACTATTTCCCCATGTTATTCCCCACCACCACTGTTCCTCAGACATTCTTGTTAACTGATGGAAATGGCCCACCTTGATTATTTCCACAAAAGGTTTTCCACCTTCCCGCCCCCCCTTCCTGCTGGTAATAGCTCATCTTAAGTGATCACTCTCCTTATAGTGTGTATGATAAAACCCATTGTTTCATATTCTCTGTGTGTGTATATAAATCTCCCCACTGTATTTTCCACTGAATGCATCCGATGAAGTGAGCTGTAGCTCACAAAATCTTATGCTCAAATAAATTTGTTAGTCTCTAAGGTGCCACAAGTACTCCTTTTCTTTTTGTAAATACAAACTAACATGGCTGCTACTCTGAAACCTGCTTATTACAGTGTTTCCTTCCACGACAATGCTCTCAGGTTAATCAGTTAGAGGGTGAGATGAGAAAGCAATAGGCAGAAAGATTGAAAAGAAAAAAACAGAATTGAAGTGGAAGATGAACATATGGTGCTGGTAGACCAAGTGCCAGCTCTTGCCAAGGTTATATGTGTCAGCTGAGCACTAACAAATTCATAGCTGGAAACCAGTCCAGTTCACCTGTATGTTAGTATTGTTCAATATAGATGTTAGATTTCTAAAAATGTGTTTAGTGTTTAAACTCTATTAAATTCTTGTAAATTGCTGCATGCATTAATCTTATATTCAGAAAAGGGGCAACAAAATAATTAGGGGTTTGGAATGCCTTCTGTATGAGGAGAGATTAATAAGACTGGGACTTTTGCACCTTGGAAAAGAGACAACTAAGAGGGGATATGATAGAGGTCTATAAAATCATGACTGGTGTGGAGAAAGTAAATAAGGAAGTGTTATTTACTCCTTCTCATAACACAAGAACTAGCAGCCACCAAATGAAATTAATAGGCAGCTGGTTTAAAACAAACAAAAGTAAGTATTTTGTCACACAGCGCATAGTCAACTTGTGGAACTCCTTGCCAGAAGATGTTGTGAAGGCCAAGACTATAACAGGGTTCAAAAAAGAACTAGATAAATTCATGGAGGATAGGTCCATCAATGGCTATTAACCAGGATGGGAAGTGATGGTGTCCCTAGAGTCTGTTTGCCAGAAACTGGGAATGGGTGACAGGGGATGGATCACTTGATGATTACCTGTTCTGTTCATTTCCTCTGGGGCACCTGGCATTGGCTGCTGTTGGAAGACAGGATACTGGGCTAGATGGACCTCTGGTCTAACCCAATATGGCTGTCCTTATGTTCTTAATCTTACTTGTATGTCTGGTTTCAGAGTAGAAGCCGTGTTAGTCTGTATCCACAAAAAGAAAAGGAGTACTTGTGGCACCTTAGAGACTAACACGGCTGCTACTCTGAAACCTGTCATTATGCAAGGCACTAATTTATCCATATGAAGTGGAACTTACGCTCAAATAAATTTCAGAATAGCAGAGCTGTAGCTCACGAAAGCTTATGCTCTAATAAATTTGTTAGTCTCTAAGGTGCCACAAGTACTCCTTTTCTTTCAAATAAATTTGTTAGTCTCTAAGGTGCCACAAGTACTCCTTTTCTTCTTGTAATGTCTGTATCCCATACCTATAAGGTAGTATGTAAGTTTTGCTTAAAACAGTAAAAATTCCTGCTCTGAACTTGTCAACCCAGGCAGGAGAAGTAGTTTCCCTGCCCACCAAGAAGCATTATCAAAACTAAATGGGCCATTGTGGAACATCATGATATAAAGACTGGATTAGTGGCCCTCTCACACCCAGGAAGGTGATACGTGCAAGAAGGCTCATCCCATCAGCATGAATGCTGGAAGAAGGAAATAAAGATTGCTGACATGAACATTTTTCATCTCTTTGTTTTTTGGATTGTCACAGGGTTGAAGGTAGGAAGCAAAAGCAGAAATTCCAAGAGTCAACCTGAGTTCGCCCTAAAAGACATTCAGTGCTGACAGATTACTACAACTCTGTCACCTTTTGGAACCAGAGGCTGTAACTCATTTATGTATATATGTTTGACTGCTTTAACCTGCAAATAATACTCTCATTTCTTTTTCCTAGTTAATAAATCCTTCATTGGTTTACTAAAGGATTGGATACAAACATGGTCTTTGGTGTGAGATCTGAGGTACAAATTGACCTGGGGTTAGTTGACTGGTCCTTTGGGACTGGAAGTAACCTGAATCTTTTGTGATCTTTGGTGTGTGGCAACCAGCTATCTATCACTCAGTCCCGTTTGCCTTGGTGGCAAGATAGACTGGAATGCCCAAGGGGATTGTCTGAGATTCCATGATGAGATTGTCATCGTGCTTCAGGAGTTCATGTTTGTTAATGCGTTGGTGAAATATAATTATAGAACTTACTGTTTTGGGGCATTTGCCCTGTTTTTGACAATCTGCCCTAAGGTTACCATTCACACGGTGAATCACTCCAGAGAAGAAGACAGGGAAAGTAAAAGAAAAACAAGAGAATATATACAAATTTACCTCCCCTTCAATTTATTCTAGTTTCCACATTTTGTTACATTTCCCTGGGGAGGAAAGTGATTCTGAAAGAAGGAATAAAGGTGAGTAATGGGACTTCTGACGTACCATGTCCCTGAGGGAAGAGGCACCACTACATTTATTTTCCAATTCAAGCATTGTACTATGGACAGAATATAAGTAGATTTCTAGAGCTATGTAATGAGTTCTCCAGGGACCTTCTCAAAGCAATTGTTGACATATCCTGTAATCTGATTTAGGGCTTCTCCTGTAAGGTCTAGAACGGTCTCAACTCTCATTAACAGTGGAAGCTGAGGGTTCTCAGCCCTTTGCATAAGTAAGGCTTAATATATGAGGTGAAACAGAAAAAAGAAATGTGTGATACAGGAACTCCTCACTTAAAGTCGACCCGGTTAACTTTGTTTTGGTGTTATATTGCTGATCAATTAGAGAACATGCTCTTTTAAAGTTGTGCAATGCTCCCTTAAAATGTCGTTTGGCAGCTGTCTGCTTTGTCCACCGCTTGCAGGAAGAGCAGCCCGTTGCAGCCAGCTGGTGGGGGCTTAGAACCAGGGTGGACCGGCAGCCCCCTATCAGTTCCCCACTCCCCTAAATTCCCTGTGTGGCAGCCGCCCAGCAAGCTATCAATTGCCAGCAGTTCAGCTGTCCCTCCCGCCACTGCCATGTGCTGTTCCTGCCCTCTGCCTTGGAGCTGCTCCTGCTTGCTGTGTGTGTGTGTGGGGGGGGGGGAAGGGGGCTAATGTCAGGGTGTTCTCCTCCCCCCTGCTCCTGCCCCCTGCCTACCCCATCCATAGAACAGGAGGCAGACAGGACAGGGCTCAGGACGCAGGGAGTTTGCTGGCTGCAGCTGCTCTTTCAACTTCCTGATATATTTAAAAAGGCAATGTACTCAGAGTGGGATCAGCGTACTTAAAGGGACAATGTGTGTGTGTCTCTCTCTCACAGGGTGTGTGTCTCTGTGTCTGTCTGCCATGCTGTCTCCCCTTCCTCCATTTGTGCTGCCTTGTAGAGTGTGACGCTACATTAACAACAATGTGTTAACCCTTGAGGGCTCAGCCAGTGCCAGTTCATCATTCAGTAGTAAGGCATCCCCTGGGAAATATTCCATCCTCTGACTTCACCACCTCAACCAAGCTTCACAATCATCATTGCTGTGTAAAGTATTACATTGTTTGTTTAAAATTTATACTCTCTCTGTGTGTGTGTATATATATAATATAGTTTTTTGTCTAGTGAAAAAAGTTTCCCTGGAACCTAACCCCCTCATATTTACATGAATTCTTATGGGGAAAATGGATTCGCTTATCATAGTTCTGCTTAAAGTCGCATTTTTCAGGAACATGACCAGACCGTTAAGCAAGGAGTTACTGTAATTCAGTCTGGACAAATTGAAATCCTGTAAATTATCTCTGTCTTGGTCTTAGCAATTTGGAAGACCAAATCATAGGGGGCCTGATTTTCAGAAGTGCAGAGCATCACAGCTCTTGTTGAACCCAGTGGGAACTAGAAAAGGAGTACTTGTGGCACCTTAGAGACTAACACATTTATTAGAGCATAAGCTTTCGTGAGCTACAGCTCACTGTATGATAAACCCATTGTTTCATGTTCTCTGTGTGTGTGTATATAAATCTCTCCTCTGTTTTTTCCACCAAATGCATCCGATGAAGTGAGCTGTAGCTCACGAAAGCTTATGCTCTAATAAATTTGTTAGTCTCTAAGGTGCCACAAGTACTCCTTTTCTTTTTACTTAAAGTGGAGCAGTATTGAGAAAAATGTCTATAAAAATGACATCATATGCTCAAAACTTATTCTCTCTTTTCTCTTTTCTTCTAACATCCAGCTCGGGCAGCAAAACCTGGAATCTGCAAATCTAGCTGTGTTCCTTTAACTTGTTAAGGAATCATCGTTAATAAGAAAGTGCTGCTTCAATATTCCTTTTTCTGACTTTGCCCACATTCGTGCAAGACATGTAAGCACATGCATAACTTTACTCATATGAGTTGCCCTGTTGAGTTCAGTATATTCTTTGTGCTATGCCTTCAACATGGTACATTTAAAACTTTAAAGTGCAGTCATAGTGGGTCACAAAGAATATATTTCTAGATTAGGGATATCTTAAAAAAAAAGAAAAGGAGTACTTGTGGCACCTTAGAGACTAACAAATTTATTAGAGCATAAGCTTTCGTGAGCTACAGCTCACTTCATCGGATGCATTTGGTGGAAAAAACAGAGGAGAGATTTATATACACACACACAGAGATCATGTTCTCTGTGTGTGTGTATATAAATCTCTCCTCTGTTTTTTCCACCAAATGCATCCGATGAAGTGAGCTGTAGCTCACGAAAGCTTATGCTCTAATAAATTTGTTAGTCTCTAAGGTGCCACAAGTACTCCTTTTCTTTTTGCGAATACAGACTAACACGGCTGCTACTCTGAAACTTAAAAAAAAAGTTAACCTTAGTAAGGGGTCTGTTCTGTCATGGCTATGCATGCTAAAGTCCCGATAATTATAATGGAAGTTACGTGTGTGCATAGACATGAGTCACAGAACTCACCCTTAAGCTGACACACTAAAAACTCTACTTGAGTAAGTTACTTTGACTAATATCAAATTCCCTTGCTATAATAAATCATGAAATGCAGACTTTTCAAGCAAAGTGGAACACCAAATATTTTAAAACAAAACAAAACAAAATCAAATGCAGCCGTAACAGAGAGATTATTTAAAGGTATTTTTTAAGGTTAGCTTGCTGCTAAATCTTTCTAAATGAGCCTACGCCCTCTGCTGACACATACCTGTATTACTAGGAATGAATAGATGTTCAGACATGAACTTCAAAATTTACAATTTTGTAAATGTACAGGGCTAGTGTATATTCAGTTTTTAGTTCAATTAAAAAAAATCTGCTGTGAGACTGACCTATGTATGTAATATGAATGTCTCTTTTGCACATGATAAATTGATATGTGTGGTTACATTTGTCTAAGCAATCAGAAAAAATATAGCAAATGGTATTACGTGTGCTGGGAATACATACACTTTTGGTTTGAATAGGTACTTGCTGAACATTTCATTCATTTTTGCTAACTTCAGTTTTCTTTCTTTCTTTCTTTTTCTCCACAGAATGGACACAGCACAAAAGCAATAACTGTGTGAATTCCCCATATTCTCTCAATTTGCTTCAAGCCCTCAGATACCACAATGAGGAGTCTGACGTAAGAACCTGAAGAGAGAACAGTGACCTGGAGAGAGACTCAGTTCTTGACCTTTCTGCTGAGACTGTGAATCAGGGTGTCAATTGTGATGATAATTGTTACTTAGTAGACCTGAGAAAACCACTCATTTTTACAGGTAAGCAAACAGTCATCTGATGACAAGTCCTCTCTAGTGCTAATAAAACTTGGTAGTTTGTTTGCAACCCACTTTAAACACTAAAAACTAGTTGATCATTCCTATCAAGGGTACACTAGTTGAACAGGTGGCCTTCTCTCCAAGCGATCCAGTCCCATTAAGCAATTCTTAATGTCTGTATTTCTTTGTTTTATAAAACAGTTTGCATGACATAGACATGATATGCTGTGAGTTAAAGGGATGCTGTATGCATTGTTATTGTAGCCATGTTGGTCCCAGGATATTAGACGCAAGGTGGGTGAAGTAATATCTTGATTGGACCAACTTCTGTTGGTGAGACAGGCACTCTTTTGAGCTTATACAGAGCTCTTCTCTTTACAGGGATGTTGTTGATTTAAAAAAAATCAAACTTTTATAGAGCAGCCTTTAACGAGTATGTCTGGAATTTTATTTAAAGTGTAGCTTTAAAAAGCGTTATAAAGGGTTCTCTGCTTCCCTGCTGATTTTTATAGGAGTCTTTTCAGCAAGGGAGAGTAGATGGGCTCAAGACCAACACCACCATTATTAAAAATCTGTCTGAGGATTCAAAAAACATGAGGTTTGTTTTTAATACAGAAATGCTTCTACATACATGCACATTCACTATGTGACCTCTGCTATTGATACATTTGATTTCCTTTGGAATTTTGTAAGGTAACTGAGAGAAAAACACTGGTCCAACTTGAATAATATGCTGTCCCTGAAGAGGGTAGATAGAATAAAGAGCAAGTTAGAAGGCTTCTCCTATCCCTTCTATCTTTAATGCATTTGGAGGATTGGAGACTACCTTCCCGAGCTATTGAGGACATATACCCACCTTTCACCAATATGGCTAGAGCCATATTTTCTTTCCCCTGTTTGCTTGTGAAAGCCATGATACTGACTGGACAGAAACTTTTGTCAAATAAATAAGCAAAGTGGGAAACTACCTTTTCCTCCCGTCTCTTTCAGAGAGAGTCATTCTAGGTAGCATTTCTATCCAAGTCAGTTTAAAAATAATTCAAATAGAAGTGTGTGGGGTATTTTTTAGTTTTGTTTCCTTTTCTTTCACAGAAAAGATTCTTGCATATGAGCTCTCATATCTTTTTAAGTATGCTTATGCAGCCCACAAAAGTCAAGGTGATAAATAATTTGTATTCATTGTTGTTTTTCTGTAGCACTGAAACTAACATCAGCAAAAGCAGTTAATGTCAAAACAGGATGATGGTACTGATTAAAAACCACTAACACTGGCTAAATGAGACGAGAAAAATAAAATTGTCTAATTTCCTGGCTAATTGAATAGATATTGTGTGTCAAATACTCCCTTTTCCACATAAAAAGACCTGGAAGGGGAGGTTTGACCTAAAAAATCCCACTCCAAAACTGTCTAATCTATTAACGAAATTCACCCCTACAAAGAAGAACAAGGTCTAACTACACTGGAACTCTATTTTGAATACTTAAAAGGTGACTAGCCATTATGCTATCTCTGTACAGGAGTGAATTTCACCATGTGAACTGTGATGTGCGTGAAATTGAAATAAATAATACTTGTGATAGTAAACACTGAGCTTAGCAGTAAATGCTGGCGGACCTAGGCCCTGCAGCAGGGTCTAAGTGATACATGAACCTTGCGAGGTCTTTCTGTTCAGCGTCTGGGCATTTCCCCAGAATCTCTAATAGGTTTGTTGTATTTTTTGTAGATCTCAACTGTAATATTTTTTTTCTAGCCAGGCTTGAGTCACTACCAGATCTCTCATTTCCATAAAGTCTGAGCTTTGTGTAGTACTAGAATGAAGAAAATTGCTTTGGTGAATATATGTTGTTATAATATATGAGTGCACAGCCTGAACTTTTAATTTAGATACCATTGCCTTGGAGATGTTTGCTAATTTGAGCTTTAGTTGTATTAACAATGAAGTTGAGTCTGTTGCTGGTTGCAGCCTGTTTTCTGCTGCACACGGATAAGCCCACAAAGTGTTGTGGAGGTAGGATTTAACTATAAAATATTGGTATCAGTCCAATATGTACATCTGGCTTGCTCAGTAAATGTACTTCTGCAGCAATAAAACAGTAGAAAGGGGGAGGGAAGTGGAATAAAGTAAAGAGAAGCGATTAATGATAGAGATAAGAGATAGAATCTGAAGAAAAATAAGCAAAATAAACCCATTAACCCCACAACTTCTCACCCTACTGGAGATCAGCCTTCTGAGTGTATCCTGGAAGGAAATCAAACTTCCATTACAGACTCTAGTGTGTCTCAAGCTTTTGTCATGTCCCCAACATTTTTATTAGGTATTTTTCATGTATTTTATTGGGGGGGGGCTATTATTCATCATATGAGAATTAAATGCTAATGTTTCAGAAGGGCAATAGGGAACTGATGATATGTTTCAGTCAAATGGTTTGCGCATTCTGAAGCGGTCATGGTTTTATTGTTTCTTTGTATGAGGCATTTGAAGAATAGGTGCATGTCTCAACGGATTGTCGTCAGTGAAATTCTCTAGAGAGCTATGAGCTAGTTTGCATCATAGCCATTTCAGTTTTCCTGTTCAGGTTGAATGTTTGTAGGCATGGCAGCAAAAGATAAAAACACACTAGAATCCTGCAGGAAGCTCTAGTCAGATCTGAGTCTTAATGTAGTTCTCAGGTTCCCCAAAGTCTAAGTCTATGGATTTATGACAAATATAAATTCCTTTGAGTTGACAGATATGTTGTGCTCATCAGTTCAGTGGGCAGCTTTAATCTTTAATACCTCTTTCTTAATGATTTTGAAATAAACTCAGGGGAACAAGTGGGTATCCACCTGTACATGCAAAGCTGTTTGCTTAGTCTCCTCTTTTTTTTTTTAATTAGCTGCTGTAGACTGAATACAAATAACTGACACAAGTTAAAATCAGAGTATAGATTCAGAGGTCCAAATATTTAAACTTGGATGCCTAAAGTTAAATCCATGTTTGGGCACTGAAATAAGTGGCATGATTTTCAGGGGTGCTGAGCACCTATTCTTTAACTTGAAGCCAATTAAAGTTGTGCACGCTCAGTCTCTCTGAGAATCGGGCCATTTCTATTTAGCTGCCTAAAGATGTGTCTCATTTTAGACAGACAAGCTTGAATATTTTGAGCAGTGATCTTAAAACCTATAATCTCAAGTGATAAAGTCTCCTCATTTGTAATCGTTAGCTTACAACAGTCTTTTGTATGAGACACTTTAATTCCTGTTTTTGTAGGTCAGAAAACAAGAGGGCAAGATGATATCCTGAGCAGAGCATGTTACAGATAATGCTCTTCCTGTAACAGTGATTACTCTTTATATTCATTCTTCTCCAAAAAGGAAAAGGGTTCAGTTTGCTGTTTGTTGGCCATCTATGTTGACAGAACACTGTAAATTAACTGGAAGAAAATCTTGTCAGTTGTATGCATTTTTATGATTGCTTTGGCTTTCCTGCAGTGACAATAAACAAGGTAAGCTGTAAAGAAGCTTTATTCTACAATATGTAATATAATTAATTTGATTACATTCTAGTTTATTTCAGAAAATTTCCTGTTATACAGGTAATATAGAAGTATTTGGAGAACTAGCACCCTCAAAATCTACAGGCATATGGCAACTGAAAGACAAAACAACAGTAAAATGCTTTGTGTTAACAAGTCATCTTGCATGATGGTTCTTTCACTCGTATTGATTTTTGGTACATTTTATTTTAGACTTGGTTGTAATAGTCCATTAAAGTACTTCCCCTTGAAATGCTCTAATATCTTGAGGTTGTTGCAATTTACTTGCTACATTTTCAAGGATACACAAAACACTGCTACAGACAAGTTTTTTTCTCAGAGAAAATAAGTTACAAACTCAATTCAGATTCTAAGCATTTTTGACAGCCATTCTTGTTTGCCAGCAATCAAGAAGAATAATTACATCTTTCTGCTTTTTCCAGAGTTGTTTGTTAATGTTTTATAATTAATATACATTTTAAAACATTTTCATTTGTAAAAATATTTACTGTACTTCTATCAAATTTATAGTTCTAACTTAACTTTATAAAAAAGGCAGTTTTATAAGAAAACAAACAAAAAAGCAATAATGCTCTGTGTGTGTGTGTGTGCGTAAGAAAGACTCAATCTGTCTCCACATAATCAAGACAAAAAGGACACAATGTAGTAACAAATCTGTCTGCTTTTGTATATATCTGCTGGTTTGGATTGAGGTCAGAAACATGTAGCTCTTAGGCTCAATTCTAGTTGTCTTGTGTACTCCATGGAACATATGGCAAAATCAATATCTATTAAGATCAAATAAAAGTGAAAGTTAAGGAACACAGACTTATTAGGTGAAATGTTTATAAGTAAGGATTTTAAACAGGAAAATATATTTTAAATAATTATATTAAATCCATGATATAAAACACAAACTGTACCATAGATTCTAGATGGTATGAACTAAAGCCAGGTAAATAATGTTTAGCAAATAATGTATCTGACAATTTTAACCTCCTTTTTAGTTTGTGAAATGCATACAAGCAGTTTGTAATTTTCTTGAATTCATTATTTACCAAATAATTTAGACAAATGCTTCAAAGGGCTATAGATTGTTGCTGAGCATTTCATTGTGACTACTATATATTTCATATTCAAAACTCAAGCTATCTTGGGCTATGTCTATACCATGTGAAAAACACAGCTCCCTGACTGATGCCAGTTTCATCAACAAAAGCGCTGGTGTCAACAGTGCTGTGTCGGCGGGAGACTCTCTGCTGCTGACATAGCTACCACCGGTCATTGGGGGCGACTTAATTAGGCTGGCGAAACAGCTCTCTCCCATTGGCACAGAGCAGCTACACAGGAAACCTTACAGTGGTGCTGCTGCAGCGGTACAGCCGTGCCGCCGTAAGGCCTGTAGTGTAGACATAGCCTTGACTGCTCTGGATTGGATATATATAATTACATGTTATTGTTTCTGTTCCCTGACTGGACAAGCATAACCTTTAGATTCAAGTTTCTGGTGCAAATCCTCACACTCATTCAAACTTAATTTTCAATGCATATTTTTAATATTTACTTCAAATTTACTGCTTCAACAAATATTCTTGCTAGTAAATTTATTTGCTACAATATTTGCAGAAAGCTAACACATAAGGGGGTAAACATAACAAAACAAATGTAATTTTTATTGGAACAAATATTAAAATACTTTTTTAAGTTTTCATTCAGCTGTAGTCTCCACAACACACATGCATATAATTAAGTAGGATATGTAAATAGGCTTTACATTTTTAATAGTGCATGGAAATGGATCACAGACTTCTGGGAAGAGCGTACCCATTTGTGTTCACATGAGGGTAGTTAAACAGTCAATAAATGTACTAGAGCTGGGTCCTCATTCAATACTAGATGCCACAATTATGTTAGTTTTACCCAGACAACTTTAAATGATATCACACTATGCATCTGCCATATTTTGTGCCTACAGTGAAGTTGCCCCTTGGTAGAGGAATGTAAGTGAAAAATAACTTGTAGGAAATATTTTGCTACATTTGACTATACCAAGCCCTCCTGTCTCCTCTCCATCTCCTGCTTTCCATCTATGTCCTTTTGGTCCTCTGACATCTCTCCAGTTCCTCTTGGCTCCTTGCTCATCTCCATTCCCTCCCCATGTATCTTCTGTATTCCCTCAGCAGCCTTCTTGCAGAGGATCTGCCTGAAGGGGATGACAGCCTAATAATAATAATTCATAATAAAAAAAACAAACAAAAAACTTTTTTTGTTTCTTTGCACCTGACTTAAGGACTTGGTAATGGTTTGTTCCAAAAGAAACCCAGGTCATAGGCCTCTAATTTGGAGATAAAGTTATAGGAGCTCATTAGGTCTGCTTAAGAGATTTTAGACAAATTGTTGAGAATAAGTGCTCCACAAGTACCATCTTAATACCCATGTGCACTTGTAAGGTAGACTCTCAGAATATTTACTCTCATTTCACTTATCCTATTCACAACTGTTGTAACCACAAAATAAACATAATTTAATATTATACATGTGTTGACTAATATATGCTGGCTAGCATACCTATATATTATGCTGATAATACTTCCTACCACATATATTCCAAGCATTTAAGTATACATATTAAGTATTAATATCAGTTATATAGGCCTGTACCTTTATTGTAATCCTGTTCACTTATGCTAAGTATTCTATGACAACTTGCATTAGCTGGAGGAAGTTTTGGCTTAAGTAGATAGGAAAACTGTCAGTATCACGACATACAATAGTTGCTTCATAGCAACAGAAAGGGAGTTACCCTCACAAACCTATTTATTCTAGTACAGGCCTAGGAGGTGTCTTCATGCCTCTTAGTACCTGGAATGCATGTGCTCAGAACAAAGATAAGGCTACATCATGACCTGAAATGCCTGGTTCAGAACAAAAGATAAAGGGGTACACCATGGTACCAGAAACAAACAAGGTAAAAAGTAGATTGAGTTCAGTTTCAGGTGAAGTATATAGTATCTTTTACTGGTAAATAAGTAGGTTATAAAAAGATGGTTTTAGGGATGTAACTTTGCAGGGCATATCTTCCATATAAGGTGAATGTAACATTGATGCTCTTTGACACTGGCATCGTACAGAACCTTTTCCCTGTAACATAATAATAAGCCTGACTAACATTGGTTATTTAGTCTCTTGAGTATATTTCATTTAAAAAAAAAACAAAGAACCAAAATGTGGTCAAGCAATTGACTATACAATTTAAACACATGCCATACCAAAAATGTTGAGAGCATTATGTTTGCAAAATTATATACTTCAAAGTCAGGAAAATAATTTCTTGATCAGTGACAGCTAAGAAGCTAATACTTTGCATCCCTTTGGATGGACACTTGGATCAATGATCTGTTCGATATTGCAATATATGAAAGACTCACTTTGCTAGACAAGGTGAATTGATCGTTCTGTGATCACTAGTGCAATTTGATAACTAGTTGGGGACTCCTGTTGACTCATAAGCCATATGTGCAATTGTGATGGATAAGAGTTGGGGACTGAAGAGGTGTAAAGAGGATGTAGGGTTTTGTTCTATTACGGATCTGTCTGTCTGTGTTCTTATACCATGTCTCTCTCCAAGTGCTTAATTTAGTGAATTTGCTCAATCTTAATGGTAAAACCTGGACTCAACACCCAGCTGAGTACTTGAGCTCTCTGTTGGAGAAGTCTGTCCAAATGAAGGGGGAGTAACTCCATGGGAGGTACTGCAGCCTTGACCCTTACATTTGCTGACTGCATCACCTCTATGGATCCATGCAGCTGTAATTCCACCACCCAGTCTCCCAGCTGACCCAGCACTAAGGCATAATTAAGCCCTTCATGACTACTACTACAATTGTTGTTATTTCTTCATTTGCATTATAATAGTACCTAGAGGGTCCACCAAGACCGGAGTACCATTATGCCATACAAACACATAGTAAGACATAGATACATAGCAATCCTTGCACAGAAGAGATTACATTGTAAATAGACAAGAAACACAAAGGGTGCGAAAATGGGGAATTGAGGCACAGAGACACTGGTGTTTTTCAAAAATACTTAGCATTTGCTTAGCTCCACTACCACAGAAATCAACAGTAAAATTACCATTGACTTCTAAATGCTCTTGAAAATCCACTGCAAGTGTTTTGCCCAAAGTCGCACATAAAATCTTCAGGAGAACCAAGAACTGAATCCAGATTACTTGAGTGGAGATGGCCAAAACTTGGGATTTTTAATTTTGGGGAAATTTTGATATTTTGAAATTTGGTTACGTTGTGATTCAGAATGAAACCAATTTTTTTTTGTAATTTCCTGCAAAGTGGAAAGTCCAAAGAAAAAGTCATTTCCGCAAGACTGCCACATGGTGTTTCTGAAATAAAATATGTTCCCTGGGACTTCCACAGCCGCTGACTTATATTTGTAAGATTTAAACATGTAATATCATAGAAGAAAGCTAATAAAGTACAAGTCATTATGCTGAAACTAGTCAATGCTAAGTTCTGACTAAAAATTGGCACTAATCTAAAGGGCCCTAAAATAAAAATGTAATCGAAGGATAAAGTGGAATACATTTCAAGACTTTTTTTTTTTTTTGGCTAGAGTTATTGTATACTCTGTGTCAGTCCAGTATTCAAATACAACCTACCTCCAACAGTTTTGACATTTTTTGGCCAAGAGTAAATTTCTGTACATCTCAGAAATTTATTTCAGTTATTATAGTTCATCAGGTTTCAGAGTAGCAGCTGTGTTAGTCTGTATTCGCAAAAAGAAAAGGAGTACTTGTGGCACCTTAGAGACTAACAAATTTATTAGAGCATAAGCTTTCGTGAGCTACAGCTCACTTCATCGGATGCATCCGATGAAGTGAGCTGTAGCTCACGGAAGCTTATGCTCTAATAAATTTGTTAGTCTCTAAGGTGCCACAAGTCCTCCTTTTCTTTTTATAGTTCATCAGTAAGAAAAACCGGTATTATTTTAGACCCCAAGTTAACAAAGCACTTAAGTGTGCACAAGCGTGTGTCATGATTTTAGGTTAATATGTGTTTTGAAAATAGGCCTTAGGTTCCTAGGTCATTTAAGGGCTTTTGGAAATTTTAGCCTATGTCACCAAAGATGATTGAAAAGAACAGGAGGTAAAATGTACTATTTCCTTTTTCTTATTTCTGGATGTCTAAAAGTCTAATAATATTCCATTACTCCCTCTTCTAAGAAGACAGCAGTTCAAATTCAAAGTTCAAATTCAAAATGCATTCAAAATGTCAAGGAGGAATGATCTTTGATGTCTGATTATGTTATGTTCTTTGGGGGGGTTTTTACATTACATCTTAAGTGTGCACTTGTCTTTCATCTTAACAAATGACTTGTAATATGAATGATACCTTTTATACAAATATATTTTAAAAGATCAAACTCTTTTAAAAGAATCACTGTAAAATCTGTAACTAAGGCAACTAGACTTAACAGGTATAGGGACATGAAAAATAATGTAAGCGCTCTTTAAATAGTTTTTAAAATCTCTTTTCTGTAAAATATCTGGTATAAGCAAAGCATGTGAAGGTATTATATAGTATAAAGTTTTTACTGGCATTTTTAAAAATGGCCACATAATTTATGACAGTCTATCACATATACTCTATATTGTCTGTGAGGATCCCAGTCTATAAAGAAAATCAATAAAAATACTGTAAATATACAATTTATCCAAAAGAACTATGCAGACATACAGAAAAGGCACCAGGTTTTTTTTAAAAAATACAGTATTTTTTCATCCAGTTGCTAAAAACAAAATAGACCACAAGACTCAATTTACTTTGTAGTCAAAGAAATCCAAAAAGGGTAGTGAGACTATATGAAATCCTGGCCCCATTGAAGTCAGTAGGAAGTTTTGCTATTGACTTCAGTAGGACCAGTATTTCACTCTTTATAACAAAACGAACATCAAATAACGAGTAACAGATTGCCTGGAAGAGAGTAAATGCTAAAGTGAAATTAAAAAAATGAGCGCCTGAGTCATAATTAACATACATGTTTGTAATAACTTTAAAACACACCTACTATATGCAGTAGCTGTTACTTACTACAAAGAGGAGGGGGGTGAGCCAAAAAGTTGTAAATCGGGAAGACTATGTGCTAGTTCTCTCAACCATAACCTACAAATATTAAGATTTCCTGAATCACAAAGGTGTAGATGAGATCTTAAAGAGAAGGGGCTGCAATTTTAATAAGGAACTTATTTAAATTTGGTTTGTTTGGACTTTATCTAGTTTGGAAGGACTTAAAGAAGGCTCTTTTGACACTCACGTTTTATTGTCTGAGGCACTGATTTCAAAATACATCCATATCCTCTTTTCAAATATGTCCTTAGCAATGTTTCTTTTAAATGTTAGGATATCTCTTTGGCATGATGATCTGTGAACTTCCAGTTCAGAACATTTCCAGAAAAGAAGTCATACGCAATTTCAGAAAGTGATCCTCCACACTATCAAGTTTGATGTGACTTCTAACATAATTTTAAAAGAATATTAAAATTTTAAACTTGGGTTTCTTGTGAAAGAGAGGGCTTTGAGATGGTTTGTTTTCAACATTTGCTAGTTTATTTGGCTTCCAACATTTTATTTTTGATTAATAGCCAGGGCATAATATTAGAGTGGGTCTGATGATCAACCAGAACTGTGTATTGCAGAACAGTTAATACCAATTGTGTGTGTGTGTGTGTGTGTGTATATATTACCATGACCTTATAAGCCAGTCAATGGCCACTGGCAAAGGGCTCATTATCCGTAACTACAACTATTATCAGACCTGACAAATTCCTCCTTTTGCACTATGATTGCTTATCTGTTATTCTTAGTAGATAGTCTTGATATCATGGCAAACTCCACTATACATAACTCAACCGTTGTCATAATTGTTATCCAAAAAGTATCTTGTAACGTATTGCAGGAAAACTGGTGACACTGAGATAATTAATATTTTTGTGTGTTACATAGGGTTAGCTGTAAAAAGTTAGGTAGTGTGCTAGAAATATGTTTGTTTAGACCAAGCAATCCAAGTAGAGCTGATAAACAATTTGTCCTAGCAAAGGAATGTTTTTTTGTCTATTTCCCTTTGTCTCCAGTATAAATTAAGTAAGGTGATGCCAGAGACAGTGGAAGTTATATTTATATCTGAGTCAACAGGAAAAGCAAATTGAGAGAAGGGCGAGGATTGGAACACAGCATGGTATCAACTTCCTGGAGCACAAGCAGCACAAGAGAAAAGCTTTATCTGGGGATATACTCCAAAAGAATACATTTCAAAGGTTACTGGACTATAAGAAGAAGTGGAGAGAAACCCTTAGTTATCCATCACTTAGTGGACAAAGGGAATTAGGATTCTTTGATTCTGTGAACAGTGGATCTTCCTCCCTGAAGGGCTGGAGATGCAGACAGCTTGATGGAAGTGAAAAAGCTTTAGTCACTGAAAGTGTGTTATTTTGTGTTACTTGTAATCATTCCTGACTCTTTTCTTGCTTAGAATCGCTTAAATACATGTTCTTTATTAATAAATTTATGCTTAGTTATACTGCAAATCATCTCAGTGCTGTTATATTAAAGTGGGGAGTGCATCCTCAGTTGAGCCAACAGGCTGGTGTGGCAGTGGACTTGGTTATTTTCTGAGAGTGTCCAATGAGAGGGACTGGACGTTTCAGAGAGATGCCTTTAGGTAATTTGGAACTGGATGCATTGAATGTTACCTGCAAGGCAAAGTTTAGACTGTCGAGTCTCAAGGAGTTTGGTGGTGAGGCCGGTGGAGTGGGTGGTAGGGAATTGTCAGAGTTTAAGCTCCAGCAAAGATCTCTTTAGTTGAGGCAGGGAGAGAACACAGTGATTTACGGTTTTGGGTTCCCTGAGGAAAGCATCACAAGATCACAGGTATAAGAATTTAGGCTATTGGATTTGATGGGCCATAGGTTTGAGCCAATATGGCAATTCTAGTCCTGGACAGTGATCAGCACCAAATGCTTTACAGGAAGACGCAAGAAACCCACACATACAGAGGTGGGATATAATCTGGACCTTCAGTGAAAATCTCATCCTAATCCTTACTATTTAAAATTAGTTTTAATCTTGAATTGTGAGGCTTCACAAATATTACTTTTTAACTTCAAACTGCTGAATAAACATTAGTTACGGTATTCCCATTTCATCCCTGCCTTCTGACAAACCTAGGCCCTTATCCTGCAAACACTGACACACAGCATGCATAACTTTAAATAGATATATCCGTGTTTGCAGGTTAAGGGCTATAGGGCCTGTAAAGAGTTAACCATGCACATATCCTTACTCCCACAGGCAGGGGCACCAGAAGAGGGGGCGGATGGGGTGAAATCCCCCACTCCTGACACATTTGGTAAAATTTTGTCCACCAGCTGTTAGTGCTGCTGTGGCTTTAAAGACAGCTTGGTGCCAAGCTGGTGGGTCTTCTCCCCCTGCCCTTAGAGAATGGCAGCAGAAGAACTCGGCTTACAACAGCTGCCAGCTGGTGTGGGGTGGCGCTGCCTCTTGGGCTTCCCACATGCTGCCAGGGAGGATGCTGAGGAGCTGGCTGTGGTGGTGCTGGTTCTGGAGAGGGGGAAATTGGTGGCCTGGGGAATGGTACCAGACATTTTTTTTTAAACTGTGCAATCTGTGCAAGCCTCCCCCCACCCCAGGAGTCTGAATTCGACTGCTGTCTCCTAGTAATGCTGGAGGCAGCACCGGGTGAGGCTGGCTGTCCCAGATGTTTGACCGAGCAAAGGGTCCAGCCTGGCTGTCAAGTGGTGTTAGCGTGGAGCAATGGGGATGGTGCAGAAAAGTACCAGCCCTGCCCAGCAATTCAACTTTGTGGTTCAGGAATCGGGATAAGACTTGGAAAGGCCCATCCTCTGCCCACCTTGACTCACCCAAATCCAGCCTCCAAACCCTCCCCTTCTACTCCACAGGATGTCTCAATCGCCTCCCTCCGACCCTGATCCTATTCAGTAAATTTTGGAAAACATTCAGCAATTTTTTTTTAGATTTCACCCTCCCTGCTGCTTATGACCCCAAGTGGCTCTCTTGCCACTTGTAGTCCCATTGAAATTGGAACACTTTGCAGGATCAGGTACATATTTTGGGTATTTTAACTGAATTCTGGATCTCTTAATTTGCCATATACCTGTATATAAAAGTAAACTGTTCTTTGCATTACTGGAAACTTTGCTTTAGGGATAGATGGGAAATGCTATGTATTAAAGAGAAATGAGCATTGGAAGGACAACACATTTTAAGAGGTAGGTCCTTCTGCTCACTGAAAGCAGGAAGCATATCCATCTGGCCAAGATCCTTTTTATTGATTTTTGTAAAAACTGCATTTAGTGAGTGTAATTTCTCAAAGGAGAGGAAAAACTTAAGTCCTAAATATTTAATAGCATTCAGGGAGTACTGATATTAAATTGCATGATCTTACTTTTTACAGTGAAAGCTCAGTGGGAATAGTTCAGATTTATCATTGTTTACAGGAGACCAAAGAAAGCAGGATCACTGAAAGATTCTTGATGTAAAAGGGCCTGATTTTCAAAAGGTCAGGCATGAAATTGCATATGCAAAAAAGTGCATGCAGTTATGAGCCTAATATGCTCATGCAACTATTCTGATTGAAGAAATAATTCAGGCAGTTTGTACATAAAAATAGTCAGACTAAGTGGAAATCTGAATGCCCAAAACCTCATTGCATAGGCAAACAAAGTAATTGCATGTATAAATTAGATGCCCAATGATATACTTTATTTTTTAAAATGCAGCACACATATAGAAACATCCTTGATTTTCATGCTTGCTTTGGTTTATCATAGTATAAGTCTAAGATGCTCCCATTGTGTAAAACAAACAAAAATAAATGACCTTGCAATTCCTTCAGCTGAGACATGACAGATTACTTGCAAGTGCAAATGCCCTTATGCATGTGCATTTTTCATAATTATGATGGATTTATGAACATATTTGTACATGTAATTATTAATTTGACTTTTTTAAAAATTGGGCCCAATATAATTTGGAATAATTAGACTAGTATAATTAACTAGAGTGAAGAAGGAAGGGGGGAAATGCTGCCTTATTCAGATATCTAACAGCTTGTCTTGGCTATAGTGTTAGCTCAAGGTATAAATTGAGTATTAACTCTAACCTGACTCCCATTCATGTGCAAAAATATTTTGGGTGAGTTAAGTGGTACATTAAACTCTAGCTAGCTGGCCCATGGGGGTATGAGTTGAAGCTTGTTGAGAGCTGCAAATGCTAGATTTAGTAATATCATAGGTATGCAGGTACAGACTGTAGCTGCAGTTAGCATAATATATCAGATGCTAGTCCAATCGCTTTGTGCTGCTAATCAAAGCACTCGGTGTAGCTTGAGTGCAGGTTTTTCAGCTCTCAGTGGTGTGAGACCAAATGCATCCGATGAAGTGAGCTGTAACTCACGAAAGCTTATACTCTAATAAATTTGTTAGTCTCTAAGGCGCCACAAGTCCTCCTTTTCTTTTTGCGAATACAGACTAACACGGCTGCTACTCTGAAATAAAGCCGTGGAGTGGCTCAAGTTTAAGTAACTGGTGCTACCTGTTGCTTTCAACTGTGCTGTTTAGTTGCAGTATGCGACTCAGCCACTAGATGTCTCCTCTACTGTACAGCGATTCAGACATGGTTTTGGTTCTGGTAAACAAAGAGTAAGTTAGAACTCAAGCTGTGTGGAACTCCATTTGTCTTCAGTTCCTAGTTTTCCTTAATAGTCTCCTGTTTGAGAAGGGGTGCGACTCTCTATAGCATGACAAGCAGTGCAAGGTCGTACTTCTCTCTGGTTCCTCTCTCTTACTGTGAGTCGTGTGTGTGTGTTGCAGACTGTTCCCCAACTTCCCCTCCAACACAACACGAAGTGATTATTTGAGTTCTAGTAATCCACAACACGAGCTATACGCTGCCCACATCTCCACGGGGAAGGCAAAGTCCCTGCTCACGTGGTAAGAGGGAAAGCAGGATGAGCACACCAGACCACCATCTACCCCTAGCCCCCCAAGGACGCGTTACTGAAAACTTGCAACTGCTGTTGGCTTCAGGCTTGCAATGATCCCCGTTGTGAGGCTGCTCCCCGGGTCCGCAGTGCGACGGCCACCGCGATGCCCGAAGGGCAGAAGGAGGCGGATTAGCGGCGTGGCGAGCTCACCAGGAACCGATGAAAAGGGGGAAGCAGGAGGGGGCTGAAGAGGTGCAGGGCTGAGAACGAGGGTAATAGGACGGGACTGGAGGGAAGGAGACCTGGGAGAACATGGAGGGGGTGCAGGAAACTAGGAAGAGGGGGCAGGGTAATAGGGGGCATGCCTGGGGGAGGGAGGCAGAAGTGGCTCACGGGAGTAAGGAAAGAGGGGAAGCTGGGCAGCACGAGGGGTGGGGGCCGATGCTGGGGAGGGAGAGGAACCGCTGGGGCAGGCGCCCGGAGCGGCCAGGCTGGGGACGCCGGCGCGCTCGCGCTCCCACTCACACGCACGCGCGGGAGAGGCCCTGGGGAGGCTGCACGAGGCGGGGGCCCGCTGGGCGGCTCGCCTGGTTACGGGCGTGACGCGCTGCCGCCGGCCGGGCCCCGAGCCCGCAGGCCGAACACGCCCCGCGGGGGGGGGAGGGGCTCGTCCCCCGCGGCGCCTCCGGCCTTCCTCGCCGGGCAGGGCAGCCCAGGCCCCGGCGCTCCTCCTCCCGCCCAGCCCCTCGGCGCCGGGGAAGGGGCTGGCAGCGGGGGTGCAGCCGGGTTGGGCGCGGAAGGGGCGGCCGGGCAGAGCCGCGTCATTTCGGGGACGGGGGCGGGGCGGGCTGTTTCCCTTCCAGGCCCCACGGCAGGAGCCGCTGCCAGTTGCGTAAAAGCAGCAGCCGGGGCGGGGAGCCGGGACACCATGCCGCCCTGACCGGGAGCGTCCTGAGCGCGCCGCCGAGGTGAGTGCGGCCGGCCGCCGCCCGAGCGCCCCCTGCTCTGTGCTGCTCCCCAAGCTCCGTGCAGCTCTTCCCCTGCTGACTTCCGCCCCCCGGCTCCGGCTCCGGCTCCTCGCCCCCTGCTGGCTTCGCTCTGTCCCCCCGAGCGCTGTCCTCTTCACCCCCCTGCTGGCTTCTCTCTCTGCCCTGGATTCCTTACCCCAACCCGGCTGCCCTCTTCCCCAGCACCCCCTGCTGCTTAGCCCACCGCTGAGCCCGTGTACCCCATTCCGCTCTGCGCCCCCCACTGTTCGCTCCCTGCTTCCTTTCCCCTTGCTCACCACCCTCCGGTCCCTGTTTTCTTTTCCACTGACTTTCTCAAACCCCGATACAGTTTAAATGAACAAATGAGTTTCCTCTGCAGCACAAAACAGTTGCTTGCAGGGCTGTTGTAGCCCTGTTGGTCCCAGGATATTAGAGAGAAAAGGTGGGTGAGGTAACTTTTTTTTTTTAGTGGACCAACTTCTGTTGGTGAAAGAGACCAAGCTTTGGGGCTACACAGATCTGGAGAAGAGCTTCTCTCTTTCACCAACAGAAGTTTGTATGAAACAGCCTAAATTAGGAATGGAACTAAAACATCCTTCCACACCCTTTCATGGACTGCATAAGAAGATTGTTTTAAGACAAGAAACTGTTACTTGAAAGGTGATAATTTATCTTAATGCATTCTTTTAATTAGGTTGAGTTATTGACAAATCTACTTGTAAGCAACTTTTTTTTTTTCCTTTTTTTGGTTGGCTTAGGAAGAAAGGTTTCAGAGTAGCAGCCGTGTTCGTCTGTATTTGCAAAAAGAAAAGGAGTACTTGTGGCACCTTAGAGACTAACAAATTTATTAGAGCATAAGCTTTCATGAGCTACAGCTCACTTCATCGGATGCATTTGGTGGAAAAAACAGAGGAGAGATTTATATACACACAGAGAGAACATGAAACAATGGGTTTATCATACACACTGTAAGGAGAGTGATCACTTAAGATAAGCCATCGGATGCATGAAGTGAGCTGTAGCTCACGAAAGCTTATGCTCTAATAAATTTGTTAGTCTCTAAGGTGCCACAAGTACTCCTTTTCTTAGGAAGAAAGTTACACTTGTATTGCCAAGTCTTATCTCTTGGCTGGTCATGCTTATCTTTGCTAAACTAAACCCTATCTTTCCTTTATTCCAGTTTTAATAAACAAATGGAAAGCTAATATCTTGTGTTTTAAACTAAGTTGGGAAGTCTCTAAAAATTCACATGCACTTAAATATTGTTTTAGGTTTGATGCTGTTGTGTGTCAGAGTTAGAGTAGTAATAGCAACTGCTATTGTAGACTTCCCTGAAAGGAAATAAAAATGTTATCATTTGATGTAACATGTTACCTATTTAAATATGCTTTTGAAAAAGCTTATATTAAAAATAAGGGTCTGACTTAAATTTGGGAGATAGGGAGAGAGCTAGGAAATTCACAACTTCAAATTCTAGTTAGATGTCATGTCCACTGTATCCTAGGAATGGATGGAGTCCCTGAACAGAGTGTAATCTTTCATACCCTCAAGTAAATTCTTCCAGTGATGATTATTGCATGCATAAATTCCCAGCACATGGTGAGAACTGACCTCAACACCTGCAGCAGTACACAAATGCAGTGAGTTCAGGATGAATTAGCTGCCTTAACTTTGAATTCCACAGTTTTTTTTTTCTTTGTTTAAACCAGATTGATAATGATTTATTGTAACTTGTTTTTAAGTGCATTTTTGTTCTAACAAAACTACTGAATGCATTAAAAATTCTTTAATAATTCACAACAAATTTGACAGGGTGCTCTCACCTCTCAGCAGGTAATAAATGCTGTAGCAGGGTCTTGCATTGTAAAAATAATCTAACCTTAAGTATTTTACATCGGGGTTCTCAAACTTATTTTTTGATAGCGTGGACCATATCTTAATCTCATGGGCTACCTCCCCTCCCATTTGCAACATATGGACAATATTCTCTCCTATTCATGATCATATAATGTTCATATGGTATCTACAGCAATCGCTTGCATAAAAGTAATATTAGAAAAATACTTAATATAGTTTTAGCTTCTTTTAATGAAACTTATCAATTGGAAAAAAATAGTGGAGCCTGCACCATGTTACCAGCCAGCTTTCCATAGACCACCAACAACTGCTCTGGACTGCCAGTGGTCCATGAATTAAAATTTAGAAACCTCTACTGCATTATCATAAATGTTTGAAATTGAGCTATGATTAACAACAACAACCCCAAACAAAAAAATCCCCAAACAAACAAAGTGTGTTGTTCATTTGCATGGAATTTGCAAAATTCAGGAATTTGCAATGGTTATGTGAATTAGTGAGATGTTAGCTTCTGTTTGGTGTTATATTGAGTTTGTGGTGCTTTACTACTCAATATGGTAAGAACAGAATGGAGGCTATTGAATTAAATACAAAAATGAAAAATAGGCAGAGTAGGCCTTGTTTATTTTTCTAGCTTGTTTCTAATATGTGGTAGATTTTGACAATGGCTAACCACCAGCTGGGGATTTTAAACATGGTAGGCAGTTCTGGATTATGGGAGAAACACATTAGCTGTTCCTGCTACAATGATCATCAGTGAAATAGTTAATGTTGGTAATATATTGTCATCTTAAGGTGTCAGAATGATCAGTCTGTTGAGATGAAGTTTCCTCACTCTTCATTAAAGGCTTGGTCATGCCAGACGGTGAGGGTGCTTAGCACCTCACAAGATAAAGATTCTGTGGTTACTCTATTACAGTCAATTATCCAAATGTTGCTAGAAAGAGCTACCATGTCTTCATTCATAGAACTCTCATGTGCTTTTAGAGCACTGGCATGAAAAGAACAAAGGTTAGTATGGTGACAAAGTATCACACTTAGCATTTGAGACATGTATGTAAAACAAAAATTGTAATAGTTATGTGGTGCACATTTTCAATACAGCCACAGATTGGGTACCCTGTTTAGGTGTAGCCTTAATTCTGTGTTTCTAATAAAAGTTTAACTGTAATTTTCTTGGAAGATAATATGTATGAAATCACCATGCCTGCAGCCTTTACATCATCTTAATTAACTTTTGTTGAGTTTAGAGTATACTATATGATCAAGTTTAAAATGTTGTCCCTAAGGGATAATTTATGAGCACAGGGATGTCCATGAAAGTATAATAGGAGTTGTACAGCTAAATCCTTGGAATTAAAGCATATGTTTTAGGGTATCTGGAAAAACTGGCTACACAATATTTTTCATATTTAAATACCTTGCAGATTGTCTTGGTGTGTGTGAGGATCTTACCCTGCAATATTACGCACACTTTAAAGTTGAGGCAGTTTTATGTGCGCCTAAAGGAAAAAAGGTAAGAGAAGGCTGGGAAGTAACGTAACCTAAACCTAAAACAAAAAAAGTGTAATGCTATGCTGAGGAAAGAGTAGCTCTTTGATCTGCTAGACAATGATAGCCTACCTTCTGAAGAAACTTCAGTCAAGAAAGATTTTTTGGTGCATGCTATAAATAGACTTGCAATGACACATCTGAATTTACTGGTGTAGGATGACCTGTTGCTCATTAGAATTAAGACTGCAGTGCAACAAGGAAAAAACAAGGCCCTTATCTTGCCATATCTAGTTTATAGATTCAAAGATACTCAGGTGAGAAGGGACATTATGATCATCTAGTCTGACCTCCTGCACAATGCAGGCCACAGAATCTCACCCACCCACTCCTACGAAAAACCTCACCTATTTGAAATGCTTAGTCATTGGAGGTCCCACTTGTGGAAATCCACAAGTCTGAAATCTTTTGGCCAAAAGAGTTGGGGGCATGTGTGCCCTGCATGTCTTCGTGCCCCCTTACCAGAGGGACTAAAGGAGGAGTGCACCTCCAATTAGCACTCTGTTTGCTTACTTGTATAGGAGGACTCTGAAGTAGTGGGGAGAGTGAGTCATAGGATTGGCATGCATCTCAAAGAACTACCAGTTAGCAGTGCTTCTAAAAAGGGGGGTCATGACCCCCAGGGGCATTGTGGGACAGGTTTGGGGAGGGTTGCAAGTGTAGGGCCGGCGTTATGGGGTGGCAAGCAGGGCAACTGCCAGGAGACACACACCACAGGGGACCCCGGGAAGCTTAGTTACATGCTTCAGCCCCTCACTGCCTGCAGCTGGAAGCCCGAGCCCCCTTGCCTGGGGCTGAAGCATATAACTTAGCTTTGTGAGGCCCCTGTGTCATGGGGCCCTGGGCAAGTGCCCTGCTTGCCAATACCAGCCATGAGTACTAGTCATAACTTAATGATATTTAAGGTAGGGGGTTGCAATTTTTTCAAGTCTTAGTAAGGGAAGGTCGCTACTTTTTTTTTTTTTTTTTTTAGTCCAAAGGGGGTCACCAGGTTGAGAAACACTACTGTAAGGTAAGGGCTTTGTTTTTCTTCAGTTATTGTGTGTCTGTGTCCCATTCATGGTGACTAGTAAGCTATTCCCAGACCAGATAGGAGGAAAGTCTTAAGAGTCCTGGCTAAATAAAATGCAGAAACGTTCTTGCAAACCTGGATGCCAGGTCCCAATATTTTGATATGTGGATAAAGCTCCAGGTAGCCACTCAACAAATCTCTTGAAGAGAAACATTCCTAAAGTAAGCGGCATATGTTACCCAGAGTTTTCAGAACCCATAGCAGTGGTAACTTTACTGTTTCACTCCAGGCAGTGTCAGGAATAAATCAGTGGGAACACAATGCTTCAGCTGATGAAAGATTAATACCATTAAGCATGCTCTTATCTAAAACTACAATTTGTTGATTTAAGCACACACAGACACAAAACAGGTTTAGAACATCCCAAATATTTACGTAAAATCTGGGACGGTATTGAGTAAATTGCAGCAGTTCAGCAATGGTCGGTTGCTTCCCTGCCAGGGAGTAAGGTGTCAGGAAAAAAACCCTCTCAGGATAGCTTCAGAGGACTGCTCCAAAGTACGTTCTATTATCTAATCCTTCTACAGCTAACTTTTACAAACACATCATAATGACCCCTACGAGGTCATCACATCTCCTAACATCAATACATTATTTATCAACAAACATTCTTAACAGTCTTAGTCATAATAAACTTCTGTATCAAAGGCGCCCAAACTCCAAGGTTCTCATTCACTAATTTGCTTTCGTCTCAATTGTTGACTTTTTCTCTCCTCTCCTCCCATTCTGATTCGTAGAGACTGGAAGCCTGCAAATGTATTTGACCTCCAGAAACTTTGCTTGTTCAAATTAACCCTTAAGTAGGTGGTGGTCTATTTTTATTAATTCATGATGGCTGAATGCACGTAATATGATTGCAATTGGCTCGATCAAAATCTTGGGTACACTTACCCCTCAAATCTGGGGTAACATGTAAGCCACTTTAGATTTAGTAGAATGAACCCTGATACCTGTGGGAGGGGAAAGGCCCTAATGTTTTGTAATAAGTAAGGGTATGCTGCCTAATTATTGTATAATTGGTCTGACCCAGTATGGCCATTCTTATGTACAATCTCTCAAAATAAATTGACCCCTGGAATTGTCCCTGTATGCTACAAATAAGAGAGATCCTGAATGGCATTGTTCTCTGTAGATACTAACAAAGGTCTCTCTTTACATTTAATGAAATGTAATGTATAATCTAGCTTCCCAATGGTTTGAATGGGGTTTAGCAAAGAAGTGACTGACTGATTCATGTGAAATTTGGAAACCTCTTTAGATAAGAATTTGCGGTGAGACCTCAACATCTTTTTATCCTTATGGAATCCTGTATACTGTGGATCTGAATCAAGGTTTGAATCTTGCTCACCCTCCTAGCTGAGATGATTGCCACTAGGAAAGGAATCTTTATGGAGAGATGGTAAAGTGAGTAGTCATTCATAGCTCAAATGGGGGGTTTATAAGAATGGTTAAGACAATAGTTTGGTGCCAGGGTGGAGGTGGTTCTCTGGTTGATGGAAAAGCCTGGCTCAGGGCTTTAAAGCACTTGGTCACCAGGAGGTGATAGAAGGCTGGATTGGAGGGTGACAGATGAAGTTTGCAGCTAAGTGGACTCTGACTGAAGTGATGTTGGGTCTTGTTTGCTTTTAGTTGGAGAACATAGGATTTTACAAACAGGATCTTTTTGAAAGAGTCACACCTTCCTGGGAGGGCCATATGCAGAATTGTTTCCACTTCCCCTTGAAAGGATTCTGCTGGATGGTTTTCTGTTTTAGCTGAGATGTCTTGTAGAACAAATCCTGCAGACCTCTGCAGAACAAATCCTGTTTGTGTAGCTCAGCCAGCTGACATGTTTGCTATGAAATTCAGGGACTTTGGGAGGGGGTGAAGAATCTGACCTTGGTTCTGAATAAAGTCTCTCTCTTGAATATCCTGCATGTGGAGGTCTTGCACTAGGTGTAGCAGCTGTGTGAACCATAATTGTCTTGCCCAAGAGAGAGCAATGAGGAAAGCTCTGGCTGCATCATGTGTGATCTCTGTGGTGACTCTGAGAATCCTAGGAACCAGAGGGAAGGTGGATAATACATCTTTTGACCAGGAGAGGAGAAAAGTGTCTGATAGCTGGGACTTCTTCCTTCTTTGGAACAGAACTGGGGGCACTTGTTAGCAATGTTGCTGAACAACAGGTTGATAAATTGTATAGTCATTTGCTTGACCAGACTTTGGTTCATTATTTCATTATGAAATATACTTTAGACCAAATAATCAGTATCAGTCAGGTTCATTAATATGGTACAGGAAAAAGGTTCTATATGATACCTGTCCCCGAACAGCGGTCCTGTGCAGCGATGTTACATACACTTTATGCAGAATGTGTGCTCCCCGAATTACATGTTTCAGCTTGTATTTATGATTTTACAAGTTACACATGTCTTCACACATCACTAAAATCCAGCCCAGCAGTTTGTTCCAGTTCCTTAACTTGTTGTTCTGTTCCTTCCTTACCTTTGTTTTAGATACTAGCATTCCATGAAGCTACTGATCCGTGAGTCTTGTACTAAGACATAGAATGAATGTATCTTCATTTTGACAGGTTTCCTATCTGCTTGTGCCAAATACTTACTTAGCATAAATTAACAGGGTTATGGTTTAGGCCTTTTTAGGCCATATCACTGTTATAATATTTGTGCTTAATGTTGTTGGTACTTAATGCATACTAATATATGGTGTGAATAATGCATACAATTAATATGATATATATTTAAGTTCTGGGTCTGACTGCCTAGGAAGGACTACCACAGGAAGGGATCTGGGGGTCATAGTGGACCACAAGCTAAACATGAGTCAACAGTGTAATGCTGTTGCAAAAAAAAGTGAACATCATTCTGGGATATATTAGAAGGAGCGTTGTAAGCAAGACATGAGAAGTAATCCTTCTGCTCTACTTTGCACTGATTAGGCCTCAACTGGAGTATTGTGTCCAGTTCTGAACGCCACATTTCAGGAAGGATGTGGACAAATTGGAGCGAGTCCAGAGAAGAACAACAAAAATGATTAAAGATCTAGAAAAAATAACCTCTGAGGGAAGATTGAAAAAATTAGGTTTGTTTAGTCTGGAGAAGAGAAGATGGGGGGGGCATAACAATTTTCAAGTATGTAAAAGGGGAGGGAGAAAAATTGTTCTTTTTAAACTCTGAGGATAGTACAAGAAGCAATGGGCTTAAATTGCAGTAAGGGAAGTTTAGGTTGGACATCAGGAAAAACTTTCTGTCATGGTGGTTAATCACTGGAATAAATTTCCTAGGAAGGTTGTGGAATCTCCATCGTCGGAGATTTTTAAGAGCAGGTTAGACAGACACCTGTCAGGGATGGTCTAGACAATACTTGGCCCTGCCTTTTTGAGTGCAGGGGACTGGACTAGATGACCTCTCAAGGTCCCTTCCAGTCCTATGATTCTATGATTTATATGATGGCCAGCATATATTAGTCCACAAGGGATAATCCTTCAGAGACCACTTGGGATGCTCTGAGTACTTGCTACTGAGGTGGTGTGCCAGGTAGTTACTTATGCCTGTTTAAGTGAAGGACTGTGGGAATTATGCTCTGTTGAACACACCAGTTCCAGAACCTGGTTGCTTCTTGGCATAAGGTGGTGATGGAGCTCCACTTTGTCTATTGCAGTGGTATTGTCTTTTGGGATCTGGAGGGTGGCATCGGACAGAAAGCCTTGCCTACCAGGCAAATTGCCCTGAGCTCCTGTATGTTTACATGGAGCCTGGCTACTTGAGAGGTCCACAGCCGTCGCTGGTAATGAGCTCCCCATTTCTGTGTGTGGAAATATCAGTCACTAGGAATGAGGGGGGAAGGCAGGGAACAAGAGTGTGGAAGGGGGACTTATTTGCAGACTGTCTGGATTTATCCCCCTGTTTAGGGAGACTAGAACGATGGAAATCATGAGTTGAATATCCATGTTATGTCTGACTAGTACACTGACCTCAGCCAGCCTTACAGGTGAAGTCAAGAGGTATTACTTATGTGCCTGAGTCCACATGGTGTTGTAGTTTTAGGCAAGTTTTTGCAATGGTGTGTGGATTTCTTTGATGTCTGAAATGAAGCTTAAAATTGTTTGGGATCTTTCTTGTGGAAGAAAGGCCTTGGCCGGAGTCTAGGACTGCTCTTATGAGCTCCACCAATTAATTTGGAGTGGGTAGGATTTAGCATACCTGTTTTTCAGTTCCAGAGAGTGGAAGAGTTTGAGAACCAGTTTGAGCTATTAGTGATGTCCTGAGAAGACTTTCCCAGATGAGCCAGTTCAGGTATGATAGATGGTGTATTGCTGAGACTCTGAGGGCTGCTACTGTAAAGTATGTGATTAAAACTTGAGGTTGTAGGGAGTCCAAATGGCATTACTTTGATAATGCTTGTTCCCAGCTGGGAATCAGAGCTACTTCTGTGTGCTGGAACTACTGCCATGTCCATGTGCAAGCATACATCCTGAAACTCCCTACCTACAACTCCCATTTCCTAATCTGGAAGTTGTTTCTCCGTACCTCAACAGAGCACCACACTTACTAATTCCGTATAGTATCTGGGATAAGAAAAATGCTGTGTTACCAGTAATTCCTCCCAAATGTAACTTAAGGAAGTAGTATCTAATATAGTAGTATCTAATACTAGTATAGTAGTATCTAAGACTAACCAATTTAACTCTATTAAAAAAAAAAAAGCAGATTGCTATCGAAAGAGTCTCCTCTCAGCAAGGAAACTAGGATGATTCAATAATCATTTGTTATAGACAAGGATTCATTTAAATATCTTCTTGCTAACGGTAATATTTGGAAGGGAAATGAAAAAGGTAGCTTAAAGAAAATGTGTGTTTTTTGAGCAAGAAATGTTATGAATGCAGCAATGTTAGGAGGATGTTCAAGATAACTTGCTTTAGAATTTAAATAAACTTTTCTGGTCACTATTGCAAGACAAGCTGACAAAGGGGCAGACTAGCAGTTCCCTCTAACTTTGACGCACATGATAAACTAGAAAAAGGTGTACTACAGTCGTATGGAAGAAAAAACTAGATACCATGCCTCACAGGATATTGTGAGACTTGCTTGACTAATGTGTGCAAGTGCTTTGAGTTCCTCAAATTGAATGTGCCAAAATATTGCAAAATATTATGTTGTTACTTTCAGCTGCCATTTTAGCAGAATGAAAACTTAACAGTAGATTCAAAACTTTGGTTTTGTTTTTAAAATGTTTATTTCAGCTATTGAATACTTTCCTTTTCCTTTCCTTTCCATATGTGATTATTTTTTTACAGAACACGTTTTTCTTGTCTCTCTCACACCTAGAGAATGTTACAAAAATAAAATAGAAGAAAAAAGATTATATACCCATTTTTAGTGACTCCATTGTACATAATTTGCATTATGCATTTACGTGACAGCTTCAGATTATTTGGGACCTAAGCATTTTAAAAATAAATTTTAGTCCTCATGGCTTCAGAGAGAACCTGCCAAAGCAAACAAAGTCTAAATGCTGCAGTGACATCTGCCTGAGTCTGCAGACAGCCTGAATCAATGATTCAGTTGAACTCCCTTGTTTTTATTAATCTCACTGGAGTGACAACTCTAAAGCCCAGTGATGACACTTACATGCCAATTTTAACTATTTAATTGCTGACTATATTAGCAGACTGGGAAAGGGAGTGGGAGTGAAGCCCTTAAGAGGTGTGGGTTTGAAATGGCTGCCTGAAAAGACGGAGAGGAAAACAAGAGACACGGCGAACAGGGAGCGATGGAGAAGGAAGAAATAAAACAGAAGTGGGTTCTATCGCTGAATGATGCTGAATAAATAATAAAAGTTTGGTTATTACATAAAAGCTGTATTCTCCCATTGATCTCTTCATAAATGTCCAACTAACATCGGGGAGCTCTGTCATGGTTTGAGGGGAGTATGACATCCTTTTTTATATCCCAGCTCCTGGACCATAATTGAACATGGGCTCTGGTCCTTTCTTCTGAATGAGTTTGACACTGTGCTGGATCCATCCACAGTATTTTACTGTTCTCTCTTGCATATTGTACATATGAGAGAGCCTTATAACTCAAATGTTTATGTAAGCCATATACATAAGATAGGTGGTCTGATCTCCCTCTCACTTTGAATGTATTATAGTCACCCAAAAAGTGCCAGAACCATGTCTTCTCTTCTTAAAGAGTGTCATCACTACTTTTCAAACATATTTTTGAAACAGTTAGTAGGTTCTGGGCTGTCTGGCTACCTTGGATACCTGCACTCCTGGAGTTTTGTTCTTTTAAAGACTTCAGCCATTTATAAATACAATTTCTCATGAGCCTCATCTTTGATGAGCTGTTAAGAGAAGTTCAGTATTCTATACTACTTTGCACTTCTGTAGTATCTTCCACCAGGGGATTTCTAATGCTGTGATCCAGCTAAACTCCTGCACACATACTTAACTTTAAGCACATAAATTATCCTCTTGACTTCAATGGGACTATTTACTTGCTTAAATTTAGGTATGTACTACTATACCTAAATTTAAGCAAGAATACTAGTATCACTGTGTCCCGTGGTTTATTATCATTCCATCAAGTGACACCCGTTATATCCATATCCTTTTTTAATACAAGACACTCATGTTCACCCATCTTAGTATTTAGATGTCTAGTGTTTGTATACAAGCACTTATAAAATTTGTCAATATTTATTTTTCTGCCTTCATGTGGTGTAATTGAATGGGACTCTTTTTCGATGGGTGTTTCTTTTCTGTTCCTACCTGTATGTTATCTTCTATCCTCTCCTCTTTGCTAGGATATAGAGTATCCCCTTTAATAAATCATACTCTAAATGATGTCTCACCACACCTGTCAGCTTTCCCCCAGCCCTTTATAAACTCTTTGAGGATGTTTTAAATTTTGCATGCCAGCAATTTGGTTCTGTTTTGGTTTAGGTGGAGCCCCTCCCTCCTGTATAGGCTCCTCCTTTCCCAAAAGTTTCCTAAGATCATGTCTACACTAAAAACTTAAATTGAGCTGTGTATAATGTAGACCAGAGCTAATAAATGTGACCCTTCCTCTGAATGCCATTGTCTCATCCATTCACTGAGACATTTCAAAAAGTCTGAGATTTTTGAGCCTTCAAAAAGTCTGGGTTTATATGATGCAGAAACCCAGGTTTATTTTTCTCCTGGCTGACATATTAAAAATTCTGTTCTGTCTTGTCCGAGACTCTCTACAGCTTACTGATTACACTCTGCTTTCTATTTCATCTGACTTTCTAATACCACCATCTGGGGGAAAATAAACCACTTTAAATTGTGTTCAGTAAACAGTGTGACATAAAATATTCGCAGTAACTTTACACATTATGTAGCCCATCAGGGTTTCTCATTTATTAAAAATATTTTTTTATTCTGCATTCCATACTATTTGTGTGTTTCTTTATGCACCTGCAGCATGTGCTTTATTTTCCTTTTATAAATGTGGATAAGTAAGGATAGGTTCTTATTAAACAGTCTATCATTACAGTATATAAACATTTTAAAAATTAAAAATGGTGAAGGAAAAAGTGTGCCTGAGAAGGAAATGTACTTGCACTTAGATGTGCTTAACCTGACTTCATTGGGATTCCTCACATGCTTAAAGTTAAGCATATTCTTAAGTGATTTGCTGAATTGGAGCCTTGATGCATTTAGGGACGTTGTCGAAGACTAATGTTTTGTTTTGTCTTTTGTGGGATAAAATCCCTGTGATAGCTGATAACTAGGTTCCAGACAGGTAAATTTGTACATGTCAGAAATTCAGAAAATCACCCATGTTTTCTGTTTAACATATCAGACTTTGTTGCTAATTTGTAAGCCATTTTGCATCCTTTAGTTCATTCCCCTCTACCTCTCTTACAGTTTGGATTTCCATCTCTACCTTTTAATCTCATTGCTCCATACCAAACAATAGTCTGGCTATGTACTAAGAAAGCTGTAGTGATCAATGCAAGTATTATGTTACATGAAAGAGATGTCCTCTTTGATGTCTTTGTTTGTTCTTTCTGAGTTCTGTTCAGTTTGAGATTACACTGTGTGAGAGAAGTTCATGAACAGGAACTGTAGTTTTATAGCCAAGAGCAGCAGTATTAGCATCTTTTTTTTTTTTTTTTTTTAATGACCTGAGCAAACTAGAAATCCTTAAAATATTGTGTGTTAAAGAAGCATTATGTTATGATGGAGTTAGGAAGTAAACTTGTTTTGCTTTTTTAAATAGTCTCTCAGGATTGGATGCTCGGAGGGCTCTGGAACAGTGACTCTGAAGGTTTGTAAGTGTTTACCCAGGATAATCATTCAAGGCCAGAAGAGGACTTGACTCCTCATCTTGGCTAGCGTCAGACCATGTTCCCAGAATGGATTCTTTAAATTCTTTTTTTAAAAGGGTGCTAGTAAAATGTTAGAAAGGTGCCTAAAATTAGTCCTCTAAATCCATACTTAATCATCTAAATAAGTGTGGCATGAACTTCTAATGTGTTGAGCATCTACAACTTCTATCGACGCCAACAGCAGTTGTGTGTCATCAGCACTCCTGAAAATAGGCCTTTTCTTTTTAGGCACACCCATGTTTGAAGCTAAAACTTTGAAAACAGAGATCCTGTTAGCTGTTTATAGTTCTGGTTATTGCAATAGCGACTTTAAAAAACAAAACACCTTTCAAATACATTAATCTTTCCTCTGTGAAGTAGAGGTAGATTTCTTTTTCTGGTTGTCAGAGTAGTAACACCAATTTCTGGTGCTTTAGGTTTCAATGTAGGAAAACAGTCCTATTTTGAACAGCTCTTAAGCATGCGTTTAAAGTTAATGACCTGTTAAGCACATACTACTTCACCTCTCGAGTGGTATTTAAGCATGTGCTTAAATGTTGCTCTGAATAAAGCCCTTAAATATATAATAGATAAAAAGATGCAAAGCTTTCTGTTGTGGGGGGAGAGGAGTATAATTTTGAGCATTCTTACATGAAAGGTCCTCTGTATTGTGTAACATAGGACACCTAAATTACATGGCAGATTTGTAGTGAATTCTGAACAACTTCGTGACAGCTATGTTAATTCATCACAAAATCATTAGATAACTTTCACTTGTACTAGAATAATTCCAAAAATTAACTGCAAAGTAAAAATAGATAACCAGTGATTCTAATTAATTGGAATTGTAGCAGAGGACTCTTTGTTTTAGGAGGTGCACCATCAAGGACAGATGGCTAGAGCATGAAACTCCCCATAAAAAGCTGCTCCTTCTGTGTAGTTGAGGAGCCTGAGATGCAAGCCAGTGTTTCTTTCAAACCGCCCCTAGTTCCCCATGAAACCAGTGTTTATAGCTCTTGCTGCTCTGGCCACTGTCATTGCTGCCTTGAATTACAGAGGATCTCCCTCTTGTTCTGCTTTCTTCCATTGTAATTGTGGTGACACAGGGGCTGCTGAAGAGGAAACAGTGAATTCCTATTGTGGGTGAAACATGCTTGATGTGGAGAGTGAATCAAAAATGGTAGGGGGACAAGCTGAGTTGAACAGGAGCTGGCAGGAAAATGTCCACTTTATATAGTACAGAAAGACTTAGGCTGTACCTCAGCCAAAACATGTAAATGCAGTCATTTGCACAGCTATATTGTGCACAGGGCCTTAGTATTTATTGGCATGTCTGCTCTGCAATTAGACACCTGCAGCTGCCCCGGGCTTGGGCTGCAGGGCTGTTTAATTGTGGTGTAGATGTCCAGGCTTATGCTGGAGCCTGGGATCGATGACCCTGTTAGGTGGGAGAGTCCTAGAGCTCTGGCTGCAGACTGATTTGGTATGTCTATACCACAATGAAACAGCTCCATAGCCTGAGCCCTGTGAGCTTGAGTCAGCTGGCCCGGGCCTGCCGTAGGTGTCTAATTGCAGTGTAGATGGGTGGGTATGTTACTGTCTAAAATCATCCATAAAGTACAAATGAACAATAAAACCAACAATTTCAAATGTGATGTCTCACTTTAAAACAAAAAGTCAGTAACATAAAATCATTAGTGTAAAGGATTAAAATTGAAAAATAAAAACCATTCTTTCTGCCATAGAATTTAAAATGACAAAAGGAAGAAGGAAATTCACAATATTTAAATAATTGTTATATGGCAAAGAGGAATGAGCAGAGCTGCACTGTAAACTTGTTGATTGTACAAGACCTCTCATTCATGGTAGTCTTTTGAATTTAATTTTGATTTTTCTGGGAGAGATGAGAGGGGTTTGGTGGTTCTGAGGTATCTTTCCCACCTGTCTCTGGAAGAACAACACTTGCCCTTAAATGGAAAATTCGGAAACTTTTACAAATAGCAAAATGATGGTCCCAAGCAAGTATTAAAATCAGTTTTATGATATGATGGAATATACTTGAATTGCAGCATTGACTTCCTGCAACATTTCCTAAACGTTTGAAATGAATTATTTTCAAACAATTACTGTAGGTTGTCTTGAGACTGTGTGCCAGAGAGCCTTACATTTCTTGTTGAAAACAGAGGAAAAACTTTATTAAATGGTCTCCTTTGTGAAATGGCACTATTCAGTTTGATCTGATAAATGTTCTCTAAAGTAGGATCCTTTCATAAGGATAAAATAAACTTTGAATACCTCCTCTGGGTTTGGTTTATACTGTTAAACAAAACGTATTAAGTGGTGGATCTGTGGGTGGGTTTTGTTTTTTTTTTTTTTTACACTATCTGAAACTTTTGTGATTTGAGTGTTATAAATTCAGGCATTTTATCTTAAAGTTAAGTGTTACTCTTGTATCTGAAAATTCTCAGATCAGATTCATGTCTTTGGGTTATGAGTCTGCTCTAAAGTGCCACACATCTGGTTGGTCAGAATTATTGTACTAGAACACTGGTTTTCAAACTGCGGGTCGAAATCTAGTACTGGGTTGTGGAATGTAAGGCACTGGGTCATGGCAGCTCTGGTCAGTACCGCCGACCGGCTGTTAAAAGTCCCGTTGGCGGTGCTGCCCGGCTAAGACAGGCTAGCCCCTACCTGTTCTGACACCACACTGCACCCTGGAAGTGGCCAGTAACAGGTCCGGCTCCTAGGTTGGGGGGTGAGGGGACTCCGTGCGCTGCCTTTGCCCCGAGCACCCGCTCCGCCCTATGGGGAGTGCAGAGTGGGTGCTCGGGGTGGGGGCAGTGTGTGATGCCCCTTGGGCCCGGCCCTCTCTCCCCTTCCGTGCCCCCCCCCTCCCAGCCTAAGAGCCAGACCTGCTGCTGGCGCGGTCTGCAGTGCCAGGAAGCCTGTCTTAGCATGCCTGCTGCACTGCTGACAGGGAGCTGCCCAAGGTAAACCCACACCCCCATCTCCAGCCCTGAGCCCCGCGCCCCCAACCTCACCCCAGAGCCTGCACCTCCCAACCCAGAGCCCCCTCCCACACCCTGAACCCCTCATTCCCAGCCTCACCCCCACACCCCAAACCCCTCTGCCCCAAACTTGTATTTTGCAACTGCAGCTGTTTTTAGTACCAGGAACACACTTACGAGGCATCTTGGGATGGAGCAGGAGAATCCTGATTCCCAGGCTCTGGTGGAAGAGCTGGCAAGGTTTTTCATCTTTCTTTTGCGTAGCCAGGAACTCATGAATCGCTTTCTCTATCTGCGGCCTGAAGATGTGGTTTAGTTTTGGATCCACCACCTGAGAAAATTGTATCCACTCCAGCTTCCAGCATCAACAATTTTCTTCAACTGGGTTGCCAGAAAAAAAAATTGAAAACCACTGTACTAAAAAGAAAAGGAGTACTTGTGGCACTTAGAGACTAACAAATTTATTAGAGCATAAGCTTTCGTGAGCTACAGCTCACTTCGCTGTACTAAAGGATATCTTTGTTTGATCCAGTTTGCAATAGGTGCCGTCTTTCATAAAGAAGGCTGAGGCTTCAAAGTAATTTGACTTTAAGGCTACATGTTGATTTTTCTGAAATAAAATCTGAATCAGTATTTTATTTAGAAGTCTAGTAGTTGAGTTTGAGTTGAGTCTAGTTCTCTTTATTGTATGTGCATTTTAAACTATTCTTCAAATGCTCATGAAACATTGGATAGTAAATCTGGGAGTGGGAATTAAGTAAATGAGTTTGGGAAACAGCTATGAAAAAATAAAGGGAAGAATGTTGAAAAGTCCATTTGCCACAAGGAGCAGGTGCAAGGAACTTTGGGATAGTCCCTAGAGGATTTGAGCCAATTTGTGCGCTTCCCTCTGCTGTTCCTTCTCTAGCTAGTGTTCCAATGATTTTAGCTTTCATTATGTGTATAGGAGATGCATTGTCCTCTATAAAAGGGTAATCCAGGCTGTTACTGAACAGGCTGGTTCTCACCCAGGAACAGTGGAGTATCAGATTTTGCAGCATGTGAGACACAAAACTTCCTGCTATTTTTCAGAATAAGATTGCCATTGTAATTTCTCTCCTTCATCAATGTGCCTGGCATTTTAGAATATATACTGTAGGACTCCTTTGTTAGTAGAGGAGAATAAAGGGTCTTTGTCTCATTATTGGTAGGCTCTTATTTCTATCATTCATCAGCACGTGTTATTTAACAGGATCTATAGTCTTTAGTAGATCAAGCTTCACATATATTCAATTTACTCAGCTTTCTCAAATATCACACAACTAGAAATTTTAATGGGATACATGCTGACTTTCAGAACGCTGCTTGCAGTAAATATTAGACAAAAATTGAAATATAGTGCAAATTATGTATCTTTTAAAGCAAACCATAAATTAAGATTTGTCAGTTCTGAGCAACTGACAAGAATGGTGGGGGTCTGGGAACCATATTTTTAATGGGTCTTTGTCACTAGCTCCCTCAGAGAGAGGTTGCTAGCAACTGGAACAAAAATCCTTCTCTATGTTGGGTGATAAGTGCCAGGGTCTGGAGAGGTCATGTAGCTCCCAGACTTTGTGTCACAACCCACGCAGCTTGGCAAAGAGAAGTATCATGAGACTTTGCTGAACAGGATACAGGTGATCTGCTTATAAAACCATTCCAGACACACCTTTCCTAACAACAAAGTTGTGCTGTAAGTAAAAATTACTGCATGCAGAACATCTATGCTTGTCCTGATTATACATGTTAACATAACTGCATCTAAGGAAGGGGGGATGGGTGTAATTTCGCTATGTCTGAGATTTGTACATATTAAATGAAAAGGGGCCTTTTTGGTGCTTTAAAATACGAAGTGAAGGGAATTGCATGTTTCACTTATTGAAGGGAGAACAATGAAGAGTTGATTCAGTTTCTGCATACTGTGGAAATACATGTAGGCATTCTCTACATAACCATTGTGCTGACATAGCTGTCTTACTGTTTAACCAGTCACTACTTAATCACAAAATTATACACACAAACATTTAATTAAAAATTTAGTGGGGATCAGCAATTACTGTGCTGAAATGCTGAGAGATTGTCAGTGGTTAGATTCCCTATAGCAAATATTTTTTGCTGATAAGGTTTTATTTCATTTATGCACAAATGTTTTGAACTGATATGTTATGGCAAATTCTGGCTACTACAACGTTGGTACAGTATAAATAGCGAGAGCAGAGAGAGATGCATATAGTCATGTAACACACATGACCTAAACTATCCGATTGTTTTTCATAATCATTCATTTATTTTTTCCCCCCCTTCAGTGACCTTATAACATGCAAGCCATTGATCACAGGGGGAATTCCCCTGTTTTCCTTCAGCCTCAGAATGGGAGCAGTCATCGATCTTCTGGCTATGTTCCAGGGAGAATTGTTCCTCTTCGTCCATCCCCATGTCCAAAGAACCAGACTTCAGCCAAATTTACGTCTGCAGGACAAGAAGCCCATGCAACGTTTGCCCTCTCGCCAGAGGAGCAGCGCCGTCAAGCAGAAGCAAGCAGAAAGAAAAGACACAAAAATACTCTCATTTGCTTTGGCATTTCTAGCTTTTCATTTTTTATTGCATTGGCAATTATCTTGGGAATATCTTCAAAATATGCACCAGATGGTAAGTTGTTGTAATAAGAATTCATTTACACAAGTTAAACTCCCTATGAATATAGTTTAACAATCATCAGTATTAATGTTAAAAATAAATATATATATTGATGTTTGTTTATTTAAAAATATATTTTGTTAAAAATAATATAACACATGGGTAAAAAAGGGGAAGTTGATAGCGGAGATGTTAACTGGTCTAATTTATAAGGCAATTTATAAAAGGAGCTAAGGGCATCCATGAAAACTATATGGCCTCTAGGGCGAAGGACAATAAGAAGGAGACTTAAATAACTGGGAACAAAAGAAATCTTAATGGTGTTATAGATCCGTTACTAGATAGGCATGATAAAATTGTCAGCAATGATACAGAAGAACCAGAAATGTTCAAATATTTCTGTTATGTATTTGGGGAGAGGCTGGATGATGAATTCATAGGTCAGCGATATTTTTCTATTCCAATCGTAACTAGGGAGGATGTTAAACAGCACATAATAAAATTAAACATTTTTTTAATTTTCAGTACCAGATGACCTATACTCGAGTTTTAGAAGAATTGACGAATGAGCTATTTGAACCATTGATGTTGGGTTTTTCCCAGTATTCCAAAATATGTTAAAGTTCCAGAGGAATGGAAAAAAGCTAATACACCACTGTTTTTAAAAGTTATGGGTCATACGCCAGTTGACCAGTCTGTCTGTGTCACAGCAAGGCCACATATGTGAGAACAACAAAAGTCAATCCCTCTTACAGGGTGTGGGACTGTTTCATGGAAAGTGAGAAGAATTTAGAGATAGTCAACTGAATATGAGCTCCCAGTGCAGTGCTGTGGGATCCTTGGATGTGTCAATAGGGGAATATTCAATAAGAGTTGGGAGATGGTATTCCCATTGTATTTCCGTTCTGGTGTCAGCCCTTCAAAAAAAGATATTGGAAAGGGTTCAAAAGGAGCTGCAAGAATTATTCAAATTCTAGGATAATCTGCTTTACAGTGAATAATTTAAGGGGCTCAATCTAGTTAGTTTTATCTAAAAGAAGGTTAGGAGGAGGTGACTTCAGAAGTCTTTTTTTCTTTTTTCTTTTCTTTTCTCTTTTTTTTTTTTTTTTTTTTTAAATCTAGATTGGGAGACTTTTAAAGTGGACCTTCTAAAAAGCAATGAATTTGTAGCAGAGTTTACCAGGTAAATTTCTTTGGGTTGGGTTATGCAGGAGCTCAGATTAGATTATCATAATAATCCCTTCTTGCCTTAATCTGTAAAATTATGAAAGAGTTAGTGTGCTTTTGTGTTCATATGCAGATTGTTTCAAGATGACATTTATTTGATCTGTAGTCGTTCCTTCATCAGACTTTTGAACTGATTGAATTTTGCACCCTCAATAGAGTTGAGCCTGATCAGTACTTGGCAGGCTTCCAAGGAAAGTGTTGCAAGGAAGAGGTGTTGCCAATGAAGTGAGCTGTAGCTCACAAAAGCTTGTGCTCAAATAAATTTGTTAGTCTCTAAGGTGCCACAAGTACTCCTTTTTCTTTTTTGCGAATACAGACTAACACGGCTGCTACTCTGAAACATGATTCTGTAGATGGCACTATTCTCTGAATTATACCTTAATCACTTCATCATTAATATGGTAGTGAGCACTGGGATCCTTGAGGTCCAGTCTACTTTGATGAGATCTACTTGCATTATTGGAGATCTCATTGCTCTCTTTACAAGAGCAGAAGTATTAATCCTGGAATTCAGGCCATTTCCAATACAGCTAGTTACATTCCGCCTGCCTAAAATTTATTCTGTGTGTCTTAAAATAAATGACACATTGACTGGAATTTTCCAAGTAGCTATATAAAAGAGAATTCCACTTATGCCCCTTTAATTAAAAAAAAAAATCCAAACATTCTGTCATGTGGAACCATGCTGAACTCTGCATCCCTTCTTCCCCCTCATAGTTTTTCAGCCGGATTGGAATCTTTATATCCACAGCGAAGACTTGTGTCTACCACTTGAGCTAATGGAGTAATTGGTAGCAGTAGTAGGCTGGTACCCTCTGTGAATATTAGAGGTTAGATGAGGTACCCACTTTGCCAATAGTTTTCACAGCTATTTAATAGTAGAGAAACAGTGAGACTTGGGAACCCTGGGTTGAATTCCAAGTTTTTGGGATGAGGGCAGTGTGCTGTAGTAGTTAGACCCTTTCCCTCTACCATGCCCCTCCATGAACTTGTCCCTTTCTGTCCTTTCCTCCCAGCTTGTCCCTCTCTGCTTCTGCCCTCTTCCTTGCTCCTCTCACCCTATGTTCTAGTCAGACTGTTTGGATGCCAGCAAGGGAGACCATTGTGAGCACAAGGAGAGACAATCTCCCTGCTCTTGGTACCATTGTCTCATGCTAAAAGTGACCCTTGGCTTCAATGAGGAGCAAACGTAGAGAAATTCTGCTTGGCACTTGCAGCCCTGGGCTAGATCATGCTGAGGGTAGACAGATCTTCAGAGAATTTAGCTGCCAGTCTCTTGCGAGCCTCAAGCATATGAAAGTGGTGATTTTTCCAGAGGTTTATACCCCTAAATTTGAGGGCTTTTTGTGGGGACAACAAAAGGCTCCTATGTGACCACAGTAATGACACCTCTACCTACTCAGCCCCCTGACAAATTTCAAGTTATTGCTCCGAAGCTTCTCAGTTAAAGAGTGTTATAAGATTTTTATTTTTTTAAACATTTGGAAAATAGCATATTTTTTTTTTCCCTAAACTTGTTTTCAGAAACAGTTGCACTGCTTTTGCTGAAACTTAAAATCAAGCAGCCACCCAGCCTGGAAAATTTTCAGCCTGAACCATTAGTTTGGCAAAGTTATCTTTGCCAAAGTTGCAAATAATTGAAAACAGGAATATATACTAAAAAGCGTATCTGTGTAAAACACAACTGATAATTTTGGAGGGTGATATATTGTATTAAATGCTGGCTGCTTCATTCTGGTCCCAGGTCCTGAAATATCAAGGAAGATTTTCAATGCACTTCCAACTGTGGAAAAAAGTCTTAATTTTCTTCATAGCAATCATCAGAGAACAGATGCACATTCTGTGTTTCAAAAGCCTATTTATGTTAGAGGAACTTAATTTGTGCCTGTGATGTTCATATCTCCTCTGTCAGCATTTAATTTATCAGAGTTCCTAAAACAGTCAATTTTAGTATTGCACTCTGATCCCTCTCCTTCCTATCTCTGCACTGAAGTTACAGTCCTTAGCATTACACTTTATAGATATTTTCATAAAACTTATAGTAAATTTACTGTCTCATTAGATCATCTTATTAAATGTCCCTTTGGTGTCCCTGGCAATGTGTTTCCCTACAGCTTTGTACAGTCCAATTCTGAAATAATGGGGCTTCCATTTCCTTTGGAGATGAATCAACAGTCTAGCAGATATTACAATTAAGGAAATGCTTCCTGCTATTTAGCTTAAATTCATTTGTTGAGTTTTATGTCATCACTACTTTGGACCACCCTAAACAACTCTCTCCTGCCCTGATATTTCCTTCCTTTGTTTTCTTGTAGAGTTTATATTATCCCTTAGGTTTCTTCTGGCCATGTATTTACATATTTAGTTGTCTTAATCTTCGTTTTCTAAGTCAAATCTTGGCTCCTGTGAAAAAGATTGATATGAATTCACAGCATAGAAAAAGATTGAAGTGAGAGTATGGTGTTAAATAAGTTACAAAATATATATATCAGAAATGCTAATGATTACATTAAAGATGAGATGAAGAGATACTATTTCATTACAGGGTGGCGATCCCACTTCCTTAGATAGGGCTGTTTTACAATTGTCTATTCTTACATGCCTGTTTATTTTCTGAAACTAAATTGCCTCTTGATGTAAGATTGTCTCTGAAGGAGAAATGAGAAGGCTAAATGGATGAATTCCATTGACATGGAACCATCCAACCATTGTTCTAACACTGGGTGCTGGCCTGTTAGTCTTGGCATCTGTTGTGTTCACCCCCCTACCCCCAATTTCTCCTTTTCCAGATGCTTTAGAGAGTGTCTCTGTCTGTCTCCCCTCCTCCATACTATGAGAAGGCAGGTCTCTACCACTGCAGTAGGCAGCTATTTTAACAATCTTAACGCAATTTTTGAGAGAAGAGAATTCTATGTTTTTGTAACTTCAGCTGACAACATATAGGTCTCCTTGGTATCTAAATGATTGGTGCCCTTTTGGCAGGAGTATTTTGTAATGCTCTTATTGCGCTAAGTGGCTCAGTTTAAGAGCAAGAATACTTCCCTTCTAAAGCTTAGTCAGCCTTCACATATCCTGTCACTGTTTTTGCTGCATAAGTTTGAACCCTGATGCGACTAACTGCAGTATCTTCTGTGGTACAATTAGGAAAACAGCAGAAAGAAACAAGATCATCCATTATTTCTGATCCCATTCCATCTAATTTGAAAAAGAAACATCATATGGGCTATATCCACTTGTTCCTAATGAATGAATCCTTCATGTTGCTGTAGAGGGAGGAGAACCCCTGACTTCTGTGTTTTTGTTTTGTTTTTTTTACTTTATATGGCAATGTCTTATCTTAATGTGTTTTGTGGTGTTTTTAATTGAATTGGTTATTGCAGAGAATTGTCCAGATCAGAACCCTCGTCTTCAGAATTGGAACCCTGGACAAGATACTGGAAAGAGAGTTATCATCAAAAAGGGAGATTTGTTGCGTCTGAATTTGGATGCTACAGTGCACTCTATAGTCATACAGGATGGAGGTGTGTAATGGCAAAACAAGCCATGTGCTTCAATCAACTGTTGTGTCCCATTTTTTAACACATTTCTGATTTATGCTCAAAGCACACTAGACAGGTGTAGGTGAATGTGACAGTGTTGGTTGAAGAGGGAAGGCTGGTGAGGAGGGAAGTTGGCGTATGCAAACAAACATATACTTCCCTTTCCCATTCAGGTGTTGCCAAAACACTTCTGCATTAGTAATGTGTGCAGAAACCCTGCAATGAAATATGAGAACTTCAATTTGCATTTCATTTGAAATATTTAGTGAAAAACTTTGGAAATTAGCAATTGTACTTTAAAAAAATTGGGTCTCTCTCACTCTGATGGCTTTTTTTTTTTTTTAAGAAAAGTTCAGAATTGAACATCATTTCAACAAATACTTTTGCACTGAAAATGTACAGTTTCAATATGAAAATGACCACTTTGAAGAAAATTAAAATTTGAGTTGTGAAATAGTCCAGCATTAAATGACTAATATTTTTTTTTCACAAAACTACATATAACTTACTTATCACTTTTGCATCTTTACTGGTAAAGTGCTTAGGCTCTGTAGCATCTTGGTTTGTTAAGAGTAATATGTTGTGATTTTTTGGGGGGACCAGACAGATCAGTAAGAAGTTCTGTCAGTGTCTGCCTTGTAAATTTTGAAGGCCTGAAACAAGTCTCCTGCTTCCCCAGGCGTATGCACTCCACACAGTTTGCACAGCAGCAACCTGCCTGGGATAAAACTAAATAAAAAGTCTTTAAATAAACACAGATTTAAAGATGAATTAGTAAGGGAAGGCAAACATATACGAGTCGCATGGAAAATCAACATAAAAAGACAACCTCAGGCTTTTGCATGTTCATATTAAAGATAAAATCCCTTTTTTCCTAATGAGTTACCTGTTGCCTTAAAGCAATTCTCCCCACCCCCAAAAGCTACTCACCTTGAGCGTGTCCCCCAAGTTATGGATTAAAAAAACCTCAGTTTCAAGCCTGCTTTTAAAAGGCTTTTTTAATCTCCCTCAAACCCCACCCTGCCCCATGGTGGTGACTCATGGTTAGTCAGTGTGGGGAGCCAGGATGTTCTTTTCAGTTTCAAATTCTCTGTCTTTCCGTTAACTCTAATGGTCCATCATTGTCTTTTCCTGGGCTGGACAATGGGATAGTTTCTTGAGGCTGGTTTTGTATAAACAACTGGCTTGGGAGATGCCCCTCCTCACTTGACTACTCACTGCCCTGCTGAGAGGTAGCTGAAGTGCACCACAGACTGAGCACAGTTTTCTACGTACACAAATATGTAAATTCATAACCATAGCCTGTATACATTACAAGCTTTCATAAAAGACCTTACCTGATGTGTTTTTTATAGTACGATAATACAGTATGCAGTCAGTTGGTTTAACTGCTCATTGCTGGGGTTTAAATGTTCTCTTCTCCCCTTGGGATGTCTGGACCCTGGTTGTCACACATACACTACATGCAAGCTGCCCACAGCAGGCAATGTGCCTGTATAGTGTTGTATGATTTATGAGTAGATTGCATAATGGGACCCAGGACGCCCATATATCTTCGAAGTCAAGAAAAATGGAGTGATGATTCTAATTCTTGGGAATTAGTTAATTCTTTTTCTTTCCTATCATACTGTAGGCATTGGTAGGTCTGTCTAAAGTTAAACAATCTTGTTAGATCATTCCATGTCCCATATCTGTCTGATTGTCTTGATGTTGAAGTCATTATTGGTCCAGTGGTATTGCAGCTTTATCAATCACTAGCTCCTCACCTTTTACTGCACTTCCTGCTTTTGTGTCAAGAGTCTCAAATATATAAACCGATGTACAAATGCCCCTGGCTCTTCAATGGGACAGCTGCAAGAGACTCTAGGAGCCTTGTAAAGCAGGACTTGGACACCAACTTTCTATCTGATTGGTGGAATCAATATTGATGCATTGTTTGTTCAGATGTTGAGGAAACAAATTGGCAGAACAGATTAACAATTATCATACTTAATAAAACTAAGCCAGTTTGCCAAAATGTTGATATACTAGAAAGATTTTAACATATGACTGCCTGTAAAACCCATTTTCCTTTCCTAAATCCATTTAGAAACCAAAATTATTTAACTTCCCCTAACATTTAGGTTTTTTTATTGCAAAGTTTGGCTTGCACTTTTTTTAAAGCAAAATCTGTTTCTTTAAAACATAGCTTAATACTGAAATTATTTCCTATAGGATTGCTTGTCTTCGGTGATGATAAAGACGGATCCAGAAATATCACTTTGAGAACTCGGTTTATCCTGATAAAGGATGGTGGAGCGCTTCATATTGGAGCACAGAACTGTCGCTATAAATCCAAAGCAACTATAATCTTGTATGGCAAATCTGATGAAGGTGATGAGGTGCCAACATTTGGCAAAAAGTTCATTGGTGTTGGCTCTGATGGAACACTGGAATTGCATGGGACTCAGAAGTTATCATGGACTTTGCTGTCAAAGTCTATGTATTCCTCAGGGCTGGCCTCTGGTTCTTATGCATTTGAAAGGAATTTTTCCCGGGGGCTAAATGTGAGAGTGATTGACCAGGACACAGCACAAGTTTTGGTTGTTGATAAGTTTGATACACATGAATATCAAAATGAAAGCCGGAGACTTCAGGATTTTTTAAAAGGTCAGGATCCTGGCCGCATTGTTGCTATTGCTGTGGGAGATTCAGCTGCTAAAAATCTCCTGGACGAAACCAGATTGACTATTCAAAATCTTCTGGGAAGTAAGCTTGTCAAAGGATTGAGTTACAGGTAAACAATTTTGTTTTCACTTCAAATCCACTTAGTGCCTCTAGATGTAGAATATATCCTGTGAACAGGGATTTGTGAAACCTTAAGAAAGTGTGATTTTTATTTATTTATTTATTTATTTATTTATTTATTTTCACAATCTAACACTGTTCGTCCAAGTTCTGTTCTCCAAAGCTCTTCGCACTGGTATGGTATGCAAGTAAATGTCTTATTTATGGATAATCCCTTAGACGTATTGAAGAGGACTAATTAGTACATTATTTAACAGTGTAAAGGCCTGTAAGTGCTGCTTATAGCTGTGTGTGTATATATAATGGATTTTAACACTTACTCTAGTGCACCGATCTTCATAACTTCTAATATAATTGTATGACTAGTGCTTATTTTCTGAACTTGTTTTTCTTTTAAGTACACAAATCAAAAGCAGGTGTTGACATCTGATGCCTGTTACTGACACCTCTGGGCTAAGAAGTGACAAATTAGAAACCAAATGCAGAAAAGGGGCCCTAATCGGACCGGACCAGACCAGACCAAACCAACTTAACTTCCTCCCTGCCCCACAGAAAAAAGAGAGTTAAAAGTGATACAGACAGCTGCTGCATTCTTCTGTTGTCAGCACTTTTCTCTGGCAATTAATAAGAAACCAATATTTTGACACTGCATCTGCTAGGCATCTCAACTTCTCCTTCATAATGTGGCTGCTACAGATCACAATCCCATTCCCTGCCACCTGGTGGTAGAACCCATTTGAAAGTGTGTTGTAGCCTATTAAGTGAGTGTGCATTTGAAAGCCAAGGATATAAAATCTCAGTCTCCAGCTGTGTCTTAGTTCCTCTTTTTCTGCTAGCTTGAGTGGAACCCAATCTTCAGCTTGCATTGGGATTTGTTAGATAAATATTTTAACTATAATATTGTAATAGTAAGTCAGTAGTGTGTCTTTGTGCCCCTCCCACCATCACCTCCCCATATTCAGTCTTGGGCTATTATGCTCCCTCTGCTTCAGCAGTACAGGAAAAATGTCAGGGTTCCAACTTCTTGCCTTGACAAAATATCATTTCACGTTGATTGTCCTAGAAATATCCTTGTGACTTGAGTGCCTTTTAAAGGGCTTTCCTGCAAGAAAGAGTCCTCTGAGCCATCAGAGAAGGATCTAGTCACCTGGGACTGGGAGGCTTTCCTAAGTCTGGATTCTAGCCTCAGAAGCTTTTATAGGAACAGCAAATATGGGGGCAGTAGAGCATACCATAATATGCACTGGTCCCCTGGTACAGTAAAGACTCAGTCAAAGGTTGGTTCTGATGTGCCCTTGTGCAGACAGCCACGCTGGATCCTAAATCTCTCCCTGTGAGCATGAAGTGATCGGAGGAGGACACCTCAGATTCAAGGTGCCCAGAACTACCCCATGACCTCCTGGGATGGGTGTGCGGGAGTTGGGAGGGTTGTACCTCCTCTTTTGTATCAGCATTTGTTCATCTGAAATTGAGAAATTCCCTACCTCATGTGCTGGGAGGGAGCAGGAGGTTTTTTTTCCCCCCTCATTCCTCCCCTTCTTGATTCCTGGCTGCTTTCACTGGTAGGCTTAGACTCCCTTCTTCTTAACAGAATTCTGTTTCCCATTGTCCCAGCAGTAGAAGACAGAGACAGTCCATGTCTCTTCTGCTGGCCACTCGCAAGTAATAGTCACTCACGTCTCATGTCAGTTTAAAAAAAAAAAATGCAAAGGTAAGATGACTTCCCTCCCACCTAAAATAAGAGATCTTCAGTCTGACAGTATCTTTTTGAATGTGTTCTTTCTGTCAAATGCTTATTTTGACTTCATGGACAGTGAGGTTATAGAAAGTCATGTTCAGTGTAACATTCTTGCAAAGAATCATAGAATATCAGGGTTGAAAGGGACCTTAGGAAGTCATTTAGTCCAACTCCTGCTCAAAGCAGGACCAATCCCCAATTTTTGCCCCAGATCCCTCAATGGCCCCTTCAAGGATTGAACTCGCTACTCTGGGTTTAGCAGGCCAATGCTCAAACCACTGAGCTATTCCTCCCTCTCTTCCCCCCACGCCCACCGATTATCATTGTGATTAGACTAGAATACAGCAGTTATGGGATTTGACATGTAAAAATACTTGTTTATAAAACGAAGTCTATGCTTATGAATAAACTAGTGTCTTGGCTGAAGGTTTTAATTTCTGCCTTTAATTGGTGAATGATTGGCCATCCAGCAAGATGACTGAGTGGCACAGATTCTGTTTGGTATAATAGGATATTTATTTTTTTATCAGATTTAGATTTAATCACCTGATCAATAGTCCTAGGAATAAGTGTTGTGCACTTAGTGATATGACCATGCTTGATTTGAGTTTCAGAACTACAGTAGGATTTTTGTCTCAAGCCAATGATTGAGAGCGCTGACTATGCAAGTAGTATGGAACAGTGAATGCTTACTAAAAATGTTATTTATATATTTGAATAGGTTTGCTTGTACAACCTAATCCAATTTCAATAGCTTGCAATGCTCTTTAAGAAAATAACTGGAAAGTTTGATTCAGGTGGCTGTGTGATTTGGACTAGATAGGGGTGTAGTAAGAAAGAGAGGAATCTCAAGATATTGTGCTTATAAATTATATTAAGTCAAAACCCAGCTCTGATTTAAAGGGCAGAACACATGAAGATAGGCAGGGGTTAACAATGAAGGAAAGCACGTTATATGAGAGGATATGTAGTGAAAGTGGTGAATGAAGTAGAGGATGGAAGTCTGGGCTTCCGTTTCAAGTCTCCTGTCTGACTCACTATGGGGTCTTGGGCAAGTCATTCAGGGGGTGTCTATAGCAGTACAAAGTGCATGTACTGCATATGTATACATTTAGCTAAAAAGTTCCCACTGTTACTACTGCAAGTTCAGTTCCAACAGTGGATTTGGCACTATAGTCAGGTCTCCAGGCTGGTTAGAGCAGGTTTGTCTGAAAGGTCCTTAACGGCTATCAGTGCCTACCCTACTCTATCACTACCATAGTTGGAAACTTTTTTAGCAAGTATTCTTTAGTATAAACAAGGTCTGAATCTCTCTGTTTTATGCACAAAATAACACTTATCACATGATCTTGTGGTTTGTAAAATACTTTGGTCACTGGACAAAGTATTAACAATATTTCCTGAAGTCTGAAATCTTTCTCTTTAAAAAAAAAGAGAGAGAGAGAGAGAGAGAGAAGAAGAGGGTGGAAAATGCATGGTGAGCATTTTCCAGCCTGCATATGAGAACAACCAAATATTTTCAACAACTATCTCTTGCATGAGGAGTTCCCATTCTTCTACTGCATTTTGGAATTATATTTTAGAGAGTTTTGGAAAAGAGGGAAAAGAATAAATGTTGTATACAGTGTCTATTTGCAAAGGATTTAATTTAAGGGGATTTTGTGTTTAAATATTTACTTAATTTTTTGCAGGCAAGCCTGGGCTTTAGTCGGTGTTGCAGGTGGTGGAAATTCCTCCTGTAATGAATCTGTGAGAGACTATGAAAATCATAGCACTGGGGGAAAAGCTCTTGCTCAAAGAGAATTTTTCACAGTAGATGGTCAGAAGTTTGCTGTGAGAGCTTTTAGTGAATGGAATGAAGGTAGGAAAATTTTGTTTGTGTTTTTTTTCCCCTAAAATCTTGATAGGCAAAACGTTTCAAAAAACAATTTGTATGGATTATTTTCCAGAACAGTTTATTAATGCAAGTTAACTTCCTAATTACTGCAATGGGGTTTTTGTCTGTTTACCTTTAATGTTGCCTAACTTTTGGATGAAATCCAAATAGAAGGGAAGGTATCAAAAATGAAAACTTTTTAAAATGCAAATCTCCTTATCTGTTTCAGTGCTGTGGGCATCCAACATAGCATCCAGGGGACACGGAGAACTGTATCCTTAATGCAGGGCTGGCCAACCTGTGTTAATATGACCAGAAGTTAATATGTGGCTCCTTGTATAGGCACCGATTCCGGGGCTGGAGCTATAGGTGCTAACTTTCCAATGTGCTGGGGGGTGCTCACTGCTCAACCCCTGGCTCTGCCACAGGCCCTGCCCCCCACTCCACCCCTTCCCACCCCCTCCCCTGAGCCGGCCATGCCCTCACTCCTCTCCCCTCCCCCCCCCCCCCCCCAGCCTCCTGCATGCCATGAAACAGCTGATTGGGAGGTGCTGATCGGTGTGGCTGCCAGTGAAGGAGGGCGGGGAGCTCATGAGGGGCTGCTGATGTATTTCTGTGGCTCTTTGGCAACGTACAGTGGTAAATTCTGGCTCCTTCTCAGGTGCAGGTTGGCCACCCCTGCCTTAATACTTGTATTTAAAAACTTAGTTATATAAGCGTGCTGGAGAAATATAAAATCACCTACTGCAGGTTGGAGATCTGACAGGCTTGTGGGTTTTTGTGTATGTTTTCCATGTTTGCCTTTTGGGTTTCTTATCTTTAGTCCTATTAGAATATTGTGTTAACTGCTGTTGCTTGTGATGTTTGGAGAACTCTTAAGCATGGCTGATTTTTTTATTTTTCACAAAAGCGTCTCTGATTAGTTGAATTATTCTGACATGCATACTTCTGACAGCCTGTTGGTCTGGTAGGAAGCAGTATCTGAACACACAAGATTATTTCTGGGGGTGTTGAATCCTTAACTGCTTTTCTTATTCTTAGCTTCATGGTCCTGATTAGAAAAAGGAAATTGCTTCTGAGGTCAAATTCCTTGGCAATAAATGTTATCGGTACTAGGAGTTCATTTTCATCTTTTATGATGCTAAAGCTCAATCTTATCATTATTTCCTTTTAAAAAACAAAAATGGATGCAGGCCACTGAGTCTGGTGACTGCTTGCAGCCTAGTTTTGATCAGGAAAATCTGCACCAAGGCCTGTGACCTATAAATATCCCCAAGTCCCCTTGTATTTGTGAGGGCATTGTAGGATCCCCATTAAATGTATGGCTCTGCCTTGATGTAGCATCTTTGTCATGGGTAGTAAAGGCCTTTGTGTTCACCACAAAGCCAAGGAATATCTGTCCCTGGGTATGTCAAAACTGCCCATGTTACATCGTGCCTGCAGCAGCACTGTGACATGGGCAATGTGGTCACGCTTTATCACTGGGGGAGAGCTCTCTGGCAATAAAAAATAACCCCCTTGAACGAGGGGTGGTAGACTCCAGGCGATAAAGCACTGTCTGTACTGATGCTTTTCAGAGCTAAACCTTTAGTCGTTCAGGGGTATGAAAAATCATCCCCGAGTGACAAGTTTTAGCACTGAAAGTGGCAGTGTAGACACAGCCTAAGTCTCTCTACTGGAGCTGTGATGGAATTTCAGATTAACAAAACTCTCCTCTTAATCAGTGGCTCAGTACAATCACATTCTTCTGTTTGCAGTTTGGTCTTTGGTCTTTAAAAAGGATGTGTATAAGACTATGTATAATATTCTTGGACTAATTATCAGACTGAAGAGAGACCCATGCAGATATGGTCTACCAGACTTATGAGATAGATATGGTTGGGGGATTAGTTGTTTTTTAAGGTCAGAGATACCCTAACTGGTCATGTTAGTGTTATGATGCTGCTGTTCAGCTGATTATCCAGGATGTATGTTGTGAAAGGTCCATCTCCCAATAAGATTTTGTACTTTGTTCATCCCTTGTATTTTGAATGTTCTGTGATCTTCTTCTTGAAATCCCAGTTATTTTCTGAGTTTGTCTTCCTCTGAGATCCTCCCTGCTCCAGTTCTGTAAATATATGCAACTGTTTAATTTCCTAAGAATAGTTTCTCTTAAATTGTCCCAAGAGGTTATGGAATTCCAGACTCTCCTTGTCATGTCATATTTTGGGGGTCACTAAACTCCCACTTCACCACACGCTCTTCCAAAGTGCTGCTTGCTTCTTTTAAGCACCACGTCTCTGCCAGGCAGTTCACTTTCCTGGCAGCTTCTAGGAAACTGATTTGGGAACAAATGAATTATCAATTATCACTTTTAAAGTGAGGAAGTTTCACATATTTTTTCAGTCTAAGAAGATCTACATTTAAAAATAGTGTTTGGTTTTTTTTACAAAGTTTTCACTCACTGAGAGGACTACTGTGTATCTTTTATTCTTTTTGAGATTATACTCTTGTGGGTGATGGGCAAGGTGTGAGAAGGGAATTAACAGTTTGCTTTCATAATGACCAAAATGTTGGTTCTGAATTGCTTAAAGTCTCTCTGAAAAGTGACTATGGAAAAATGGCACCATCTGTTGAATATGTATACTGGGTTGAATCTGCCCACATGAGTGACAAGTATGTTTGGCTTTTTTATTTGTTAACCATACTGGCTCTATACTGCTAAGTGAGATAGAGCTGTATTCTATTCCTCAGGGCCGACTCCAGGCACCAGCGAAGGAAGCAGGTGCCTGCAGCGGCTAATAGAATGGGGCGACACTCAGTCTGTCATTGGGGCTGCATGTCCAGGTCTTCGGCTGCAATTCGGCAGCGGGCCCTGCAGTCCCACTCTTCCTCTTCGGCAGCACTTTGGCGACAGCTCAGCCAGGGTTGGGTTTTGTTTTTTCCTTCACCTCTTGGTGTGGCAAAAAAGCTGGAGCAGGCCCTGATATTCCTGCACATGTATCAACAGAATTAATTTGTCGCTGCATCTGTGGAAACCCAGTGAAGGGCGTGTAGTTGCACAAGTGTCACTTGGCTTGCCAAGTCTTTCTTGTGGTGGTGCATAAGGAAAGTACATAGCTTTGTTCTCCGATCCCGGGTTGTATACATAGGCTGAAAGGCACAAAAACTTATCACTTCTACTGCTAAAATGAGATCATTGCATCTGAATCAGACTCGCCAAACATGAAGCCCTTGATGCCATTTTACATGATCCCTTTTCAAGGCAGTACCATACTAGAAAGTTTTCTTATATTTTGGAAAATGTTAGTTAAATATCAGAGTTCCTTATTAGTTAAAATAATTAAGTATTGTAAAGTAGATGACATTTGAAATTATAGCTTTATATATTGCTGCATGCATCATTTTTCCTTTTTTAGGTGTCCCACGTTCAGGTTTCCAGGTAGAGGCTATAGATGGAGTGATACTAGATCTATTGGAAGATGTTAGTAAGTGGGAGTCTGAAGACCAGATCGTAGTTGCAAGCACTGACTATTCAATGTACCAAGCAGAGGAATTCACTCTCCTTCCCTGTCCAGAGTGTAGCAGATATCAGGTCAAAGTCAAAGGTAGGAGACTGATGAAAATGTAAAGTACGTACAATGTGACTGTGTAATATGTACTAATTAGGGAAATGGCCTCTTATACTGGGAACGGTAAACTCTTGCAAGTGACAGGCTCAGCCCACTCATCCATCTTTCCCTCCCCTCCCAGACTATCTCCAGCTATATGCAAGGAATGGATTTCATTCTTTTAGTATACAATTGTCCTGATCTTTGACCATGTTAACTTTACACCCACAAACACTGCCTTTTGCCTCTTTTCCTTCCTTCGCTTTACTTTTCTCAGTGGATACTTCAGAAACAATCTGGTCCTAAAAATAACTTCTCACCTTCCTTCTATCTCCCCATCTTTTTTCCCTGAATTGTGATTTTCAATTCCTTTGCTTCTAGTGCCTTTATTAGCTCTTTTAAATGTGCCATGATATATCCTTATTGTCTTTAAAAAATAAACAAGCAAAAACCTTTCCTTTTGACCCTGATTTTTTTTGTAAATTTTTTTTTTCCCCCCTCAGCAAAAATTTTTATGCACGTGACTGTCATATTTCTGACTGGTTGCAAACTGTCTTTGTTCTAGGCAAAACACAGAAATGTCTCACCTACATGTAGTTGACCATTTCATTTTTTGCTGCCTACGACCCCCTTCGTTTGACTTCACTGCAGTGCAGAGATGACTGGTGCCTGCTGATAGTGGGGGGGCACAATTTAAAGGGCCCTCCCAACAGCTTGTGTCACGCCCCTGCCTACATGTCCCTCTCTCTTACTCTCAGCAGCCCCTCCCTGCAGTTTCTAGCTGTTTGCTGCTGCTTCTCCCCACAGCAACAGTACAGCTTCCAGTTTGCCAGCTATAGCTCTTGCCATGCAGGGCAAGGGCCCGGCTGCACAATGTGACCAAGCAGGGCCAGCAAACTCTGGCAAAAATTGGGGCAGTGGAATGTTGCCCTCCCTCCGTTGCCTCTGCAGCCCACTCCATTCTCTGAGACTGCATCCTTAGCTGTATTGGCATCTCTGGTTTTCTTATACCTCTTTGCTCCCCCTTCAAGCCAAAACTTTTCCTCTGTGGAGGGGCCTGCAAGTCTCAAATCTTGAGCTTTCATCCTCTTCATCTCATGGCTTTAACCTTAGCAATCACTTTTAACATTGATCAACTCACCATATAATTTTGACACCTTCTAGGGATACCTCTGTCTATCCTGTTGGCCTCTCAGATTTATGACTTGAACAATATGAGCACCTTCACACACAACTCTTATCTCCCTCCTTTTTCTCTTTTAGACTCAGAACTCTTTTTTTTTTTTGTTTCCACTGCATGTAATCGTAATATCATCCTTACTTCCTGAACTTTCTCCTTTGACCGCAACTCTGTTTCTTACTGCCTCAGTGCCTCCGGTGAAACACGTACTGTTGCAATCGTATCTTCTCATCTTGACTATAAGAACTTAATTCTCTAGCCTCCAAGTCCTAGTGTCCAGCATCTGTGGAATGCTGCTCCTCACTTGCTCTCATGTATGGAAGAAGTACAACCAAATAGTGCCCCTCCTAAACAGGTCTGTCTGTCTTCCTATTTGTTCTGGATCCAATATCCTTTCTTGTTCTGGAAATGTCTTCTCGGTGTTGGTGAAAAAGTGTATTGTCTTGCCATCTGGGACAGAATTTTTGTATCTCCTCTCCTTACTGAATCACCATGTGTTTTTTCACGTCATCCAAAATGTATTCCTTGTCTGTCCCCCCTCTTTTTTTCCACTTTGAAGCTATTCTGTAACTCAAAATTTGGGATACGGTCTGTAAATAACTGTTAAATCATGTTGTATTTCAGTCACCTTCTCAACGTAGTATGTATAAACCCTTCACCTTGGAAAACGTACCTTTTAGTCCATGTATGATTCACTCTAGAGTTGCTCTTATAGAGCTTGTAAGTAACATTTTTACAGGGCTTATACTAGGGAGTCAAGTACAATGTGCACACCTTCTGAAAGGAAGAGAAATTTGGAGCTTTTAAAATTTTTATGTAAATAGTTAGCACTTTCATAAGAGAGGTGAATTTGCCGATCTTACTACTTTTCAGCATTAACTTAAGTGCTTTTTCCTCATAGTACTGTAGTTTGAAACCAAGTAAAGCAGACAGTAAAGGGAAATTTTATCATGCCCCAAGGCATGTGTTTTTTTTTTTTTTTTTTTGTTTTTGTTTTTGTCATGTAAACTTGTCAAGCCAAATTCTCTCCTCGGATTGGGGAGGGGGGAAGAGTATGTTTACAGCATGCCTTGAATCAGCCTCTTCTCCATCCGATGAAGTGAGCTGTAGCTCATGAAAGCTTATGCTCTAATAAATTTGTTAGTCTCTAAGGTGCCACAAGTACTCCTCCTCTTCTCACTATTTCTCTTTTCACTGGTATTTGTATCTTGTACAAACGTGAAAAAAATGAAGCAATTTGATAGTTGAGTTCGCCACCACAAGGAAGATTTTAGTATTCCCCTTCCTTAAATTTTGATAGCCCATGTAACACTTGTAGGATACAGAAGTTAGGGGAAAGTATTTTTTTGAAGAATGCCTCGGTTTTCTTTCCTTCCTCTTCTCCATCATTCTTTTTTGAGGGGTGGGGAAGAGAATGAGCGAAGATTGGCAGCTTCAAGGAAAACATACCAGTTCTGGTCAGTTTTACATAACATCAGGCATAGTATGAGAAGTACTCCTATTGAAACTTTTCAGGTGGACTCTTTCTGTAGCAGTCGGAGCCAGCTGTGACAGAGGATGCATCCGATGAAGTGAGCTGTAGCTCACGAAAGCTTATGCTCTAATAAATTTGTTAGTCTCTAAGGTGCCACAAGTACTGCTTTTCTTTTTGCGAATACAGACTAACACGGCTGCTACTCTGAAACCTGTATTTTTTTGTTTTTGTTTTTTTAAAAAATGGAGCAATGAGTCTGGGAATTTTCTTTCAGTAGTTTTTTTAATGATTGTTTAAAGTTTTACTCAATTAGGCACTGCTCCTGCACTGTTTTACAAGTAGCCTTGCTTTATACACTGTGAGGAGTCCCACTGTGGTCAGTGGGGCTACCCACAGCGAGTAAGACTAAGCATGTACACACGTCTTTGCAGGATCCGGGCCATAAATCTTGAAAAGGTGTTTGAATTTACTTATCACTTATCACACACTTCCAGGTTTTCTGATTATTCTGTGTGGGAAGGATTAGCCAATTGATTTTTTTTTTTTTTTAAAGCAACCTCTCCTATGAAATCCTACTGTTTTTTGATGCTTTTAATAATTTAAACATCCTTAATCTTTTCCATTTCTCCACTTCTATTTCCTGATTTAAAGGAAGGTTACTGCCACCCTTCTTTCAGTCTCGTGGGAGAGCTTCAGCACTCATTCTCTTTAGGACCCCCCTCCTTTCCCTTATGGGGAGGGTACTAGTCCCTAATAGTCCTATCAGTGTACTGTTGGGTGCTTATGTATCATTAAATTGACTACAATCTAAAAACCTGGCTATAGGAAAACTGCTGCTGTTCCTTGTGCCGTCTCCTATTCAGCAGCCCTCTGCCTTGTGGAGAGAGTGTTGCCTTCTGTACAGAAACCCATGGCAACAAATATTTGTTGCTTGATGTTTATCACCTGCCAGTGATGTGTATTTTGTCTGCTCTAGTGGACTCTTCATCTCTGATAAGTGTTTTGTTAACCAATCAGAATATTAGGATTCAGGTATCCAGTATTCCAAGAGGTTTTAGAATATGATGTTGCCTACCCTATCTTCTAGTTGATTAAGTGAGCATGTTATGTAAGCTAACAAGTTAAATTTCTGGTTTTAATGGATGAGAAGTTAAGTTGGTCATCTACCCTATTTTTCTTTTCTTGAACTGACTTTTTGAACAGAAAATCCCCAGTTCCTTCATATGGGAGATGTCATTGATGGAGTGGACATGAGGGCAGAGGTTGGAGTTCTCACTAGGAATATCCTAATCAAGGGAGAGACAGAAAAGTCCTGCTATGCTGACAATCAGTGTCAATACTTCAATTATGATACATTTGGTGGACACATCAAGGTTTGAAAAACTTTTTAAGTAGTTTCCTTAGATTGAGGATGGCTTCTGAGCAAAAGTATTAATTCTAAATTTGGGGGGGCGAGTTTGTTTCAATATCCTCTAACTTGATATTACTAAATTCTCATTGAGCGGTTCTGTCTATCGATATTTCTTCTCAGCTTTCCTAAAACTGGAATTAATTTGCCAAGAATTAGACTGAAGAATCAAGGACAAGGAAATGTTAATGTGTATAACGTTGTTAGAAGCCTGTTGCTTATGTTTATATTGTGCATTGTTCAATTTACTGATGATTTGATATACAAAGCGCAAGATCTTCAAAAGTGACTGATTTTGGGTACCCAACCTGAGTCACTTTAATGGAACTTGATTTTCAGAAAGTGCTGAGCCCATACCATCTGAAAATTTGGGCTTTTTTATGGCATCTCCTGTTGGGCACCCAAAACCAAGAGTCACTTTTTAAAATAAAGGGATCTAGAAGGATCATTAGTGTTACCACTTCTTATATCTTGCATGGCTATAGATTAAAGGAAGATTAAGGCTGAGATGGAAAGCAGTAGTATGGAAACTAATGGTTAAAGCAGCAGTTCCCAAAAGTTTTGCTGGTACGACCACATTTTAATTAATTTCCTCCCAGGACCCCAGACAGCATGGAGGACGCCAGTTTGAAGAACAAAATAGCCTCCACTGCACAGCATGACTTGGCATTCGTTGCACATGAGAGCAAAATGGCTCTTCTGCACAGCAAAATAGTGTCCTCCAGGCACCGTAACGTCACGCAGTGCAGAACAGAATGGTGTCCTCCCCACACTAGGGATCATCTCAACCCCATTTGCTGATGGTGCAACCCCATTTCGAGTTGAGACCCACTGTTTGGGAAGCTGGGTTAAAGATAACACTTCCCATATTTATTCCAATGGGAATAGATGCAAGGAGTAATTTGACGTGATTTGATTGTGATTTGATGGTGGTTCCCAGTAGATGTTAGAAATGTTTGAGGCTTCATCCTTTTAAATGCAAATTGCTTTGCTTTCACTGTTTTTTGTCACAGGCTTAGTCTCCTTTTTTAAGTGTTTTGGGTATAGATTTTAGTTTCATAATGCTGGAAATAGTGGGTGGGAAAAATCTACAGTCTCTCTTGTGTTGTAGCCTTTATTTTGTGGGAGGGGAATAAATTGGGTTTTAAGTTTCCTATTGTGATTAAGATAATGCAGTGGAGAAAGATGTTGACAAGTTGTGTGCATTACAAAGCCTGTTGCAATAACTCAAACTGAGTGGGCCCCTCAGATGCATGAAGATGGAACAGAAAACAAATATTCTGAGACATCAGAGTTGTTAAATTGTTCTTGTGAGTCTGTTCTGAATAGTTGGGCAGATGTTGCTTAATTTACATTAGCATTTGTTTACAAACATCTACCACTGAGCATTTTTCAGCTTTTGTTCATTTTGTACTAAATTTGGGTAAAATAGGCTATTACAATTAGTTTAAAATGTCTGGACCCAGTAGAAACTACAGGCTGATAAGACCCCTTTACATGGAAAGAGTGGTTTAAGTGTTGTACTGTACATCTGAATCAGGCCTTAGTTTGTAGCTTTAATGTTTCATTACTGTGTGTGTTTAAACATTTAAGAGCCAGATCCTCAGCTGGTGTTAATTGGGAGCAAATGCAGCAAGGCTAATTTCTATCAGCCCTCAGCATTACACTGGTCCTAAATGCCTCTGTGTGGCTCAAAACCTTGTCTCTTCAATAAAGCTATTGGAGAGATGAGGTGGTAAATCTAAGCTCAGCAGCTAAAAAGTTGAAATGGTCAAACACTGCTTCTTTAACTTGCCTACAACATGTAATTTTGTGTTAAGGTATTTATATTTGACAGTCTAATTCACAAGCCCTCAAATGTGCTATGTGGGTAAGCTAATATTACAATGAGAACTTAGTTCTTGATTTGTCAAATTTGCAAACTTAACTTCACATAACTAAGCATTTGCGTTTAGTTTACTTTTTTTAAGACAAGGAAGAAGAAATATTTGCAGTTGCCCCATTGTTTTGTGCAATTCCATAACCTAAACAACTTTGATGTACGATATTTAGCTGTGTACTAGCCAATTATGCAATTTAATGTGAAATTTCATAGTTCTGAGGGAATTTCCCATAGTCATGTAGCAAAAGAGCAACCCACCTCTTTTATCTAAAACTGCAGGCTCAAGCTATGTCTACGCTACAGATCTTACAGTGGCACAGCTGTACCACTGTAGCTGAGCTGCTGTAAGATCTCCTGTGTAGCAGCTCTGTGCTGACAGAGTGCTCTCCCACCCCCAATGAACAGCAGTAGCTATGTTGGCAAAAGAGCGTCTCGTGCTGACATAGCGCTGTCGATGCTTTTGTTGGTGAAACTTAGGGCTGTCAAGGGTGTGTATTTTTTCACACCCCTAACCAACAAAAGTTTTACTGACAAAAGTGCTAGTGCTGTACACAAAGCCTTACATAGTGACTTCCTTTTGTGAGGGTTGGCCACGTGAACTGGTATAGCTGGATTTTGTTTTAGTTTAGTGTGTCATTTTGATGCTGAAAGGATTCTTACTCCTTGGGTGTTAAAGGGAATGATTATTGAGGGTTTTATTCAAACAGAGAATTGTTTGGGAATCTGAGTAATTGAAAGTGCAGTTATAACAAAAGTCTACTGGAAATTTAAACTAGAGTATATGCTTCAAGGAATGTTGTAATAAAATACAGGTCTAGAAGTCTTTTGGTTTTGCTAAGTCCCTTATAGTGAGAGTTCAGGTTTTGCCCGTTGCTTATAGTAATCACAGAAGATTCATTTTTAAGGATCAGATTAGTAACTGGATTTTATTATCTCTCTAAGGCCTTGTGTGCACAAGAAAGTTGCACCAAATTAATTCTGTTTCTAAACTGTGCAATCCCCTTATGTAGATGCTTAAATTAGTTAACCAATTTGAGTGTCCATACGATTGCACATGTTTGTTTAAATCAATTTCTAAACCAATTTAGTTAAATCAATACAACTTTTGTGTATATAAGGAGAAAAATTCTTTCTTGTTTCAATACCATTTGGCTGTCTTTAAAGTGTTTAATTTGTGAGAATTCCAGTAAGAGCCATTTAAAACTGACTTGCTGTAGCAATAAAATTCCTGATGAAACTTTTTTAGTTTTGGTAACATGAACATTTAGCTTATGTGCATGTCTCTTGTTTATAAAGGTCACCGATTTATAGATCTGGATAGAAAGCAAAACATGAAGATTCTCCAGACTGATTTTTGTAATATTCTGCTGTACTTGTCTGTGCCTGGAGGAAATCCGTTCACGATGGCTTTAAATTTAAACTTTTTTACCAATTTAAAAGTGTAATTGATTATTCAGTTAGATCTTCTTGTTACACACTCCAGATTTTGAAGAATTTCACATCTGTTCATCTCTCCCATGTGGAATTGAGGCAAATGGGACAGCAACTGATAGGAAGTTACCCTGTTCACTTCCACCGCTGTGGGGATGTGGATGAGAAAGGAGGTTATAGCTTCAGGACTTATCTGGAAGGCCTTTCCATTCATCATTGTTTCTCCAGATGTGTGACAATTCATGCAACTAATGGCTTGTTGGTAGGTGCCATTTCAAATTGTTTGAAAGTAAATGTTACAAAGCACAGTCGGTGTGAAAATACTTTATTATATTACATTTTTCAGTTTAAATGTGCAGAACATGACTAAAAATTTAGAGATGGTACATAATTACCATGTGTAAACAATGACTTTTGTGACAAGTCTTGGTCTTTTTCTAATTGAATATTTAGAGCCTTGCAGTTAGCTAACATCTTCAGAAAAAGTCTCTGGGGAACAAATAAAACTTAACATTTAACTTGTCCATTATGGCTGATATTGAAACGTCATTTTGCAGTTATGCCAAGATAGTAAAACTAAACGGTACTTAGCATTCATTGAGATTTATTTGACATTGCTAATGACATAATGAACTTGTATTTCTGCAGATAAAGGACACCATTGGTTATGACACACTCGGCCACTGTTTCTTCATAGAGGATGGCATTGAACAGAGGAATATTCTGTTCCACAACCTTGGACTAGTCACCAAACCAGGCACTCTTCTTCCCACAGACAGGAATAGCACCATGTGTATGGCCATTAAGGATAAAGTGTATGGAAATTACGTTCCAGTGCCCGCCACAGACTGCATGTGGGTATCTGGCTAAGAAAAGAAAATCAAATTAGTTGCCATAATTAAATTTTTGAAAATCTCTTGTTGCTCTACAAAAAGGCAAGATTTTTTTTTTATGTAGGCTACCAAAGGCGGACAGCTGGAATACAACATTGGCATTTAGAAAAAAGCATTAACAATCTGAACAACACAAATAGAATATATGAACAACTGTGCTGAAATACAGTAACTACTTGATATGGTACCTGATTGAGCATACTTCTCTTCAGGCTATTTCCTTATTCTTATGCAAAGGCACCAGATGCTATGAAACCCCCATTTTAATGCTTAATTTATGAATTAAGGTATCAGATTTCTTCTGTAAAAGCCAAATACGATTATGCCACTTACTATCAAAATGGTTTATCATTGCATGTAGTATTTTAACCACAAGAGCTTGCAGGAGGTCTTGTGAAAGAAACAGACAGTTTTCTTTAGGAAAATATGACTTTCTTCATGATTTCTTACTTGAATCTTTTGACAGACTTGCTTTGTATGTCAAATTAGCACTCACTAATTTGCTAGATATGAATGCTAGGTTTTCTGTAAGGATTTTACCAGTTATAGCTTCTGAATTATTTATAGTTTCTGAATAATATATTGCAGGGCTGTTTCAACATTCTGGATTGCTCATCCTAACAATCATCTTATCAATAATGCAGCAGCAGGCTCACAGGTGAGCACATAGACATTCTTTGACACACACTGTTTATATTTCAGATAACTAAGGCATACACTATTAAAAAGGTAGGCATTTCAAAATTTCACATGTAGATGTCTGTCTTTTTATGTTTAGAAGTACAATGGCATTTTACATGCAAGCTGTCCTTCTAAATGGGCATTTGAAAGATACGGAACCTCTTTGTTCTGAAGAGAACAGAAGATAATTCTCCTTTTTCTGAATTCTTAATTCTTTTATATTTGTGACTGTGTATAGTGAAATCATTTGTGAATAAGGGATCTTTTGAATACATCCATGCTAATATTAAGGCTTCAGTATTTTCTGTAGTTTATATTGTTAGCATACTGTATGGCTACTGTTCAGGACTTAAAATTTGGTCATATTTAGTGGAATCCAAAATAGCTGTACTGTGTTTTTCTTACAGTGGACTAAAATGTGTTAATTGTCTTGGCTCTGCAGTTAGTCATTTCTCAACACTGATACCTAAAATGCTGTGACAAGCAGAACACAAATCCTAGAATGATGAGACCCTTCTATCACCAGATATAGAATGCGAGCAGGATTTTGGTGACTTAAAACTATTCTCTTCTCCCCCAGTGGCAAACTGTAGCGTACAGCACAGTAGCTCTATAGCCACTATTCAAGCCTTTTGGGCTAGAGCATCCCTATTTCTCTTAAGAAAAACCCTCATATAGAGAATGCTCAATAGCTCAGATCTTATAGCCACACCATTTTAGCGCATTCAGAGATGGCATGGAACTCTTCCCCCGGTGTACCCGGACTGCAGAGGCTCCTACTCAACTACTATGTCCTTGCCACCTCTCATGCAGGGTAACATACCGGGTAGAGGGTTACTGGTAAATGTCACCTTTTTAAGAGCAGTTGTTTGGCGAATTGAGAGAAAATGGAGAGTGACATAGGTGTGTGAAATAATTGCTGCATATTATTGGCTCAGAGGTCTGAACTGGCCAGACTTCTCAATTTTTTTGAAAGCTCTTGTGAATGTATCATTAAATCTTGATATGGGCATAGTGATGAGCAATTCTTAAAGACAAATAAACGGAAAAATATTTGTGTATATTCTACAATATTCTACAATAAAATAATTTGTTAGCTAGTTGAACAAAATATGATTGAGTACACCGAAATGTAATGTGTCATTGAAATGCAAAAGGTTACACTTTTTCCTAGTGACTCGGAGTTCAGACTTGAAATGTTCAAAATTAGGAAACCTTTGTGGCTAAAATTTTCCTTTCTGTGTAACTTGTAATGATGCATGCAACCTTTTCAGATTTTTAGTTCTACTGCAGACAGTTCTTTTTTCAGACATGATCTAATGTGGAATTCATCGTGAAAGGATATCGGTTGTGTTTTCATTTTATTATTTGAGATATGTAAATTATTTTTAAAATGCATTTGATTTGTTGGAGAAGTCAATATAGCAGTAATGATGATTTAAACCTGCTGGTGCTAGACAGGTCATTGTCACTTTTTTAAAACATGTTCTCACTCTTCTTTGCAGGATGCTGGAATATGGTATTTGTTCCACAAGATTTCAACAGGAGATTCTCACGGTTTATACCCTGAAACCAAAGCTGAGCTTACACCATTAGGCATCTTCTATAACAACAGAGTTCATTCTAATTTCAAGGTAGTGTAGTAATAGCTTGATACTTGGGCTTTAATAACTATAATAATAATTCAATATTAATACCTTCATGATTAAACAAAAAAATCATAATGGCAGAGGTGACTGAAAGCTTGCTGCTCTTGAAATTTGTTGTCTAGTATTGTAGCACATAGTATAATCAGGTACTTGTGCAGTCCCGTGTAATGCTTGTCCTCAAAGTAGCTTTGGTGTTTAATATTCTCTTTTTAAAAAGGTGGGGAGTTACGGATTTTTGTTTTTGACAAACTTCAACAATTTTTGCATAACATGCTTACTGAAATGGTTAGTTTCTCAGCATTGAAATATCTCATATTTATCGCTCAGTGTTTTAAGGCTATCATTTGGTGCTTTGAAGTGCAATGGTGGTTGACAGTCAAGGTAGACCACAGATCAGGGTGGCTATGAACTTTAAAAAAAACAAAAAAAAACAAAAAAAACATACTTGTGGTACCTTAGAGACCAACACATTTATTTGAGCATAAGTTTTTGTGAGAAGTGAGCTGTAGCTCACAAAAGCTTATGCTCAAATAAATTTTAGTCTCTGAGGTGCCACAAGTACTCCTTTTCTTTTTGCGAATACAGACTAACACGGCTGCTACTCTGAAACCTATGAAGTGAAAGTTGTAGTTCATAAACTGTCAGTGGCCTGTTCCCATTGGATCATTAACACACAAACTTCAAGTGCTTCTTTATAGTCTCACAGTATTTGACTTGAGAAGCCCATAAACCATTTTATATGGTAGTTTGGCATCAGTTCAGATCTATTGTACCAGTGGGTACGTGCAAGGGACTTTTGAGCCATTGAAAGTGATTCCAATTTATTTAAATTAGTAAACTTCAGTTGACGAAATAAGAGAGTCTCTCTCCTACATTTTTGCCTTATAAATTCACAGTGAGCTCTTAAAGCCCTTCAGTAAAAAGCATTATAATTTCATGGTAGCCGCTTTGTATGGTGATTTACGTCTTCATTTTATAAAACCGTCTAGATATTTCTTTACCCATCTATATTAGCTTAAAGGTGACATAATAGGAGTTCTCTGAAAGTCAAGTCCTAAACAGTAAATTTTACATACCATATAATTTGGGATGTTACAAACTGGCTTTTAGTACTTTTCCGGTTATAATAATCTTTCCTGCTCCAAATAGCAGTGACAGTATCACAGCATGAATGGGGGAATAAACAACTTTATGGGGGCTGTAAATTAAAAACAGTTCCATCTGAAAATTCATGGCAGTTATTGAGAGTTGGAAAAATTTGTATTCAAATCAGAAGTATATTATAATGGAGGTGCTTAAACCAAATCACACATTCCTATTTAAACTAAAATGTGGTTGATGGTAGGGAATATTCTAAGCCAAGACTTCAAGTTTTTATGTGGTGACTATGCAGTAGAAAAGTTAATTACATTTGAAAATAACAGATTTCAAATGTTTTTAATGAATTCTAAACTATAGTATTTCCATGAACATTTTCAGTCCTGTGATGGCATTAAGTATTATTTGAGATATATTTCCCCAGGCTTTCTGCTTCCTTAGGAAGAGTATGTTAGCTAAGGGAAATGAAGAACTAAAAGAGAGTACGTTTAAAAAACAAACCCAACATTATACACACAGTGACTCACTGTTTTGTGAACTCAATTTCAGATTTATTGCGAAAGGTAACTTTGTAAAGCTGTCTGGGGCTGGGTCAGGTAAATTATTTTTCTTTCCTCGCTTGTTTCAGGCTGGCTTATTTATTGATAAAGGTGTAAAAACCACCAATGCTAGTGCTGAGGATCCAAGGGAATATCTTTGTCTGGACAACAACGCGAGGTAAAATCTGTTGTTTCAATACTGTTGAATGCGTATTAACATTAAAATAGATAAGTTCTCAGAATTGAATCCTCTCCTTTCAAAATATTCGTAACCTAATATTATAAAGTGTTTAAAAAAATTATTTGCAGTTATCTGCAAAACATGATAGTTGTCAGATTTCTGTTGTTTTATTTGTATAATCACACACCCATACCAACCCACCCACCAGTTTTTGAATCAGCAGAGCATGTCTTGTTCTGGGAGCTTGCTGCTCCATATGCACCCTCATCCTGAGCTGGTTCTCTCAACCATAGTAAGCCATTATTTTCAACAGGCTCTGAAAAATGTTTTCCTATCTGATGTGCAAAGTTGAAAACCTGTTAAAGGCTGTTGAATGCTGGACTCCCTAGCTTGTGGTTCAGTCTAAAGCAGTGGTTCTCTATCAGGGGTATGCAGAGGTCTTCCAGGGAGTACATCAACTCATCTAGATATTTGCCTAGTTTTACAACAGGCTACAGAAAAAGCACTAGCAAAGTCAGTAAAAACTAAAATTTCATACAGACAATGATTTGTTTATACTGCTCTATATATTATACACTCAAATGTAAGTACAATATTTATATTGCAATTGCTTTATTTTTAATTATATAGTAAAAATGAGAGAGGAAGCAATTTTTCAGTAATAGTGTGCTGTGACACTTTTTTTTTTCTTTTTTTGTCTGATTTTGTAAGCAAGTAGATTTTAAGTGAGGTGTGACTTGAGGGTATGCAAGACAAATCAGACTCCTGGTTCTGTAGTCTGGAAAGGTTGAGAGACACTGGTCTAAAGGACCTAGTGAGAGAGACTTTCAAAAGTACAACTCATATTGCAAGTCAATAGGAGTTGGTCACCTTTGAAAATCTCTCACTAAGTCTTCCAGCAACTTATTGAATATGTAGCTCAAAAGTGCAACTTGAGAGAATCTGTTGCAGGGTATTAATTGATTCAGTATACAGAGACAGACATATTCCAGATTCTCTCTAGGATTCCTAATGTAGTTTGCTCAGTGGAAGAATAGTGGAGAGGTTCCTTCTTATGGGCTGGCTGACATTATTTTTTTTTTTTTTTTTTTTTTTTGCACTTCAAATGAAATTAATGAGGAGAAACTGAATAGTTGCATCTACCCATATACCCTGCTGTAGAATTTAGTAAAATAAATAACCTTCAAAGTCTTGATTTTTCCTGAGCTGGAAAACGTCATTGGGTAAGAGGACTATATCTGTGTATTTGAACTGACCTCTGTTTAGGAAGGGGACAGTTGAATGATAGGTGTGGACGTAGAGAGGAAAAGGCAAGACTCTGAGAACATACTGTACTTCATGCTTTGGAAATGAACTTCTGGTTCAGAAATTATGATGGAAGGCAGATAAGACCAGTGTGAATTACCAACAAAGTAATCATAGCTAGGGATTTGAGACAAAGTAGTACATGACATCTTACAAAAATATACTGTAGTCTCACAGGGAACAAAGAGCATTGAAAAACTGAAAGTATTTCATAAAACATTTTAGAGGGCTAAAACAGAGCATGAGCATCCCAGGAAATAAAGTAAGATTATTTACACAGCAGATTCTGGGGGAGAGGGTGACGTTAAATCATAGTGGAGGAACTTAAAACATTATTTACCTAGAATAACTCAGAAATTTCAAGGTGCTGAATGGTATCTATGTGCTGGAGGCTGTCTGGAATCTGAGGGTATGCTTATACAGCAAAGGAAAAGCCTGCATTTGGCCTGTGCCAGCTGACTTGGGCTTGCAGGGCTCAGGCTGCTGGGCTGTTTCATTGCTGTTAAACGTCCAGGCTTAGGCTGGAGCCTGGGCTCTAGGACCCTGTGGGGTTGGAGGGTCCCAGAGCTTGGGCTTCAGCCGAGCCTGAAGTCTACACAGCAAGGAAATAGCCCCATAGCCTGAGCTCAAGTCAGCTGGCGCAGGCCAGCCGCAGGCTTTCTTTGCTGTGTAGACGTACCTTGAGGGACAGGAGTCAGGATGCACATGTATTTGGATAGGAGAGCACTTGGGAGCTAATTACTATGGCGGGGGGGGGGAAGCACTAGAGCACATGTCCAAAGAGGCTGGAGGGGGAACCAGTATTTATGAGATGCGGTAAAGACACATATCACTGAAGCGAGAACAGATGGGAACCAACTCCTTGGAGGGTGTCCGGTGTGGTGGTTGCATGATCAGCAGCAGCACAGAGGAAGGTTGCAAGGAGAAAGAGAAGGATCTGAACATTTCTCTCTCTTTCTCTGCAATTCACTGAGGAAAAACATACCTTTGTGCAGGGAGGGAGTCCATATTAGTATTTAATAAAACTTCTGTTTCCTTGTAGAGGATGATCACGGCACTTTGAGCAAATAGTATCTGTGAAATCATGCATCATTCATCCTGTAGACAGAAACCTTGAGCTTGTCTGAGTTAATTGAAAATAGTTTCAGTGACTATATCTTGTGAAATCCATTCTTTCTCTGATCAGAGAAATGTAACCTTGTCATAACCACTGTCTTTAGTTAAGATTGCACAATCTGTCCTTAAAAGAATCTGACAGACTGCATACATGTGATTATTTGATAGTAATACCTGAAGAAGAATTTAAAATAGTCCATTTTTACTTTAAAGTTGGACTTCTTCCCTCATTAAGGTTGAAAATAACTTACTGTAAAGTTACTTTATATAATATACTACAACAGTTTTTCCCAGATGAAACTGCAGAAAAGTCTTTTTTTTTTTTTTTTAAGTTAATCTTCATACATTTCATTGTTGCCTGAACTGATGTACAGTGACATGATTAGTGTGTCAGACTGGTCAACCATCCATAGTTCTTAAATTCAGGCCCAGATGTTCTTGTCCCAGCAGAAGTCAATCTGGTGTCAGAAAATTTTCTTTTTTTAAAAAAGGTTCCTTGCCGCTCTGGATCACTGAGTAGGTAGAAGTAGGCCAGCTGTGAACTGCTTCCTTCTCCAATCCTTGTCTCTGCCCCTTCTCTGCTACTGATGCTTCTGGGGGCAGAGTAGAGGGGACTGGCTGAGGCAGGCAGGAGAGGAAGGAATAGTGTGTCTTTCAACTTACTAAACCATAAATGTGGTGCAGAGAGCTCCATAATGTATAGTATTGGGCAAGTTTCATAGCAATTACTTTGTGGGTTTCCCCTTCGATAAATGTACCTGTACCTTTTTGATTCTGTCTAGTTACTTTTGTGTTCATATCAATAAAAATACAGAGTGGGTATGAATTATTTTCCACTTTCCCAGTTAGCTTAAAACGGGAACCGAATATGCCTTAAGCCCCCTAAGCTTTCATGGGCTCCCCAACTGGCAGCACCCCCAGCCTGTACCCAGGCTATTTCTTCCATCCTCCCTGTTGCTTTTGTATTTGTAGTACACTGCTAAACTGGGTCAAAAATAGACTGCAGCTGCCACTATGTGGGACCAGCTGGGCAGCAGGTATGGAGGAGTGGAGAAACATGTGTCCTACCCAAATGAAGAGCACTCCACAAAATTAGGTGTACTTGAGAGGTCTAGGAGGGAGCATTCAGCACCCATTCCTCCAGCCTTCTGTCTAGTGCAACTGCAGTCCTATATGCCCTCTCAGTGGCAGGGTCAATCTTCCTCCTCTCTCTCCATACCCTCAGATTAATGCTTTAAGGAGAAGGGGAGGGAAGAAAGACACCAGGAAAGGTGAGAGAGAAGAAGGGGGTGAGATTCAAGTTGTGGGACAAAGGAGTCGGGGAACAGGAAGGTGCAGCTCAGGAAGAGTAGGACGGGAATCCATAGTGGGAGATATCCTAGCCCTTCTGGGAAGGGAAGAGAAGATTAATGCTTCGTCTCTTTTTATTGCTTCTTCCCAAGAATAGGATGGTCAGATCTCTGAAGACACTGCTGTGGGAATGGAGAAATGTGGGGGCACTCTCAGTGAAATTAGGGTACTAGTCTTTCATTTTTCAGCATGGGCCTTTTTGTCTCAAGCATGTTGCAGGAGCTGATTTTGCCTGTCCAGTGAGTGCAAGTGTTTATATCTTGGTATATACCACAACAGCGTATATGTGCACAGAGCATAAATCAGATACCTTCCTTTCAGGTGTGTTGGGTTTTTTTTCGTCTTTCTAAGGTTTCGACCTCATCAAGATGCTGACCCTGAGAAGCCCCGAGTTGCTGCTCTGATTGACAGACTAATCGCTTTTAAAAACAATGATCATGGGTCTTGGGTCAGAGGAGGGGACATCATCATTCGGAACTCTGGGTAGGTATCCAAGAGCAAACCTCTACCTACTATAAAAAGATATTCGCCTGGACAGCGGTATAAAAGCTAGTAGAAGTGAGAGTTGTAAAGTCTGGAAAAGCCTATATTAAAGTAGGGTTATGAGAGAGAATGTCAGAGCTAAACCATTGAAGTTGTTTGACTGTCTCATTCCACTAATGGGCTGAAACTAAGTCTATGCAAGATTACATGGAAATTTCATTTAAATGGGAAGCAAACAAAGATTTAAAATTGCATGATAGAGAAAATTTAAGTCCAAAAATTAACTGAGACCATAGAAAGTATTTTTAAAAATTTTGACTTTTAGTATATTTGAGGTTTCTCTGAAGCTATCATATTACCACTTAACAAAACTATATAGAAACAGTTATACTGATTTTAAAACACTAGAAATATCTTAAGTATAATAGCTATGGTGGGTTTTTTTGTAAATTTCATTTCATACACAGATCAAGATTCGATTCAGTTTGACGTGAACCTGTGCTCTGATGCTTTGAGAAGCTAAAATATAAATACACATTTAATGAACATTAAAGTATTGTATGTGGTTTGAAATTTGCTTTGTTCAAAAATAATTTTCTCTTGTAGGTTTGCTGACAATGGAATAGGTTTAACTTTTGCCAGGTAAGTATTTTTGTACCGGATTTCATCGCTATGTTCAGTCTTCCTAGCTTAATTTTTGTCAGTATATGTCAACTAATAAGTAGTAGATGTGATACTGGTGCTATTTAGAAACCCAAATGTAAAAATATTAGAATTGTGAAAATGACAACAAGAAGGCCAAGAGGGTTTATATAAGGGGAGGTTTCAGAGTAGCAGCCGTGTTAGTCTGTATTCGCAAAAAGAAAAGGAGTACTTGTGGCACCTTAGAGACTAACAAATTTATTAGAGCATAAGCTTTCGTGAGCTGCAGCTCACTTCATTGGATGCATCCGATGAAGTGAGCTGTAGCTCACGAAAGCTTATGCTCTAATAAATTTGTTAGTCTCTAAGGTGCCACAAGTACTCCTTTTCTTTATATAAGGGGAATGTCTCATCAATTTTGACTCTGAGTCTGCTTCTGCTGGAGCTCTGATATGTCAAGTCATGATGCTAGATAATTAGATGACATGACCCAGAACTCTAGGAAAGTGTACAACATCCTAGCTTTTCACCTTGTATAATTAAAATGTTCCTAATACTGAATATACAAGTTTTAAAGAGGGGACTGGAGGACAAGGGGAACAAGAAAATATAATACTTAAAAGCAACAGAATGTGTATTAAGTCAATTAATTGTAATTTTTTTTTTAAAGCTGGGGTTTTTGAAAAGCAGGGATTAAATTGTATATTGTAATACACTTCTAAACAAAAGGCTTAGCCTGCTTTGATTAGGTAAAGGTAAACAATAGTTAGAAATTGTCTTTGTATTTCAGAGCAATATAACTTTCCTGTTTGCTGTAGTATCATATCCGTAATCTCAGACTTCATTTTGATAGTGATGGAAGCTTCCCAAAAGATGAAGGCTCCAGCCAGGAAGTATCAGAATCTTTGTTTGTTGGTGAGAGCAGGAATTATGGCTTTCAGGGTGGCCAAAACAAATACTCAGGAACTGGAGGAATAGACAATAAAAACCGCACTCTGCCTAGAAATCGGTAAGTGTGTTTCAGTGGGTAAAACAAAGTTGCTTTTTACAAAAGTTACTTTGTCTTATTTGAAAATAGCACTATAAATTTAGAACTAGTATTACATTGCACAAAATAAAAAAATACTCCAAGATAAAACATGGCTACAAGGGGGTCTGCATGGTTTGGGGACTTGATGACCGTGTGTACCACTTTCTGCTTCTGGGCTAGCGGTTTTTTAAGGTATTAAACTTACTTCAACACAGTTTGTAAAGGAAATTGCCAGGTGCCACAAATTTCTTTCTACCTAGCCCAAAATAAATCAATAGTTTGAACATCAGTACAAAACAAAAAAAAATGATTTACTGTGCAGAAACTTTCAATTTCAATATAATTTGCCTGCAAACTGCAATGGGGTAAAAAAAGAAAAGTCCTTTACTAATAGTGATTTCTGATCATTTCTCTCATTTATTATTTTGAAAAATACTTTTGATTGGGGTAAAATTATTTTGGCATGAACATCACATTTTTTTCCCTTTTTTTTTTTTTTTTTCCTTTTTTAATGTCAAATTTGTTAGAGGTGAAAAATCTCAAATGGAAGGTTATGCACCTTTTTTTAATAGAGTATATGAGTATATAATAGTCACTTTTTCATGTGTTCTTGCTGTCAAATCTTCATTCATTGATAAGCAATAAAAATTTAAATGTTGGTATTCTAAAAATTGTGCAACTTTGTAATGAAACAATAGTGATGAGAAAATAAAATACAAAAATTTTAAAATTTATTCTCGTACTAAATCAATAATAATTAGTTGAAAGCCGCACATATTGACAGTTGATTTCTGTGCCTTCGAGAAACTAACTGGTATGGTGAATTGCATCTTTAACTTCACGTTTCCATACGTAATATCATGAATTGCTGTAACTTTTAGGTCTTACAACACCAGCAAGTCCAATAGGGTTTGAAATAATTGGGTCTGGTGGAGACTAGAAAGTCTGTGGCTAGGGGATTTTGAGTGGCTGGTTTGGGACTATTATGCATAGCCAGTCCCGCTCCTCTCCCCGTGTCAGACAAGCTCCACCTCCCCAACGGCTTGCCTTGGGAAACTTATTCACCCACTGCCAGCTATCACCCCTTGCCTCACATAAGAAGGGAGAAGGTGTAGGGCAGATTCAGCTCATGGCAGCTCTGTGCTGGTGGGCCATCTGACGGAGAGAAGTTTTAAGATGGTCTGGAAGCCTGAGGCTTCCTGCCTGCCCAAGCACTGGGACTCCCAATTGGGCACTTCTGCTGTAGGGGTCCCAAAGCATCCTAAGAGGGAGAGGCAAAGGGGAAGAGTTGGGTGAGCTGCAGTCAGCTTGGCTCCCTTTTCTAATTCTAAAATTTGAGGTGTAGGTTCTTACCTGTAAGTTAATAGTGGAGGGAAGACTTCATTTGTCTTTAGTGTTCCACTCTACAAACCATTGTCTTAGCACTGCATTCTTAATGCTTTTAAATGAAGGGAAGCATTGCCTCTTAGGGACCCTGAACCAAGACTTCTAACAGGTCGTGTGTGTGTCTGTGTGTTAAACATATTCTGTTTTTAACAGGACATTTCCAATCAGAGGTTTTCAGATTTATGATGGACCCATTCATCTTACCAAATGCACATTCAAAAACTTTGTGCCGACTGCTGATAGATACACCAGTGCAATTGGATTCCTATTGAAAAACCCTTGGCAGTTGACACCTAAAAACAACATTTCTCTCATTAAATTTGATACAAATGTAAGTTTTTATTGCAAAATTCATTTTCAGTGGATGAGGTGGAAAGAGGAGACTTCATGGAGTAGGAAAGGATGAATTCAGTGTCTCATGCAGGAGATTTATTTAGAAAGAATTTTGGTGATGTCCTCCAATTTCTTCAAACAAATGGGAGTCCCATGTGCACTCCCGATATTGCCTCCACCTGCCCTGTTTCTGTGCTGACTGCCACCTCTGGGCCTGGGTTGCCTTTTCCCTGCCTCCCTGCAAGTAACTGCTTTTCTTCAGGCAAATGTGCCCAAACTGAGGTTCCCCAAGTAATGTCTGCTGAGCAAGGGAGTTGTAGTTTGGAGAAGGGGCGTCTGCCACATTTAAGGACCGTTTGGGCTGCTGTAGAAGGCTCCAGAAACATTGAAGAGGCTGGGAGGTGAGATTAAGCAGCTTCTAGGGGACTTATGCATGTCCTACATTTCCCATTTTTGGTGTCTGTCCCATGATAGCGTTGAGATGGATGGGTTTGGATAAAATGGCATCCAGCTCCTCCTGCCTTTGCTTACAATTAAGACTGAATTGGACTTTTGAGGGTTGAAAACCATACTATCCTCCATTGTCACGTGCCTTTGAACTTCCTGATTTGAGCCAGAAATGATTGTATTAAAATCTGGTGAGAAGTGCTGTTCTTGTACTATTTCTGGCTTACCAGGAAGTACAGGAAATAACAAGTGCCTGTTTGTGTGCAGTTTCTAGCCCAAAGAGTTTCCAGTCCAAAATTGTATTCAAAACAGAGCTTCCAGACTTTTTTTTTAAATTTGCACATCATCAGTTTAGAATAATCTGTTCTCTATAGCCAATTACATTTACAAATATGTTTTCTCTTAGTTTGGAAACTAACTTTTCTTTTTTATTTTGTTTGCTTGCTTGCTTACTCTGGTTACAAGAGTTACTTAAATCATGGAATTCTAATATAGAATTCATAGTAAAGTGAAGAACCACCCCTATTAGGCTGTGCAATTGCTGACAGAACTGTATAGTGAGGCTTGAAACTAAAAGACCAGTCAATGCCTCGCAAACTGAGCTCAGCTGTGGAGACAGAGAATAGACCAAAAATGGGGTTTTGGTTTGGGTTTTTAATGCTTGCTTTGACCTCAAAAACAAGTGATTGTGGACGTGTGATGATGATGATGAGACCAGATTCTTTAAGACCTGAAAGAAAAGGAGTACTTGTGGCACCTTAGAGACTAACAAATTTATTTGAGCATAAGCTTTCGTGAGAAGTGAGCTGTAGCTCACGAAAGCTTATGCTCAAATAAATTTGTTAGTCTCTAAGGTGCCACAAGTACTCCTTTTCTTTTTGCAAATACAGACTAACATGGCTGCTATTCTGAAACCTGTCATTATTTAAGACCTGAGGCAGCTGAAATAATGAATTTGCAGTCATAAATATTAACACAAAATTCTGAAACATATTTAGCAGAAGTCTGAACCACCGGGGCTTCGTGTGTTAACTGAAAACCGTGACTACTACAAAATAATTAAATTCTGTTTTGCAAAATTATGTTGTCCTTGTTAGAGAAGTTATTCAGCTCATAAACCTTGTCCGACTCCTGATGATCTTTACATACATGGAAATGTTTATCAGTGTGTTACTAACCATATACATGCAGTAGCACAACTGAAATTGGTGGCTTTATAAGAGAGACTTAATTGGAATGTTTCACTTCCCTTTTATGATCAGGTTTCTCTGAAAGTCTTCTTTGGTAAACCTGGTCCCTGGTTTGAAGACAGTGAGCTGGATGGTGACAAGAACTCAATATTCCATGATATAGATGGTTCTGTGACTGAATACAAGGACACTTACGTTGGTAGAATGGATAATTTCCTGATCCGACATCCAAAATGCATTAATGTTACACAGTGGAATGGTGTGGTCTGCAGTGGGACCTATGCACAGGTTGGAACTGTTGCAGTTCTTTGTGTATTCTATATTTTCTATATATTCACAAGACTTGAAGAAAAACTTATCAAAGCCATGAAATGCCCTTCCTCTTAGGTTTTTAAAAATTGATTTTACACTTTGCCTTGTAGATGGTTCTGAACAACTTGTTGGGGGAAGGGAGGATTATGATTATGCAGTGAGTTGACTTGCCATCATCTGCATGACGCAGTCCTGTTGGCAAAAACATTTAAGGATGGGGGCTTTCTTACACTTGCAGTTCTGTTTCTCACAATATTATTAAAAATGTGAAATATAGTTTTTTAAATATAAACCCCTCTGCTGAGATCAGTTCCTAGCCGATCATAGACCTTGTGTGACCTTAAGTAAGTTACTGAATACCTCTGTGCCTATGTTTCCAATCTGTAAAATGGGGAAAATATCGTTGGCCTTGTCTGTTTTAGGTTGTAAACTTTACAGGACAGCAGCTGTCTTTAACTGTTTGCACCGTGCCAGGCTCACTGGGGCCTCTAGGCATGACATGTAATGTTCTAGTGGTTCTGTTTACACTGTTTCTGTATTTTTCCCTCATATATATTGTATTGTTTCTAGTGAAACTGATCAAAAATTGTCAGATTACTTCAAATCTCCTTCTCCTCTTCTAAGGCCTTTATTATTATTATTTTTTTTTAATATTAGTTATACATCCAGACAAGGAACCCACAGAACCTTACTATGACCATAGTACGAGATGAATACCCATCCAGCACCATGGCACTCCGAGGTATTAACCAGCGAGCTGCCTTTCAACAGTACCAGCCTGTAATGATGCTTCAGAAGGGCTATACAATACATTGGAATGGACAAGCTCCCCAAACCACTTTTCTTTATCTCATTAATTTTAACAGGTATGTTTCCTTTCCTTTCATTTTTGCCTTTGATTCCAAAGACACCATTGGAATAATGTATTGCAGAAATAGTTATATATTCAAAATTACAACCATGAGTAAGACTGGAACTTGATTTATCTGAAATAGCAAATATTAAAAGCAAAATGTATACTGGAGACCTAGACCAAAAGCTATGTAGAGCTATACAGAAAATTCTGTAAAGAAGCATTTAAAGAAAAGCCCTATTGCTTTATTACTGCGTGAAGCTGTGCAGAGTAGAACTACAAATGGTTTGACCTATCACTGGCCTTGTTAGGAGTCACCCGAATAAGATACAATATGTCAAACTGGAAAATTTAAAATTTGTATCCAAACGGTGGATGGATTTAAATCATTGAAATTTGTATCCTGATTTAAATCAGCAAGTAGGAAATAGATTTTATTCATGTTTTGCATTTGTACTTTAATATAAAAAAAAAAGTTGATTTGCATTGGTTGATAATCATTAAAACATGATGATTTGCAACTAAATATACCTTTACACTGAATGTGATCCTGCTTTTTGCTAAGCAGGAGGATACTCTATATTTAAGCAGACATGCTTAACTTTCAACTGGATGACTGATTTTTTTGTTTTTTCTCCCACTTGAGATTCATGTCAAGCTCAATTTGGATGAAAATTGAAATTCAGTTAAAAATGCACAAAAACATTTTAATTGTTTTATTAACTAAAACTACCTTGAATGTGCTGGCTACATAAGAGAGAGATTTTTTTTATCAAAACATGGTTTGCATTTAAAATTAACTGATTTATTAAACAAAAAGTATTATCTGTAGTTCGTTTCTGGTCCCAATGTCCTTCAAGATTTTAGAACTAGTGGACCTCTTCTTCTCATATACAGCTTTTATTCATAGATTGGAAGAGAAAAACATCTTTTCTGCTTTTTCAGCTCCCAAATGGTGTCTTACTTTGAATGATTAGTGATTGAACTGAAATTGTTGAATAAAATGAAATGAAATATCTCTCTGCTACTCTGTGTCCACTACCACAAAAACAAGAAATTTTGTTCAAATGAATGAATTATAACAACTTTGTTTCACTATATTTCTAGGAATGACTGGATTCGGGTTGGACTCTGTTATCCATCAAGCACAACTTTTCAAGTAACGTTTGATGTCTTTCAAAGGCAGACATCTGCTTTCTATAGTGTGGAGGACTATACATCAGTAACTTCGATGATGGTGCTGCAGAAAAATCGATCAGAGAAGAAGTTTTATTTTGATAACAGCACTGGGTAATTTTATATAGATTGATAATAAAAGGATACATTATTTAATAGTAAAATTGCAAGTTTGGTAGTGTTAAGAATTGGCTCTGATGGCTGCTTAAGAAGGGAAATCTTATGGAGAAACTCTAAGCATGTCACCATTTGGACGTTTGGAAGAGGAATCTACATAACTTGTAATTATAAATGTAGTGGCCATCAAATCAGCACTTGTAAACGTATACCACAGCTACCACAGTTATTTCCTATTCTAAGTATGGGGAAAACTGTGGTATCTCAAATACCACGGAGAGGTACCTTTTGGCCAGTAACTGCTTTATTAATTTAGTATGGCTCAACTGTAAATGTTTTTCCTTCACCTCTTAAACAGAGTTTAAGAAAATAGGCCTGATTCCTTCTGGACCAACAGGAATTTTCTTAAGCTATGGAGTAAAATTTTTAAAAGTTACTTAGGCATGTCACTTTTGAAAATGGGACTTAGGCTCCTAAGTCACTTAAGCACTAAGTCACTTAAGCACTTTGAATGTTACCACTGAAGACCATAAGAAAGCTTCCTTAGGGAAAAAAACTGTACACATTTTTTTAATGTTGTAGTTTTTTATTTTGTTTTTATTATAATCAGAATATTAGTATAAGATTTTTGGAGGCTTTTATTAACTAGTTTGAGATACTCATGTAGATGAACTGATGTATGTAGTCTTTGATATCATTTAGAAAATATTTAGAATTTCTTTTTTCAACTAGAAACTACAGTGACAAGCAACTATAGAGAAGCTGGTAGAGCTTATCAGTATAAGAGTCTTCCAGTCAGGATGTGTGTGTTGGGCTTTATGCACACTCAGAGCAATAAAGATTTGTTTTCAAATTATACTCATATATTTTTGTATTTTTGTACAACAAGAGCACTGTTTTTGTTTGATTAATGTCTGATATGTTAATTGCCAAATAGCAAGTTTAATGAACATTTGTTAAGATGTATGGTGTGAAAGTTACTGGTGCGAGATGGGGGGTGGCTTATGCTGGCTAGATGATTTTTTTTTTTCTCTTACCAAACAAATCCTGTCATAATGACTTCTCTAATAGTTGGAGAGTTCTAATATATATTACTTAAGACTTCCCTATTTTTGTACTTATTACAGAACATTTTACAAAGTACTGTAAATTTGCGGAGATTTAAAAAACAAAAACACATGACCATTCCTCTGTCCCTGAAAAGCTTGCAGTCTGAGATCTCCTGTGTTCACTAATCAGTACATTTGACAAAATTTTGATTATGTAAATTTCTGTATTTTATCAACTAGTTTTCTAATCTCTTGTATTGTTTTGTGTTTAGATTGCTGTTTTTATATCTTCAAGCCAAATATAATAGGGATGGTCACAGTTATTGTTCAGCTCAGGGATGTGAAAGGGTCAAGATTCAGGCCACTGTTCAATCAAAAGAGATCAGTAACTGCATGACAAAAGCTTATCCAAAATATTACCAAGCACCAACTGTTCTACAGCCAATGCCAGCCAGAACTACTGTACAGTGTAAAAATTGTGGCACAACTCAGGTAAAAAAATTCATAAATGTGTATGTAAATTACCAATAGATATTATCTTCCACATAATTGCCTTAAATATGGTTTTTATGAAGGAGTGTGAACCCTTCAGAAGCAGATATAACCTAGAATAAAGTTCTACTATTGTGTATATTGTTTACTACATAAAGGGCAAGTCAGTTCCATTCAAATTTATTCAAAATTTTTAAATTAAAAAAAAAAGGCTTTTACAAAAACTAAGCTTTGTAAAAGTGATCCAATAACTTTTTTTTTTAAAACCAAAGTGAAACAGCCCCTCTGCAATGTTTTTCAACTTGAATATGCGTGTACTTCAAGGGCCTCTGTGCATTTTTAGTTAGGGGTTTTGGTGTCTCTAGCATGAGGCTATGGAGCTGTAAATAACAAAGCCATTCCTACTGTGCAGTGTGGGAGTGCTCTCATGCTAAGATGACTTAATTGGCTCGTCTTACATGAGAAAGAGAGCGTGCGTGCGTGCACACACACACCCCGCCCCCCCCATTTCCTTCACTTCCACAGAGAGAGCTAAATGGAACTGCCTCTTTGTTACGAGCTAGGTAGCGTATCTTCTTATAGTTAGAGTAGTTGGAGCTACTTGCCTTGTGTTATCTCCAGTGCTGTGTCATACCCTGATCCTATAGAGGACTCCAAAAGGCATGCATCCTCTTCAGCCATCTTTCCAGAGAGGGACATACAGCTTGATGACTCCACGTTGCTGGGAGAAAAGCTACTGGGTTCCAATACAAAATTTACCATGCCTCACTCCTCAGTAAGGACATGATAGGCACTTACAACTGCAGTGGCACTTGGCTTGTTTTGAGCCTTCAGCCAGTCATCCATCAGGAATTCCAGGTCCTCTTCTTTGCTGAGGTTTTCTGTAAAGAGATGTGAGATGCCCTGTCACCCCAGCTTTGGTGTCGAGCCTAAGAACGACCTTCCCAAGGCACACGTTTGCTGGTTCTGTGCCTCTCACCTGATGCTGTCTGGCACTGTAGTCCCCATCAAAATAGCTTTCAAGCTGCTGTCAGCACCAAAAATTCCCTCAGTGCTCTAGTCAGCACAGATCAACTTTGAGGAATCAGGCTTCCAAATCTTATGTCCCTGTTTCAGGGAAGAAGGAAAAGCAGCAACATTATGATCCACCAAATGGGGCATTGTTCTCCTGCTCCAAAACTACGTCACTTTTGGAGACTCCTTACTAGTCTTAATTCTGCCCTGGCATATAATTCTCCTCCTTTGAGACTCTGGTGCCAGGTGACCTTGGCACATTACTGTTTCACATACCTCTGACAGTCGATTTCCCCTCTCATGACTTGGGGGGCGGGAGGGCCTCTTTCAAGGCTTTTGGCAATGCCTCTACTGCTTGACTTAAAGCTTAAAGAACTGCTTAAAGAACACATCTCTCTGTCCTCACCACCAGTACTAAAAAGAGCTAACTGTATGCCTCTTGTACCCCTAGAGGGTCCTCAGTTTTTGTTGTTGTTTGTTGTAATGTCCCTTGGCTAATTCAAAGTTGATCTCTCTAGCCCAGGATCTCTGCAAAACAAAGTGAATCCGTGACTGCTTCCTCAGATGGAGAAAGAGAGGGGCATAAACCATGGCTTAAATCATCAGGCCTTGCTCCAGTTTCACACAAACCTCTCTGAGGGGTCAGGTCTTTCTAATGATAAAACGGATGAGACTCTGGAGAGAATTAAGATGGCGTGAGTTACAGCCTGATCTCTAGGGCTTTCCCAGTCCTTGTTTGCTTCAGAAGAGCTGATCTTCTATTTGGTTTCAATACCACAGAAAGACTTCCTCTGTGAAGAAGCAGGGAAATGGGGCATAGCAAGAGGAAAAGGAGCATGGCTGAAATCTCCTTACCACCAAACACTGCCTGTGGTTTCAGCCCCTTGGGGGGCCATTAGTAGCTGTCTCTCCCATCCTTTAATTTGCACCAGGTGCAATTTTGCCCTTGTTGAGGATCTAACCCATTATGTTGCTGCTTAACTTTTCATTATTCCAGTAACGAGTGTGCAAGATTTTTCCTTCCTATTCTTTCATAGAGAAGACTTGGCTTCTCTACTTATAATGTACTTTTTCCCCTTCTGCAGTAACTGGATTTTCCTCATCTTTTTCTTTACTTCTGTTTGACAGGGAAAATGTATTTTCTTTCCAGTTCAATAAAATGTTCATACTCTTATCATGTTCCATAACTCCATTCTCTGTCCCCCATGACAGAACATGAAAAATAAGTTCATGACTTTTTTTTACCATTTCTTTTCTGCCACTTAGACCTTTTGGTCACCCTTCTCATTTCACTGCAGTGAGCCAGGTTTTGTTCTCTCTGTGAATGTGATTTTTTTTTTTTTTTACAGTTAAAAGTCTGCTTTATGGTGATATTTTGTGAAATCTACTTTATTCATTACTTCTTCATTTTTCAGTTTCCAGTTTGTTGTCGTGCAATTTCTTCCCCAGACAGTACCATCACACCCAAAATGCTAACTATTAATGAGATTCTAAATGCTGCAATTTTTACTCAGGAAAAACTTCTGTTGCTATCAGTGGGAATATCGCTAGCATAAAGATTACAAGATTAGGGCTATAGGCACCTGTTTGGTATCTTCAGTGCTGTCTTGATCCTTTTTTCCAACATATACGTTACTTCATACTTGTGTGTTACCAAAAAAAGCAGAAGTGGCTCAGAAACTGATACCCAGCACAAGTCTAGGGGCAAGACACCAAAAGATGCTGTAAGAACAAAGTGCCGTTGCTCAGACTTGAATACATTAATGTCCTGGTTTTCGTCCATACTAATACATTTATGTTACAATAGCACTCAAAATCTGTTAGGCACTTTATGGATATATAGTTCCCCTTCCCTGAAGAGCTTTCAGTCTAAAAGTATCCATGCATTTTGACAGTGTTGATTTATTAATCTTGGTTTTTCCAGTTGGCAGTCTAGAGTGTCTGTCAGAATAATTGTTGATTATCAGTATGCTATCTAGGGTTTAAAATAAGACTTGCTGTTCAGAGTTTCTGGGAAAGGGGGGAAGTGTAAACATGTTAAAATTTTATTTTTTACATCTAGATGGCATTTACCAGTGATCCTCACAATACCTACCTCCTTGTGCAGATTCAGTCAATGAGCAAAGTAGAATTACAAAGTAGCCTTCCATCTTTTATCTCTGTAAGTATTTTTATGGCCTCTTTAACTGCTTTTTCCTTAGCAGTTTGAATTATGGCAGTTGCACACTGGTGCAATTCTGTATCACTGAGCACCACTTTTGAGCTAAGCATCCTTCTGCTGAAGCCAATGGGAACTGGTGGGTACTCAGTACTATGTTAAATCCAAATCCATGAAATAACTCTCTTATACTAACAGGCTATTACCTAACAGTACCAGTCCTCCAACATTGTTCTGTTAAAGCCCTTCAAAACTGTGATTAGAAGAGAGGAGTCATTATTTTTTGTTTACACTTCAACTCAGTGGTGATAAATGCGATGATGTAATGTTGTTTAACACTTGGTCTGTTGCCATTTTTCCACTTGGGAACCAAGAGAGAATTGTATGTGATGCTGGAGGTGAGGGTTTGCAGGCATTCTCAGTACCCCAAGGGTGAAATTTTAATTTATATTTGTCCTATAGAGTAATGCATACATTGTGTTTGTGAAATAGTAAAACTCTGAATTATTTAGGCAGAAAAGTGCAGGCTATAACAGCATGCGTTTGTAACATCATAAATGCAAGCTTGTAAGGGATTTTGTGGCTTATTTTTAATAACAATATTCAATAATATGCTTTGTTAAATATAGTACAAATTAATCAACTGAGCAGGCTACATGCTCTGCTTTTGTGCACAGAGTGAGTGGTTGGGTCTCTGAATGGCACTGTCTCAGGACAAGTGAGCTACTTCCATTCCTTGTCAAGAATGGTGGTGGCTGAGATAGGATTCATGTCCTTGTGAGTGATTACAGTGAAGTGAGGAAAAGCTAGGCGATGCTCAAGGCTCCCTGAGGAATAAAGAAGTCCCATCAGCCGGGTCTTTTTGGGAAGAGGAAGAATGGAGAATGTCTGTCTGATAAATTATTGGTTGTCAAAAAGAACACTAATGTGTCTATATATCAAATTATGATAAATGTGGCCAACTGACAGGTGCAGAAGAATATTATTGTACTTGCAAATCGCCAGCAAAAGCAGGCAGTGATTTATGTCTTTTCTCACTTCAGGTCAATGGAAATAAGTCTCCCTTCAAAGATATGGGTGTATTTATCCTGATAGTTGATGCCTGTGTTGGCACTGTGACAGAAAAAAAGCTTTTTTTTCAAGCAAACATTAAAAGCATAGACGAATATTTAAAAACTGGAATTCCGCAAAGGTATATGCTATTGTAAACTTATCCTTTTATTTACTATATGTATCATAAAATATAGACTTAAACTGGAGTACAAAATACACTTGAGTGCTTTATCGTGATAGTCAAACTCTTGCTAGAGAACACTATTTGTGGGCTGACAATTCTAGCTCCCTTTTAACATTGCTATGAGAACATTTTTAAATTGAGGGAGTAAGTAGAAGCGCACAAACATTTTAAAGGGACAGTTTAGCTACATTTGAGAAAATGGACCAGGTAAACTTAAACATTTGGATTAAATCCCAAAAATATGCTTTCCTTTTCAAAGGACTCATTTTAACGACGCATTACATAATCACGTTTTTTAGCTTTACTGTGGTAGGAAGAATAAGCTTTGGTGTATGGAGGACATTGTGCCATGAGAATTTTGACAAAAGTGCTTTATTGGTAATAAGTTGAAGATTTATTTCTGTTTATACATTGACAGTAATACAAATGTCACTAAAACAGTTTTAATAAGGTGCCTATACTAAAGCTGGTTGAAAAATGAAAAGCTAACTTCACAGAATAGAAATTGCAGTTTTCATTTAAAAGGTTTCAAAATGGCTCCATTTTTAATTTTTGTAGAATTTTTTTACTCTTTCTTGAAATCATTTTCAATTTTCTTTTACCAAGTTTTCCTTAGACAAACTTTTTTAACCAGCGATAACGTTTCAATAAAAGTTTTTAATTAAGTCACAATTTTTCAAAGTTTCATTTTCTAAAACAGGACACTTCAACCAAAATTTTTTTTCCCCAACCATTTTTGGTCAGCTCTCTGTATAAGTGTTGCCCCAAATACAGTGGGCTAATAAGCAAGCTAATTTGTAAAATGTGTAAGTATCAGTGATAATAAATACTTAGTTTCTTCATCTTACTACTTTTTTTCTGGTGCAGGTCAATAGTTTTGCTAAGCACAAGAGGTGATATAAGAAACCTTAATATTTCAGAAGCCTTAATGTCCCTGGGAACAACCAAAGCAGCTCATCTTCAAAACAAGGGTTTGTTTAATTTTCTCACACAGTTTCTTTTTTAAAATTCCCTTTGACGAGTCCAAATTCTTGAGGTGTTGCATGAGTGTTTCCATTCAATTGATGTCAAACTATTTTATAATAAAGAAGTTAGTGAAAAACTATTAATTAAGGTTTTAAAACTTTCAAAAGTGGTGGTGTGATGGCTTTTAAAACCATAGTGTTTGGCTGGTGTGAGGATGGCTGCATTTACTATTATATGAGGCGGAGGGAAGGGAATTATTTTCTCCTATGTCATCTTGTTGTAATGTCCATTTGCATGTAAATTGTATGTAAAAGGTGTCTCTTTCCTGTCTAACTTCTGATTCTTTTACTCTGAATTATTTCATTGCAGGGAGCATAGCTTTTCTTGGCTTCAGAGGAAATTTTAAACCTTCTTGGGCTAAGCTGTTTACCAGTCCTGCTGGGCAGGGCCTAGGGCAGATAGAAAAGTTTATACCTTTACAAATGGAAGAGTATGGCTGCACCAGAGTGAGCTCTAGCAAACGGAAAGACTTGGAACTTTTAAAGCAAGCTTCAAGAGCACATTAGAGACTAAGATGTACTAAGTGCTGGAAGAAAATGTGAACTAACTTATTTAATTTATGGCATTTTAAACTATACTTTTATCCCAAATAAACCATTTTACTGTTTTGATAAAGACATATGCCTACGTTGACCGTTTGAATGCCAGTCTGTGCACCTTCTAGTTGTACAAAATGTTAAAGAATTTATTACTATTTGTATAGACAGGTTTTTCAGAGATTTGTTTTCTGATGTTTGTATTTACTGTAAACAGTTTTTTTGTGTTATACTTTTGTAGCCTGAGAATTGAGGATGCTCATAAGGATCAGCCTGGAGAGGTTTTGGTAGCAATTATTGGATTGCTTAGGGTTTTAAAAAAACTAAATTAATTAAAATATCTCTCTCTTAAGCAGTTTGAATTGGTTATTTTAATCTGTCTTTGCATTTCCTTTTTCCTGTTTGTTTTACGCATTCCTGAGATCACATTTGACAATCAGGCGAGTTATGGGTAGGCTCAGCAGATATCAGTTTTGTTGTAAATTCAACAATTAGCCTCTTTTTAATTTTTAACCTTTTTTCTCCTGTTTTCTATGCATTTTAAATTTCCATTTCTCAGGGAGCTCCCTTTCAGCTGCAGGGCTTGGGATACTGGATCCTTGTGGGGTACAAGGTGCCAGGGAGGCTCCAGTCCAGTTTGGGCAGAGCAGAGACCCCTGGCCAGCCCCACGAGGAAGAGGGTGAGCCATCTGCTGTAGGGGATGACACCCTGCTGTTGAATGCTCCTGCCTGGAGACAGTCTCCACACTCCCAGCTGATGAATGAGTGAGCAGGGCCATGACAGAGGGGCTGGAGGGGGTTCCCTGTGATACCGGATTTCTGAAGGTGCATGGGAGGTTGTGCTTGCCAACTGGATATTTTTTTCTTTATTTCTGTGTGTCAGGTGAAATCGATGTTTACTGACTATTTGAATCAAATCCAGTCCAGCCTAGTTATGGTCCATATCCACTTTTCCAGATATTAAAGGGCAAGTCCTGTTCCCCTACCCACATGGGTACAAAGAGCCCTAACTGTAGCAGAATTTCTGTCATTCAACTGCACACGGGGAGAAGGGGACCGGATTCCAGGACCCTGTGCAGGAGCCTGTACCTTATGCAAGTCATGAAGCTATGTTCTGCAGAGGCTACCTGTGCCTTGGAGTGCAGGGGATATATGGGGTGCTGTAGGGCTGGAGTGAAGACAAAACCAATGGATGCACAGTTATGTAGATCCTCTAACTCAGGGGTGGGCAAACTTTTTGGCCCAAGGGCCACACGGGGGTGTAAAACTGTATGGAGGGCCGGGTAGGGAAGGCTGTGCCTCCCCAAACAGCCTGGCCCCCGCCCCCTATCTGCCCCCTCCCACCCATCCAACCCCCCACCCCCAGGTCCTTGTCCCCTGACTGCCCCCTCCCAGGACCCTTGCCCCTAACCACCTCTGCCCCATCCAACCGCCCCCTGCCCCCTGTCCCCTGACTGCCCCCAGGGAACCCCTGACCCTTATCCAACCCCCCGTCCTGGCCCTTTTACCATGCTGCTGAGAGCAGCATGCCTGGCAGCGCTGTTGCCTGGCCGGAGCCAGACGCACTGCCCTGCAGCAGCATGCAGCTCTGCTGCTCAGAGCGCTGGTGGCGCAGTGGCCTGGCTGCAGGGGAGGGGCTGGGAGCTAGCCTCCCCTGCTGGCAGCTCAGGGGCCGGGCAGGATGGTCCCATGGGCTAGATGTGGCCCGTGGGCCTTAGTTTGCCCACCTCTGCTCTAGCCTCTCTCTCTCCAGCTGATGTGCAGGGTCCATGGGGGCTACTACAAAAGCAGCTACAGCCTAGGATGAGAAGACTGCTTTTCTCACCCCTTTGAAAATCTCCAGCCCCTAGCCTGGTTATTCAAGCGATAGCTTAAACACAAAATAACTCTTTAAAATTCAATTTTCAAACAGCAGAACAACTTGTGCAGAGCAAATGCTCTTTGACCTGTGCCATGCAAGTTAAACTTTTAATTTGTATTACTGTACTTTGAAATTGGTGTGAAAGATCCACTGTTCTAATGTTTGGTTTGCGCTGCTCTAATTGTAATTTGATTTATATTTAGTGCTATTTTCATTCATGCTATAATCAGCTGCTTCTTGACCTTTAGGTTTGAATCTTTCTTAATATAAACAAATGAATACCTCCTCTGGCTTATACACTTGGTTTGTTTTCATTTTCAGTCTAGTCAATTCTTTTGCAAATTGTGGAAAAGCCACATTGAAGGATTGCAACTCATGCAGGTACTGATTTTAGGAGGTTGTGTCCTTTTGTCTTTGAACATAAATATCAGTATCTCAGAGAGCCCAAAGACCAGTTTCATAAAGGTGGGGGAGGAGTAGAACAACATTGTACCCACAATTCTAAATGTACTGTTGATTCCAATTGTTGTATATGAGAATCTCCTTTTAAATATACTTCATAGTTTGCATTTAAAATGAGTATCTTTGTGGAGATATCAATCTGTACATTTTTTCTTCCTGAAACAAATGCAAAGGCTGTCTTGTCTCTTTAGAGAAAAATGCAGAGAAGCTAAATTATGGTTTTGTTACATTACAAAGCATACTACCTCAAACTGCTATCAATAAATCATTCTAGATCTAATAAACTTCTCTGTGCTAATGTGTGTTCCTTTTAATCCAGGGAGCCATGTTACTAACATTTGACAAGGAATATAAATAAATTTTTATATCTGACAACTTCAAGGCGATAAATGATGGGCTATCTTCATACTCTTTCTATGTTAAATACAGTTCTTTACTTACTTTGGTCTAAGGATTTCAAAAAACTTTAAAGACATTAATTTCTCAAGCCCCAATATACTTGTGAGGGTAGGTATGGTCTGTATGCTTCCAGATTTATGGAGTGGGGAGAGGAGAGAACGAGAGCAGAAAATGAGGAACCAGCTACTAAGTGACTGTGCCAGGGCATGAGCCACTTGGAAACAAAAGGTTTCCTGACTCACTCCTGTTCTGTAAATCACAGGGCCTTTCACCTTGTGTAGGAGTAAAGTATATATGTGCACCGATGTACCATTCTGACTTGGTAGTATATTGTACCAATTCAGCATGATTATATAAGGTGCAAGGCAGTGACGAATCAGACTGTTAAAATTTACTCTGGAGTTTGTCCAAGGTATTTGTTTCAAGTGATGCTTTTAGTTATGGATCCCATAATCTAAAATCCTGCTACAGGCCTTCCAGATAAGGGGATATGTATCCTAATCCCCCGACCCGGCTGCTTGTCTTAAAATGTGATGCTCCCCAGTGGTATCCCGGGTTCTGAGGCACCTCACCCTCAACAGCTGTCAGTGTGAGGGAGTCTCATCTGTGATGGCTGTGGGTCAATTCCCTGAAACAATCAGCCTCAGGCAACACAACCACGGTCTTCCAGGCCTCCATGGACCTCACTCTCTGTACAGGACATGCCAACTCTTGAACTGTTGGAACCTTCCCTGTAGTGTCCAGTCCCTTATCCACTGAACACTCTCAGGATTTCCAGGCCTGCTGTTCCCAGAGCGGCAGCATACATGCCAGCTTGTATGCTCAGGACCAGCACTTTGCTTAACGCACAGCACTTTGTATAGTAAAAATGAGAGTAAGGGTTTGGGGTTTTTTTTCCTCTTTCTTTCAAAGAATAGGGATTCAAGTGATAGTAAGAATATTAGAAACAAATATTACAAATAAACTAAATCATAACATGCTTTTTAGATCCTAAACTAACGTTATCCTCCTGTCTAAAATTTCTCTCCTAAAGTTTTTCAGCCAAGCCTGATTGAGACCACTCCTTTATGAAGCAAATTCGCTGCCCATTTACTTCCTAAGTGAAAGATGAGTAGGTGTCTTCTGTTTCCCCCAAGTATACTAGAGCAGATATACTATATGTATCTGCAGTTAGATTTCTTCCTGTTAATTTTCTCTCTGAAGTTGTCACAATCATTCATTAGTATTTAGTTCAGACAGGTGAGAGGGGACCTATTGTGAACATTGGCACAGTTGAACTTCAAGTTTAACCTTTATCTCTGATTCTGGTATTTCTAGCCTTCATCAGTCTGGGTCACTTCGGTGCATGGGTTTTGGGTGGGAAGGTAGGGTTAAGGTTGCCAATTTTGATTGGACGTATTCCTGGAGGTTTCATCACATGACAATCTTTAAGTTAAGAGTAATCTTCAATGCCTGGAGACTCCAGGACAATCCTGGAGGATTGGCAACTCTAGGTAGGCTGGGATTTTAGTCTCTGGTAATGATCTCGCAAGATTAAGTGGTGTCAGTTTAATTTCTTTTAGGTTTCTTTTTATTGTGGGACAGTGTCCTTCATTTAGAGGGTGTGTGTGCTGATCTAATAGCTCTCTTCCATCTATGCTCTATGACTTAAATGATATTTGTGGCACATAGTCTGAATAAAAGTAGATAAGGCCACAAGTAGCCATAGTCTCCTGTAACATCCATGTGTGAGGCATGTGTGATCCTATGGGTAATCCTAGCATCACCCATTGGCATACAATGTGTGTGTCCACTTTTTAATGCTTAGTTTTATTAATCCATTTAAAAAAAAGTATTAAAAGTGTGTGTCCTGAGATTAAATCTAGTATATCACTGGTGTAATGCATTTTTCCCAGATCCTTTGTTCTCTTACACATGAGCAAAAGCATGAAATACTGTAAATACTGTCATTTGTATTATAGTAGCACCTAACAGTTCCAGTCAAGATGTGGCTCCTCATTGTGGTAAGTGGTGGAGAAACATAAGACACTACCTGTCCCAAGAACAAGATTCAACAGTTTGACATAGAAATCTATTTATTTTCTTCATTCAAAAGTAATTTGCCTGATTTTTTTCTTTTAACTCTGAAAGTCTCTCTTTTGTCCCCCTCCTTTCAGTTGAAACAGAGGAAATGGGAAATACTTCCATCTCCAGGAGAAGATAACAGAACTCTGCTCCAGAAAGTGTTTCTGTTTCCACTAGGAAGCTGCATCTCTTGTGTTCCAAATGCCCGCTTCCCTTGCTTTTCCTGAGGAATGGCCTATCTTTCTTCTATGTCACCGATATTTCCAAATCATTGTGGGAAGCTGGAATGGTGGAGCCTTTTCAGCTGCTCTCTCTCCCCTCCACCACTCCTTTTTCTACACAACCCACTTTAAAGTTTCATCAGTCTTTCTTAAAGGATCCATTACCCTGAAGAGATTTCTCCCAGAAATTCTGTTCCAATTATACTACTTTCTGGATAACAGATTGAGTCCAATGGTAGCTATGTGTTCCCCATTGTACAGATACATAGAACTTTCTATTGAAAGTGAACATACTCTAGACTTTGGCCCCAGGCTGGAGTCACCCAGCTAGCGAAATTGAGGGAATTAAATGGAACAGAACCACTGTGAAAACCGAAGTCTCTGCTCCCTATTCAGTATACAATGCTATTTCTTTAATATCAGACCTATTGTAAACTGTGGTTAAAGGATGGGTTTCTGTTCTTAAATGGCTTGTGTGTTTATTATACAAAAGTTTTATAATTAGCATGATATGAATTAGTGATGTGACACGTACCCAAAAAAAAAAAAGTGGTGCTGGTGCTTTCTGTCAAGTTTTCTACTACCTGCTACTCCAGTTTCATTACTTTCAGACCAAAGTCTTTAATTGAGGGTCGTTTTTTTGTTTTGTTTTAATTTTCCTAGGGAAATTTCCTGTTTGGGTGAAGAATTAAAGTTTAGAAGAGACCAGAGTATTAAAAGTGAACTGAAAAGCTTTTGTAAATATCCCAAAGCAAAGTCAAAAATTACAGAACTATTCTTTATATGACAGTTCCCCTGCTTAGTTGCTAAATCCTGAAATTAGAGCTCCAGGCGAGAATAATTGACATTATATAACTTTAGGAAATCTGTTTTAGGTTTCAGTTATGCAGTCTGTTATTGGAGGGTTATTGAACCACCTCCTGCTGGTTGTCTTGGAATTTAGCTCTTTCCAGCCTTCAGAGCGCCCTCTGCAGGCAGGTGTCTCATCTGCTGCTGGCCCCGTGCCCCTCCCAGACCCTGGTGCCTTTTTTCTCTGGGTTCTGCCCCAGCAGTACCCCCACTCTGGGTCTCCCCTCCCAGGGGAACCCCCAACCCTCTATCCCCACCTTGCCTCAGCAGCTACTGCCAGTCATCATCTAGCCCCCCGCTCACTGGGGCAGACTGCAGTCTGTAATGGCCACTCATCATTGGCAAAAGGTAGGACCAGCTGCCTCTGCAGCCCCAGAGTCCAAGGCCTGCAGCCTGGGGGCTTTACCAGGATGGAGCTCCCCAGCTTCCTTTGCCCTTCCTTAGCACTGCTCCACCTCAGGTACCTTGCTCCCAGGCAGCCAACCCTTCCCACTCTAGAGCTAGATTGAGACTCCTTCAGCTTCTGGCCCACAGCCCTCTTATCCTTTCCCTGCTGCAGTCCTCTCCAGGGCTGCTTTTAACGGTACCACCCAGAGGATTCAGGGGGCCTTGGGCAAAGCAATTTTGGGAGCCTCTTCCATAAAAAAAGGTTAGTTTTGCCGCCCCAAGTGGTGGAAAAAAAAACCCCCAAGTCGTGCCGCTGAAGAAAGAAGAGGACAGGAGGACCCACTGCCGAATTACCGCAGAAGACGGAAGCGGAGCGATTGAGCTGCTGCCGACGAGGAAGAGAGGGACTTAAAGACCTGCCATCAAATTGCTGCCAAAATTGCCCCCGCCCTGTCTGCGGGGCCTGGGGCAAATTGCCCCACTTGCCCCCCCCAGGGCGGCCCTGGTCTTTAACTCCTTTTCTGCGGGAGTGGGGCAGCCGCCCCGCTACAGTAAGCAAATAATCTCTTCTGGGTTATATTGTATTAAGATTTTAGTCTGAATCAAATATCCTTCATACACTGTAGTAATGTCCACAAACACTGAAGATAAATTTAAAAAAGAAAGTGAAATCTGTAGCTGCATCCTTACTTTTCATCATTTGTTTCCTAATGATACTGCACAAAGTGTGTTTACAAATGTGAAAAAAGTTGGAGTGATATAGAAAGAATGATAGCAAGTTTTAGATCTGTTTGGTAAAAGAGACTGCAATATAAAAATAAAAAATGAAATTGTTTATAATGGCTGTTTATAATTATTGCACATTGGTTAAGCACGGCTACTACAATATAAATGTTGTTAATAATGTCCTGGATGCTCTACTGAACACAGAAGAGGTCCTGGTCCATGTGCAGCAGCTTACAGTCTAAAGAGACAACACAAATATCTCTCTCTCTCTCTCTCTCTCTCTCTGGGAGAAACATTGTTAGGCCTCATTCCCACAATGAGTTCCCTGCACTCACACAGCTCACTGCAGAACTGGGACCTTCAAGTGTTTTTGTTTTTGTTTTTTTATATAAAATATATATTAGGGCTGTCGGTTAATCGCAGTTAACTCACGCAATAAACTCAAAAATTAATAGCGATTCAAAATTAAGCACGATTAATCACACTTAATAGAATGCCAATTGAAATGTATTAAATATTTTGGATGTTTTTCTACATTTTTATATATATTGAATTCCGTGTTGTAATTGAAATCAAAGTGTATATTCTTGATTACAGATATTTGCACTGTGAAAGATAAACAAAAGAAATAGTATTTTTCTTTTCTCCTCATACAAGTACTGTAGTGCAATCTCTGTGTCATGAAAGTGCAACTTACAAATGTAGAACTCTTTTTTGTTACATAACTGCACTCAAAACCAAAACAATGTAAAACTTTAGAGCCTACAAGTCCACTCAGTCCTACTTCTTGTGCAGCCAATCGCTAAGACAAACAAGTTTGTTTACATTTACAGGAGATAATGCTGCCCTCTTCTTCTTTACAATGTCAACAGAAAGTGAGAACAGGAGTTCACATGGCACTTTTGTAGCCGATATTCCAAGGTATTTATGTGCCAGATATGCTAAACATTCATATGCCCCTTCATGCTTCGGCCACCATTCCAGAGAACATGCTTCCATGCTGATGACACTCATTAAAAGAATAATGTGTTAATTAAATTTGTGATGGAACTCCTTGCGGGAGAGTTTTATGTCCCCTGCTCTTTTTTACCCACATTCTGCCATATATTTCATGTTATAGCAGTCTCAGATGATGACGCAGCACATGTTCATTTTAAGAACACTTTCACTGCAGATTTGACAAAACGCAAAGAAGGTACCAATGTGAGATTTCAAAATATAGCTACAGCACTCTACCCAAGGTTTAAGAATCTGAAGTGCCTTCCAAAATCTGAGGGACAAGGTGTGCAGCATGCTTTCAAAAGTCTTAAAAGAGCAGCACTCCAATGAGGAAACTACAGAATCGAACCACCAAAAAAGAAAATCAACCTTCTGTTGGTGGCATCTGACTCAGATAATGAAAATGAACATGCTTCGGTACGCACTGCTTTGGATTGTTATCGATTAGAAGCCATCATCAGCATGGACGTATGTCCACTGGAATGGTGGTTGAAGCATGAAGGTACATATGAATATTTAGCACATCTGGCACGTAAGTATCTTGCAATGTCAGCTACAACAGTGCCATGCGAATGCCTGTTCTCATTTTCAGGTGACATTGTAAACAAGAAGTGGCAGCATTGTCTCCTGCAAATGTAAAGAAACTTGTTTGTCTGAGCGATTGGCTGAACAAGAAGTAGGACTGAGTGGACTTGCAGGCTCTAAGTTTTACATTATTTTATTTATTAATGCAGTTATTTTCTGTAAATAATTCTACCTTTGTAAGTTCAACTTTCATGATAGAGAGATTGCACTATAGTACTTGTGTTAGGTGATTTGAAAAATACTATTTTTTTGTTTTATAGTGCAAATACTTGTAATCAAAAATAAATATAAAGTGAGCACTGTACACTTTGTATTCTGTGTTGTAATTGAAATCAATATATTTGAAAATGTAGAAAATGTCCAAAAATATTTAAATAAATGGTATTCTGTTGTTTAACAGTGCGATTAATCACAATTAATTTTTTTAATGGTGCGATTAATCACAATTTTTAATAATAAGAGCTGTCGGGCGTGAGTGTGTGTGTGTGTGTGTATGTGGAGAGAGAGAGAAAATATATATTCTGCAAATACCAGGGCTGGCCTACAACATTTTGGCACCTGAGGCGGGGAGCTCAAATGACTTCCCCATTCCCCCTTGCTTGGGCCAAAACTTTGAAAGGTCTCAATTCTGCCTTCTTCCTGTTCTACTCCTCTTGTGGTACTGCTCTGCAACCTACCCAAATAAAGGAGAACTAACAACTTAAAATGCCGTGTTCAAAAATTTTAAGTAACACTTACATTTGTTGTTCAGGCATTTGAAAGTTAACTTTTCTTCTCTGCATAATAAACACTGGCATTTTTATCTGTTTGAATAATCAAAGTCGTGCTTTCCCTGCCTTCTTGGTTGCAAAGATTTGAACTGCTTCCTGCTGAAGGTCCACAGTCTGGGCCAGCTCATGCTCTATTGAGATGGTTGCAAGGCCAACCAGCCTCTCCTGTGTCATTGTTGAGCATAAATTGGCTTTTTTACTTCAGCTTGGAGAAGCTGCCTTCTCCACTGGCAATTGTTACAGGAAGTGTTAGAAGTATGCACAGAGCAACAAAAGCATTTGGAAAGAGGATGGTCATCTTATTTGTGCACATATATTCCAGAACAGCCTTTGGAGTTGATCCTGCTGAAATGTATCTTGAAAGGGCTTTCAGTTCATCACCTAAATCACTCGCATCAATATTGCACATGTCATCATGTGTCAACACTGTCTCTAGTGCCCTGCATTGCTGGTGTAGGTCTTCTTCAGGTATAGTGAGGAGTTCTGAAATATCATACAACATCCCAAATATACTGCTTGTTCCGTGAGCTGCATGAAATGTTCTTCAACTGACTGTATTACACAATCTAGCACCTGTTTAAAGAATTCAACTTTGAATTGTTTTTTGGGGTCTCTTATGGGATTATCCTGTGCCTCATAATCAAAATGTCGTCTTCTTCGGTGACTCTTGTATTCTTGAATGGGTGAGAAAACAGCTTCAGTGTGAAGTTCCTCTGCCAACTTCTGTGCACTCTTCAGAATGTTTTGAAATCCCTCATCTAACCAGTAAGACACTAGGTATGACTTTGCTTTGTCCAGTTGTTCCATTGTTCCAGATATATCAAGGTCAACACCTTGGAGTCTCTTGCTTACAACATTTTTTTCAAACAGTATGTCATGCCACAACAGAAATTTGAAGTTATGTATGTTTCGAGTGATTCCATTTCCCTCTGCCACTATTCTCCCACAAACAGTTCCTGTCATAGAATTATTTTCCATAATGGCAACTATGGCATCATCTATCTTCCCAATTTGGTGTTTGTTAGGCTTATTGCCTCCACTTGACTTTCCCATCGTGTGGCACTCAATGGTTTCAGTGTCAGAGAGGATGTTCCCAGATGTTGCTTCAAAATTTGCCATTGATGAGTTGATGCAGAGAAAAATACATAGATGCTTTGAATTACATTAAAAAATTCAGCAGCCTCACTAGAAGCTGATGCTGCATCACTGACCACCAAGTTCAATGAATGAGAACTGCATGGGACAAAAAAAGCTCGAGCGTTTAACTCTCGGATTCGTGTCTGCACTTCTCTGTTCTTTCGTCTCATGTTGGCACCATTATTGTAGCCCTGACCTTTCATGTCAGCTATCGCAATTCCCGTATCTTCCAGCTTTTTAAGAAGCACATTTGTCATACCAGCTCCTGTAGTATCATCAATGTCAATAAATTCTAGAAAATGCTCTCTGATAGTCACCATTGCAGGGACATTTTCATTAGGTTCTGTTGTTGTTACAAAACGCACCGTTAAAGTCATTTGTTCCATATGGCTGATGTCGGGTGTGCAGTCCAGAATAAGAGAGTAATATCTTGCTGATTTCAGATTTGCCACAATCTTTTGTTTGACTTGTTGCCAGTAACTGTATGATCTCATTTGAATGGTTTTTCCAAGGTAGTGCGTGTGTGTACATTCTTGGGTGGTGACTATTCTTAGATGCTCCTGGAGTACAGCATCAACTCCAGCATCAGCTCCACAAGTTTTAAGGAAGTTTCCATTGTTTGGCACATACGCTGATCTGAAGTGCCACGCAGTGCTAGGTTATGGGTAGCAAGCACATTGGCAATGAGCCTTTCAGAACATTTTGCCAGTAAAGAGATTCTGATGCAATCTTCTCTTGAAGCTGATCATCTATGGTGGCCTTTAACCTTAGTCCTCATCTCAAGCTCTTGCCACCTGTGTATGCTCTCTGGTGATTTGCTGCCTTCTCATGGCATGCCAGATTTCTAGCCAGATTTTTCCAGTCCTTTGTTCCTGTAGAACCCAATGTGGCTGGAACATTAGATTGGAACAGTTTGCAACAAAAACAGTATACAGCATTCTGGGGTTTTGAGTACATAAGCCATGGCCTCTCCACTTTGTCACCATTGGGGATTTCACGCCTGTAAGTGTTGAATGGAAACTTCTATTTTCATTGTCTTTGGGGAACATGAAGTTTTTCACTTGCTGTGGCCCATGCAGTACAAGGAAGTCCCTCAGGCTACTGCTCAAGTGGGTCCACAGTCCTGGATCATCTAGACTTAAGGAAATAAGCTCAGCAGCAGCTGTTTCTTGCACCTCCACCAAACTCTTCTCTATCTACACTTTTCTTCAGGAATGTGCATGGTTACATCCATTTGAGATGGCGATATGGATGCTGCAGTAGCTGCCAGGTCACCTGCACTCTGACTAACTGGAAGATCAGGCATCTCCTCACCACTCCCATCCTCACTGGGGCCGGAAAGCTCACCATGAACATTTGTGTCTATGTATCTCAGGAGAGCTCCTTCCTGCTTAGATAGAAAAGCTGTCCTTTGCTTTCTTTCTTTTTCTGAATGCTGCCCTAGAGGGGCATTTTCTTCTTTCCTCATGACTGCTGTTCTGTGCCAGCTATAGTGGCTCTCAACACTCAGTTGAATGGGAAAAATAAGCAGGCTGGTAGCTGGGCCTGAGTGAGGGAAGATATTAGTGTCTTAAGGGCCTAAGGGGCTCCTATTACTTCAGTTGGCTGCCTGTTCTCCTCTAGTGGGTTCAGGGAAGCAGCAGGAAACAGGAAGCTCCCTAGGAAGCTGGTGTTAATCAGTCCAGGCTCCTGGGGGTGCGAGAGGTACATAAGAGGCTCCTTCTCCTCCTCCCCTCTCTCCCTGCAGCTCCTGCTGCTGTCTGTTGTTCCCTCTCACCTTTTCTCCTGCCTGCCTGTTATGTCTCTTGTGCCCTCCTTCCTCCAGCACAGCACTTCACTGTCTCTGTGCATCTAGAGCAGAGAGAATCCATATGCACCAGCAGCAGACACAATTTTCTACACTCTGGATCCTAGTGGTGTCCCCCTTCCCCCCCCCCCCACCAGTCTGGCACCTAGGTGGCTGCCCCAGTTCGTCTCATGGTATAACCAGCCCTGGCAACACTTATGTACATGAGTAGTCTTAGCAATTGGCTCACATGCATCTGTGTGCAGGCTCGGAGCCTATATGTGTAGTGGGTGGGTGGCAATGTTTTTGATGTGGGTTATTGTTTATGAGCTTTACAGAAGTGCATTTTGCAGTGTGCAAATGGACAGAGTATTTTATTCTGCTTTATTTAATCTGTTACTTTTGCTTTATTTACCTACCTCATTGTGCAAAAGGGAACTGCATTCTTACACTGTGTATGTAAGGCCCTTTCATTACAGATTATCTTCACTATATGTAATAAAGGCAGGGGGTGAGGGTTTTCAAAAAAGCCTAAGGCCTGGGCTACACACAGTTTTTGTACCCATAAAATATGTTGGGTAGGGGCATACCCAGCACTACCCCTTAGTGTGGGATGCAGTTACACTGGACGAAGGTGCGTATAAATGTGTAGCTATAACAGGGAATAAGCTATACCAGAACAAGCACGCTTATCCATATCTGCGGAATAGGGGGTTGGGGAGTTGTATTGCTTTAACTATAGGCTATAGCTAAAGGCAGTTCAACTTTTGAGGTAGACATGGTTTTAAACCTGAGCTCTTTAAAAATCCAAACTAGTTATTAAATGTAACTACTGAGTGTGTTTAAGTCTTCAGTGATTTATTTCTGTTAAAGATCTTTAAAACAGTTGTTTTAAAGTTTGGCAATTCACTTTCAAGCTGACAGTTCAAGTTCTTCCAGAGGTTTCCTTTCATGGGGGTGGCGGGTGGATGTAGGGGTGCCAGGGGGAAGTCCTAAAGAAAGATGCAACCACTGCAGAATACTGAGAACACAGTAAGAGAAGCAGATCTGATTCTGATGACAATGATGGTTATAGAAAGAATGCCTATGAACATTGGTGAAAAGTTAAAATGGTTTTTTTCCAGATAAAAAAATTCATAAACAGGAATAGGTTCTCATGCAGGAAGCATTTCTTCTGTAAAACAGGGCAGAGCACAAGTGGTATTAGGACATGGCAGCAGTAGAGCAAACACAGCCAAAGACAACGGCAACTATTTCCTTCCTCTGTTATGCCAAAGCATAATTATTGCAGTGAAGCAATTTAGTGCTGCTTTCTACATATACTTCCGAAGTACAGAACAATTTAATACATGTTCTCATCACAATGTGGATCAAAAGGCATCTGCTTAAGGAAAAACAAATGCAGCCAGCTGAATCAGTTTGTGGTCAGTGTATCTGTTGGAATTATTCAAGTTGAGATTTTAGCTGGAAGGAGGAAGTTCTCTTACTAAGGAAATTGTAAAGGGAAGGATGAGCCTAAAGACTGCAGATCATTGCCTATTATATTAAAAGAAGTTACATTCTTTGTACAGCCAGTTGGCTGGTGTTCATATATTGCAGGAAGTGCTGAATGAAAGAGATACAAGGAAGATTTAGAATAAACATTTCCTTTATCGGAATTGCTCAAGTGTAAGAGGGAAAAGACCTCACAGAGTATTTCAAGGCCTTACCCACACAGTAAACATACATGAGCACCAACATCAAAAAAGCTTTTAAGGAAGCAGATATTGTATTTGTACAGTTCACCAGAATGACTGGAAGAGAAAGCAGAGCAAAGGCAATCCAAACCGGAATAGTAAAAATGATTCCACAGCCAAAAAGGAAGAAAGTAGTGCTTTCTTTCTGACTCATAAACTTATGCTTATGCTTATATAATACAGCAGGGTATTCCAATCCTGGTTAACTTTTTGTGTTGGCAGGAACTGCTGGCATAGTCTACCGGTATGGAAGCTACAGTGTTGCTGATAACAGCCATTTGTGTGGAGCTGTAAATCCCCTACGGTTTATAGCCACAGTAATCTCAATGCCATAGGAAGGGACTCTGGCTGGTGCCTACTGTGGGATCTTTGTTATTTTACCACTTGGCGCCCTGCCCAACAGAGGCTGTTGTCTCAACAGATTGCTGTCAAGGAGAGGGAGAGGACAGACAAAAAAAGACTTATCATATTAACTAATTAAGGGGGATCTGCTTTAATAGAAGGGGGGCCACTTTAATTATTGGGTATGTGAGCCACTAAAATTGAAACTGAGGGGGGAATTAGAATAACCTTTGGTTGAACTGAGTTAACACCATTTGCAGAGCTTCAGTGTAAAGAAATGCGAAGCGCTGTTGCCATGGATACGAATGAAAGGATATCTTGGGTGGGGGTATTGGGGAGTGAGGGATGATTAAAATAGGCACCACAAATGACTTTGACTAAAGACGAGATTTTGCATGTCTCTAGCTCCACTCAGTCTAGAGAATTAAGTTCCAGATGTTCACTAGTGAAAATCTCCAACAGATGTCCATCCTCAGACAAAACCTGTGTGTTGGATATTTAATAAAATATCACACTCAGCCATCTCTTTCTAAGTAGGACAGGGTGCCACATTTTAATCAGCACAACCATATTATTCTTATAGCTCTGCTTGCACAAACTCTACTTCTGATTTACTTGGGTATTAAAAAGACTGAAGAAACTTTTGAAAGCTGCTGTCTGCTGCATCAAATATGGAGAAAATGCATGCTGTATAGGGACAAACTGATTTCTGATGAAATGGGGCTCCATTCAGCTCTTGGGTTGCCAACCCTTCAGGATTGCCCTGGAGTCTCCAGGAATTAAAGATTAATCTTTAATTAAAATTTTGTCGTGATGAAACCCTCAGGAATATGTCCAACCAAAATTGGCAACCCTATTCAGCTCCTCTGTCTTAGATGGTTCATCAGAGTGTTTTATAAAAAGCTATGCTCATTTCAAAGCACCAGACATCATCTGTCAGTACTAAAGAGCACATCTGATAAAAAGATTACTTGTTTTACAGAACAGATTTAGTAAGATCTTAAGCACCAGATAAAAAAGAACAGAATGAGAGTGGCTCAATCTTTTTCTCAGGTGCTTGGGGTCAGCTGGTGCTACTATACACTATACTGCCAAATAGCTGGTGCCAGGTTCTGTTTAAACTTAATACTAGTGATTCTTAGTCTTCAATCAAGGCTTATATAATACCTCTTCAGCATTATAGAGACCAACCTGAATCCACTATATATGTCCTGGTATTGAAGGAAAAAAGGAGCTAATCAGACCAAAAGCTTTCAGATAGGTGGCAGCAGTCCCTTTCTTCTCCCACTTCCCCCACATATTGCTCCTGGATCAGCCTTTCAGATGTGGAACAGATGCTTTCAGATTAGTCAAATATCCAAAGCTCATTAGTCAACAATAGCTCTTCCTTAAACAGCTAATTAGATGTGCATTATTTCAGACTCAACTCCCCCGCTTCCATCTTTAGTTGTCCATGGTTTTTCCCAAACCTATTAAAAAATTCAACCCAACATCAGTAAAAGCCTACTTATTATTATCCTTCCTCTTTCTAAGTGTTAGGATGAAATGCTAATTTCCACTCCTCCACACACACCTGCAGCAGAATAATATAATCAGGGTTTTAATAATCTAATATAAGACGTGCTAATCAGAACCAACTATTACTTTGCAGTTACTTTCCTCCACTTTGTAAAAGACAGACAGGTAGGTGAGATTATATCTTTTACTGGCCCAAGCATTCCCACCCACATTCGCTACTGCATCAGTACTGTTAGACTAGCTCTCTGAGACTGTTATTGTAAACCATGCTATGTGGATATAGCCTCCATGTAGAATGAGAAATGAAATTGTTGTACCCAAGAACATTAATGTAAAGGGAAAGCCACAGGTACTGTAAAGCCTTTTAAGACCACTTTTATTGTTTGCACATTGAACAAAAACCATGGTAATGTCATGCCTGATGTGATTTTGAAATGTTATGTGTGTTTTTGTTCACAGCTCCATATTTCAGCAGAGGGCACTGTGATCTTACTTACAACTCAGTGTTTTAATTGGGCCACTTGGGACTAGGGGAAAGTCCATAACATTTTAGTTCTTAAGGCGTAGAGTTCTATGTGCTTGCTATACAGTTAAATCATTCTCATGATCCCTGGTAAGTGATGTGAAGGAAAAAAAGACACTTCTGTAGAATTAATCTGTATTTTAAAAGCCTTTATGTTTTAATATAGGAAAGCTGGCTAAATAGAGGCTTGGACTTTTTCCCCCGAGATAACTTAACTTTCCCACTGCACAGTGTCCAATGGAAGCATTTATAGCAAATACTTTATAGTGACTGCTTAAATTAATAAAAGAAAGGGAGAACTCCCGCATCCCTCCCTCCCTCAAACTCCCACTCCCCTCAGGGACTTACACTGGTGTATGAAAATACAACATGCTATTGTATAACTTCTTGGGATCATTCACAAACAATGTGGCTAACCCCTATCTTAAATTACACCCACGCATCTCCAATAAAATCAATGGAATTGCATAGGTGTAACATGAGCAGAGAACATTGTCTTTTGTAGTCAAATTGACTGCTTTACTCACACTATCTAAAGCATTTTGGCTCTTACCTTTTCTCTTACTTTTCTATAATCCTAGATGGGAAACTGACCTTTCTTCCATGCCCCTCACCTGTCAGCATTTGGATACGGGCACTACAATATCAGCCTTTAGGTCTGCATTTTGAATACAGGGTCTCTACTAGAGAGCAAGAGTCTTACAGAGATGTCAAGCCACAGAGAGCCACAGCAGTGCAGAAATCCAGACATTCGAATGGTATGTTTGGAGGGTGACTGTGGGTCATCGAGACAGGACATCGTCATGCAATGATATCACTATTGCAAAGCAGTGTGAAGATGGTGCAGCATGATCATTCTGAGCCTCTTAGGCCATTTGACCTGCTAACACTACGAGGAACCAGAAATGGCTCTACAGCCTCAAGGTGAGGGTCATTATGCTGATATGGCATCTGTCAGGCAGGGTTGATACAACCAGGCTTCTAATACCTCTGCTGACCTATCCAACCTGCTCTCATACACTACTCCCTGTGGTTCATTTTCTCCCATGCATACTTCCCTTCCTTGTCAGGCATTAGGGACTGTAGCGCCATCCTTCCATCAATGAATGAGAGAAGCTGAGAGGTGGGTTGGGGGCTTCCCCAGGCTTGATCTTCCCCAGGGGAATGGGGCTACTCACAACCTGATTCTTCTCTGCTAGTCCTCTTGAAGTAGTGGTGGGTAGTGGAGGTTTGTTCCTTCCCTGATCTTTCTAATCAGTTGAAGCAGAAGCAGGAGATAATCTCTCCTAGCTAACACCTATGAAAGGGGAGAAACAAATGCTTTTCTTCCTCATCCCATTGGAGAAGAGACCTGAGGAAGGGCAATCTTGCTTAGGATGAGCCTGCCTGTCTTCTTACTTTACCACCACCGGCAATGAGAGAAGGTCCATTGTTTCCATCTTGTGTCCAAGATAGAATGCTGTATTCTGTTCTCACTTATGCTAGTATAACTCTACGAATGTCAGTGGGCTTTTTAGTGCTAATTTAGACAGATGTGAATGAGAGGAAAATGAGGCCCAGAGCTTTCTGAAAAGTTGAGAGACCCAGTTTAAACTGAAGCCATAATAATATGAAAATATTTTTGGCTATTAATGAATACAAGGAAAGAGCACATTAAGCAATAATGTGGTTCTATATGAACTTTTTTTTGTAGGCAGACCACTAATATAGGCAGACTGCTCATTGTCACAAGGTGTAAATTGCTATCATTGGAAATGTACCAATAATTCTGTCAGTGCAAAGCAAATCCATACTGTAGTAACACAGTTCCTACATTGTAACATAAGTAACCTGGTGGGAGATTAATGACTTCTTTAGTGTGCAGGGGATAAAATGTCCCTTCTAAGTACATTTCATTATTGCGTAGCCTTATAATGTACTAATTACACAGTTAGTACTTATAAAATGGGGATGGAGGAGAACACCTAAACAAGAGAGATCTTGTTAACACCTTGTGAAGTGTTATGGTTCTCAGTAAGTATTACCAGTAGGACAGATTCTTCTTTTTTTTTTTTAAATGTGCATATGTCTGTATGTGTAGCTGTGTATATATGAGAGAGAGAAGAAAGCACAAAATAGTAGCAGCCATCCATCCTTTGAATTGTCTCCACCATCAGAATGTATTGTATCCAACAATTTTCAGTTGCCATTTTCCCCCCAGAGGAGATATGTTTATTCCCCATGAACCACATAAAATTTGGCAAGATAATACAGTGGTTGCTTGGAGCTCCCCAGTTAGGAAAGCTTAGCTAACATCTACTAGTTCTCTCCATTTGCTTTGCAGCTTTTTGCCGATCTTTTCAGAAAACCAGCTTAATGACTTCAAAAACATTTCTCTTTTCCTTGATAGAATTCATCATGCCATACTTCTGATGCAGAATCTTGGACACCCAGAGCTACATTATAATAGCTCTTTGTGCTTTCGCTCTCAGACTGGCAAACCCCGGGTACCACAGAGATAGCAGTGCACTTCTCTCTAGGTTTATTATTTGTATTTAGGAAAACAACCCATTTAATTGTTCTGCATAATGTTTTGGCTTAGTATTGGTTGCACCTAATTTAATTCCTGCTTCCACTGAAAGATCTCTTACAATGGTGTTGGGGACCCTGGTGGGAACAAGGTCTGCAAGTGTCAAGCGCTGATCCTGGAGATCAGCTTTAATGATACTACCAAAAGGTTTTCCTTTAGCTGAAGTGGGGGAAACTTGTATTTTTGGAGCCAAGCATCCTAAGTCCTATCCCCAATTTCACAACTGATACCCGTGATGGCTGTGTACTGTATACAGCCAAAGGTTCATAACAGCAGCACTAGCCTCCTTGCTGACTGGACAGATTGCCCTGGAAGTCCCTGGAAGCAGGATCTCTTTAATGAGAGACATGTTTCTTCACAGCAGATTTAAAAACAAACCCATCTAAAAATAGGAGCCACAAAGCACCCTAAGAGTGATTCCCATTTAATTGCTATTCTTATTGCTTGCCCCATAGCTTGAGGAAGTTTGATCAGTCGAATTTCTTTGACTTTTTCTGCATTTTTGATCTGCGGGGAAATGACAGCTGAAGTGAACAGGGACAATATATGACAAATTGGGAAAAATGTTTTGTTCTTTAATTTCATTCACATACCATTAAAATGTTGTCAAACTTGCTCCTTTGTGGAGAGTGACAGGTCTGACTGACCAGCTCCATTTGTCTGGTGCTATTTTCAGGATGACCCCTCTGATAGTAAAAATGGCCCGGAGTGTTAAAATCAAAGATCTCTTCATGACTGTAATGATTGAAATGTATTTTAGGGTGTATTGTTCAACATCTTTCTCTCACACACACGTGAATGGCCATACTGGGTCAGATCAAAGATCTATCTAGCCAAGTGTCCTGTCTTCTGACAGTGGCCAATGCCAGTGCTCCAGAGGGAATGAACAGAACAGGTATCATCAAGTGATCAATTTCCTGTCACCCATTCCCAGCTTCTGACAAACAGAAGCTAGGGACACCATCCCTGCCCATCCTAGCTAATAGCCATTGATAGACCTATCCTCCATGAACTTGTCTAGTTCTTTTTTTTAATCCTGTTACAGTCTTGGCCTTCACAACATCCTCTGGCAAGGAGTTCCACAGGTTGACTGTGTGTTGTGTAGAAAAAATACACCCCTAAGTCATTAATGGGTCATTTAGATGGACAGTTGAATTCAGGTTTTGAATTTCCACATGATCACGTAAGGTAACTGAGCTTTGTCCACAAATCTTTGTCTTGAAATCCATTTAATTAATAGGACTATTAAATGGTTGACTTACGCTATCACCCACAGCCCTGCCCCCCCTCACAAACTCTCCCAGAATTATATTCATGGAATATTCCAGAACTGGTATTTCGTGTGCATAACCTTTGAATTAATTGGAAAAATATGCTTGATTGATATGTTAGTTACCAGCAGTTCTGTTTACAGACTATCCCTTGTTTCTAAACATACCTCTGCTATTTCCATTTTTAAAAAATTCAAACAAACATGCCACATCAGGCTAAAAAGCCAACTCATGTACCATTTCCAGCATTCAGATAGCACTAATTTCAAGAAAGTGGTGACAGCCCTATTAATCTTAATCCCTCTTCATGAAAATACCTTATACTGCACACTTACAATACAGACAAGGCATTTTTTTCTGTCTTTTCAATATTTTTTCCTTGTTTACCTACATAATGATCTGAGTGTGAAGAATTAATTTTTTTCAAGTACATAGTCTAGTGTGAAATGATCAGCATGGACTATTTTATTGACATGAACACAGAATTTTGTGGGGAAGGGTTATTGTTTTGTACCTGTGGATTAAAAACAATTGTAAATGATTTGTTTGTTTGTTTTTTTTAACATTTATGGCTAATACATTGAAATGTAATTGAGTTAAAACTTCATTCCTTTACTGTAAATAACATTTCCTGTAACCCGAGATCCATTACTCTGCATTTCTGGTGTTTTTTGTTATAAATATGTAAATGAAGGAAAGCATCAAGCTTGAGTGGAATGTAGAAAACTTTGGCTCTAAAATAAGTGATGTCCTTTGAGTGAGGGACATTTCAGATGTAAAGTTAGGCATGCTCGCAGAGACTGGGGAAGTTTTGCTCTTTCTAGGATACAGAGTGGTAGCTGGGGAGATAGGAAGCCCTTCTAAAGGAGTGGGATGAAAAAATGGACCTGGGATATTCTTAAAGTGAGGGATGGATCCTCCCTGGGATTAGGAGCAGGGTTATTCAGTGGGATTGGTTTATGGCAGTTCAGCAAGCCAGGATCCTTCTATTGTGGCTGCTATCTTGTGATCCAGAATTTAATCTTTCATTTTTAAATATAATGGTTATGGCTTATGGTTGTAAACAAAACCTACAAATTGATATCTGCCTAACTCTCTGCAAACAGCCTGAAGGAATCATTTTGAGAAGGGTAAACTGTCCCCCTTTGTTTCACTGACTTGTTAACATTGGAGCTTAATGATAGTGATGTAAATGTCCTCATTATTAACTATTTCATGGCTGATCAATGCACTTAAGAAGGGAAAGAGGGCTGCTAGTGCACAATCTGCTGTGACATCTTGGGCTGGGTGAGCTGAGCATGTGGACATGGGGTTAGGAGCTAAGGCTGTGAGAATGCCACCAATTACCCTCTTTTCCCCCACAGTCTGATTACTTCAATCACAAAGCTGGCATGAAGGAGCACAGCCCAGTGGGGCATCTGAGTCTCTTCTGCACCTGACAGTGAGCAGAACCAGACAATCCCAGCTATAGCTTAGTTGTTATCCAAGTGCCAGTGAGTGGGGAACCAAGCCAAACACTTCAGGTGCTGAGTGGAACCCAGGACAGCCCTTTAGGTTATCTGAACCCCAAAGAAGGACAGATAAGCTTGAAGAGCCCGTAGAACCCAGAGGGTTTTCTGTGATTATTTTGTGAACATCTGCACAGTCTCCTGTGATTTGTTGTACTGTGTGGAGTGGGTGGGTGCTCAGCTTGTGGGCAGAGTTTGGAAGCGTAACACTACTTACATTTTCCCTCAGATTCAACATCCTTGGGCTGGGGAAGGAGCTACGTCACTAGAGTCTCTTTGGAGGTAGGCTGGGCCTCAGCGAGGAGTTGTATTGTGGGAGTTTTTAGGAGAGAGAAATACCTGTGGGTAGGGAATTGCAAAGATGACATGGTTGCACAGTCTTCCCCATATGCAGTTCATTTACTCCGGCCATCCCTCCTCAACCCTCCTGAATTCCAGCCTGTAAATATTCTCCTTTTCTTAAAAGACAGCATGTCCACCTTTGTAATCTCGTACTGCCATTGCTGAACAGTAAATATATACAATGTATGGTATTAGCACAAAAATTATGTTAATACATTTAAACCACTAATCCTATTAAAGCTACCTGCAAACAGTTTAAGGTAATCTGTGTACATTTCAAGGGTTCATATTCCCGGCTTTAAAAAAACTGCAAGTTTTGTGAACCCGAATGGCCAGGCTAAGCATGATAAAAGTGGTATATACATAAACAGCTAAGCAGTTGTGATTTACATTTTACAATCACTTGGTTGTGACTTCTTGCTATAACATCTGATCATGGTGAATCAATGGATTTGTCTCCCTTCATCTTCCTTTTATCAGAAGCTCTGATTTAGTTTTGCTGATTACTGGTTAGCCCGCTCAGCGGTGGTATTTTTCATAACAGATTTTTTTAGCATCTGTTGCTGTGTGTACACACTGAGACTGGTGATTAGGAACTCACTGGATGACAATACACACATTCCTTTATCTAACGAAAATGGTGTTGGTTGAAAGATCTATGCCTATTTTCATAATGCCAAGGCATTATCAAACATTTGCAGATCCAGGGTCTTGTGAATTGATTGAAGTCAATATCTGTAGGAATGTGAGGAGAAAGTAACTCTCCATATATTAGTGATGGAACATGATTTGGTAGCAATCTTTCCTTAAGCTAGGGGGATGCCATGATTCATAGATTTCAAGGCCTGACGGGACCATTGTGATCATCTAGATCAGTGGTCCTCAACCAGGGGTACGTGAACCCCTGGGGGTACATAGAAGTCTTCCGGGGGGTACATCAATTCATCTAGATATTTGCCTAGTTTTACGACAAGCTACATAAAAAACACTAGTGAAGGCAGTACGAACTAAAATTTCACACAGCCAATGACTTGTTTATACTGCTCTATATACTACACACTGAAATGTAAGTGCAATATTTATATTCCCAGTGATTTATTTTATAATTATATGGCAAAATGAGAATGTAAGCAATTTTTTAGTAACAGTGTGCTGTGACACTTTTTTGTATCTTTATGTCTGATTTTGTAAGCAAGTAGTTTTAAGTGAGGTGAATCTTGGGGGTACACAGACAAATCAGACTTATGAAAGGGGTACGTAGTCTGGAAAGATTGAGAGCCACTGATCTAGATTGACCTCGTGTATAGCACAGGCCACAGAATTTCCCAAAAATAATTCTTAGAGTACATCTTTAGAAAAAAGAAAAGGAGTACTTGTGGCACCTTAGAGACTAACAAATTTATTTGAGCATAAGCTTTCGTGAGCTACAGCTCACTTCATCGGAACAGATGATCCGATGAAATGAGCTGTAGCTCACGAAAGCTTATGCTCAAATAAATTTGTTAGTCTCTAAGGTGCCACAAGTACTCCTTTTCTTTTTGCGAATACAGACTAACATGGCTGCTACTCTGAAACCAATCTTTTAGAAAGATATCCAATCTTGATTTAAAAATTATCTATGATGAATGCACCGTGACCTTTGGTAAACTACTTCAATAGTTAATTATCCTCACTGTCAAAAACGTACACCTTATTTCCAGTCTGAGTTTGTCTAGCTTCAACTTCCAGGCATTGGATCATGTTCTACCTTTCCCTGCTAGACTAACAAGCCCATTACTAAATATGTGTTCCCCAAGTAGGTATTGTATACTGTCATCAGTCACCCCTTAACCTTCTGTTTGAATCTATCTCAATAAGGCATGTTTTCTAATCCTCTAATCATCTTGAAGCTCTTCTCTGAACCCTCTAAATGTATCAATATCCTTCTTGAATTGTGGGCACCTGAACTGGACACAGTATTTCAACAACGGTCACACCAGTGCCAAATATGGATCTAAAATAACCTCTCTATTCCTACTTGAGATTCCCCTGTTTACGTATCTCAGGATTGCATTAGTTCTTTTGGCCACAGCATCTCATTAGGAGCTTGTTCCCCATTCTGTAAGTATGGCCTTTGTTCCCAGATGTACATGTTTACATTTAGCCATATTAAAACATATCTTGTTTGCTTGCACCCAGTTTACCAAGCAATCCGGAGTGCTCTAAATCAGTGACCTGTCTTTTTCATTATTTACCAGTCCCACAAGTTTTGTGTCATTTGCCAACTTTATCAGTGATGATTTAATATTTTCTTTGAGGTCACTGATAAAAATGTTAAATAGTGTAGGGCCAAGAACCAATACCTGTGGGACACCATTGGAAACACCTGGTCAGTGATGATTCCCCATTTTCATTTACATTTAGAGACCTATCAGTTAGCCAGTTTTTAATCCATTGAATGTGTGCCATGTTAGTTTTATATCATTATAGTTTTTTAATCAAAATGTCATGTGCTACCATGTCAAACACCTTACAGAAGTCTAAGTATATTATGTCAATACTATTACCTTTAGGGTGATCACATGTCCTGATTTTATAGGGACAATCCTGATATTTGGGGTTTTTTTTAATATGGGCTCCTATTACCCCCCAACCCCTGTCCTGATTTTTCACACTTGCTATCTGGTCACTCTAATTACTTTTATCAACTAAAGTTGTAATCTCATAATAAAAAAAGATATCAAGTTAGTATGACAGGATCTATTTTCCATAAACCCAACTTGATTTGCATTAATTGCTTACTCTCCTTTAACTTCATTAATAAAGAGTCCTGTATCAGCTGCTCCATTTTCTTGACCGGGATTGGTGTCAAGATGACAGGCTTATAATTACCCGGTCATACTGTTCACCATTTTTAAAAATTGGCACATTAGCTTTCTTCCAGTCTTCTGGAACTTCCCCAGTGCTCCAAGACTTATTGAAAATAATCATTAATGTTTCAGTGAGCTGCTCAGTCAGCTTTTTTAATACTCTTGCATGCAAGTTGGACCTGCTTATTTAAAGATGTCTAACTTGAATAGCTTCTGTTTAACATCCGCCAGAGATACTAGTGGAATGGAGTAAAATCAGACTAGATCATCTGTCTTTTCCTTCCAAATATTGTGACAAAGTTCCTGCTCTACCTTGGTAGGTCTTGTGCTTATTGGCGGATTTGCTCACCTTGGAGCTTCACGGCAGCCCTCAGCTTGGCCTTTTTTCTGAACCCACAGTCCAGGTCGACTCCTCCTGTGTCTGACCAGAAGTTGGGAGGATTTGGGGGAAACTCGGGCCCGCCCTCTACTCCGGGTTCCAGCCCAGGGCCCTGTGGAATGCAGCTGTCTAGAGTGCCTCCTGGAACAGCTGTGCGACAGCTACAGCTCCCTGGGCTACTTCCCCATGGCCTCCTCCCAGCACCTTCTTTATCCTCACCATAGGACCTTCCTCCTGGTGTCTGATAATGCTTGTACACCTCAGTCCTCCAACAGTCCACATTCTCACTCTCAGCTCCTAGTGCCTCTTGCTCCCAGCTCCTCACACGCACACCACAAACTGAAGTGAGCTCCTTTTTAAAACCCAGGTGCCCTGATTAGCCTTCCTTAATTGATTCTAGCAGCTTCTTGATTGGCTGCAGGTATTCTAATCAGCCTGTCTTAATTGTCTCCAGAAGGTTCCTGATTGCTCTGGAACCTTCCCTGTTACCTTACCCAGGGAAAAGGGACCTACTTAGCCTGGGGCTAATATATCTGCCTTCTATTACTCTCCTATGGCCATCTGGCCCGACCCTGTCACAATACATAACAGAAATATTTATTGGAGGTTTCTGCCTTTTCTGCATTATTACTGGTAATTCTACCAGTTTCATCTAGTAAAGTACCAAATCCATTTTCAGGATTCCTTTTGTACCTAACATACTTTAAAAACTCCTTATTGTCCGTAACTCTGCTGGCCATAGATTTCTCCTGGTTTTCCTTTGCTTCCCTTATCAATTTTCTATAGTTACTAACTTCTGGTTTATATTCATTACTATCAACTCCCCCTTTCTTCCATTTGTTATATATTATTTATTTATAGCTGCCTTTCCTTCTCCTCTAAACCAGATAAGTATATTAGATAGGACAGCTTTCTTTCTCAATTATGGGATAGTGGCTTTTTGGACATCTATCTAGTAAGGTGTTATTAAATGATTCCCAATTATCATTCACATTTGTCTGATTTAAACTCTTCTTCAGAGCTAACTTGGCTGGTAATTGTTTTCAGCTTTGTGAAACTGGCCCTAATAAAGAATGCAATACATACATTACTGGTCTGGACTTTATTCCGCTTGCACATTATACATATGATCAAGTCACAACCACTTGTACCTAAACTAACATTAATTTTTAGTGTTGTGATCTGTTCCTCTCTATCTGTTAGTACAAGGCCTAATAAAGAATTCCCCTGTATTATCTGCAACATTTTTGGAGTTAGGAAATTGTCATCTAGAAGGCTTAGAAATGACAAGGATGCTTTTGTGTTGGCTTCAGCGTATATTATTCAAATTATTATGATTATGCAGCTTTTTCCCCTAAACATTATATATTGGTGCATAAGGAGTTGGTCATTCTGTTCCCTAGTGTGATTTGGTGGACTGGAGCATATACCAACTAATACCTCATCTTGTGTTTTATCTGTTAGGTTATTGATCCATAAGCATTCAAGATCATTTTCTTCTAAGTTATCAGTGACTCAGAAATAAGGTATTGCCATTTTTGACATAGTGTTACTCCCATCCTCTTTTTTCTAAGTAGGATTTAACCATTGATTTTAACATTCCAGTCATGCAAATCATCCCACCTGATTTCAGTAATACCAATTAGATTGAATTTATGCTCATAAATAAGCAATTCCAATTCCTCTCGTTTGTTACCCAGGATCCTAACACTGGTATAGAGGCAATTCTAGAATTTCTTCTTTTCAAGTCCTTTGGTTCCTTGATTAATTTTGATCTCAACATCTTGATTTTATGCAGAGTGCTCATGTCTTCCCTCTTTTTACCCTCCCATTTTGCTTTTAGTTTAACCCTCTCTTGTCTACTCTAGGCAGCCTGTCTCCAAGGAGATTCATCCTTCTTCTACTGTGAAGGCCATCCAATCCATACACTCTCCTTCTCCTATAGAAGGTGGACCAATGTTCCACAAACCTGACCTTGAATCAGTTTAACACCCATGCTTAGACCAAAGCTTTCCCAGCTTTTCTAATGAGAATGATCCCGAACTCCAGTATCAACTCCCTGACATACTGGCCTGGCAAATAGAGTAGTGTATATGGCCATCACTAACATAGGTGGCTGGTTACAAATGCTTCTTCTATACACCCACTAGTATGCAGTCTGAGCATGTGTTTACCGTAATAGGCAACACTGTACTGTAAACTCACTCAAATGCAGTCTAAAGCCAAGAGCAACTGAAAAATATTTTTCATTAAGACTGATCTCTGATAAATTAAAAGTATATAGGCAAGCCCTGATGGCGTGAAGATCTCGGAGGATACCTACAATTTAAATAAAATCAGGATTTGGAAAATTTTGGCAATGTGTAATAATCCTAGTGTCAGATTGGGGGAAGATATAGGCATTTTGGATTATATGTAGTTTTGTAACACAGCTGTTTGTAAAGTAAGGATTTTCCTGCTTTTGAATTACTGATTTACATTTGTTACAGCAACAGTTCTGCTGGTCTGCAATAGGCAGGTTGCTTTTTCCCTGCATGGGACTGGTAGTTATATTATCAAAACATGGTATTAAAAAATTGTTGACCTGAATTTGATGGGTTAGTTGTTATGGCTTGCCACTGATTGCATTCCACCAGAAGATTTATAGGTTTTTATCCAATTTAGACTACCGAGTTCAAGAACTCAAAGAGTTCTATATCGGGAGAGGATTTTTGGGGTACTTGGCAAGAACACGTACACTGAGCACAATACCAAATTGATACAATCTTTATTGAAATTAACATAAAAATAAGAAATGCAATGAAACTTGTAACTGCAAAACAGTAAAAGAATTTAAAAACTTTTGGTGGTAACATTTTTATTGTAAGTACCTTAACCTAACATACTTCCCCCCTTTTCTGAGGATCTGGTAATAGGAGGTGAAGGACCAGCCTCACTTCTGGCGTGCCCAATTACGCAATGGTGCTGGCTTTTCCAATGGTTAGGAATGTTGAGTAGTTATACTATACTGCACAAGCTGAGCTGATAGCGTGATAGAAGATAGACAGATAGATAGATAGATAGATGAAAAGAGTAAAGCACTCCAAGAAACTGAAGCTTTAGGAATTAGAAGAGCTTAGAATTTAGAAGAGCTTAGCACCCAGAAGAGCTACGAAAAGCTCTTTTACAAGGTATTTTATAGGATTCTGACCTATGTAATTTAGGCCCAACCTATTATACCCATATTTTATTTTTGTACCCTAAGAAATGTATGGGTACCCTTTTTCTATAGGTTAGTGGATTTTGACACTTACTTTTAAAATATATTAATAAGGATTATTTTATTTTAAAACTGGCAACATAGACCTTCTTGATGACCTTTAAGTTGTGGTGTACCCTGCGGTTACTGACAGGTTGTAGATGCCAGATAAACCTGTGATGCCAGATAAACCTGTCCCTTTGGTTTTCCAAAGTTTAGGGATCATTCTTATTTGTGCCAGCTTTTATGCTGACATATTTATAACTGATTATACTTTTTGCTATATAGCAGATTTTACTGGATTTTACAGGCCGGTAGTCTTCTTGCATTTTAGCATTTTAGCAAAACTTATTACTAGGAAACACATCCCTTAACACATTTAAAATTTTAAGGAATTAATACTGATAAAATATAAAAATAAAATGGATTAATTTTAGAAAAAGGAACAAATTAATTGATACTGCTGGCTGGATTAGTAGGATTAGCTAGCAAAATAATTCTATGCATTACAAATCCATTATAGAGGCATAACTGGTTGGTTGTATTGGAGGTGTTTGTTTTTGTAACTTACTGATTTTACACTGCATACATTTTAAAGTGATGAAAACAATTTTCGTTGCAATACTTTGGATGATTTATTTTTTTTAATTTAATTTTGTTTTAGGGAGAATTTACTTTTGGCCTTTTTTATTTAATAACTGGACAATTGCTTGTTTAGCCTTATTTACATTGTTTATTTGGATAAGGTGGAGGGGGGTTTGGGGATACCAATTGTTTTAATTGTAATTTTAGAGAGGGAATATGTACCGAAAATGTTGGGGTATATAGGATAGTTAAATTCTGATAAAAGGGATTAGATTTAACAATAGTTGTGTTTTTAAAGGCAGGAATAGGAGAAATTACTTGATTTTTTTAATTGAGGTAATTAATTTTTTTGGTTGGTTACTATGCAAAATTGGCCATTTTTAGCATAGGTTACCCTTTTTGTAAGAGTTTTTTATTTGGTTAGTTTTACCATACACTTTAATGATGATTGATTTTGGAGCATTTTTTGCAGTTTACACAAGATAGTATTTGCCTTAAACACATTACATTTGCAGATATACTGAGGTCCTTTTTTAGAGCAATAGGCCATTTGTGGAACTTTTTATGTTTGGGTTGCAGTGTGATAGACTACCAAGGGAGGCACATTGACACGTTGTTTATAGATGCCGTTTTTGAGGTGACCTAAGGACTGTACTGCAGCCATCTGCTTATACACATTATTGTTTAAGTTAAACATGGGTAAAGAGACTGTGAATGAAACATACAAAGATTGTGCTACAACACAATTTTGAGAGGATAAACAACTGTTTTGGTTGGGATGTGGTATTACAGACCCCAATTGTTTTATAGTTTTAATGGATACATGCGGACATGTATTTAAACATACAGATTTTTTTTTAGGCCTTTTAAAACATTTAGGGCAATACCAATTTAATAATAGTTTATTTTTGATTAGATTGGGGATTTTTTTTTAATTTTAGGGATTGTAATGCCTTAGTGATAGTGTAAATAACATAGTTTTTATATGCAGAGCAAATAAATTTTTTTTAATGATTGGGTTTTTTGCCAATTATTATTATGAGAAATTAGCTGGTTAATTTTGGATTGAGTGTTATTGAATAGTTGCGCTATGTTATGCATGTTATAAATGGTAAAACTTTTTTTTTGTGATGGCCCTTTTATGCCTCATAACATTGGATTTATTACTTGATTAGCTCTTTTTTGTAACACATAAATTATCTGCTTATGGATTTTTTTAAACATTTATATGGTTTTTCATTGACATTTTTGAACCAAATAGTTTTTATATGGATTTTAGAATTTCCAGTGGGTTTAAGCTACGTTTTTGCCTAGAGGTATATTATTTTGTTTTGTTATTTACTGCCAACATTGATATGTTTTGTACTTGTTGCTGATAAGTTACAATTTTATTTACAAAGAGTATTGAGAAAAAGGAAGCTACTTTGGTATGTTTTCAGTATTTAAATTTTTCCAGATGTCAGTTGGACAAGTTTAACACCACAGGAATATGCATAAATTGAACTTGATTAATTAATACTCCAAACATGGGTGTTGTGGTGAGACCACTGGCTGGTTTTGGGTTTGTTGCTGGACAAATTAATACATTACCAATGGTGGTGTTGTAGTTATAGTTAATTATTGGGTTGCGAACCTTAAGTTTAAAAGTTATATTTAATATGTATTTTTTGTTTTTAAATTTAGCTTGAAAGGTAGGTATGAGACAGACTTTATATAGCCCTTTATTTTGATATTTTACTTTATGTAAGATTAGACTATTTTGGTTACGGAGTTTTTACAGTTGGCCTTGTGTTTTTAATTCCCAGAGGGAATTTTATGTTTGAGGGATGTGGAACTGGTTAGTGTGAAGATATAGTGTTACATTTTTTTGTTGTTGTTTGGAATTTTTATTTAATAGATGATTTTTTTTGTAACCACTTGATGACAGTGAAGTTACCCCTGTTAATTGATATTTAAAGGTGACATAATTTTTTTATTTTTATTTTATTTTTTTTGCAACATGTTGGATTGGATGGTTGATGAATTTAGGACAGCGATTTAAATTGAGAACTATTGGAAACTTATTTACGTGAGGTATTTGAACAATTAATTTAGTATGGCTTTACCAAATGCAATTATTTGGCAATAGTTGAAGAATTGTACAAATTTTTGCTTTGTATTCATTGGACATATATGTAGGTACATTGTGTATTTTTAATATTGTATTAGTTTAGGCAGATAGTTTGGTTCACCGTTTTAATGCTGTGACCATTTTTTTTATTTTGTTTATATTGCCAATTTATGATTACCTTATATTTTTTTGATTTTGAATTATGTGAAGGTGAAGATTTAGTTTTTGTTTGGTTTTTTTAACCCCAAATGATATTTACCATTCCATTAACACTTAAGATGTTTACAAGATGTGGAAATGAGTTTGTAGAGCCATTTACCAGCAAATTGGCATATAGCTTTAAAGTAAGTTTATTACCTTGATTGGTGATAATGGTTTGTTTAATTTTTGTTGGCCGTGAGATACGTTTTAAATGTTTAAACACTTGAGTGTGGAGGCGTTGTTGGGAATTATGGTTTTGGGCAGCTTGTGTACTTTATGCAGGAGTTTAGCCCCAAAGTTTTGATTTTGACTTAGTTTTATTTTTAGGGCAATGATGAATGAGTAGCAGATTAGAAATTTTAATGTTTATTTTATGACTGCAATTTTTTGAACTTTGACTACGGTGGGTTTTTAGGAGATGATTTAGCTAGCTTTTGGGAAGCAAGCTGCTCCAGGGACCTGGATGGTTGATACAGCTTTAACTGATTAGCATGGTAGATTTTATTTTTAGTATGCTTGCCTTTTGTTACTTTAATTTTGTACACTGCTGAACTGAGTTTATTGATGATTTGGAAAGGTTTAATTTATCGATTACACAGCCTACGCTTTGGTGCTTTGTAGGATAACAGCATTACTATATTATCAATCTTTTAAGTATTTTTGGGGGGGAAGGGGCGGTTATTAAAGTAGGCCTTAGCCTTGCATTTTGATTTTTTTAATTTTGCAGCTACCTGCAGCTGGATTTGATTTACATGTTTTTGCAGATAGATATTTATTTTGATTTTTTTTAAATTAAGTGCCACTGGTGTGCCAAATTAGATGTTTTGGCAACCTTGTACTTTGGCCTGTTATTACTTTAAAGGTGTTTTATTGGTAGATGCAGCAGGATTTGCCCTAAATGTCATGAGAATTAGAGGCATGAGGGAATTCCAGTTGCGTTCATTGGCATTTATCAGTTTTTTTAACATTACTTTTATGGTTTGATTTGTATATTTTACCATTCCAGATGACTGTGGTTTGAATGGGATGTGTAGTTTTTGTGGGACTTTTATTAATTTAAGACGGTTTTTGAAGAACTGCCCTGTGAAATGTGATTTTTGGTTTGATTTTACTTTTGCAGGGATTTTTTAACGAGAGAAGACTTGTTTTACCAGGACCTTGGCTGTGGCCTTTGCAGTATTGGTTTTTAAATGAAAGGCCTTTTTGGGGATTGCAGTATTGGTTTTTAAATGAAAGGCCTTTTTGGGGATGCGGTAGAAGGCCTATGAAATCAATCTGCAAAGCCATTTACAGACTTTTATACACTTGAGATTGTAAATAGTGCATTATATTTGGAAGAAGTTGGGTTGACTTGAGCACAAGTCAAACAGTTGTTACAGTACTGTTGCACATTTAATTTAAGAAGAGGCCACCATTTTACGGTTAAGAGACGTTGAACCGTTTTGTTTACTTTCTGATTTTTTTTGTTGGAGTATTATGGACTGTGTGTGTGTGTGTATAATATATATATATTTAGAGAGGTAGTAACCATCCACACTGGAAAAAGGTCTTTTGTGTGCATGAGGATTTTATTTACCACCTGTAGCTGTTGTTTATACCTTTTTATAAACAGGGTTTAACATTTATTTTTTTTGTTGTGGAGAGTTTTTGAATTATTTTTACTATATTTTTATTTGATGCTTGCATTTTTTTAAAGTTTGGAATATTAGTTTTTACCCTCTTGGTGGCAGCAGTTGAACATTTTGAACCAAGGGTTATGAGAGAATGTTTTAATTTTTTTTTTTAAAGCTTTTTTGATTGAGGTTGTTGGGGGTTTTTTGGCTAATTTATTGGCCTTTTTATTTTTGATTGCATAGGGTTTTAATTTGGAATGGGCTTTAACTTTTTTTACCATGACTGGCCATTCTGAGATGGTGATTTTTAATGCCAGGTTACGGATGTACTTTAGCAGTGATGCATACTTGATTGGGGACCCATTAGAGGACGTGAACCCATTTGCTTTTTAATAGGGCAGGAACTTAGTGAGAGAATTGCACACCCAAGCAGAGTCTGAAAACGGACCAATATTTTGGTACGATGTTTTAAGGGAGGCCTGTACACAGTACATTAATACACAAGTCACCGGTGCTAACCTAGCATATTGGGCTGAATGAGGGGTACATGAGAGTGCCTTTTTTTAAGGCTTTTTTTTTGGGACGAATGACATAAATCTAAAAGTTGGTGCGCACATTTTTTTGAGGATTATGATAGCTTGATTTGTTTACAAAGAAGTGGTGCCCTTTAAAGGAACTATTTTGGGGGGGGGCGGGGATTAGAGGCGGGAAGAAGACTTTTTTTTTACCTTTTTTTTTTTTTGACTTTTTTATTTATTTGTGTTTGGACAGTTATGGGGTTTTTTTATATATAGTAAGGCTGTGGGCAGCAAAGATGGCATTTTAACAGCTTTTACTGCAATATATATATTGGTAACAATAAAGCCAAATGGGCTAGGTGGGCGTTGGAAACTTGCCCATTTTAAACCCAATTAGATAGCAGAAACTGAAGGGGGGTGGTATGATGAGTGTAATATGATTGGGCTGAGGCCAATTAGGAAAGCAAAATGCTGTATGGCCCAACTAGTGCCCAGTAAGTACTTTTTACAGTTGTTGTATTTAAGTTTTACTGGAAACATTAAATGTGAGGCATAGGCCAAAGGTTTGAATTTTTTATGCCTTTTTGGGGAAGCAACAGCCGCTTATGCATTAACACTTACCTTTAGGTGATAAGGTATTTTAGGATTTGGAGTGATCAACACCAGAGCCTTGACAAGGGCCTGTTTTAGCTGGGACACTGCTTCCGTGTGGTGTTCAGTCCATTTTTATTGAATTTTTTTTTTTGGTTTGGTTTTTTTTAGCAGTTGGTACAAAAGACCTGCAATGGAAGCAAAATTAGGAGTGAAATTCCAGTGGAACCCAGTTAAGCCTAAAAAAGGATTTTAACACTGTTAGGTTTTTTGGTATTGGCAACTTTTAGACTGCCTTCACTTTTTGCTGTGAGGGAGTTTGATCGCATTTTGTTAGAGTGAGACCTAAGAAAGAGACAATGTTTTTTATTAGTTGTGCCTTGGCAGGGTTGCACTTTAATTTTGCTTCCTTAAGAATTTGCAGGAGCTTGTTTAGCTTTGCCAAATGCCTCTTTTTGGTGCGAGTTGCTAAGCACAAGTTGTTTACATACTGGAATAAAACAGACAGTTTAGAGAATTTTGTTAAGACTTGCCTCATTTGAGCATGGAACAATGCTGGGTGATTTTTATATTTTTGAGGTAATTGGGTCCAGGAATATTGGACCCTTGGAAGTTAATGCAAACCTGTATTGCAACTTTTGGGCCACTGGTAAAGTTTAAAAGCTGTTACTGATATTTAGCACAGAGAACCACTTAGCCTTTGGGTTAAAAGACTTCATGAGGTTTGGCATTTTTGCCACAGTAGGGGCACAAGTAGGGGTGACCTTATTTAACCATCGATAATTGATGGTGAGACGCCAAGAACCATTTGTTTTTTTAACAGGCCAAATTGGGGAATTGGCTGTCGAAGTGCATTTACACATGACTTTTTGTGCCCACAATGACTTGATTGCCTAGTTTGGATAGGCATATTGTTTTGGGGCAGGCAGTTTACAACTATAGTGACCGACATGCATTTGCAATTATATTGGTGTTTAGCAAAGGCATTAGCATGTTTGTGAAGTATGGCTTGTAACTTTGGATAGAGTGCATATTTGGCTATTAATGTGTTTAAGTGGTATTTGTTTGGTTTTGGTTCCTCCAATGGAGTGACCATACCACGCTTCGGCATGACCACTAGTGGGCAACCCTACTTTTGTTTTACAGTAATACACAACGATTAATTAGCTAATCAATAATGCATTTTTGCATACCTAGGAAATCAGACCCCAACAGATAACTTTTTGAGTCTGACAATGTGATTAATGCAAAGACATGGGTCTTGCGCAGGTGACCAATTTGTACTTTGATAAGTTTAGATAGCATGGCCATAACTTGGTAGTTTACAAATGTTGATAACATTTTGGGGTTTTTAGATGCCAAAACAGAGAATCTAGGATTCTTCACATGAATGACACTGATTGCTACTTTGGTATTTACAACAAAATTTAGGTGGTGGCCCCCTACCACTAAAGATACCGTGGGTTTTTTACTTGCGTCTCTTCCCAAAGGGGTTGTGATGCTTTTTGGGGCCAACTGGTGTCATGCGGAGTAATTTATGGGATAGATAGGTGAGTAGTCTTTAGGCTTTTTTACCTTTAATGTTTTAGGGGTAGCCAATCCTCCTTGAGAATAAGCCACCCAATTAGGAGGAACGGTTGAGTTTACAGAGGCCACTGGTTGGTTGAAAGGATTTGGACGTTGATTTTTCAACACCAACTTGTTTAGACGTGTTTGGAGTTTTTGGATATTCTGGCGTTGGGTCTCCAAGGTTTGCTGCACTGCCTTTACCATTGACATCCCTGAGAGGTTTTCCTTCTGATAAGGCGGTGGTGACCTAGAGCCTTGAGGATAAGAAGAGTTTTGCGGAGCACCTGCAAAAAAAAACCACAATTTTGAGACCCCCTTTGGGGTTCAAATGCATACCCTTGTTGATTTGTTTTGTGAATTGAAATTATTTGCCCAGCACTGAGATTGAGGAGACCTGGAATTTGTTCAGTGTTGCCTTTGAGGTGCCCCGGCAGGACTCTTAATTTTTACTATAGGAGCAGCCTGTGGCTTTTGTAAAGTTGCAACTGGGGCTTTACGTTTACCAGAGTTAGTACCTGTTTTATTAGAACTATTAGATATTTTTCTTGAGTAGATCCTGGGAAATATATAGTTAATGTAGCATTCTGGATAACTTTTATGGAAGGTATTTTTATACCATACTGACACTTTTATTGGTACACGTGGTGACATTAACACATACCATGGAGTTGGAGTTTTCAGGTATTCCATGAACCTGGGTGGTGCTGGTGATTGGCCTGGTTGCCAGGGCAAAGGACTGCCCCTTTCAGGGAATCCTAAAAAACCTTTTAAAGTGGATGGTGCCACCACATTAGGTGGGGAATGACTTTTTTTTAATTTATTTTGGTGGTGATTGTATTACACACATTAGATAGCTGAACTACTTTTGATACAGCACTCTTTTTTTTTTTGAGCAATTTGAACCTTTAAAGGTGCTTTTTCTGTTCTGCTAAGAGCTGAGACCTTTTATTTTAGAATTGCCTTTTTTTGGGTGGGTAACATTTACTTACTTTTTTAAACACTTTTTAAAGTGTTTGGTTTACTTAACTTTTTGGGGGGGGCCCGGGGGGTACTATGGCCAGAGGACTTTTTTTTTTTTTTTTGCTGGCACACTGGCTTTTGTTACTTTATTGTTAACATTTTTTTTAACTTACCAGGTTGGTTTTTTTGTGTTAGCAGCTTTAGAAGCCATTTTTACACTAGCTAGTTTTTTTGCTTTTTATTTTTTTGTTACTGGCCACAAGGGCCAATTGATTTTTGTTGGTTTCACTAACACGATAGGGATAGGAACCGCTGCTGAATTATTTGGAGGTTTGGGGTTTTTTTTGGCCATAATTTGTGGGGATTTTTTTTTTTTTATTTACAATTTTTGTTTGGACCCCGGTGCTTATGGTTACCTGCGCTTTTGTGGTCTCTTCCATACACCTTACCTTACCTTCTTATTGAGTGAATTACAATTGCTTTTTAACTTTTTGATTTAATAATCAACTACGCTTTAGCTTATAACATATTAGTGACTTTAATCTGGCAGCTACTTGTTTTTGCCATTTATACACTTTTTTATGCAGCTTATGATTATGATGCTGACTTTGTTTTAACTTTTTTTAACTCTTTTCCTTTACAGAAAAGAGAAAATCACTTTTTAGAGGCAGTATATAACTGCTCCTTTAACTTTTTTTTTTTTTTTACAACTCTTTGTGCCTTTTGAGCAGCTTTACTTTTGCATTTAACTTTTGTTCTAGAAGACCACACACTGTTCACAAACACTTCATTGCAATCCCTTTTATTTTCCTCTTTTTTTAATTTTAAATACCCAACCCCATAGGTTACTATGCTCGGAGAGAACTTTTTTATCTTTTAATTGCTTCGATCCTTCTCCATGTTTCCTAATGTATTTTTTGACAAACATTTCTAAGGCTATATTGCAGGCAGCCTTTATAGGCTCTGCCGCCCTTTTTACTTATTTTTGCTTTTACACTGAATATACTTAACCACAAGGAGGGAAACATAACATTATAACTTAACTCTAAATCTTAAGTAAATAAATTTAAAGGTGCCTTACAAAACTAATAATAGTAATGAAAAATATACCCCAGACCTGTTCAACAATACCTTAAACAAGTCCCAAAAGAAAGGAGGAGGTAGGATCCTTCTCTTCCCTCGATGGCCAATGTGTATTAGCAGATCAAGAGGTAAAACCCCTGGCAGGACCTACTGAACGGGAGGGCAAATACTGCTCAGAGACAGCTTAAGGGGGGCAATCCGGGGGAGCTGAGGGGACTACGAAGGGGGTAACTGGAACCATACAAGTTTTGACCTACCTACGTTAATTAACTTCACCGCCACCACAAGTGTGGGTTATTGGGCCCAATGCAATTGCTTAATTAATACTCAATACTAAAAAAACCAAACACCCCTTATCGCGCGTACACTACCATTACTCCTAATATTTGGCCACATAAACCAAAAAGACATAAAACAGTTAAACCATTTAACCCACAAGCTGCAAGGAGGAAAAAAAAGGAACTATTATAAGTTCTCTGGGATTGATGCCCAGAATTTGTCTGTTACAAAAGAAATTATTACCAGACTATGCCCAATGACTAGGTCACACAGAGTTTTGCTTTTTAACATTTTAAGTAAGTGTTTGCCACGCACACCTCAAGATTTCCGCCGGCTCGCCAATCTGTTGACCTGAATTTGATGGGTTAGTTGTTATGACTTGCCACTGATTGCATTTGACCAGAAGATTTATAGGTTTTTATCCAATTTAACCTACGGCGTTCAAGAACTCAAAAAGTTCTATATCGGGGGAAAAAAAATTTGGGGTACTTGGAAAACACGTACGCTAAGAATACCAAATTAATAAAATCTTTATTAAAATTAACATAAAAATAAAAAATGAAATAAAACATAACAAAACAGTAAAAAAATGTAAAACTTTTGGTGGTAACATTTTTATTATAAATACCTTAACCTAACATACTTACACCCTTTTTTGAGTAATAGAAGGTAAAGAACCAGCCTCACTTCTGGCATGCCCAATTCTGCAATGGTTCTGGCTTTTCTAATGGTTAAAAATGTTAAATGCTTATACTATATTGCACAAGCTAAGCTAATAGCGTAATAAAAAATAAAATAAATTAAAAAAAATAAACCGTTTCTAAAGTAAAGCACTCCAAAAAACCAAAGCTATAAAACTTTAAAAAGCTTAGCACCTAAGAAAGCTACAAAAAGCTCTTTTACAAGGTATTTTATAAAATTCTCACCTATGTAATTTAGGCCCAACCTACTATACCCACATTTTATTTTCATACCCTAAAAAATTTATGGGTACCCTTTTTCTATATGTTAGTAAATTATAACACCTACTTTTTAAATATATTAATAAGAATTATTTTATTTTAAAACTGCCAGCCTCTAGACTTTCTTGATGACCTTTTAAGTTGTGGTGTACCCTGCGGTTACTGACTGGTTATAAATGCTGGGATAAACTTGTAATGTAATGTAAATAGTTTCTCCGTTTGGTTTTCCAAAGTTTAGGGACCATTCTTATTTGTGCCAAAGGTTTTTATGCTAACATATTTATAACTAATTATACTTTTTGCTATATAGCAAATTTTACCAAATTTTACAGGCCGGTAGGCTTCTTGCATTTTAGCATTTTAGTAAAACTTGTTATTAAAAAACACATGCCTTAACACATTTTAAATTTTAAAAATTAATACTGATAAAATATAAAATAAAATAAATTATTTAAAAAAACATATTCATTAACACTGCTGGCTAAATTAGTAAACATAATAGCTAACAAAATAATTCTATGGGCTACAGATTGTATTTTCTTCCATAATCAAGAAATACTGTTAAGACTTGAGAGAGAAATTAAATTGTTTGATTGCGTTTCTTTGGGCTATGCAACATGCCTACTTTGTCTCCTTGTAGTAGTAATAGGAGAGAACTCATGAAAAGCTTAAAACAAATGCAAAACTACAAACAAATATTTGAGATAAAAGTACTAGGTCCCATGCATACACCTGCTGATTCTCTGGTTTCAGGACTCTTCTCTGCCCATTCTGGTTATAGTGCTTCTGTCTTGGAACCACAAACTTTTTTGTAGCTTTTTTCAAAGTTATTTCAGTAGATTTTTTTTCAGGTGCTTTTTATATTTAGATTTCTGCACTTTAACACATTGAACCTTACGAGAGCTTTTTTTTCACTATCCATCTTCTCCATGCATAGTCCCTTGCTATGGGCCACTGCATCCCAATGGACTTCTCACAGCCCAGAGCCTTCCATCCACATGAGCAACTCCTGGTACTTCACGTACCTTCCCATCCCAGACTTCTGCATTGTCTTCCCTACAGTCCTCCTAGGAACACCCTCAGGACCAGTCTTCCCAAAAAATCCAGCTGGCTTCTCCTTTGATCCATCCTCCAAAGGCTTTCAGTATACCATGATAGTATGGTAATATGCCATGATCTTCTACCCCTTCCCCAACAAGATCTGTGCTTGAATCAAGATTCATGGCCACCAGTGATCTCCCCTACCACCATCCAAAGGTCTCTCTAAATGGCTACCAGCATACAACACCCCCTCACTCCTGACAGGCTCCCAGGATTGCCCCTTCTCTATCCTCAGTCTTGGTCACCTTCTCCTCTATGCCTCAAGGTTCCTAGCAACCAATTCTAACATCCCTCAAAGTTCACACACAGCATGTGCTGAAGCAGTTCTGTTGGGCCCGCATTATTGCACATTGAATGATATTTGTATTGGGTGTATTAGTATTCACGATAGATTCAAGCTGTCAGAGATGAATGCTATGATATTCAAATTCTGATTTCATCCCTTCATTCCTGTAATGGGTTGATTCTCCTCATATTCTTTCTCATTTACCGTAAGCAATTTTCAGTGGTTGTGATAGGGAGACCTGGAAGCCCATTTTCCATCCTGTTTTATTGAAAGAAGACATTTCAACCATGTAAAATTCATGTCAAGTGAGCATAGAAAGGCCTGTGGAGAAAGCATTTTTTTGTGTGCAAGTTTAGATATACTAATGGTCAAACAACGTAGTAGACCATACATGTTACCATTTATTATATCATTGTTCTAAAGCAATCTTTGTGGTGGACTTTGAGTTTTGTAAATACCTGGATTTTTTTATTCTTTCTTTTTTTTAAAAAAAAATTGTTCTGTAGAACTTTAGGAGAAAGTTACTTTTCATTTTCTTTGTCTTCTGTTTTGGCCACTTGTGTGCCTTCTTGCATTCTTCTATTGTTTGATTTTTAATGACATACACATGAGCAACACAGACTCTTGTAAATGAGGCTTCTGTACCTGAAAGACAAAGCTAAAATCCTGGATATTTTTTTTATTCACTATAAAGACTTTACAAACATTTGCAATTGCAAGTCTTTATTAAAACATGGATTCAGTAATCCCAGGGCACTAACAGGACATGAGGATTTTATTTACCACCTATAGATGTTGTTTATACATTTTATAAGCAGGGTTTAATATAGATGGCACTAACAGGACTCTGCCAACATTAGTGTGAGCTGCTGCTTAGTAAGATACTTGGATGAAAAGTAATGCAGAATAAAGGGGCTTGAATAACAAAAAGTAGCTCCAAAGGCCCACTCATGCTATATGCTGAGACCCTCCTCTTCCATTGATTTTAATGGATGTTAAAGACACTCAGCCCCATAGGATCAGACTCTTAACTGTTGCTGCTTTGTTTCCCTTTTCACTTGTTTGTGCATCTTTGTCACAAAATTAATTGTTCTGGCAAATGGTTTACATGAAAAGGGGTTTACTTATACTGTGAGCCTACCCCAAAAACTCAGGACTTAACCGAAGAAGCTACATTCAGGAAAAACTAAGAGATGCCATATGAATCAAACTCCTTATCTAGTTATATTACAATTTATCCCTTCTGGGCATTTTGAGGGATGGTCAGTTGGTTAATCTGGTGGTCTAGCAGCTGAGTTGCTTCCTCATTCTGCTCCTTCAAGAGTTCACAAATATAGGCAACCCCCACACCTAAATCCTAGAAGAGCCATCTTTAGGCTGCCTCTTCATGCTCTGTTGTTCAGGAGCAAGGGGATTGAAATACGCTTAATACCACTGCTTCCACTGGCTCTTTGAGAGAGTCCTGAGGCAAGATTTTCTTTAGGCCATGTGCACTATTGTGGCATCTCTTAACAAGGAGTCAATAGGCCAGTGGCAGCGGCAGCATGATCAAGAGCTTTACTGCTTCAGTGGGACAATGTGGGGCAGCCTCTAAGGATGGATCCAGCAGAAAGGAGGTGAGAAAGAGCTTACCTTTATGCCCCCACCCCTCCATGCTGAAATGGAATAGGAGACATGGTCCAATTGCCCACTTCAAAAGAGACCAAGAAATATGCGGGGACAGCTATCCCGCCCAACAGATGTTGAGAGTGAGGGGAGTAAAAGGCTGCAGGGGCAGCATACTGAAGCTGGGACAAGGGTTAAGCAGATAGAACTGGTGCCTGTCAGAGACAGGAAGGAGTCTTGCATGTTCCCATGAACACACAAGCATGGGAGTATCAGGGGAGCCGTGCTGGTGTGGATAGGAAAATCTTCACTTTTGACTGCCCAAGGCCCAGGGAAGAAAGCTTCCAGGTGGTGGTTCTCTTCTCCTCTGTTGGAGGCTGAAAAGGTAGGTAGTCCCTGGCTGGTAGTGGATAAAACATCACTTATGCCAGGATAAATTGGTGCGCCTACAGTAGTTCTTGTCTGAGAAAATGAAATATTTGAGTAATCTGAACATAAATTGGAAATAAATTGTCCTACTCATGGTGGTCAAGAAAAGAAATATTTGCATAACTGATCTTGCCTCCAGAGCCACTGGGCCAGAAAGGCATGGAATAGAGGCCATAATTTGGCCCTCTGAATTTGATTTTGCATGCTCTGGGTCTTGAACCACCTACTTGAACAAAACAATTCTCCAGTCACTCCATGCTTCTCTCCCTTGGTCTGGGTCCTCCTACCTTTCTCCCCCGCACCCTATCCATCTGGGGAACAATGGATTGCAGTTTGACTGCTGGATTCACTGAGCATTGGGTAAGCCCATCCCAGGTCTTTGGGCATGGAAGACTGTCAAGCCATCACCTGCCTATTAGGCCTGCTGGCCTCTGAGTGAAATCCGCTACAAAGGGGTGGAGAACATGGGCACGTGTCTAAGAAGACTTTGTTGGCAGTAGCTCCAGCCTGATGAGAAAATGGGAACCCAGGTAGCTGAATGAGTAATCTTGAAGCAGTTTATCCAGATCCTGAGGGCTGGAAGATAGGAGTGGGTGATGCAACACCATCCCAAAGCCCTCTCCACAGTTGTAATGTTATCCAAGAATTATCTACTCACCACCGGGCCAATAGCGGAGACCTGACCCCACCCCAGCTGACACAGACCACAGAAGGCAGAATGAGGAAGAGGGACATAAGAGGGACAAGTCCAGGGCTGCAGTTCGAGGGAGATAAGTGGGAGCTCACCCCTGCCAGGACCCAAGCCTAGAAAGTGAAGCTGGCCCTATGAAGAGCCTCTCCCTGAATCCGGCAGGAGTTGCAGAAGACCAAAAGGGGATCTGCCTGGTGAGGGAAGCTTTGCATCCCGGCAGCCTGGACATTTCTGCTGGGACTGCTTGTGCATAGACTGTAATTATGGCCAAGTCTGGGTGGCTGACCTATTTCCTCCTGAACTGGAACTTGGGTCACAGGCCCCAATATCCCCCAGTTCCGATACTGGGGAGCCAGGCTACGGATGGAACAAGAAAGACAAATCTAAAAAGTTTGCCCAGTCCTTCTCTATGGAATCCGTGTGAAACCAGAAATCAGAGAACCAAAACTGGTGTGTCAGAAACTAGGCCTAACTGGTGGACAAAATAATGAGGGATGGGCTATTCTGCCCACCAGTCCTTTGTGGGTGCTTTAAAGAAAGAAAGAAACTTTGAGGAGAAAAATTGGAAACTGGAGGGAGCTTCATCATCATGACTGCCACTCCCACGATCTCCTGGAACCCTGGAGCTTCATCATAACCCTGAAAGATGTCCTGACTAGACTGGGACATTGAGGGACCCAAATGATGTCTCTACCTCTACTGGCTCCAGCTGAATCCCAAACACCACCTGGGATGAAACATGATCAGACTTTAACAACCACAGCAACAACAGCGCCATTAATTTCTTCTCTTTTTCCCAAGAGGACAGTTACCATCCTAGATACTATCTAAGAGACTGTCAAAAAGGGTTCTTTTCCCTTCTAAAATCTCCCTCCAACCAAAGAACGAGGGATGTTGTTCAAGTTAAAGCCTTACTTAATAATTTATATTTCAAATGCTTTAACTGTTTTCCTTCTTTTCTTTATCTTTAATACAATGTTAAAAGGATTTTTAATGTTATGTTTGCCAGGATACTATCCAGGTTGAAACAGACCAAACCCCAAACCTTGTTTACGACTGTTTAATGTTGAACAGTGACTGGGTTATGTTCACACGTTTGGCCATGTATTCTGTCGAAATAAATACAACAGTGGGCTTAGTTCAGTTCTGTAGCTATCAGTCCATATCAGAGAAAGCAAACCAAATACTCCAGCTCAGATAGCTGATTGCCTTAGTCTTGACTAAATTTGAGGCATCTGATGCTTTTTCAACTCTGAGTGGTATGATGTCTTGAAAAACAAAGGTATTTTCCTTAAAGATGTCAATATTCCCTGTCCCTCAGCATGCCCTGCTCTGTCTTCTCCTTATATATTACACTAATTAAGGTATTTTAACAAGGAAACTGTGTCATAACCAGCTTCCTTGAATTTGAGTCCTCTTTTGGCATAATTTATCATGATTTTTCTTTAAGGCGTTAGCATTTCAAGCATTTGTAACCAAGCCTTATCAAAAACAAACTATGAAATGCAAGTTGTTTTCTATGTAACTGCCAGACTCCTTCAAGAGAAAATGTTTGCTGCAAAATGTGAAAATATTGAATGGAAATATGTCTCTTTAATATGAAACCTTTCAGTTTGTACTGACTTTTGATCACTTACAAAAACTGAAATGCTCTGCTTGATGAGGGCAATACATAAATTAACCTGTCAAAATGAAATTGCACATGTAATTTACGATCTAGCACCTCGCACACTTTTGGTGCTACCTAAAGTAATAGATACTAATATAAAAAGAATATTTTCTATGCTTTGCCAATGTAATATTTCAAGTCTTCTTATAATATTCATGCTAGCCTTTGGACATTCAGCTTACATCATAGCAATTGAGATATCTTGTAGTGACTGATCCCAATGTTACATAGATGTTCGTTAGAATCTTTCTCAGCAAGTAAAATATATGCAGATGGTATCTGTACTGGAGAAAAACGTAACCGTTTAATAATAGAAATGAGGAAAATTCAGGTGCAAATTTTGGAAGACTCATCTTAATTTCTCTTGCTGGGAATATAACAACCTGCTTTTATATGTGTGAAAGGATAGTCACACTTGTAAATTTGGTACATGTAAGGCTGAATACTGAATTTGTGTTTTTTCTCATGCACAGATGCCCCATAAATATTGTAGCTGTAGCTATGGAAACTCTTTGAAAATTTGGCTCCTCCTGCTCAAGTTATCGATGGACTTTAACTATAACTCCAGATCTGAACATGCTTGTATTCTGTGGGGTTTGAAATCCAAATTTTGTGTCTTGGGCCTGCTCCTAGTAAAGAATCTGATGTTACTTTTTAAGGGCCAAATTCAGACCCCTGTGAATCAGTGGAGTTGCATGTGCTTAACAGCAGGTCTGCAGTTGGCCTGAACTGTTAAACAAAGATGAAATCTTTTAATCAACATAAGCAGTGTCAACAGGAGACCCAAGTATAGAAATTTAATTAAGAAATCTTAATATTAAACATATTTTGCAGTTTATAGATGGCAAGAGTTGCTTCCCTCTGTGTGAACATTCAAAGCACTCTGCTGAGCAATATAGGTGAAGTTTTGTAGTAGGTGTTGTTGACTGATTATATTTGGACTAAGAGTTTGCCTAAATGGAAAGTTATGTTAGTATGAGCTAAGGCGTGAACTTAAACCAATCTTAGTGATATCAATAGGATTTTCCTTGTGGACACTTTTATTTCATTTTTTTATCAGTTTATTTTGTGTTGCTTGGGAAGGCGTTTAAGTTAAACTGAAAAAAAGCCACTCTTATTTCAGAATAAGGGGAGTTTTATAGAAACTCATATAACTATATTGGTTTAACGATTATACTGGTATATCTGGTAAAACTTTCCTGTGTAGACAAGCCCTAATTTGTGTATATGTGAACCACTGGCTTAATAATAGGAGTCATCCAGAGAAACTAATATTCACTTTGCCGTTGTGGTCACTGGCTAGTGTGCATGAGTAACAGGTCCCCTACTGGATGGAATCAGATCTGCTCAAGTATTATCCTATTGCCCTCTAGTGGCTGACCTAGTAAGAAGCTCCATATTTCAACCCCCTGATTAGATAACCTGCTTAACACTGCATAGAAACATACAGAGGTGAATTAAGGGTTACTTGGCCCCAGGGCCAGAGCAAGTGGGGTGCCCCCTCCACACCTCTTTCACCTGTGGCCCCACCCCCTTCTGTCCTCTCCAACCCCACCCACAGCCCCACTCCCTTCAGCCCCTTCCCTGGGGCCCTGCCCCTGTTCTACTCAGAGTATCCCTTATTCCGCCTCACCCCACTGTGGCCCAAGACGGGAGAAGCTCTGTCCCCCTGCTGCAGATTGGGGCTGTGGTGGGGAGTGAGAGCTGTGCAGCAGGTAGCGAGAGCTTCTCCAGTCCTGGTGCCACAGTGGGGGTCCTGATGCTGGGGCTTCCCCAAGTTTCTGCCAGGGACAGAGTCGGGGGGTCTTGGGTCCTTCCCCTGCTGCCTGCTGCTTCTGCCGGAGATAAGGTTGGGGGGGCCACTAGGGGCTTCCCCTGTGGCCCCCCTGGCTTCTGCTGGGGTCAGGGGGGGTGGGTAACTGGGGGCTTCCCCAGCTGCCGTGCCCATCCTGCCCAGCAATGCCATGAGGAGTGGGGTCTTTACCCTTGCCCCCGCGCCCAGAATGGCCATTGGGGGTGCAGGGTGCCTTCCCTGCTGCCGCCCCACCCAGCACTCCTGCCTGGAAGCAGGGTCTGGGGTCACAGGAGCTTCCCAACCACTGTGCCGCCCCTCCCGCCCAGCACTGCTGCCCGGGAGTGGGACCTTTCCCGTCCTGCCCAGGACTCCGGGCCCTGCAGTTCGCTGGGGCCCCTGGGTATGGGCCCAATAGGCCTAGTGGCTAATCTGACACTGGAGGCACCCCCTAAAAATTTCATACCTGAGTACCTAAAGTTATGTTCCTGAATAAAAATGGCCTGATTTTAGGAAGTGATGCTGCAGTTTCTTTATGTATGAGGCTAAGTATGGATTTAGGAGCCTATCTTTAGGTTGGTTTTAATCCCTTGCTTCAAATCTGACTCACTAGATTTTGTCACCCCCAAAATTTGCTTTCCTGGAATCTAATACTTGTGTACACTGGAATTCTCTCAATCCATTTCTCACTATGCTGAATTCAGGTTGCTAGAATTCACCAGCAGGGAGCCAGTGTGCAATCTGAACTCAACAATGTCATTTGTAGATGTTAAAAGTGAACCCAAACCTTCCTATTCACTTGAATGTGCAATTTTGATTATCTCATGTCTCCAAGGAAGCCAAGCACAGCTGCCTGCTGTCCCCAACAAGTTCTGGGTCCCTTTAAAGACATGCAAGCTAAGAAAGAAAAAACCTCCTCCTCCAATAAACCTCTCCTTGTTTTGAAAGCTAAAGAGGCCTCACCTAGTTTGAGCTACATGGTTTCTGCAGCCCCTTGTGTCTCTTGTGCCCCTGTTCAAGCCATGGATAGCCTTTTCCCAGCACCAGATCCGCTGGTTACAACAGCCCTTCCTCAGTGGGACGGTGTTAGACAGATTGCTTACCTATACACCTTTGGCCCCACGCTAGCCATCTTGGTCATTCCAGAGGTGGCAATAGAATTAACCCAGTAATGAGCTTCTGGGATCCTTACAACAGGAAAATTGAGGGAAAAATTGAAAATAGAAGGCATAAGGGAAGGAGAGAAGGGTGTCACATTTCTGTAAGTATTAATAGATTTCTAAATTACACCAACCTCACTAAAATATTCAGTGGAACTTCTGCCTCCCCTCTCCATCCTTTTCTGACCCTTACACACATGGTTTGTAATTCAGAACATTTGTACATTCAACATCTTCCTTCCGGCATCTGTTTCTTCTCTCTCTTCTACCCCTGCACTTCCACTGTTTCATTCTACATTAGCTACAATGCCTGTAGCTCACTGGTAGAGTATGTCAATGCATGATCCATCTCCGGGCCACAGTGAGTCATCTCTGTTCTTTAATCATATTATAGGATTAAAAAGAGGCACAAGCAATCCCTATCATGATAATATCTTTATGGCATAGTTGGCCTTTCATCATGCCAGTTTGTTCTCTTATTTTCATTACTAGGAGGCATAAGCAGTGAGACAGTCACGTAATAGGTGAAACTAATACAGCCCACAAAAAATGAGCTGTTAAATAAGTGACAATAATCTTGATAGATATTTAGACCACTTAATTAGCACAAATACATAGTGAATTTGACACCTCCTATTGTACCACAGATTCTCTTTGCTTTAACTTCAAAATATACTCGCAAAATACTTAAAAGACCTGTGCAATAAAAGAGAAGTTTTAAAAATAGATATATAATTGATTGCCTTTTTAATTGGTATTTCAGGTAAGTGTTCTGCATAGTAATTAGAGGAAAAATCTTGTAAGCAACATTAAATAATTACAACTGATCCTCTTTGCTTCTATTCTCAAGTTTTGCTAGTGTTGCATGCTTATTTAGACAACTTTATTTATAGATGCCAGAAGGGATCAACTAGTCTGGCTTCCTGTATAACACAGGCCATAGAACTTTTCAAAATAATTCCTAGGACAGATCTTTTAGAAAAACAACCAATTTTGATTTAAAATGATCAATGACGCATCATGGCCCTTGATAAATTGTTCCAGTTGTAAGGGGATTGTTACCCCCTTACTAACATTCAGTGGGGGTGCTTTGGTTGGCTAGCTCCAGTACTAAAAGGGGAAGGGTCGATGCGGAATCAGGACCCTGAGACTGACAGTCCCCAGGAAAAATGGGGAGAGGCCAATGCTTCAAGTCAGCCTGAATGACAGGGTGGGCAGGCTAATCAGGGAGTCAGGAGGCCAGAGAGGTCCCGTCCTCTGTGTGAGCTGGAATTGCCTGGGTCAGACAGAGTGAGGCCGAACTAAGGAGAAAGCAGGGGCCCAGGCTAAGCTGGGGAGGGACCAGAAAAGCAGCCCAGAGAGAGCAGACTTGCCCTGGGAGCAGAGCTGCAGCAACCAGAGCCAGAGGAGCCAGAAAAGCAGCCCAGGAAGCAGGTCAGTGCTGGGAGCAGAGTCACAGAAGCAGCCTGCAGAGCAGACCTGTCTTGGGAGCAGAGCTGCAGCAACCAGAGCCAGAGGGGCAGAGAAGCAGCCCAGGGAGCTGGAGGCAGAGCAGCAGCTGTGCTGAGGTAGAGTGGAGCTAAAACAGAGTGGAGCTGGAGCTGGGGCTGGGCTGGAGCAGTCTGGATCCGGGTGTCGTGAGCAGCTGGGGAGAGCGAGGGGGGACCCTGGGCAGCAGGCCCAGCACAGGGAGACGCCTCAGCCAGGAGGCTCTGCAGGCCAGACTCGGAGGGGGATATGTAACCCTGACAGGGCAGGGGCAACACTGGGAAGAAGGGCCCTGCCACCTAGAGCCTGTGGCCACCACCAGAGTGAGTGTCCAACCCACAGCATCCCTGCAGCACAGCCAGGACCTGAGAAGAAGGCCTGGGACTTGCAAGGAGCAGACTGTGAACAGCCCTGACATTCCAGAGACTGTTTATGATGTTCCCTGCCACAGAGCAAGTTGATGTGTTTCCTTTAACCTTTCCCATTTTTCCTTATTCTTTTTAAAATTAATTGTTGATTAAATAACTTGCATTTGCTTTAACTTGTATGTAATGGTCAGTGGGTCAGAGAAGTGCTCAGTGCAGAGAGAGTACCCCGGAGTGGGGTCACCCTAGCCCCTGTCCTAGGTGACCACAGCAGAGTTGGGGGTCGAGCCCCCCAGGAATCCTGGGCCCAGCCTTGTTGGGGTTACGAGGACTCTGCCAGACAGGAGAGTGGAAGGGGAGTCCTCAAGGGCAGGGAGGCCACTGGGTAAAGGAAGTAGGAGCGAGGACTCAGATCCTTTCGCTAGCCCACTTCACCGGGGTAGTGCAGAAGCCAGGAAAGTTCCCCACAATAGCGAGACTATTCCCCCGCTTACACAGTGTTAAGCTAGATTGATCTCTTTGAGTCTATCACGATAAGGCATGCTTTCTAATCCAATCATTCTTGAAGCTCTTCTCTGAAGCCTCTTTAATTTATCAACATCTTTCTTGAATTGTGGGCACCCAAACTGGACGCAGTATTCTAGCAGCTGTCACACCAGTGCCAAATATGGAGGCAAAATAATCTCTCTACGCCTACTCAAGATTCCCTCGCTATGTATGCCAGAATCGCATAGGCTTATTTGGCCACAGCATCACAATGGGAGTTCATGTTCATCTGGTGATCCATCCCAACCCCAAATCTTTTTCAGTGTCACTGCTTCCCAGTATAGAGTTCCCCATTCTGTAAGAATGGCTTATGTTCTTTGTTCCCTGATGTATACATTTACATTTAGCCATATTAAAACAAATATTGTTTGCTTGGTAAGCTGGGTGCAAGCAATCTGGAGTGCTCTGAATCAGTGACCTGTCCTCTTCATTATTTACCACTCCCCCAATTTTTGTGTCATCTGTAAACTTTATCAGTGATGATTTTATATTTTCTTCAAGGTCACTGATAAAAATGTCCTGTAGTATAGAGCCAAAAACCAGCCCCTGGGGGACCCCACTAGAAACACACCTGTTTGATGATAGTTTCCCATTTGCAGTAAAATTTAAAGAGCTTGATTTTTGCCCTGTTTCTGAATTACTTCCTAATTATGTAGGTTGCTCCATTTTAATGAGGTTTCTTCATGTCCAAAATTTAAGATTCAGTGTAAAAGGGAAGAACTAAAATTGAATAGCATAAGATCTAAAACTGTACACAGTTATCAGAGGATTAGTAAAAAGCTTATGACCCTTTCTGCAACAGATAAGGTGTTAATCCTAGTGTCCTGGACAAATTCCAGAGTTCTGCCTAGCTGCCATGTTTCAGCTGAAGTTACTTTTAATTACAAAAATGTTGTGTGGTATTACTGGAACAGAATGCCTAGTGCATTCCTTTCCATGGATGTTTGTATTTTAGTGGTGAATGTGTGATTCCAGGTTATATAGTTTGAAAAGCACTTGGAGACCCTCTCTGGATTCTGGATGAAAGAGATGTTATGTTACACCCGCTCAGTTCCTGTAGCCTAGTTGTTTTCTTAAACTTCTTATTACGTGGGGACTGATTCGTCCTTGGTGTAACTCCACTGAAGTCAGTTGAGTTGCACTGAGGATGAATTTGACACTGATATTGGAATGGGATCAGAAAACGCCTGCGCTCAACACAAACTTGTCATTTTAAGATGAGAGAAAATTGAAGGGTCTTAAGGAATAAAGGTGCATATTAGGTTTGGGATATTAGAAAAATTAAATTATCCAACTAGTTACATAAACTGGATGAGTGAAGTAGGTCAGTCAAACTAAGATATGATTCTGTTTAGAAATGAGAGGAAAGTTAAACAAGAAAATGTTCCAGGGACAAATATTTTGCATATTTTTGATTGATAAATTGCTGCAGCTATTTTATCATGTTTTACTTTGTATTTTATCTAGCTTTCATTCAAGGATCTTAAAGCACTTTACAAAGATGACAACCCAAGCAGCAGCATTCTACAGTTGGGGAACTGAGTAATTTCCCATAGTTACAAAACAGAGTCCTTAATAGATTCTAGGTCCTATCTTCTGCCTCAAGACTAAACAGCATTAACTCCTAATCATGGAAAAACTTCCTGGGAGGGGGGAATCACCAAAATGAATTTCAGTCATATCTAAATGACATGAAAATTTCAAATGGTCTGAAATATTTCCAGGGTTGATGTTCAGTATATCTCCACGTGAATCAAAATCGGCAATGAGGTCTGGTTTGGGTTTGGCTGTCTTTTTGTGCATTTCAATTTTAAATAGTTGTTAAGCATTGCTTAGCTCAATTGTATAAAATAAAATCTCCCAATAAAAATAGCTTGTTACACCAGTCAAATCAATCCAGTGGCTAAACATTCTCAATCCTCTTTATTTGAAATGAGTTATCTTGTTTAATAGATCATCCACCAGACTGCTTCTTTGTCACTGTTGAGGGAATTTGTTTTATTATTTTAAAATAAATAAAATATTGTTGTTTGTGATGTGTCATTTCTGTGGTTTCCTCGACTTGTTTCTCTTTGATTTAACAAAGAGCTTCTGTTCAATAGCTTCTGGATAATACCAAGATCAGCTACTGCCTATATGAATCACAAGAGTATTTTATAATTCTATAATGACTGGTAGGAAAGAAATCATATAGTACATTGTACTGTAGAATATTCATGTGCAAATGAGGGCTGCTCATTTTATACAGATGTTTGTATTTCATTTATATGAGGAATACATTTTGTGATATTTTCTACCTACTGAAAATGCTGAAGTATAAGAAACGCTGCCTATTTTCTCTACGCAGATCAGGCGCATCTTTTTGATACATATGCCGTTCCTAATTATCTCTAGCACTTATATACCTCATTCTGTGTTCAAAGTTCTCTGCATGCATAAATAATTGTCATGATATCCTTGTTAGATTAATAATAATGATTATCCTCATTCAATTTCATAGATGTGGAATTTGAGACAGAGAGGTGAATTGATTTACCCAGTTAATCAGCCGCAGAGCCAAGATTAGAACTCAAGACTTCCTAATTCCAAACCCTGTGCACTTTCATCCAGCCCCTAAGGCCTCTCTCACTAACTTGTTTAGACTGCCTTTCTCTTGACAGTTTTTAAACGGTTTGTGAGTGGCTTTGTTGTGCTTATTTGTATAAGGGTTTGATTTTGTTTTTTTTTTTTTTTTTTTTTTTTTTTTTTTTTTTGTAAACTCAAGATGGTTTCTGTAACCATCAACTGGTGACATAGTTTTTTTGGTGTCAAATGTCTTCAGAGACAGTCAGCTTCTTCCAAAGTGGACTTGTGTGTCTGGAGATTTGATATGTTTGGGCGTTCATTAAAAGAATAGTCTCCATGATATGAAAATTATTGAATACTGCTGGCCTCAGAGGGACTTTTCTAAGCTGACACTTGGTAACAGTGACCCTGTTCAAACTTGATTCGACCAGCCTGCATGACTTCTAAGATAGGCCTCACACCTGATTTGCCTGAAGCCCTTGGAGGGAGGTGGAGTGAGAAATTTGTAAACCACAAGAATCAATGATTGGATCACGAAGCCTTTTAGCTCAACAGGATACTTGAGAGAAGACTAATGATCCAGAATTTCCAAGAGCACCTCACAATGTGAACAGCCTTCAACCAGTCTCTCAATGCACCTGAAGGAGGACCACTAGCAAGAAGCGCTAATTCCAGCTCTTACTCTAAGAGAGCCCAGAAGACTTTTTGCTCTGAAGAGTTTGTGAACCCTTTTTTTGTTGTCAGTATCACACTCTTCCTATTCATACTTTCTGTCCTTTGTCTACTAGTGGGGAGAAGTCACGGCCTTTTAATTTTCTTTGTTTTTAGGGTGTGCAAATTGTGGTTGTGCATTAATGTGCAAGAAACCATAAAGTTCACAGTGCACTATTCAACATTTCTGGTGGGCAGGTCCTAGATCATTTATGGCTTGATAAGTTATAGTCAGTACCTTAAACTCTAGATTGAAACCAACAGGCAACTAGTCCTGATCTCAGAGCACTGGTGCCTTATACCTTACATCCTTAAAGTATTATGAGAACATTAAGTAATTGTCCTTACCACTCCCTGTGCTGAAGATAGAAAGGATCATCCCCTTTTCTATAGATGGGGAAATGAAACTACAGAAAGATTAGTGGCATTGCCTGTGCAAGGCCCACACACTGAGTCAGTGGCCTCTAGACTACAGCTCACAGGTCACTGGCTCACTTTCATGCTCAGTCCACTAAACCATGCCACCTCTCAGACACAGGAGAATGCTACAAAATATTGCTGTCTACAGAGATCAAGAGTGTGTGAAATCTACCATAGCTACAAATGAAAGCTTGTGAGCCTCCTCTTCTCTATTTCACTAACAAAACAAAACAGCAACTAACTAGCTGGTTTTCAAGTGATTAAAAATTCCTGCTACTAAACATTAGAACTGAATTTTTTTGAGATTTCAAAAAATGTTCTTGTCCCAAAATGGGACAAACAGGCAAAATCTTGAAAATTTTTGTGAACTGAAATTCTGAAAAATATTTGGATCAGGTCATTTGAAATGTTTTGTTTTGATGATGTTGAAAGGGTTTGTTTTCATTTTGACCGTTATTTAAAAAAACAACAGTTTTCTATAATTAGCTTAAATCTCTGAACAAAGTCTTTACAACCCCCAAACTGGAATTTTTCATTTAAAAAATGTCACAATGAAATATTTTGACAATTAAAAAAAAATTTTTAAAAAAACTTGGAGTAAAAAGAATTGTTGAAACTGACTCTTTGCCACACAAAGTTCCAACAATGATGAACTGATATTTTCCAAAGGAAAGAAACCTGTTGTCAAAAAATTTTCAATCAGCTTTACTGAACATAGTTCAGAGAACATAAACCATTGCTTCATAAAGCTTTCAAGGATGTGCAAATATGAGATAAATATTGCAAAAAACAGCAACAGGAAATTCTGACTGGCTGACACTATCGGCAATGTCCTTGCACAACATCCTAGGTTGAACTATTTTCTCGTTGCTGAATGACCCCTATCAATGCATTTCCACAGCTACTGACCACTCAGACTGTAGTACATGAGAAGTAAGAAAGGGTTACAAATGTATTTACTCTATCAATAAAAATGATTCAGCCAACAGGTTTTGTTTTTGTTTTACTTATCTCTTCTGCCTGGTTTAATCTGTTGTATCATTTTAGCTTATTAAATAAACATTTCTCATCTTCCCATAGGTTTCTTTGCTTATCTGGAAGAATGTAGGATTCCTACCATGCCCCTGATCCCCTTCCCTCCTTAGTTACACAAAATAAAAACTAACTCTCAGCATTGTATGAATACAAATGGATCCATGGCCCCTGTAGTATCTAGTTTTGCATAATGCAAGTCAGGTGTCTTTCAGTTCAATTTAAAATGGGCTTTGAACATTTTAATACAGAAAAGAAGGTTCCTTCTGATAATAATGATATTTCATGTTACATAGTGTGTTTCATTGCTAAGACACCTTAAGCACTTTACAGACTGTCTCTTTCATTTTATACACACACTGAGGCACACAAACCATGCAGACATCTCTGGGTGGGAAAATGACAGCCATATATACCAACTGTTAACCAATATACTGCACAACAGTGGGGGAGAGAAATATTGGTCACAAACACCACACCAAACCTTCCTCTTCCAGAAACAGCCATGGGGTCTTTAATATCAATATAGAGCAGATGTCTTTAATCTCTCATCTATAAGACCAAGTCACACAAGGAACTTAATGGAACTCTGTTTAACTAGATGAAAAACTAAGAATTTGAACCTGTAGTTGCCAGGGATGCTAGGAATGTCAGCACCAATGCTTAGAGCACTAAACCATGCCATCTGGTCTTGATGAGGCAACATAAGAGGGAGAAAGTTGTGGGGAAAAAGCCACCACCATAACGAGCAATGAGAAAAAAAAATGCCACTCTGCATTCTATCAGAGGGGGATCAACTAGCAAGCTTTACAAGACACAGACTTTGAAAGATGCACAGAAAGGGCATGTCTATGCAGTTACTAGTGCTACATGCCTGAGATGTGGATTTTATATACATGTGGGGTTGACATTAAGCAGTCATCCTAGATTGTACATTAGCATGTGGTGAATATTGCCAGCAGTTGGTCTGATCCTCCATGGTAACACTCTTTAGGCAGTGCTGGAAACATTTTAATTATTAAAATGAATCATTCCTACCAACATATTTAATTGGGATATACTACACATTTTAATGTGCAGTAATGGAACAGCTCTAAGAATCTAACAATGGAATACAGTATGCTGTTTGAAGTGAATTCTAGCACTATTTTTTCATCTAATAACACCATGAATTATTTATCTTGTCTCTTTTTAATGCTACCTGATAGTTTGTATGAAGACAGAATCACTGGAACCTCAGAGATAAAATGCAAATCTGTGAATTACCCCCTGTGTGCCTGATTGCAAGCTCTACCTTATTCACCTCTCTCATTTCCTGCCTCCTAGCTCCCAAGGAACTAGCTCATTGAATTTATTTCTGAAGCATAAATTAATCCCACAGTTTCTTCTTGAACACACACAAAAGCACAGAATGACCAGCAAAAGCAGCACTGCTACCAAAATTGATAGCTCAGTGTAGCATATAATAGGCCAAATTTGGAGATGAGATAGAACATGGTGCAGAGGTTACATGTTGACAGTGTGAGTATGAGTTTCTGTAATTTACACACTGAGAGGGCAGAGGGCAAAACTGCAGCAGGAAAAGTTATCACAAGGGCATCAGAAGGTGTAAAATAAAGTAGTAGTCTGTTATAACCTCATCCTCTGGCTCTTTCGGGGCGTGAACAATACTGGGTTAGAAAGAACATTGACATGGTATGCACTGGCTAACTCAGAAGGGTCAGAGTGATACAATGAGCGTGAGACAGGATCATTGGACACTGAAGAATTCAGGAAGGCTAAGTGCATTTAGAAAAGCTGAAGTAGAGGCACAAAGTGATCCGTGGGCTACTGCACATATTAGTTTTAGTTTGCAAATGCCTAATGATGTGAGAGGGAGAGTGTGTGCTTATACCTGGGAGGAGGAGACATTTGGTGTCAAATAGGGACTCAGAGAGTTATAGAGAGAGAGGGGAAAGACTTCAGAAGGAGCTGCCTACACCATACAGAGAACATTTTAGAGAAAGAATCTTGATAACTAGACATATTGTATACAGAGATTATCCTTTAAAATCTTGCCAGTTTTATCCAAAATAAATAGATAAGGTAACATCCACTATTTGCATTACTCTCTCTATTGCTTCTCCATAATTACCATAGGAAATATTTAATGAATACTACAAATATAGAGGCAATGTTATTTAAATATCTAAGGCAACTGTCAAGTTTTTAAGAGCGGGAACTATATTTCAAGTTTCTCTAGATTTTAAGTTTTGAAAATTGGATCCTCTCTACAAATTGTCGGGTTTTTTAGAATTGTATATATTCTATCTATATATAGAGATAGAATATATATAATTGTAAAATATGACAATTTTGTAAAGATGATCCAATTGTCAACCCACACGTGCACACACACACACATATATATAAAACACACACACACAAATAACCAGAAATGAATACTCTCACTCTTTCTTGAGAGGTCACAGATACCTGGTGTCCTTATCCTCAATGTTATTAGTGTGGGAGCACTAGAGTGATCCAGTGTAATGCCAGAGTAATGAGTAATGCCATCTGAGCAGTCAAGTGTTTCTAGATGGTGTGGCACAAAGGAAGATAGGAAAGAGATGGGCACTGCACTAGGATAACTGGTGCTACAATTTCAATTATTGTATCTTCCACCTTGCGGTCAGAAAATTCATGGGAATTATCCAATAATCCAATTTGTTTTGACTGAGATGCCATTTTCTACACCTCCAACTGGTGCAGGATACTTGGGAAGAATCTGACTTGAATTTAGTGCCTACCTTTAGGCTATGGAAATTGGCTGGTTGGGTGATAGGGAGGCACATGAAAGGTTTAAACAAGATTAAAGAAATCTAAACACAATATGTCCTATTTTTAGTGATAGCCCTCTGCTAGCTGATGAAGTGGTGAGAATATATATAGTACTCATTCCATTTTCCCCATGCTTTGCTATTGTGTCCTGACCTGTTTCTTCTCCACTCATCTCCCCCTCCATCTATCTCCAACTGTTACCAATCTGTGACATTTTTGCTCATTTGTTATAGTTGTGCAAGCTGGTCCTGCTGTGCATGAAAAAAGAAACCGTCTCATTTCCTTTCTGCATTGCCATCCCATATGCATAGCATCAACACAGGGCCCTCTAAAACGATATTTCTATAGCAACTGGGCTCAGATCTTTCTCTCTGATCTGTTGTTTCAGTGAAGGGATTAAGTGCTATATTAAAGGTTCTAAACTGGATGTTTTAAGCTTTCCATGTTACTGGTTTTGTTCCTGTAAAAAGGAACATTCAAAACTGTAGAAAAACATAAACAGTTTAAGTACCAGATAGTAAATATTCAGCTCTCTAAAGTATTCAATTTGCTATATTTTAAGATGGATGAATGTATTATTTAAAAAAGTTTTAAATGGAAGCAAACTTTTTTCATATTCTTTTTTTATTGGTAGCAATTGTGAGGTCTAGCCTATAGTCCTAGATTTTGTAATTTACTATTTTTTGAGAGAAGATTATAAACTTTCAAGCAGCACCTCACTCGTAGTGACACACTGCTCCTGTGGCCCATATTTACATATGTGATTAACTATGCAGGTGAGTAGTCCTTTGAGTTTTAGGGGGCTACTCACCTGTGTAAGTGTTTGTAGGATCAAATCCAATGGCTGATTTTTTTTTAACTTCCCACGTCCTCCCACCCACCCAAAATTCTAAACTTGAATACCTAAAGTTAAGCTCGTAAATAAGTAGCCTGATTGGCAGAATTGCTGAGCATCCACTGAAAACAAAACCTTTTTGAGTTCTATAGACAAAAGGTGCCATATAATGCCAAGTGTCATTATCATGGCTTAACTATTATCTGTATTTAAATTATATACAGATCTATGTTTCCATTTCTTTAAAACTGAGGTTGTTCATATCATATTATTTCTAGTTTAATGCTCAATTTTATTCTTGTTAATCCTTTATTAATACATATTTTTTACTTAAAGGGAGATTGTTAATTTACATTTGTTTTAAAATGTAAAACTAAAACCTCCAGATATGTTTCAACAATTTAAAAAAATTCATCTTGGAAATAGTTATTTAAACAATAACATATGCTCCCAAACTAAAACCTGAAACAATAGTGAACCTGACTTCATCCACTTTCATTGTCCAAGCTGAGAGGAAGTTAAGCAGCAAACCAAAAGCATATATATCAACAAGAAAATGAGATCTTAAAGAATTCTTTAATAACCAAAGGTGATAAGCATGCCCTATGTGAAGAAATGTGGGTATTTTCAGCATATGATTTTTAAATGGAGACTGTCCCTTTAAATACGGACAAGCAATCTTTATTTTTAGATGCTATCACTCTGTGTTCCACCGTCTTAGTCTTTTTATTTTGAAATAAATGGGGTTCTAGTTACTCTTCTCTCCTGGATGAAACTAGAGAAATGTTTGACTTTCTCCTGCTGTTTCATTCACATATTATCTCAGTTGTCAAAACCTTCAGTGGGAACTAAGGTGAGCAGGATCAGGACTCTTATGTGAGTGAGTCTCTTCTAGCCAGCATCTCTTTCTGTTCTCTTCCATCTCCTATTTGTCTGCCTCACAAAGAATGGTCAGTTAAGGCCTAAAAGAATGAATGCAGTCAAACAACAAACAGCTTAGCATGCAAAACAGGGAAGAAAACGTGACTGAAAAGTAAAGGAGTACTTGTGGCACCTTAGAGACTAACAAATTTATTAGAGCATAAGCTTTCGTGAGCTACAGCTCACTTCATCAGATGCATTTGGTGGAAAATACAGTAGGGAGATTTAAATACACACACAGAGAATATGAAACAATGGGTTTTATCATACACACTGTAAGGAGAGTGATCACTTAAGATGAGCCATCACCAGCAGCGGGGGGGAGGGAGGGAAGGAGGAAAACCTTTCATGGTGACAAGCAAGGTAGGCCATTTCCAGCAGTTAACAAGAACATCTGAGGAACAGTGGGGGGGGGGGGGAAGAAATAACATGGGGAAATAGTTTTACTTTGTGTAATGACTCATCCATTCCCACTCTCTATTCAAACCTAAGTTAATTGTATCCAGTTTGCAAATTAATTCCAAATTAACCGGTCTCTCGTTGGAGTCTGTTTTTGACGTTTTTTTATTGAAGGATAGCCACACTCAGGTCTGTAATCGAGTGACCGGAGAGATTGAAGTGTTCTCCGACTGGTTTTTGAATGTTATAATTCTTGATGTCTGATTTGTGTCCATTTATTCTTTTACGTAGAGACTGTCCAGTTTGACCAATGTACATGGCAGAGGGGCATTGCTGGCACATGATGGCATATATCACATTGGTAGATGCGCAGGTGAACAAACCTCTGATAGCGTGGCTGATGTAATTAGGCCCTATGATGGTGTCCCCTGAATAGATATGTGGACAGAGTTGGCAATGGGCTTTGTTGCAAGGATAGGTTCCTGGGTTAGTGGTTCTGTTGTGTGGTTGCTGGTGAGTATTTGCTTCAGGTTGGGGGGCTGTCTGTAAGCAAGGACTGGACTGTCTTCCAAGATCTGTGAGAGTGATGGGTCGTCCTTCAGGGTAGGTTGTAGATCCTTGATGATGCGTTGGAGAGGTTTTAGTTGGGGGCTGAAGGTGATGGCTAGTGGCGTTCTGTTATTTTCTTTGTTGGGCCTGTCCTGTAGTAGGTGACTTCTGGGTACTCTTCTGGCTCTGTCAATCTGTTTCTTCACTTCAGCAGGTAGGTATTGTAGTTGTAAGAAGAAAAGGAGTACTTGTGGTACCTTAGAGACTAATCCACTCTATACAGCTAAATTCAGTGCCTTGCATAATGACAGGTTTCAGAGTAGCAGCCGTGTTAGTCTGTATTTGCAAAAAGAAGAGGAGTACTTGTGGGACCTTAGAGACTATTCCACTCTATATGGCTAAATTCAGTGCCTTGCATAATGACAGGTTTCAGAGTAGCAGCTGTGTTAACCTGTCATTATGCAAGGCACTGAATTTAGCCGTATAGAGTGGAATAGTCTCTAAGGTGCCACAAGTACTCCTTTTCTTTTTGCGAATACAGACTAACACGGCTGCTACTCTGAAACCTGTAGTTGTAAGAGTGCATGATAGAGATCTTGTAGGTGTTTGTCTTGGTCTGAGGGGTTGGAGCAAATGCGGTTATATCGTAGAGCTTGGCTGTAGACGATGGATCATGTGGTGTGATCTGGATGAAAGCTAGAGGCATGTAGGTAGGAATAGCGGTCAGTAGGTTTCCGATATAGGGTGGTGTTTATGTGACCATCGCGTATTAGCACCGTAGTGTCCAGGAAGTGGATCTCTTGTGTGGACTGGTCCAGGCTGAGGTTGATGGTGGGATGGAAATTGTTGAAATCCTGGTGGAATTCCTCAAGGGCTTCTTTTCCATGGGTCCAGATGATGAAGATGTCATCAGTGTAGCGCAAGTAGAGTAGGGGCATTAGGGGACGAGAGCTGAGGAAGCGTTGTTCTAACTCAGCCATAATAATGTTGGCATACTGTGGGGCCATGCGGGTCCCATCGCAGTGCCACTGATTTGGAGGTATACATTGTCCCCAAATGTGAAATAGTTATGGGTGAGGACAAAGTCACAAAGTTCAGCCACCAGGTTAGCCATGACATTATTGGGGATACTGTTCCTGACGGCTTGTAGCCCATCTTTGTGTGGAATGTTGGTGTAGAGGGCTTCTACATCCATAGTGGCTAGGATGGTGTTTTTAGGAAGATCACCAATGGATTGTAGTTTCCTCAGGAAGTCAGTGGTGTCTCGAAGACAGCTGGGAGTGCTGGTAACGAAGGGCCTGAGGAGGGAGTCTACATAGCCAGACAATCCTGCTGTCAGGGTGCCAATGCCTGAGATGATGGGGCTTCCAGGATTTCCAGGTTTATGGATCTTGGGTAGCAGATAGAATACCCCAGGTCGGGGTATTGAAAAGCTCTTCCTGCCTGAAGCTGAGCCCTCCAAGGCATTGACTAGACTGAAGTTTTTTGTCATGCTTATTAACTTGAGTTAACATTCATCTAAGGTACTTATATGGCCCCAGTTATGTATTTACCTTCACACCCCTGTGAGATGGGGCAGTGCTGTAATCCCCATTTTTGCAGACCAATACCTGGAAACAGTGACCCACAATGCAGTTATGTATTTATTTTGAAAATTGTATCCCTGATATTTTAAGTTTTTAATACTGCTACATGTTCCTATTTGTGTACACTGACTCATATCTGTGGTCTTGATCCTGCAAACAGTTGGTCATGTGCTCAACTTTACATATGAATGTAGTTCCATTGAACTTGGGAAAACTCTGCTGTAGAGTTAATTTTTTGTGTATTCATAGCAGCTAACAAGTCAAGTTATGAGTTGCCCAAAATATGTTCCAAGGCCACATCCACCTATTTGTTGTCCCAGTATCAAACTTTAGGAATGGAATAAATGTACTATTTCATCTTTTTCATCTCAGAACTAAAACTCGTGATCTGAAAGAGACAATATGGATTACTTCTCTTCTGATTCTGACCATTGTTGAAAGATGAATTGAACTGGTAAGTGTTTTCCTTCTTGGAACATGAAAGTAGAGAGTATGCTGGGTGGTGCTTTGTGTGTTAGTCAGCAAACATCCTCAGGATTCTATTTTGACATCTGTGTGAAGGCAGCCCCTTTTCTGTTCCTATATGATGGTAGTGCAGCTGGTTTACCTTGGTCTTAATTTATTCAGACGTATATAAGCAAAGTGAACTGTTAAGTAACCACTGTTTTCTTTTTAATAGTATGCCATTATTGTGAAGTGGCAAACACCTCACATGTATAGTGAGTATTGATCCTTACTAAGGAAAAGTGTAGTAAAACACAAGGGAACTAGTCCTTCCTGAATCCCACAAGGTTCAGTAAATAGAGATTGCTTAATCTATAAACAGAACTACACCAAATGAACTCTTGTCAGAAAGCATTTCACACCAGTATTAATAACAATTATCAGTGTACTTCACAAATCATTGCAAAAGACAGCAGGAATAATTATCACCTACTTTTAAAGTCAACATAAGCACCACATTGAGGAAATTGATCGTTTTACCTCAGGTGACAGGTGGCATACTTTCTTTCCTCCCTATGCATTTATTATCTCCACAGTTGACAAAACATAAGGGCTTACTGTAGGAGACATCTTAAGACCCACAGTGATTAGTCTTCATTTGCACACTCACAGCTCAATAGGCAGCAATGTCAGAGGAGAGATCAGCCCAAGTTAATTATTGCAACCTGTGGCAGACACACCATGCCAGAACTCTTCAACTGCTGTAAGGTTTCACTCTCGTCTTCCAGCCCACTGCCACACAAACACATCCCTATTGCTCTCTGTCAATGCACTTGCACCTGTCTCATCTCCTAGATTTCCCAGAATGAAGAAGAGACAGCTGGATTCATATTGGCTCATCTGTTGAAAGTTGTCTGCCCAAATGAAGAATAAACAGACAAATTTGGTGAGTCATCCACTTCTCTAAATGTATTGAAATGAAAGTAGAGACTTAATTTTTATTATAGGAATTCAGGACTAATCTTTCATGGATCTTTAGTGACCTTGCTGGTTCTGAAATTTTTGGAAGAAAAGTTTCATTTAAGTAGTTTTTAATCAAATCTGCGTGCAATATAAAATAGAATATTGTTTACAATGCAGACAAAAGCTTGAATGGATAAATCTTAAGGAGTGACACAATGTCAGGACATTACAGATGTTGTCTTACAGAGCAAAGAGTTGAATAGTTCTGAGATTTGTCACCTTAGAAAAGGAAAATAAGATAATGAAGATGTGAGGGTTCCCACTCTTAAATAATTTGGCCACTTCCACATGAGAGAAATACTATAGTTTAAAATTACCATGGAGTTTAACATACCTTAAGAACATGTCCATAAAATTTAAATTATTAAAAACAATTAAAATAATTAGAAGATATGTTTTTGAAAAATGGTGGTATTGAATTATGTAAAATAGTTGTGTTAATTTCTATTTAGGCTTCACTGAAGTCATTTTAATGTATTGTTTTAATACATTTTAATGACATTTGAATTGTTTCTGTACACACACACGTACATACACACAATCTTTTTGTATGGTGCTATTGTGCTTCATTGAATGAGCAGTTTCTCCACATTTTAAAAAGTCTGTGATGCAAATAAATTGAAATGTAAAGTATCAGTGTTATCTTCTGTATGAAGAAATAGAAAATAGCTATTAAATTTGATACTGTATAATTATAGATACTTGTTTTAAATTATATATGTGAAAGCTAAAGCTGCATTTCATTAAAATCTTCTGATTTAAAAATATGATCTGATTATTGACCAAGAAAGTTCAGTTTTCATCTGAAAGTTTTGCCTTTATTGTCATTTAAAATGTTTAGGGGAAATATAATTGAAATAGATATTGTAGAGTGGCTAAAATTTATAAAGTTTATTTTATCAAAATTCAGATAGCAAAACATTTTCTCAATATATATGTGAAAGATACTTCAGTGAAGTAATATTTATGACTAAAATTATCAAAATCAAAAGATAATTTCCCCACAGGATGTTAATTTGGAAATGTGCATCAACTATGGTAAGTGATCACACAACTACTAGAATATAAACTCCAGCCTTCTTTGATATCTTACTGTTTCAGTTTTTCATACTACTATTTCATTAGCATCTTTGACAGTACTTCAGAAAGGTAGGTTTGGTGACACAGCCTAGGAGAGGTAAGTTTAAGAGCTGGAATGCGCCAGTGGAATCCTATATGTTATTAGGGCAAATGCTGAGCAATGACACATTCCTTTGCCTGGCATTCTTTTGTATGTTATATGAAACTGTAGTAACTGTCCTATGATTTAAAAAAGATAAGGAACCGTATGTGTGGTTTGTAGCACATTGCCCTTCAGCTTGTATATTTGCAGGTCTATACAAGTTATTTATTATTGTGGTTTGTAGATGTTTCAGGGAAGATTTAAAACTGTAAATTCATCTTCTTGTCCAAAGATGTCCATGAGTTGTAATATCCCATTCTTTTGATATTTTCAAGTTACATGTTTGCATCTCTGACATGGGTGTGTAAATGTTATGGGTGCCAAAGATATGTAATTGGTATTAATCTCTTGGGAGTAATAAGATCACCATTTACTCTTTGAAGAAGAGGGCATCCGTGAGGCAGGCGGTGCGCAACTCCAGCCTCCCGAGTCCTGGAGCCCCGGGAAGGCGGGCGGCCCCGGCCCTGGCTGCATGCAAAGAGTGGTCATGGGAGGGTTGGGGGTCAGACCTGGCTGTTTTGGGAAGGCAAAGTCTCTTCCAGCCTATGTGACCGCCACCCAGGAGTGTATGGATTACAGCCTCGCTCCCTCCCCCCACGAGAGGTGTAGGGCTTGTGTCAGTGTCTGCGTAGGCACTGCATTACTTGCATCGACTGTTGTCTGTCATTCCTGTCAATTTCAGCTCTCCGGGCTTCCAGCCCAGCTTCTGCCTGGGCTCCCCACTCCTCACAGCGAGGTGGGCTACTGCCTGGAGCTCCCCGCTTCCCACCGCCAAGAGCCCAGCTGCCCCCTCCCAGCTCTCGGCTCCCCATGGGAGCCTGGCAGCTGCACCGAGGCTCCTGGGAACCCCCAGACTCCAGGCACGGAGCTCGCAGGCAGGAGTCCAGTTTCAGCAGGGAGCGGGGCTCCTGGAAGGGGGGAATGGAGCTGCAAGGCCAGGCTCTCAGCCCCCCATGTTGCCCCTCTTAAGTGAGTGGAAGTGCTCCTCCTGAGGATGCGTACCACCGACAAAAGGAGGGTAGCATGGACATGAATCACCATAGTAATTACTATGGTTGGTCATCTTACCTTTTGCCACTAGCAGAAACAGTTTGCAATTCCTTGGCTCACTAACCTGGGTCTAAAATAGGTCAAATCATTATAAAAACATATTATAAGGATTTTAATATTTTCTTGATTCCATGACAAAACTAATAAAAGTTGATGATTGTTCATCCCTCTGAAAGTTGTTTTATAACATGTTAAAAGCCAAGGATGTGTCAGGGGAAACTCTGAACACACTACTTAGTTTTTTTGGGCTTTGTATTTTCTCTGGTCTTTTTTATTAATACAGACATTTGCACAAAAGCAGGATATTTGGTAATTAAGATCTCATCTACTCCTGCTGCTTTTGACGTCATAATGATCTCCACAGCAATTTAATTGTTATGTCACAAGCAAAGGATTATAATGGGAAGTGAGAAATAATCAGCAGGGGATTAACATTTAAGAATAAACATTCTGTTCTCATATGAACTTGTGATAATAAAAAAGGAAATAATATTTTATCAATATTGGAGTTCTCTCTAAAGAGACTATTTTCCAAGTGTTTCTTTCAGTGAGGCATCAGTACTTTTCAAAACTACTAGAAACTAGATTTAGAGGATTACGCACATGACAATGGTGAACATTTTAAGAGTTTTAAATATTTTACAGTATTATACAGTGCACTGATATATGTATTTCCCTGCTAGATGTTGAAAATCTTAGCTATTTACTATGCAGGTGATAAACAGCATAACCTACGAAGTTTAAGAGGAATGGTATTGATGTATTACAACTGCGTTTTATATTACCATACTGCAGTGAAATATCAAACTGCAGTATAGTACATACTTCCTAATAACCAATGCAAGTAGTACAAAGACAGTCCTAACTTGTATAATGTCAGTGTCTTTATAGTCAAGATTCATATTGTGTTAGTATGTGCATGTGTTTATATGGGTACAGAAACTTTTAGAAATTTGATTTTCTTTACATCACAGTAATGTTATGCCAGTGATACATTTTATTGTTCAAAACAGGATTTTCTGTTGTATTAAAAACTTGAAATTCATTGAGTTAAAACAACATATTTCGTCTGCTACCAAAAAATAAAATTCCCAAAACTATTGGCATATAATAGTTTTGTTAAAAAAATCTTCACTTTACGGGAAGGAAAATATCAAGCTGACTCTGAGAAAAGCGTGCTGTGACTGCTTTTGTTTGCTTGAGGCTAGAGATCTTACTTTCATCCTCATAGCAAACAACAATCTTTCCCTCTAGAATCTGCAGACTTAATTTCTCTCCCCAACTCCCTATGACCACTTCTATACTCACAAATCCCAATGTGGCAGACAGAGGCCATAATTGAGGAAAGCACCTAAGTGTGTGCTTTAGTCCATTCCTATTCATGGATGCACTGAAACACATGTTTAACTGTCATTAATAATACCTAGTCCTTACAGTGCTTTTCATGCATAGTTATCATAGGCTTTACAAAGGAAGTAAGTATAATTATCCCAATTTTACACAGGCATGTGCTCAAGTGCTTTCCTAAGTGAGGATGCTTTCCTTAATCAGGACTAGCACTTCCCAAGCAGTGAGCACAGCAGCTCCAGTTTATGCCATGCTGTGGATCTGTTCATTATAGTTATAAGATCTATGTTTTCCCCTCATCTGGACACAGACATCTCCAGCTTTCTGACCATTTCAGCTTCTATTAACCTAGTCAGCCTGATTCCTGAATTCATTCCCCAGTGTTAGAGTCTTATTGCTAATGAGGAATAAACTATATCAGTTTTCATCATATACTGAATTACTGATGAAGTGAGCTGTAGCTCACGAAAGCTTATGCTCAAATAAATGTGTTAGTCTCTAAGGTGCCACAAGTACTCCTTTTCTTTTTGTATATCATGGTGTATTAGAAACACATTACCGTTACGCTGAGCCAGTGTTTCCACTAGTAGGGTAACATACAAGCACTCTGGGGAGCAACAACTGTATCCAACCGAAGGACTCTTGAGTCTTGCAATGTTAGGCTTTGGGAATATCATGTTCACAGTCAGTATTGACAGAGCAAAGTGTAGATTCCCTCTCTTCCACCCCATAACTTGCTGACCACAGAGTGGCATTAGAGGCTAGGAAGAGCTTGTTTGCCTGCAAGATTATATCCAAACCTACACCACCACCAAGGCTTTGAAAGATTAGGCCTCTTAAAAAGGATAAGGAAGCTGAAAACTGTTAACATCTGACTCAGAGAAGCCTAATAAAAATTATGTTAAAAGGGCAATTCCAATTTAAAGATCACATTTGTGTGAGAACATTTTTTCCTTATAAGTAGCAACTAAGATGACTGGAACTAAAAGAGATTAGGGAAAAAAATCTTTTCTTCCTATTTGTCTTTGCTTTTCGTATTAGACAACAATTTATAAATAATCACTTTCACTCTTTCTAATTTCCCCCTGTTTTTTGTGGTCATCTTTCACAAAGCATTATGAGGGAGAGAAACATTTTAAAAATAAGGATATGATTGTTAAACACACAACTTGGCAGAGAGCTTCAGAGACTAGCTGAAAATTGAAACTACTTTGACTATTTTTTTTAAACTGCCTAGATTTCAAATTAATTGCGTCTCTTTAAATGGCATCTCTTCTGAATGCTTGTTTATATATCTTCTGTGATGCAATATGCAATATATGGATCTTCTCTACTTTAAAAATGAACACATCTACTAAAATGCATTTTGGAGCTGAATAACTGTTGTATTATGGAACACTCTCAAATATATGTATTTGTTAAAAATTTGGTTCAAACATCAAATAATAGCCACCCAATTTATTATCATCAAAGTCTGAGTTAGACCCTATCTCCTGAAAAGCAGCCTTTCCAGTACAGCGTGAATTTCTGAGCTGGCATTGCCTTATTAGGTGTATGTTCTGAGAAGTAAAAGTTAACAGAACAGTTACATGAAATGGAGATTGGATCGTTTAAGCATTACCCACGAGGCTATGAAATAAGCATTTTTCTTGCCTAAATAAATGAAATGTTCAGAAGTGCTGGTTTTTTTTTTTTCTTATAGGGGAAAAAATATGTAAAGCTATAGTTTAACAGCAGGCAGGAACTATTCCAAATGACCAGTGTTTGTTGCTTCTTGAGTATTTTGGTGTGAAAGAGTAAGCTTCTTATGAACATTCAAATATGTTGTTCATCTTTTCTGCCAGCAAACTTAGTGAAATTTTGACATGGGCAAGTGCAAAATTGGCTTCAAAATGAAATTAGGCCATTTGTACCAAGAAATTGGTGTTTCATCACGTACAAAATAATAGTTTTACTTTGGGGAAAAATTGTTCCTGGTTATTCATGGAAACCTATGGAAAGGGAAAATCTACAGGGGCAAAATGGGCAAAATGTTTAATATTTTGGAAAAGTGTGATTTCTTTCCAAAGCTCCCTCCAGTGCTCTGGTTTTGCCACTAGTGAGAATATTTTTGCATGTATGCCTCTACAACAGCCCACAGAAGGGGGATGGAGGGTGTGCAGGGAGTTGGTATGATAGGAACACAGTGGAAAGATGAGTTGGTCAGGGAAAAGCAACTTTCCTAAATGATGGACTCTTTTCAGCTATTATTTGTCAGAACATAGAACTACTTTCTGAATTGCTAGTTGACTTACACTTCAGTTTTAGGAAACATAAAGCAAAAAAGATCAATACATTTCAGAACTGTATGTTGTCAGGGTTTTGGATTTTTTTAAACCATGAAAATCCTGGTGTTACAGATACTTATGCACATGCTTAATTTGAATATCAATGTAATCTTCTCACTGAAGTAATTTGGGACCTAAAGTTTACCCCACACACATGCTAGTCTTTGCAGGATAGGGGTCTAATATTGCTTTACTGCTATATAATTAATAGTGATGTGTAAGAGTGATCAACTTAAACTTTCAAAAGCCTTTTGAAATTCGAATCCATTGGGTAAGAGGCTTTTTCTTGATGAAACGTGGCTAAAACAAGAAACAAAGAAAGAATAAATGACCAATTAATAAATGACCAATGGAAATTATTTAAAATAGGACTAGTAGTTGTAGTTGGAGCAGTGATGTTTAGTGTATTGTATTGGTTAAGAATTTGGAAAATGTAGAGGATTGTAGATTAGCAATATAAAGTTATTTGTGTTAGTTCAGACTAAGGAACACTGCGAAGAATTTTAGATGGAGGCACCAAATCTAGATATGATACAGAACAGTGGCAAAATAAATTTCTGCTTAGTGTAAGGTCTAGCTAGTGTGTTCTAAGTTCACCTGTACTTTTTATTGTATAGAATGTCAATCCTTTTTAAATGTCTGTCACCCTCTCTTAGCAGCCTTTAAAGAGAATAAACTGCTGACAGTTAATGGAAATTCTCCTTTTGCTCATGTGCCAGAGACCTATGATTTTTGGAGCTAAACAAGAGTTGAACAACATTGCTGATACATCTGCAGCACACCAATTAGTTACAGATTGGCACTTCACATTTGAACACTAGGCATCTCCTGCTTTTGAAGACTAGCTTTGACAATTGAGAGTGGTAACATATTGTATTGTCTAATGGAGCTGTACCACTGCCCTCCCCCAGATAGCATGCCAGACCAGCTCAAATGTATGTGTGATTTTTGCCCTCTAGTGGCTAGCTGTTGTCTGGTGGAATTGACCAACCTAAACAGCAGAGAAGTCTTTCACTGAGAATCCTCTTTTCCCCTATCTTTGTCAGGTTTGTGTGGATGTTAAAATAAATAAAAGGGGCCAGATGTTGAATAATGTAATTTTGTGGACACAGCATGTACCTGTCAGAAAGTGCGGAGGCAACCAGTAGTAGTCTAAAACAGAGTTTATGGAATCTCTGAACAAGACCATGAATCCAGTTTTATCCATTACATTGTTGATGCAATAGTTAAATAGAAAAATCTCATTGAGACCTGTGGCTCTCTGCTTTTTGAGGATACTATGGTGGGGTAGGGATTTACAAATAAGAGAGCAATACAAAGTCCCACATATATTAAAACTGAGTCCCTAAGCTGGGTGTGAAGGTTTGTCCCGAGAGGGCATGCCTCCATTTTACTACTAAGGAGCTTTGTTCCTAGAGCTTCTTGGCTAAAACCTGAGTTCTTGACTGGGTCCTCTGCCACCATTCCTTCCTCATGACCATTCTCTTTACATTTGTTTGAGTGTGTGCTGCTGGAGAGTAGCTGATCAGGGAGCTAACTCGCTGTCTAAGGAGGCCCTTTACACATTGCATTAACATATTTTTTTAATGTGTATTGTACATTTAATCTAAAGTTTTCACACTGATCTACAGAGACAGTAAGCATCTTAACATTACTAACAGCTAAGACTGGCCTTTAGCTCACTTAGTAGAGCTGGTGCAGTTTATTTGGTGACTGTGCTATTTGTATGCAGCAGATAGATTTGTTGCAATAGGAAGGAACAATTCCAACTCTATTAACATTGATGAATTCTCAACCATTTGTAATTTTTAAACTCTTGGTGGGGGAAGAGGGAGGGAGTGAGGGAGGGAAAGAAATGTCGCTGCCATCATGGACCACACCATTAAGATGTCTATTCAAGTGCATAGAGTAATGAGAACAGCAAATAAAATGTTAGGCTTTGCTAAGAAGGAAATAGATTATCACAATACTTGAGCTCTTATAGATAAAATATGTAATATGGAAAATATCAAAATGTATTAATTGACTGGTGGACCTAACCTATTGAGTTTACTTTGGGCTTCTTCACATCAAAATCGATGGGGCAAAATAGAGAAGATTGAGAGAAGGACAAAGGAAATTAGTAAAGCACAGTGGATTCTATACAAGGAGAGAATGTTTTAAAAGCTTGGATTATTGAGTTTGGAAAGGATTAGAATAAGAATGTGTACAATGGCAATATATAAAATAGTGGTGCAAAGAAGGCCAGTCACATGTTCCTATTTTATCCTTCTGACAAAACAAGAACAATAGAACTGTCAATTATATAAAAACATTAATGCATTTTACATCTTCTCCTCCAACACTTAGCCGAATGGTTGGCCATAGTGATAGTTCGGCATTTGGTCCGTTCCTGTGTGGCTGCAAGGACTTGATGGGCCAAAAGTCCAATGTCAGAACACACTTGATACATCCATGATAAAAATCCACCAACTGAGGGGCGGAAGTGGCCCAGAGGCACACCTCCTATTACATAGATGTTACAAGCCACCCAGAGAACGGCATTCGCCGGAACGTCTTGTGGCACTCTGGCAACATGTCCAAAAAGAGTGAGATAATGGCTGCAGGTAATGGCCCCAGTAGTATGTAGACAGGAGCAACCATAATGTGTTATGAATGAAGTCATTTCACTTTATGCCGAATATATGACATTGACATTTTGTATGGAAAGCCTCCAGTTTTCTCCAGTCTGAGTGTCCTAGAGTCCATGTTTCGCAACCGTACAACCGTATGGAGAGGATACAGTTTGAATAGTTCCTGAACTTGGATGTCATGCCAAGATTAAGTTGATTCCATGTTCATTGTAAATCACCCATGGAAGAGGCTGCAATGCCAATCTGGTGAAGAACCTGTGTATGAGAGTTGGAGGAATTGATTAATATAGAACCTAAGTAGCAAAAGCTGGAGTCTGCTTCAATGATTTCATTATTCAAAGAGATTGGAGTTGTGGGTGGACTTGATCCTAGGTTTTTACAGCTTTGTCTTTGACCACAAAAATGGATGCTGACAGTGGCCAACTCTTCCTCCCTTTGCTAGAATGCCTTGCAAAAACTGTCAGGTCTCTGTACTAGAAGAACAATGTCATCAGCATAGTCAAGGTCTGAGAGCAAAAGATGATCCATCTTTCTGCCTATGGACCTGATGGAATGCTGAATTATGAAATACATTGCCCAGTAAAAGAGTGCAAGGGCCAAGACACAGATACTGATTTAAAAGATGGTGACATCTGATTCCCTAGACTTACATAGGCAGTCGTTTATTTCACATGGGTTGCTAATATAGAATTAATCTGGGCAAAGCATGGTTACAGGAGATTACAGAGATAAATGGCTAAATAAGAGTGGGGAAAAAGGCCTGTTGTACATCTGGCCAGGTATAGTGGTGGGACAAGATTTTTCATAATCTTCTGAAATAGTTTGTGTATAGGAAACAGGATATAGGACAAAACGGACTTAGATGGTCACAGCAATGATTTTCCATCAGTCTGAGAAGGGTTGCCTTGTAAATGTGTTGATGCTCCGGGGGGAAAATATTTGTGCCCAAGCCTCTGTGTCAAGAGGCTCAATGATATTATAAAAAAGACAGTATTTTAAAGTCATCATAAATCTTAAAAGGCTCTCCTAAAACATAGGTGACTATGTAAGAATGATTTATTTTTTAAAAAGTTAGGGTTTTTTTTTAATGGTCTTTTCTGGTTTTCTTTTCTTCTGTTCACCTCATTTTAATTTTCTGTTTCTAATTTTTATTATTTTTTTCTCCTCTTTACACGTTCTCTCCCTTCTTTTAATTTTTTTCTCTTAATCTGTTTCTCAATTTCCACAAGTGTCCATTCTCTGTTTCTCCCCAGCCCATGCCCCATTCCATGCTTGTTACCATGGTACCTCAGAACCTAAGCACTTCCCCAAGTCTCCACCTTTTCAACATCCCTGCAGAATTGCTATCTCTCTGCACTCACGTTCAAGCACCCTTGCCACACTGCATCCCTTCTGCAGCCCAACAACTCAGCTCTTTCCCCACTTCCCTCCCTCTGCCGTGCCCTGTAACAGTTAAGGTAATCTGGTTTCTGCTTCTCTATCTCTAAACATCCTATCCTCCCCTAGGATGTTGCCTGCTTTGATGATGGCAGGGCCAATTTTCAATCAAGGAACGACTAGGTGATACAGAACTCCCAACTGGTCAATTGGAAGTGCCTCAGAAATTGGATCAGCCATCCTACCCCCTCTCTGCACCCCATCTTCAATTCCACCTCTGCACCTCAGCCACCCACTGAGTCCCACAAACAAATCCTCAGTGGCAGCTTTAGGCATAGGGGCAGCAATGGCTCTTCCTGAAGTGTAGTACCCTAGGTAGCTAAGTGACTAAAGCTGCCAATGCCCAGAAATACTTTGCTTTAAAGGAAATATTAATGGGGTGATCTACTGCCATTGGAAGACACCGATTCATTGATGTATATCACTTCTAGGTGTTGAAATTGCATCCAAAAATGATGACAAAAGTTCTATTTAGAAAATTACTACAAACAAACACAGCATTATTCCTGTATGATACATTATTGTATTATAAAAACATATTTATTAAATTCAAAATAATTTTTATTAATTTAGATTAAAAATGCCAGAAGATGAGAAATTACTTTTAAAAATTGACAAATGAGTGTCTATGTAATATAGCAAAGAAAGGCAACTGAGAGTCATCAAAACTCAGAAATACATCCATCTCCTGTCCCTATCATTTATTAATATGATACTATATATTTCATACTATGCAAACTTGCATTCCTGAGATTTGTACTGAAGGAGTTTTTGCTTCCAGGGGCATACATATTTATTCAGGGAATAGCGTATGTGTCCAGCGAAAATAGTGCTGGCATAAGTGAAGCTAAAGAGTACTAAGCCTGAGGCAGTTTCTGTCTATTTCTATTGAATTAAAAAGATGCCTACACTCAAAATAGTGAAGGTCAAGTCAGTTATAATCCAGTTTTGGGGTGTAATTTAGGAGTTTGCTCAAGAATTGTCCCACCTGCCACAATGTTTCTGAAGGAGCAGGAACGATGAAGAAAACACACTGGCTGCTGAAGAGAGAAACTCAGTCTAATTTAATTAATAAGAAATGGGCAGGATCATGCATTCCACCCCCAAGGCCCTGCAGTAATGGTGAGGAGAGGCAGGATGGGTAGGACAGACACTAGCAATATCAATGAAACGTGAGCCACCATTGGGGTCACGAGAGATGCAATTAGACCTCAGGACTTGTAACATTTCTGACAGAGACAATGAAGCGTACAGAGATGTAAATTACCCTCTTTTAATTTAGTGAATATTTCTCAAGATTAAATAATGATTAAAGTTTTAAAATAAAAATTTGTTCCAAAGTCTTGCTAAATTCACTATACATTTCTATTCCAAAGGCCAAAATCGGTTTGTCTGTAGTGGATAAAGAGACTTAAAATATATCTACTAAAACATTAATGTGCATATCTGTAATAAAATGTATTACAAATACATAAATGAACACATAGAGGAGTTATTACCAAGAAAATCTATTATCATGATATGACATGATATGGTTAGTTTTCAGTCCATGTAAAAATCGCTTATTGTTTGAGTAATATTCCTGAATACGTAAAGAATAGACATCTTGTGTCCACCCAGTTTCCCAGGAGTGCTCTTGTTGAAGTAAAAGCATTAGTATATTTCCACATATGGTATTTTTGTAGGGCTTGAATCTATAGTCCTTTCATCATCCCTATTGGAATCAATTATCTACACTAGAACTGGTAGAAATTTTTTCATCAAAAATGGCTTTTTGACTCAAATGAAAATTTTCAATTTTTTTTTCCATTTTGGTTGAAATTTTCCAATGTACTTAAAAAATGATTTTTTTCCAAGTTTTTGTTTTATTTTGTTTCTGTCTTACTCTCCCGGTTTTACTCCCCTCCCCAAGGCAAAAAATGGAAGAAAGGGAAAAAACCCTAAAAAAATTTTTTTTTTCATTTTTCTGAAAACAAAATATTTTCAAGTTTTTTGCTTTGTCAAAATTTTGCAACAAATTTAAAACAATGCATCTTTTTTTAGTTTGAAAATTTTCATTGAAAATGTACAGTATTTTTTACCCAGTTCTAATCCAGATGTTACTAAATAAAATTGCTTTTCTTAATACTGATACTTAGCAAACTTTTGCTGGTCCAACACAGTGTTGTACTTATTTTAAACAGATGTTGTCATGTTAAAAAGGGATAGGATTTTTGTTTGATATAGAAATGTATGTATTTATCTTTCAGCAATCACATTTGCTAAAGGTGAATTTAGGTATGAATGCTTTAGATTTTCTTCCCTTTCCCCCAACCAAATAAAAATGCTTTCAGTAACTTGTTTGAGCATAGTATCATATTTTAAGCAGGAGTAGGCAGCACTGGTGGTATGTGGCAGGAGATGAGGTTTATAGTTCAGTCTCAAGAATGGATTCAGATTCAGAGGTGCCCAAGTCTCAAACCATTCTTCCAACATAATGGATGAAATCCCAGCTCCATTCCAATTAAAGACAAAACTCCCATTGGCTTAAATGGGACCAGAATGTATCCCTTTTTAGCTGTATCAGAAGTGAAAAACAGGCCACTTCCAGTCTTGGATCTAAACTGAAGCCAATACCAAATGATTGGTGTTGGATCCAGGTATTCAAATGTGAACCTTTCCTCATTCCCCAACAAAATTCCAAGAGAGATTTGTGTATCAGTTTGGCCCCCTCCAGTTTATAAAGCACCTAAATCTATTCTGCTAATTTGGTAACAACTCACAAGAGCATTCTGCTATTAAAACAAGCCAGACATGAAAGTGATTATGAATTTATTGATGGTAGCATCCACAATATATTAAGTACATTCCAAACAAGAAAGAAGTCCTGGCTTATGTCCTAAGAAACTCACAATTTTCAGACAGGATAAGTGGAAGGGATAATACAAAATAGCAGTGTGTATGAAATGGTGATTGGCCAGGTCATACTAATGTAAGGTTAAGTTAACATCTTTTTCAAATATAAATTACCTATGGAAATGATTCCTAACTACTTTTTAAACTACTCCGCATCAGATAGTTTTCCCCCTAGACCATATAGCAGAGTTGTCTTTAATTGGGGTGTGGCTCTGGAGAGGGTAGTGGCCTTGTGGAATGAGAGAGAAGGCAATTTCTATGTATTAGAAGGCAGTGTGGAAAGAGGTGTTGAAACATTTGTGCAAGAAGCTGATAAGTGGGTGGAAGTGGCTTGCATCACTGGTGGAGCAGAGGAGGCATGGACTGACATGAAACAAAACAAGGAGGGAAAGTAAGGAGGGACAGAGTAGTGCAGTGTGTTGAAAATGATGACAAGAAGCTTGTCTTTATATAGTGGAGCCATTGGAGAGATTCAAAACTGCAGGGGTGGGATGGGCAAGGAAGATTTTGCTGGATTTAGTAGAGGCTAATGTGGATGTGGGGTGGCTGGTAGGGAGGAATGATCAAGACTGGAGATAGTGACGGCCTTATCAAGAATTTAGATAGAAAAGGACACATCTTAGAGATGTGGAAGGGGAAGATGCAGCAGAATTCTGGACGGGATTGGTGTTCATGCCATTTAGATTAATCTAACAATGACTGGTGCAAGCAGAATCAGCGGATAAAGAGTGTGTGATGGCATTGGAGAAATGCAGATATATATGCAAGCATTGGGGTAGACAGGGAGAAAGGAAGTGATTCTGGGAGTAAGAGGCTTTCCTCCCAAACACATATTACTGTTTCTTTAAGGTCCTGGGGCAAGGATCCCCTCTCCCTCAATCAAATGGGGATTAGCTGGGAGAAGGTGAACAGCATAAATACCACCTCTTCCCTCAGAGCATAGTAGACACCAGAAGATACCAGCAGGGAAAGGCTAACCTTCTGAACACCTTGTAGGCTAATTAAGGAAGGGGACTCTGGCTAAATAGGGAAGCTGCAGACAGCCGATTTGGCCAATTTAATGTATCCTCTCTACAAACATGCAAATCATACATCATTTGAAAGCTTATTATGTCTATTTTAACATGAGGTATGATGTGGAGCTGTCAAGTGGTGCTGTTACAATAATACCATCAGCATGTTAAAATGGCTACTTTGAAATATTTGCATTCATTTCTGTTAGTTTAATGACAATGTATTATTTCAAGACACAAAATTGGGTTTCTTGATGCTTTGAGGTCATAATAACAAACTAAAGGGTAAAACAAAATCTAATAATACATTTTTAATAGCACTGGTGACATTTATAGTCAACATCATTATCATTATCTTGCTCATCACTATGATCTCTGTCGAGTGTGTATGGGTTACCACAGTCTTCATTGCCTTGGCACACACAGAGTTCTATGTAGGGAAGATTGTTCTGACTACAGACACAGTTGATTGTGCAGTGTCCCTCACTAGTAAAGGCACAAATAAGGTCTTGTAGAAGCTCAGATGCCACTGGGCCCATGAAGAATACAGAAAGTAGTTCATTGTGCACATTTTTCCATTGCTGTTGCAATGGTGATCCAATACCTGGTTTATCTGTGTGTAAAGACATCCAAATCTTTGTTTCCTAAAATATTCTCTTAGCATACTCTTCAAAACTGTCCTCACATGGTGGGAGTGTAGCCAGTAGCTTGTTTTGTTTGTGCTTCTATCTAGCTGTCAAAAAGTTCAGGTCCCTATGGGTCTCCTTTTTCTTTCTCACTCTGGTGAGACAGCACTGCTATCAACTTCCTTGCAGCGTAAATGATAGCTTGTCTATCATTCTTTCCCAATTTGGTAAGATTTTGGAAGAAGTAAGATCCCTTTGTTCTGACAACATTAAACAGCAGAAAGTATGTTGCTGAAATCAGGAATGACTGCATCACAAATTGCATACACAGGTATGAAGTGGCACTTGTGAGTTGTGCTGATAACGGTGCCTGTTTCAATCCACATGTTATTGACATTTTCCACTTTTGGAAAGTAGTGAATAGCAAGAACCAAAAATCTGTATCCAGTGACCTAATTACTGATTCCTGTGACACCAAGCGAACCAAAAGCCATATTGACACATACAGAATGCAGAAGCATCCTTGTGTCCACTTTCTCTTGAGTATTGTACAAGTCTTGAGATTCTTCAAGATCTCTACTGGTGATAGATCTTGCTGGAGGCTTTTCCAATGGTGAAGTAGCAAAGAGGAGTGATTGTGCTGGATATGCTCCTACGCTCTCAGGTGCATTTTGAACCATATATTCAGAGAGGAATTTTACAAATGACTGAATGTGGGATGTCACATTTAGAAACTTTTTCCATGGAGGGACAGGGCATTCACCAATCACCTGGTATTTCCTGCATCCCACCTTCGTTCCTGTCTGTCACTTCTGCAGTTTTCACAGCATTACTGTTGTCCCGCCTGTCAGATACTTTGATTACAGAATTAGCTTTGAGTCAAATCCTTTCAGGACTTGCTAAATACTCAGCATCCAATGTTTCAGATGCATGGAATTTATCTCCAGCCATCATTTGTATGATAGCCATGGCATCTCTGATGTATCCTGTGTTTTCTCTGTTGCATGAGCCTAGATCATGGATTCTTTCAGCCTGAGCATCCAGCTGATGCCCTAATTCAGCTTTGTGTGTTTTTCTCATACTTCCATCAGCATGGAAGAGGGACATAGGCACAGGTCCTATTCGGTGACTAAGAACACTTGCCACTGAAACATCATCTCTGCATGTTGTGAAGGACAATTTCCAGACTGATAGCTGCTGGGATTGTCCCTCCCTTGCCAGACCTAAATTTTGTCATCTTGGCCATGTCAGCAAATATTTTGATTCCAGATTTCTTGATTGGGCTGGAGAAGCTATGTGTCCCATCAGAATCAAGTGCATGTCTCACAAAACGCTCCATTTGTTCTTCATTAACAGCTGCTATATTCAGTAGAGACTCCTGTACACCTGAGGTTTTGTGCAGTCCAGTAGATATGTTGATAAGCATATGTTATCTTTGGATGTGATTCAGGGTCAGATGAGTTTGTCATATGGTTGATGACTTGGCTGGTAAGAGCTTAACATGCTTTTCATCCCTCTTCAGTTCAGAGGCAGGGACTTTTTTGTGGACTCTGTCTTCACTGCTTCTCATTAGGCCACTTCTTTCTCTCATAGCTTTTTCATATACATAATATGGAACAGTGTATTGTCATCTCTGACACTAATTTGACCTGTGTCTATGCGTGACTGAATTAAGAAGCTGGTTTCTAGAATATTTCAAAGGCTAGTGGTGCATGCATAGGCAATTACAAATTAAAAGCTTCAGCCAGGCAGACTAGATGCTATATTGTATGTGCAAAGTCTTACAAATGGAGAAGCACTATGTTAGGAATTTGTGTACATTTCTGTCTATCCACTATGCAGTACAAACTATGGGCACACTACTGCTACTTGTGCACAATCTTCAGTGTGAGACAGATCAGGTCTGCAAATTGAAATTGAAAATATGAAAAACTACTTTGAAAGATGCTTCAAAATTTAAGAATATGAGATGTGAAAACATTTTCATGTTAACATATTACAAAATATTGATATTCACCATTTTTGTCACATGCTAAACGGTTTCATCATTTCTGGAAAAAAACCCTTGTCCATGTAATATCAATAGAAATTTTTTAATACATTATCATTTGGTAGCTCTGACCAATAACTTCAATACCTTATTATGGTTAATTTAAACAGTAAAAACTGTAGTCATGTTGCAGTGTTTGTGGAAATGTGCAAAAAATGACACACTCATTTTGGGTACCATTTTTTCAACTCTACTTGCAGGCCTACATCACTGCTTGACAGCTCCACATCATACCTTGTCTAAATGTACATAAAATAAGCTTTCAAATGATATATGATATTGGTGTCCGGTTTACATTCAATTAAAAAAATATGGCCTCTTTTGAAGAATTGCCGCATGTCTTTAAGGAGGACTGAAAGGAATAACCTAGAGAAGGACCTATGAAGAGTTCCAGAAACAGAGGCTGTTTGCAGATTCAGGAAGGAGAAGTCTCCTGAAAGAAGGCATCAGAGGCCACTGGTTGGACTAAGCCCAAACAAATGAAAGTCCCCAGGTTTATGTGGGTAAATTCTTACTCATGCTTATGGCTCTTGCTAATAAATGCGACCGTTAGAAAAGGGTGTGCTTTTGGGGGGAAAAAAGGCCTTTGAGAGTTTGTTTATAACCTGGGTGAAGGGAAGTGAGGCAGGGCTCAGCAGTGACACCACGCCTGACTGAAGTGGGTTACACAAGCATGACCTCCACACCAGCAGGTGCCTCCTTTTTTCCCCTCTACTGTTTCTTCCATGTTTTACTTGCTGCTGTACAAATCCAGCACCCAGCATTCTGAGCACCCTGCAGACTAATTAAGGATAATTATTGCAGCTATGCATTTATTATTTTTAGCAATTTACATGGCAGTGTTCATTATAATCTTTCCACAGCAACTGACTTTAAAAACATTTGAGATCTAAGTACTTGCAATAAAAATGCATTTGCAGAAAACCTGTGTGCAACATTTTCTGACTCAGGTGTTCAATTATATTTGTGTTTAATTAAGGATTGGAGTTTATTTAGCTTGCAATAATGATCTACCAAACCCTTATTAGAGAAACATGATTTCAAGTGTCTCCCTTAGCATTACAGACACGCTTTCAAATCTTTTTGCCTTGAAAGTGTTTTTAATTTTTGCTCATTTTTGGGTTTTACATTTCAACTGAAAAGCTTTTAATACACCACAATGAAGACTCCAAGAAAGGATTTTAAATTCAAATATAAAGGGCTCTACTTACATTGCCCAGTGCATGCTATCTTTAGTAATACTGGTTGCAGAGTTTAATTAAAGTATTATAGTCAGGCAAAAAGCAATCAAATGAGTAATTTACAAAATTACTTATTTAATTTTGTCTGAGCTAACTATGCTGCCACTACAAGGTAACCAGAATATTATCTGCATTGTGATCACAATGGCCTTGATCCTGCAAGGTTTTGGTTTGGAGAACCAGGTATTGTTCAAATCCAGCTTCAGTTGAAGTTCAAGGGAGAAACAGTTTACATAAAAAGCTTTTGCTTCAACCTCTCTTCAGTTAAAATTAAATATAGAACTAGTTTTCTTGAGTTCCAATAAGTTTTTATATGCAACTGACATGTTGACTTAAAGATCCCATTTGAATAAGATGGACTTAAATGAAAATAAATGCAAAGTTTTGAAGTTGAAACTTAACAGTGATAAAACTTGAGTGTCATTTTAGAATTGAGCCTCTCTCTGCATTTATTTTTTGATCCCAAAAGATCCCATTCATACTCATCCATAATTTCAAATACTTCTATATTTAGCATATTTCCTAATTCTTTGCATAATATTTCCATGTAATATTCTAGTTGCAACTGTTCTGCAAATAGGGTTTGGTATTGTCAGTCTTTCAGCAAAATTTAGTAAAGCTGAACAAATCGGTCTTTCAGGCATGTGCACAATATGATGCCTTTCTGTCTGATTTACAATAAAACAGCTTAAAAAAAACCAAAGCTGTCTAGTAACTTCAGTATACCCTTGTCAGAGGGTCTCTGGCATACATTCTGAATTGGCACTTACTAACAGATTTTAGAGAATTAAATCTCTTGTGACTCATTCACCTTCTACACAAATCCTAGATACAATAAAGTAACTTTAAACAAATGTAAACCATTTTTCTTTAGATGAAATCTATGTGAAGAACTGAATTTGAAATTTGAAAAATGTGAAGAACTGAAAAAAATAAGTCTCTGGCAAAATAAAACTTCTTTAATTAAAAAAGTCAGATGGACAGAAGAGGTCAAGAACTTAAATATTGAGGAAGCTTGGAATTACTTCAACACAACTATACAAAAACTATCTGAAAACTTGTCAGGTTTTGGAGCACAATCCAGACCAGTAAGGAGTTGTATCACCACCTGCTTTGTAACTTTGAGTGCTTTAAAATGCTCTGTTGTTGTAGTTCCCTGTCTTTATGCTCCCAAGTCCTGGTTCAGCAACTCTGACTCCAGTAGCTTGCTTGTTATACCACACCCACAGTCTGGTCTCCTCCAGCCTTGGATACTACTAGCCAAGTGACCCCAACACACTCCAAGACCTGAGTTTCCTCAAAACAGTGTGCCCAGAATTGTCTAGCCCCCTCCTGGACCACTCAGAGAAATAATAATGTTAGTTTGTCCCTTTAAAGACCCAATATCCAGTAGCTTGCCACATTAACTAGAGTTAACAATTACTTTTTCAATGAGATATTTCATGACACGTTTAAGATACAGATTATGACAACAGTGTGTTAAGTGTTGTGAGTATGTTAGGCCTGATAAGAGTTGTTGACACAGAGTAGTGAACCACCAATGGGCCTCTGTGTCACAAAGTTGCAGCCCACAAAGGGAAAGAAACTTGTAGGGAAAGGCTCCCGATGAAAAACTACCTCAAAAAAATTATTGGGAATAAACAGAAAGCCTACAGGGAATGAAAAAAAGGGGCTGATCAGCTTTGTGGACGTTAGAAAATGTAGGAATAAAGTGAGAAAGCAAAAAGTCAAGTGGAATTAGCTCTTGCCAAGGAAAATAAAATAAAATATAAATAAAAAGAGAATAAGGAAGGATGAGGTTGGACCACTATGCAGTGTGGATGAGAAGGAGATTAAAGATAATCTAGGTATGGCCAAAAAACTAAATGAATACTTTGCTTCAGTTTTCAGTTATGATGATTATATGAAGGCAGTATGGTTGATAGAACTTAATGTGCTCAAATTGGGGGGACCGGATAACTTCTACTGAGGAATATTGAAAGAACTGGCACGTGAGATTGCTCATCAAGGAGCAAGGATTTTTAGTAAATCTGTCTATTTGGGTGTAGTACCATAGGACTGAAGAATAGCTAACACTGTACCTAGATTTAAGAAGTGGGGGGAAAAAGTGATCCAGGCTGTTACAGACCTGCTAGTCTGACGTCAGTGGTATGCAAGGTTTTGGAACAAATCGTGAAGGAAAGGATAATTATATTCATAGGGTAAAATGGTAAAGGGGATGCACTGCAACATGCATTTGCTAAAAGTAGTTCATGCCAGACTAACTTGATTTCCTTCTTTGAGAAAATAACTGATTTTCTAGCTAAGGGAAATGCAGTAGATCTAATATACTTGGACTTCAGTAAAGCATTTGACATTGCGCCAAATGGGAACATATTACCATATTTAAATTAGGTTTGTGGGGATCAGTACAAGCATTGTAAGGTGAATAAGGAATTGGCTAAAGAGGAGAAGGCAACAGGTTGTGCTGAAATGTGAATTGTAGGACTGGAGGGAGGTTACTAGTGCTGTCCCTCAAGGATCAGTCTTGGGACAAATTTTATTCAATATTTTTATTGATGACCTTGGCACAAAAAGTAGGAATGTGCTGATGAGAGGCATCGTCAAGAGGAGGTGTAGAACATTATACAGAAATATCTGGATGACTTGAAGACTGCAGTGATAGAAATGAGATGAAATTCAATAGTACAAAGAGAAAAATCATGCACCTGGGGTCTAATAATAATTTCTACTACAAGCTGGGGGTTCATCAGTTGGAAGTGGCAGCGGGGGAAAATGTGGGTATGTGGATTGCTCAGAGGATGACTCTGAGCCACTAATGTGATGTGGCTTTGAAAAGGCAAATGTAATCTTAGAATGTATTTGCTGTGGTATTTCCAGTAAATACACAGAAGTATTAGTGTGATTATACAAGGCACTGGTAAGTAAGTAAGGCACTGGTAAGTAAGCCCTCACTTGGAAAACTGTGGGCAATTCTGGTCACCCATGTTCAAGAAAGATCAGTTTAAACTGGAACAGGCTCAGAGAAGAGCTACTAGGATGAGCAGGGGAATGAAGGGCCTGTTTTATGAGAGGAAGCGGCAGAGCTTGGGTTCTTTAGTCTAGCAAAAAGAAGGCTGAGAGGCTCTATGATTGTTCTTTATAAATACATTGGAGGTGGAGGATCAACACCAGGGAGGTGAAGAACTATTTAAGCTAAAGGACAATGTTGGCACAAGAACAAATGGATATAAACTGGCCAAGAACAAATTCAGGCTGGAAATTAGAAGGTTTCTAACCACCAGAGGGTTGAGGTTCTGGAATAGCCTCTAAATCGGAGTTGTGAGGAGAAACAATTTAATTCGTTTTAAGAGACAGCTAGACAAATTTACCAGAGAATTTGTATGATGGGGTTGTTTGTGATGGTAGGGGGGCAGGGCTCAACAGCCCTGCGGCTCACTTCTGGTTTATGTCTTATGTTCCTAAAGCTCATGCTTCAGGGTTTCAACTGGACATTGGTGGGGTCAGGAAGGGATTCATCTCTCCCCCCACCCCTGCAGTGTATTCTGGGAGATTGGTAATCTCCTCCTCTGAAGCATTAGGGATGGCTAAGACTTGAGATGGGACACTGAGCTGGGTGGGCCAGAGCTCTGAAGTGGCACAGAGCATTCTCTCTCTCAGGTACTTGGTTGGCTGGTTCTTGCATACTTGTACAGGGTCTAACTGATCGCCATATGTGGGGTTGGGAAGGATTTTCCCCCAGGTCAGATTGGCAGTGACACTGGATTTTTTTTGTTTTGTTTTGCCTTGTTTTTTGCCTTCCTCTGCAGCACATGAATGTGGGTCACTTGCTAGGATTTCCTATGTATACCTCACTTAATCATTTCCCTGCCATTACAGGGGTCTTGGGTGTCTCAGTCTCTCCTATTCTTTGCCTCTGGCACATAATAGTCTAGTCTCCTGTGGGTTGCAGTATTTTGGTCTCATTTCAGTTGTTGGGTTAGTCAGTGTATAGGTGCTAGCTGGTGTTGGTGGCCTGTGATACACAGGAGGTCAGAGCAGATGATGTAGTGGTACCTTCTGGCTTTAAACTCTATGTATGCTGTTAATGATACACGTTCATACTGCAAATTGGTAAGTGTCTGCTTAGCTGCTGTATATTTATAAAATATTTAAAAGTATCCAGATGACTGGATTACAGATTAGTCCTTCTTTTGGAGTGCACTGATATCTAGTCATTAAAACTCAAATGAAAGAGGAACGGGAGGCATGGCTATATGATGTATTTCCATATTACAGAAGCTACATGTGCTGTATGCACTAATTAGTATTAATTATTCCAATCAAAAGTTTTAGCTGAGGTGTCATGAAGTTACATAGTAATAATAACCTTGCAAATGAGGTTTCAGTATCTCCATGGAAACAAATTTTGAGTTTAAAGTTGTAAGCTTTCCATGACTTGGGTAGAGAGGAAACCTAAAATAAAATGCATTGGAACCCTGATGAAGAGAAACTTTTTCAAAATTACCTGTTGATTGGGTTAGCCACTTCCCTCCACTTATGTACCTGTACTTCTACAGCGATTGCCATTGTAAATCATAATGGAAACATGTTTTTATTTAACCCTTAGGATCGGGTGATTTTTAGGAGAGCGAGACTGAGTCCTTCAAAGCATTTGCTTGTAGGTACATTTCCAGATTCTCTTAATTCTAATGAAAGGTATTCAGTCTGTTTACAACAAGACCCGGTTTACCAGCAGGTGACTTTCCAGATTATTTTACAGAAAAATATTTCATTCCAAAACTTTTGGAGCTATATTTTATTCAGAACTCTGAACTGTCCTGGCACTAACAGAAGCTCATGTCAGCTCTGTCTGGACTATCCAATTTGGGTGACACTTGGACAGTTTTCCAAAATATGGAAGTGTTGATATATTTTTATTGAGTCTATGATAATGACAATATACATGAAAATGCTTTAGGCACTCAGTGATATATAGTCTGAGTATTTCTCTGTTTTCATTTCTCTGTTATCATCCTCATTGCCTAATTTAATTACAGAGCAGGTAATGTGGAACTGGATAGTATTTAATATGATTTTGATTTAGAATCCATATAGAGTACTCATATACAGGCTATGAGCACCCTGCTGATTATTTAAAATTAGAACAAAATACAATACAAAGAGCTCAACCTTTTCACTCATGGCATAATACCAACAACCCACATGCATCAGCATATACTGTAATCTCTTTACCTCTCATCAGAAGTCAGATGAAACCACCATGCCATGAAGGTCAACAAAACCAAGCTATTTTGGGCCGGGTAGGAGGGCATTCTGGAACTTCAGGACTCTTACACAGAATGCCCTGCCAGCCACCCCGTCTCTTATACCCCAAAGGGGATTTAGCATCAGCCCCCCTGCTGCCCATACTGCAGCAATGTATCAGAGAGGTAAGAGAGAGGTAGGTCTGTCCTAGACCATTTAGGGCTTTATAGGTCAAAACCAATGCCTTTAAACCCAGCAATTATTAAGTGTAAGAGTTAGTTAGGATTCAGAGTAGCGGCCATGTTAGTCTGTATCCACAAAAAGAAAAGGAGGACTTGTGGCACCTTAGAGACTAACAAATTTATTTGAGCATAAGCTTTCGTGAGCTACAACTCACTTCATCGGATGCATTCAATGAAGTGAGCTGTAGCTCACGAAAGCGTATGCTCAAATAAATTTGTTAGTCTCTGAGGTGCCACAAGTCCTCCTTTTCTTTTTTTAGTTAATTAGGATGTAATTTCCAGTTCAGGTAGAAACCATAACCACACTAGCTCTGATCAAGCTAGCATGCTAAAAATAGATGTTTAGATGTGATAGCACAAGCAGTGGGATGGGCTAGATAGCATGAGCACAAGCTCCTCTGAAAACCTAGGTATATACTCAGGCAGCTAGTCCATCTCACTGCTCATGCCACTGTGGCTACATATTGTTTTTAGCAAACTACCTTGATCAAAGCTAGCACAGTTATGGCTATTTGAGCTGGAAATTCCATCTCCAGCTGCAATGTAAACATATCCTTAGAGTATATGCATATTGACCCCAAGTCGCATTACAGGGCTCTGACCTTTGGAGCCTTGACTCTGGCCATGTGATTGATGCCAGGGAAATAATTGTGCTTGCCAGCACTCCTGTGGGTCAGACCCTGATTTCACCAGTCACTTCAGAATTTCCAATTTCTAGTCTCCCCACGCTCTTCCTCATAGGTGAGCCTCTGTGCTGGGCCGTCGTATACTACTGCAGTCCACCACTTACTAGGTCATTTGTAATGGAGTTTGAACTGTTCCAAACACTAGTCATTTGAGTTCCTCTGTGGGTCAGGGCATGCAAGAATGAGTAAGAGATTACAGATATTGTCTGGTATAATAGCATGGAAAATGAGAGTACAGGTCACTGCACAAGGTGCACTGAGGTAGACGTCGAGAGAGGATACTTGTAATCTCTTTCTCCAGCACTTGTATACCCATGAAATGCAGGGCAAAATCTGTCCCTTACCCTCTCTATGCCACCACCAGGAATAATAATTACATACCTCATAGTTGGGTATAGAGCTAAATTCATTATGTTTGTTAGAATGCTTTGGGACCCTCAGCTAGAAGGCACCATAGAAGCACAATGTTATTACTATTACACTCTGTAGTAGGACCCATTGATGGAGTTCATTTTTCTCTCCCACCCTAACTTTTTATGTGTGAGCACCTGCATTAGCCAAGTTGCTGAGGGAGGATTGGTTATCAGACCCCAAACAAGTTCAGTGGGACTCCTTAGGATAACGGATGAAACCCTAAACTCCTTTATGGATTTGGACATGTGTGCCTCAGCTCCTCACTTGTACCTCATGTCACCTGAAGAGAGACTCACTGGGAGGTAAAAGTGTGAGCAGAGATGAGAGAAAAAAATGCAGTGAGGGAATCCTTATGGCCACTGAGATAAACTGGGTTCAAAACACCCAATTGTTGATGCTGGGGGGAATCAGAACATAAGAATGGCATCCTGGGGCAGACCAAAGGTCCATCTAGCCCAGGATCCTGTCTTCCAACAGTGGCCAATGTCAGGTGCCTCAGAGGGAATGAACAGAACAGGTAATCATGAAGTGTTCCATTCCCTGTCTCCCATTCCCAGCTTCTGGTAAACCGAGGCTAGGGACACCATCCCTGCCCATCCTGTCTAATAGCCATTGACAGACCCATCCTCCATGAATTTATCTAGTTCTTTTTTGAACTCTGTTATAGTCTTGGCCTTCACAAAATCCTCTGGCAAAGAATTCCAGAGATTCACTGTACATTGTGTGAATAAATACTTCCTTTTGTTTGTTTTAAACCTTCTGCCTATTAATTTCATATGGTGGCCCCTAGTTCTTGTGTTTATGAGAAGGAGTAAATTACACTTCCTTATTTACTTTCTCCACACCAGACATGATTTTATAGACTTCTATCATATCTCTCTCTCCCCACCCACATAGTCGTCTCTTTTCCAAGCTAAAAAGTCCCAGTATTATTAATCTCTCCTCATTCGGCAGCCATTCCATATCCCTAATAATTTTTGTTGCCCTTTTCTAGAACCATTTCCAATTCCAATATATCTTTTTTGAGATGGGATGACCACATCTGCATGCAGTATTCAAGCTGTGGGTGGTACAATCGATTTATATAGAGGCAATATGATATTTCCTGTCTCATTATCTATCCCTTTCTTAATGATTCCCAATATTCTGTTCGCTTTTTTGACTACTGCTGCATATTGAGTGGGTGTTTCCAAAGAACTATGCACAATGACACCAAGATCTCTTTCTTGAGTGGTAACAGCTAATTTAGACCCCATCATTTTATATATATAATTGGGATTATGTTTTCCAATGTGCATTGCTTTGCATTTATCAACATTGAATTTCATCTGTCATTTTGTTGCCCAGTTCTGAGAAATCCTTTTGTAGCTCTTCAAAGTCTGTCTGGGACTTAACTATGCTGAGTAGTTTTGTATCATCTGCAAACTTTGCCACCTCACTGTTTACCTCTTTTTCCAGATCATTTATGAATATGTTGAATAGCACTGGGCCCAGGACAGACCCCTGGGGACCCCACTATTTACCTCTTTCCATTCTGATATAGCTGTTAGTACCACCCAGGGAGGAGTGGAAGTAGAATCCATGGGAAAGAGAACAACCTTCTGTAGGCTGAGATTTGCTTGTGGGTAGGTACAGGCTGAGTATGAGCCTTCTTCAAGGTCCTTTTATCAAGAGAAAGATACTTCAGTCACTTATGCCAACAAGGCCAGATCTATGGAGGGAGCTGAACTACAAGGAGGATCACCCACACTCCCCATCTCCTATGTCTAGAAAAGGTGTTTAGGTCAGCAGAAGAAGTCTCTGTATGGGAAGGCGTTAAAGGTCTGTCAGGATAACTAGCTAAAAGGACAACTGAATATTTGTCTGCTACCAGCCAAGAAAAGAACCAAGAGCTGCAGCAGATGGAGAGAGAGAGAGATGGAGCCCTAAGGCTGATTGGGCAGACTCAAGGAGGGCATCTGGGATCAGGATCAGAGCCAGAGACGATCCCGCATGTTTTCTGGTCTAGAACGTACAAAGACAGGAGATGTTAAACGGAAGCTGTCAATGCCAGACAAAGAGAGGGTGATTAAATATAAGAAGTATATATTTGAAGAAAAATGTGTCTAACAGCTAATTTTTAGTAACATGATGTTTGTTTTTATTTTTCTCCTCGTTGACTGGTTCAATGGATTCCAGGATTGGAAGCAGAGTGGGTGTCAGAGAAAGAACAATTACGTGGTGTAGAGGAAGGTTAGGGCACCCATACTGACTCACATGCTATAACTAGATGTTTATAGAGGAGGAAAGCATCTGTTTTATTAACCTTTGCTCTAGTCATCAGCTTTCTAATATTACATGGGCTCCAGCTTATTTTGGAATAACTGAAGGAATACTAAATTGCCGTATTGCCAGTATATTGAAGTCTATAAAACTTGTGCTTTACTATGAAATGAATACAATAGGTATGAATGCTCCATAAAGAAGGTAAAATCAGAACATGTGTTCATGGGATGCACAGGATGACTTCATTCTTACCCTTCAACTACTTTCTGTAATAGAGTTCAAGTTCCAAACATGGATTTCCCCAGGCATGTCTCCTCTCTCCCCACCTTCCAATACCTAAGTATTGTAGCAACTGTTATCCTGCTGTTACCCTACTGAGATAAGGGCACAGGACTGGGGGGGTCAGCCAACCTAATTTCTGTCCTTTGTTGTGTCACTGAATTTCTGTGACACCTTGGACAAGTCACATATGACTTCTCTCAGCTCCATTTATTCCACCACTGAGATCGGCAAAATTTCCTTTTTCTAAACTAGTGTGTATCGCTGGTGCTGATGCTGCTTTGGGACACACAGTCAAGGGTTCTGTGATTTTTTTGCAGGGACCCCCAACAGGTGTAGACTTCCTGGATAGAGCTGCACTGGGTTGACACCACTGTGAATTCTTTTCAGATCAATAGTTTTCCAACTCTCCTACAGCCTCCAGGTATAGGGAGCATGAGAATCTATATAGAACAGCACAAAGGGGAGCCACATGCAGCTCAGCTGAGGGCAGGCAGCACTGCATAACATGGAGCCCAACTCAGACAGCAGGACTCCCAGTCTGAAAGCTGTCAACCGGTAGGTCTAATTTAACCCCACCTCTCCACAGAGGAGTGCAACTCTGGCTCACAGGACTGCAGCTATGACCAGATTCCTGTTGCCCACTGCAGTTCCTCACAACACTGGGGAACTGGAATGCAGCAGAGCACACTGGTGGAAGACTAAATTCCCCATTCACACAAATCCTTGAAAGCCCAGCCCTGGGGAGCAGGAAGAGTCTGTCAATGGCCTAAATCCTGCCCCTACCTATGTTTCTGGGAGTCCAGTTTGGGGAATGAGGATGCAGCAGGAGTCTGGCAGTAGCCCAGGTTACAGATCAACAGCTTTTCCCCCTCCATGCTGGTCCTCTGCAGTTTTTCCTATGGTCTTGCATCTCATTGCACCTCACTAAGATTGGTAGCTCCAAAATGATCTCATCTTTATGGAATATTCCCATATTCAATGTCTGCAATACCATCCCATCAGTCTTAGATTAAAGAAACTTGTTTGGCACCAGCATCTTGGCACCAGGGTCTTTTCTGATGCACACAAATATAAATTGAGTTCACTTCTAATCAGAGATTCATACAGGCACAGTGAGGCTTTTTTTCAAGATAGCCAGCAATGCATGCTCTTAAGCCTCTGATTAGAACCAACCTCAATTTAGTCCTAAAAAAATTAACATGTACTGCAGCTAAAGACCATCTTGTCAAATGCAACTATCACTCATTTGTACTGTAGGTACCAGAACTACTCAGCTTTGCAGGCCTCACAAATAAAATGCTTCCACAGTACAATACTTTTGTAAGACTTGCAACTATGGCGCATAGTAATTAGCATTTTGCCTTTTTTTGGTTTCCTTTCCCTTACCTGTTTGGGTTTTTTTTAACAATTTTCAAAATCTTTCCCTTGCCAATTTGCAGCATAGAAAAAAATTACCTAAATACATATGTTCTGGATCATTAGTCTTTTTATTAATACAGTTCTATTTCTAATTTTTAATGAGCTGACTCACTGTTTACTTGCCAGGGACTCCTGCTAAAGAAGAAATTGTTTTTCTCATGTGCTGTAGCCTTCCTTAAAGCCATTATATCTATTAATTTCTGCATTAGCACAGAATTTAAACTGCTCACTAAAACAGCCAATAATCTGGAGCCCTGTTCCTTTCCATGGAAGGACTCTCCTCCACTTCCACCAATGGGTTTAACTAAGAAGCTTATCTCCTGGATGTGGCAAAGTCACATAGACTGGTGTGTGGTAAGAGTTATATTTGCCATATCAAGTTCTGTGTCAGCAAGAAAAACAGCAAGGGAAGCAGAGCTCTATGGTAAAGGTCCCACTTCATTCAGCGCAAAGGATGCTAGTATTGATATCCATTCTTTAAAATCTAAAGAACTAAAAATGCCTTGAACAAATGACATCTCCATGTAACAGGGTACTAGGCCTTGGGGTGTATGTGTGCATCTGTTACAGCCCTTGAGCCTTTACAGCCTGGGAGCTGTAGATCAGGGTGTAGCTGTGTGAGTGAACCAATGACTGCATGAGGAGTGAGAGGGTAATGCTGCAGGGAGGCAGGGAAGGCTCTAGTGATTAGTATGAATGGATCTCCATGGCTAGAACTATATTTGCCAAGGGCTATATTGGCCACCCTCTTTGCCTTCTCTCAGTAGTAAACATTTCCTTTGAAGAGCGAATCTGTTGGATTCTTTATATGGTTGATACACTGAGCTCTTGACATTTTTTTCCCCTCCTCCCAAGTTTTTTTTTCTATGGGGAGGCAGATATAGGCTGGCACGTGAATTTTTGAATGTGCAGACTGAATTTTTCCATCTCTTCTCCAAATGTGAACAGTATTTTTGTTGCAGAAAATGTGGGAAAAAGCAAAACTTCTCCTTAAAAAGGAAATAAAAATCCATGCTCCTGCAAAGATTAAAAATATACTTTAAAGAAATGTCTGTGCAGCTGCAAAGCTGGAAATCAGTTCATCCATAAACAACTTCCTAACATGGGATGGCTACACAAGACATCTTAGTATGAATGGCAAGGAGTGATTTGGATAAAATTGTACAATGTATCAATAGTATTATGGTGCAGCCTACATTGTAACAACATAAAAAGACCCCATAGCATTTAATCAAATCACACGTAAGAAATTGTTTCAGAGTAGCAACCGTGTTAGTCTGTATTCGCAAAAAGAAAAGGAGTACTTGTGGCACCTTAGAGACTAACACATTTATTTGAGCATAAGCTTTCGTGAGCTACAGCTCACTTCATCGGAAGAAATTGTGGCATTTTTTGCTGGATTTTAAACAAAGGAATGTTTTGCTTATCAAATATTCTTGCATAACATTGTCAATTTCCACTAGATGCATAGATTTTTCTTCATTCTTACAGACGCTAAATTTGCATAAGTAGGAAATATTAATTGGACTTCCCTGTTCTCTGGGCTAATTAAACTCACAGACCTCAAGGATTTCAGGGTCTGTAGAGGAGAAATGCATAATCCATTTCATTCTGTATTGGGCATGGTAAGGGTATTTTGATTCTCATTGTTGAGACTGCAATTATGTTATGTGATCTCTATTATTTGTGTACCCTTTTATTTCTCATCAGTATTTGTTGAATGTAAACTTTCAAACCCACATGTTTTATAAAGATTGTCATTCTCTTAGTATTAATTTGATGCTGCTTTACTCTTTCTTTAAGAAATACATATTTGAAGTTAAGGGACTGTGGAAACCTATAATAATGTGATCTAATTCCAGACATAGCTAGCTCAATTAAACTTTTTAATGTCTACTCCATCTCCACCTAATTTTCTTTGTTCATATGATTCTGATGCATAATGTATAACCCAACTCAGGACCTTCCAAGCCACTCTGAATATATTTTAAACTAGAGGGGTGATACCCAATATTATTCATTATCTCTGATGGGCATTTCTAGGCAGCTTTCTGTCTTGCATTTTGAGAAGTTGCCATCTAAAACTGAAAATTCCCTTAGTCTAGTATCAGAGAATTGCCCTCAGTTTGAGTATTGAGAGTGGGCTGAATCTGGCAGGTAGGGAAATTTAAGAAGCAAACTCTTCCAACTTACATCTACATTTTTTTTCTACTAGAGAAATATTGGACATTCATTTTTGCCTTCTATGCTGTTAAAATGTACAGTCTGATCCTGTTCCTGTTGAATTTAAGAGAAAAACTCCTGATTTCAATAGAAACAGAATTAAAACCCTTATTTTGAACTACTGTTTAAAGGGAAAAATATGTCTGTGCACTATAAGGACAGAAAACTACATCCTATTTAGTTCTGTTTGTTATGGCAGTTGTCTCACAGATCTGACTGTGGGCAAAGTGTCCATGTCCATGCTTCTGCTAAATATGGACAGAATCCAACCTCTATCTTTGCTTATGAGTGTCTATATGTGTACAATTTAAGTGAAATCTTGGCCCCTTTGAAGTCAATGGTGGAACTCCTGTAGACCATCTATTTGTCTCCTATGGCAGTAGCTCTAGTCAGGATAACCTTCTGAGTTCTAAGCCTTTTCTTTACCAGAAAAACATTTACACAACAGAAAGGCTTGTCCCAGTCACTATGTGAGAAGTGCAGAAACTTCAGCTATGGTAGGTGTCAGTGGATGTTCTGGATTGTGTCATCCCTTTTATTACAGTAAGGTAATGCCATATATGTCTAAACGATGCAATCTCTTTGCCCATTTTTATAAGCATTTTCCGTTAATCTTTGTCCCCACATATTTTCTGTTCTGAAATAAACAAAATGAATAGCCAATTTTCAGTAAATTGTACTTCGATGTATTAAGTGAAGACTATTCATAATCTGAGCTATTTTTTTCCCATGAAAGATTTCAAACAGATTAATTCAAATATTTTTATGGGAAAATCTGGAAACAATTTTTCTTTTGTTTAGGTTTAAATCTGGCAGCACAGGGGAGCAAGCACCCTTCACAAAACCAGAGGAGGAGCAGCAGCAGTAGCAAGTAGTGGTATAATTATTTGTATAAAAGGGAATAGCTTCAACCTGAAAGAGAGAACCCCCACAGAATATAAGTCACGTTGCCTGCAATGTGGCAACCCAAGTCCAAATGTGGCAGACCCTGTTTCAAATCCAGCAGAGAGAGGTCTTGAACCCAGGATCCCACATCTTGATCAAGTCTTTAATAATTGGGCTACACAGGGGAAATCCCCATTTCCTCCTGCTGCACTCTTGTGAATAATGCCTAAGTCTCCTTGTGGATCTAGCCATTTTTTTTGGATGAAACTATCTGGTGATTTTGTATTGTATTCATAAATAGTTCAGTCAATCTGAAACTGTATTTTTCAGCGAATATACTTGGTCTGAAAAATTTCACCCAGATGTACTGCCAACATCTACAATTTAGTATATCCAAAACTGAATTTCTTATCTCTCCTCCCAAACTTGTTCTATCACTCTCATCCACATCACTCAAATCTCCTCTCTTGGCTCCCTTCATTTACCACATCAGCTTCAAGCTTCTCATCCTCGCCTTGAAGGTTCGGCCTCCTATTGAATTCTCTGCTCTCATCTTTGCTCTCGTCCTGCTACTCTCTGCTTCACCCCTTCCATTCTACTCTCAACACTTGGAACAGGCTTCCACTCCAAGTATGCCAGGCACTTTCCCACTCCAGGAAATTCCAGCACCAAGTCTGCTACTCTCATAAAGCTTTCTAATGTTAATCTCTTCTCAGATGAGACATATGCGCACACACACGATTGTTCTATTGTAGGTGTTTCTAAGGTAACTATCCCCATCATATCTAAGCACCAATATGTGCATTGCATGAGTTGGCTTGAAAGCTTCTCTGTCATTCCAAGGTGCTGTTTATTCTGTAGTACTCTATAAATAACACATCCTTTCTAAAACAGTTCTACTGTTAATACACTGAAAATTTGCAAAAGAAGCTGAGTATAGTTTGATGTCTTTGAAAAACACGTATCTTATATAATGATTAAAAGGACATTTGTCAAGCATAAGCAAATTAGGGTATATGGGTATTTGTAGCATTATAGTACTGTATTGTGATAGTGTGAGTAGGTATACATGAGTTGTTTGTTCAGTAAATAACATAAGTGATTAGCATCTTTCTAGATTAGTGTAGTGTTGAGGTTGGTTTTCATTGTCTAAAGCACAACTCTTCAGGTCTTGGGACTGTCTCATCCAAGCTATGGTCTGCTTTTCTCTGAATAAATATTTTTCTCTATTCTGTAGAAAAGGGAGCATGTCTCCCAGAACATAATACATCTAGGCTTTTATCAATGGTGGATGTGGAACAATTATTTAGTTCTCTAATATGTCTTCATAGTATTTATAATATATTTTATGAAGTGTAAGTAAAAAGTATTTTACTCACACTCTTTGAACATCTGCGTATTTTTTGCTATTACATGTGAGCTTAACCTGTGCAACTGATCTCTGGAAAAAAAAATATATTGGGTTTACTTTATTTTTTTTTAATGAACACACAAAGTAAAACTTGCTCAAAGAAAAGAGGCACTGGTTTTCTTTGATAATTTCAGAATCTTCTGGGAGTACATTCATGATTTGTTATGTGTGACTGCTTGGGATCAAAAAAGGCCAAACCAAGCCATTTGCTTGTCACATGGTAATCACTCCCTACAGTAATTTTGAAGAATTGTTTATCAGCAAAAGGTAGATTAAAAGCAAAACAGAACTATATATCTATGTGCAACCCATCAGCAGTGTGTGTGAAGTACTAGTGGGTATTGAAATCTTGTAAGATATTAGGAATGTGTGCAGATAAATAACTTTAAAATATGTACTATAGTTTTGGTATGAAAAAGAATGGTAAGAAAAGAGTATGAGGATTTGGTACATGAAGAGGAAGCCAGCTGTCAACACCCTAGGAGCAGCAGGGTGTAGGGAAGTCCCAGCCAGAACTCTTTCTTTATGGCAGCAGGGAGAGATAACGGTGTAGAAGTCAGTGTCAGTCCCATACCACCAAAGGAGCCCCCTACATGTGGGCACCTATTTGGGATGTAGAACTATAGTCCACCAGTGGTGTGGCATAAAGCAACTTACAGGATCTGGGCCCCACACTCTAAATATTTTCCATTAGTAAAGTGAATCTTCCATATCCTGCTTGATATTCAGCCCTTTTCTTCAGAAATGTTGTCTGCAGTTTCAATTCCTTTCTTAAAGGGGGCAACTTCCTTTCTCCTTGTCTGTGTGATGAAAACATAATGGAAATAGAAAATTTTGGATTCTCCATAATGAATCCTCTGCCTTTTTTTTTTTTTTTTTTTTTTTTTGCTGGAACTGCTTTTGCATAACACTCATTCTCTCTATCATATACACATTTTTCTCATTCCCAAATGTTTTTCAGGAGGCTGTTCTAAAATACCACTCTATATACAGTAGGGTCTTTTTGAATATTAACAGCTAGTAGATCAGACATAATATTAGACCTACAGTCAGCTGGACTGAAACATTCAGACCCTTAAGCTAACCCTTACAAAATCTTTATTTTTACTTCTCATTTTTTTCTTTTAAGATGAAAAGTCCTTTTTTTTTCCAAAGACTCCACAATTTGTAAAAATCATAATTAATGTCCTATTCTCCCTATGCCCCCTTTTGCACTTTGTGATACACTCCCGCACCAACTTAAAACCAAAAAACACAGGCATGAAACTATTGTGCACAATGTGAAAATAAGTAATTTCATGAGAACCTCTGCCACATTCCTGTTCTTCTGCAGCTCATCTGAAACCTCTCTCCCATCATATTGTACCTCACCTAGGGCCAGCTCCTGCCACCATTACTTATGATGAGTAGTACTTTACTCCATGAATAGTTCCATTGAAGTTCCATGGCAGAGTAAGGTACTCCTCAATGTGGGTAAGGAAGGCAGACTCCAACCCCTGCACTGGAAGATCATGGAACTGGTTCTGTGTCTTATTTACCTGTTACTGAATCCAAAATCTTCCACTAATTTCATTGGGCTAGGATCATGACCCCATGAAGTACTCCGTGCACTTGAGTACTCTCTGTCTGCCCTTTTAATGTATATATTCTGAAAAGCCATCAACATGTAAAATGCTTTCTAAATGAAACATATCTAAAATGTCACCACACTCCCTTTTCCATTTGGGTATTTTAGTCCTAAATAATAGATAAATAAAAACATTGATCTTTCACCTATTATTTTTTTTAAAATTTATTCCAGTGATAAGGTGGGCTGTCACTTTGACGGAAGAGGGGAATTGTTGGCATAAGCCAGCATTCTTTGTCAGGTTTCACCAAATGCATCCCATGAAGTGAGCTGTAGCTCACGAAAGCTTATGCTCTAATAAATTTGTTAGTCTCTAAGGTGCCACAAGTACTCCTTTTCTTTTTGCATTCTTTGTCAGTCATTTTAAAGAAGTGATCACATTAGACGACAACAGTAACGGCCCTTAGAAAGTATTAGCCTTCTAAAAGAACTTAGGGCACCATGGTAACTATTATTTCCAGCATTCACAAGATATGAGTTAATAAGATGTCTATCACTATTTATGGAAAATATCTTACACAGATAAAGGAATGAGAAATCTATTGCTTTACTCTCAGCCTCAATCTTCGGCAAATCCTTTTCTTTAAAGCTGTTTGAACTTAAAAATATAAAATGAAAGAGGCTTTTCTTTCTGTAATCTTATCCAAAGAAAAGGCTAAGCAACTTGTGATTGCAGGATAATGTTTGATAGTGTAACTCTATGAAACAGGAAATGAATTATAAAACACCCCATGGAGCTGCTTTTGTCCTCTGAAAAACTGATAAAATAAAATATTTATCATTGTCACTGATATCCATCAGGTAAATTCCTAGCGAAGAGTTCTATCAGTAGTGAATTGAATTTAATAGTTAAGATTATAGATTTATATTTGTATAATAATTAATTTAGCTGTCAAAGGTCCTGATCTTGGAAAGACTTAAGCATATGCTTAAGTTTATATATGAGTTGTGCCATAAGTGGGACTATTCATATTCACGTAAGTCTTTGTTGGGTCAGGGCCTACTTTATTAATGTTATGTTCAATGCACAAACAATTTGTTTCAGTGCACTAACACCATATTTAAAATAGAGTGCAATATTTAGGCCTGAATTCTCAGTTCCATTGAGGCCTCTTTAAACTGGTAGGATGGTGTAAAGGGGCCTCAGTGGAACTGAGAATAAGATCCTTATTGTTTTAGGCAATAATCTAGCAAAGCACTCAAGCATGTGTTTAATTTCAAAACCATGTGTAGTCCCACTTAAGTCATCCTTAAAAAGAAATATGTGCTTAAGTGCTTTCCTGGATTGAGGTCTAAATTTATACAAGATGAAATTTCATGATATCAACCAGGGGTAGCACCAGCCTCTTCCCTGTGGGACGGGGCTGAGATGGAGTAGGCAGAAAATTGCGGGGGCTGTGTCCCCCCACCTCTCTGTGGCACTGCCCAGACTTGCTGCTGGTGGCAGCACTGCTTTCAGAGCTGGGCGCCCGGCCAGTAGCTAGCTCTCTCTCTGCTCTGCCTTGAGAGCTGGGCAAATAGAGAATGGTGGCTGCTATAGAGTGACTACAGGGACACTGAGGCAAATATTACCATGGCTATAGCCCCCATAAGCCTCCCCAGCACTTCCCCTGATTATTAGCATAATTAAAGCATAAACTTTAATCTAAAATAACATGACTTCCTTAGATCACTTTGTATGTCTAACCCTTATGCCAGGTGCTGTCATCTGCAACCAGGACCACGTTCAAATAACTAAGAGTCCCTCTTAAAATGAATGTTACCAGTTCTAGCCACCACACTGAATTTCTGGCATTACTAAATACCTTTCCTGGGCATCTTTAATAGGCAATACTTCCCCAGCCCCAAGCTGAGGGTGTATGAAAAGTGCTATTAGAGGAAAGTGTTATTAGAGGAAGGAAAGTGTTGTTAGAGGAAAAAGAACAGGGCATCATCTTGGGGGAACAGAGCAATACCATAGCTATATGAATAAGTAAAATAATCGCCCATGGTACCATAAGCAGTAATCTGTTACTTGGTGTCCAGTAGGCAAGTGTCCCTTTACCACATCATGTCTCCCTTCCCCATCCACTAGACCCTACTCACAGTTTGGTATCATTGGGTAGCGTAGTCCCAGAGTCCCGCCATGCACTTGGGCAGGCCTCTCTCTAGAACCTTTGGGAAGTGCTGCCTTGTCCTGTCCTGAGGGTCCATTACCTAATCCAAATATATTGATTTCAGCTTTATTTAGTGACTGCGCAAGAGGGGCTCATCAAAATTAATTCAATTCTTCTGCTTTCCTCAGGGCTCAGTAAGAGCCATCTCTGCATTATCTCCTGGTGAAGAGCCCTCCCAACAAAACAGGTTTGTCGGGGGGGGGGGGGCGGAGGGGGGACCGGCCGCATATGGGAGCTTCAATTTGTGTGCAGTTACGGTGATTCCCAAAGTGTCACTAGAGGAATGGTGGATAGAAATCTTATGCAAATAAAGCTCTTTGTAGCCATGCTTCCATCCTGTTCACTAAAAGATGGAAGCAGAGAGCTCTTTACCCTCTAGAGATTCAGGCTACCGGGTTTGCATCTTCATCACAAGCACCATAGAGTCAGAGAGAGATGACAGAAAATTTAAAAAAAATAAAATTAGTGATGGCAGAAGATTATAACAGGTTAATCTAGAAAAGAGAATCAATAGGTTATGTGAGAAGCTAATTATATCTTATTGAAACGGTATTATTTCTTGCTTATTAAAAGAAAAAATCTCCACAATAATTAGCCTTAATATAAGAGACAGAAAAAGGTGCATGAAAACTAAGGACTAAATTCAGCCTTACAGGTCTATATGGCTCATGTGGATTTCAACTGGCAGAACTGATCCCAAATGACAAGTAAAGAGAGAGGCCCTAATCCTGCACCATTACATTAGATGGGAGCTTTGTCATTGACTTCAGTGAGCACAGGATCAAGCCCTAAATCCTGCAGAAGGTACTCAGTTAAAATCCCTGTTGTCTTCAGTAGGCATTCCATATGAATAAGCACTATGGGAACTTTCCCAAGGAATTTCCATCTAGAAGTAAAGAAGGATTAAAAATAAATTTCCATTTTATTGAATTCACTGAAGACGTCTTATGCACTGAATGGTGTTACCCCTGGAGAGCTATGCTGTGTATTGCAACAGATTGATTTCCATGTGTGTGTGGGGTGGGGGTGGGGAATAAGTAGGTGTAAAGACTGAAAAATAGTAAATGATTCCTAAGTGTGTATGTTTACTAACTAATTTTTCAGTTTTTTATTTTTAAGTGGACTGAGCTCTCCAATGTAAGTAAGTTTGTTCATCATCACAATGAAACTAGGATGTGATCCACAATGAACAGTAGGATGACTTGTAACCCAAGTTGCTTTTAAAATATTTCCAAATGACCATGTAACTTTTAACATTTATATAGTAAAAAACCCTGCATCAACTAGAGCCAAACAAATAGACCCCAATACAGTGGAGGAAGAAAAGCCTGTCATCTAAGGGGTGCAAAATGGTCTAAGTGCAGCTCACCCGATAATTGTCACGCCTTTTAAACTTTTTATCCAGAAAGGTATTAATTAACTACGGTGCTAATAAGCGATGGTCACATAAACACCACCCTATATCGGAAACCTACTGACCGCTATTCCTACCTACATGCCTCTAGCTTTCATCCAGATCATACCACTCGATCCATTGTCTACAGCCAAGCGCTACGATATAACCGCATTTGCTCCAACCCCTCAGACAGAGACAAACACCTACAAGATCTCTATCATGCATTCCTACAACTACAATACCCACCTGCTGAAGTGAAGAAACAGATTGACAGAGCCAGAAGAGTACCCAGAAGTCACCTACTACAGGACAGGCCCAACAAAGAAAACAACAGAACGCCACTAGCCATCACCTTCAGCCCCCAACTAAAACCTCTCCAACGCATCATCAAGGATCTACAACCTATCCTGAAGGACGAGCCATCGCTCTCTCAGATCTTGGGAGACAGACCAGTCCTTGCTTACAGACAGCCCCCCAATCTGAAGCAAATACTCACCAGCAAGCACACACCACACAACAGAACCACTAACCCAGGAACCTATCCTTGCAACAAAGCCCGTTGCCAACTCTGTCCACATATCTATTCAGGGGATACCATCATAGGGCCTAATCACATCAGCCACACTATCAGAGGCTCGTTCACCTGCGCATCTACCAATGTGATATATGCCATCATGTGCCAGCAATGCCCCTCTGCCATGTACATTGGCCAAACTGGACAGTCTCTACGTAAAAGAATGAATGGACACAAATCAGACGTCAAGAATTATAACATTCAAAAACCAGTTGGAGAACACTTCAATCTCTCTGGTCACTCGATCACAGACCTAAGAGTGGCTATACTTCAACAAAAAAGCTTCAAAAACAGACTCCAACGAGAGACTGCTGAATTGGAATTAATTTGCAAACTGGATACAATTAACTTAGGCTTGAATAGAGACTGGGAATGGATGAGTCATTACACAAAGTAAAACTATTTCCCCATGGTATTTCTCCCTCCCACCCCACCCCCCACTGTTCCTCTGATATTCTTGTTAACTGCTGGAATTAGCCTACCTGCTTGTCACCATGAAAGGTTTTCCTCCTTCCCCCCCCTGCTGTTGGTGATGGCTTATTTTAAGTGATCACTCTCCTTACAGTGTGTATGATAAACCCATTGTTTCATGTTCTCTGTGTGTGTGTATATAAATCTCTCCTCTGTTTTTTCCACCAAATGCATCCGATGAAGTGAGCTGTAGCTCACGAAAGCTTATGCTCTAATAAATTTGTTAGTCTCTAAGGTGCCACAAGTACTCCTTTTCTTTTTGCGAATACAGACTAACACGGCTGCTACTCTGAAACCTGTACTAACTCAAGTGATAGAGGTCTAACCTGTGGATTTAAAGATCCATACCCTGCTGATGATGCAAGCTGCGATGAGTATGTTTCCACATGATAGAATGTCTGTTTTTTATTTAAATTAAGAAACTATATCCCAAAAGCTGGTTAAAATAACATTAACATTTCAAAATCAAACACACAAGCACAAAGGTCGTTTGGGGAAAAAATAGCATGTGAACTTGAAATTAAATAATTTTAAAAAATTAGATTACCATAATACATACACAGAAGAGGGAAAAACTGAGGTTTCACAAGCAGTCTTAATTCTGCCACTTCCTAGCTTTTGAATGTTTGACGTCTCAATCTTTATGTTCTTTTAACTTAGTTTTTGGATATAATATATATATGTACAGCATGTGTAAATGTGTATGTGTGAAAAAGAAAATGTGCAAATTTTTCATCTATCCTGAAGTCTGCTCTATATGGACTAAGGTGACATTCACTCCATATTGCTAAAGCCAGAGTAGTTGGGCTCCATGTGGATGGAATGGAAAGAGGTGACATTTATTTCTGCCATGAAGCTTCTTCACACCCTTCAGCTCTAACTCTAATCTGTGAGCTGGAATAGTGACCTCTATCCATTTGGCCTGCTTGCACAGAGCCCTGGATCTGCATAAATGGGTATCTGCAGTGCCTCATCCATTCCCAAAGTGACCATGCGTTGGTTTAGAGACCAAGCCTCTAAAGGCTGACTTTAGATAGTCAATTTCATATACAGCTTCTATGTGGTGTTTAAATAGTGCTTGTGCTAGTCCTCCAAAACATGGGTGAATTTCATCTTTGGAGCACATTGTGTATTGTTCAAACATCCTGTCTTAGCAGGAATGGAATCTGAGAAATTTTCTTACTATAATTAATGAAGCTTATTAAATATGCTGGAAATGGATTCTAGTTCAAGCAATTTAGTTTTTTAGTTCTTTTGTAAATTTGCTGCCTGTTCTTATATCAGATAAAATACAAGAGCCTTAATAAACCATCCTGTACAATTTCTTCATGCTTACTAGCTACACTCCTGAGAGACCTTGCAAGTATTCCTGACACAATCAGAGTGGAGGATTATGACCCTTGACTATGAAAAGAAGGAAGAAGAGAAAATTAGATATAATTAAGATGTAAATATTCAGAGCTTGATCCTGCAGTCTGTACTCAATTCTCATAGACTTCAGTGAATAAACACTATATGCTAGGGCATCTAGGAAGTAGAATAAACATATTTCATAATCTGATTTTTTTGGTCACGTTTACTTTATTTTAGAGCTGAGCATACTTTTAAAAATGTGTAATACAATTAATTATAAATGTTTATTATTCTGTATATTTCCAGTAATTGAGTGATGGTATAACCTACCTATTCATGGTTTATCTGCATTGTGCTAGTGGTGAGGAAGAACAGTCTCATGGATTGGGTACTAGCGTGGGACCAAAAAAATCTGCATTCAATCCCTCGCTCAGTTGTAGACATTCTGTATGACCTTGTACAGGTCACTTGATTTATTCTGTGTCTCAATTCCCCATCAGTAAAATAGGAACAGCTCTTTCCTACGTCACAGGGGTGTTGTGAGAATAAATTCCACTATGATTGTAAAGTGCTCAGATACTGTTGTAATAATGACAGTAGGGATTTAAAAAAAGAGATAAAAGATGAGGTAGTGGAATTTGATATAGTGCATCTTTAATCAAAGGTGATTACTTTAAAATGTGGAGCCTGCATCTGCACCCATTGAAGTCAATGGCAAAACTCGATTGACTTCTGTGAGAGTAGGACTGGGCCTTCAGCTTTCTGAACAGTATTTAGGACAAGCAGCAGACACCACTGATTTGGTCAACTTAATGTACCCTCTTTCTACACATGCACATCATACATCATTTGAAAGCTTATTATGTCTTCTTTAAGATGAGACATAATGTGGGGCTATCAAATGGTGCTGTTACCATAGAAATGGGAATAAACAATGATACTGTCAACACATTAAAATGCCCACTTTGAAATATTTGCATTTACCTTCTAGTTTACTGACTGTGTATTATTTCAAGACAAACAATTGGATTTTTTTGTGACCTCAAAGCATCACAACAACAAACTAAAGGGCAAAACAAAATCTAGAAATAAATTTGTACAGGTATCATTGAAATGTAATAATGATGTGTGGTCTAAGGCCGTTTTGCAGTAAGGAACAGGAGCTGCAGCCATTAGCTAAAAGTGGGGAGTCACATCCCATCTAAACTGTATAAAACAATAGAATATCTGGTTGTTAAGAAAGCTTTCCTGCCCTAAGGAAGTATAAGCACCAAGACTGACCAGATCAACAGGCAGACCTTAAGATGAGAAAAGAAAACTTTGCAAGATAACACTGGCAAAATCCATTTTGGTTGAGAAGATCTATACTTCCCATTGTTGTTTCTTTGATTGCTTCTGTTTGTTCTTTAATTGCTTCAGTCAGTTGTGCAAGTGATTTCACAAAATTTAAATTCTTATATGTAAAAGGTGGTGGGCTAGGATTGGTGAAAAATACTGTTTTGTAATATTTTAGTTTAAAATGATTGGTTAAGGTATAGCTAAATAGGACCAGAGTTTTAACTATATAAACTGAGGTCCAAGAAGGAACCTAACTCCAGAACACAGCCCAGGATCAGAGCTGCCAGTTCTCAACACCCTGTCAAGATACTGTGCAGAAACCAGAGTCCCGGATGATCTAAATCGTGATTGGCCATCAAGAAAAGTTTGTCTGCTTTATTGGGAGAGCTGAGCATTGTATGCTTAGTGTGTGTATTCTGTTGATTAACTGTTAATAAATATAGGTTAAGGATATTACTGTGTAAGGCTCTTTCACTGGGAAAAGGTCCCGCAGACCCGTAGAGCCCTGAGTTCACTGGAAAGGGATGTTAGCCCTGAGCCCAAGAAGGGGTAAAGTTGGGTCCCCTACTTCCTGAGTACCCAAAAGAGAAGGTAGGAGGCTGAGAGTCCTAAATTGTGCAGGTAACAGATGGTGACATTTCTAGTCACCATCATTATCATCATCTTGTTCATAATTATGATCTCTGTTGAGAATGTGTGGGTTACAACAGTCTTCATTGCCTTGGCATGTACACTGTTCTTTGCAGGGAAGACTATTGTGACCACAGACATGATTGTGCAGTTACCCCTATTGGTATAGGCACAGATAAGGTCTTGTAGAAGTTGAGATGCCATTGGGCCCTTGAAGAATACAGGAAGTAATTCATCATCCACATTTTTCCATCTATGTTGTAGTTGTGAACCAATATCTGGTTTACCTATGAACAATGATATCCAAAACTTTGTTTGTCAAGCTGCTCTTTTAACATGCTCTTCAAAACTGTCCTCACATTGTGGGAACTTGACCAGTGACTTGTTCTTTTTGATGGCTAGATTAAGTTGAAAGCAATTCAGGTCTCTGTGGGTCTCTTTTTCTTCTTTGCTCTGCATCTTTTCTGTCACACTCTCCCAATTTGTCAAGATCTCTCAAGCAGTAAGCCCCCTTTGTTTTGACATTAAACACAGATCTCTTTCCCTCCCCTCCTCCCCGCCATACCAAGTATGGATGACATATAGTCACATCCTGTTAAATCATGTACAGCAGGAAGTATATTGCGGAAGGCAGGAGTGATAGCTTCACAAATCGCATGCACTGGTATGAAGTGACACTTGTCAGTTGTGCTGCAAATGGTGCTTGTTTCAATCCACATGTTATTGATGTGTTCCATTTTTGGAAAGTAGTGAACAGCAAGAACCAAAATGTCTGTATCCGGTGACCTGATTCCTCTGACAGCAAGAGACCCAAAAGCCATACTGGCACATACAGCATGCAGAAGCATCCTAGTGTCTGCCTACTCTTGAGTACTGTTCAAGTCTTACACTTCTTCACCACCTATATTGATAGACTTTGCTACATCACCATTGGAAAAGCCTCCAGCAAAGAGGAGTGTTTGTGCTGGATATGCTCCTACACTCTCAGGTGCATTTTGAACCATATATTCACAGAGGAATTTTACAAATGACTGAATGTGGGATGTCACATTTAGAAACTTTTTCCATGGAGGGACAGGGCATTCACCAATCACCTGGTATTTCCTGCATCCCACCTTCGTTCCTGTCTGTCACTTCTGCAGTTTTCACAGCATTACTGTTGTCCCGCCTGTCAGATACTTTGATTACAGAATTAGCTTTGGCAAGTCCTGAAAGGATTTGACTGAAATACTCAGTAGCCAGTTTTTCAAATGCATGGAATTTATCTCCAGCCATCATTTGTATGACAGCCATGGCATCTCTGATGTATCCTGTGGTTTCTTTGTTGCATGATCTTAGATCATAGATTCTTTCAGCCTGAGCATCCAGCTGATGCCCTAATTCAGCTTTGTCTGTTCTTCTCATAGTTCCATCAGCATGGAAGAGGGACATAGGCACAAGTCCTATTCGGTGACTAAGAACACTTGCCACTGAAACATCATCTCTGCATGTTGTGAAGGACAATTTCCAGACTGATAGCTATTGGGATTGTCCCTCCCTTGCCAGACCTAAATTTTGTCATCTTGGCCATGTCAGCAAATATTTTGATTCCAGATTTCTTGATTGGGCTGGAGAAGCTATGTGTCCCATCAGAATCAAGTGCATGTCTCACAAAACGCTCCATTTGTTCTTCACTAACAGCTGCTATATTAAGTAGAGACTTATGACATTAAGACTGTGTAATGTGAAAACAATTCATGTTGCTATATTGCAAAATGCTGTTTGCCATTTTTGCCAGATGCTCAATATTTCTTTAAAAAAATAAAATTGTGTCCACACAAAACCAATAAACATCTTTTAATGCATTTTTGGTCAGAGCTACCAGATGACAATTTCAGCCCCTTAATGTGGTGTTAACTTAAAAGGTTAAAACTAGTCATCATCATGTTGCAGTGTTTCTGGAACTGTGCAAAGAAAATGACATTTTCTCATTTTGGGTACTCTTGTTATACCTCACCTACAGCACCACTTGACAGCTCCACATTGTACCTCATCTAAACATAGATCAAAACAAAATTTCAAATGATATATGAGGTGGATGTATGTAAAACAGCTACATTAAACTCCACATATGTGGTCCTTTTTGGAGATTTGCCATACATCTAATTTAATATAAAGCTTAATCCATAACATTTTGATCACAAAACCTGCTACACCTTATGTTAACTACTATCAGGATTTTCTTAGTGTATGGTTTCTTTTGTAAAGTAAAATTTACTGTTATTACTCTCAGGTTTTTTTTTAATTGATTACTTTTTGGCAGTTGCCTGAATTCTGATATTCTAGAGACTTTTAAATGAGCCAGTTCAGAGTGTTTTTGGTTGTTTTGTTTAGTTTTTCCAAATTGTCTAATTTACTGAAAAGTGAATGATCATCCTCTGTAAAAACAACTCAAGATTATTCATTTTTATTTTTCAAAATTAAGGCAGTCTTTGCTATTTTTTGATGCTCAGTATCAGTAGCAGATACTGTATTTGAAGTAAAAAAAACATTCTGCACATAGTAGATACCAATATATAGTGTTTGGATATGATTTAATTAAATTAAACTGTTTAATGGGATAATTTATTTTTATAGATGTAAAGCAAAATGTCTTTATTGCATTAGGAAATCTTTTGGTTTGATTAAGAGGGAAGGACAGCAGGATGCTTATGGTATCTCCACAGAGCAAAGAATTAGCATAAAGATGTAAGTGTATCCCTCTTGAAAATTTATCCTAGGGAGAAGGTGATCTCCATGAAAAATGTATCTGTACCACCTGATTGTCAATTCTGGAAAAGAATAATCAACAACAGTGCAGGGCCCCTGTGAAAATTATTAGCATTGGAAAGTTCTCCCTTAAGTATTTCTGATTCTGATCCTGATCATGTGAGAGAGTTTAACTTCCATAATTAAACCCCAGTGAAAAAGAGGATGAAGGAGGGTCCCTAAATGATACTAATATTAGATTCATACAAACATGTTTTCCTCCTCTTTCAACAAGATTTTTATGCAGGAAGGAAAGCGTATAATGTTAGTAATTTTTTCATTAGGCATGTTCTGATCTTAATAGCAACGGTGAAAATTCACAATGGCTCTCGAAGGATTTTTTTTTTAAAGAATGAAATTTTTGAGAGAGATTGAGCTTTTTTTAAGAAAGAAAGAAAAACATTTCTAAGTTGGAATTAATAAGAAAAATGGATAGGAAAATTTGCCTGAGAAAACTTGTCTTTTCACAGTGTGCCTTGCAACTTAAAGTAATTCTCTCTTCACCTCTTCAGCCATTTGCAATTGTGTAATAGCCCTGTAGCCACTGCATACATGAAAAACTAATATAAGTAAAATATTTAATCTATGTTTGTATGTCATTCATGTGAGTTAGCAGCTGGAAAATAAGAGCAGAACCAGTACCTACTACGTCTCAAGCCACCGCTCACAAATAGCAAGTATTCTCCAGACTACAGTTTGAGAACCACTGACTTACAAGATATGTAAGAAGGAAGGAATATAAATATTTCAGAGTGAGTTTTACCAAAATGCACCATAGGATATTGATGTGGACACAGGGGCAAAATAAGGACAGGCACATGCATGGAATTAAATGGCAGGTCATAACTTTTATTAAACTTTAACAAAGGAGAAGGGCACTATCTGCCCTATTCCCCTCTACCAGGCATTTAATTGGTTCCAGTGCAGGGGTCACAGAGCTCCTTACCATATAACCCATAACGGGTGCCATGTTACAGGGCTCCTTACCATATAACCCATAACGCAGGGTAAGCTCTCCTCAGCCTCAGCCATCAGGACTCAGCTTTCTCTTGGTCCTAGCACCTCCCCCCGAGAGGGTGCCACCAGGTGGGGAGCTTAGTCCCAGAGAGTCACAAGCTTATTGAGCTTATCAATGAGCCCAAGGCCCAACACCAAAATCCCAGGTCTTTTCCTCGGGGAACCATTCATTTTAGTCTCGTAACCGCACTGGAAACTGGCTGTAAATTGAGAGGAATAAACAACTCCTTCCCAGTACTTGAGTTAGATACTAAGCCCGTTTCTACTCAACCCACTGTGGTTTGAAGGTGCTGTGAGGAAGGCAAAAGACTCTGCTAATTGTCCTATAGGAGAAAAAAATTCCTCCTGACCCTCCTAAACAGGTGATCGGCTAGACACGCAGCATCTGTCAAACTGGGTTCCCATTGATAGATTGGGTGAGTAGGGTGGGCTGCTGGAACGGAGCTGAAAGAGGCTCCACATGGCCCCTGTACTGGCTAAATCCTGGGAGCTAGGAAATGCTGGCCAATCAGCACTCTCTTCCTCAGCTGTCTAATGGGTGCCAGAGACACCCAGGTGAGGAGCTACCTATTGCCCCTTGGTGAGTGTCTCCCTCCCTTGCCATTGGGACTGTCCCCATTTCATTGCTAGCCCCATCAAATTCCCCCACCTGTAAATGTGGGTGGGTAGCATATGTCTTCACATGGTGCATATTTTCAAAGCTCCCTCACTGAGAGAAGTTGCACACAATGCATGTGAAGTCATAACTTATATTTTTATTTTCCTGCGCACAGAATTGCTTTTGTGTATGCAGCCTGGATAATTGTATATTCCAACAGCCTTGGCAACCTCAGGATGCATGTGGACAATGATTCTTCTGAGTTCAGGATTTCAAGGTCACCATAATGGCCATGGGCCTATCCCAAGTGGCTCTTGGCCCAGCTGGTCACATTCTTGATCCAGTATTTGGGCTGGGATCAGACATAGGAAAAGGGATATAGGCCCCAGTCTTACAAACACTTAGTCATATTTAAAATTAAGCATGTAAGCATTTGTAAACCAGCACTAAACATGCGCAGATTCAACTCTACTATTACACTCTGGGCACATGCCTGCCTGCTGCTCCTGAATTTCAGTTTTGCTGCAGTTGTTACTAGTAGGAGGAGGGAAAGTGCATAGTGAATTATCCCAGAGAACTACATGAGTGTGGCATCATTATGCTAGTAGTAGAAAACAGGTGGAGTAATGCACTATTGATAAAACGATGTAATGGGCTAGATACAAAGGGCTGTCAAATACTCAGTGTGAACAACCTGATAAATAAACATTTTTCCATCTAATCTATTTGTTATAGTAACTTCCAGGGTTAATTATAACAATAGTAGGTGTAGAATTTGCACCTGGAAACATGATTTTTCAGGTTGATTATTCCTTTTATGTAGCGTATTTCACTGGCAGCATATGACATCAGCAATTGGTGATCTGTGCTGGCTCTTATTGGTTTCTGTGTAGAGTTTAAGGTGCTGGTATTACTTATAAAACCCTAAAAGTCTCTCTTCCTGCCCAAAGACACTCAAGGTGTAGTCACTTCAAGTTTAAAAGAGTGGGCCTGTCATTAGGGTATCTTTCAACTGGGGCCTTTAACTTTAGAATTTACTCTTCCTCACACATGTTTTGAAATACCCCAAAGTTGTTGGCCTTCAAGGTGCCTTAGAAAGTCATCTAGCTTTTGGGGCAGGGAGGATTATGATGGAGGCTATGCAGTGTTTGAATATGCATATTTTTTTTGGATTGTGGGTAAGGAGAAGCTGCTTGGTATAATCTTGTTCACACAATTATTGATAAAATACATAAAAAAATCATAGAGTCTTTGCTAGATGATATTGTTAGAAAACGAAAATCAATCATGCAATAAAATCCATTACCCCAAGTACTTCTGCAGTGATGTTTTGTGCACATGAGTACTTGTATGTTTTGAGCAGCTCTCTCATTGCACAAAGCTCTGAAAATTTTCCCAGAAAGAACTAGTGTCAGGATAGTTCTGTCTTAATGTCCAGACCAAGGAATCCACTAAGCACCTGAATATTAAGATATTTATCTGAAATTCCAAATGGTTTAAGATTCATGCCTCATCAATATTTAAACATATTTTGTATAATTCATCTGTTTTTCATTTTATTTGTAAGCAACAACAGATGATGATCTTAGCAGAGATTATGAAATATTTGCATTACTTTGTGTATATAATGAAGCCTGAAGCAGAAGTTTACCGTAACAGATGCCATAGTTTGAGTACAAGCTTAGATATCAGTAAAGTGACTGAAGGTTTTAAGACCTCAGCATTTTTTAAAATGTATTAATTTGAATACTCTACAAGACATTCTATAATGCAGCAAAACTAAGAATGCATAAATAAAACCATTACCAAACACAGTAGTAAAGAAAATATTATAGCCTACTGTTATTTACCCAAGTAAAATGTATTATATCCAGACTTCTGTGTTCCTCTCCTAGTAATAGTGTATGGACATGGGAAAATCAGTGCAGTGCCACGTAAATGTGGTGTACATATTGTGCAGAGGGGAAAGATGGCTATACAGTAATATTCTCTCTTGGGAGTATTTCCTTTAGACTCTTAAGGGTCCCAGAGTTTGGGGTCCAGCTCATGCCTGAAGGTTTCCATCACAATTAAATAGCCCTTAAAACCAAGCCTTGCAAGGCCAAGGCAGCTGACATGGGCCAGCCGAAGGTTTAATTGCAGTGTAGACACCCTCTGTGGCTGCAATGTGTGCCCAAGAGCAACAGTATTCATGGTGGAGGAATTGAGGAAGAGTCACTCAGCACAGCATGTTCCTATCTAAAAGCAGCATACATTCCTTTCCTGGCTCGGACCCTATGAACAGACAGAGAAACATGCTGGTGTTGGGGGTCCAGTCAATGGCAGGATGGCATGTGCTTGCTAGCCAAGTCTGGAGGAAGGGACAGGAGGAGCGTGGAGCATGTAAACTGGAGTGAAGATGGCCTAAGAACTATCAGGTTTTTCACAGTAACTGCATGAGAACAAAAAGAAAAGGAGTACTTGTGGCACCTTAGAGACTAACAAATTTATTAGAGCGTAAGCTTTCGTGAGCTACAGCTCACTTCATCGGAAGTGAGCTGTAGCTCACGAAAGCTTACGCTCTAATAAATCTGTTAGTCTCTAAGGTGCCACAAGTACTCCTTTTCTTTTTGCGAATACAGACTAACACGGCTGATACTCTGAAACCTGCATGAGAACAGTTGGCTTCTTTGAGAATTAACGTCCAGGGCCTTCAAGCAGAGAATTGCATAGAGGCTGGTTTGACTGCAAGAGGGAAGGAGACAGTGAAGTGGAACTAGCCCAGCAGGTCCTCCCCTTTTCTTTTGTTCTGTGGAGTATATGGGTCTGTTAAGAAACTCGCTCAAAATCAGACTGAGTCAGTCACATGAAAAGTCTTCAGAAATGCTGGAGTTTGAACAGTCTGTGAATGTTTTTATATTTAATATAAACATTATTACTTCAAAGGAAATATTTACCCATGTTGTGAGTAATGAATCATATAATATATTTATGGTAAGAAATAACTACGAGGTGTGTATTATTTTACTATAAATACAATATCTAGATAAAGTATCTATTTTTAATAATAGCAGGACCCAATTCAGGACAACATCTGAGAACATGCTTAAGTCCATGTATAGTCAATAACGCATTACTGAATGTGTAGGACTTATGTATATGTTTAAACACCCTGTTTTAATGGGGATACCTTCCTGAATTAGGATAATAGAAATTGCACTATGAATAGAAAAACAAAATGTGCTCTCTTTTTGCATATATATATATATATATATACACATATATATATATTTTCGGCATATTATGAATGTATCTAACAGAATAATTGTATTTTAATTATTGTATTAACTGTGACCCACATACTCATAGAAAGGAAAAAGGGGAGAACCATGGTCACCATGACCATGGCAAATGTAGTGACAAATCATAAATGTCCTAAATCTCAGCTACTCTTTTAGAAAAGCAAAACCATAAAGATGTTAAAAAAATGGCTTAAATGTGCAAATTATAACCTTTTGTAAAGAGAAAATGTAATGTTTTTCTGAAGCCTTGCTTATACATTACTTCCTATTAGATGTAAGCATTGAATCATTGATACACTTTAGCCCCTTCATTAAATGTATATTTTCCACATACAAATGCTAGGGGAGATTCACAAAGGGATTTAGGTGCCTAACTGCCACTTCAGGTGCATATATCCAAAACTTAGATCCTCAAAACCACCACTCAGCTGCCACCTAAATCTGTAGGTACCTAAATTTCTATTGATAAAGTCCCCTATGTGCCTAAAAATGTGCTAATGAGCATGCACACAACTGCCTCAGTCTAGGCACCTAATTCACATCTAAGTCCCAACAGCATCCTCAAACTAGACATTCCCCACCTATCTTCCCTGCAGGGCCCAATTTGGTAGGTGACTTCTGTTACCTCAGTGCCCCTAAAAGCCAATCCAGGGTCACACTTGTATTAGTTTTATTACGATGCCACTGTTGGGCTAGATAGAAAAGAGAAGGCACTTATCCACACATGCACACACTCACCACATTCATACCCTCATGCACCCACACACTTACACAGACGGAGAGTTACCGGAAGCATGGAAGCCAAAAAGCCGAAGCATGGTAGATCTGGTGTGTCCACCTGCGGTCATGAATCCAGGCTGGTGAACAGGTCAAGGAGCAGCAGCTTGTGTGCATGCCTTCTTCCTTTTTCTGGAACGGAGTGGCTCCTGTCACATACACTGAGTTTTCCTTCTGTGTCTGTCACCGAGAAGCATCCCCAGACCAGTTTTTTTCATGCATACCAGGTTCTTCTTTTCTTTACAGCACCCCAAGATTGCCTTCTCAGACAGATTACATCATACACACTGGCTCCTGGCTCTATTCTCCTTGCAGTTCCTCTCCACCCAGTCCCATATACACGCCCTTGTTCATACTCCCTCGTTCACACTCTTTCTGATTGTGTGATGGGATTTTACAAAGTTTGGAAATTCATACAAGTGATAACTTTAAAAGGTTACAGAGCTTGCAAAGGTTACAAAACTTAAAAGGCGATGTTAACAATAACTGAAGTTACAAAGTCTGCAAAAAGGTTGCAGAACTTAATGATACAAGTTACGGATCTTACAATTGCATTTGAGCAGATGCTTTACATAACAGCTTCTGTGGCTGCCTACTTGATTGGGTCCCACACAAAACAATGGGGAAAGAGATGGTGGGGCCTCCCTCCTGTCTTATAACTTTTAGCCCAGTGGTTAGAGCACTCACCCAGAATGTAGCAGGCTCAGGTTTAATTCCCCCCTCCACCTGATCTGTGGCAGAGATTTGAATTTAGATTTCCCCCATGCTAGGAGAAGGTCCTAAACCACTAGGTTACAGGAAATTCTGGGGCATGAAATTTCTCAATCTCTCCTGTTGAAACTGTGCCATTGTGTACAAATAATTAAATAGTAATTGGACCAGAGAGTAAGTGAGAATGACTCTATGGCCCAGTGGTTAGCACACTCCCCCCTCTGATGTGAGCAACTCAAGGTCAAGTCCCCCGGCTCAAATGCATATTTAGATGCAGTGGAACAGCTCCAACAGGAGAAACTGAGAAAACCCTACTTCAGAATATCACATAGCCCAGCAGTTTGGACACCTGCTAGGAGATGGTGGACTCAAGTCCTTTCTTCACATTAAGCAGAGGAGGGAATTGAATCCAGGTCTCCCATGTCTTAATGAGTGCTCTAACCATTGTGTTAAAAGTTATAAGAGGGTGTATTTTCCTCCTCAGCTTTCTGTGAGAAAGGGCAAAGGCAGCTAACTGGGCAACAAAATGGCAGATGAAATTCAATATTGATAAATGCAAAGTAATGCACATTAAAAAATATAATCCAAACTATACACATAAAATTATGGGGTCTAAATTAGCTGTTACCACTCAAGAAAGAGATCTTGGAGTCATTGTGGATAGTTCTCTGAAAACGTCCACTCAATGTGCAGTGGCAGTCAAAAAAGCGAACAGAATGTTGGGAGTCATTAAGAAAGGAATAGATAAGACAAAAAATATCATATTGCCTCCATATAAATCCATGGTATGCCTACATCTTGAATACTGCATGCAGATCTGGTTACCTCATCTCAAAAAAGTTATATTGGAATTGGAAAAGGTTCAGAAAAGGGCAACAAAAATGATTAGAGGTATGGAACAGTTTCCGTATGAGGAGAGATTAATAAGATTGGGACTTTTCAGCTTAGAAAAGAGATGACTAAGGGGGGATATGATAGAGGTCTATAAAATCATGACTGGTGTGGAGAAAGTAAATAAGGAAGTGTTATTTACTCCTTCTCATAACACAAGAACTAGGGATCACCAAATGAAATTAATAGGCTGCAGGTTTAAAACAAACAAAAGGAAGTATTTATTCACACAATGTACAGTGAATCTCTGGAATTCTTTGCCAGAGGATTTTGTGAAGGCCAAGACTATAACAGAGTTCAAAAAAGAACTAGATAAATTCATGGAGGATGGGTCTGTCAATGGCTATTAGACAGGATGGGCAGGGATGGTGTCCCTAGCCTCGGTTTACCAGAAGCTGGGAATGGGAGACAGGGATTGGAACACTTCATGATTACCTGTTCTGTTCATTCCCTCTGAGGCACCTGACATTGGCCACTGTTGGAAGACAGGATCCTGGGCTAGATGGACCTTTGGTCTGCCCCAGGATGCCATTCTTATGTTCTTACTACAGGAGAGGGTGCACAACTATGAATTCCAAGTAGAGGATGGTGCCTCTCTCCACCCCCGATTTAGGCACTGAAGTCCCTTTGAGAAGCATGGCATAGGACCCACCCTTCTCCTCAGAATTTCATATTAGCTAGTTTAGGCAGCTCCCTGATCAGCTTGCTGGCTTTTGTGGATTACATTCTTAGGTGTCCCAACTCTTCCCATGCATTGTATAGGGAGCCTAGCTTGGGGCTTTGGATTCGCTAGGCAGCGGGATGCCTAAAAATTAGGCATTGAAAATGCTATATATAAGTCCCTCTTGTGAATTTAACCTTTTGTGCTTTCATATAAAGGAACAGTAAATACCTTTCACTTCACTGTTCAATTACCATGAAAAATGTGATGTTTTAGTAACAGTGACATGTAAGCAATTTTCAGTGCATGCAAAGACTTCCACATAATAAGAGTCACAGGTGTAGCACTGATGCCTTAGACATTAGCAGAGGAGCATTTTTGATAGATGGTGACAAAGTTTTACATAGGGCCAAATTTATCTCTCATGTAGTTTCACTTATGTTAATGGTTACAACTAAGATTAATGTGGTGGTCAGTTATCTTTCATCTACCTAGTGTTGAATTTAAAAAAAAACAAAACATAATTATATTTATGTATACATATTATGAAAGCAATCAAGGAACATAGACATTAACTTAAAATCTTTTAATACTATCATAGAAGAGTCCTTTCTCCACTTGGAGTAATATTACAAGAAAAGATGTTATATTACTTGTCACTGTTTAAAAAGGTCAATATTTACCGCCCGGTGTCATTAGAAATACTGTAGTACTGTGCTTAGCATAGGAAGTAGTTGCTGTAACTTAGATACCATAATTTTGATAAATTCTCATTTCTTCACAATGACCAGTGTATCTAATTCAGAGTGCACAATTTTCTGGACAATTTTTTATTGTACTGTCTATTAACTGGTCTTATTCTGTGTCCTCTGACTGAGCTAACCGTTGTGATGGTTTTCAAGACAATGAAAAATCTAAGGCTATTCTAATAGCTTAGTGACAGACTTGACTTTGATTTCCTGTCCCTTGCTTCCCAGGCAAGAAGTGATTGGAAGTGTTGGGGAGAGATTGCATTCAGTCTTTTGGATCAGTGAACAGTGGAACATCTGGAAAGAAAAGCTCTCATATGCTTAGGGAATAGCAGCTAATCTTCCTCAAATGGAAGAATGATGGCAGTGAGATTAAGGTCTTGAAAGAGGAGGTTTAAGATAAAACTATGGAAAAACTTCAGCACCCTTATGGCAACCTTTCCCAATGAAGGGGAAAAATAAAAAAATCAGTTGTTTCTCTTTTAGGTTTCTCTTTTAACAGAGTAATATTTTCTGAAGTACACTTAAGTGTGCATATTACATCTGTCCACCATTTCTGGCAACACTGCAAAAATCAATTAATTTTTAAAGCTTCTTGGAGGAAAAAGAGAAGAGATTTACAGGTAGTACAGTCAGTGGGAGTATCAGTTCTGAGCCTCAAAGTAGGTTTTGTATTGAGCCAGAAACTCTAAAATACATACCAATTTAAGCTAAAAT